>NC_133533.1:44759609-46101484 GCF_048544455.1 Silene latifolia | reverse complement strand
CAAGTGATAATTAATTATGCATGATCAACGTTTTATAAATAAATTTGTGACTGGTGAAATATCATATTAATCAAAATAAAATTTATTCGAATAATACAACAATCAACAATAAGGTCTCAAATTATATCATTTCACAATACTTTATGTCTCAAATCAATTCATATTTATTCAAAATGATGTCAACATAATTTTATGTAATTTTTAATTTTTTATGTATAACATGTGACATTTATCTATCAAACATATATAGTTCAAACTCAACTTATTTAAATGTTTTGATTGTGTCTTGCATGTGATATGTGTCAAACATATCTATAAGAAATTTGCACCTTTTATTTTTTTAAACAATTATATATAATGATGTTTAAGAGTTTATTACCTGTAAATATAATAGGTTGAACTTTCTCAAATATTATTTTTTGATGTTTAATTTCAAAGTATTTAAAAGATAACATATAAAATATTTAACTAAAAGTAATACGGAGTATTTGTTTGTCATAATCAATATTTTATATTTGATTTATACATATTTAATTAAAAATATTAAAGAAAAATGTAACGTCTTTTTTACTTTTTCATGTCGTTTATAATACTATATTACTTAATAATCATTACTTTTGTTTTGATTATTCAAATGCACTCGCGATCACTATGTACATACACACTTGTACACATACTCGTTATCACACTATTGAAACCTATCAAAATCTCATATGTATTCAATTTGTCCAATATAATTTTTTTGATTCCCAGACTATAAAACGTATCTCTTAGTAGTTTTTTTAAAGTTGTGTTTTTAATATAAACAATGACTCTTCCGATCCAAATATATTTTTCTTAATGGATTTAATAGTCTAAGTTTTATAATAACTTTCTCAAAATATTTTTTTACGTAAATGTAAAACGTTGTGAGTCACTTACTTTAATCATCTCTACATATCAAAATAAATATTTCAATAAATATAATGAAAATTATACTCAATTGAAAGCATTTTTCACAATAAACATAATTATTTACATTTTAGAATTTTTATCAAAATAACCTGTAATACCCGCCCTTTTAGGGACCCTTTGACCAGCGTTGACTGACCATGGGAGCGGGAGTAGTCTTAGAAAAGTGTGCCAAAACCATCTTGGGCTGCATGTTAAGAGTGGCACTCGATAGAGTAGAGGCTACTCGATCGAGTAGCTAGGTTACTCGATCGAGTAGGGGGCCACTCGATCGAGTATGTTGGGTACTCGATCGAGTACCTGGTTTTCAGCGAGGGTTTTATATCGCGTTTTGTTAAATCCGCAAATCACTTCCGCCACTTTCCTCCTATCCTTCAGTCGCCTCTTTCCCTTCCCTTCACCTCAAAACCTCCATGGAAGCCTTTTTGAAGATCCTTGAACCTTAGGAGGACTCACTTGTGTCGGGTAGCGGTCTCTTCTTTCGAGCTTTCCCCTAATAGGTATGTCATAATCATCATCCGTGTCCTTGCTCTTTTAGTTAGGGTTTGCCTGTTAGTAATAGATGATGGTATTCTGGTTATAGGCGTTGCTTGGTCATTTGGACATGTTATCTGTCGGCATGGATTGGTTGTGGTGGCTTAAAGGTAGGTTCGCCTACTCAGTTTCTGTAGACGGTCTAGCGTGTCAGTTGTTGTGATTGTTTGGTGTTTGCTTAGTGTCGTAATTGTATGGCAACGATTGTGATGGCGATTGTGGTTGTTGTCTCTGGTTCTCGAGATGCGTCTCGGCTGAGTGGGGTCACTTGCGAGAGTGGCTTCACGCCCTAGTTTCGCCCTCCGTGGAACCCGCCACGGGAGGGGATGTGCACATTAATGGACAGGGTTATCGCTCGGTATGATGAGCGGGGATTTGGTGGGTACGGCTGCGGTCCCCATCGGGCGGATCGGGTCCGGTGGGATCGATGTGATGAGTTGGTTGGATTACCGTGATTGTGTTGAGATTAGTAGCATTGTATTGTGTTGATAATTGTAGTTGCCGTTAACGTGTCTTATCTCAGTACTGACCTTGTGTGGTTGTTTGTTTGTTATGTGTCTGCCGTGATCCCTTATGGTGAGCAGTCGGTCTTAGCAGGTGTTGGTGATGTTGATAGTGGAGTCCGGCGGGGATGAGTTCTCACGAGATACGATGGTCATAGCGAGTAGTCTTTGAGTTGTATCTTTATATCGTTTATTGGTTTAAATCGCTTGTAATATAACTTAATAGTTCTTTTATCGACATTTGATTATTACTATCATCGGGCAACCGGGATGGTAACGTCCTTATATCCTAAGGAAGGCCTAGTTAAGGCTCCTCTGAATATGGGGGTGTTACAAAGTGGTATCAGAGCGACGATTTTGGAACCTGTAACAAATGAACATAATGAATGTAGGGAGTCTAATAAAATGAACCTGGTGTATGTGTAATGGGAGCCCCAGCTGATGCTAGATTTTGGGTGAGTAGGCGCCCTCATTTCAAAATCTTGGCCCCATGACACTTAAGCCAGTCACATGGTATGGGAATGTGGAGTCCGTGTGTCTATGTGTGATATGTATGTTAATTGTGCCGGAGCTACCTCCGGTTAAGTCTTTGTTAGAATTAATAGGGGCGTGTTAGTGATATATTAGGCCGTGTATGGTAATTGTTGATGAGATTATTGAAGTTCTTTGAATGATTAGTGAGCTTATATGATGGCTATGAGATATGTGACGAAAGTTTACGTGATAGAGATGCGTGAAAATGTGGAATTGAGTGTCGTGACATGAACAGTGAACATGTAGGTGTTTGCTATAGATTAATGATGACGGAAGTCATATACGAGTTTATAAATCCCACCGTAGTTACTATGATGATAGTTATAGAGATATTGGGTAATAATCCAAATCATAGCATATGGTAATGCGTATATGCTTTGTTAATTAGCTAAAACTTTTCCGCTGCTTGACATTTGATGTGAGTAAAAAGGGATTGCTTATAATTGCATTAGAGAACATGGATAGATTGATTTGCTATGAAGAGTATATAATTATGTGTTATATGAAAAAAATAAAATAAATAAATTAGTGTTAGTTACATGTTTCATGTTATGGTGGAAGCAAGTGTGACAGCAACACGTTAAGACAAGTTTCAAGTGTGATAGGATGACGTGACTAAGCTTGAGAGTGACTCGGTGAGAGTGTAAACCGAGTTGGGTAGTTGTGTAGCGTAAGGTGGCATACACCTTGTTAGTAAGGCGATACATTGTGCGTGAATGATGATTGTAAAACGTGATCGAAGGTAATAATTAGTGCCGAATTCCGAACTTAGTTTGGAATCGACACGCGGTGTTGTTTTGCAGGTATCTTTGATTTACTTCGTACTTTTGACCGAGTACTTAACTATACTTGACCGAGTGCGGGTGTTTACTAGACCGAGTAGACCTCACTCGATCTAGTTAGGAAGCTATGATGTCGGGATGTGGGAAAAATTCCTGCACATACTCGATGATTTAGCTCCTACTCGATCGAGTAGGGTGGTACTCGATCGAGTACCCCAGGCACTCGATCGAGTAGGTTCAGACAATAATCTTACGGGTTTTCTAAAACCCCTAATCTTTCTATTTCTTCCTCTTATTCCCTATATTTCGAAACCCCTAAGTTCCTCCTAAATCCTTATTCCTCTCAAATCCTCTCATACTCTTGGGTTAAGTGGTGATTCTTGGGTTAATTTCCTTGCTTAATTTCGTTTCTTTACTTTGTTAATCAATCAAGGTATGCTATTCTTCTTAATTTACACGATTTATTGTTTTGAATGTGTTAGAGAAGTGAAACAATCTGAAATTTCGATTATTATGATCAATTTGGTGCTTTTAATTGTTGAAACATGATTCACATGCCTTCTTTCCATGCTTGTTGGTGACTAATTACTGTAAATTAGATTAGAAATTGCAAAATTTGAACCCGAAATTTCTAGGGTTTCCAAAATTGAAATCGATTTTTGGTTGTTTTACAATGGTTAGAAGGTAGAATTGAGCCTTAAGTATTGTTTATATCATGTTGGAGGATAGATTTTGATGATTTCACCTTAGAAAGTTGCCTTAAAACTCCGTCTTAAAAGTGCCTCAAATGGAAATTCGTGATTTATAATTGGAAAATTGGTGTTGTGAATGACATTATAAGTATAATTTGAACTTCAATATGATAATAGAAACGATAATTGATGAAAATATGCCAAAATTATCACAGCTGTAAGGACCGTCTGAAAATTTTAAGTGAATTGTTGTTCATAGTATTTTTTTTTTTTTGGTGTTGACCAGGAGTATCCCCTACCGACAGCTGGGGCAATCTCCTTCGGGGTACTGAAGGCAATTTAATGGGTTGACCCCTCCCAAGTTTGGCTTTTTCATTCGCAAGAGTCAGGAATCGAACCCCTGACCACTTGTTTAAGAGATGAGAGTCCTTACCACTCACACCAGCCAACTTTGGTATTGTTGTTCATAGTATTGAAGGGTGATAATGATATGTTCCAAGTTATTCTTTCCCATGAATTAGTAAGAATGCCTCACATGTGATTAGAAGTGTGTTTAGAGTAACCTTAGAATCATGCTAGGATATTCGAATGTGTTGAGCATATGTAATCACCATGATAGTTTCTTTCACAGCTATGGCTTATGAGTAGTAATAATCTGAGCTTGTATGTCAAACTTTGGAAACTGATGGTGAACGTGTGTACTTAGCTTAATATTCAAAGTTAACGGCATAAATTATGTGCTTCACATGCTAAAAGTTGTTGATGAATTGGTGTGCCTAACTGAGTATGTTGAATTCAAATTACATGAAATAAATATTTGCATGTTTATACAAGTTGCTTGAACATATGCCTAAAGCAGATGCCGAGACTGAACCTTGGAATCCGCCAAAGTAAACGGGGGAGGGGTAATCCACTGAGATGGGGAAGGGAGTGGACCTGTGGTACCCGCAGTTCCAGAATACCCTTCAGTTGTTTTTGTTGATTTCAAGCAGAGGGAGCGTTTTGTAGCCTTACAAAAACGCAAAATGAGACCTACGAGGTGTATAGACACTACTTTGTTGGAGGAGTTGGAGATAGAGACGGATGTCTGTCACATTTTTGAGACCTTGGGTCTTATGGGTTTGTATAGGCTGAGGAAACACACTTATCCTTTTCTCACCTTGGAGTTTATGAGCTCCTTTATCTATGACCCCGCTGGCCAGACCGTTGAGTTTCGGTTGATGAACACTAGTTTCTTGCTTTCTATGGACCAGTTTGCTTCTCACCTTGGGTTGGCCAAGCCTCCCAAGGACTCCATCACCGACATCCCTGCTGAGTGCGGTGTATGCCGCCTAATGCCTTGCTTGACCGGGAAACCAGCTCCTACCTCGAGTAACATGCTGATTAATGACGTTCAGCATGTCACATTGAGGATCTTTCTCCGTTCTCTCTTGAACCTCCTTTATGATGAAAGGATATCGAAGTCGAACAACCATGAGGTGTTACTTCTGATGTCTTACTTGAACCCGGAGCGGACCAGGAAAGTGGTCTTCAATGCTCCTTCCATGGTTTGTGCCGCCCTTGCCTTGATGGCCACTGCCTCTACCCGGTACTTGAGTTGTGGCGCTATCGCCACTCGGTTAGCTGAAAAGCTAACCTCCTTCGAGGCTTCTTCGGAGTACGTGCCTCTAGTTACCCCAGTGCCCACTATGGACCGTGCCTACTATCTCGACCTGAAATGGTTGAGGACTTTGGCTGACGGTGGTCTAGCTTGGAGGGTGTGGGGCATGAGTTGGATGAAGATTCCAGCTCCTGAGCACCTCCCACCCACGGAGCCCTTGGAGCCGACGGTAGTGACGGTGGACTCCGATGATGAGGAGGAGGAGGAGGAGGATGATGACAGACCCCGCCATCAACAGACCTACCTCATCGACGACACCATCCTGGAGGTGATGCCGGAGCCGACGAAGGGCGAGAATGCGGGAGTTGCGGTGGTGGAGAGACCCAGATTGGGGAGGGGACCCCGTCGAGTGAGGGAGAGGGCCTCGGAGACTAGGCCACAGCCGGTAGCGCCACAGCAGCAGCAACATCCTTTTCCATGCTACCCTTACCTCGACACCCCGGAGACGCGATCCAGCTACTTGGCAGATAGAGTGTCATCTACCTTGACACTCTGGAACATGCACGAGATGGCGTACGCTCAGGGGATAGGGACCGAGGGACCGCATCCGATGTGGTGGAGTGGAGTTGGGGACTACTCAGGGGTTTTCCATTCCTACGGGGTGGATCAGTCAACGTGGGGGACACCCCAATCCTTTGCCTACGGTGGCTTGACTCCATGGTACGTAGGCCCAGGCGCAGGAGCAGGAGCAGGAGTAGGAGTGGATGCGGGGATTGGGTCATTAGGAGCTGGTACTTCTGGCGGTGGTGGTGATGATGAGGTGATGTTTGAGCAGCAGCAGCAGCAAGAGGAGTGATACTCCTTGTACCTATCTTTGTTGATGGTAGTTGGTTCTAGATGTTAGTAGTGTGGTTAGACTTTAGTAGTAGTAGTTATCGTGGAGACTTTGATTTGGAACTTGTATTGTTGGCCATAAGGCCGGAGTTGATAATTTGACTTGTTGCAGGATATTAGAAGGCGGGGAGTCGTCCCGACTCGATTTTATATGACAAATATGTGCATGTGCGTGGTTTATGACAGGTTTTATAAGGAACTTGGCCTGTAGGTACTCGATAGAGTACCCCGTACTCTATCGAGTAGCTGCAGGAAGACGGGATAAAAAGCTTTCTGATCTGTAGGCTACTCGATCGAGTAGCCAAGAAACTCGATCGAGTAGGATGGCACTCGATCGAGTACCGCTACTTACTCGATCGAGTAGCACTGTTACAGGAGATTTTCAAAAAATTAAAATGTTCAACTGTTTTATAATTGCAAGTTTAATGTTTAATGTGGCTATTAGTGCGTAGTTACACCTTTGAACCATTAATTTCATATGTTGGAAGTCATGTTTGAAGTTTTATAAGCGTATTTGTCACAATTAGTGAAGCGGTAATAATTTCTTGTTACTTTAATATTGCATACGCCCCATTACGATCTATTATCGGAGTTGTAACTTCTCGTACATTTGTGCATACCATGTTAACATGTGTTGTCAACGGTGACTAGTTATTCCGGTGGTTTGTGTATGATTTCTAATTTAACGAGTATATAGTTAGCGAGTAATGTCCATAACAAATAACGTGGTTTTCTTTCATGTTATGAAGCAAATAATAGGTAATATGTGTTGTAATTTTGGTGGTGAACTTCGGGGACGAAGTTCCTTTTTAGAGGGGACGAGTAATGTCGCGAAAATTATCGCGAAATATTCGTCTGATTTCGAAATTATGTTTCGTTTGATTATAAGGTTTTGTTGTTTAATTGTAAAATTTTTCTAGTACCTTGGTTACTTTACTTGTATGAAGTACAATTGGTTACCTCGTTTGTGGAATAGTTCATGCGTTGTAGTGAAAATGATAGAATGAATTGTAAAGGACCGTCATAATGGAATGAATCGAGTAACACGGTGATGTTAATTGTGCAGTATGAGGTCGATATGAGATACGTTTCGGGTTGCTAAATTGTTGTCACATGATGACCGATGGTTGTTTGTGTTGGCTCATATGGCAAAGTCGATGTTTGATACATAATCATTAGTAGGAATGGATGCATACATGTAAGAGTGACAATCAACAGTGATAATGCTTGCATGATAGTGGTAAGAATCGATAGGTATAAATGCAGACGGTGATGATGATGACATGGGGGGGGGGGGGGGGATGGTATTTCCAAGGAGTTATGGTTTGAGCGGAAAGAGTGGTGAGGTCGTGTTGTTCCCGTGTCTCGAGCGGGAGATAAGTGAGTTGAACTTCGGGGACGAAGTTCTTTTTAAGGGGGGAAGACTGTAATACCCGCCCTTTTAGGGACCCTTTGACCAGCGTTGACTGACCATGGGAGCGGGAGTAGTCTTAGAAAAGTGTGCCAAAACCATCTTGGGCTGCGTGTTAAGAGTGGTACTCGATAGAGTAGAGGCTACTCGATCGAGTAGCTAGGTTACTCGATCGAGTAGGAGGCCACTCGATCGAGTATGTTGGGTACTCGATCGAGTACCTGGTTTTCAGCGAGGGTTTTATATCGCGTTTTGTTAAATCCGCAAATCACTTCCGCCACTTTCCTCCTATCCTTCAGTCGCCTCTTTCCCTTCCCTTCACCTCAAAACCTCCATGGAAGCCTTTTTGAAGATCCTTGAACCTTAGGAGGACTCACTTGTGTCGGGTAGCGGTCTCTTCTTTGAGCTTTCCCCTAATAGGTATGTCATAATCATCATCCGTGTCCTTGTTCTTTTAGTTAGGGTTTGCCTGTTAGTAATAGATGATGGTATTCTGGTTATAGGCGTTGCTTGGTCGCTGGACATGTTATCTGTCGGCATGGATTGGTTGCGGTGGCTTAAAGGTAGGTTTGCCTACTCAGTTTCTGTAGACGGTCTAGCGTGTCAGTTGTTGTGATTGTTTGGTGTTTGCTTAGTGTCGTAATTGTATGGCAACGATTGTGATGGCGATTGTGGTTGTTGTCTCTGGTTCTCGAGATGCGTCTCGGCTGAGTGGGGCCACTTGCGGGAGTGGCTTCACGCCCTAGTTTCGCCCTCCGTGGAACCCGCCACGGGAGGGGATGTGCACATTAATGGACAGGGTTATCGCTCGGTATGATGAGCGGGGATTTGGTGGGTACGGCTGCGGTCCCCATCGGGCAGGATCGGGTCCGGTGGGATGATCGATGTGAGTTGGTTGGATTACCGTGATTGTGTTGAGTTTAGTAGCATTGTATTGTGTTGATAATTGTAGTTGCCGTTGTCGTGTCTTATCTCGATCGACCTTGTGTGGTTGTTTGTTTGTTATGTGTCCGCCGTGATCCCTTATGGTGACCAGTCGGTCTTAGCAGTGTTGGTGATGTTGATAGCTGGAGTCCGGGGCGGGGATGAGTTCTCACGAGATACGATGGTCATAGCGAGTAGTCTTTGAGTTGTATCTTTATATCGTTTATTGGTTTAAATCGCTTGTAATATAACTTAATAGTTCTTTTATCGACATTTGATTATTACTAACCTCGGGCAACCGGGATGGTAACGTCCTTATATCCTAAGGAAGGCCTAGTTAAGGCTCCTCTGAATATGGGGGTGTTACATAACCTTTTAGTAAATTTTGAATCAAATCACCGTAATTATTTAATATAATTTTATAATAAAATTTATTAAACTATAATTAATATTTTGCTGAGATTTATACAACATTTATTATGTTTGTATTTAATTTCAGCTGTAATTAATACGTGTATTTAAGTCTGGGTTGACACGTGGCGCATCCACAACGTTTCAACCCTTGATTTATATATATATATATATATATATATATATATATATATATATATATATATATATATATATATATATATATATATATATATATATATATATATATATATATATATATATATATATATATATATATATATAAGATATGACTTATGTTTATACAAATTACATTTTTTATAACCTGATCTTATTAAAAACCCAATTAATGATCAATTTATGATTAACAAAAAATTGAAATAATTATTAAAATAATCAGACAAGTGTACTCCAATTTTCTAATATCAGATATATTAGGGAAAAAAATTAAATTAAAATAATAATTATACTTAAGGAAAAAGCAAATAACTTTTAATTTTTAATGAAAAATATTATTCAATAATTTGTTTAATCAAGAGCTTCAACATTGATTAAGACCTCATCAATTCATCTCCTTAAGACCTTCATAATCTATCTAACTTTATTATATTAAGAGTTTTTTTTGAAAAACTGTAATATATAGAATAGGTGTCAAAAATAACAAACACTAAAACTTGGGAGAGACGGTCTTTTAATAAGTTATTGAGAGACCAGTATTTCATACTCTTTTATTTGTATTTTGTGACCTTTTTGTTGTTGATTGTGACATAGTAATTTCGTACCTATTTACATAATAAATGTA
Source organism: Silene latifolia (assembly GCF_048544455.1). NCBI lineage: Eukaryota > Viridiplantae > Streptophyta > Magnoliopsida > Caryophyllales > Caryophyllaceae > Silene > Silene latifolia. The sequence continues at coordinate 46,091,446 of NC_133533.1, read as the reverse complement.
CACATTTTTTCTTTAGTCATGATTTGTACCTATTTTATTAGGTTTAGTACCACTTTTTCTTAAAATTGTAAAATAGTCTCTCAATAAATTTATTGAGAGAACGTCTCTCAGAAGACCTACTCAATAACAAAAGAAAAATTTAAATTAGAAAATAATTGAGTCTTAGTGAAATAGTAATTTGAAATTAGAAAAAAAAGTAGTAAAATACGAAAAGAATTATATAAATTTTTCAAAAAGTAATAGATAAGAATACTATAAGCTCGATCTTTTTTATCGTGAAGAATTACTTCAATAATTGATTGCATATATCACCACATAAAGTTTGATTTATAGATTTGATTTAAGGTTGGAAAACTTTGATCTATTTTGATTGAGAATGAGAGTGAGATGAGGTCGATTTTGATTTTTTTTTTCTTCAGATTTTTTGGTTCTTAGGAGAGTGACTGTAATACCCAGATATTTTGGGGGCTACGAAGGACCTCGGGACACGTAAGGGGACTCACGTATACTCAGAAGTAAAGGATGATCGTACACTAGATCAAGTAAGACCTAAACTAGATCTCGTAGACTTCCAGTAGACCGAGTAGAATTTCCAACGGATCGAGTGGCTAGCACTCGGTCGAGTAAAGCATATACTCGGTCGAGTGAACTGGTCACTCGACGAGTGGTAATGTGCAGTACCCGATAAATGATATTTCGATTACACCTTATCCAAATCCCTTATCCCTTTCATTCTTCTTCTACTTCCTTCTTACTCTAAACACTCTCCCGTCTCTCTAGATTCTCCCTAAACCTCTCCCATGACCTTCAAGCTTGGATTGAATATGAAACATCCCTCATAGTTCCCGATCTACCTTCGTAAGTTGAAATCCCACCTTTCTCCTTTGTCTTATGCGAATCTCAATTTTGGGGGTTTTCACTTGGGCTAATTAGTTAGTAATTAGTATGTGTAATATGGGTAATTAGTGGATAATAATAAGGGTTTTGTATTGTATAATAGTGTAGGATGTTTTGGTGATAGTATTACATGGTTTGTTTAGGAATGAGACGGTCTTGCGAGACGGAATTATATGGGATTCGAGTTGCTTGTTAAGGATGCTTAAAGGTAGGTTTATCCTACTCGGTTTCAATATTTTGTGTGCATATTTGTGTGTCTTTCATCACTATTGTATGGTGAGTCGATTGGTATATATATTATGTTAGTATTTGAGGGATCGTTATTCATGACATGTTAGGATTGAACTCATAATTTGGTCATATGCTTAGTGTTGTATTCCATTGTCAAATGTGATAATTGTTGTGTTGTGTTGGAGACAATTAGTGGTGGTACTTGGTTATTGAGAAGACGTAAGACGGTTGAGAAACCGTCTTACGCTTGGGTCGCATCTTGGAGCTTCTCACTCCAAGAGGGATGTGCACATTAATGGCTTGAGATAGGAGGGACTCGTGTGGGTTGAGTCACGACGTCTGACAGGGGATCCGATTGGTTTCTGGACCCAGTACATCTGAGCCTGTCGCGGTACCTTATGGTGAGGTGGGGTGTCGTGGGCGTGTCTCTGGCACCGATGGTTATGGATATGTCTGGGCGTGTCCCGGTACCGGCATGATATTTGTATCTCATTTACATCTTAGCATGATGCATATTTATTTATTATGTTGTGTCTTTAAAGTATTGAAACTGACGTGTTGTATGTCTGTGTAATTGTCACCTATTTCTGGGGTGGCCTGTGTCGATCCATATGATATTTTTGATCATATGGGGAGCATGTTGAGTTGATGTCATTTGGGAGACGGGACGAGCTTTGGACTTGGAGCCGAGTGTCATCTCATTATAAGAGTATAATAGTCATGAGTTGTATCATTTATTTCATTTTTCATTAATGGTTATTTAATTCACTACATACTTTATTTATAATAAATGTTTCTTGATTGTATTTCCGATTCACCGCCTCGGTAAACCGAGATGGTAACATCTCCCAATTACCTTGACCGGGTAAGAAGGGGGTATTACAGTGACAGTGGGGATAAAGTGAAACATAGAGTAGAAGGATATGTTTTTAGGGTTCAATTGTGAACACTAAGCCAAGCCCGTTTATGTAGTGTTTAAGTGGATTAGTACACAAATAGGATTATACAACCTATTGTACAGTAGCATTTTACAACAAGCCTATATATTATATATTAAACTATCTATAAAAAAATTCTACACATCTCCTTTTTTCTTAATTTCTGATTTCTCTTCGGTCGACAAACCCTCCTCTTTCTCTTCTCTAAATTTATCTTAAACGACAGTCGAAAAATCTCCCTTCTCCATAATCCTGATTCTAAAATGGTGAAAGGAAAATAATTGACATCATCATCAAGGAGGAAAAACGCATCTAACCATATTTCGGTGAACGAGAAACAATTTACATCATCAAGAAGGAAAAATGCACTAACGATACTTTGAGGTAAATTTCTACATCAATCATACGAGCTATTACTAAAAGAATACGAGCTAAAAAATACGAGCACATAAGAATATGAGCTATTAAGATAAGAATACGAGCTAATATAAAAAGAATACAAATTTAAAAGGATCACGAACTTAAAAATACGAGCACATAAGAATACGAGTTATTAAGATAAGAATACCAACTAATGTAAAAATAATACGAGTTTCAACTATTTTCATGCATTAGAAATTTTGGATAAAATAATTCCCTTCAAGATGATGCTCACGAGTCACGTCATATGATTTGTTCCGCATAGTCAATTAATTATAATAATTTAAGTAAGGGTGGAGAATAGAAGATGATTCATTAACTGGATGATAGAGGAAGATGAAGAGGACTTATAAAAATATGGAAGCAGTAAGAGAGAGAAGGATGATTGGATTGAAGATATGATTAAATATTTGAAAAAAAAAGTAAAATAACCTTGGATATACAATATCATTGTACATGCTGTTATATAGTCTTGGAACTAGGATTAGTAGGAGTGGTTTGACTTAGTTCACTTTTATTGTGAAATGGGCTATTTGTTACTATAATTGTCACAAATTCTCATTATAGACGAGAATATCCATCTATAATAAGAAACGGGCCGGATCCCTCTCACAAAGAGGCAAGTGGGAGGCCAAGTGGAAAACCAAGTGGGTTACCATTTGGCCTCCCACTTGCCTCTTTGTGAGAGGGATCTGATCCGTCTCTCATTATAGACGGATATCCTCCGTCTCTAATGAGACTTGTTGATAATTGTAAGTACGAGTTAAGCTAGTTTGTAAGGTTTGTCTTATGTCTAATATTTGACTCGTCTTATATGAGAATTTATTATTAAAATGAATAAAGTGAAAGTAATAATACGAAAAGTTATGACTAAAATTAAAAACCTCATATAACACCTTTGTTTCAAGTATCCCATATACAGTGTGCCGTTATTTATCAGCAAGTCTCCTTTAAAACGGACCATTTTCGTCTGAAATAACTAAAATTTTCATTTTATCATGTTCACTAATTAACAATTTGTACTAGACCTGTCAAACGAGTCGGGTCATACAGTTCTCTAGTCGAGTTAGGGTTATAATACATGTAAGGGAAGGGAAAGGTTTATGACGTCTTTTATTTTATCATATTTCAGCCGAAAAAACATACTTTTTAAAAACGGAAATGCACACAATGCCTTTGAGGTTTGCCATTTTGCACGAAATACCCAAAATTTTGATCCGAAAAACTTTAAGATGTCATAACTCGTCTTTACGAGATCGAAATCGGTATTTTTTTTTCAAATCGATCGTCTTTTCGAGAACTACGATATGTGGCTAGGAGTTTTTGTATGTCAAAATTTTTCTGACCGAACAAACTTTGAGTGACCATATCTCTTGGTAACGAATTCCAAAACTCAATTTTTTTTTTCAAATCGTAGTTCTCGAAAAGACGACTGATTTGAAAAAAAAAATTGTCACATTCCGATCTCATAGACCCGAGTTATGACCTCTTAAAGTTTTTCGGATCAAAATTTTGGGTATTTCGTGCAAAATGGCAAACCTCAAGGGCACCATGTGCATTTTCCCTTCTAAAAATTAAACCATATTTAATATTACTAATATTATTATACTCATTATTCTACTAATTATTTTATTATTTAATGATATAAAAGTTATATAAAATTGTCTTCCAAATTAATTTTAAAATATAAAATATTAAAATAATACTTTTCATATTTATTATTTCAGATATAATATAAAAATATTAATATTTTAATAATATTTTTAATTTATCTTTGACCCATCAGATTGAACGGGACGGATCGGGTTTCAACCCTAATATAACAAGTCATTTTGGTTCACGGGTGAAAATTTACGGGTATTTGGTTCTAGAAAATCGGGTCGGGTCGAGTTTGATTTAGGGGTCAAGTCATGTTTTGATAGGTCTAATTTATACTAAATGAAAAAAAAGTGTCAAACTTTTCATTTCAAACGTCTACGTGGCAAAAATTTCATTTTGTCCCATGCACATGTTCTTCAAACGTGTACGAGATTGACTTTTATTGGAAAACAGGTTCAACGATTTGCACGGGTCTATAGTATTTAGCAATTTTACTAATTTTTACTCTTTTTCATCCTAATAGTTTGCTTCATATATAAGTTTGTCTTTTTTTTTCTAAGTCGTCTGAGTAACAAGAAAAGATAGAAACTCATACAATATTTATCTAAGAAGAAGATATATGGTACTATAATAGCTACTCAGCCAATTGACGCCATTAAGTTATTTTTTGCTAATTGCTGTAGACACCTCGTTTCTGCACCTCCCGCAAACCACCCGGTGATGATTGGGCCGCATGTTTGATACGCGGAACGATTTGTGACAGTTCGTAAGATTATCGTCAAGTGTTTGCTCAAATATTAATGTCGACCTCTTAGTTGTCATCTACGTCCTGATACGGTCGTTTTGGCAGTAGTTAGAGTACATTGAGTCCGGTCAAAAACCGTCTCCATTTTTCGATAATTGTTAAATCCCGAGTCGAATGTTCGGAATGTTCGGATATTTCTATTCCATATTTCATAAATTTTATCTTTTGGCAAACAATATCCCGTAATATTCATAAGATAATCGAATTATTTCCGTCCTACCATAACTCAAACGCGGAAATCTTTCTTCAGCAGGAGGAAACCTCCTGGGAATAGACGCAGTAGGCGCTGCGCCTCTTCCAAGGGACGCAGTGGCTGCTGCGCCTCTTCCCAGGCCCTTCTTTGCATGATTTACGTATCTTTTTTATATCTTTCCGAGATTCACTTCCAAAGAGTCTCCGAAACCCTATTCCTTCACGTGATTAGTATAAATAGGAGCCTTCGTTCCTCATATTTCTCACGCGAGTGTCCGCCCTTCTCTTCTCCCTTTGCATTCTAGACTTCGTTCTTACTAATTGGCGCCTACGTGCTTGGACTTTCGACCACGTAAGCTCGGATCCTTCTGAGTACCAGCCTCCCCGTTTGCATGACCGACCAATTTGACCAACTACACCAATAATCAACTTAATTAATTAATCGTTTTCCTCTTACGAGGGCACTTTCTTTGCATCCGCGTCGAGCATCACTAATTGATATCTTAGTCCTTCTCGTTTCGTCAACATGTAAGTCTGAGGGTGTAAATCTCTCTTTTATTTATTGTATTTAATTATTGTATCACAGTTGTAAGGTTTATGTCGAAAATATCATTAAAACCGATTTCTAAACCATGCTTTAAAACCTCTTTTTACGGATTTCCAGTAGATAACCGTCGAGAAAGGACGCAGCAACTGCTGCGCCTCTTCGAAGGAGCGCTTAGATTCTCGCGCCTCTTCGTGAGGCTGCCGCAGTTCCTGCTTCCTTTCTTCTTCGTTCGTCCTCTGTTATTCGTCAAAATTCTTTTATTTGTTTCGTTTGTTTGTTAATTCTTCATCATAATAGCATATAATTCACATGTATATTTATTATTCATCTTTAACATGTTTTGAATCATCACAAATCCGACTTAGATCCCTTATAACCAATATTTGCGGGTTTTCGTCATTAAATTCAATTCCGGGTTATAGAGATTCAATTCATCAATATTGGGTTTCTGGAATTCGTCATTGACGTATATTTTCATCTGTTTATCGTCCTTTGTCACATATTCGTCATTAATCCATCGTGTTTAACTTAATCAATTGATTTAATTTGTTTAGTTTGTTAATATCTTTCACTCCTGTAATTAATCTATCTTAATTTCGTCTCATCCATGTTTATTGTTTTATGACCTTAATCACATGTAAATAACCCATTAATCACTTTCATCCGAGTAAATAATTTTAATCAATCATTAAATTTACCAACGAGTATTAACAACACGCAATTCCGCTTCACGGCCCAAGGTGGTCGAAAGTCAGAACAGACGCAAAGAATGCGCCTTATTCCAAAGGACGCAGCTTCGACTCTGCTGCTTTATTCGGTTGAATTCTATCCCTGAACTCCGTTGTTGCCTTGACCTAGTTATTTAGTTTACGTATTAACTAACTATTATTTGTATTATCGCCTAATTCCTGTTCGTTAATTCTTTCTTTTATTCTCTTTTCCAAATTATCCGTTTTAAAGGTATTTTCGACATAAATCGCCTATTCCTTTGTAATTATTGTAATTTTCATTATTGTAGTTTATAATTATTGTATTTATTGTTTGAATGTTCTCACATGTAATTGAACCTAAATCCAACTTCGACCTAATTGTTTGCTAATTAATTGTCAACCGACTTAGTATTAATTCTCACATGCTAGGATTAAAACTTGGATGTTGCATTGCATGCATACAATCGACGATATATCGAGTACGAATAACTTCCCTAATCATTAGTAGAGGCCGCTATCGAGGCGGGCGGGATTAGGTGTTCGATCAAAAGAGCTTCCTAATACGTACCCTCACCCCTTACTCCAGATCTCCGTGAACACCCGTGTTCATTGGCATCCACGAGAGTCATTCTAGACATAGAATGCTAAGGGTAACGATTGCTTAGTGTTCATGTCTCTACTTTGTGTCTTGACATGGCACGAGGTATTCGAACGGTTCCAATTTCCCATAAAAATTGGTGGCGACTCCATACAAAATGCAAACGCTTGTTCCTCTTTTCCTCCCAAGCGCCCCCGTGGGCCCCCGCTGTCACGATTTGGCGACTCACTGGGAAATACACTTACGTGTAGCTAGGGTGAAACTTGAACAAGGTTAGGGAATAGTTTGTACAAGACAATTGTCGGTTTTCATAACTCGGTCTTCCTAGACCGTTTTATTCGGCCTTCCTAGGCCCAACCCAACCCATTCGACCAATCGTCCCGTCTAAACGGTCCTAATTCTTATTTGGGCCTAAGGATGGATAGCGATTGACGTCATCCATACCATGATACTTACTCTTGTTTGTATCAAGGGCCTTCACTACTTGAGGAAATGGACTAGGAATCGGCCTTACTCTTGTTTGGCACGAGCCTCTCCCAAGACTTCGGGTTTGATGGTTCGGTATGGCAACCTACCCTTTAAACCAAAACCCTTTTAAATGCACTCAGCATCCCGTTATAATGCTTGTATAAATGTGTAAACCTTACGTGATCACCACTTCTAAACAAAACCATGACGAATTTTCAAAAAAATCAAAATCCTCATTTTCAAACAAGAATTTCGAAAAAAATAGGCCTTTAATTAGCGCAAAATCCGGTCAAGACTCTGTCCGTTTGTCGCGTCAAAATTCGGGCCACAAGCCCATTTCAAAACCTCACTTCGAGTCCACTCCTACAACTACACTACAGTTGGCTAGGACACACATTTTCAAAGACCTTGTCTTTCTTCAAAACTCACTCAACACAAGTGGCACACACCCACTTCACGAGTCAAAGCTTTTCCTCTTTTAGCAAGTGTGATAGAATGGTCGATCGTGTTTTGATTCGTCGCCGATCTCTTATCCAGTTTCCAAGATGCCTGGGTCAAGTGATGAAACAAACCTCCAGCAAATTCAAGAAAGTAATGATCGAATCCTAGCCGCGATAACCCAAATGCAAATCACTCAAGAACAAACCTATGACCGCCTTGAACTTATCGAAGGCCGTATCTTTGATGTAGAGGGAAGGTTGCCTCCCCTTAAAGGTGAAGTACTACAATTTTCCGATGACGAGTCTAAAGATGAGAATCTTGTCCTAGGGACAACCGGTGAGAAGAGACTCCAATACCTAGAGGAGCAATTGATGTACCTTAAGGGGGATGACATCTATAGGGAAAACAATCGCAAGTATGAAGCCGTCAATTCCAAATTGCCCACTAACTTTAGCATGACGGATATCCCTAAGTTTAAAGGACATGAGAACCCTTTGAACCACATCCGTGCCTTCAAAGATTACATGTCTATCAAAGGCATCAAACCCGAGATGTTCTTAAGGATCTTTCCTTCATCTCTTGACACCATCCCAAAGCAATGGTTCTACACTTTAGATCACAAAAAGGTCGCTACTTGGGAAGACGCCGCAATCGAGTTCTCGAAACAATACGCGGATAATGCCGAGATCCAAGTCAACATGCGTACTCTAGAGGTTCTTACCCAAAATGATAAAGAAGGATTCACCGACTTCCTAAGTAGGTGGAGGAAGACTAGTACTCAACTAGTTGAACGCCCGGATGAGGCTACTCTCTTGGAAAAGTTCGTGGATAATCTCAAACCTATCTATGCCAACCATTTGAGATATCAAAACATCAAGACTTTCAAGGACTTAACCGTACTAGAGACACGAATAGAAGATGACATCCGCAAAGGACTCTTGTCCAAAACGGTAGGTCGAGGATATCAAGGGTCCACAAGTCGTTCTTACGGCTCTACTAGCAAGACCGACGAAGTTAACCTTCTCGAGCCATCCAAGAAAACTAGCCCACCAAGGAAGTTCACAAACCTCGGGGATACGTACTCCAACGCTGTAAAAAGGCTAATGAAGCAAGGTAAACTCCAACCCATTGGACCTACTCCCGAACCCGAAAGGAAATCCAAGTTCTGGGATGAAAACTCCTACTGTGAATACCATAGGGGCAAAGGGCACGACACAGAAAAATGCTACAAGTTGAAACACGTGCTTCAAGATATGATTGAAGATGGTCGACTTCCAATTCCACCAGGAGGTAAGCCCAACAACACTCAGAATCCTCTTGGAGTTCTAGTGATTACAAGTGACGAATCTACCTTATATTGCTCACACCTCATTTCTCCCACCGAAAATGAAATTCATGCAATTGAGAAAGAAAGGCTCTACTCTACCATCTCCCCTACCATTTCCGACTTCATCGCATGGGCAAGGAGTGTAGATAGACAAGTGTGGGAACTAGAAAACATGGTAACGGCCTTGAGCCATCCCAATGCAATGCCTAAGGAACGTGTACCATTGATCTTCTCTCAAAATGCCACTATGCAAGAAGTAGTCACCGTGGTCGATAAACTAGTCGATCAAATCATACGACTAGAAAGTGATATCATGAGAATGAAGGAACTAGCTGCAGTCAATGGGGTTTGGGCCGATGATGATGAAGACGAATATCTCATTGAAAACTCCTTGGTCAAGGAAATAGTCCAAAATGGTGAAGACCAAGATGTGGATCACCTAACTCGTTCGGGTCGCCCATATCAAAGCACTACTCAAAACGGTCCAACCAACGTCATCACACCAAATGACAATGAAGATGACCCCACGGATCATTTACTCAAGCAATTACAGAAAACCAAGGCTGATCTTTCAGTCTGGCAACTAGTGGCAAGCTCATTTCCGCATCGCCAAGCTTTACTGCAAGCTTTGGCCAAATTGAATGTAGCGTATAACTCCACTCCTGAAGATGTAGTCAACTTGATCTTCCAAGAATCACCGAGGCTAAGTAATCCTATTACTTTCTCAGATGAAGACTTGCCACCTTTTGGCGCTAGTCACAACCTTGCTCTATACATCACTGTCATTTGTCTAAAGAAGAATGTGCCAATGACTTTGGTAGATGATGGCTCCGCAGTCAACGTCATACCCCTCAAAACGGCATACAAACTAGGCATGAAGGAGTCGGATTGGACTCCTACAAATCAAGGTGTACGTGCATATGACGGTACACGACAAAAAGTGGTTGGACTTGCTAGCCTAACCATAGCCACGGGACCAATCGAACGAAAAGTTAACTTCCAAATAGTGGACATCGAAGCTTCATTCAACATACTTCTGGGAAGGCCTTGGATTCACGCTTCCAAAGCGGTAACATCCACCCTTCATCAAAAGATCAAGATCCCACTAAATGGCAAAGTTGTGACAATCACTTCGTCACCCATCAAGGCAATAATCGAAAAGCAATCAAACAATCAAGTCCTTGCGGATCATATATATTTACTTGGGGGCTTCCAAAGTGTGAATGTCATAGAAAGTGAGTTGGCACCCTTATACTATAATCCCTACTCTAACTTGGTGGTCAACCACATACTCAAATCCCAGGGATACTTCCCTGGAATGCCTTTAAACCCAATTCGGAAGAACACCTTCGCACCATACAAGAAAGGTAACTCGACAAGGATACCACTTGGACTAGGATACAAACCCACAACTGAAGAAGTTCTCGAAATGCTCGCTCAAGTCCAAAATCGCAAGCACGTGGGAGTCCAAATGAGACCGTATCTCCCCACTTTAAATGGGTACTTTGTCCAAGAAGGAAGTTCAGAACCCTTTCATGGATTTCCCGAACCTTGGCATTATCTTGAGAGGAAGTTAGCCGGAATCGAGATCTTTCATGATTGCTACTTCATTCCTCCCGAAACGGTTCCTACCGTCAAAACCCGTCAAGCACCTTGCTTCGACGAACAAGCTGTTAGCCTATTGTTTGGAGAAGACCGATTCATTAGGGCCGCGCAGGATGAGATCATTACTATGATACTTCAGGACGATCGCTTCAACCCCACCGCTTTGATCACAGAAACCGACACAAAGCAGCAGAAAGGATGGAGAAAATCTATCAAATGGACCAACAACCAAGGAAGGCTCTTCAAGATCACTCTTTGGAGAAGGAGAGATGTTCAAAGAAGAACCGAAGAGACGACAGTTCGAGTCGGAGTCGGAGTCGGAGTCAGAGTCGGAGTCTAGAGAAGTCATTAGAGAGTCTACTCCTGTTGTCATCCCCACTCCCTTCGTTTCTCCTAGCCTAGCCTCGAGTAGTCACGGTAGTTCGGGGAATGCCCCAATTACTGTTCCTTTGCCGCCACTGACCATGGATCAGTTGGCTTCTTTGTTTCAACTTTACTCAAATCTTAATATGAATAAATCAGGTTCTGCTTACTCTCTGTGTTCTTTCGAGTGCAATTCTGTTTATGATGATACTGAGGATGACCAAGACCCAGACTTGACCGAAATACCACCCTACGTAGCCAAAGAAATATTACAGGAAAGGGAAGGGGGACCAGTAATAGAAGATCTCGAACCCATCAACGTAGGAACCGAATTAGAACCCAAAGAACTTAGGATAGGGACTACCTTGAGCTCTACCGAAAGGGCCAATTTCATAGACCTCCTAAATGAATTCAAAGACGTTTTCGCTTGGTCCTACAAAGACATGCCAGGGATCGACAGGGATATCGCCGAACATAGGATTCCGATTAAGTAGGGTTTCAAACCTGTGAAACGAAGCTTCGACGAATGAGAACAGAATGGGCTCTAAAGATTAAGGAAGAAGTGGATAAACAATTCAAAGCCGGGTTCATCAAAGTTTCCGAGTACTGACTCGGGTAGCTAACATAGTACCCGTGCCAAAAAGGATGGGAGAATCCGTGTTTGTGTTGACTTCAGGGACTTGAACAAAGCAAGTCCGAAAGATGACTTCCCTTTACCTCACATTGACATATTGGTGGACAATACTGCAGACCACGCATTACTATCCTTCATGGATGGATATGCGGGTTATAACCAAATCAAGATGGCCATGGAAGATATGCACAAGACCGCATTCGTCACCCAATGGGGAACATATTGCTATACAGTAATGCCATTCGGATTGATCAACGCCGGAGCTACATACCAACGCACCGCAACTACACTCCTACATGACATGATGCACAAAGAAGTTGAGGTATATGTAGATGACATGATCGTCAAATCCAAGGAAAGAGAGGGACATATCGCGAACCTTCGCAAGTTCTTCGCAAGGCTACGAAAGTACAACATGAGACTCAATCCTCATAAATGCACATTCGGGGTAACATCCAGGAAAACTCCGGGATATGTCGTCACCAACGCGGTATAGAAATAGATCCCTAAAAATCAAAGCTCGATCGAAATGCCACAACCTCAAACAGAAAAAGAAGTCAGAAGATTCCTGGGAAAGGTACAATATATAAGTCGATTCATATCAAAACTTACCATGATTTGCGAGCCTATCTTCAAGAAACTCAAGAAAACAGACCACACCATGTGGGATGATGATTGTCAAAAGGTGTTTGACCGAATCAAGGAGATATTGGCTAAACCACCAGTGCTCATGCCACCACAACGAGATCAACCTCTTGGTTTATATCTCACAAGAATCGAAACGCCATGGGTGCTATCTTTGGCTCAAATCGTGAGGAAGTGAAGAAAGAGCTATTTACTATCTAAGTAAGAAATTCTTGGAATATGAGTGCAAATACTCGCAACTCGAAAAGACATGCCTCGCTCTTGTGTGGGCAACGAAGAAGCTACGTCACTACATGCTTAGCTACTCCGTCAAGATATATTCCAAAATGGATCCAGTCAAATACCTCTTCGAGAAACCCGTCCTCAACGGATGTCTTGCAAGGTGGACTCTGATGCTCTCAGAATTCGACCTCAAATATGTGCCACTAAAAGTCATAAAAGGTCGCGCCGTCGCCTAATTCTTCGCGGAAAATCCTATCAACGACGCACAAACCATAGACACTTGGTCATTTCCCGACGAGGATATACTTCAAACAGACGTAGACTCTTGGGATCTATACTTTGATGGAGCATCAAATTTAAGAGGATTCGGAATAGGAGTGTTGCTCATTTCTCCTGAAGGTGAGCATACACCGATTCGATTGTCAAACTCGACTTCGAGGTGACAAACAACGCTGCAGAGTATGAAGCTTGTCTCATTGGACTACAAGCGCGAGTAAGCTTAGGCATCAAAACCTCCGAGTACATGGGGACTCATCGCCGATCATCAACCAAGTCACGGGATCTGGAAAATCCGGCTTAAAGCCTCGCACCCTATCAAGCTAGGATAGACCAAGTGGCTCAATTCTTTGATCACGTAACCTACTTACACCTACCTCGAGAGGAAAATCAATTTGCAGACGCTCTTGCGAAACTTGCATCTTTGATAAATATGCCAGATCACATGATGGAAATGCCTTTGTGTATCGAACGACGATCGAACCGCTTATGTCCACCAAATCACCGATGAAGAAGAAATCGCACAGGAACCCTGGTTCCAAGCGATCCTGAATTTCAAGCTTAATGGTACCTATCCACCGGATATGGACAAAAGGGGACAACGTGCTATACGCCTATTAGCTTCCCAATACATTCTGATGCAAGGAGAGTTATACAAAAGAACACCTCTTGGTGTAGTCTTACGTTGCCTTGATCATTCACAGGCACGAAATGTGATGGAAGAAGTCCACGACGGAGAATGCGGTCCTCACATGAGTGGGCCCATGATGGCAAAGAAAATCACACGCTTAGGGTATTATTGGACCACAATGGAATCCGATTGCATCAAATACGTGAGACATTGCCACAATTGCCAAATCTTCGGGAATGTACAACATGTCCCTCCTTCGTTGCTATACACGATGACATCTCCTTGGCCATTCTCCGCATGGGGAATTGACATAATCGGGAAGATAACCCCAGCCGGAACAGGAGGTCACTGTTTCATTCTAGTAGCAATTGACTATTTCACCAAGTGGGTAGAAGCGGCTTCCTACACTAGTCTTACGGCTAAAAATGTGGCAAAATTCATACAAAACAACATCATCTGTCGATATGGTTGCCCACATGAGATCATCAGCGATAATGGGTCACACTTCCAAGCTGAAACCGAGCAATTGCTAGCCAAATACAAGATTAAGCATCACCACTCTTCGCCCTACAGACCACAGACTAACGGCGCGGTAGAGGCGGCAAACAAGAACGTTGTCACAATTCTCAAGAAAATGACTGACAACTACAGAGATTGGCCAAGCAAGATACCCTTTGCTTTATGGGGATATCGTACATCAGTTAGGACGCCCACTGGGGCTACTCCTTTCTATTTGACCTACGGCATGGAGGCCGTACAACCAGTCGAGCTAGAAATACCATCCTTGCGTATTCTACTAGAAAGCCAAATCCCTGAGGCCGATTGGAAGAGGGATAGGTATGAAGAACTCATCCTCCTGGATGAACGTAGGCTACGCACCTTACATAATGTCCAAACATATCAAGCCCGTATCAAACGATCTTTCAACAAAAGAGTTAGGCCAAGAAACATCAAAGAAGGAGACTTAGTACTCAAATCGGTTAGAGCTCTTTTACCTGTCGACCCAAGGGGAAAATTCAAACCTAATTGGGCCGGACCATATCTAGTCAAATCCATACTTCCAAGGGGTGCGGTTAGAATCACAGACCTAGATGGGAATGAGTTTTCAAACCCCACAAACCTTGACCAACTGAAACGATACTATGCCTAGATTAGGACAAAAACGCGCCTCGCGTAAACCCATGTGTCGCTCTTGTGGCACTAAATAAACGACCCCCCGGCCAAGTTTGAAATAAGCTAAGTGTCACTATGCTCTTGCATTTTGACAAGATTGTCATCCTCATATCATCAAATAAACTAAATTCGCACCTTGAGAACAAGCAAAAGCTCATGCTTATTTTCTATGTTCATTACAAGCTCTTGCTTCGAACAATTATTCTTTTACATTTACTCGAACTACGCGCAAGGGTTTGATTTCGCTTTTTTTAAGTGAATACGTAGGCAATCCTTCACCGGATTCAACCCAATATACCTAAAATGTAAATAGAAGGACATTTGCATTGCATTTGAAATTCGACAAGAATAATAAAAGAAAATCACGGCGGTTTCTTAACCATTTAACCTTTTTATTTCATTCATTTTCTAATAATAATAGTACGATACATTAATAAAAAATAGAATAGGCTAGGATTCTAAAAATCCCTCCTTTTTATTACAACAATAATAATAATAATCAAATAATAAATAAGGACTCGGGCTATTCCTCCATCTTCCCCTTGCCCTTGTCATTCTTGTCATGTTTCTTGTCACGACCTCGAGCCGGGTGCTCTTGCACCACTTCAGACCTAATCACCAACGGTCTTTCTCGAGGCCTGACCCTTCCACTCTTGCCAACCACCATCTCTGCAACAGGAGTAGTCTTTGATTTCTTCGAAGGATGACTGACCTGAAATCCAGCTTCTTTGACACGTCTGTCGCGTACCTGTCAAAAATAAACCAACTGGTTCCAACTAACTAATATAGCTAGGGAAGTCGGGTCGAATCCACAGAGAGGTAGGAATTTGTTTGCTAAACTAGGTTCGTCTAAGTAACCGATTTTGGGGGTTTTTAGTTGCGAATTCTAAACTAACAGAGTAAGAGAAAGAGAAATAAAGGAAAAGGGTTTAACAGATAAAAGAGAACAGCTAAGACAAGCGGTTCACCATAATCGTCCGGTTGAGTAATCTAGGTCCCAGGTCAATGCAGCACAGTCTAAGGGGTAGTGAACGTCACCTTTCGGTCCTTAATTCACCCTAAAGCGTAAACAGTTTAACTTTCGCCCTCGCTGCAATACCCTATTGTTCGCTACTAGTCTCCCTCTTCCAACCTTTCGGTCCAGGTCAAGGTCCACTAAGAATTAAAGGTCTAATTGCGTCGACTCAATTAGGCGATTCGATTATATGTAGCATTTTAACAACAAAGACGGTACCGGTATTAACCTAGTAATTCGATTACTCTCCCTTCAAATCATGGGTCCCCTATAGTCTTAGCATGGGGAATTAGCTACTCATAATTGACGGGTTAACAATAACGATAACTAAACAATTGAAACTAAACATAATGAAATATCTAATTGATTAAACAATTATGAATTAAAGAGAGAAAAGGGATTAAAAGAATAAAAACGGAAGAAGTAAATTAATTGATGATACCGAATTTGAGTGGCAAAGTAAAGAAATAAATTCCAAGAATGGACCGAAGTAACAAAGAAGAATCTCACGTAGTAAAGAAGATAGGAGTAACGTAGTGTTCTCCTCAGTCTTATACTGTAAAAAATGTTTAAAACCTAATCTCTGGGCTGATTAACAAAGTCCATAAAAGGTTAGGCGGAAAAAGACTAAAAGCACACGAAAACCTCTCGATCGAGCAAAGAGATCACTCGATCGAGCTCCAAGTCACTCGATCGAGCTAGGACACCCTCTCGATCGAGCATCGCTCGCCCGGGTCCTCCTCGATCGACTCCTTGGTGGTCGATCGAACAGCCTTGAGTATGTAAAGCATTCGATCGAGTAGCAAAGTACTCGATCGAGCTATATAGGCGCACCAGGACTTGATTAACTTCCTTGACTCAGCTCATACGTCCTCCAAATGTAAGATTCCTAAACTCCGGCTCCTCAATTCCGTAAATGCATACGGTTGGGACAATTAAGGCTCGATTTAGCTCCTCCTCGGTCAATTCCTGCAAATTACAATAAATAGACCAAAGTAGAACATTCGGGGGTATTTGTAGCCAGATGCTACATAAAAAACACAGAAATGCGTGTAAAAATGAGGTGAAAACCTTATATAAAAGACACGCATCAAATCTCCCCAAACCAAACCTTTGCTTGTCCCCAAGCAAATATGAATGCAACTAAGGGTGAACAAAAGAACGGGACCAACACATCAGCTACAAATCATCCACCGGAACCAATTTAATGCAACAAAATGACAAAGTGGCAACCGAAAAGTGCAAACGAGTTAAATTAATGTTTCAATCTTACTGAACCGTCGACCTTGCAAGATTCAAAGACGTCGGACTCTCACGGGTCGCTCGTCACTCAAAATCAGGTATAGGGTGAGTATATATGTGAAAGATAGGAAGAAGCAAGACACTCACCTAACTCGACCTATAAGAACATGCATGCAATTAACATGAATAGAGCCTCTACAACCGTACATACGCATTCCAACCATACTAATGACCAAGACACGTGCTGAGGACTTACATTTGGGTTAGTGAGGTAATGGGTAAGAAGGGGCTAAAAAGAATTTGGATACGTGGGGTTAATAGCTAAGCTAGCAACAGTGGATCCAAATATAGACTGCATCCCAACTTCGTACTCATAACAGCAAGATGAAACGTTGCAAAATTGTGCACTAAACTCACCAAATACCAAAAGGTCGTCAACTCCCCATAAAATAGAAATAAGACATGGGAGTGTGAACAATGTACAATTCTCGATTTTCTTTCTTTCTTCATTCTCTTTTTTTCATTTGACTTTTCCTGTCTCTTTTTTTTTTTTCCGCTTTCTTCCTTTTTTTTTTCCGTTTTTTTTTTTTTTTTTTTTTTTTTTTCTTTCCCTTCAATTCTTCCACCGTCTTCTGAAATCAGATGAAATAACCATATTGCAATAACATTCCAAAAACTACTCGTTACCAGCTCAGCTAGGGTAGGAAATATTATAGAAAGTAGTTGATGGGCAAAAAGGCAATTTGGCTATGTGAGGCTCATGGGTAGAATGAAATAAGGGGGATTGCCTCTCTTAACACGTGTCACCATCCACAGACCGAATGCATACAGGTATTAAGAAGACTAGACTCATGCTTATGCAAATTAATGTTACATGTCTTAAAGAGAGTACTACTCACATTCTAAACGAAACCGGTCATGAATGTCACCAGTTTAATAAACTCTAACCTCAGAATGTTATTGTAGCTTGCCGACATAAAGAATCAAGTCTATTCGTTCAGACAAAAGAGAAACAAAAACTCGTGGATTATGCACATAGTCATGCCAACTAAAAGTCAAGAATATGCAAGGCTCAAGTAAGGATTCAAAGTAGCGTCAGTGTTCAAACGTTCCGACTCAATTTAAACATGAAAATTTGAAAATTTTTTGAATTTGTTGAATTTTTTATGATTTTTTGGAATTAATTAAAACAACAATGCATGCGGAAATAAATAGATTAAAACAAGCAAAAATGCAAGAAACATGCAGACACAGATATGGATGCATACCTCCCCAAACCAAACCGTACAATGCCCTCATTGTACCAAAAATAGGGAAAGACATGCAAACTAAAAAGAAAAAGAGGAGTGGAGTCGGAAAACTTACAAAACGTCAAATAGCGGGACCTCCCCAAACCGACCATGAACATGGGAGGTCAAAGAAAGTCAAACAGTTGCTTTGTAGACGTAAAAACAGCGGCTGGAAGACTTATCCCCTCGATCGAGCACGTGGAACAGCTCGATCGAATGTTTTGCAGCAGGAGTGGACTCGATCGAGTGGACATGGGTAGGGATCTGGTCGATCGAGGACATGACCCCTCGATCGAGTAACTGCCGCATCAGAAAGTGCTCGATCGAGCATAAAAACCCTTCGATCGAGTACTTTTAGCCTGCAAAGGTCGCATGAAAGCAAGGAAAGTACAGAAATTGTTCATAAAAAGGCGTCTAAAGTTCGACGTAAAGCTAAGGAAAACAATTAAAACAATTAAAGCGAATAGTTCAACAAAAGCATAAATAAAACTGTCCGGGCTGCCTCCCGGAGAGCGCTGGTTTAAGAGGTCCCGCACGACCTTTCTGGTATCAAGTTACTGGCGCGTCGAGCTCGTCGAAGTGCAGGACTTCAACGGGGTTGTCCGCTTCACTCGCCTCATAGTAATGCTTCACGTATTGGCCATTCACCTTGAATCTGTGGCCCTCGGAGTCCTCAAGTTCTACGGATCCAAATTTGGTGACGGCCGTCACCGTGTATGGACCACTCCACCTGGACTTCAGCTTGCCAGGAAATAGTCTCAATCGGGCATTAAACAGCAACACCTTCTGCCCCACATGAAATTCCCGAGGTAGGATTCTCTTGTCATGCCATCTCTTCGTCTTTTCTTTGTAGATGCGCGAGCTGTCATAGGCATTAAGCCTAAACTCCTCTAATTCATCAAGCTGCAAAAGACGATTCTGACCACACAATTTAGGATCATAATTAAGCTCACGAATTGCCCACCAGGCCTTACATTCCAGCTCAACAGGTAAGTGACACGATTTCCCATAAACTAGCCTATAAGGTGATGCACCAATTGGTGTCTTAAAGGCAGTTCTATAAGCCCATAGTGTGTCATCTAGCTTAAGACTCCAGTCTTTCCGTGATTTAGAAACTACTTTGGACAAGATCTCTTTCAGCTCGCGATTAGAGACCTCTACCTGACCACTAGTTTGGGGATGATACCCCAAACCACGCCGGTGTTGGACACCAACTCTGCAGAAGTATGGAAGTGAGTTTCTTTTCCTTAAAATGCATCCCCCCATCACTAATGACGACCCTAGGGACACCAAAACGGGGGAATATGATCTTTTTGAACATTTTTATCACGGTCTTACCGTCACAATGGGGTGAAGCAATTGCCTCAACCCACTTTGACACATAGTCTCTGACTACTAAAATGTACCTGTTACCTTTTCTTTGGATGGGAACGGTCCTTGGAAATCGATGCCCCGGACATCGAAAACCTCAACCTCTAGGATGCCGTTTTGTGGCATCTCATGTCTCTTCGAAATGTTCCCGGATCGTTGGCATGCATCACAAGCTGAAACAAAAGACTTGGCCAAAGCAAACAAAGAAGGCCAGTAAAAACCAGACTGAAGTACCTTAGCCACGGTGCGCGATGGACCGTGGTGACCACCATATGAAGAGGAGTGACAGCCTTCCAGGACTATTTTGGTCTCCCACTGCGGAATACACCGTCTGTAGAGACCGTCTGCACATTCCTTAAACAAGTAAGGATCATCCTGTAAATCTTGTTTAGCGTTATAGAGAAAACGCTTCTTCCTGGCGAGAGAAGAAAGATCGGCGGCTTGACTTGCCACAACGACAACGAAGTTAGCTATATCGCATACCAGGGTTCTGGTCAACAATAGACGATATAACAAACAATTAAAGTATCGTCAGGGAAAGAATCATCAATAGGGAGAGAGTCTTCCCCTTCTTGTCGCATCAGCCGCGACAAGTGATCAGCTACAACGTTCTCAGCTCCTTTCTTGTCTTTGATCTGCAAATCAAACTCCTGAAGAAGGAGTATCCATCTCAGTAGCCGCGGTTTGGCCTCCTTCTTAGCGAGGAGATGCCTCAAAGCTGCATGGTCAGTAAAAACAGTGACTTCTGACCCAACTAAATAAGTACGAAACTTTTCTAAGGCATAAACTACAGCTAAGAGCTCCTTCTCAGTGGTAGTGTACTTCACTTGAGCCTCATCCAGAGTTCGGCTCGCATAGTAAATAGCATTCAAGGCTTTGTCTTTCCTCTGACCTAGCACCGCTCCTAATGCATAGTCACTCGCGTCGCACATGATCTCGAACGGCAAGTCCCAATTGGGAGGCTGTATGATCGGCGCGGAGACTAAGGCCTGCTTTAACCTGTTAAAAGCAGAAAGACAAGCATCAGTAAAAACAAAAGGGGCATCTTTAAGCAACAGTTGTGTAAGTGGTTTAGCAATTTTGGAGAAATCCTTGATGAACCGGCGATAAAAGCCAGCGTGACCAAGGAAGCTCCTCACCCCCTTAACATTAACTGGAGGTGGTAATTCTTTGAATCACTTCCACCTTTGCTTTGTCAACTTCTATTCCCCTATCGAAACCAAGTGCCCTAAGACAACTCCCTCGTTGACCATAAAGTGGCACTTCTCCCGATTCAAAGACAAGATTAACCTCAATACAAATACCGCAACACTTTCTCAAGGTTAGACAGACAGTCAGAAAAATCACTCCCATATACACTAAAGTCATCCATAAAAACTTCCATGATAGACTCAATATACTCTGAAAATATCCCCATCATACACCTTTGGAAGGTGGCAGGGGCATTGCACAAACCAAAGGGCATTCTGCGATACGCAAAAACGCCCTTAGGACAGGTAAATGTAGTCTTGGCCTGATCATCTGGGTGGATAGGGATCTGAAAGAACCCTGAATACCCATCTAAATAGCAGAAAAATTTATGAGAAGCTAACCTTTCTACCATTTGATCAATAAAAGGAAGGGGGAAGTGGTCTTTCTTGGTGGCGGCATTCAGCTGTCTGTAGTCTATGCACATCCGCCAACCAGTCACTACTCGGGTAGGTATTAATTCATTTTTCTCATTCTTAACTACAGTTGTCCCTCCTTTCTTCGGGACTACCTGTACTGGGCTTACCCATCTAGAATTACCTACCGAATAGATAATACCGCATCCAAAGAGCTTCATTACCTCGGCCATCACAACATCCTCGCATCTTTCGGTTCACCCGGACGCCGACCCGCCTGCAAGGTTTGTGATCCTCCTCCAGCTCTATCCTGTGCATACAAATATCGGGACTAATCCCTGTGATATCATCCAGTGAATAGCCCATTGCTTTCTGTTTTCTTAAGCACGGACTAACAAAGAAGTCGGTGATCATCACTAAGCTTAGCACTAACAATGACTGGATCGCTCTGTATCGTCTAGAAAAGCATATTTAAGATGAGAAGGGAGAGGCTTACGTTCCGGTACCTTTACCTCAATGGAGCAAAGAGTGCTGATCATTTGTTCCACCTGCTCTCCTTCATGCTCATCCAAATCATCAACAAGCAAATCCAATGCAGCGTCATCGTCCTCTGGGCTATCTGCACACTCATCAAAAAGCATGAGAGCTTCTAGTGGGTCCTTCATAAAAGAACCCGACCAGAAGTCATAAATAGACTCATCAATGATATCGACCGAATAACAAGTGTCCTCTATCATTGGGTGGGCTAAAGTAGTGGGCAAACTGAATGTGATAGCGTCATCCCCTCGCAAGAGTCGACGCCTTGTTCGACATCAATGACGGCCCCAGCTGTACAAAGGAACGGTCTTCCTAAAATAATCTGGGTCCGGGTGTCCTCAGCTATATCCAAGACAATGAAATCTACGGGGATGTAAAGCTTGCCTATCTTCACAGGCACATCCTCCAAGACACCTAAAGGTCTCCTAACAGATCTATCGGCCATCTGTAGGGTAATGTTAGTCACTTTGAAGTGACTCAGTTTCAATTTCTTGCAGACAGGAAGGGGCATGACACTAACACTGGCACCTAAATCGCAAAGGGCCTTATCAATAATCAAATCACCTATGACACAGGTAATAGAAAAGCTGCCCGGGTCTTTCATTTTTGGAGGGGCCTTATTTAACAGTAGGTTACTAGACTCTTCCATAAACGAAATCGTCTCAAATTCGCTCAAATTCCTCTTACGCGTCACAATATCCTTCATAAATTTAGCGTAAGTAGGAACCTGAGTGACAAGTTCAGCGAAAGGAACGGTTACCTGAAGGTTCTTCACGATATCCACGAACTTACCGTACTGTTGCTCGATCCTTGCGTCCTTCAGACGACTTGGGAAGGGTACCCTGGTAGCGATGAGTGGTCCCGCAACCTTTCCCTTACCCTTATCAATGCGTGACGTCTCCACAGCAGGGGAAGATGACACGGTGGTGGTACTGGGTAGTAAATTGGAATTTCCGCCACTTACAGCACTGGATCGAACACTTTCACTGGTCGATCGACCAGTTTCTTCTTCAACATCAGTCGATCGACCTGTCTTGATGCTCGATCGAGCGTCTTCTTCAGCATAGTCTCTCGATCGAGTGACTGGATGATTAGAGCTGCTCGATCGAGTGGATGAGTTGCTCGATCGAGTGGTGACTTCACACGCAGCAAGCATTTCCTGCAGGAACTCGTCTAAGTCATCGTCTGAATCATCATTAGCTGCCAATATTTTGTCTTCTTCATGATGGAAGTTCATTGCACTGGCTGGGTCACAAATTGGAAAAAACTTGGCTTGATCCGTGGCCTGTGTCAACTGTGCGACTTGTTCCTTCAATTCTGATATAACTGAATCAGATTTCTGTGACATACTCAGCATAATGGACTTTAACTCGGCAATTTCTTCTCTTGAAGAGGGAGAAGCCGGTCGTGATACTGGCGTAGAAGGAGCAGCAACGCTCTTTATCTCTTCATATAGCTGGGAGAAAGGAACTCCCTGCTTGAACTTCTTATATGCGAGAGCGCGCTCTATACTCGCTACACATTCGTAGAGATCGTGCCCTTCTTCACCACATCTTCCACATGGCTCTGTATGCTCTGTAATCGTAGGCATCTTGGCAAACGGCTAATCTGCAAAACTTATCAAAACTTGCAGAAAATGAGATCAGCCTCAAGGAATAAATTCCTTGATACAAAAGACAAACTTAATTTAAGCAACAAAATTGCGCCACCTCCCCGGCAACGGCGCCAAAATTTGACACGTCTGTCGCGTACCTGTCAAAAATAAACCAACTGGTTCCAACTAACTAATATAGCTAGGGAAGTCGGGTCGAATCCACAGAGAGGTAGGAATTTGTTTGCTAAACTAGGTTCGTCTAAGTAACCGATTTTGGGGGTTTTTAGTTGCGAATTCTAAACTAACAGAGTAAGAGAAAGAGAAATAAAGGAAAAGGGTTTAACAGATAAAAGAGAACAGCTAAGACAAGCGGTTCACCATAATCGTCCGGTTGAGTAATCTAGGTCCCAGGTCAATGCAGCACAGTCTAAGGGGTAGTGAACGTCACCTTTCGGTCCTTAATTCACCCTAAAGCGTAAACAGTTTAACTTTCGCCCTCGCTGCAATACCCTATTGTTCGCTACTAGTCTCCCTCTTCCAACCTTTCGGTCCAGGTCAAGGTCCACTAAGAATTAAAGGTCTAATTGCGTCGACTCAATTAGGCGATTCTGATTATATGTAGCATTTTAACAACAAAGACGTAGAGGTATTAACCTAGTAATTCGATTACTCTCCCTTCAAATCATGGGTCCCCTATAGTCTTAGCATGGGGAATTAGCTACTCATAATTGACGGGTTAACAATAACGATAACTAAACAATTGAAACTAAACATAATGAAATATCTAATTGATTAAACAATTATGAATTAAAGAGAGAAAAGGGATTAAAAGAATAAAAACGGAAGAAGTAAATTAATTGATGATACCGAATTTGAGTGGCAAAGTAAAGAAATAAATTCCAAGAACATACCAGAGTAACAGCAGCAATCTACGTAGTAAAGAAGATAGGAGTAACGTAGTGTTCTCCTCAGTCTTATACTGTAAAAAATGTTTAAAACCTAATCTCTGGGCTGATTAACAAAGTCCATAAAAGGTTAGGCGGAAAAAGACTAAAAGCACACGAAAACCTCTCGATCGAGCAAAGAGATCACTCGATCGAGCTCCAAGTCACTCGATCGAGCTAGGACACCCTCTCGATCGAGTACTGCTCGCTGGTCCTCCTCGATCGACTCCTTCAGCTGGTCGATCGAACAGCCTTGAGTATGTAAAGCATTCGATCGAGTAGCAAAGTACTCGATCGAGCTATATAGGCGCACCAGGACTTGATTAACTTCCTTGACTCAGCTCATACGTCCTCCAAATGTAAGATTCCTAAACTCCGGCTCCTCAATTCCCGTAAATGCATACAGTTGGGACAATTAAGGCTCGATTTAGCTCCTCCTCGGTCAATTCCTGCAAATTACAATAAATAGACCAAAGTAGAACATTCGGGGGTATTTGTAGCCAGATGCTACATAAAAAACACAGAAATGCGTGTAAAAATGAGGTGAAAACCTTATATAAAAGACACGCATCATTCTTCTTCTCCTTCTGTCAGATGCTTCTCCTTCTCTTTCTCTCCCTCGCGCACCTTGTAGTCAACAGGCTCGCGTTTCCTCAGTCTCTCGCGTTCTTCCAAAGTTGCAGCCTTTCTCCACCTCAGATAGGAATCCGACACCCACAAAGCATTGGCGGAGAAGCTCAAGAACCACATGTTCCTTTGGGCCCATTTGATAGCCCACTCTCTTCGGCTCTCGGTGGTAAGCGCTACAAAGATCTGCATGGAACGGTATCAAGCCTCGGGATACTCGCTTCAAACCAACTTGCCTCATCAATCTTTCCGGAAAGATGCATACCATGAACTCCAATCCCGGAATGCGCACGGACCTAGTAGGATCCAAAGAAGACACTCCAGTGACAGACTTGAGGCGACACCACGGTACGACCCACCTAATCAACGGGCCATCATCATTCTTCAGCTTGTTCTTCCAATAGTCACAGACCCGGGTGAAGTCCACCATGTACAACCGTGTCCTTATCGCAATCATACGGGAATGATAGGAAAGTGCATGAACTGGGGGCTCGAGCAGTCGGAGCCGTTCCATAAGCCAAACCTACCAAAAGCAGGTATTAGACACCCAAACGAAAAAAAAAAAAAAAAAAAAAAAAAAAAAAAAAGAACGAAAAAAAAAAAAAAAAAAAAGGTGTCTTTTACCTGTAAGATAACGGGACTCCCCAAAAATGGAAGATCGCGGTTGGATTTCCTATTATCCAAACCCAAGATAATCTCCCCTAAGCATAAGCAAGCTGGGCTCCTGCGCAGCTCCATTTGCTCGATAAGACCCAAAAGACGGGGATCACCTCGCAAATCTTCATCAACGTGTCCATGGAAGACATACACATGCAGCAAACAAAAGCCGAATGCTCTCCTCCTAGCAACATAAGAGACAGTGGGGTCAGCCCTGTTGATGAATCGGTCTACAAAGTCCAGCATTCTCACGCCTTTCGGGGTAACCAAGCGATCCACCTCGAGTCTAGTCAATCCGAGGTGTCTCGAATTTTGTCTTATACCCTTGTGAAGTGGAAGGAATGGCAGGTAGATGCTCGGGGTCCCACCCACCAATAGCAGCAATTTCCTCCGGAAAAGGACAAATATCACCACCTGGGAACGCGAAAACATGATAATTTGGGTCCCAGTAGTCAAGACAAGCATCCAAGAACGGTTTTACAACCTTAATGAGTTTCAAACTCAATAGAGACCCAAGGTTATGAGCACCCATGTCGTGCTTCTCAATATTCGAGAATTCATTAGTCCATTCCTTCAAGCGGATCTCCAAAGTATTCATGATGACAATTTTCTCTTGAAAATTTATTTTGGGAGTTTTTATGTGGATTAACGGAGAAGAGACGGAAGAATTATATGATTTAAAGCTTCGTCGACGCTTCTATTTATACTAATTGCTGTTTCCAAAAAATCCGCCAGAAGAGACAAGCTTGGGAACAGGCGCCTCTTCCCCAGACTAACTTTCTGCGATTTCCGCGTTTGGATCTTTCCTAATTCTATAACGAATAATTTCCTATTCCTACGGGATTTTATTTTGGTAAATACGAGCAATTTACCATGTTTCATGTTTCCTAAATTCGCGGGCACGCATTTCGAGGCGACGTCGACACATTCGCCATTTTCATCGCACTTAATTCTTCCTTTTGTTATTATTTTAATTCATTTATTTATTTCATTTTTTTTAGGAAGTAAATTTCTTTTTAGGAAATAATTTTCTTTTGTCTTCATTTCAACATTTTCATTTCTACACTTGTAGATTTCTCTTTTTTTTCTTTTTTTAGGGGGTAACCCTCCCTACCGTCCGGTCATTTCCGACAAAATTTTTGCATTTTTTGCATTTTTTGTCCTTTTGAGTCTTTTTTTGCGCTAATTAAGACTATGTGTATAAAATGTATGTTTTGGTGAGATTTCCATGTAAATTTCGGCAGCATGACGGCGTAAACCGTTGTCTACCAAACTTGTTCAAGAACTAACCTGCAGGTACAAGCAACACAACCCAGCAGCAAAGGCACTCAGGCCATCATATATACAAACGTCCAAGCAAACTGGGGGCTTGCGCCATACCAAACAAAGTCCAAAAATGTTCAAATCAGAAGTCCAAATGTACAAGTCTACAAAACTACGCCAAACTACTGCTGGACACCCTCCAACTCAGCAACCCTCGCCGTAAGAGCAGCAATCTCGGCGTCCCGAAACTCGAGCTCCCTCGACAAGCGAGCCGTCTCCTCCCGAGACTGGGTCAGCTCTTGCTCCAACTCACATCCCGCCGGTAGACATTGTGAGAAGAGCGCTTGCTCTTCGTCCGGCACATCACCCAATCCCTCACCACGGGATAGGCCTTCTCCAGCGGCTCTGTCCTCTTGGGCGCGAGACTCGGGAAGTAAGAATACACCCAGGCCTATAAAACAGAATAATCAATAACGATCTTTCGTAATTCGATAAAGAAAAGAATTTACTTTGGTCAAAAGGAAGGTTCATACCTCCAACAGTAGTCCAGGTCCGACAGCGCCAGGAGAAGTCCCCTTCTCCATCAACTCCGGACGAACCATGGCCCTCATGAAGCGGATGAGGACCGCAAAACCAGCAGTGACCTAGTCCCAGCGCCCTAGGGAACTCAGTCGAAAGAAAGGGAAGAAGCTTCGTCGATAGCCTCTCGCCCTTGTCTCCGAGGTAAATCGAAGACAAGAACCACCAAAGCCACAGACGAGCTCTCGCTTAGCATGCGGAGGAGGGAGCAGTCTCCCTCCCATCGATCGTCACCACTCCGGGTCTTCCCGCAAAGTAGTCTCGGACGTAGGTGCGGGTACCAAACCCTAAGATCGCAACCTTCGGCGATAAGTTCCACCGATCAACCTCCTCGCCTCGGCCGAATCCGCCTCATACCGTCTCCGGCCACACCATCTCCTCGGCCCCACACGGCACTGTAAATCATGCCGTAATCCTCCGAGTAACTCCCACCTCACCGAAAGGCGGGTGAAACGCGGAAGTCGTATCCCGAATCGGTCCAAGAAAGCGCGGACTGGACTAAGGTTAGCCCGCAACTTCCTCTTCACGATATCCCTCCAAACCTGAACCAGAGGACCAAACGCTCCACGCTCGATCATGTCCCTCTCCTCCGCCGACAACCGCCGTAGTGCTCCATCATTTTGTCGTGTAACCCGAGAACGACCTGATGTTCCCGGCCTCCTATTATGGTTTGAAACAAAGCTATCTTTAGTTTTGAATGAAATTTGCAAGAAGTTTGGACAAAAAGAACGAAAGAGAATAGGTAATGAGTAGTGAATTCTTATTTACCAAGCTCTTCACCGTCTGTAGGACGGGTGACCCCTCTGCCCACACGAGGTGCCTACTCTCCCAGGTCTCACCACGCGGGAGCTCCCTCACCGACGACCTCCTCGCTCGACGTTGGCCCGTCTCGGGGCCTCCTCCTCCTCCTCGACGGCCTCCTCCTCGTGAGCCTCGTCTCCAGTAGCCATCACCGCATCGGTGAAGACCTGCTCCAAAGCCTCCTCAACAGCAGCGTCTACCTCCATGGGAGTCCTCCCAGAAGTAGAAGCCTCATCACCTGCAACATTGAAGTAAATTTAGGCCGCGTCACATGACGACAAGCCTTTGTTAAGGAGTTTTCGAACCCTCCAGAGCCCTGAAAACTGTCCTTTCCAGGCCATATTTGGCCATATTCCCGCCAACCCAATCACTCATGTGACAAATTGGGTCAAGTCAAGTCCAAGTCAAAGCCTAGTCCCGGGTTCAAGCCGAAAATTCGGCAGCATTTCGTTATAACGGCGATTATGCCCTAGAAAGGTGCCCCGAAAAAGTTGTCACAAACCAAAATTTCGAGATGGTAGGAAGTTTGCCCATCATCCAAGGATCCCAAATATCAAATTTCATCGCCAATGGGCAATCCTAAGGCTATTTTCGAAGCAATTTACGGTTCAGCTGTAAAACCGTCTCAAAATTCGCTCAAGGGCTCAAAACTCGATGAAAATCCAAAGCAAATACATGGTTATGTTCCTAACATTGCCTACTATCCATTTCTAGCATCAATTTGGCAAAGCAAATCCATTTGGGGGAAAAGCCCCAAATTTTCAATCAAAAGGGTCGAAAACCCTAATTCTCGCGGCTCAAAATTCGACAAATATAGATGATTAATGCAAGATTAAGACACATAACTCGATTAGTCATGTTCAAAGCAAGCTTTTGAATCAAACCTCGACGGAAATGGTGAAGATTTGAGAGAGAAATTGAAGGAAATGTGTTTCGAAATAATGAAGCATAACCCGTCTGATTTCGCGTTTTTACGCGGAAATAGCCAAATTGGGGAAAAGACGCAGCAGGCGCTGCGCCTCTTCCAAGAGACGCAGCTCTTGCTGCGCCTCTTCCTTGTGTTCCCTCCATACGAATTTTCAAAAATTCGTTATGAGTTCGTTATTAGTGGGCCCATCTTTGGTGCGCCTCTTCTTCAATGCTATTATATTCTTTTGGTCCGTTTCGACGATTTTCTTTCGTTCCGACCCGCATTTTATCCCGCGCGACAGTATTTTGCAGTATTGTCCAAGATCATTTTATCCCGCGCGACAGTATTTTGCAGTATTGTCCAAGATCATTTTATCCCGCGCAGCAGTATTTTGCAGTATCGCTCAAATCATTTTATCCCGTGCAGAGTATTTTTGCAAAGATCGCTCACTCAAGATTCTTTCATGACGATCAAGATGTTCCTAGTCGTCTGTCCCCAACGCAGTAGTATTTTGCAGTACTGCTCACTCAAGATTTCTTCCGCGACGATCCAGATGTTCCTAGTCGTCACAATATTTCCCAACAAGAATTTGTTTGAGACCGACGCAAGCAGATTCAACCTCAAGTTTCGCGCAGTTCGCTTGAGACCGACGCAAGCGGATTCCCCGCCAGCTTTACCGACGTCCCGCGCTTTCAATATTTCTTGTTTCCCGCGAAGTTCGATCGAATCTCGGGTATGATCTCTTCTTATGGTCTGGCGAGCTTCCTTACGTAGTCTAATGGACTTTAAACGACCCTCCCGATAGTCGACAGACTCTAAAATGTTCCCGACGACAGGTCCTTGGCTCGACCCCTTGAGCGCCTCGTCGCCATAGTCGTCAGGTTGTAATCTTCGATTGACCTGATGGCTATACTTTGACTTTCGCCTTGTCCAAGCCTCGGTCAAAGTGGGGGCTCAGAGACACCTCGTTTCGCACCTCCCGCAAAACCACCCTAAGTGATGATTGGGCCGCATGTTTGATACGCGGAACGATTTGTGACAGTTCGTAAGATTATCGTCAAGTGTTTGCTCAAATATTAATGTCGACCTCTTAGTTGTCATCTACGCGCCGATACGGTCGTTTTGGCAGTAATTAGAGTACATTCGGAGTCCGGGTCAAAAACCGTCTCCATTTTCTCGATAATCGTTAAATCCCGAGTCGAATGTTTGGAATGTTCCGGATATTTCTATTCCATATTTCATAAATTTTATCTTTTGGCAAACAATATCCCGTAATATTCATAAGATAATCGAATTATTTCCGTCCTACCATAACTCAAACGCGGAAACCTCCTGGGAATAGATGCAGCAGGCGCTGCGCCTCTTCCAAGGGACGCAGTGGCTGCTGCGCCTCTTCCCAGGCCCTTCTTTGCATGATTTACGTATCTTTTTTATATCTTTCCGAGATTCACTTCCAAAGAGTCTCCGAAACCCTATTCCTTCACGTGATTAGTATAAATAGGAGCCTTCGTTCCTCATATTTCTCACGCGAGTGTCCGCCCTTCTCTTCTCCCTTTGCATTCTAGACTTCGTTCTTACTAATTGGCGCCTACGTGCTTGGACTTTCGACCACGTAAGCTCGGATCCTTCTGAGTACCAGCCTCCCCGTTTGCATGACCGACCAATTTGACCAACTACACCAATAATCAACTTAATTAATTAATCGTTTTCCTCTTACGAGGGCACTTTCTTTGCATCCGCGTCGAGCATCACTAATTGATATCTTAGTCCTTCTCGTTTCGTCAACATGTAAGTCTGAGGGTGTAAATCTCTCTTTTATTTATTGTATTTAATTATTGTATCACAGTTGTAAGGTTTATGTCGAAAATATCATTAAAACCGATTTCTAAACCATGCTTTAAAACCTCTTTTTAAGGATTTCCAGTAGATAACCCTCGAGAAAGGACGCAAAGAGCAATCGCTGCGCCTCTTGAAGGAGCGCAGATTCCTTTGTGCCTCTTCGTGAGGCCGCGCAGCCTCGCTTCCTTTCTTCTTTTCGATCCTCTCGTTATTCGTCAAAATTCTTTTATTTGTTTCGTTTGTTTGTTAATTCTTCATCATAATAGCATATAATTCACATGTATATTTATTATTCATCTTTAACATGTTTTGAATCATCACAAATCCGACTTAGATCCCTCATAACCAATATTTGCGGGTTTTCGTCATTAAATTCAATTCCGGGTTATAGAGATTCAATTCATCAATATTGGGTTTCTGGAATTCGTCATTGACGTATATTTTCATCTGTTTATCGTCCTTTGTCACATATTCGTCATTAATCCATCGTGTTTAACTTAATCAATTGATTTAATTTGTTTAGTTTGTTAATATCTTTCACTCCTGTAATTAATCTATCTTAATTTCGTCTCATCCATGTTTATTGTTTTATGACCTTAATCACATGTAAATAACCCATTAATCACTTTCATCCGAGTAAATAATTTTAATCAATCATTAAATTTACCAACGAGTATTAACAACACGCAATTCCGCTTCACACCTGTATTCGGGTCGGTCAGAACAGACGCAAAGAATCGGGCTGCGCTTATTCCAAAGGACGCAGCTTCTTGCGCTACTGCCCGGTTGAATTCTATCCCTGAACTCCGTTGTTGCCTTGACCTAGTTATTTAGTTTACGTATTAACTAACTATTATTTGTATTATCGCCTAATTCCTGTTCGTTAATTCTTTCTTTTATTCTCTTTTCCAAATTATCCGTTTTAAAGGTATTTTCGACATAAATCGCCTATTCCTTTGTAATTATTGTAATTTTCATTATTGTAGTTTATAATTATTGTATTTATTGTTTGAATGTTCTCACATGTAATTGAACCTAAATCCAACTTCGACCTAATTGTTTGCTAATTAATTGTCAACCGACTTAGTATTAATTCTCACATGCTAGGATTAAAACTTGGATGTTTCATTGCATGCATACAATCGACGATATATCGAGTACGAATAACTTCCCTAATCATTAGTAGAGGCCGCTATCGAGGCGGGCGGGATTAGGTGTTCGATCAAAAGAGCTTCCTAATACGTACCCTCACCCCTTACTCCAGATCTCCGTGAACACCCGTGTTCATTGGCATCCATGAGAGTCATTCTAGACATAGAATGCTAAGGGTAACGATTGCTTAGTGTTCATGTCTCTACTTTGTGTCTTGACATGGCACGAGGTATTCGAACGGTTCCAATTTCCCATAAAAATTGGTGGCGACTCCATACAAAATGCAAACGCTTGTTCCTCTTTTCCTCCCAAGCGCCCCCGTGGGCCCCCGCTGTCCACAATTGCACATGAAATTTAAAATTCAAGTCTAAAAACTTAAAAATGACCTTATAATTCAATAATAACATTTCTACAAAAAGTAGAGAGATTTTGTTGTTTTCGTTGAAAACTTTATTATGAAGATAATTAACTTTAAAAGAAGATATTTAATAAATATAAAAATTAACCTTAAATATTTATATTTATTTATAATAACAAAATTTGAAATAGCATACCCGTGCAGTTTGCACGGGTTTAAGACTAGTATAAGTTAGAAGAACCTAGCATGCAGAACAAAAATGTCATTATTAATGACATAAGCATATCTTTGAATTAAGGTGGACAAAAGTTTACGATAGAGTTTTATTATATATATATATATATATATATATATATATATATATATATATATATATATATATATATATATATATATATATATATATATATATATATATATATATATATATATATATATATATATATATATAGTCGGGATCCGGTGAGAACTCCTAAATATTTGAGGATTGAGGATTAAAGTGAGCCGTCAACTAGCTTTAACTACTCAACAATGCAAACATACGCGGATTAGAAAACAGATCCTGAATCGATCTCACCTCCTTACTTTTTTCTCTCATTCATTGCAAAATTTCAAGAGATTCAAACTTCAAAATTTTTAGAAACCATTTAATTTCAACATCAAGAACAACAATTAAAAGATGAAGAAATTGAGTTTGACGCAATTCATCTTTTAGGTCAATATTGAAAATTTGAAACAAGTATATTTGGATCTCATCTCTCCATTTTGTCAATTTAAATTTATGATTTTGCGTTTGTTCTTCAATATTCATTATTAATTCGGTTATTAATTTCCTTATTTCATTTAATTAATATCCTGTTTTTAAATTAGGGTTTGATTTTGCAAAATCTGAATTCATCGCCATTCTATTACGATTTTTAGTTCAATTTTGTAAGATTTTTTAGTTTAACTGTTTATGGTAGAGTTTAAGATGGATTTAAGTCTAGAATTGATGTAAAACAATTCAGGAGGGTCATATGAGACGAACTCCTTACCCTATATTCTGTCTAGAAAATAGGCTAATCATTATCTTCACCCTCATTATCTTCTGATGATGGTGAGTATAAAGATGTTGATTATTACGACGGTTTCAGAATGTCGTTTGATAGAGGAAAGTATGACGACTATGTGTTGAACCTTGTTGAGAATGTTACACAGTGGAAGGATCTTAAAGCTAGGTCAAGGGTAATGTCGAAAGATGAACCGAAGAAGAACTGTAATTCAGTCTAAGATTTCAGCTTTCCTGTTAAAAAAGAGACATTGTAGGGTAAGAAGGAGATAACAGTCGATACGAGTCTTTCGACGTGGCTGGAGGGGTCAGAACAGGGAGGATCTCAGATAAGTAACAGTAGAAATAGTTTAGTTTCAGTTGGGAATTCTCAGCGAGACAGGAAGAAACCAATTACACCTAACAAGTTTGAGGATATGCCTATTTTGGGAGCTTTGACTGTGGAGGAAATCAGGCAGATGCCGGCTTCTTCAACGCCAAGAAAGTCACCTGGTCGCAGTCCGGATGACATGCCTATCACTGGTAGTGTTGGAAGCTACTGGAGTCGTACTGGCCAGACTACTGATTCAGGAGGGTCAAGTATAAAAAGCACCAAAAGCAGATATAGAGAGGTTAATATTACATCCTCACTTATTACCAACAATTTAGACGACCTAGCAAGCGAGTCATTCAGATCATTTAAATTGTGCTGTCATTGAGTCAATTTGGGTATGGGTCAGTTCGAACTCTAGTTGTTTTAAAGTCAGTAGAGACATTATGGTCATGAGTCATTCAGATCATTTCACAAGTGCTTTAAATGAGAATTTAATTTTGTGATACTATGAAACAATATCAGAATCATTAAAATAAAATACCACAAGTCCTTAGAAAAAATATCACAGTTTTGTTATTAATGTGTTAAACTTACTACTGACATTATGTTTTTGTTCTTTGTTTTCTTTTTTATTTTTGCAGATTTCTTCATTTGCGGATGTTGATTAAGAGCTTGTGTGCATGCTGAGAAAGTCTATATTACATCATCAACTTAGCAAAATCGTCTTTTTTTACTCATTTTATTCACATAGACAAATTCTTTTATGCTTTGATGTAATTCCAAATGGCAACAATTTTGTATTCTTTCTCCATTTTTGGTTAACAATAACATAAAACCTTGGAATCAATAATATAGTGTTACCAAGATTTGCCTTTTGCATTTTACAATATCACACGGTATTGTAAACAATATCATCACATCACGCTTAATTGTAGACAATACCCCTTGTGTGATATTGTTATACAATATCACATGTACTTATTATAAACAATATCACTCTGTATACAAAACAATATCACGGTTAAAAGTATTTTAAAAGGAGTCTCCAATTTTGTGCTACTGTGAAACAATATCACAACCAGGTAAATAAAATACCACAAGTCATTAGAAACAATATCACACTATATACAAAACAATATCATCACATCACGCTTAATTGTAGACAATACCCCTTGTGTGATATTGTTATAGAATATCACATGTACTTATAAACAATATCACTCTGTATACAAAACAATATCACGGTTAAAAGTATTGTAAAAGGAGTCTCCAATTTTAGGAACAATATCACATTGTATATAAAACAATATCACAATATATACAAAACAATATTGAAGTAAAATGGATTTTTAAATCCCTATCCACTTTTGTTATAAGAGTAACAATATCTCAACCATTAAAGTAAAATATCACATGATATTTGGAACAATATCACACCTTACCAAGAATTATATCAGAGCCAAAAGAAATTGTTTAGCCATAACTACCTTTGTAATCTCGAGATACAATATCAACTACACCATAAATAATTGAGTAACGAATGAAATAAGTTCTACCAGCATTACATCCATGTACTTCCAATTACAATTTTTTGTCCAACATATCTAGTTGTCGTTCTAATTACTTCTTCTACCTCTACTTCTATTCTTAAGAGTTGCAACGGTCTTGTATCGTAGTGGCCTTATTTTGATCTGATGTCCATGATCTTCAGCATCTTCTCCGCAATTAGGTCCTCTGTACATCATATTCATAATAAATAACCACGACAACATACGTGACATTAAAAGAAACTACATACTAACAACATTAATAACGCATTTTCATTTTCACATTTGTGGAGGAAAGATCTTGAACTTATCATAATATTTGAGTAATACTCCACAAAGTAAAGATCGGAATTTGATTCATTCAGATAACCACGAGTAAAAAGAGTAGTTAATCTCTTGACTTTGTACGGAGATACGGCTTTATCAAGCAACATTTTAATTAATTGAGTTTATTGAGCTTTCAAATTATATTACGAATAAATTCTACAACTATCCCCTACTTTGACACGAATCATGTGAAACTTGTCATTTATACTGAAGCATGCAGTAAAACAATATCACGTATTGTGTAAAACAATATCATACATTCTGCTGAACAATATCAGATATTCTGCAAAATAATATCACACAATTTGCTAAAAAATATAAACTTTTGCTAAACCTGAGAAATCATACGACAACTATCATCTTGTGGAAGAATATGAATATGACAACTTAATATTGAGGCAAACAAAATCGAAAAACATCAAATAAAGCTGAAAATAAGAATTAAAATACGCATAAAATTTAAATTAGGTACGAAAATTATAAGATGACTACTAATTGGTAATAGATGTAGGAAAAAAAAAATAACATGTGATTGAAAGTTGAAATTACTAAATAAAGAGAACATAAAACTGAAATTAAGAAGAATAACGTACCTGACATCGGATAATGATTGAAATAGAATAATAAGTGATGAGAAAAAGAGATATGATCTGAGATTGAGCTGAAAACCTAGAAATAAAGAAGCAAACGTAGCAAATTTAGCGAAATAAAGGCGAAAATAAGAATAAAGCAACAGAAAATTAAAAATTGAAACAGAAAACTTGAAGAAACGCGGTAAGATCTGTACAAATCCCAAATATATGTAGGGTAAAACGAAAAAACATTTGAATTAAAGCGAAAAATTACAAATTAAAGAGAACATAAGCTGAAAATTAACAACAATAACATACCTGACAACGCAAATTACGATTGAAGATGAGATCGAGCTGATAATTGATCAAAAAACTAAAAATCACGAAGAGAAGAACAAGGTTTTAATGGAAGAACAAGTGAGAGAATGAAGAAAGACGGTATAGAGAGAGAGAGATAAAAAAAATTAGATGAGAATGATTTTTTTGCCTCAGAAAAGAGTTTATATAGCTGAAAGATGAAATGACATCTTTACCCTTAATGAGCCGCGCTGAATATAGGACGTTAGATGACTTAGATCTAATGGATGGTATTAATCCTAAATCCTCAAATATATGAGCCATACTCATATGATCCCATTCCTATATATATACTCATTATGTTAGTGGTTCTCACCGGATCTCGACCCTATATATATATATATATATATATATATATATATATATATATATATATATATATATATATATATATATATATATATATATATATATATATATATATATATATATATATATATATATATATATATATATATATATATATATACAATAACTCCATTGCTCTTTATTTGACGTTTTAGATGTATGCAACAATTAAGAAATGATTGAAAGTACATTTTGAGAATAGAAAAATATTAAAAGCAATTACCACATTTCTTGTTGCTGTACTTCTACCCCAATAAAATAAGAGATGTTGAATTTTTATCGGTCAAGAGAAATAAATAGGTGAGAGAAACAAGGCCTAGAGTGCAAGAACTTTTATGGGATTTGTGTAATGTATATATATATATATATATATATATATATATATTTTATATATATATATATATATATATATATATATATATATAGAGAGAGAGAGAGAGAGAGAGAGAGAGAGAGAGAGAGAGAGAGAGAGAGAGGGGTTCTTATAAGGCCACTACATCTAATAAGTCCCTAAGTCCTTATAAGGGCCTTTGGATGGAAGGGATGGAGGGATGAGATTACATCTCATTCAAGGGTCACAAATGAACCTCCCTAATCTCCCTCCCTAATTATGTACAACTCCACCTAATTTTGTACAACTCTACCACCATTCTAATCTCCCAACTCACTTCCTCATTCACTCATCCTCTCTCATTTCTCACATTCACACTTTCTCTCTCATTTTCTTCCCATCCTCTCTAAAAAAAAAAACCAAGCTCATACAAAAAAAAACCCAAACTAAAACAAAACAAAAAAAATAACCAAAAAAACCACTCCACCTCCACCTCCACCTCCATCACCCTCACCAG
The DNA here is from genome assembly GCF_048544455.1 of Silene latifolia. Classification (NCBI taxonomy): domain Eukaryota; kingdom Viridiplantae; phylum Streptophyta; class Magnoliopsida; order Caryophyllales; family Caryophyllaceae; genus Silene; species Silene latifolia. The sequence continues at coordinate 46,053,582 of NC_133533.1, read as the reverse complement.
CCGACACCACCACCCTCCCTCCCTTCTTCCCGGCCCACCACCACCCGACCTCCCTCCTTTCTTCCCAGCCCCCCCATCCGACCTCCCTTCTTCCCAGCCCCTTCTCCCTTCTCGCCAACAACCAGCAACAACAACACCACCACCGACATCAACAACCAGCAACAACAACACCCCCACCAACAATCCTCCTTACCGCCGACATCACCCGACGCCACCACTACCCCTGCACAACCCGACAACCCCACCCGACGCCACCACTACCCCTGCACAACCCGACGACGATAACACCCCCGCACAACCACCCACAACCCGATGACAACAACTCGTTTTTTTGTGCATTTCAGATCTGGCATTTTTTTGGTTTTTTTTTTTTTTTTTGGCAAACATTTTTGTTTAAATAAATGTCGACATCTCAATATTTGTGCATTTTTTTGGTTTAGATGACAACAACTCCTTGTTTGTTTGTTGTTTTTGGTTTTGTCGAGATCTCCGCCGTCCTTCCTTCCATTTTTTTTTTGGTTTTGTTCTTTGTTTTTTTGGTTTTGTTCTTTGTTTTTTTGTTTTTCTACTGCGTTTTTGTTTTTTTTTTTTGTTTTATTTTTGTTTTTGTTCTTTGTTTTTTGTTTTTGTTATTTGTTTTTTGTTTTTGTTTTTATTTTTTATTTTGTTATTTGATTTTTTGGACTAAAGTTATACATCTTGTATATTAAAGTTATACACTGCGTGCATTAGAGTTATACACACGATATTTAAATTTGGTTTTTTTTATTGTTATTTGGTTTATTTCAGATTTCGGGTTGGGTTGGGTTGTTGGTTTTTTGGTTTTGTTATTGTTATTTGGTTTTTTGTTTTTGTTATTATGAGTTTTTTTGGTTTTTGTTATTATTTAATTTTTTTCCAGATTTAATATTTGTTGATTAATTACGATTTTTCATATTTATTTGGTTTTTATAAAAGTTATATTATTTACGACTAAAGTTATACACTTAAAATATTAAAGTTATACACTGGGTGCATTAAAGTTATACACCTTGTCTATTAAAGTTATACACTGCGTGCATTAAAGTTATACAATTTTGGACTAAAGTTATACAATTTTGGATTGAAGTTGTACTCTTATGGAATAAAGTTATACAAATAAGGACTAAAGTTATATAAATAAGGACTAAAGTTATACAATTTTGGACTAAAGTTATACAAATTTGGACTACAATTATACAAAAAATGATTGAAGTTATACAAATAAGGACAAAAGTTATTCAAATAAGGACTAAAGTTATACAAAAATGGACTAAAGTTATACAAAAAAGGACTGAAGTTATACAAAAATAGACCAAAGTTATACAAAAAAAGACTAAAGTTATACAAAAATTGGACTAAAGTCATACAACAATGGACTAAAGTTATACAAAAATAAACCAAAGTTATACAAAAATGAACCAAAGTTATACAAAAAATTGGACTAAAGTTATACAAAAATGAACCAAAGTTATACAAAAATGAACCAAAGTTATACAAAAATAGACCAGAGTTATACAAAAATGTACCAAAGTTATACAAAAATGGACTAAAGTTATACAAAAAATTGGACTAAAGTTATACAAAAATGAACCAAAGTTATACAAAAATGAACCAAAGTTATACAAAAATAGACCAGAGTTATACAAAAATGCACAAAAGTTATAACTTTAGTCCAATTTTTGTACAACTTTGGTTCATTTTTGTATAACTTTGGTTCATTTTTGTATAACTTTGGTTCATTTTTGTATAACTTTAGTCCAATTTTTTGTATAACTTTAGTCCAATTTTTGTATAACTTTAGTCTTTTTTTGTATAACTTTGGTCTATTTTTGTATAACTTTGGTTCATGTTTGTATAACTTTAGTCCATTTTTGTATAACTTTGGTTCATTCTTGTATAACTTTGGTCCATTTTTTTATAATTTTCGTCCTTATTTGTATAACTTTAGCCCATATTTGAATAACTTTAATCCATATTTGTATAACTGTTGTCCATTTCTGTATAACTTTGGTTAATTTTTGTATAACTTTGGTTCATTTTTATATAACTTTGGTTCATTTTTGTATAACTTTAGTCCTTATTTGTATAACTTTAGTCCTTATTTGTATAACTTTAGTCCATATTTGTATAACTTTAGTCCATTTTTGTATAACTTTGGTTCATTTTTTGTATAACTTTGGTTCATTTTTGTATAACTTTGATTCATTTTTGTATAACTTTAGTCCAATTTTTTGTATAACTTTAGTCTAATCTTTGTATAACTTTAGTCTTTTTTTGTATAACTTTGGTCTATTTTTGTATAACTTTGGTTCATTTTTGTATAACTTTAGTCCATTTTTGTCTTAGATGAAAAAAAAGTATCTCGCAAAAAAAAAACGAGATTTAAAACACGAAATCTTAAAAAAAACGTATAACAAGAATAGATTTAAGAAAATGAATAAAAAATGAGAACTAATAAAATAAAAGACAACTAAAATAAAATAAAAGACAAAAAAAATAATGAATGGAAAAAACAACTCAAAACATACAAATTAACAAAACGAAAAAAAAAAAAAACCGAGTTGAAAAAAAAAAAAAAAGGGTCAGCGGCGGTGGGGTGGCGGCGGCGGGGGTGGTGGGTGGTTATTTGGTTTCGGGTGGGGTGGTGGTGGGTGGTGGTGAATAAGGAATAGATGAATGAATGATTTATTTGAATTTTTTGATTTATTTGGATTTTTTGGGTTTTTTTATTTATTTGGATTTTGGGTTTTTTTTTATTTATTTGGGTTTTTTTTTAGAGTTTGAGAGAAGAGAGAAATGAAATGTGTAAGATGAAAGAGAAATGGATGAGTGGAAAACAAATATATAGTAAATTAGTGATTAATTAGAGTGGATTAGTGAAGGAGGAGAGAGATGATGAGATTAGCTTATAAACACACTTTTTTGGGGTTGATCTCATCCCTCCATCTCCCTCCATCCAATGGCTCATAATAGAACTTATGGACTTAATATATCTAAGGATCTTAGTTGATCTCTTCTCTCTCTCTCTCTCTCTCTCTCTCTCTCTCTCTCTCTATATATATATATATATATATATATATATATATATATATATATATATATATATATTTGTTAAGGTTAGTATATCTGACTTTTGGCCCCTTATTTTTCAAAAAGTAACGTTTCTTTCAGAAAAGGTCTCCTGAGTGACCGTCTTTCACTAAATTAGTGGGAGAAATAAAAAATAACTCTATTAAGATACCATCTCCCTAAAGTTTTTATGTTCCAATCTTATCTATATTAATACAAAAGACAATACTCAATCCTCAGCGCGCCACGTCATTAATGCAGCCTTTTTTTTTTTGGAAATTCATGTTATGGTGGGACCCGTTAGTGTGCAATGTATTTATTTCTTCAGATTTCCGTCTTTTCAAACATGCGATAAATTCCATCTTGCAACAAATTCTATGAAATAATATTATGAAAAATTCTATGAATTAATATTATGAAATAATGAAATAATTTTATACATTCCGTGTAAATAAATTTTTTTTTTTGGTGAAATGTGAGCGTTTTCATTAATAATAAAAACCAGTTACAGCAGTTTCCAGATTACATGAATTTGCACAAGCTAAGCTAAGTACAAAAATGACAACGAATATTAATCATACTTAGCCAACTACAATCACTAGGCATAGAGTTAGTACACAATTGCTTTACTAAACGTCCATGCACTTGATGTTGAATAATTGAAATCATTACACCAGGCCGTCTGATAGCATAGTCCAGCCTACCAGAATTTCATTCCATCCAAATAGCATACCAAGTAGCCATTTTGACTACTCTGCAAACTCTTCTTTGCAGCTTAGAATAGGAAGAAGAGCTCCCATTGAGCTTCAGCTGCAGCCAGTTCTCCATTCCTTAATTATCTCGTGAGGAATAAGCACAATCCCAAAACAGGTGGTCATGTGTTTCCTCCCCCAACTCACACAGAACACATTTATCAGTAGTACTTAATCCAAGCTTAAACAGTTTAGATCTAGTATTCAGAGACTGTCTATGAATAAGCCAACCAACAAAAGCATGTTTAGGAAGAATCCATGAGTCCCAGATATCATGATACCATTGAACAGGTGGGTGTGCTGCCTGTAACCAATGATATCCAGCCCTAATAGAATAGTCACTAGCAGAGGCAATCCAGGAATTACCCTGAAAACCACTAGCCAAACACTCCTTAACCCTACAGATATTCCTCCAGTTCCAATTAGAATCAGGAAGAGGATGATAAGTAGCCCAAGCAGCACCCTTCATATAAATGTGATCAACCCAAAGTACCCAAAGTCTATCAGCTTTTGTATATATCCAGTTAACTAACTTTCCCACACTAGCAATGTTCCACACCCCAGCATCTTTTATACCCAGTCCACCTTCTTTTTTACTACAACAGACATCATGCCAAGCAACCAAAGGTGCCCTGTTATATTCAGTCCCCCCACACCATAAATAATTCCTACAAATGCCTTCAATTCTCCCGTGTAAATAAAATTAATAACGTATAAGTAGAATGAATTACAAATGGGAGTAAATGAAATTGAATTACATAATTTTTAAAACAAAATTAAATAATAATAAAATTACAATGTTACGAGAAGGAATTACATTTATATTACGAGAAGGAATTACATTTATATACGGGATAGAACATAAAACGCAAATGAATTACATACATAATTTTTTAAAACTACATGGTACAATAATTTTTGTTTAAAAAATAAATCTTGACGGAGTATTTACTTGGAGTATAAAATATTCATGTATTTTGGTTAATATTATTGTACCATGCAGCAACAACATAACAACATAATTATTTAAAACTACATGGTACAAAAAATTTTGTTTAAAAAATCAATCATGACGGAATATTTACTTGGAATATAAAACTCGGCAACTTAACTATCAGCCGCGCACACCGAAAATGGTAGTTGACAATGATAGACAACCGAGTTAATTACGCTATTTCCTCATAAATCAGTGCATGTGAACACGTATTTGTAACAAGTTTAAACATTAATTATGTAAATCGTTGATTTAGACCAACTAGATAAGTACAATAGAAATGCAAAAACAAATATACATCCAAAAATATTAATATCGGCCCAAATACATACCCGTGCAATTTTGCACGGGTTTAAAACTAGTTAACCTATATATACTAACAATCTTACAAAGCTATTTTCCACAACATTAACTGGCATGCTTCTCCTTATTCCTTGAGTTACCGACTTACCACCTCACTATAATATTGTGAATAATTGTGTTGGATGGTTTCATTGAGTAAAAAGACAATGTAAGATCATTTTATTCAATAATTTGTCTTACTACTAAAGTGTAATACTTTTTGCAAGAATGGACCATCTCAGAGTGTAAAATCTGTCTTATTCTATAATGCTAAATCATAATACAAATTTTAGTAAAACAAATTATAAAATAAGACGGTCCATTTTTGTATGAAAACTATTCATCTAATGCTAATAAATGAATTGTTTTTTTTAGAATGAGACCGTCTCACAATGTAGAACGGTTTCATACAATAAATAGTACATCAGTCTATCGGTTAAATAATAATCAATTCAAACAGTAATCCGTATCCCAAAAAACATTAGTACTATAACACCCTGCTAGGATGAACAATCTGCTTAAAAATGATAAATCTCTGATAACAAATTCTATTGAAGCTTTCTTATTCAATCGCGACATAGAAATCTAGTTGATATCAACTTCAGTACTATGAATTCCACGGCGCGCGTGCCATACAACTTGTTGGTGATTTTGATCACAAGTACATTTAAGTGTATTCGGGTTTTCGTGTCAAAATCGGATTTGAGCTCGGAATCGATATAATGTGAGTAGGGGAATACGGAGTGTATGCTCATATAATCGTATATCGAGTTCATGTATGTAATGGATAAGGTAATGATAAGTAAGTTTATCATGTTCGGTAATTATATACATAGTATACTATATCTCCTATCGGGGTCTTATACTCGGAATCAAAGTATATCAAATACTTAGCGAAAATTGAGAAGAAAAAATTTGATAAATATCAAATTTGGTACGTCCCTGATCGGGGTTGCATATCCCAATTCTTATACCCTACACTCAAGTGTAGGCTACTTCACACCCCCTATTAAAAAAAAAAAAAAAAAAACCCCCAACATCCTCACTATTAAGCCACAAATTGTATCCTATAACCAGTTGTATATGAGAATTATACAACTGGCCCAATATCTATCCCAATATTTAAAAAAAAAACAAAAAAAAAAAAAACCAAAAACCCTAAAAATACACAATCGCTCAGACGCTCACCTCTCAATTCCACACTTCTCTTCAAAACTCCATTGCTCTCATTATGGAAAAACATCAATCAACAATACCAGCAAGACGAAAGAACGCATCAAACAACATCCCGAGTGCATCTAACAACATTCCGAGGTAATTTTGTCTATCGCTTTGTTTATTTGCATGTATTTTATATTTTTAGGTAAACCACCATAACCCTAATTTTCGTTCATTAATCACGAAATTACAATTGGTAATTCTTATGTTTGCTCTTACCATTAATGAGGTTTATGGAGTAATTTTGCCTTTCTTTTCTTTCATCGTCATTTATTTTAATCCAGTCGTTATATTTCCACATCGGTTTTGGTCGGTGGTGAAAAGGGGGTTGAGGTTTCTAATGACTTTTGGCTATGTTTCGACTTTTGCCTTGCTTCTGGGTTATGTTTGCTTGCGCGATTACGATATTCCTGTTCTTGCTTAATTAGCGGCTAAGTTCGTACCAAAGTGATAGATGCAGACGATACAGCGTAATGCTTAACTCATCTCCCATAGCTGAAGTGGGAAATAACAAAATTTAATGTTCATAAATAAGTACTATTATTGTGAAACTCACATTTGATATTTCACACATGCTCAGAACGTTTCCATGAGCAGCATTGCCATCAATTTGTTGCTCTGTATCCGTTTCGATAAAAGACCGTGAATATCTTCAAGAAAAAAAAACGAAGGTTTTTCTAGTATTATTGAAAATCAGGTTGCTACACACATGAATATAATCCATTTATTAGTAGTTATTTGAATCAATAAAATTATGTCAAGTGAATTGGGTTGTTTTAGGAGGAGCTACAATACTAAGTTTTTGGCTATTTCCTCTCTTAGGCCTTCGAAAAGACAAAAACATGATGATGAAGAAAGACACCGATGATGACGATGATTTGGGAAATTTTCCTAAACTGGATACAAGGATGTCTCCAGCGAAGGTGGTGAAGCTCATTAGCAACTTATCTGCAATTCAAATAGAAAGTTTAAAGGCCACGCCTTTCAGACATTTTGTAAATTGTAAAGCTTCCAAGTGATTTATTATATGAAACTTTTTTACAGATTGCAAACTATGTAGGTTGTTTTTAAAGACAATAACTATTTCATGTTCGAGGTACAAGCTTGGAATAACATGACAATATTTTTTGAGCATATTCTAAGATTTCAAGTTTTGTATGATACAATTTGAGCTATCTTTTCGAGCTCTGTAACAAAGGTTTGAGCTTCGTAAGTAACTATTAGAGCTACTTAAGAAGGATGTCGAGTTGTTTAATTTTATACGCCAAATTGTATAAACCATGACTACGATCCGAGCTCCGCAAGAAATAACTTGAGCTTCGTAAGAAAGGTAACGAGCTTCGTAAGTAAGGTAACGAGCTCCGTAATTTTATACGCTAACAATTGCAATAAACCATGGCTATGCACAATTTTTTGCAAAAAAAAGTTTCGAGCTCCATATGTAACGATTAGAGCTACGCAAGAAAGGTTTCGAGCTCTGAAATTTTATACACTAAATTAAAATAAACATGACTACATACAAATTTTTATATCAAAGGTTTCGAGCTACGTATGTAACTATTAAAGCTACTAAAGAAAGAAAACGAGTTGTTTAATTTTATACGCCAAATTGTATAAAGCATGACTATGTTTCGAGCTCCGCTAGAAATAACTTGAGCTGCGTAGTAAAGGTTTCGAGCTCGGTAAGTTTTTACGCTAAATTGCAATAAACCATGACTATGACACATCTTTAAAATTTCATTATAACTTCAACCATGAACTAATAGAATTTTGTCCATATGAAACAAATACACGGAATTAAATGACTACAACTACTACTAAATAAGTTTCAACAAAGCTAAATTACAAGTTTAAAAACCAATAAATGATAATTCTACGAAGACATCAGAATATCGCGAAGACCGACGTGGCTATTAGCATGATTATTAGTGAAAGGCACAACTCCAACTCTATTTCTCTCTTTCTCTGCATTATTCGCTGCCTTTTTAAGTGCACGAGTATTAGCAGCTTTGAATTTCCCACGAGCTCGGCTAGTTTGAATATCTATCAAACTCCGCTTCCTAGTAAACCTATCCCCCTTCTTTGTCTTCCGCTTTGCATTTTGTATTACATCAACATCGTCCCCTTCAACATCCGAGCATTAGATGCCCCCAACTACAGCCTCAATCTCGGACTTTGCTTTCTCAAAACAATCATTAACAATACCTCTTGTGGTGTCATTTTCACAACTAGCAATAATAAGCTTATGAAACTGGCGCTGCATATCCAATCTCCTCACGGGCCCTGCAACCTTCCCTTTTGACACTTCAATTACATCATCTTTAGGCTTTCCATCGTTCGTCCAACGCTTGAGAACATAAACATTGGGTATCTCATCGACACAGTTACAATGATATATCCTTAGAATGTGACGACATAAAAACCCACTCTCTTCAAAATTGAGCTGTCACTAACTTATTGAGCTGTCATTAAAATTTTCCGAGCAAAATTGAATTTCACTGTTAAACAAAGAAATGGAGCAAAAATCATAAACTTCACGAGCTATTCAACAGACTTATCGAGTCACATATATTCAAAGTCAGAAAACAGCAACCCTTGTAACATAGACGAAAAGCATATCTTATAGTCATGTATATTAAAAAAAAAAAAAAAAAAAAAGGAGCACAACTAGTAACTTATCGAGTTATCATGTATATTTTCCGAGCAACAATAAAATCGTCATGTATATCAAAAAAACAGGAGCACAACTAGTAACTTATTGAGCTTTCGTCTAAATTTACCGAGCAAACGTAAAATGAACTTGTATATCAAACAATCAGAGCACACCTACTAACTTATTGAGCTGTCATTAAAATTTTCCGAGCAAAATTGAATTTCACTGTTAAACAAAGAAATGGAGCAAAACTCATAAACTTCACGAGCTATTCAACAGACTTATCGAGCCACATATATTCAAAGTCAGAAAACAGCAACCCTTGTAACATAGACGAAAACCATATCTTATATTACAAAACATTGCCAAAGTTTTGTAAAAAAAAAAACATTGCCAAAGTTGATCACTTTAAAGACGAAAATTATATGCTCCAGTACGAATACAGTGAAGTAGTCATGTAATACATAAAATTAACGATAATTACCTTGACAAGTAGATTTTTCATCTGGTTGTCTTTCCAAACTCATTGATACTGGATTAAATACAACAATTTCCATTGACGTCCCAATTCCCTTAGAAACTTGATAGGTCCATTTTATATACATTCTAACCTCCTATTTTACCTCTATTTTACATGTCATTTGCACTAATGTTAGTGTTTGTGAGCTAATTCCGTGTTCTAGTTGTGCTTGCTTGTTTTCCATTGTGTTTTGTAGAAAATTAAGCTTTTAGTTGCTTTTTCCCGTCAAAGTAGCAAGTACAAGAGTTCACGAGGCTAATGAGAGCAAGTCTTGATCATGCAAAGGAGTTTCGGGAAGCATAGGGGCATTTTGGGAAGAAATTGGAAAACCCGAACAAGAGGAAACCAATCTTAGTTGGTGGATATGTAAAGAAATGAAATCCAAATGAAAGCCCATGATAAGAGTTTGCATTGGATGCCAAAGGATGCTTAAGATACCTTAGACGGACGCATTAAGACATAAGCATCGGATTCCGCATCAACATTAAGTGCAAAGTTAAGACGGAATTAAGAGAAATTTGAGAAATACCACGACCCCGATCGGGGTTGGGTGGCCCCGATCGGGGTTAGCCCCCTGTAGCTTATTTCCGTTACTCCCTTCACTCCTATAAATAGAAGCTTTGGTCGACATTTCTTGGACACCTCTTACACATCTTGACACATATTTTTCCATCTAAATTCTCTCTAAATCTTAGTAGTTAGTTTAGTTTAGGTTAGCTTAGTTTAGTTTAGTTTGTTTACATTTCATTTAGCAATTACATTACAATTACATTTCAAGTTTAATTCCAAGTTACATTTCAAGTTTGTTCTAGTTTCATTATTTTTCTATTTCCATTCCCATTTCCATTCAAGGTAATTCTTATTCTATTTTCATTATGTTATTTATCATTTCATGTAGTATTAGTTTAGTTTATACTTCCAACATGTTTGAGTAGTTATATTTGTCTAAGGAGTAAGGGAAACCATGCATGATTAAGTAATATGTAAATGTGAAAATAAGGATAAGTTAATATTGTATAATTGTTTCTATCACATGTTTGCACCATAATGTTTAATCTATGTTTAAAGGCCTTATTCATTGATTAAGTTTGTTCATTCGTTCTAAAAGTCGAGAGGCATGGAACCGAATTAGACTAAGCATGTGTAGTAGGACGACCTAGTCATGGACGAGAGTTTCTCTAGGACCCGGTCTATGGTTGACACTAATATCGTAAGGTGGGTGTCTTTAAGCCTAAACATTTATCATAAAATCAACTTCCTAACTTAACATGAGCATTTACATAATTAGCATGTGTGACCCGACCTCCCTAGACATTCTCTTTATTATTGTTTTATCATCACATCAAACCAAACTAATCAATCAACCGTTAATCTACCAAGGTAAAATTCAATCCATAACAACTAAATAATAACTCCCGTCTCCTTTGGGTTCGACTCCTAAGTACTACATTCATTTGTTGTCTAGGGTATAAATATTATCTTTGCATAGGTGTGCGATAGCCTATCAAATTTTGGCGCCGTTGCCGGGGAGACGGTTTTGTTTGCTAATTAGTTGTTGAATTTTATCTTTTTATTTTGTCTCGAGGAACACTTGTTCCTTGAGATTCATCTCACCGTTTTCTTGTAGTTTTAGTGCCTATTCTTGTAGGTGATAAAGCTATTGGCCTTTCATAATGAGTTACGAATTCATCCCACAACTCCAAGATGAGCCTTTTCCTGACTATCTTGACCGATTCTACTACTTTTGCGATAGTCTCATCTCCTTTGGACATGTCCTTGATGGGGATTACTTGGGTCATTTCGTGCTTGGCGGCATGGATTCCGAGACCCGTGGATTGGCTCTAAAATTGAGTAATGGGAATCTCTACAACATGATTGGGCCGGAACTTTGGAATTTCTTAAATTTCATGGCTTCCGAATGTCGGGAATTAGCACGCCAATTCCATTATTGGCGCATTGAAGAAGAGGTTAAAGTGTTACAGGCTCGTTTGGGAAGAAATTCTCAAGAGAAGCCGAGACGACGTGAGCCTATATTCTCTCATTTTGCTTTTCTACCTCCCCATTGTGAGTCTTTTGCTACTAACGATTTTGACCTATTGGATGATGATGATGATGGTCCGATTTTATCTTTTAAAATCCCTTCTAATGTCATTCAAATAGAAAATGTTGAGACTCATGTTGATGACATTAACCCCATAGTAGATGAGTCACCTTCTATAAATGAATTTGTCGAGATTCTTTGTAATTCTAATGAGGTTTCTCCCGAGTCTTTTGACCCCATTGACAATTTATTTGTAGAAGATATTGTTGATCCATTTGAGGAAGATAGAGGTCTAAGCACTTTCGACTTAGAAATTAAGTGGGATAAACCTCCCATTTTTGATGATCCACTCCTCTTTCATTCTACTTACCACCCATTTGAGACCCTTTATGATTATAATTTGTGCTCTAACGATTTATTTTGTGATCTTAAGAATTTTACTCCATTTCTTGCTGACGAGTGGAGTGATATGGTGGTATTATTTGAAGTCTCTTATGCGCCAATTGATAAGATATCCTATTTCTTACCTTTGATCATTCATGCTAATATCTTATCAATTGCGTATATATGCTTCCATGTTGCTCATGCGCAGGTATATGATAGACTTCTAAGGGCTTTGACGAGCTTTTTAAGAAACAAAAGTCCTTTCTTCCCAAGCCCCTTCTCAAGCTAGCTTGGGGGAGGCTTCTAAAATTTAGTATGCATTTATTTTCTTTATTTTCCGCATGTGTCATTTCCATTTCCTCTTGTTGGCTTTACTTGTCTTTCTTTGTGGTTTTTTGCGGTTAACCCCATTTTCACATTGAGGACAATGTGATGTTCTAGCTTGGGGGAGGGAGTTAGTGTGTCTAGTTGTTTTATTGCTTTCAAATAAATTTAAAAAATCAACAATTTTCGAAATTTGTGTTGGTTTGCATTTAGTTAGTGTAGATTTAGTGAGAATTTTTGAAAAATTTGTGTTGTTTTTGCTCTAATTCTTTGCTTGTCCTACTTATGCCCTCTTGTTTGTCCCATTTTTGGCTTGATAGCTCTTGATTCGCTACTTTTGACGGGATATAGCATGCATGGGGATGTCTTGACATAGTAGGTGGAAGATGGAAATTAAACCAAATAGGCTTGATCTTGACTTTCGGCAAGCTACAAAATTAGTAAGATAGAACTTCCTTAAAGGCCATTTCATCTTTATTTGGTCTCACTTAGGTGAGTGGTAGGTCTCCTTATGGTGTGTGTTACATCAAAACGCACAAGTATGGTCTTCTTTTCATCTCTTTTAAGAATTACTTTCATTTTGCTATGCATTTTTGAAGCCAAATTCACATTGATAAATTTGCCCATTTTCTAGCCCTCTTCACATGTTCTTATTCCTTAGCTATATTAAAAATAGCCTACCCTTGTTAAAGCTAGTAGCTATGTCTTTTGGTGATGGGATGCTCAAAATTGGGATGTTCTTTAAAATTTATGTCATTGTGAATTTATTTGCCGGATGTCATTGTTTTCCGGTTGTGCTATGAAAGAAAGGATGAGGAAAAAAAGAAAAAGAAAAAGAAAGAAAAAATGAAAAAAAAAAGGATGAGAAAAAAAAAGAAAAAAAAGAAAAGAAAAAATTTGTTTGATGAAGTTGATGTTAATAATAAGTGGTAGAAGAAGAAGAAGTTCAGATTTCTCATATGGTTAATTATATATTTTGGAGAAATTCTTAAGGTTTGTAATGTAAGAAGTCATTTGTCTTCTAACTGGGTTATTTTGGGTTGGAATGAGCATTTTCACATGGTTTTGTTGCTAGCTTAACATTAGCTCCACATATCCATAATCATTTGTCCCCCTTATCTCCCGTATCACAATAAAGCCTTCTTCTAACCCTTTGGCTTCATTATTTGCTTGCATTTGATTGTTTTGCTTATGATTTGATTGTTTACCATATTAGATTGCGGGCACATACTCATGAGACGAGGATAGTTGAGTGATTATTCACAAAATGTCCTTTACACAAATTTGAGTTATAAGTGGATCGTGAGAGTCCGAAAGTCAAAAGATCATGCAAGAGCCGAAAATTTTACTTGAAGTCTTCTACTCTACGCCGCCATGTAAATCTCATCCATGATTTTGCTTATCCTTATGCCCATGTTGTTTCGGGATTTGAATCAATTGCTTGTTAGCTGCTTGGGATTTGCAATGTTGGGATGATCTTGCTTGAGGACAAGCAAGGGTTTAGCTTGGGGGAGTTTGATAGGTCCATTTTATATACATTCTAACCCCCTATTTTACCTCTATTTTACATGTCATTTGCACTAATGTTAGTGTTTGTGAGCTAATTCCGTGTTCTAGTTGTGCTTGCTTGTTTTCCATTGTGTTTTGTAGAAAATTAAGCTTTTAGTTGCTTTTTCCCGTCAAAGTAGCAAGTACAAGAGTTCACGAGGCTAATGAGAGCAAGTCTTGATCATGCAAAGGAGTTTCGGGAAGCATAGGGGCATTTTGGGAAGAAATTGGAAAACCCGAACAAGAGGAAACCAATCTTAGTTGGTGGATATGTAAAGAAATGAAATCCAAATGAAAGCCCATGATAAGAGTTTGCATTGGATGCCAAAGGATGCTTAAGATACCTTAGACGGACGCATTAAGACATAAGCATCGGATTCCGCATCAACATTAAGTGCAAAGTTAAGACGGAATTAAGAGAAATTTGAGAAATACCACGACCCCGATCGGGGTTGGGTGGCCCCGATCGGGGTTAGCCCCCTGTAGCTTATTTCCGTTACTCCCTTCACTCCTATAAATAGAAGCTTTGGTCGACATTTCTTGGACACCTCTTACACATCTTGACACATATTTTTCCATCTAAATTCTCTCTAAATCTTAGTAGTTAGTTTAGTTTAGGTTAGCTTAGTTTAGTTTAGTTTGTTTACATTTCATTTAGCAATTACATTACAATTACATTTCAAGTTTAATTCCAAGTTACATTTCAAGTTTGTTCTAGTTTCATTATTTTTCTATTTCCATTCCCATTTCCATTCAAGGTAATTCTTATTCTATTTTCATTATGTTATTTATCATTTCATGTAGTATTAGTTTAGTTTATACTTCCAACATGTTTGAGTAGTTATATTTGTCTAAGGAGTAAGGGAAACCATGCATGATTAAGTAATATGTAAATGTGAAAATAAGGATAAGTTAATATTGTATAATTGTTTCTATCACATGTTTGCACCATAATGTTTAATCTATGTTTAAAGGCCTTATTCATTGATTAAGTTTGTTCATTCGTTCTAAAAGTCGAGAGGCATGGAACCGAATTAGACTAAGCATGTGTAGTAGGACGACCTAGTCATGGACGAGAGTTTCTCTAGGACCCGGTCTATGGTTGACACTAATATCGTAAGGTGGGTGTCTTTAAGCCTAAACATTTATCATAAAATCAACTTCCTAACTTAACATGAGCATTTACATAATTAGCATGTGTGACCCGACCTCCCTAGACATTCTCTTTATTATTGTTTTATCATCACATCAAACCAAACTAATCAATCAACCGTTAATCTACCAAGGTAAAATTCAATCCATAACAACTAAATAATAACTCCCGTCTCCTTTGGGTTCGACCCCTAAGTACTACATTCATTTGTTGTCTAGGGTATAAATATTATCTTTGCATAGGTGTGCGATAGCCTATCAAAACTCCATCGCCCATTGCTGATGATAAATTTGTAACATTCGCCGTAGAAGCTTCATCATCCATAGATTGTAATTCTTATATAGAATTTTGATTTTAATTACAGATTGTGGTTTACTGAAGATGCAAAAATAAAATTGAATTGAGTAACTGCATAATTGTTAATCAGTTAGAGAAATTAGGAGAAAAAGAGAGATAGGGGAGAAAATTCTTGACTACGTTGAATAATCAGTTACTGAATATTGGAATTAGGGAAAAAAATTAGGGAAACAAAAAATAGGGAGAAATTGACTAAACTACCCTTGGTTGTATAATAACACTATACCACTGGATGTATAATCTACTAACTGCTATTAAGCAGTTACCATCTACAATAAATAATCATTCTTTTTCCTATTTCAAATCTACAGCTTCTATATTCACCAAATAAATTATGCACAAATTTAATTTTCCATCCATCCTATTAGTTTTGTAATCTCGTTTTCTGTTTTGATCGATTATTTTATCAGGTAAGTGCTGAAATTACTTTAAAACCCTAAAAATCGCATATACTATTAATTGAATTGAATTTTTCCGTTTTCTCTTTCATTATTCATGGTTAAATTTATGATTTCGGGCGTGATGTTTATCATATGATACTATCATAGTCACTTTCAATTTAGTGAATATGATAATTTAGTTTGATGAATATATGTTATCCAGTGTGATATTCATCATATGTAACTATTATATTCACTTTCAGTTTAGTGAATATGATAGTGTAACATAATGAATATGTATAAGGTTCTATGATATTCATCATATGACACTATTATATTCATTTTGAGCTTAGTGAATATGATAGGGTAATTTGATGAATATATGTAACTTAGTGTGATATTCACTCTACGATATATTCACTTTAACTTAAATGAATATGATGATTTATTTTGATGATTATGATTCATAAACTTGATAAATTTGAGTACAAATAGATTAAAATTATGAATTTTATGAATTTGATAAGATTTTAATAAACTTGTAAATTGAGTAATTTGAAGAAAAAAAGAACAAACGTAGCAACGTACTGTATGAAGATGTAGTGGGTAGTTAATAATTTTATTTTTATTTTTTCCCTCAATAACTACCATGAGAGTATCCTACTCATTACTCCTGGGAGTATGATATAATTTGCCTTGCATATCCCCCCCAATAGGGGTTTTGTGGTTCTTTGTATTTGGCGCGTGTTTCTGCATGTAATGACAGTTTCATTTGTTTGTGATTGGCTGAAAAATAACAAACAAAGTAAACGTCCTTATCCTCTTATATGCATGCGTGTATGTATGTGTGTAATTCATACACATATATATTTCACAGAATGTGAGAATAAAAAGTCTGGTTGACTTTGCATTATTAATTTTTTGTGAGTTTTCGTATTTTGACAAAACAAAGTAAACCAAACTCTCTTAATGTGAGAATAAAAAATCTTATCCTATAGAGATTTCGTGATACCCAAAGGCTATAGGGTCGAAATACTCTAAGAAAAGTGTGTTCAACACGATTCGATTGGGTGTAATAAACCGTCTTATATTATTTTCATTTCTGTTTTAGTGCATTTGTTTGTATTATTTACATACTTGTAATCTTTATAATACAAAAACTACAACACAACTGTGAATGATCTTTTAATAAATAATATTAACAATTCTTCGTAGATTTGTTTACTATATTCCGTGTTTCCTTGATTCTAGTTTATTTGTATTACCATAATATCTGATCAACTGTACCAAAGTTGGCTGGTGTGAGTGGTAAGGGCTCTCATCTCTTAAACAAGTGGTCAGGGGTTCGATTCCTGACTCTTGCGAATGAAAAAGCCAAACTTGGGAGGGGTCAACCCATTAAATTGCCTTCAGTACCCCGAAGGAGATTGCCCCAGCTGTCGGTAGGGGATACTCCTGGTCAATACCAAAAAAAAAAAAAATATATCTGATCAACTGTAAAAACAAAGAGAATGAGTAAGGCTTAAATGCCTAGATTATTATTGAACTAATTTGAAAGCTCGTACTTCGTATGAGTTAATGACCTTGATTATTTTAAAACTAAGTTATAGAACATTATCGAATAAGTGTTTCGAAGTTCAAATCCGGGTGTCACATAATTCTAAAAAACTGAAATATTCTAATCCCTTATGGTCTCTTGATACGTACTTGATTCTGAGCATTACGTAGCCTCTAAAGCTTTGTTATCTCGAATTCTAGCAAAATTTATTAAGTACTAATCATCATAAGTGTAAGGGAATCGGGGTGCTTTGATAGCCCTTATGATTATATAAAGACATGTGTAAAATCAATGAATAGTTTACATTTGCTGTATTTTGTGAGGGGGAATAAAACAAATGTAGACTATTGACTGAGACGGAAGGAGTATATATTTTGTTTAAACCATATACCTACCATTCAAATATGGACACTTTACTTACACATGTCATGCTTTTAAATTAGTCATTTTTTTTTTGTTCAATTAATAAGACTGTCTTACATAATATTAATAATTAATCTTCTAATTACTGATACACAGAGTTTATTTTTATGTTCTTTCTTTCAGAAAGCACATCTAATGTATACTCCTGTGATCATCTTATTGCTATCATTCCACCGTAAATGTGTAAAAGATAAACCCATCTGTGTTTTTGGCCACTATAAGTAAACATACAATTTAGTGACAACAAAATTATAGTTTGTTAAATTTTAATTTTAACCGTTAATAATTGAAACTCTTAAGAGCTCTCTTTCACAATAGTTAAGTGACTCAAAAGATTTTGGGTTGATTTCCAAGTTTCAAGGATGACTTATATTTATAATCATAATATCACCCTACCTTATGCTAATCTTTCAATGTGGGACAATTCTACTATTTACACGTAGTATATTCACACCACCTCTATTATTTGTTGAATGTGGGACAAATAACATACTAAGAAATACACCATCTTTTTTACACTTAGCTCGACATCCAATCCGAATCCCGAAATACGGACGATTGCTACTCATTATATCTAATAGTAGTTATATTTAATAATATGAGCAAATACTATATGTTAATCTTCGTACGTTCAACATCCAATCCGATTAATAATGAGCAAATATTAACAAACTAATCTTATCTAGAGTCTAAAATTTTTCGCACGTATATAGGTAACATTTGTGCAATTTTATCTTATTGCTAACAAACTAATTTCATCTAAAGTCCAAAGTTTTTCTTACGTATAAAATGAACATTTTTTTCTTATAAATATTAAGTAGTTTTTAAGGGTTGGACTCTATAGATGAAAAAAATGTTAAAACTTGAAAAATGAACATTAAAATATAACATTATGTAATGTTACTTTTAAAGTCTCTTATATAATAAGTATATTACTAATGTAGTTATTTAAAAATTCAGCTTAAAAATTAAAAAAATGAATAACTTATTGCTAAACTACTAAATTTGAGTAGAAAAGGAGATGATATAACTATATATAATTATATAATTGTGAAACCACCAAAATCAAAATTATAATACAAATAAATTTCACTATTGTAGAGGTAATAATACAAATTCTTAAAAGAGCTATCTAAGATAACACTTAACCGACTCAAAAGATTTTGGGTTGATATTTAAGCTCTAAGGATGAATAATATTTATAATCATAGGATCATCCCACATTATGTTAATCTTTCGATGTGGGACAATTCTACTATTTATAATAATAGGAGCAGCACACTTTATGTTAATTTTTCGATATGGGACAATTCTAATATTTATAATAGGATGACCCCACATTTTCTACTATTTATACGTAGTATGTTCACCACATCTACATTATTTAAATGTGTGACATATAACATACTAAGAAGTACATCATCTTTTTCGCGCCTAGTTCGACATCCAACTCAATTTAATAACGATTTGTTTTTGGAGTCAGGCCTCCTACCCCCCCTTAATTGATGTATGAACTCCGTAATTCTTTTAATTGAAGTACCTATTTAAACAAAAAAAGATTGAAGACGGATAATTTCGTCTCAAATAAAAATTTGTGATAATAAAATACAAATAAATTTGGTATTAACACTACATTAGCCGTTATGGCCAATGGGTGTTTTAGGAAAATGTTAATGTAGCATTTTATTATGAGTGTGGTTACATTTGCTAGAGCTAAGATGATAGCTGAACCATGAGCTCTTTGCTATACTTGGATTTCTTCAACTGTTGTCCGCTTAATTGTTTGACTAATAATATTCAGTGAGTTGGTCCCATTGTAATGAATAATACCCAACTCATTTTTATATTCTCATTCTCGTTAAATTGAATAATTAAAACATTATAAACCATTTTAATATAGGAAATATTATTATAGTAATTAAAACATTCTCTACATTATTTTTTATATCATATTGTGAAGATAATGATACAAACTCTTAAGAAATCTCTAAGATAATACTTGAGAGATTCAAAATATTTTGGGTTAATTAATAAATTCCAAGGATGTCTTCTATTTATAATCATAATTATACTATTTTCATAATTTTATTAACGATACTTTTTTCTTTAAATGAAATGTAAAAAGTTTTTATATAAAAATTAGAAAAATCACTTGAATATAATTTAGGAAATATATATTATAATAATTAAAATATTTTTTGTTTTATTTTTTATATCAAAAAATATTATTTATGATGCTTTCCTAAATTGATTTTTGATGATGTGGACAACTTAGAATCGCTCGAAAAAAAGCCTCTCTCTCTCTCTCTCTCTCTCTCTCTCTCTCTCTCTATATATATATATATATATATATATATATATATATATATATATATATATATAGAGAGAGAGAGAGAGAGAGAGAGGCAAGATCCGGTGAGTTTGCCATTTTTCGTGAGTTACCCCTACATATATATACAAGTGACCTAACAAAACCAATAACTCACAAATCACAATCATACGTCACAAAATAAACTAAACTCCTCTCTCTCTCTCTCTCTCTCTCTCTCTCTCCTTTACTACCAAAATTGTTCCTACGCTATTATGATCAAAAAATCGCACAAAAATTCTTCAAAATCGATTAACAAATTCATCGATTCATCACGTTTTTTTTGTAAATTCCAGAGGTTTATACAAAATTCATTAACATTTTCGATTAATTCAATTGAAACTCTCAGTTTTTTCTTAATACTCAAATTTCGGAAAACCCTAATCCTTCAAATCAAAACGAAGGTATGAATATTTCTTACGATTTCATATTTAATACTTGAATAACTGCAGTATTTGAATTAAATAACAAATTCTTATGATTTATGTGTTTTTTTCGTGATTAATAACATTAGTATTTCGATTAATTGTATATTTTTTTGGGTGATTTGCAGGTGGAATGACGTTGAACACGAACAATTGATGCTTAATGGAATAATTGAAGTCGTGTAATAGAATAACTGATGTTGTATGATAGAATAATTACGTTACTGTAATAAAATATCTTGTTTATTGAGAATAAGGTTTTTGGTATGTATAGTTATTTTAATGTAGAAACTCGGTTATTGTAATGAAGAAACGTAGTTATTTTATAGTTAACTCAGTTATTTACTGAGAATAATGTTCTTTGGTATTGATGCTACTATTGTTAGAATAATTATCGTTCAATGGAAAAATTGATGCATTTACTTGGTCATTTTTTGTTAGTTTTCATCTTGTTTAATTGAATAACCCAGTTTTTGTAATGTAGAAACTCATTTATTGTCATGTAAAAGTTTGATATTTGTAGTTATTGTAATGTAGAAACTCGGTTATTGTAATGAATAAATTGTGTTATTGTATTGAGATGAAACTCAAATATGTTCAAATTTCATGTTCACTCGTTAGTTGTCGTAACATTATATCTCGATTATTGTATTACTTTAACTCCGTTATTGTATTATCAAAACTCATGTATTGTAGTTTGTAGTTGATTCATGAGTGTTATGGTAAGTTATAGTCTCTTTTTTGGTGATTTGCAGGTGGAATCAAGATAGATGTGGATAATTGACATTCAATGGAAAATTGATGTCTATACTTGGTCATTTTAATGAAGAAATGTAGTTATTTTATAGTTAACTTTGTTGTTTACTGAGAATAATCTTTTCTGGTATTTATAGTTATTGTAATGTAGAAAACTGAGTTTATTGTAATGTGTAAACTCTGTTATTTGTATTTATTGTAATGTAGAAACTCAATTATTGTAATGTAGAAACTCTAGTATTTGTAGTTATTCCATTGTAGAAACTCATTTATTGTAATGTAGAAACTCAATTATTATAATGTAAAACTTTGGTATTTGTAGTTATTGTAATGTAGAAAGTCAGTTATTGTAATGAATAAATCGCGTTATTGTATTGAGATAAAATTCAAATATACTCAAATTTCTATCTTGTGTTTGTTTATCTTGTTTAATTGCATAACTAGGCATTTCATTCAATCAATAATTGAGATTGGTTAATGAAATAGCAAAATCTGAAAAATGAAATAATATATATATATATATATATATATATATATATATATATATATATATATATATATATATATATATATATATATATATATAACAAGGTTAAAAAAACCACTTACTTTCATTATATAACTATTTTGTTTCCAACACATTACATTTAAACATCTTTAACAAATTATATCTAAGCATCATCTTAATTACATCTATGCATTTCAAATAATACATCGAACAATAGTAGCATCACAAATATTACATATATTTATCTACAATACAACGTCTAAAATATTTCTTCCAATGAGAACCGTGTCTTGTTGTTGTTTCCACGTTTCTTCCACTAGTATTTATTCCCAACGAGAACCATGCCTTGCCGATTGATGAGGGTTGAACCAGCAGACAACAAAAGCTCACTGAAAGAAATAAAAAAAAAGGGGGTAAGTTATAAATAACTTTGCAACCGATATACAATAACCACCTATAAGTATTGAAATAACTGTAAAACAACTATAAAATAACTGGATATTTTAGAAAAGTAAAGTATATTATTATAACCGACTATAAGCATATTATATGAGACCACAATAACAATACAATAATTAAGGTATAATATTATTATAACCAACTTAAATAGATTATATAAGAATACGCCATCTTACAACAACTCCAAATTGAAATAACTAAGTTAAAACAATACAATAATTGAGGTGTAATATTATTATAACCAACTTAAACAGATTATATAAGAATACGCCATCTTACAACAACTCTAATTTGAAACAACTAAGTTAAAACAATACAATAACTAAGTTTGAATAATACAATAACTCGGTTAAAGCAATACAATAACTATTATTAACATAATATATTCAAACATAAAAACAAGAAGTAAATACAAAATACAATAACTGAGTTTGAATAATACAATAAGTCGGTTAAAGTAATACAATAACTGCTATTAACAGATTAACCACAGAATCCGAGATACTATCAAAGATACAAAAACACAATTGAATAACAAAAAAAACCTACTCAAACATCTTACAAACAACATGAAAATGCACAAATCATTTAGAATTCTCATCTCAAACTCAAAACCTTATAAATTATTGGCAAAAACAATGAGAGAACAAGTAATTTAACAACAAAGACATAAGAACAAGCAAATATACAGCGAATCAATGAAAATGAAACGAACATTAGATAAGAACGATAATGAAAACGCACAAATCAGATCTACAAAAACAAAAGTAGTACTTACCTATTGTGAAATTGAAGAGAAATACGAAAATGAAGCGAAAGTGACGACCAAATCTCCTTAATTGATGACGATTTGAAAGAGTATGATGAAGACTGAGTTTGTAGCTGCAACTTGAACGAAATTGAAGAAGATTGAATTTCATAATTTTTATCGATTCTTTTTTTTTTTGTTCTGGTTTTTTAGAGGTTGAAGAAGGAGAGAGAGTGATTTTTTCTAATAATGGGGGAGATTGAGGGAAAAGTGGGTATTTGTAGGTTGAGTAAGATCTAATCTCAGCCATCCATCTTAGAGTAGATTAGTGGTTCAGATTTAGAGGGGTAACTCACCAAAAAAACCCAACTCATATGATCCTATTTATATATATATATATATATATATATATATATAGAAGAAGGATCAAGTGAGTCCACCAAAAAGCATTGAGTCCCTAAGTCCTCTTAAGAGCCATTGAAAAGATAGGATGGAGGGTTGAGATTGAAGGGGAAAAGGGAGGGATTAATGCTAAATGGAGAGGATTGAAGCTAATTAATCACTTTCCCTCACTACCTCCACTAATCAACCACTAATTTTACTATATAACATTTATTTTTCACTCACTTCTCTCTCATCTCACACAATTATCATTCCTCTCATCTCTCTAAAAATCAAAAAAATTCAAAACCTCTCCAAAATCCAACAAAAACCAAAAACCAAATAATTAAAAAAAATCAAAAAAAAAAATTCCCCCTCATTCTCTCATATCCTCATCAGTCATCACCCACCACACACACCCGCCACCACCACGACACACACACTCGCCACCATCCACCCGCACACCCGCTAGCACCATTCCCCGCGACAACCACCACCAACATTTCCCTTTCCTCCCCTCTGCCGCCTTCTCCCTCCTCCTCTCCCGACACCACCACCCACCCCACAACCACCACCACGCACGCCCACATTCACCCACGACCACCCCTACTATCCACCGTGGCCCCACATCCACATCCACCAACCGCCAGCATCCCGCCATCGCCAAAAAAAAAAAAAAGTCAGATCTTAAAAGACGCCAACAACCACGTATTCCCACATCCACAGCCACCAACCACCACGCACTCCCCAACCACAGCCACCAAACGTTCCAACACCATCACCCTCTACCTCACTTACCAACCCACGACACCACCACCAACCCCGTCAACAACAACACCTTCCACCTCACCTCTGCCGCACCACCACCGCCGACAACATCATGACTTTAAAAAAACGAGATCTGAGAATAACTAATCCAAAAAAAACGAGTGTGTGTGGTGGAGGACGCCGTCACCACCGCCGACAACCGCTCCCTCTTTTCTCTCTTTCTCGTTTTCCTTTTGTTTTTCTGTTTTCTTGGTTCATCTTTTGTTTCTCTTCCTCTTTTGTTTTGTTTTGTTCCTCTTATCATGTTTTTGTTCCTTCTCTTTCTTCATCCGCCAGTTTAGTTATTGTTTTCAAATTTTGTTCTTTTTGTTTTTTGTTTTCTTTGTTTTTCTTTTATGTGTTTTTTGTTACTGTTTTTTAAATGTTTTTCATTTTTTTTTCTTTTTTTAAGTATGCACTTGTTTTCCTCTCCCTTATTCTAGATCTAGGGTTTTTATGTTCACAGTCGGTTTTTTCAGATTTAGTTTTAGTATTTACACTTTTAGATCTGATAAATATATAGTATATTTTTTTACATTTACACTGGTTTTTCTTCACATTTACACTCATATTTCTGTACATTTACACTCGTATTTCTTTACATTTACATGCATTTTTCAGATTTACACTCATATTTTTTAACATTTACACTCATATTTCCTTACATTTACACTCATAAATCTTAACATTTACACTTGTATTTGTGTACATTTACACTCATATTTCTTAACATTTACAGTCTTATTTCTTTACATTTACACTCGTATATCTGAACATTTACACTCGTTAAATTTATATGTATTTGGACTCATATTTTCGTGGATATGAGTTGGTGGTGGAGGACGGCGTTGGTGGTGTTTGTTGGGAGTCGGACTAAAGTTTTAATCGTAAAAGGACCAAAGTTACACTTATAAAGGACCAAAGTCACACTCAAAGGACCAAATTTACACTCTTAAACCTTCAAATTTACACTTAAAATACTACATTTACACTTGGAAAACATCACATTTACACTTGTAAAATGTTAAAATTATATAAATTCAAAATTTCCGTCACAAAAAATCAAATTTACACTCTTAAAATGTTACATTTACACTCGAAAAACATCACATTTACACTTGTAATATTTTAAAATTATATAAATTCAAAATTTCCGTCACAAAAAATCAAATGTACACTCTTAAAATGTTACATTTACACTCGTAAAACATCAAATTTACACTTGTAATATGTTAAAATTATATAAATTCAAAATTTCCGTCACAAAAAATCAAATTTACACTCTTAAAATGTTACATTTACACTCGTAAAACATCACATTTACACTTGTAAAATGTAAAAATTATATAAATTCAAAATTTCCGTCACAAAAAAACAAATTTACACTCTTAAAATGTTACATTTACACTCGTTAAACCTCACATTTACACTTGTAAAATGTTAAAATTATATAAATTCAAAATTTCCGTCACAAAAAAATCAAATTTATACTCTTAAAATGTTACATTTACACTCGTAAAACATCACATTTACACTTGTAAAATGTTAAAATTATATAAATTCAAAATTTCCGTCACAAAAAATCAATTTTACACTCTTAAAACGTTACATTTACACTCGTAAAACATCACATTTACACTTGTAAAATGTTAAAATTATATAAATTCAAAATTTCCGTCACAAAAAATCAATTTTACACTCTTAAAATGTTACATTTACACTCGTAAAACCTCACATTTACACTTGTAAAAGGTTAAAATTATATAAATTCAAAATTTCCGTCACAAAAAATCAAATTTACACTCTTAAAATGTTACATTTACACTCGTAAAACATCACATTTACACTTGTAAAACTCATACAACATTACATTTACACTTCAAATCTTAAACTCAAAAGCGATTAATTAGGGGCTAGAGAGAGAAAGAAAAATTAATTAATGTATAGAAATTTGATTAGTGGTAAATTTTTTTTGGTAATTTTCAATCTCAACCACCCATCTCAATCCAACCATCCACATTTTTTTCCTTTTCTTTTTAATAGCCCTTAATCAAATGCATCTCAACCATTCATTGAGTCCATCCAAAGGCCCTTAAATGGACTTATGGACTCAATTTGAGAGGAGGATTCATTAGAACTCCTATATATATATATATATATATATATATATATATATATATATATATATATAGAGAGAGAGAGAGAGAGAGAGAGAGAGAGAGAGAGAGAGAGAGAGAGAGAGAGAGAGAGAGAGAGAGAGAGAGAGAGAGAGATTGGATTTGGTTTTTTGGTTACATGGTGAGTTGTGAGAATCTCAAACCACTAGATTATATTAGAGATGAGTGGCCAAGATCAAATCTTACATGTCATATAAAACCATTGTCATTTACTTATTTTCTCTTTTTTCTAATGTTACTTTTTTTTACTTTAATTTTTTTTTCTCTTTTTTTTTTTTACCTCGTGTTATTTTGCTTTTTTTTTTTACCACTTTGATTTTTGTTTTCTTTTATGTTTTTCTTTAATTTACTCATTATATTACCTTTTTTTCTTTTTCTTTTTGTACCGGATTTTTTTATACTTGAAATTTTTTTTACTCTTATTTTTTTACCTCGTGTTATTATGCTATTATTGTGCTTTTTTTTACCTAGATTTTTTTAGGACTTTGATTTTTTTCTCTTTTTTTTTTTACCACATGTTATTGTGCTGTTATTGTTATTCCGCTGTTATTGTGATGTTATTCTGCTGTTACTTTGATTTTTTTTACGACTTTGATTTTTTTTTCTTTTTTTTTTACCATATGTTATTGTGCTGTTATTGTTATTCCATTGTTATTGTGATGTTATTCTGCTGTTACTGTGAATTTTTCTACGACTTTGATTTTTTTTTTTACCACGTGTTATTGTGCTGTTATTGTTATTCCGCTGTTATTGTAATGTTATTCTGCTGTTATTGTGAATTTTTTTAGGACTTTGATTTTTTTTACCACGTGTTATTGTGCTGTTATTGTTATTCTGCTGTTATTGTGATGTTATTCTGCTGTCACTTTGATTTTTTTAACGACTTTGATTTTTTTTTCTCTTTTTTTTACCACATGTTATTGTGCTGTTATTGTGTTGTTATTGTTATTCCGCTGTTATTGTGATGTTATTCTGCTGTTACTTTGATTTTCTTTACGACTTTGATTTTTTTTTCTTTTTTTTCTTTTTACCACGTGTTATTGTGCTGTTATTCTACTGTTATTCTGCTGTTATTGTGATGTTATTCCGGTGTCACTTTGATTTTTACTACTTTGATTTTTTTACTACTTTGATTTTTTTACTGCATGTTATTTTGCTGTTATTCTGGTGTTATTGTGATGTTATTCCAGTGCCACTTAGATTTTTTTTATGACTTTGATTTTTTTTTCTTTTTTTTACCACTTGTTATTGTGCTGTTATTCTACTGTTATTCTGCTGTTATTATGATGTTATTCCGGTGTCACTTTGATTTTTTTTACTACTTTGATTTTTTTACTCTTTTTACCGCATGCTATTGTGTTGTTATTCTGGTGTTATTGTGATGTTATTTCGGTGTCACTTTGATTTTTTTACCACATGTTATTGTGCTGTTATTCTGGTGTTTATTGTGGTATTATTCTACTGTTATTGTAGTGTTATTATGGTATTATTCAATTATTAATGCAGTGTTATTGTGGTATTACTCTATTGTCAAATGTTTACAATTCGACAAAACTAAATGGTACAATTTATTGTTACGTTATCATTTGAAGGTGACAAATTGCGTACCAAATTCATCACTAGCTTTTGAGACTACAAATAAATGAATAACAGTGAAAAAAAATCATGGTTTTGCATTTAAATAAAGGGGTAGAAAAGTCAACCTTTGACCTTATCAAATTGAAGCCCCTTATTTTCCAACCCCCTGACTTCTCTCGACAGACCACCATCATCATTCATTCAATTATTCTACATCACCACCATTCACAAAATCATCCTACCACCATTTGCTTGTTTATGGACTTAAAAAAAAGCTATGTCAGGTCCGGCCCAAGTCTGGCCGGTCCCTGACTGCCTGCACATACTAGAACCCGGAATACAAGGGAGGAGTCTTTGCCAATCTTCAGTCAATAAGTTTTTGCACTGTCTTCGGAATTTTCAGTTGTTGATAATCTTCCTGTTCTTCATAAATATAGTCTAGCATTTTGATTATTTGATTTTGTTGGAGTATAAAATCGATTTTATACTTGTTGGAGTATGAAATCGAACTTGGGATTCCAACCAAAAGCTTAAGCTGATGGTTGGAGTCCCATGATCGATTTTATACTCCAACAGATTTGATTGGCTTTATTGTGTATTTGTGTGTCCTTTTATGTGACCCAGATCATCTAACTGACTGATTTTATACTTGTTCCTGGTCCTACCTGACTGAAAATGCGAACTAAACCAGATCATCTATGTCACCATTTCGGTGGAAAAACTGTCATTGAAAGAAGAAATAATGTGTTAAACAATCAGTTGTGGTCAAAGTTTGTTATCACAAAAGAGTCAACACTTTCAGAACATGAGATATTAAGTGAAACTGAGCTCAATCAATAATGGCAGAATGAATACTCGGGGAAGTACATGTTTGTTTCGAATAGATTTACAGTAACTTACTAGACCTGTAGACCATACAGCATGAATACAACAGCATTACAGACTAAGCAATTGTCAGTGCCACAAACAGCCTCTTCTAACAAGAGGAATCAATTCCTTAAACACATCAAAGAATTTTGTGAATCATCCTACCACCATTTGCTTGCTAGCCATCCGCCTTCAAAAAAGATAAATCAAGCTGATTGGGTAGGTACTACGAAGTATATAGTAGTTGCTTCTGTTGAGAGACTAAAAATATCTCTTATTGTATATAGCTATAACCTGCACAACGTACACTTGAATATGGTCCCCTTTACCTCAAATTAACTGTGTGCATCAGTGTAACTTTCGTTCTCATCCATGCCCAACTTTACATCCTTATACGATTTGCTGCCCGCCTGCCCAGGCTTCATGTGTATATTGCTAATCGGATTTTCTAATTCGTGAGATGTGACCATTCAACATATGTAAAAACTTCCATCAGAATTCAAAATTATCTTAATGCGCAATGATCTGTTAAATCTAATTAATGATAGAAGCAATGGAGCAAACATTTGTGTTACTCGATATACAAATACGTCTACAAAGGCATTGCTCGACTATTTAATCCAAACACTGAGAGCTTCTGAGTTGTATAATTGACGAAAAACCAATTTGGCGATGAGCGGATAAAAACCAATTTGGCTACCATAAACACCATCATTAACACCACCATATACCCCGCCACCAGCATGACAATTCGCCATTTCACCTCACCACCGACGAAGTTCACCACGCAATCATCAGCGTCAACCACACACACCACCGTACTTTGCAGGCGAGTTGAGTCGTCAAGGGTCGTGCACCTGTTCGCCAGTTCATCCCCGTCGCGCGCCGTCATCGAACTTCCTTACCGAAAAGAACAAAATTCATTCATAAAGAATTCGAGAGAAAGAATGATTCATAAAGAATTCGAGAGAAAGAATTCGAGAGAATTCATTCATTCACAAAATTCATTCATAAAGAATTCGAGAGTAAGAATCGGCGTTTCTGATGAGCAATCGAGCAAGCAATTAGGGAAATCGATTGAAAAAATTGGGGAATTTTTGGGGGTAATTTTAGGGTTCATGGGAAATTTTTGGGGGAATTTTTTAGCGTAGAGAGTGAAGTATGCTAAATAGAATCTCAACTGTCCATTTTGATCTCAGCCCTTGGTTTCTTTTGATCCAGTGACTGTGATTTTCCAAACTCACAACTCACCGTAAGAACCAAACTCACGAGATCCCATATATATATATATATATATATATATATATATATATATATATATATATATATATATAGAGATTGAATCATGTAATGACCCTTCTTAGGGTGGCATTTGACACCTTTTAAAACCATGGATCTAAAAAAATTAGACACAAGATATTGACACGTGTCTCCTTAAATACCTCCCGACACTAACAAGCATATTTCCTCATACAATCATTTACTCCTCTCATTTTTCTCTCTTCAACATGTCTTCATCCGAGCTCCTTCAACATGTCTTCATCCGAGCTCCGTCTTGATTCGCCATCATCACTAAGCTTTTCGACCTCCATTATCATCCGAGCTCTGTCTTTCAATTCGCCATTATCATCCGAGCTCCGTCTTCAATTCGCCATTATCACTAAGCTTTCATCCGCCATTATCACTAAGCTTTTCGACCTCCATTATCATCCGCAATTTAGGTAATATCGGTCACCTAATTTTTTATTCAATTCGCGGATCGTATCCATGACTTCAAAGAACACTGCTCAATACCTAATCTCCCTTCTTCGAATTCCACTTCTTCTACTAAAACCTCTACTACAAACTCCCATACTTCCCCAAACCCAGATCTCGGGTCTCCAAATGGCACCCCAATGGCCCGTTTTGTTCAATCACGAGTCCACCATCGAAAGGGTTTCTCTTTCTTTCTTTCTTTTCATTCCTTACTCACCACTCAATCTTTTTTGTTTTCTTGAGTTTCGATCCGATTTGATTCTTGCTAAATTCCGTCTCGGGTCCTAAAACCAATTGGCGATAGGAAAAAGTAATTGTTATAGTTGTTCTAAGTCTTTACATCATCACTACACATGAACTGATGAACTTATATTGATCGTTTAAGTATAGTTTTTTCATCTCTTTTAAGATTTTGATTTGCAAGATCCAGAAGCTCACTAATCCTTGGTTTAAAGATTACAATGAAAACAAGAATACAAAGCGACTCACCAAGTTGGTTGCATTTCTTTTTATGTTCAAGATGTAATCATTCAATGAAACTATCTACGCAACTTTGCATTATGAATACATACATGATTGCTTTTCTAGACAACTATTATTACCTCTGCTATGTGAATATCTACTTGTGACATTTCTAGGTGGTTTATCTTTTTACATGTTGCAGGAAAGAATAGGAAAGCTAGTCACGACTATGAGTGGAAGTTTTGAATCTAAGTCATCCTCGGATGTTAGCTTTGTTATTATCAAGACTGTTCTCATTTGGAAAGTACAAGGTTATTTCTTCTCTTCTTTTCGGCTTTTTGTCAATTTCTATTTTGTATTTCTACATGATTTTTTACGTTGTTCATGTCAAAGACTACATAATTATTCTAATGTGCCACATCAATTTAATATGACTACCAAGCTTTGATATACTATTATTTTGTCGTCTCCTCGGTGATTTTTTTAAGCTGCGGTGGGCTGCCAAGTAAGAATAAGCATCTTGTCACCATTAATTGGTTAAATCAGTGTTGGATTGAGCATCGTGTTGTTCCATTGGAGTCATATCGAGTTCCTCCGCTTTTTTGGGCCGACTATTTTCGTTACTCGAGTCGCTGCAGTTGGCTCACTATTTATGTACAACTATTCTTTGTGGATTTCGGCTTTTTTTGTAACTCTATCGATAGTATTTTTTTGACATAGGGTAAGACTGTGTACATTATACCCATATACCTCTCCTTCAATTTGGAGTCATTGTTGTGGCATTAAGGTAAGATTTGTCCGATAATGGTCTTTGTTATATATCTCGACTAATCAGTATAGGACATGGCATCCGTAGCCGTTGGAGTAGTTGGGCAAATGATGATCGGATGAGATTTGAGCTTCATTCTTGTGGTAGATTACTAGATTAGTTAGTTATCACTTGAGGAAGGACCCCAACATTATTAGTAACACAGAAAATGTATTTGGTCATTAGATTTCATCTTTGTAAGACATATGAAGATGAACCCCTTGCGTAACATCCTTAGAAACTCAAATTTAAATGGTATAGTAGTTTTCAAGCCCAAAGGGTGATTTTCAATTTATCATAAACTTTCCATGTATTCTGGATTTTTAATGTTTTTCAAGTACTCATTTTCCTGTTATGTTCGTATGAGTTATTTTTGACTTCAGTTTCTTGGCGCTTCTGGCTGTGGAGGGTCTCTGCTTGGCTCAGTTCTTTGTTTCTTAAACGTAATTTTGTTCCCTCTCGCTCCTCCAAGATCATCTTATATTTTCACCTTCAAAGAAAAAACAACTACTATCCAATAGTTCTATATTAGAAGGCTGCTATAGTTTACACTTGACGGCCTGACCTCCTAACTTGAGACAAAGTGTCTAACAACTGATAATACATTTTAACTTTGCAGGGATGTGCTTACATTATTGATGCATACAAAGTTTATTGGACTGGTTGTCTCAAAGGGAAACACACTGGACAGATGGTTTTGAGATTGGTTGAAGCTATTGGTGAGATTATAATAATAGCTTCTCATACTTTGATAGCTTAGGTTTAGGTCTCTCTGCCAATTTTACCGAATCATATCCTTCAAAGGAAGATGTGGCTCTGTCATCATCACCCTTTGCTAAATGGTTGAATTTTCTGTTAATTTGCAGATGTTGATAATTTTTTTGTTAATGTGCAGATGTTTATTTATTTAATCGTGATGTTGATATTTGCTATGGGATTATATGGACTGTTCATCAGTAATGTTCCTCCCAATGTTCATCCTGGTGTAGATCGGGCCCTGATAGGTTCATCCTTGTTTGGAATGTTCACTTTGAAGGTAATTCTAAGTCGAAGAAGGCCAATGCTTTGCAGTTTCTGTTCACAAAATTTTATCTCGGCCTTGAATGCCATTCCCTTTTTCACATTACGCTGATGAAAAAAAAATAACACACAGGCATTTAAGAGTAATACAAATAGTAGATTACAGTGTTATATATGGAAAACAAGAAATGTTGCCGTCCTAAAAAGGATCATGTAAGTCTCCAATTATCACAATATTAGGTCCAAGATTCACAAGATCAGGTCCAAGATTCACAAAATTGGGTTAAGAGTTCCCAAGATCGGGCAGAAATTCACAAGATTAGGTCCAAGGTTCACAAAATAAGGTTCAAACATAAACCTAATTTTGTGAAACCTCGACTTGATTTTGTGAAGCTTGGAGTATATTATGTGAACCCTAAACCTGGTTCCCCTTATTTAATCTTTGTTATGTACTCGTATATCTTAAAGGCTATTAGCTCAAATGGGAGAGCAATGTGCAAATCTTGCACAAAGGTATGAGTTCGAATCTCATATAGCCTAGTTAATTTAAGAATCTAGTGTATTAAACTTAAATACATTAACATTGAGGATGAGTTAGCGAAATCCGTACTCAGATGTGCAAAAAAACGTGATTTTAACCACTTATGATGACCAAGTTTCACAAAACAAGCTCTAAGATTCACTGAACAAGGTCTGAGATTCACAAAACAAAGTCTGAGATTCACCTAATAAAGAAAAGAGCAAAATAGGTGATTTTAACCACTTATGATGATCAAGTTTCACAAAACAAGCCTTAAGATTCACCTTAATAAAGTATGAGATTCACAAAATAAGGTCCGAGATTCACCAAATAAGGAAAAGAGAAAAAAACGTGATTTTAACCACTTATGATGACCATGTTTCACAAAATAAGCTCTAAGATTCATAGAACAAGGTCCGAGATTCACAAAACAAAGTCCGAGATTCACCTAATAAAGAAAAGGGCAAAATAGGTGATTTTTAACCACTTATGATGATCAAGTTTCACAAAACAAGTCTTGAGATTCACTGACTAAGGTATGAGATTCACAAAATAAAGAAAAGAGGAAAAAACGTGATTTTAACCACTTATGATGACCAAGTTTCACAAAACAAGTTCTAAGATTCATGAACAAGGTCCGAGATTCACAAAACAAAGTCCGAGATTCACCTAATAAAGAAAAGAGCGAAATAGGTGATTTTAACCAATTATGATGATCAAGTTTCACAAAACAAGCCTTAAAGATTCACTGAATAAGGTATGAGATTCACAAAATAGGTATGAGATTAAAAAAAAAAAAAAAAAAAAAAAAAAAAAAAATTTTTCGGAAAAAAAAATTTCAAAAAAAAAAATTTAAAAAAAAAAAATTCGAAAAAAAAAATTGAAAAAAAAAATTCGAAAAAAAAAAATTTAAAAAAAAAAATTTGAAAAAAAAAATTCGTGATATTGTATTGTATAGTGCGTGATATTGTTTTATGGACTCATGGACTCAAATATATAGGTGGACTCACCGGATCTTGCCTCGCCATAATGAGGAATTTGGTGAGACCGGCCGCCTCGCCATAATGAGGTGCCTCACCGGATCCGGCCTCTATATATATATATATATATATATATATATATATATAGTATTAGGATCATGTAAGTCCTTCTCTTACATGTGAGTCCATAAGTTCTCTTTAGGGCCATTAGATGAAGGAGATGAATGGTTGAGATTAAAAGGGAAAAAAGGTGATTAATTAGCCAATATAACACTTTCTCACTCTACCCTCACTAATCCACCTAATTAAAAACTAATTTACTATATATAATTTATTTTTATAGTTACTTATCTCTCATCAACACAATTTCAGTCACTTTATCTCTCAAATACCTCTCATTTCTCAAAATCCAAAAAAATTCAAAATCTAAAAAAATCCCTCCATATTTCTCTCCCACCCACCTCCACTGGCCCCACTACCGACCACCACCCTCACCTCCCCACAGCCTCACCCACCACCCACCACCCACGCTCAC
Organism: Silene latifolia; assembly: GCF_048544455.1. Classification (NCBI taxonomy): domain Eukaryota; kingdom Viridiplantae; phylum Streptophyta; class Magnoliopsida; order Caryophyllales; family Caryophyllaceae; genus Silene; species Silene latifolia. The sequence goes on along the minus strand of NC_133533.1, from coordinate 46,018,691 downwards.
CATCTCACATCCTCCACCACCCGGCCACCCGACACCACCTACCACCATCCCACCACCACGCACCAAATCCGACACACCACTCCACAACAAAAACAACAACAACGCTGACAACCCCCCCACAGCAACCTCCATTGCACTACCGTCTACCACAAATTAAAAAAAAAAAAACTAGATCTGAAAATAAAAACACCCAAATCCAGCCACCACAACACCACCCAAATCCCGACACAACACCACCAAAGTCGCCACCACCATAACTCCCCCCGACAGCCTCTTTTCCACCATTACGACCTCCACCAACCACACCACCTCCTCCCCTTTTTTGTTTTCGGATCTGTCCCCCACCACCATCGGGCTGTCCCACGCAAATAACGACAACAAGTCGTCCTTTCTCCGGCTCGTTTCAGATTTAAGATGGTTTTTGTGTGTTTTAAATTTTTTTGTTTCTTTTTTCATTTTCGGATCTAAGAGTTTTGGTGTTTTCTTTGATTTTGGTTATCTGTGCGTTTTGTTTTCTATTTTTTTTGGTTTTGTTGTGTCGATATATGTGATTTTGTTTTTGTTTTTTTGTTTTTGGATTTTTTTTTAATTTGTTTTTCAGATTTGGTGTTATTAGTTAAATTATGGGCATTTTCCCCCTCTTCTTCCTTTCATGTGTTACTTTAAGTATATTAAAATTACACCTTTTTCTTTTAAAGTTATATTTTTCTCTATTATTAAAGTTACACTTTTTTCAGTTAAAATTACACTTTTCTCCATTAAAATTACACTTTTTTTCAATTAAAATTACACTTTTTTTCATTAAAATTACACTTTTTTTTGTTAAAATTACACTTTTTTTTTTTTGTTAAAATTACACTTTTCTCCATTAAAATTACACTTTTATCTATTAAAATTACACTTTTTTCTATTAAAATTACACTTTCAATGAACATGGTTATACTCTCATTGGACTAATGTTATACTCTCAATGGACTAAAATTATTACATTCTCAGTGGACTGAAATTATACTTTTCTGGTCTAAAATTACACTTTCTTGGACTAAAATTACACTTTCCTAGACTAAAATAACAATATCATTGGACTGAAATTACACTTACCTGTACTAATGTTACACTCTCAGTGGACTGGAATTATACTTTCCTGGACTAAAATTATACTTTTCTGGACTAAAATTACATTCTCCTGGACTAAAATAACTATCTCATTGGACTGAAATTACACTTACATGGACTAAATCACTAAAATAACACTTTTTGTCGTTAAAATAACACTCGTAAAATGCTAAAATTACAATAACTTGTGATAAAATTACAAAAATTCAAAATATTATTCGTCAAAATCACTCGAAAAAGACAGAAGTTAAACTTGAAAAACGCATAATTCTCGTAAACATTCCTTAAAATTACACTTTTTGCTGTTAGAATTACACTCGTAAAATCCTAAAATGTCGAAAACTTGTCTCGAAAAAAAAAAACAAAAAAAACCGAAACAGGAAAAATGTTAACAAAATTTTCATAAACTTTGAAGTATAAGCCAAAAGGTGGTGTTAATTGTGTATGATAATGAATTAGTGAATGTATTACTAAAACTAGAGAGAGAAGTGAATTAATTAGTGTTAAGTGTATTTCCTCCTTTCAATCTCAACCTTCCACCGTGCATGATCCAAGGGTTGTGGAAAGGACTCATGGACTCAAAGCCATATGAAGGACTTATAAGAACTTTGCTCTCTCTCTCTCTCTCTCTCTCTAGAGAGATGAGAGAGAGAGAGAGAGAGAGAGAGAGAGAGAGAGAGAGAGAGAGAGAGAGAGAGAGAGAGAGAGAGAGAGAGAGTAAAGTTCTTTTAAGTCCCTTGCATCAATTGAGTCCCTTAGTCCTATTATGGGCCTTTGGATGAAAGGGATGGAGGGAGGAGATTCCATCTCAATGGAAGGCTAGAAATGAATCTAGCTAATTTCCCTCCCTAATCATTCATAATCCCCTCCTCATTCTAATCCCCTCTCTTTACCCACTCCCTCATCCCTCACTAATCATTCAGTCTCACAACTTTCATTTCCTTTCATTCTCTCTCAATAACAAAACCAAAACAAAACCAACCAAAAAAAAAAACCCAAACCCACCCAAAAAAATTCCCCTCATTCCACCCTCACCCCAAACCCGACACCCACCACTGCTACCACCATCTCCCCCGACACCACCTTCCTCCGACATCTCACCTCTCTCTTCCTCACTCACCCACTGCCACCACCACCCAACCGTGACCTCCCTTTCGTGCCTCCTCTGTAACACCCCCATACTCCGAGTGCCTTACCAGGACCACTCAGGTATGAAGACATCACCATCTCGGTTGCCCGAGGTATGATAATCAAATAGACAAAACAGAAACAACATTTATTATGAGTAATTTAATGAATGAGTACAATCCTCGAAACCAAACTGAAAGTACATTACATTATTCCAAACTGTCTATTCTCAACTGAAATGTAAATAAAACTAAACTACAGCGGAAGACTCTATCGTCATGTCGTGGCCATCCCGCCTATCCCGTATCATCTCTATACTGCTCAATATCGCTCACCATCCCGAATGGATCACCGCAGGTTTTACAAAACAACAGGGGTCGTACTAATCACACAATCAAAATAGATAACAACAATAAGACACACAGAGGCAATTTGAACTGTCACACACACACACAACACCACCAACTCCCATCATCTCAATATCGATCGTCCCTTTGGACCCGCCGCCGATGGGGGACCGCACTGCCGTTCCCACCTAAGCCCCGCTCATCGTACGAGCGATAACCCTGTCCATTAATGTGCACATCCCCTTTCGTGGCGGGTTCCACGAAGGGCGAAACTAGGGCGTGAGATCACTCCCGCAAGTGACCCCACTCAGCCGAGAACGCATCTCGAGAACCATCACAAACACAACCACAAACACTATCACAATTACAATTACAATCATCATATCAAGTAACTAACTACAGCACATCACCAATATCCCATTATGGGACTAATACTGAGTAGGAAATCCTACCTGGAAAGCACAACACGCAGACGGTATCTACAGCTGTCTCAAAACGCCTCTTCTATGAACTCTCCTCCTATCATACAACACATAGATACTACTATTCAATTACTATTCATAAAAACCCCCAATTCCTAAATTAGGGTTTCACTATTCATAACAAAACATTATACCAATTACATTAAAGGCTTACCCTTGACGCAAGGAATCCAACGACGCAAACTACGATGCAAACCGACCGTCTGAACTCCGGGAATTGTCAAGAACGCGATTAGGAAGAAGACAAGTTGCTTTCTCTCTTAAACATGTTTTAGGTTTTGTAAAAAGTGATTTAGAACAAAGACGAATTGGTTTAAATACCTTAATCGCGTAATTAACAAAACCCGAGAAAACTCCCCCGTAAAACCGGACACTCGATCGAGTACCCAAGGTACTCGATCGAGTACCCCCCTACTCGATCGAGTGCCCCAGCTACTCGATCGAGTGCCCAACAGGTCAGAAACTATTTTATTCTGCAACATACCCTTACTCGACAGAGTAAGGGCTACTCGATAGAGTACCCCCAAGACCATAAATACGGAGTATTACAGTCTTCCCTCCTTAAAAGGAACTTCGTCCCCGAAGTTCAAACCACTACCAAACAAAGGTACTCCCATAAGCTTCCCGACTCGAAGGTCAACATAAACACAACGTAAAACATGCTACTAACCCAACTTATCCCGACAAACATACCGACACAACATATACAAGGGGTGTAAAAACTCTTAAAAACTCTCGCGATCCTCTCCTACCCCCCTAAAAGAAACAAGGTTACGTCCCCGTAACCATACATACCTGATCAAAAAGGAAAGGGTAACGCTCTTTCATGATATCCTCCGCCTCCCATGTAGCTTCCTCAGTCTCATGGTTAGACCAAAGGATCTTAAGCAACACTGTCTCACCACTCCTGGTCTTTCTAACTTTTCGGTCTAGGATCTGCTTAGGCATCTCAAGGTATGATAAAGACTCATCAAGCTCCAAGCTCTCTGCCTCCAACACATGTGACGGGTCACTCACATACTTCCGCAGCTGCGATACATGAAACACATTATGCACTTTCTCCAAAGCAGCCGGTAAAGCCAAACGATAAGCCACTTCCCCAACTCGCTCTAAGATCTCATAAGGCCCTATAAACTTCTGACTTAGCTTGCCTTTCTTCCCAAATCTCATAACTCCTCGCATAGGGGACACCTTTAGAAGAACCTTGTCCCCAACCTGAAACTCTATGTCCCGACGATGTAGATCTGCATAACTCTTCTGTCGATCTTGGGCTGCTCTCATCCGTTCCCTGATCATCTTAATCTGTTCCACCATCTCATGTACCATCTCTGGTCCTAAAACCACTGCCTCAGCACTATCGTCCCAACAGATCGGACTCCTACATCTCCTTCCATACAAAGCCTCAAACGGTGCCATACCAATACTAGTGTGATAGCTGTTGTTGTAAGAAAACTCTATTAAGTCCAACCTCTGCTCCCAGCTACCACCAAAATCCATCACGCAAGCTCGCAACATATCCTCAAGAGTCTTGATTGTTCTCTCGGTCTGCCCATCCGCGGGGATGAAATGCTGTACTCATCTTCAAAGCTGTTCCCAACGATTCCTGCAACTCCTTCCAAAACCTTGATATAAACCTCGCATCTCTGTCAGACACTATGTCCTTAGGGACTCCATGTAACTTAAGCACGTTCTTTCGATAGGCCATAGCGAATTGTGCTTTAGTCCATGTATCTTTCATTGGAACAAAGTGAGCCGACTTGGTCAAACGATCCACTATCACCCAAATCATATTGTTACCTTGTTGACTCTTTGGCAAACCCACAATGAAATCCATGGAAATGGATTCCCACTTCCACTCCGGCACCTCCAAAGACTGAATCTTACCTTGTGGTCTTCTTTGTTCCCCTTTAACTCTCTGGCATGTCAAACAACGGACACAAACTCACATTTTGTCTCTTTCTTCATCCCAGGCCACCAAAACGTTTTCTTCAAATCTTTGTAAAGCTTGTCTCCACCGGGATGAACTGAATATGGTGTGCAATGCGCTTCAGTCATGATTGTCTTTTTCAACTCCTCGTCATTAGGAACACACCACCTACCATCAAACCTCAAGCTACCATCTGTATGAATGGAAAAGCGGGACACTGTCCCTTTCTCTACTCCAGCTCTCCACTCCACTATCTTAGGATCCAAAGCCTGTTTACCTTGAATATCATCATAAAACTCCATGTGTCTTGTCATATCACCCAAAGCATCCCTTTCGCATCATATGAATCCCAAAGCTCGCTACCTCATCCCTCGGCCTCATCAAAGATAGAGTGTACTCAAGGAATGTACACTCTTTCTACTCAAAGCATCAGGAACAACGTTGGCCTTCCCTTCATGGTAGATGATTTCCATGTCGTAATCACCAATCGCCTCCATCCACCTCCTCTGTCTCATGTTCAACTTTTGCGTGAAGATGTACTTGAGACTCTTGTGATCCAAAAATACCTTAAAGATTGCTCCATAAAGGTAGTGCCTCCAAATCTTGAGAGCAAACACCACTACACCCAACTCCAGGTCATGAGTAGGGTAGTTCTCCTCATAAGGCTTCAATTGCCTAGAAGCATAGGCAATTACTTTACCATTCTGCATCAACACACATCCCAACCCATTCTTGAAGCATCTCGTATAAACCTCGAAATTCTCGCTCCCTACAGTAATGCCAAGACAGGAGCTGTGGTCAAACGCTCCTTTAAGGTTTGGAACGCTGTCTCACAACTCTCATCCCAACGAAACTTGTTCTCTTTCCTCATCAACGCCGTCATTGGTCTGGCTATCTTGGAGAAATCCTTCACGAACCGCCTGTAGTATCCAGCTAAACCCAAGAAACTCCTCACCTCAAGAACATTCTTCGGTGCTTCCCACTTTGTCCCGCCTCAATCTTCGCAGGATCCACGACTACCCCATCTTTAGAGATTACATGCCCCGAGAAAAGCAACTTTCTCCAACCAAAACTCACACTTAGACAAATTTTAGCATACAACTCATGATCTCTCAACGTCTACAACACGATCCTCAGATGCTCCTCATGCTCCTCCTTAGTCTTAGAGTAGACTAGGATATCATCGATAAACACTACTACGAATCGATCCAAGAACTGCCTCAAGATCCTATTCATCAAATCCATAAACACTGCCGGCGCATTAGACAACCCAAATGGCATCACCACATACTCAAAATGGCCATACCTCGACGTGAAAAGTTTTCTTGGTATGTCCCCATCTCTAATCTTCACCTGATGGTATCCCGACCTCAAATCGATCTTAGAAAAGACCGTTGCACCACTCAACTGATCGAACAGGTCATCTATCCTTGGCAAAGGATACTTGTTCTTTATCGTCACCCGGTTCGACTCCGTAATCTATGCATAACCTCAACGTTCCATCCTTCTTCTTCACGAAAAGAACCGGTGCTCCCCAAGGCGATACACTTGGTCTAATGTATCCCTTCTCTATCAAATCATCCAATTGCTTCCTAAGCTCCTCCATCTCCTTAGGACCCATACGGTACGGTGCCTTAGAGATTGGCCCCGTCCCCGGCTTCAACTCAACGGTGAAATCTATCTCCCTCTTCGGTGGCAACCGGAATCTCCTCGGAAAAACATCTCGCATACTCTCCCACCACTGGTATCTCGTCAATCCGGGCTCTCTATCCGGTCATCTCTCACATGGCACAAAATCAGAGGACATCCCTTCCTCAGATACGACTTCAAAGTGACAGCTGCAATCAACTTAACTTTGGGTTTGACTAGAAACCCACGATAAGACACACTTACACCCTTAGGACCTCTTAGGGACACTTTCTTTTGATGACAGTCTATCTTAGCCTTATACTTTCCTAACCAATCCATCCCAACTATCATCTCAAAACCATTAAAAGGAAACTCTAGCAAGTCTACAGGGAAATCGACTTGCCCAACTATCAAAGATACATCTCTAAACAACCTCCCACACGATACAGACTCACCTGAAGGTATGAAAACTTGCTCCCTAACAGACTCATATACTCTCAAACCCAACTGTTTTACATGACTCGAAGACACAAACGACTGAGAAGCCCCCGAATCAAACAAAACAAACGTAGGAATACCATTAACAAGGAATGTACCGGTGATAACGTGCGCATCCTCCTGTTTGCCTTCTTGTTCATCATGAACAACTTGCCCATGGTCTTCGCCCACCTCCCTGGACAAGACTGCCGATGCGGTCGCTTAGCACCGACCCTTGATTGTTGTTGTTGTTCATCGGTGTCTTCTGATAAGAATTACCGCCGTGGCGGTTGCCTCCACTCGATAGCTCGACCTCCTCGGTTTGGCCATGATCCGGTGGCCTATTGCTCGCAAAGCTGTGCGGGTCTCGAAAAGATCCCGGTGCGCTCGTGCACTCATGTCTCTTGTGGCCTACGCCACCACAACCAAAGCAGGTCACTCCCCAGCTGTTGCTCACACTCCCACGACCTCGCCCAAAGGAAGTTCCAGCACTAAACCCAGAACCAGAAGAAAATCCCTTAGATTGATTGTGGTTGCCTTTCTTGAAATTAGATTGGCCACCACCCTCGCTCTCCGACTTCCTCTTCTCTCCACCCGACCTCTCCTGAGCCATCTCCACTAGCCTCTCAGCTCTCCCAGCCCTCTCATATGCTTCCTTCACATCAGTAAGGACTCCCACGGGTAACTTATCCATAATCTTCGTGGTTAGCCCTCTCTCAAACCTCAAAGCCAGATTCTCCTCACTCAAACCCATGTCCTCAAAGATATCCGGATTTCTTATTGAACCGCCCTGTAGTACTGACCCACAGACATCTCACCGTCATCTTAAACTTGTCGAACTCCTCTCTCAACTTACTCCTCACATGTTCGGGTACGAACTCCTTCCTCATGACCCTACGAAACTCCTCCCAAGGTATAGCGGGTAACCCCTGGTTGGTATATATCTCCTTGGCACTCACTTTTACGGAATCCCACCACTTGCCACATTTGCCTCCCTCAGATAGAATGCAGCCTGATCCACTCTCATCTCATCAGGACAGCGAACTAAATCTAGTATGTTCTCCATCTCCCTCAGCCAACTATCAAGATGGTTAGGCTCCTCAACTCCCTTGTACTCCTTCGGGTTAAACCTCGCGATATAGAGGTGACTTTGGCATGGTCAACCTCCTTCTCCCTACTCTTATCCTTGTCCTCATTCACTCTCTTCGGGGTCTCAGTAAGAGCGTCCTGGTGTTCCAACATCTTAACGATGTCATCTGTAGTCATAAGCTCGGCTCTCGCGTACAAGGCATTTCTCTTGGGCGGCATCTTGAAGCTATAGAAGAAAGGGATAAACATAAACACGCGTACTAAACCTCAAAACACGAACACGCGTTGCCCAGAACCCACTCGATCGAGTATCCAAACCCACTCGATCGAGTAACGGGCTACTCGATCGAGTGCCCCATGTACTCGATCGAGTACCCAAACTCCAGAACCAAACAGACCTTCTGATCTCTAACCCACTCGATCGAGTATCTAGGCTACTCGATCGAGTGACCCCCTACTCGATCGAGTACCCCTAGTTACTCGATCGAGTGCCCCAAAACTCGATTCTGGACTCAAAATCGCCAAAAACCTACCCGATCGAGTCAGCCTCACTCGATCAAGTACCCCCAATACGCAAAAGCTACCCGCATATTACGTCACATATTAACATGCTAAACTTATAAATCATATTATATCATCATAAACATATTACGCATCCTTCTACTAACTACGAAATCATTTCATTACGCTATTAAAAGCCACATCGTAAATCATTCAACTTGTTATCACTCATTAACATGTTCAACATATAATCATTCTCTTTCACATGCTCAACCTCCTACTTCAACACCAAACAATCAACACACTTCATCACTTTGTTGCACAAGTTAAACAATCACACAGACGACTCAACAAACACGTTCCCATGTGACCGGTTCAAAGTTGTAGGGCGACCCCCGCGACTTTAGGACGTCTCCCAAGCCTTTGCACTAGCTCCTACAACCTTTACCCCGGGTTCATTTTAATTGACTCCCTATGTTCATTAAGTTCATTGGTTACAGGTTTCAGGATCGTCGCTCTGATACCATTTGTAATACCCCCATACTCCGAGTGCCTTACCAGGACCACTCAGGTATGAAGACATCACCATCTCGGTTGCCCGAGGTATGATAATCAAATAGACAAAACAGAAACAACATTTATTATGAGTAATTTAATGAATGAGTACAATCCTCGAAACCAAACTGAAAGTACATTACATTATTCCAAACTGTCTATTCTCAACTGAAATGTAAATAAAACTAAACTACAGCGGAAGACTCTATCGTCATGTCGTGGCCATCCCAGCTATCCCCGTATCATCTCTATACCTGCTCAATATCTGCTCACCATCCCCGAATGGATCACCGCAGGTTTTACAAAACAACACCGGGTCAAGACTAATCACACAATCAAAATAGATAACAACAATAAGACACACAGACAATTTACCGAATCACACACACACACACAACACCACCAACTCCCATCATCTCAATCCGATCGTCCACTTTGGACCAGCCACGCGATGGGGGACCGCAGCCGTTCCCACCTAAGCCCCGCTCATCGTACGAGCGATAACCCTGTCCATTAATGTGCACATCCCCTTTCGTGGCGGGTTCCACGAAGGGCGAAACTAGGGCGTGAGATCACTCCCGCAAGTGACCCCACTCAGCCGAGAACGCATCTCGAGAACCATCACAAACACAACCACAAACACTATCACAATTACAATTACAATCATCATATCAAGTAACTAACTACAAAGACATCACCAATATCCCATTATGGGACTAATACGAGTAGAAATCCTACCCGGAAAGCACAACACGCAGACGGTATCTACAAATTTGTCTCAAAACGCCTCTTCTATGAACTCTCCTCCTATCATACAACACATAGATACTACTATTCAATTACTATTCATAAAAACCCCCAATTCCTAAATTAGGGTTTCACTATTCATAACAAAACATTATACCAATTACATTAAAGGCTTACCCTTGACGCAAGGAATCCAACGACGCAAACTACGATGCAAACCGACCGTCTGAACTCCGGGAATTGTCAAGAACGCGATTAGGAAGAAGACAAGTTGCTTTCTCTCTTAAACAGGTTTTAGGTTTTGTAAAAAGTGATTTAGAACAAAGACGAATTGGTTTAAATACCTTAATCGCGTAATTAACAAAACCCGAGAAAACTCCCCGCAAAAACCGGGACACTCGATCGAGTACCCAAGGTACTCGATCGAGTACCTAAGGTACTCGATCGAGTGCTGACTACTCGATCGAGTGCCCAACAGTCGAAACTATTTTATTCTGCAACATACCCTTACTCGACAGAGTAAGGGCTACTCGATAGAGTACCCCCAAGACCATAAATACGGAGTATTACATCCTCCCCCCTGTCTGTCGCTGCCCCACTAGCCACGCCCACCACACATAACCATACACCACCTTTTGTAACACCCAGGATATTTAAGAACATTGTTGACCGTTAATGTTGACCAAACAGACTTTAGGGATGAATGGGTGAGGGATCAGACTTGTATCATGAGGTTTATAGGATTACTTGCTCGACCTAGCTGAGGCTACTCGGCCGAGTATCACCCATACTCGACCGAGTAGAGCCTACTCGGCTGAGTACTCTTGTACTCAATCGAGTATGGCTGCTGTCGACACGTTAATATAAACGCAAGTTCGCGAGATTCATTTCATTTTCTCATTTCTTCGACAGTTCCTCTTTCTCGAACCCTAGCCTATCTCTACCCTATCACCCCATATCTTCACAGTTTAATGAAATTAGCCTAAACCTCCACCATGGGAATGACGGGATTCGCCGAGAAAGGATGACGGAAGTGGTGGTCGTCTATGTCACCGTCGATGCGTAATGTTAGGTAAGTTTCTGCCTTGTGTTCTTTTGAGTGATTCTTTGAGTATAGTTGCGTAATAGGAGATGGTTATCATTGTTAGGATGCTTATTGGAGTCGTGCGTGGCTGTAAATGGAAGTCTTGCATGCTTTGCGATGAGGTAGGGTTTCCTACTCGGTTCATCGTTAATTGATTTAAGATTGTGATTGTATTGTGTATGATTGTTATCTGCTGATCATTGGAGTATTGGTGTAGTGGTGATGGTGGTGTTGTTGTGGTGTTGTGACAGCTGTAAGGCTGTGCGTGTTGTGATGATGGTGGAGTCACTTGCGGGAGTGACTTCACACCCTAGTTCGCCCTCCGTGGAACTCGCCACGGGAGGGGATGTGCACATTAAGGGACATGGATTATTAGTCGCTCGTAGTGAGCTGGACTAGGTGGGATGGGCTGCGGTCACCCACTGGCGGCGAGGATTATCTATTGCGATGGGTAATCTGGCAGGGCTACACCCTTCGAGGTGTAGTCGGTTCTGTGCGAGGTCATGAGACTGGGATAGAAAAGGATCAACTGTTTATTTTGCTTTTCTGTCTTACATTTGATTAGTCAGTACTGACCCCGTTGTTGTTGTTTTGTGAAACCTGCGGTGATCCATTCGGGGATGGTGAGCAGTTGGCTTAGCAGGTATTGTTGATGATGGCGGCTAGGATTGGAGGGATCGAGTCATCACGCTACCAGTCTAGAGAGGCAGTGTCATGAGTGTTATGGTTGTATCTTTATTATAAAGACATTGTATTGAGTCATTTTGTATAAGATATAGTAATACTTATAATAGTTCTTTTATTGTCTAATTTGATCTACCTCCTCGGGAAACCGAGATGGTGACACCGTCATACACTGGAATGGTCCTTGGTAAGGCATTATGGCGTACGGGGGTGTTACAAAGTGGTATCAGAGCCGACGATTTTGGAACCTGAACCAATGAATCTAATGAATATATGGTGTCAATTAAAATGAACCTGGTGTATGTACGTTGGGAGCCCCAGCCGATGCTAGATTTTGGGTGAGTAGGCGCCCTCATTCCAAAATCATGGCCCCATCGGACTTAAGCCAGACACGGGAAAAGGGTAGCTAGTGAGAGTCGTTGATTGCTTGGTGATGATTGTTGTGTGTATCTATTATTAGGGTGATATGTGTTTTGATGTATGTGTGGAAAAGTTGAAGTGAGCAATGGAGTTGTTGCACTGTGCGATCGGTGATAAGTTAACCAATTTGTTTCACGATGAATGTGTTGTGTGTTGAATTGCTACGTTGCAAATGTGATTACGGTGTATGTCTGATGTTTAGCGGAATTAGGGATGATGTGACATAATAGTTAAACCTTGCAGGTACTGTAATTAGATTGTTGAGTGTGCTATAAGGATAAAATATAATAGATTCATGGCAAGTGAGGAATGAAGGTAGGAGTGATGATTATCCCGATGATGGATGTGATGTTGTTATGTGTTTATGTGGTAGAAATCAGCTTTAATAGCGACGAGCCGGATGCACGGAACTCCGAACGATATTATTTAATTTTGCAGGAACAATGAAAAGTTACGACTTCTTCTTCGTTTTCGGAAAAATCGACCGAGTAGATGAGTGTACTCGACCGAGTAGACCATACTCGGCCGAGTATCAAGCTACACAACCGAGTGCCCGTTTTGTAGAAATAATAATCGCTTCTGTTCTTCAAAACTCGATCGAGTAAGTCAGGTACTCGACCGAGTAGTGTACACTCTGCCGAGTATCCTAAATACTCGACCGAGTAGTCGACACTCGGCCGAGTATTCACAATACTCGACCGAGTAATGCTGTAGCAGGTCGTATGCGGGTTATACAAAAACCCTATTTTTGTGCCTTTCTTTCTTATTTCCGCCTCCCATCTTCACCTTCCCTTCTCTCTAAAAACTCCATATCCTTCCTTCCTCAAGCTTTTGGGTAAAACTTTGGTGTTCTACTTGTTTTTGCTTGCCTCAAACCAGTTTAAGGTAAGATTTAAACTCAATTTTCTCTCTTGTTTTCAAAGTTGTGGTATAATAGCATGCTATATTTCGATTTCCTTGCTAAAACAATTGAAATTTAGTCTTTAACTTATTGATTCTTGGATTCAACTGTATATCAATCTTGTGTATGCCTTGATTGATTAATTGCGTGGTTTAAAACTCAATTTCTGAAATCTAGGGTTATCAAAAACGAATTGTTTCTGAAATCTTCTGGTTGTTGATGATTATTCCCTAATTTGAAACAAATTAAAGCTTGTAACCATATAAATTGTAAGGTAATTGGTGATTTTCTGATAAATTGTCTTAAAAGGATGGTTCTAAAATCGACATACAATTGAAAACAGTCCGTCTTTTGCGCTAAGAATTTTGTGTCAATCCCCTGTTAAAGAATTGTTTCCTTGCAGTATGGTGAAAACCAGAGGCTTACCCAACAAAAGAACTCGTGCTAATGTTGACTTGAGACCGGGTCACCCGTAATCGAACCGTGTAGTTCCGCCGGTGGAGGCACATCCATCGGTAATATTCTCTGATTTCAATCATCGTAAGGCTTTTGTGGCTCTTATGCGTCGTCCTTTTCGCCCTACCCGCTGTGTTAACCCTGGTATCCTTGAGACTTTGGGGATCAAGGAGGACATATTTCATATTTTCAAGATTTTGGGCATGGAGGGGTTGTATCATCTGAGAAAGAAATCCTACCCCTACTTGACCTTAGAGTTTTTGAGCTCTTTTGTTTATGATAAGAAAGGAAAGACTGTCTCTTTTCGTCTCATGAATGAAGATCATGAGCTTACCTTGGACGAGTTGGCTGACCATTTGGGTTTAGAGGGAGAGGAGGATGATTACCTTAGTGATGTGGCCAAGAATAGCGGTGCACCCCTTTACCTTCCTTATTTGACTGGTAGACCTGCCCCTAGTGCCAGTGCCATGCATATTAATGATGTTTAGCATGTTTCCCTTCGTATGTTTCTGAGGATGATGACCTGTTTGTTATACTCGAGAGATGATGTGGGCAAGCTTAATTCTCACGAGGTCATGTTACTTATGTCTTACCTCAACCTACACCGTCAGAAACCATTCTACTACAGTGCCCCTGGTGTAGTGTGCTCTAGTCTTGAGCGCATGACACAGTCCGAGACCCGACATATTGCCTGCGGGGCCATAGTGACCCGCCTAGCGCAGCGCCTGACAGATTTTGAGGCCCCACCTCTTGAGGGGAATGAGTATGTAGAGATTGTGCCTACCATGGACGCTCAGTACTGGTGTCAAAACCGATGGTTGAGGAAGATGGATGATGGGTCGTATGCCTAGAGGGTGAGGGGAACTATGTGGATGGTGCTTCTGGACCCAGCTCATCTCCCTGTTGTTGATCATTTGGCTGAGTGGGAGACTTGTGCCATACCTAGACCTGAGCCCCAGTCCTACCTTATTGACCCACGGATTCTCCTGGACCTACCTGAGCCTGTCACCGTACCTGAGGGACAGCAGCAGGCACCTGCCCCACCTAGGGAGCGCCGTGGTGTGAGGCGGTCTAGGGTAGACCCGGTTGTACCTGAGCCCTCTTACTCTGCCCCTGACTCCTACCCTTACCACCCTTATCAGTACTCGCCCTACCCCACAGTGCATGACCCCAGGATGCAGCCTCATGAACTGGCTGAGCGGATCTCCTCTACTTTGGTGTTCCGCAACCTACATGAGATGACCCTTAACCAGGGCATAGGGACACAGCTTGCACAGCCTGTCTGGTGGAGGGGACCGGGAGTGGATACGGGAGTATTCCACAGCTATGATGTCGACCCAACCTACTGGAGACCTCCGGAGGAGACTGAGTTTGGCTACCTTGCGGGACCATGGGGAGCCAATCCTGGCAGTCAGCTAGGAGGGGACTACTCAGCAGCAGCAGGCTTTTCAGGAGCAGGGAGTTCAGGTGCAGGTACCTCGGGCGCAGGTGGTGATGATGACATAGAGGAGGGCCCCCGTTATTGATCGTGTGTTGTTAGACTATTTGGTTGGATTTCTTTGATGTTGGATTTATTTGGTTGTGATGGATTTCTTTCGTTGTGTTGGATTTAGTACTTTTATTTTGGATATTGTTTTCGGGATTTATTATCTATTGCTGGATGACTGTACTCGGCCATAAGGCCGTTACTTACTTAACTATCGTCTGGAGACGTGTTGACTGTCATTTATGTTAGGAATTAGTTGTGTTTAAAATTGCTGCGAAGAATTTGATGCAGGTTGATTGTGAATGCTCTAGGTAATGTTGTCAAAACACTCTCTGGTTGTTATAACTCGACCGAGTATAGTTACTACTCGACCGAGTAGAGCTTACTCGGCCGAGTATACAAATATACTCGACCGAGTAGAGCTTACTCGACCGAGTAGCCTTTCATACTCGGCCGAATATTGCTGAAACAGAGAACTGGTGGAAAATAGCTAGGTGAATTACATAGGTTATGCGATAATTGTATGAAAGAGTTGTTAGTACCTTATTCTGTTATTTTATACTATAACATGTTCCACAGATGGATTATGATCGTATCACGGATACGTGATTGTGGGAATAAGCTATGAATTGGTGAATGTTTCGTTGTATAACATTGGTTGGTTGCCAGAATCTTAAATTATTTGGGGGGGGGGGGGGATACCCGAGTCATTAAAACATATGAAAGGTAACACCATACTCATATAGCGGGGTAACGGTAACACGTTTTATACGTATATATGTTTGGTTACAGTGATAATTGCCTCAACGGGTTACGCATCAAGCTGATATTTCTTATTAATTCCATATTTTAATTGTTATACACTACTTGGTTGCTGAAATATTTTGTCGTTATAAGCCACAAGTGTGTAATGTCATAAAGTAAGTTGTGCTACAAGAGGGAGATGGTCGCAGTCGTGTTTTGTTTTGGTTTTTGTTTTGCTTGGAGTCGGGGTAATGACTTTTGTGGTGACTTGTATAGTTCCTTGGTGTTGTTAGATGTGGTTAGTATAGTCTTGTGGTGTAGTGTTGTGTTTTGTTTTATAGTCGAGTGTGCCGTCATGAGGTACGTAGTGGCTTTGGGCACGGGAAGTGGCTAGTGGTGAACTTCGGGGACGAAGTTCCTTTAAGAGGGGAAGAGTAATGTCGCGGAACTAAGTATTTAATTATGTGAAATATGTATTTAATTATACCTATTATTTTTTTTTGGAATCACATGTACGTTAGGCATGTTAGCATTCGGAATTTACATTCATGTTTCCTTTAAGCTGTATCCATGTTGTATTCAAGTCATATGAAGGTTATACTGTGCACGGGTGTCTCAACTCAATCTATGAGGGTGGTTCAAAGTTGTGTATGGTTTGCAATTGCATATTGGTATATTTGTTAGTGCTGTTTTGAGTATTGATTCGCATTTGTGTATGGTTGATAGTAGTTGTGTTGCGTTTGGCAAAAGAATGCATGTGAGTTCATTAATTTCCGTAAGAGTATGTGAAAGTTGGTGATTAGTATTGTTTGGAGGAGTAGCTGTGATAGGTAATTATTTTGTTTGAGAAAGATGGTATGATGGTAATGTCAGGATGGTGTAAATTTGTACACCTTGGTGTGGGTGGTTAATGTCACGAGACGTAAACCTGAGGAGAGGGTCGTGCGGGCTGAACTTCGGGGACGAAGTTCTTTTTAAGGGGGAAAGATTGTAACACCCAGGATATTTAAGAACATTGTTGACTGTTAATGTTGACCAAACAGACTTTAGGGATGAATGGGTGAGGGATCAGACTTGTATCATGAGGTTTATAGGATTACTTGCTCGACCTAGCTGAGGCTACTCGGCCGAGTATCACCCATACTCGACCGAGTAGAGCCTACTCGGCCGAGTACTCTTGTACTCGACCGAGTATGGCTGCTGTCGACACGTTAATATAAACGCAAGTTCGCGAGATTCATTTCGTTTTCTCATTTCTTCGACAGTTCCTCTTTCTCGAACCCTAGCCTATCTCTACCCTATCACCCCATATCTTCACAGTTTAATGAAATTAGCCTAAACCTCCACCATGGGAATGACGGGATTCGCCGAGAAAGGATGACGGAAGTGGTGGTCGTCTATGTCACCGTCGATGCGTAATGTTAGGTAAGTTTCTGCCTTGTGTTCTTTTGAGTGATTCTTTGAGTATAGTTGCGTAATAGGAGATAGTTATAATTGTTAGGATGCTTATTGGAGTCGTGCGTGGCTGTAAATGGAAGTCTTGCATGCTTTGCGATGAGGTAGGGTTTCCCTACTCAGTTCACTGTTAATTGATTTAAGATTGTGATTGTATTGTGTATGATTGTTATCTGCTGATCATTGGAGTATTGGTGTAGTGGTGATGGTGGTGTTGTTGTGGTGTTGTGACAGCTGTAAGGCTGTGCGCGTTGTGATGATGGTGGAGTCACTTGCGGGAGTGACTTCACACCCTAGTTCGCCCTCCGTGGAACCCGCCACGGGAGGGGATGTGCACATTAAGGGACAGGGATTATTAGTCGCTAGTGGTGAGATGGACTAGGTGGGATGGGCTGCGGTCACCCACTGGCGGCGAGGATTATCTGTTGCGATGGGTAATCTGGCAGGGCTACACCCTTCGGGGTGTAGCCGGTTCTGTGCGAGGTCATGAGACTGGGATAGAGGAGGATCAGCTGTTTATTTTGCTTTTCTGTCTTACATTTGATTAGTCAGTACTGACCCCGTTGTTGTTGTTTTGTGAAACCTGCGGTGATCCATTCGGGGATGGTGAGCAGTTGGCTTAGCAGGTATTGTTGATGATGGCGGCTAGGATTGGAGGGATCGAGTCATCACGCTACCAGTCTAGAGAGGCAGTGTCATGAGTGTTATGGTTGTACCTTTATTATAAAGACATTGTATTGAGTCGTTTTGTATAAGATATAGTAATACTTATAATAGTTCTTTTATTGTCTAATTTGATCTACCTCCTCGGGAAACCGAGATGGTGACACCGTCATACACTGGAATGGTCCTTGGTAAGGCATTCTGGCGTACGGGGGTGTTACACCTTTTTTCTTCCTCCTTTTCCGTCGCCCAGATCCACCACCACCATTACCGAAACCACACCCCAGTCTGTCGCCCAGATCCGCCACCACCAGATCTGACGCCTCCTCCCTCCTTCACGGCCACCAGACTGGCTCCTCCCTCCTTCACGGCCCACTGCCGTCCGTCTTCATCTCGTTTATTTTTTATTTATTTTTTTCATATTTTTGTTTTTTTTCCTTTCTTTCTTTCACATTTTCTTTTTTTGTTCTTTCTTATTTTTTTTGGTTTTGCAGTTTCTATTGTTTATATAATTTGAATTCGGTGTTTGGTTGTGTCGGATTTCGTTATTTTAGTATAAATTCCGTTTTGTGAACAGTTGTATTTAAGATTTCGGTTGGTTTTTTCATTTATTTTCATCTACTTTTTATTTCGTTTTTTTTACTATTTTAGATCTAGTATTCTTGGTTTTCATTTTGGTTTTTTATTATTTTAATGTTGGGTGTTATACTATATTTTAGATTTGGTATTTTAGTTTTTATTTCGATGTTTTGGGTTTTTATATTCACATTAGTTACACTTTTTTTTTTTGTTAAAATTACACATATCGTCATTAAAGTTATACTTTTTTCTGTTACAATTACACTTTTTTCTATTAAAGTTACAATTACATTTTTTTCTGTTACAATTACACTTTTTTTTGGTTAAAATTACACTTTTTTTGGTTAAAATTACACTTATTTCTATTATAATTACACTTTTTCCTGTTAAAATTACACTTTTTTCTATTACAATTACACTTTTTTCTGTTACAATTACACTTTTTTTTGTTACAATCACACTTTTTCTGTTAAAATTTCACTCAATTCTGTTACAATTACACTTTTTTCTGTTAAAATTACACTTTTTTTGTTACAATTACACTTTTTCTTGTTACAATTACACTTTTTCTGTTACAATTACACTTTTTCTTGTTACAATTACACAATTTCTGTTACAATTACACTTTTTTTTGTTACAATTACACTTTTTTTGTTAAAATTACACTCAATTCTGTTACAATTACACTTTTTCCTTTAAAATTACACTTTTCCTGTTAAAATTACACTTTTTTCCTTTAAAATTACACTTTTTCTTGTTAGAATTACAATTTTTTCCTTTAAAATTACACTTTTTTACTTTAAAATTACACCCTTTTCGGTTAAAATTACAGTTTTTCCTGTTAAAATTACACTTATCTCTATTAATGACTAAAGTTACACTCTTGGACTAAAGTTAGACAGACTAATTTGGACTAACTAATTTGGACAATATGGACTAACTAATTTGGACTATTTGGACTAACAAATGGAGTTATTTACGACTAAATTTAATACAATATTTACAACTAAATTTGGACTAAAATTATACAATTTTGGACTGAAAATACAAAATTTAGACTAAAAATACACTTTTTACGACTAAATTTGGACTAAAAATACAATTTTGGACCGAAAATACACTATTTACGAATAATTTTGAACTAATAATACACTATTTACGACTAAATTTAGAGTAAAATTACACAATTTGAACTAAAGTTACACAATTCATTTATTTTGAGTCATTGAGATTGTGCAATTTCAATCATTGTCCACTAAAGTGTAACTTAGTAAATTGATAGTGTGTGTATCTTTTATCATTTTATGAGTGTAATTTTAGTCCACAAAAGTGTAATTTTAGACCAAAAAAGTGTAATTTTAGTCTACAAATGTGTAACTTTAATCCACAAATGTATAACTTTAATCCACAAAAGTGTAATTTTAGTCCACGGAAGTGAAATTTTAATCCAAATTGTATAACTATAGTCCAAATTTGTGTATCTTTAGTCCAAATTGTGTAATTTTAGTCCAAATTTGTGTAACTTCAGTCCAAATTGTTCTAACTTTAGTCCAAAAGCATAACTTTAGTCATTGAGAAGGTAACCTTAGTAGAGATAAGTGTAACTTTAATAATAGAGATAAATATAACTTTAATGAAGACAAGTGTAATTTTAAAGGAAAAAAGTGTAATTTTAACAGAAAAAAGTGTAATTTTAAAGGAAAAATTTTTAATTTTAACAGAAAGAAGTGTAATTTTAACGGAAAAAAGTGTACTTTAAACAGGAAAAAAAACTGTGATTTTAACCAAATAAAGTGTAATTTTAACGGAAAAAAGTGTAATTTTAACGGTAAAAAGTGTAATTTTAATCGAAAAAGTGTAATTTTAACCGAAAAAGTGTGATTTTAACGGAAAAAAGTGTAATTTGAACCGATAAAGTAATTTTAATAGATCCTAAATCACACAATACCAAAACAAATTTTAAATACGAAATTTGGCAAATATATATAACAAGACGGATATTAACAAAGTGATATCAACAAGAAAAAAGTAAAAAATGAGATTTCATAACTAATAGATTTAGTACTAAAACCAAACTATAATTTGTAAGAATGTCAATAACCGGAAAAAAAAGACCAAAACATCAAAATTGAAAAAAAAAAAACAAAACGGAAATGTGAAAAAAAAAACGGGTCAATGAAAATTGATCTATTTTAGTAGATCTAAGATTAAAATAAAAAAAACTCACAAATTTGAAACAATATTATATAGCAAGACTATATAAGGAGAAAAAAAACAACAAAAATAAAATAAAAAGAACACCCAAACATCAAGTTTTTTTTTTTTTAAAAAAAAAAAAAAATTAAAAAAAATGACGTCGGGCGGTGGCGGTGGCGGTTGGCGACTGTGGTGGTTTCCGGTGGGTGGTGGTAGGTGGCTGGTGAATGAGGAAAATATGAGTAAATGATTTTTTTGGATTTTTTGGGTTTTTTTTTTCTTGGTTTTTTTGGAGAGAATATGGAGAAGTGAGATATAGAGAGAGAATAAGGAGATGTGATAATGAGTTGATGAATGAAAGACGAGGAGGATTAATGTAGTTAATGAGAAAATTAGAGGAAGATGGCAAAATTAGAGCATTAACCTTAATTTTTTTGTTCTAATCTTAGCCCTCCATTTCCAAGATCCAATGGCCCATAATGAGACTTATGGACTCACATGTAAGAGGATGATTTATTTGATCTTATTACTATTACTATATATATATATATATATATATATATATATATATATATATATATATATATATATAGATATATATAGATGAATAATGATCGCAATACAAGCCTGCTGTTTATAGAAAAACTAGTCAAAACTACCCTAAAACACTTCATATAATAAAGGTAACAATAAGATTACAATCATACAAATCATAACATTATGTACAAGAGTATAATAGAAAATATGGAAGATATATTCTCATATATTCGGATAATATATGGATAATATTTCCACACTCCCCTTTAAATTGGTGCATTTGGTAACCGAATGCCCAACTTACCCTACAAATAGTCGAACGCTTCACCACCAAGAGTTTTAGTGAAAAAGTCCGCTATTTGTTCCTTGCTCAGAACATGAATTGCTTCAATGTTTTTGTTTACCAAATGTTGCCGAATGAAATGACAATCTATCTCAATGTGCTTTGTGCGGTCGTGGAAAACCGGGTTCTTAGCAATGTGTAAAGATGACTTATTATCGCACAAAACTCGCACTGGATACTTGTGAGAAATGCCGAGGGAATTAAGAAAAGCTTTTACCCAAATAAGCTCACGCGTGACTGCCACCATTGCTGTATATTCCGCTTCTGTGGTTGACAAAGCCACCGTGGGTTGCTTCCTAACTCTCCAAGATATAAGCGTGTTGCCCAATGAAAAAATGTACCCTGTCAAGCTCCTTCTCGTTAAAGGACATCGTGCCCAATCGGAGTCCGAATACCCGTGGAGCTGAAATACCGTATCCTTGTTCATCACAATGCCTTTTCCTGGATTGCCCTTTACGTATCGTATTACTCGTAGTGCCGCGTCCCAATGCTTCTTTCGTGGGTTTTGGACGAACTGGGACAAGATGTGCACTACATACACCAAATTAGGTCGGGTGATGGTAAGATAGACGAGACGCCCGACCAATCTTCGATACACCATTGGATCCTTAAAAACATGGGCCTCGGCGAGAGCTAATTGATGATTCTGGGGAATGGGAGTGTTAGCGGGTTTTGATCCCTCCATCTTAGCTTCCTTGATAATCTCAGAAGCACACTTTCGTTGGCTAAGAAATAAACCCGCTGCTCCATGTGCTACTTCTATACCCAAGAAGTACGTAAGTCGGCCAAGATCTTTAATCGAGAAAGTATTTTAAATTGTCATAAGATTTGGCATCGTCACTTACCACGATCATATCATCAACGTAGATTAAAATAGCAAGAAAATACCGTCCTTATTCATAGTAAACAACGAATAATCCGCCATGGATTGCGTTGAACCATAACCTTTTAACACATCCGTCAATTTGGCAAACCAATTTCTTGAGGCTTGTTTTAAACCAGAAAGAGATTTCAAAAGCGACACAATTTACCTGAACCATTAGCTTCGAATCCCGGTGGCAATTTCATGTAAACTTCTTCACTCAAGTCACCGTAAAGAAAAGCATTATTGACGTCTAATTGAGCAATAATCCACTTCTTTGCCACCACCACAACCAATAGGAGTCAAACACTGGTCATCTTAGCTACTGGCGCGAATGTTTCATGATAATCCACTTCCTCAATTTGAGTGAACCCCTGCGCTACTAAGCAAGCCTTGTACTATTCAATAGCCTCATCCGCTTTGTGCTTGATTTTGTAGACCCATTTGAACCTAATAGGTTTTTTACCTTTAAGTAAGTCTACAACATTGCAAGTACCATTCTTCTCTATTGCGTCTATTTTTTTTTGCCATGGCAACCTTCCCCTCATCTTTCTTTATGGCCTCAAAATATTTTCGTGGTTCTTTTACCGCATCAATGGCTCCTATGAAATTCCCGTGACAAACGGAAAAACAACTACTTGTGACATAATCAATTATTGGATAAGGAGTACCTTTCAAGAACACGAAGTTCGGGATGTATGAGCTTTGCTTGTGGACATTACACGAGTTGACTTGCAAATGTAATCCTTTCTCCATGCGGGCTCAAATTTTTGTCTTTATCCTATTCTAAGGCTTGGGTCCTCCCTTACTACCTCATTCTCTATTTCGACACCCTGGTCGGACTCGACGCCTACACCATTCTCCTCCTCAATAGTGGCGTCTGAGACCCCTCCTGCATTTCGCTCCATGGACTCTATTTCTGGACCAATGAGCTGCTCATTTGTCGAAATAGGAGTTGAATTGTCTATTGTTTTGGCGCAATTTTTTTGTTCAACCTCTGTGGATGCAGGCCCACGGGGGCCGCTCGAGAGGAAAAGCAAGCAAGCTTTTGCATTTGTGGAGTCGCCACCAATTTATTGTGGAAAATTGGAAACCGTTCGAATACCTCATGCAATGTCTAGAATGACTCTCGTGGATGCCAATGAACTAGGGGTGTTCACAGAGATCTGGAGTAAGGGGTGAGGATACGTATTAGGAAGCTCTTTTGATCGAACACCTAATCCCGCCCGCCTCGATAGCGGCCTCTACTAATGATTAGGGAAAATCGTCCATACTTGATATGTTGAAGTTTATATGCATGCAATGCAACATCCATTAGATTAATCCTATCATGTGAAGAATAACTAAGTCGGTGAACACGTAATTAGCATACAATTGGTCAAAGGTTGTTTTAGATGTTGATTACATGTGAGAGCATACGAACAATATGATAAAGAATACAAAAAACAATAATCGAAAATTACAATAATTACAACGGGTTAAATGATTTACGTCGAAAATACACTTAAAACGGATGGTTTTAGAAAAGAAAGAATAAATAAACAAACGAACAGATTATTAGTGATAATACGGTTAATAGTTAATTAAATACGTAAGCTAATAACTAGGTCAAAACAGGAACGGGAGTTCAGAGACAGAATTCAACTCGGAACAGGCGCAACAGAGCTGCGTCCTTTGGAAGAGGTGCAGCAAACGCTGCGTCTGTTCTTGAGTTGAGTTCTGGCTGTGAAGCCGGAACTGCATACTGTTAATGTTCGTGGGTAATTTTAATGATCGATTAATGATATTTGACTCGAATAGAAGTGATTTAACATATTATTTACATATGATTGGGTCATAAAAACAGTAAAACATGGAAGGAACTAATTAGAACAAATTAATTAGTAGATTAATTATAGGATTATTGATACAAATTAAACAAACTAATCAAATTAATGGGATTATTAATGATAAACTAATGATGATGACGAATAACAGATTCAAATATACCAAAGATGGATTTCAGAGACTCAATATCGATGAATCAAACCTCTAAAAACCCGAATTGATTTTAATGACAAAAACCTGCAAATATGAATTATAAGGGATTTAAGTCGGGAATTAAAAGATGAATTAGTTAATAATGATTTACATGTTAAAATTATTATGCTAAAAATTATCGTGTGAATGAAACATGAACAAACAAAGACAAAGCAAAACAAACAGATGAACAAAAGACGAAGGAAGAAGAAAGAAAGCAGGAACTGCGGCAGCCTCAGGAAGAGGCGCAACAGTTGCTGCGCTCTTTCTCGACGTTTGTCTCCTGTTATTCCGTAAAAAGGGTTTGAAATAAGGTTTTATAAATCGGTTTTGAATGTGTTTTCGACATAAACCTTACAATTTTGATTACAAAAATAAAGAACAATAATAAAAGAAGGGATTTACACCCTCAGACTTACATGTTTGACGAAACGAGATTGACTAAGTTAACGTTTAGTGATGCTCGACTCGAATGTACGACGAAAGGTCCCTCTAAGAGGAAAACGTACAAGATTGATTAAGTTGATTGATGTGGAGTTGGTCAAATTGGTCGGTCATGCAAAATGAGGCTGGTACTCGGAAGGATCCGAGCTTACGTGGTCGAAAGTTCAAGCACGTAGGCGCCAAAAAGAAAGAGCGTGGTCTAGAATGCAAAGGGAGAAGAGAAGGGCGGACACTCGCGTGAGGAATATGAGAGACCGAAGGTCTCTATTTATACTAATCACACGGAGGAATTAGGGTTTCGGAGAAACTTTGGAAGTGAATCTCGAAAAGATTTGAAAATACGCAGAAAGGAGCTGGGGAAGAGGCGCAGCAGCCACTGCGTCTCTTGGAAGAGGCGCAGCACCTGCTGCGTCCTTTCCCAAGTGGTTTTTTCCTGCGGAAGAAAGATTTCCGTGTTTCTATTATGGAATTGCGGTTTGATCTCAATTTCCTTAATATTTATAAAATATTTCCGGAATATAATTTTACCAAAGATTAAAAGATTGAAAATATGGAATAGAATATCTGGAATATTCCACAATATTCCGACTCGGCATTTTAAAAGGTTATTAGAAAATGAAGACGGTTTTTGACCCGGACTCCAAATGTACTCTAATTACTGTCAAAACGACCGTAATGGCGTGTAGATGACGACTATGAGGTAGACACAAGTGTTTGAGCTATCACTTGACGATGAACTTACAAACTATCATAAATCATTCCGTGTACCAAACATGAGGCCCAATCATCACCGGGTGGCTTGCGGGAGGTGCAGAAATGAGGTATCTACAACCTCACAATCTGTGACGACTTCCTGCGTGTCATCTAACTCTACTCAAGACGCATTTTAGGACATGTCATTGAAATAATATACTGGAAAACATGTTCGTAAAATTTGACATCACGGGATACAAATTGACGATGTGTTTTTAAATCATATAACCTCCATCCCTTTTGGGGTTTTTGGTACCCAATGAAGACACATCGTGTCCCTCGCTCTTGGAATTTATCTTTTGGTCTTTGTTTAATATGGGCATACGCAAGACAGCCCATGACTCGTAAATTGTCAAGATTAGGCGGGTGGCCGTGCAAGAACTTATAAGGTGTACGCCCTTGCAAGAATTGGGTAGGTGTTCGGTTAATGAGGTAGGCTGCGGCTAAGACACACTCCCCCCAAAATTGGTAAATTAGCTTGGAAACGAAGAGCCCTTGATTTTTCTAAGAAGTGCATGTGTTTAGGCTCTACCCGTCCATTTTGTTAAGGGGTGTCAATCACACTAGTTTGGAAAAGCATTCCATTTTCACTATAAAATAGTTTTAAATGGCCTGAATGAAACTCATTACCATTATCACTTTGGACGATCTTGACTTGTTTCCCAGATTGTGTGTTTAACATTTTGCAAAAGTATTTCATTAAACCACCGACTTCCCCCTTATCCTTCATAAGATGGACCTAAATACTCCTACTATGTTCATCAATGATGGTCATAAAATAGTGTGCCCGGAACAGACTACTAGCATGATACGACCTCCATATATCACAATGGATTAAATGAAACGAAATATCATCTCTCTTATTATTGAGTTGAAACTGGGAACGCGACTGTTTGGCGTGATAACAAGGATCACAAACATAAGCGGAATGAAAAGATAAAGGTTTCTTAATTAAAGTACTTAAATACGGAAGAACATTGCCTGAGGGATGACCTAATCTCCGATACCATACCCGTCCTTCATCAATTGTTGCCCGTGCCACTATTTGTTCAACTCGTGCCATGTTGTGGACATGGGCCACCCGCGGCGCGCACGGAAGTGCTTGAATAAGCGTGCATTTGTGGAGTCGCCACCAACTTTTTTGGGAAATTGGAACCGTTCGAATACCTCGTGTCATGCCAAGACACAAAGTAGTGACATGAACACTAAGAACTCGTTACCCTTAGCATTCTATGTCTAGAATGACTCTTGTGGATGCCAATGAACACGGATGTTCACAGAGATCTGGAGTAAGGGGTGAGGGTACGTATTAAGAAGCTCTTTTACTGAACACTTAATCCCGCCCGCCTCGATGGTGACCTCTACTAATGATTAGGGAAATCTTTCATAGTCGATATGTTGTTGATTGTATGCATGCAATGCAACAAACAACATTTTAATCCTAGCATGTGAGATTAACTATGTCGGTGAACAAATAGTTAGGCAAACAATTATGTCGAATTGGATTTATAATTATTTACATGTGAAAAACAAATGAATAAATCACACGGTGAATAAGTACGATAAATAAATAACGATAACTGAGATTACAATGGATTACAATGGAGTAGTTGATTTACGTCAAAAATACACTTAAGATGGAATTTTGGAGATAAAAAGAAAGGAAAATAAAAAGATTAGAAATTAAATTGACAAAATAGGGCAGATTAAGGGTGATATTACAATCATTAGTTAATTAACACGAACTAAAACAGATTAAAACGAATTAAGAACGAATTAAAAACGAATTAGATTTATTTACGATAAACGGAAACACAAAAAAGGAATGAAATTTGAGAGAATAAAACTGATAAACTGAAATTAAACAAAGAAAATATGTACAAAAGACGAATTCCAGGAACTTGATATGGACAAATCGAGTCTCTAAAATCCGGGTTTGATTTAATGACGAAAAACCGCAAATATTGAATTATAAGGGATTTAAGTCGAGAATAAAGTGTGATAATTGAAAGGAGTCACCAAAACATGGTTTATATAATGAAAGAAAGAAAATAAGAAAATAAAACGAAAGGAACAAAACCACAGAAACCCGCGGAAGAAGAAGAAGAGTAGGAGCGACCTTCTCTGGAAGAGGCACAAACAGTCTTCGCGACTTTCAAGAGGCGCAATGTCTTCTTTGCGTTTCTTCTCGACATCTAGTAACTGCTGTTTCCTAAAAACAATTTTGTAAAGAGGTTTTTAAAATCGGCTTTAAGTGTACTTTTGACGTCAATCTTAAATTAATTGATTCAAAAATAAAATACAATAAAAAGATAGGATTTACACCCTCAGACTTACATGTTTGACGAAACAAGATTGACTAAGTTAACGTTTAGTGATTGCTCGACTCGAATGTATGTAGAAAGTGCCCTCGTTGGAGGATTTTAGATTAATTTATTGATTGATGTGTAGTGGTCAAATTTGTTGGTTATGCAACGTGACTGGGACTCAGAATGATCTGAGCTTACGTGGTCGATTGATCAAGAACGTAGGCGTCGAAAGCTTAGCGCACGATCTAGAATTCAAAGAGAGAAGAGAAGGGCGGACACCCGCGTGAAAAATATGGAGACCGAAGGTCTCTATTTATACTAAACAACAATTAGTGGACTATACAACTGGTTGTACGTAGTTTATGTACAACCTTTTTAATGTTGTCGAGTTTTGTTATAAAGTTGTCGAGCTTTACTAACAATATTGTCGAGTTACAATACAAAGTTATTGAGCTTAAGAGGAATAAGTATTAAATTCAATAACTTTTTAAATTAGCTCAATAACTTATAAAATAGCTCGACAACTTTGTGTAAAGAACTCAACAACTTTAAGGCGATTGTACAATGCTAATATACAACTGGTTGTAAGATAGTATTTATGTACTAAACAATGTGAAGAGTTTTGGAATGACACAAACTTTGGAAAGAAATCACGGAAATATTTCGTAAACAGCAAAAGAGGGTTGGAGAAGAGGCGCAACAGCTGTTGCGGTCCTTCCAAGAGGCGCAACACCTGCTGCGTCATTTCCCCAGTGGTTTCCTCCAGCGGAAGAAAGATTTCCGCGTTTCTATTATGGAATTGCGATAGATCTCTATTTCCTTATTCCGTAAAATATGATTTATGAATGATATTTTACCAAAAGATATAAAATTTAATTATGGAATTGTAGACACCTCAAAATGTCTACCTAGCCTTACGGGTACCCGATGATGAGGCTAAAACTAAATGACTAAATGAAAATTGACAATGTTATAATTTATGGCTCTTTACACTTATCTCCCACGAAATTACTCAAAGTGTCACAAAATCACCAAAAATCCCAAATTCTCATTTAACCCGCTTTAATGCATTTCGTATTATAACCATTCGTTAAAATTCGGGTGTTATTTTGGAAACAATTTGAAAGACGTATTATTGGCCCGATACCACTACAAGGCCATTGAATAGAATTATTTGTGGATATTCTAAGTCAAATATGGGTAGGAGAACGAATCATATGGTGGTCAACTTTGCATACAAGTAACTTTATCATTGTGATGTACGATGTTGTGGATCAATTTGAAGCATCATAATTTTGCCACTAAGTAATATGGATATGGGAAAGCTATGTGGATAAAGACCAACCAGCAATAAAGTGTGTGCATGCAACACATATTTGGAAGATAACAATTACTTAAGCTAGAGATAGAAGTTTATCAGCATTGCTTTTGTCAACAATTGACTGGCAATCGGGTTAAACACGGACTAACAATGTAGAATAGGGAATGAAAAAAAAGATTGGATGTGCATAAGTGAATACTTACCCAACAAGGATATCAGCTGTCAACACAACATATTATTTGACAAGGAATGAAACATTAGGAAAAATTGCTCTTTGGGATAAATATGAATAAAGCAACGATCAAATTTGGTAAAACTAAGGACTTTGCACATGCATGGCAAATCTAGAGTACCACCGAGACTCTCTTACTTGAGTTCAGAATCTAGAGCACAAACTCTATCTCAATTTAGTCCTACACCTAATTAAATGCCATCTTCCAATTACTATAAATAATTGTTCCATGTCATCTATGAAGGAGGGATTCAGACGATAAGAAGAGAAAATCATACGTGAGACACAATATCAGATTACAAATTCCATACTCTCATACAAATTACCGTCTCAAATATATTCAATCCCAGTTTCAAATCAAATCACACAAAAATAAATCGTCCCAGTTTTCATATAAGCGCATAAGAGCCAATAATTAACGACAAAGTCGAAATTCATTCATGGTCAACATCCACATAGGCCTGAGGGTACCAGATTCAAATAAGCTTTTCTCTACTCTTTCTTTTAATTAGTTCTTTTATTTTACTTTTTATTGATTTTCTCTATTTATTGTATAAACTAACCTATTAATTTGTCTTGTAAATAATTGTATAAAGTTTGTTACTAACTTTCTTTTTTCTGTCTAATTTCGTCAAATATATAATATTACAAATAAATAGTAGAGGCCGTCAGTTTGACGGGCGATCCGGGTGCCTAACACCTTCCCTGGTCGTACCTTTACCCCCGAATCCGCAATCTTTGGTTCAGACCGGAGTGACGGATCAGTCCCCATATCAGGGATCAAAAGGGGCCTTTTCCGTTAAATTTTTTTTGTATGTTTTTATATAAAACCTACTGGCGACTCCATATTATTTACTTATTTTTCAAAAAAGGAGATTTTTTTTCAGGGATCTCACAGGAATAAATATCTGGAATATTCTAGAACATTCTGACTCGACATTTTTAAACGGTTTCTTAGAAAATGAAGCTGTTTTTGACCCGGACTCCAAATGAACTTTAATTACTGTCAAAATGACCGTATCGGCGCGTATATGACGACCAAGGGGTAGACACAAGTATTTGAGCTATCACTTGACGATAAACTTACGGACTGTCATAAATCGTTCAGCGTACCAAACATGCGGCCCAATCATCACTGGGTGGTTGGCAGAAGGTGTAGAAATGAGGTATCTACACATTTAGTAAACTCCGTCTCGCTACTCACCCCGTCCAATCTCCATCTTTGAAGACTGGTCCTGTATTATATAATAATCAGAATTAAAATTCACAAAGCAATTATTTTCACGAAAAAAATGCTGAATCGAAAATAGGTGGCAAGTTATGTAATACTACGGTTTTCTATACCTGTGGGATTGAGTGGGGCTTACTCTGTCGAGTAAGTAAGTTGATTTAAGAAACAGTGTTCTGTCTGATGGGTACTCGACGAGTAAGTGTGGCACTCGATCGAGTAAGGGTCACTCGATCGAGTAAGTGACTTACTCGATCGAGTAAGTCGGTTCTGCAGGTGTTTTAGCCGGGTTTTGTTAGTAATGCGTGATTGATATTTAAAGCTTTCCGTCACTTTCTTAATCACTTTAATCTTTTCTAAAAACCTTTCAAGAGAGAAAACAAGTTACGTTGTTTTTGTTCTTCGCGTTACTGTTAAATTCCAAGGGCTAAGGTTGTCGGATTGTCGTGTTCTTTACGCCGTTGAGTTCGTCATGTCGTGGGTAAGAACCTTTTATGATTTTTATACCGTTTCCTTGATGTTTTTTAAAACCCTAATTGGGTAATTTGGGGGTTTTGGGAGTATAATACGGTATTAGATGGTAATAGTATGATTATTGATTATAGGAGGTGGTTTAGTAGAGGACCAATATTGAATAGCTGCTTTGTGACGATCATGGTGATTACTTATTCTAGGTAGGGTTTCCCTACTCGGTTATTGGTTACATAAGTGTTGATGGTGGTTGTGTTTATTGTTGATCTATAACATGTTTTTTTTGGTGTGGGAGTTGTTGTTGCATAATTGATTGAATAATTGTCTGTGGTTCGCGAGGTGTGCCCTCGGTTGAGTGGAGTCACTTGCGGGAGTGGTTTCACGCCCTTGATTCACCCTCTGTGGAACCCGCCACAGGAGGGGATGTGCACATGAAGGAACATGGGTTATCGCTCGGATGAGATGAGCGGCGATTAGGTGGGTACGGCTGCGGTCCCCTACTGGCGGCGTGGAATATCTGTTGTGATATGTATTCTGGCAAAACTACACACTTTAGTGTGTAGTCAGGTGTGTGGAGTTGTGATGGAGATTGGGTAGTTTGTGTATTGTATCTGTTGTATTGTATTTGTGTAACCAGTAACTAACCCCGTTTAAATATTTTAAAAACTGTGGTGATCCATTTGGGGATGGTGAGCAGTTATTGAGCATGTATGAGATGGCTGGCGCGAGGGATAGCTGGGATGGAGTCATCACATGTCTTTAGAGTCTTCCGCTGTGTCATGAACTTAGTTTGTTTTTCAGTTGATTGGTTTCAGAACATTTGTATTTCTTTTTCAGTTGGGATTTGCTATTGTAATCACTTAAACTATTTTACGTATTTAAGTATGTTTCTGTATGGTCTATTTGATATACATTGTCTCGGGTAACCGTACTAACACTTAGTATGTGATTTCTAATATTTTTGTTTTTTTTGAGAGATGAACTCTTTTTATTTTCTCCACATGCAAAAGATAAAGTGAAGTAGTGAAATGAACAATCCAAATGGGGTGTTCAAGAGGGGAGGCCGGGTGGAGGGAGATCAATGAGGGAGTTGTGGGTTGTGTTTTGTGCCCAATAAATAGATGCATGGAATGGACAAAAAGCAATGGGAAGTGCACACCCAATAGAATTTGGTGGTGCATAATAATTGTGTCTCATGGACAATTATCTATAATCACACGCCCCAAAGCCCATTTACGGGTCCATTCTGGTTCTTATATTTGTCGCACAAATATATGTAATATTTATTTAAACATCGTTTTATGTTTAAATGCTTCCCGATTAATTTCGTCTAAAACACTCCGTAAATATACGTGTACAACTACACATATATTTTACGTACCAATACTAATCACATTAGTCAATCAGTACTAATTTAACAATTAACCGTTTAATCATTAATTCCCGTCTCGAATAATTATTTATTCAATTATCGCACAATTAAATAATAATTTTCGTGCCTCAAGTTCACAACTCGATATCTCTCTAAATTAATTTAATCGACTAATTACTTAGTCAATTTATCAAGGGACTAATTAAACTGTAACTCATACAATTAATTAGTTTTCGTGTTGGGGTTCGTTCCTTTAGGTGTGACCGAAAGGGATCAGCTGAACACCACCGTCTCACGACAGTAACGTCAAACCCTGGTTGGCCAACCGTTACCGATATACGTTGATTAGCTGACTAGTATTGCGAATGAATATCCCATGTATATTCCTTAATGAGATTTAATGTGATCACGCACTATTGTGGAGGACAAATACTCCAACACTCCTACTTGTTCGAGACAAGTTGTGCGATGATTATAACACACAATTGTGGATAACTCCTTATCCCTACAGTATCCTGCTTGTACCATAAAAGGGTGTGTTACCGATTCTCTTGTCCATTTTAATAACAATCTCCCACTCAATGCAAGGTGTCTTTCAGGTCGCACTTTCACATGAACATATCGTGATTGGTTTTCTCGATTGGGAGTACGACTGCAAGACCGGAAAAATCTAGCATAGATTACTTCCAAGCGTGGCCACGTATTTATTAGTCACAACTCCTTGAGTGGCCTAAAGATGTTAAAACCCAACGTGGGTGGACAATTCCTGTCTGCCCTATCTATCCTTTTGCACAATATAGATCACCATGACCCAGTAGATGCCCTTTGGCCTCCTTTCACGGCACGACCTTGGAAACTACACTAGCTCGGATAATAGTCTCCAGTTTAAAGAATCAACTCATTGGAATATCATAGAAGTCCCTGCCACGACTAGGCGTCTGTGATAGATCTAAGGGACTCTACAAATGTCACTGCCCGGCAAAGTCTCCAACAGTCTGCCTATGTAAACGATTAGTCATCCCTATGACCTTATGGTGCTGAACCTACCATCAATCAACTTAAAATCTAGTCACTCCAAGACGTCACCTCATTAAGTGACTAGAGGCTAATACAATGTTCATCCTATTCACTTGAATTGGGGTTCAACATTGTCTCCACAACCAATTCGGATAAACAAGGTATTAAATGTTATCAGTCGAAACTGAATAATTGAGTTCTTGAAGAGACTCAAACAATGAATGCGATCATCACTTATGTAAATATTAATACTCTATCCAATATTTATATACCGATCTTCA
The DNA here is from genome assembly GCF_048544455.1 of Silene latifolia. Taxonomy (NCBI): domain Eukaryota; kingdom Viridiplantae; phylum Streptophyta; class Magnoliopsida; order Caryophyllales; family Caryophyllaceae; genus Silene; species Silene latifolia. The sequence goes on along the minus strand of NC_133533.1, from coordinate 45,984,836 downwards.
GCAACTAAGGTATACTACTCAATCACATTGAGATGACATAACTATCATGTCTACCTTATGCCAACGGCTTTGGTTAGAGGATTAGCAACAGTTGCATCACTCTAATTTTCATTGCTATTTTCCTTTGTTCTATGTAATCTTTTCATCACATAGAACCTTTCTGAGTACATGTCTAAACAAATTTTAGACTCTGGCTCTAAAGCCAGTCAAACACTCGCACTGTTATCACAGTCTCTTGGGAGACGATATTTGGCTAACAGAACTACTCTAGTTTCATTAAACTTCGTATATCTACTGTCTCTTTTACAACATCGGATGTTGTAATGTACTTAGCTTTCGTTCATGATTTGTACGTATAACACTTATACATACACATCCTTCATATGACATCTTTTATGTATGACTCCTTATACATATATGTATAACTACTTTTACATATTATTCTTTATGCACATAACACTTTTACATGCTAACCATTCCTTAACTAGGCCCATTACATCTTATAAGCATAGGAATGTTATCGTGTAACCCTTTTACACGAAATTCATAAATTCCTCCAAACTACAAGAGTATATCCTCAGTGCTTCTCAAGTACTCAAGGATGATATTGATAATCATCTAGTGACACTCACTAGGAAATGATTGGTAATGACTTCTCATATTCTCTATATGATAAGTTGCGACGAGAGCAACTTTTAGCATATTTAATAGATTCTGCAGCGGAAGCAAAAGAGATCATATTTTGTGTTCAACAACTTGAACGAGTAAAAAATCTTGTCATATAACTCTCTTGACTAAAATGATAATATCCATGGAGATCTATCTCATTAGATCCGGATATTTAAGATGTGCCATGCTACTCTCAAGTGTGCTCCCGAGAATATTTCTAGTCACTAATATGTCAAACACATATTTAGACTAAGAAACTCACCATAGCCCTCACTAAACTCCATGTATCATCATGGTAGCTCGACAACTCGAGTAATACCATTCTGATTAATGACATGATTGACCCCAAGGTTCCAATTCCTTGACGTATATAAGATCACAAAAGGGATCTTTCAAGCATGCTAGGCTTATAGCATTGAAAAGAACAACAAAACTACTCCCTTCATGAGTTTCATTCAAGGAGAAAGCTTTATTTATCGATTGGTCAAATCTCATCATTATGAGAGGCAATATTATACTTCATGAATCTCATTTAAGAATTATAGGATCAACAAAACTTCTCCGTTCATGAGTTACATTCAAGGAGAAAGTTTAGTTATCCTTTTGCCGAATCTCATCCTTATGAGAGGCCATATTGCTAAGAACATACGAATTGATAAAGGCATTTGGGTTGTCACAAACTCTCTGTAACCAGCTCAAAATTGAAGCATCTTATGTAACCCTTATCACAAGATCAAGGTAACCTAATTTGGTGCAAAGTTTTCGCCCCAAATCAAGTCTCGAAAACATCTCATGTTTCCTTCCTTATCACATCTTGTGCAAGAAGACCAATTTGAATTGCATGGTGTCACGCCATCACATAGAGTTCATACTATAGAAAAGCCTTTGATGAGGGTAGAAGATTCGTCACTTTCGAAAGGTAACGCAATATTATCGCAAAATTATCTCCTTATAACCACTGAGCCTCAATAAAGAACGTCTTCTTGCATTGTACTCAGTTTGTGGGTCTTGGACTTTCATAAGTTCAAAATTTCTCCCACTCCGTCTTTCAGAAAATGAAAAACTTTCTAGAAAGACAACATTACGAGCCACAAACTCTTTGTTCTCGTTTTGGAGGAGTAAAAACCAAGTGGTTCAATTTTGGATAACCCTCACAAATACATAAATTGGTTCTGAACATAAACATTTATGGTCCCAAATGTATAAAAATGACAAGTTAGGGACCCTCCCTATCCATATCTCATATGGAGTCATTTAGGCTATTATAGTCGGGTTTTAAACTTTTAGTGAGAAAATAGCTTATAAAATTGCGAAAAACCTCAAACTATATCTCATAAAGTTCGGTTTATCTTCTAGACTACACCATACTCTATGGTGTCCCTAGGAGAAGGTATAGGTGAACTGGTTCATAATCTTCTTAGTGATCATCAAGGTCATTACTTGATATTACCCATTTAACCTTCAAAGTCATTACTTTGAAATTTCCGATCAACATTTTGATCTTGTCGTGCTTTTGGTTTACTACTTCATTTTGAAAATATTCCACGTTTCAAAAAATCACTTTTATTTCTTATTAAATAAATACGATGTTATCATATCTACTTAACATTACGGCAAAAGTAACGAAATATATAAAAGCTACTATTGGCCTTACACATCCGTATGTATATGGTCAATGACCTCACTTATTTGTGTTTCTTTTCTCCAAAAGAAAACATAATTTATGCGCACACACCATAAGATTATCAATCAAATGGTTGTTCGGTGTGCTTATCGTTTACACATTGAACGAATTTACTTGAGGTTTGATCAATTGGGTTCACCGTATTAGAGACTTTAAAATCTACAAGATAGTATAATATTTAGTTTTCGTGAAGAATGTAAAATACCTCTAACTTGAGTGGTCTAAACCAACCACCAAGTTATCATAGGATTAGGCACAATCTTTTGTTTTAAATCACATGAGTGATGCCTTCTATGTATAAACATAGATGATTAAATTCTTTTAAAACCAAATTTAGGTACATTTGTCCCTATCAAAATCATTGCTACTCTAACTTTATTTCGATACAAAAAAAATGTCCTATGCTAGACGTCTTATGTTCTATCAATTCTTGTGAACTTCTTTACAAAGAAATGACCCATACTTGGTATCTCATACCAAGATAGTGGAACTAGCCTATCTTTTGAGTAGATGTCTCTTTCAGCTTTTTCCTATTGCATACATCTAGGGTTGCTTCTTTTTAACTCCCACTCACTTTCACATTCCTCTTTGCTTCAACAAGCAAAAATGAATCTCATGAAGACCTCTCTTCATGTCATTCGTGATATAGTAAATTACTATAAAGTGAGTACAACATGTGGCAAAATCTCAACTTCTTGCGAAATTTGACTACCTAATCGTTCAATTGTCATCATATGCCTAAACTCTTTAGCGCATAAACAATCGATTTGGCCTTTATCGAAGTGAGCCATTTGACGGTATCATATTAGAGTATTATTTGCATTGTTGTCAGAATCGCGATTCGATCCAACGATTCTACGATTTTACGATCCAAAAATGCTTGACCGATCCTGGATCCTACGATTCTATCATAGTTGTAGAATCTTACGATCCTATTCATTCGAGAATTTCTAGAGATGGGATCATAATACGATCCTGCGATTTTACGATCCGATTCCATTATAAAAAAAATTAATATATATTTTTATATAATGACACCGTAACACCCAAATTTCGTGTAAGTTGTTCATACAATGATACAAAAATCATTAATTACCAATATTTTATGAATAAATATTAATAAATAAGTGTTTTGATTTTCAATTATATGTTTTTACTAAATAAAAAATTATATTTAGTGAGTTTGTAGAATCTTACGATTCTACGATCCGATTCTATCGATTCGATCCTACCCTCCCCATCGATCCAAAGTAGAATCCCGATCCTGACAACATTGATTATTTGTGTTTTTGAAAACTCTTTTCGCAAACTTTTGAATTACTCTTGAGTAGTTAAAACTAATATGTCATCATCGTGACAGAGGTGTCACTTCTGAAATCAAGACTCTCTTGATATAATGTGACTCCCTTTTAAACTCGTAATAAGAGTTTGTAAAACGAAATCCCTTTTAATATGTATGGACACTAGTTGTAAAATAATCGCAAAAAATCGTTATAAGCTATGTAGGTGATTTGGTAAATCTTATTTCCAATCATTGCTACCGAATTCTTTCAAAGACACCGCTTTCTACGAAAGAACGAAACGAATATAATAAAAAATAGAGGATGAAATGCGCGATGTCATAGAAAATACATTTAGGAATATGAGCGAAAAAAAAAGGAAAAATTAACATTCAATGTTATAAAAACTTGATAAACATTTTTAACAAGTCCATTTGTATAATGACTTCTCACTAAATTATATAAATGATTCCAAGATCCGTCTTTAGACAAAAATAGGCATCTCTTGGGCGAAACATCCCATAATTGTGTAAATTCGGTAAGTCAACACTTGACTAATTCTACCTTTAGAACTCTTGGTCGACGTAATTTCAACAAACCCATCTACTAGCACCGGAATACAAGACCGTCTTATACCCCGTTGAGTCCAACCAATTTTGGCGCGTGATAACCCTTATCACCCTACTTACCCGAGGTAAAAAGAGAACACCCCGCTTGGGCGAGCGTGACTCTAATGAACAAGGGATTCATAGGTGTTAATAATTGTTAAGGCTAATCTCAATTTTAAATTAAAAGAATGTGATAGATCTTTTCAATTAGTTATCATTCTCCTTTAAGTGAACTAACTAGGTGAATCTTCGATAACTTTAAATCGGCAATAGAAAGAAAAAAGCACGAAACCAAATAAAATGCATGTGTGGCGATTTCGGCATGATGAACTAGCATAAAAGAAAATAAATAAACATGCAAAAACGGATAAATCCTAGTATGGCCACCAAGCTAATCAAATTAACTAGGCTATTACATATTCGGAAACCAACTCCTTGGTCCCTAAAATCTTTATTGGAACCTCTTCCAAGCATGCACCGTTTTGTGGGATTTGCAACCTCTTCCAAAATAGACTCCGTCTCGATGTAAAATCCATCTTTTGGAAACGCCGGTAAAAATAACTATTACAATCAAATTACATAGATATTCCTATTATACATTAATTAATTAAATAAATAAATCACTATTAATTAATTACAAACCGACGATACGAGATCGTGTTTAAATTACAAACAAATCGCTATTCGCATACATTTCGGGAAATAACGATTAAATAAAAAAAAAACTAGGTCATACTAGGTACAAAAAATTGCATAAATAATTAAATAAATGACATTCATTCATTCAAAAAAATAAATAAAATGCTGTAACTTTCATGCCTAAATCGCCCCTTTAGCATAATCTTTTAAAAATGCTCGTTTTGCGGAATTTATCGATTTTTACCCATTAAAAATCAATAATCAACACTTAAATCTCATTTAAGCTCAAACTAATTATCTAAACTGATTTATAACTCAAAATTAGTCCACACTAATTTCTTAATAAGAATTAGTTTGAATTGATATTATTCACGTGCTATTTAAATTGGTTTTTATCACGACCTTGACAAACAATTCAAAAATAATTTTAACCATTACAAAATTTTGACACAACATTTTTGTACATTATGGAACTCTTCCAGGGACCTAAAAAGGTCAAAATTTAAGTCCAAAAATTTCGAATTAATTTTATGAACAAAAACATCCATATTTATCGGTTTTTATCGGATAAAATCCAATAAACATCAAAAAGTGTAAAATCTTTTTCTAAATCTCACTTTTATCATATAAAATATATTTTGGAATATACCAAAATATTTCATACCCAGAAAATTTCGTTGATTATTTTTTGAATAAAATAATCGATTTTTAACCATTAAAAATCATTAAAATGCAGATCTTCATAACTTTTTACGAAATTTTACAGAATATTTTTAAATATTGCATATGATAACATATAAAAATTTCAAGGTTAGAATCCAAGTTTAACTATTTTAGTTAACCTCTTAACCAAAATACGATATTTTCGACTCGGTTTTCTATAAAAATGATAATAATAGCAAACTAGTTCCACAACTCACCAAATTTGACCACAAACTATTTGAGATCAGAAGGTATACATGCAAAAATTTTCGTGCAAAAATCTTCATTTTCGCACCATTTTGATTTTAAAATTATCTCATAATTAGATTAAAATGCTTAAAATTAACATGCATAATACAAGCCAAAGTTGTGATACCACTTGAAAGACCATAACCCCAAATTATATCCTTACATTGAGTATGATAATATGGGACAACTAAAATAACCATCTTAGTTGTTCTTGAGCTATTCAATATATATGGCAAGATCCTCCATAAATCCAAGCCTCCAAAGAGAAAGCCTCCTCTCAAATTGCACCCAAGAACTTACCCAAAACCTTACAAATACTAACTAGATATATAGTAAGATTACTCTTGAAAAACATACTAACACTTACTAAAAATATTAGATTTATAATACTAACACTTAGTATGTGAGTTCTAATTTTTTTTATTTTTTTTAGAGAGATGAAATCTTTTTTTTTCTCCACATGCAAAAGATAAAGTGAAGTAGTGAAATGAACAACCCAAATGGGGTGTTCAAGAGGGGAGGCCGGATAGTGGGAGATCATTGAGGGGGTTGTGGGTTGTGTTTTGTGCCCAACGAATTGATGCATGGAATAGACAAAAAGCAATGAGAAGTGCACACCCAATAGAATTTGGTGGTGCATAATAATTCTGTCTCATGCACAAGTATCTATAATCACATGCCCCAAAGCCCGTTACGGGTCTATTTTGGTTCTTATATTTGTCGCACAAATATGTGTAATTTTTATTTAAACATCATTTTATGTTTAAATGCTTCCCGATTAATTTCGTCTAAAACACTCTGTAAATATACGTGTACAGCTACACACATATTTTACGTACCAAAACTAATCACATTAGTCAATTAGTACTAATTTAACAATTAACCGTTTAATCATTAATTCTCATCTCAAATAATTATTTATTCAATTATCGCATAATTAAATAATAATTTCCGTGCCTCAAGTTCACAACTCGATATCTCTCTAAACTAATTTAATCGACTAACTACTTAGTCAATTTATCATGGGACTAATTAAACTGTATCTCATACAATTAATTAGTTTTCGTGTTGGGGTTCATTCCTTTAGGTGTGACTGAAAGGGATCAGCTGAACACCGCCATCTCACGACAGTAACGTCAAACCCTAGTTGGCCAACCGTTACCGATATACGTTGATCAACAGACTAGTATTGCCAATGAATATCCCATGCATATTCCTTAATGAGATTTAATGTGATCACGCACTATTGTGGAGGACAAATACTCCAACAATAAGACATGCGACCTCTCGGTGAATAACGTCGTAGGCGCGAAGTCCTTGATTGGTTGGGACTAGGTCAGCTTCCTTGATCCCTACTTTATGAGTTATTTTGAGAGGGAAAACGTTAACTGGATATCCGTCATCTACAAAGACCATGGGTATGCAATTTTTCAAGCATTGCACGGTGATGTATAAGGCCAAGTTGTGGTTGGCTCCAAAGGGAGGGATATCCTCGTCGGAGAAGATGATTGGGTTGTTCAAGTCAGGGATGTCTCTGGTCATATGGGCTATCACTTCTTCGGGTGAGGAGGTGGAAGGCACTGGCAGTTTGCCCAAGGCTTGAAGCAAAGCATGTCGGTGCTTAAAGAATGTGGAGATTACTTGCCAGATGATTTGGTCATTGATTACTGGCGGATTGTTTGTTGTGTTGTTTGGGTTCTGGTAAGGGCATCCCGATCAGGTAAGATGATCAATCTCTTTGGTTTGCTTGCCCTTTTCCGAGACAATGTAGACGTCATCTACATCATCGCTCAAACGCCGTTGATTTTTGGGTCGTGAGTGTACCTTGAAGGGGTAATCCTCGGAGGATAATTTTTGTGAAGGTAATTTTTGTGAAGTTTATTATTGTGAGATTGATTATTGTGGTTTATGTTGTGAGGTGCGTGCCATAATGGTCGTGAAAGTAGTCCATTTTGGAATTGGGAGTTTTGGGTGCTTAGGGGACCCTTCCTTGGACGTTGTGTAGGTGTTGGTGAGTTGATTATTAGTCGGTGATAAGCATCCTCGAGTCAGATGATCCTCTCCGAGAGATTATGTATGGTTTTCTCGACTTAATGAAAAATGGCAAGCATGGACGCGACGTTGAACATGAACATCCCGTCCGGGGTGTCCTTTGCCAAGTCATTGATCTCGTCCTCAAGAGGCAGGATGAGATGCGAGTAATGCAGAGTTGGTTCATCATATGAAATCGCGTGAATTCTCAGAGGGTTTGTTTTGTTGTTTGGCTTTGCTAGCGGAGATAGGGGTAGGTATTCTTTTTCGATCAGGTCTTGGATAACGTGCTTCAGATTCAAGCAAGTTCCTGTGTCATGTCCCTTGCCTTGGTGATATTGGCAATAGGCGTTAGGGTTCCAAATGCTGGTTGTCTTTGCTACAGACGGGTCCATGGTGGCCCCCTTTGGTTGGATTTTTCCTTGTTCAAATAGCCTCTTCAGGGCGCTAGTGTAGGTCGACCCTAAGTTGATGAATGTCCTTTAGGGACGTCGGCTTTCTTTCTAGTTTGCTCAAGGAGGTTGACCTCATCAATTTTGTTTGCTTGACCGTAGGGATGAGATCCAATTGATGTAGACCCCTGATAGCCTTTACTCGTGGTTGTGGCCAAGACGCCCTTGCGTAGGTCATCCTCGATACGAGTCCCGAGGATCTACAAATCCTGGAAGGTTTTGATGTTCTGGTAACTTAGCAGGTTGGAAGATTGTTGACGAATTTCTCCAGCAAGGATGATTCGCTTGGTTTGCTGACCAATTGGGTGCTCACCTTTCTCCAGCGGGTTAGGAATTCGGTGAATCATTCTTTGTCATTTTGGGTTAGGACCTCAAGGGTGCGGGTGTTGGCCTGAATTTCGATATCATCGACGTATTTCTTAGCGAATACGACGACGACTTCGTCCCAAGTTGTATTGTTCTTTAGGTCGAGGGAATAGTACCATTGACGGGGAAATGGTTCCATGGAAAGATCCGGGCAAAGAGCTATAGTTTGACCCCTTTCATGGACATGTAATCCTTGAAGGCCCGGATGTGATTGAGTAGGTCCTGCACTCCTTTGAACTTGGACACATCACCCAAGGTGAAGTTGTTAGGCAGTTGATCCCCGACGGGCTCGAACCTTCGGTTGTTTTTGAGGTGAATGTTGATCACACGGGCAAAGAGTTGCTCTTCCAAGAGCTTATGCCTTTTCTCAGTTTCGGTTAGTGGCGGAGTGTTATGATCTATGGTTTCCTTGTTTTCCAGAGTGTCAATATGGGTCTCGACACGGTCCAGATTGACCTTCAGGGATGTGAGCAGGCTGGCCAGCTGAGAAGTTGTGAGATCTCTGTTGTCATCGTTGTTGTTGTTGGACGAAGTTGAAGATGGGGCCATGGTTCTGAGGCAGAAAACGGCTCACGTTACATCCTAATCTGACACGGTTTAACGACTAATCTAAGACATCACAAAGGACAGATTGACACCTTGGACTCAATGAGACGAGGGCAGCCGTGTGTGGTGCCTAAGTGCTAACTCGATTGATGGTGCGACAGTGTTGACTAGACTTTGACTCGCGTTCAACATGATGGCGTGACGCCGTTGAATGAGTCTCGAGGTGAGACGAATCATAGGTAAAGACCCATAAGTACGTTTGCTTAGACTTATGGATATATTTATTGCTTTATGGATGGCTTTCGAAGACTATGGATCTTCAAAGAGTCGGCTAGTTGAAAAGGGTCGTTTTAAGTTTGTTTTCAAAAGACGGTTTGACTTAAAGTTGCGGCGGCTTTGAAAATGATGCGTTGTTTCCGAAGACGAATTTTTTGAAATTTAAAATCATGCGTTTTGAAAATCGAGATTTGAAAAGGGCTGAAATTATCGTGGTCTCAAGAACATTGTGTTGTCGTCGGAATTTGGAAAGTTTTTGAAAATGGTGTGTTATTTTCGGGTTTTGAAAGGGTCATTATGTCGGCGCGGAATTACATTATGTTGGTGCAAAACGGTTTAAAATCCGCTCTCCAAGATTGCCATTACGACGGCTTGAAAAGGCGCTTTTGTTGAAACAGTTGTAAAAACCGGTTTTAAAAATCGTCATTATGACCTCATGAAAGAGGTTTGCAGCGGTCGGCGAAATACCGAGGTTTGAAATGGCCATTATGACGGCGCAAAAAAGGTTTTTTGAAAGTTTGGAAATGACACGGAAGGACTTATGATCACATAACATATAAGCACTTACAGTTCATTATATTATGCATAATATTGACATGGGTTTTGGCTTAAAAGGGTGGTTATACACCAACGATCAATCCCTGATTTTTGAGAGGGATGTCAATCTGAACAAACTGTGTAAGGTTGGTGTCTAACCTCATGCACGTGGGAAGTGAGTGCTCTTTGGCAAAACAAAATGGTGTAACGCCAATGGTATGCTTTACGCAATAAGGAATCAAAACACGGGGATGAGAAAAATCACGCCGACGAGATGAGCCAATTGATCGATAAAGTTTAGGTTGCGGCCTGGACAAGTAACCGTAATATCAATTAATGCACTTCAAGTAAACCCTCGTTCGAGTTTCACCATCTAGGGATCGCAAAGACACAAGTGTCATAGTTCTCCCGAACGGAGTCGCCAGTCTGTGGACATGGGCCACCTGCACGCCAAGCCAATCTGTGGACATGCAGCAGTCGAAAAGCTACGCTCGGCGATGTAGAAATCCCTTCGACGGGATTGCTTCAGATCTGTCGGTTTCGTCTCGGTGAAGATCTCGAAACGATGTAGAGATGTTCGGAGTCGCCACTAAGCAATTATGGGATGCCTGGAAACCGTTCGAATAAACTTTGTACCTCGGTCAAACGATGCAAAAAAGCGGTGCTTCACATAGGTACTAAAGATAATGAATTGTCCCTCTTTAGCATCATATCGCTAGAATAACCCTTGTTCGCCCTGGATAAGACCATCCACTATCAAAAGTTTCTGAGTAAGAGGTCAGGGTACGTATTGGGAAGCTCTTTAATCAAACACTCAGTCCCGCCCGCGGTAGCAACCTCTACTAATTGATCTTGGTTGGTTAAGTGCAAAAGTTGATAAAATAGGTTAAATGCACGAATGCGCATCCACAAGTTTAAACCTAACATATGTGATTTGCTATGTCGGTTGTTTATCCAAATATCAAGTAATTGATGTCGACTTGGATTTAATGTTGATTTGCATGCAAGATGGAAACTAAACATCCATTTACCATAGGTTTGTGGTGCTTAACACGATCCATTTGTCTTAAAATGTGTTTTACAATGCAAAGTGTAAAATGAAAACTCATCAATCTGATCTATCCTGTATTCGGGTTAACCAAAGTCGGGCTCGTCCTAGACGAGTGCTGGAAATAAGACATGAGCTGTAACAACCCGGATTATAAAACAAAGGAAAAGCATAATATAAAGTAAATATCAGAGTACGATACTGATAAAAGAGTCAAGGTGGCGGAAAAACCTGACCAATCCGGTTCGCTACTAAATCCAAAACAACTAATACATTATTCAAAAGGTTCTTAAAACTTAAAATCAAACTCCTATTTTATTATTAAGCTCGCTTCGCACATTCCCCAAGCAAGCATCAACCAAACAACACCACACTGAACAACCTGAAAAGGGGGTCGACAATCAGTCGGGAGTAACTAGATGCTCTCCCAGTCATGTTTACAACAATTGAATATAATCAACAATCATTAACAAATGAAATGTAAAACCAGTAAACATGCTAGATCATCTATTCTCATGAAAAACCCAACAAAGCTTACCATGACTTATCAACCTTAAACGTATGCAATCATGCAAACCTAGACCATATGCAACCACTAGACCATGAACACTTACAAGACTAGTATCGACAAACGACCCACCACAACCTAAGGCACAAAGCTAGCATCAAAGCATAGCAAACATGGCGACACACAATCCACAGCAACAGAAGGCACAAAGCTATCATCAAAGCATAGCCGAATAGAGCGAACGCCGTTAGAGCGTATAACGCACTGCCTCTAACTGATGGAGCGTATAACGCACTGCCTCCATCGGTGTGGAGCGTATAACGCACTGCCTCCAAGGTACTATGTATAGCGTATAACCACTGCCTATATGTCTAAGACCTGGCGGACTCTCGGTGCAATAATCGTACACCGAACGACACTCGGGAACAAAGCGTTTAACGCACCGCCTCTGCTACCCCCGACCATAGACCATACACCAATCCCCGAACGGTAGCATTTGTTCGTTCCGATAGTATACAAATGATACTACCGTCATCTATTCAAACCAACCAACAAACAAATGCACAAAGTATAATCGATTGTACTAAAATGCGTGAACAACATCACGACTCAACTCATAGGATAGTATAACTGACCATCCTACTTATCATATGAACAAGAGTAACCAAAGATATATGCAAATACAATGTCATAACAAGTTGAATACATTACAACATATGAAACAAGTATAAGCAACCAATGTTATAGTAACTTCAGCTATAACTTTAATTTTAACTATTCAATGTTATAGTAACTCTAACCATAATATAAACTCTGGATGCGAGGTTATAGTAACCTCGACTATAACTTCAACATAAATAACTTGAATTTATACTTACCTCAACTATAACCTTGACACGAAACTCAAAGTTATACTAGTTCCAACCATAACCTTGAGCCATAAATCTCAGAGTACGTTAGTTCCAGCTATAACCTTATCTCGTACTTCAATGTTATAGTTTCTCCAGCCATAACTAGGGTAACTACCCAAAGTTGTACTAACTTCAGCTATAACACTTGAATCATCATCAAGGTTATACTAGCCTTAGCTATAACTTTGAAAAGCACCCTTGGCCGCATATCATGCCGCCTCTAGGGTTTATTCGTAAACCCTAATTGCGCTCATGACACCCATAATAAACATATAAGCAACATACGACATATAATTAATGCATTGAAACATATACAAACATGAGAAAACATAATTAACATGATAATAAACAATCAAACATGTACTAATCATGCAAAACATTCATTAAATCATATTAATTACATCAATTGGCATAAACACAATTAAAAGAAAACACCTAGTTACCTTATTAAGCAAGTAAATTCTAGAGATCGTCTTCAACGATATAAACGTCTTCTCCTGGAGCAACTTCCACGCCTTTATAGAATCATCCACGTGCCAAAGATAACGAAACTAATAAATATACTAACTATATATATATAAACTATAAAAACTATAAAACTATGCGAAAACATAAAAAATTACGAAGAAGATAGATAAATCCAAGAAGTAGGATCGATCTAAGCACAAAGAACGATGAAGAACGAAGAAGAAAAGAGGATGGCACGAAACCCTAGGCAGGGTGGCGCGCGGCACGAGGAGGAAGAGAGGAGGAGAGAATTAGGTTTAGGGTTTTGTGAGATTATGAGAAAAGAAGAGCAAGGGTTTGGTTTCCCTTCATATTTATAGAGAAGCTCATGGGTTTATTCTAGGTTTAGGCCCAAAACTCACCCATCAACACTAAGAATCACGTGAGACCCAAGGAGGAAACGGATCTTCACCGTTTTTTCGAGCCCAACGAGCCCAAAAGACGACAAACGGATATTTTCCCGAAAATAAAAATATAAAATATGGGAAAATAAAATTATAGAATTATATTACGGAAATTAGGGGTGTTACAATCAAACCCCCTAAAAAGAAGTTTCGTCCTCGAAACTTGATGAGAGAACTACCTCACTCGAAAAGATGTGGATGCTTCTCTCACATAGACGCTTCGGTTTCCCAAGTCTCTTGCTCAAACGTCTGACTTCTCCACAGAACCCGAACCAAAGGTACAACCTTATTCCTTAACCTCTTCTCCTGATGTTCCAAAATGCGAACAGGACGTTCCTCATAAGTCAGGTTAGGTTCAACCTCGATAACATCAGCCTGTAGAACATGAGAAGGATCACTGCGATAACGACGCAACTGCGACACATGGAACACATCGTGAACCTTCGACAGATTCGGAGGTAAAGCCAACCTATAGGCTACCTCGCCAACTCTCTCGAGCACCTCGTACGGTCCAATGTACTTAGGACTAAGCTTGCCCTTAAGTCCAAACCTCTTAACACCTTTCATCGGCGAAACCTTAAGAAAAACCTTATCGCCAACCTCAAACTCAACCGGCCTACGCCGCAAGTCTGCATACGTCTTCTGTCGATCCTGGGCTGCCTTAAGCTTCTCGCGGATCAACCTCACTTGCTCAATCGATTCTTGAACCAACTCTGGGCCAAGAACGACAGCCTCACTAGAATCGTCCCAACACAAAAGACTACGACACTTCCTTCCATAAAGTGCCTCAAACGGAGCCATCTGAATACTCGCTTGGTAACTGTTGTTGTAGGAGAACTCCACTAGCGGCAGACTCTTTTCCCAACTAACATGAAACTCCAAAGCACAAGCTCGCAACATATCCTCGAGCGTCTGAATCGTACGCTCAGTCTGACCATCAGTTGCAGCATGAAAAGCCGTACTCATCTTAAGCTCACTACCCAAAGCCAACTGAAGCTTCTTCCAAAACTGAGAACAAAACCTCGGATCACGGTCGGAGATGATATCTTTAGGAACTCCATGAAGACGAATGATCTCACGCTGATAAGCATTCGCTAGTTCCTCGAGACTCCAAGTCTCCTTCATCGGAATGAAATGCGCGACCTTAGTCAAACGATCAAACACGACCCAAATCGCATTCATTCCTCTCGGCGACCTCGTCAAACCCATAACGAAGTCCATCGAAATCGAATCCCATTTCCATGTGGGAATCTCCAAGGGTTGCGAGAGACCACCGGGTCTCGATGTTCGAACTTAACCTTCGACAAACCAAGCAACGGCTCACAAACTCGGCGATCTCTTTCTTCATACCCGGCCACCAAAACTTTAACTTCAGATCCTTGTACATCTTATCACCACCAGGATGAACCGAATAGGGAGTACTATGAGCCTCCTTGAGAATCTTACATTTTAAGACCTCACAGCTAGGCACACACCAACGACCTTGGAATCGTAGACCATCATCAGGTCCAACGTCGAAGTCTTTGGCACGTCCTTCGCTTATGGCGACTCGAACTCCTTCTAAGTATTCATCCTCTCTTTGCTTAACTCGGATCTCATGAAGGATCTCGGGTTCAGCAACCATCGCACTCAAATCTAAAGTACCAGGAAGAACTACCTCAAGGCTCATCTTATGGAACTCTCGACTTAAGTCATCGGGTAACACCAACACAGATCTCATGGCATGACACACCTTGCGACTCAAAGCATCGGCAACCACGTTTGCCTTACCCTCATGATACTGCAGCTCAATCTTGTAGTCGTTAAGCAACTCCAACCAACGTCTCTGCCTGATGTTAAGATCTTTCTGAGTGAAGATATACTTCAAGCTCTTATGATCCGTATAAAAGTTGCAAGACTCCATACAAGTAGTGTCGCCACAGCTTAAGTGCAAACACCACTGCTGCTAACTCAAGATCGTGAGTCGGATAGTTCATCTCGTGAACTTTCAACTGTCGGGAAGCATAAGCCACAACTTTACCCTTCTGCATCAAGACACAACCCAACCCAAACTTTGATGCATCGCAGAAAACATCGAACTCAACGCCATCTTCTGGTAGAGTCAACACAGGAGCGGTAGTCAACCTTTTCTTCAACTCTTGAAAAGCAGCTTTACAGGCCTCAGTCCAAATGAACTTGGATTCCTTCTTCATTAACTGAGTCATCGGTCTCGCAATCTTAGAGAAGTCATGAACAAACCGACGATAATACCCAGCTAGACCAAGGAAACTCCGAACCTCGTTCACATTCTTTGGACTTTCCCAATCGACCACGGCTCGAATCTTCGACGGATCAACCATAACTCCATCGCCAGATATCACATGGCCCAAGAAGGTAACTTCCTTTAACCAAAACTCGCACTTTGAGAACTTAGCATACCACATACGCACGCGAGTCTCCAAGATAACACGAAGGTGACCCTCGTGTTCGGCGTCATCTCTTGAGTAAATCGCATGTCGTCTATGAACACCACGACACACTTATCCAAATACTCGCTGAAAGTGCGGTTCATCTGATCCATGAAAACGGCGGGTGCATTCGTCAACCCAAATGGCAACACCACGAACTCATAGTGGCCATACCTCGAACGAAAGCGGTCTTAGGAATATCCTCATTCCTAATCGGAATCGATGGTAAACGACCTCAGATCGATCTTCGAGAACACACTAGCACCACGAAGGCGATCAAACAAATCCTCGATCCTCGGCAAAGGATACTTATTCTTGATAGTAACCTTGTTCAGCTCACGGTAGTCAATGCACAACCGCATACTACCATCCTTCTTCTTGACGAACAAAACAGGAGCACCCCACGGCGAAGCACTCGGTCGGATAAAACCCCTATCGATCATCTCCTCAAGTTGCTTCTTAAGTTCCTGTAACTCAGCTGGCGCCATACGATAAGGAGCTTTCGAAATGGGACCAGTTCCAGGTAGCAACTCGATCGAGAACTCTACATCTCGCTCAGGAGGAATACCAGGTAGATCCTCAGGAAAGACATCGGGAAACTCCCTAACCACAGGGATATCCTCAAGCTTAGGTTCAACTGAAACACCATGGACACTGCACAGATAGATCTGATGACCCTTTCTACCCATGTTAACCATCTTCATAGCAGAAACCCACTTGACCGTAGGTGTAACCCTAACACCCTGATAAGAAACTCTCGAACCTGAAGGACTCTTAAGCACGATCTTCTGATCACGACATAGGAACCTAGCGTCATAGCGAGATAACCAATCCATACCCAAAATCACATCAAACTCTCCGAGTTTGAATTGGACGAGATCGGCAGGAATGATCGCCCCTGCGATACTGACAGGTACGTCCTTGAAAAGAACGGCGCAAGAAACAATCTCACCCGTAGGAAGGGATATAGAGGTATGAACGGATGAAGAGGAAGAGAGTCCAGCACGGACGGAAAAGGATTCGGATACGAAAGACATCGATGCACCCGTATAAAAAAGAACAAAAGCAGATAAAGAGTGAATGAGAAAGGTACCCGTAACCACATCTGGATTAGCATCTGCCTCAGCACGACTCATAACGAACACTCGTCCAGCCTTCGGAGCTTCAACCTTCGGCGTTTCCGCCTTTGGTTTCTGGGGACAGTCAACAGACTTGTGTCCCGGAGCCTTGCAAGTATAGCATGTGAGCGGAGTACCAGATAAGCAGTTCGTACCCGGATGGTACGCCTTTCCACACTTAAAGCAAGTCCTTATTAGTCTGACCTTGATCTCGCGGAGCATACGAACGAGCCTCATACTTCTGTTTCTTCTGGGAAGAACTGGGAGCAACAAAAGGCCTCTTCATGAACTTATTCTTCGCACTCTCCTCAGCCTCGGTAGCAAGGACATAATCATAGATGCTAAGAGCACGATCATAAGCCTGTTGGAAAGAAGTTGAAGGAATGCCAGACATAGCAGTCCGGACCTTAGGAGCTAGATTCTTCTCATAGCGACGAGTCCTCGAAACCTCGTCCATAGCTACAGAAGTAACGAAACGTGACAGCTTCACGAACTTGTTGGTGTACTCCTCAACGGTCATGGAACCCTGCTGTAGACGAAGGAACTCCTGTTCCTTCTGCCAACGCATCTCCTCAGGATAAAACCTTTTCTTCAGCGCTTCCGAGAAAACAGCCCAACCATATCCTGGTTGAACTTCCAGACCAGCTCTAGCAAGAGCCCACCAGTTGTCGGCCTCGTCCTTCAGATAATAGGTGGCGATATCCACCTTCTGATCCTCAGGACATCCAGTAGCAAGGAACAGCTTCTCGATCTCTCAAATCCAAGCCTCCAAAGTAGTGGGATCATTCGCACCATCATACGTCGGAGGACGGTGACGAGCAAAACGATCAAACACAGTCGGTTGCGGATGGTTGTTGTGGTTGTTGTTGTTGTTGTTAAGGTGGTTGGTGAAACCTTCGGCCATAGATGCCAAAGCGGCCTCTAGTCTCCTGATGCGGTCAGCATCGGTCTCACCATTAGCGTTACGCACCATCTACAAGAACGAAGTCTCGTTATAAGTGCTAGAACCTAAGTACCACTTCAAACAACTACTCATACACTTTACAAACATAAGAAAACCAACCAATCCTATTGGTTTCTACCCCATTTACTCTCACTCATTAACTAGGTCATTTATTTTAGTCATCAACTAAGTGAGAGTTGGGAGCGTGTTCGCTCTGATACCAACTGTAACAACCCGGATTATAAAACAAAGGAAAAGCATAATATAAAGTAAATATCAGAGTACGATACTGATAAAAGAGTCAAGGTGGCGGAAACACCTGACCAATCCGGTTCGCTACTAAATCCAAACCAACTAATACATTATTCAAAAGGTTCTTAAAACTTAAAACCAAACTCCTATTTTATTATTAAGCTCGCTTCGCATATTCCCCAAGCAAGCATCAACCAAACAGCACCACACTGAACAACCTGAAAAGGGGGTCGACAATCAGTCGGGAGTAACTAGATGCTCTCCCAGTCATGTTTACAACAATTGAATATAATCAACAATCATTAACAAATGAAATGTAAAACCAGTAAACATGCGAGATCATCTATTCTCATGAAAAACCCAACAAAGCTTACCATGACTTATCAACCTTAAACGTATGCAATCATGCAAACCTAGACCATATGCAACCACTAGACCATGAACACTTACAAGACTAGTATCGACAAACGATCCACCACAACCTAAGGCACAAAGCTAGCATCAAAGCATAGCAAACATGGCGACACACAATCCACAGCAACAGAAGGCACAAAGCTATCATCAAAGCATAGCCGAATAGAGCGAACGCCGTTAGAGCGTATAACGCACTGCCTCTAACTGATGGAGCGTATAACGCACTGCCTCCATCGGTGTGGAGCGTATAACGCACTGCCTCCAAGGTACTATGTATAGCGTATAACCACTGCCTATATGTCTAAGACCTGGCCAGACTCTCGGTGCAATAACTGTACACCGAATGACACTCGGGGAACAGAGCGTTTAACGCACTGCCTCTGCTACCCCCCCGACCATAGACCATACACCAATCCCCGAACGGTAGCATTTGTTCGTTCCGATAGTATACAAATGATACTACCGTCATCTATTCAAACCAACCAACAAACAAATGCACAGTATAACTGACTGTACTAAAATGCGTGAACAACATCACGACTCAACTCATAGGATAGTATAACTGACCATCCTACTTATCATATGAACAAGAGTAACCAAAGATATATGCAAATACAATGTCATAACAAGTTGAATACATTACAACATATGAAACAAGTATAAGCAACCAATGTTATAGTAACTTCAGCTATAACTTTAACTTTAACTATTCAATGTTATAGTAACTCTAACCATAATATAAACTCTGGATGCGAGGTTATAGTAACCTCGACTATAACTTCAACATAAATAACTTGAATTTATACTTACCTCAACTATAACCTTGACACGAAACTCAAAGTTATACTAGTTCCAACCATAACCTTGAGCCATAAATCTCAGAGTACGTTAGTTCCAGCTATAACCTTATCTCGTATTTCAATGTTATAGTTTCTCCAGCCATAACTAGGGTAACTACCCAAAGTTGTACTAACTTCAGCTATAACACTTGAATCATCATCAAGGTTATACTAGCCTTAGCTATAACTTTGAAAAGCACCCTTGGCCGCTTATCATGCCGCCTCTAGGGTTTATTCGTAAACCCTAATTGCGCTCATGACACCCATAATAAACATATAAGCAACATACGACATATAATTAATGCATTGAAACATATACAAACATGAGAAAACATAATTAACATGATAATAAACAATCAAACATGTACTAATCATGCAAAACATTCATTAAATCATATTAATTACATCAATTGGCATAAACACAATTAAAAGAAAACACCTAGTTACCTTATTAAGCAAATAAATTCTAGAGATCGTCTTCAACGATATAAACGTCTTCTCCTGGAGCAACTTCCACGCCTTTATAGAATCATCCACGTGCCAAAGATAACAAAACTAATAAATATACTAACTATATATATATAAACTATAAAAACTATAAAACTATGCGAAAACATAAAAACTTACGAAGAAGATAGATAAATCCAAGAAGTAGGATCGATCTAAGCACGAAGAACGATGAAGAACGAAGAAGAAAAGAGGATGGCACGAAACCCTTGGCAGGGTGGCGCGCGGCACGAGGAGGAAGAGAGGAGGAGAGAATTAGGTTTAGGGTTTTGTGAGATTATGAGAAAAGAAGAGCAAGGGTTTGGTTTCCCTTCATATTTATAGAGAAGTTCATGGGTTTATTCTAGGTTTAGGCCCAAAACTCACCCATCAACACTAAGAATCACGTGAGACCCAAGGAGGAAACGGATCTTCACCGTTTTTTCGAGCCCAACGAGCCCAAAAGACGACAAACGGATATTTTCCCGAAAATAAAAATATAAAATATGGGAAAATAAAATTATAGAATTATATTACGGAAATTAGGGGTGTTACATGAGCAGTGCCAGACAACCATTTGAGGCGCGAGCCATCAAGCGATGCAAAGAGGCATGTCCAGACTTGAAATGTAAAAAGCAGGAGTTGCCTTGGGGCGTGAGCCATCAGGTTACCAATGGGGCCTCTCCTGGTTGCTTAAAACATTTGTTAAATTGTTTGTAAAATGGTGTTAAAACCTGCTTTTGTTGAAAAGGTCATTAAGACCATTTTTGTGCTAATATGAAGAACGAGACTCAGAATAAATATAATTGTCTTGATAATATTCGATGTCTGGTTCGGTTTGGCAAGCTTGACAAGAATAGTTTTGCAAAAAGGGTGTAAAAATGCTTGATATGAACTAAATTATATTAAGTACATTGCTTTGTAATTAGTCAAGGTTTATCATCGTACTTAGGTTAAACCGACATGGTATGTAGAACCAAGGGTGATTATTCGTGTATGCCTAATATGGTTTTTGCAAATGTAAACAAATGAATAAGAGGGCTTCAGAATACCCTAAAAATGTTAATTAACCAAATATCATCAGCGAGTTGCGGATTAAACCGTCATGGTATATGGAACCAAGGGTGAATATAATTTAAGGTTAAAAAAATGCTTGTTGTAAAATTGGTCGGAAACATTTGAAATTGTAAAAAACGATTGCAAATAGGAAATAAAAATAGAGGAAAGGTGAATTCAAACATGTTTGAGTTCTGACCTAGGGTGCCATAAGAGACGCGAGGCACCTAGTTGTGACTAGGAGCTTCTGCCTTAGGTCAAAACTCGGTTTTGGCTCAATCAATCCGTATTTTGGAACATGTTATGCATGTTTTATCATGTTAAAGTCATAAAAACAGATAAAAAGAACATGAAAGAAGAATATTAATTACACCCTCATACTTACATACTAGGTTGCTTGACGAAAAATCGACAAAGTGTAAAAACCCGTGAGTCGGAAAATTCGATTTAAAACCGTTTATGTAAAATATGGAGTTTTGCTTTGCTTTACTGATGGTATAGTTGGTCGAAGTGGTAAGTCAAGTGATTTAATGCACGATGACGGTACCGAAGAATGTGTAAGGCTCTTATTTTCAATCGGTAGATCGAAAATACGTGTCGTTATTTGACTCGGGAAGTCGAGGTCTAGAATTTTAAGGGAAAAAAGAAGAGGTAGACTCTCGCGTGCCTTCAAATGGTGGCATTTGAGGGGCATTTATTGAAGATTTTGTGGTGGTGTGCGTTTTGGGCGACGTGGCCATATAGGCTATTTGAAGAGGCGCGAGCATGTCCGCGGGTCTTCGAGTTGTCTTGTAACTATCAGGCATTTGTATTTGTGGTTTGTTCTATCCTAGGTTTTGTAGGACATGATTGTTGTACATGACCCTTAAGTATACCGTGTATACTTAGCACGGAAGCATTGTTAGGTTTGTTTTTTGGGTTTGACTAGTGTTGACTCGTTGTTGGAGTCGGGATTTGAATTTTGAGTCGGTTTTTGGTCCGGTGTCGTCTTTGACTCTAGTTACTGTCATTGCGACCCTGTCGTCGTGCATAAAACACTCCAGGTATTTTTGAAATGTGTTGAATTTTTTTTATTTTCGAAACGTTTTTGAGTTTTCAGACGCGTAGTTATATAAACTGTCCATCAAAGGTAGCGATTTCTAAGCATGTTGTAGTCCGATAATCACCGCGTGTTTGTTGGGGATTTAACAGATATCGGGTATGTACACGTAGCCTTGTTCATGCAGGATGTGAAATCTCTTTGACGAAATAAAAGAGTGTAACGTCAATGGCATGCTTGGCGCAATCAGGATGAGAAATGTGGGGATGAGAAACTCACACCGATGAGACGAGTGAATTGGTCGATAAAGGTTAGGTTGTGGGCTGGGACAAGGAACCCGGCTTATGACCATAATATCAATTATTGCACTTTAACCATGACCTCGTTTAAGTTTCACCTCTAAGGATCACAAAGACACAAGTGTCCTTGTTTTCCCTAGCGCAGTCACCAATCCGTGGACATGGGCCACCTAAACGCCGGTCTATGGACATGCAACGGTCTGAAAAGCCACGTTCGGTGATGTAAAAGTTGCTTTCGACCAGATCTATTTAGATGGGATGGTTACCCCTCAGTGAAGGTCTCAAGACAATGCAAAGATGTTCAAAGTCGCCATGAAGAAATTGTGGAGTGCTTGGACACCGTTCGAGATCCACTTTATACTATCGTCAAACAAAATATGAAGCAGTGCTTAACATAGATACTAAAGATAATGACTCGTCTCCCTTTAGCATTCTATGTCTATAATGACTATCGTTTCCATGAATAAGGCCATCCACTATCCAAAAGTTTTGAGTAAGGGGTGAAATTACGTATTGGGAAGCCCTTTAATCAGACACCTAATCCCGCCCGCGTTAGAGGCCTCTACTAATCGATCGTGGTTGTTAGTGCAAAAGTTGATAAAAACGGGTTAAATGAATGAATGCGCAGCCAAAAGTTTTAACTTAACATTTCAAAGTTTGCTAAGTCGGTTGTTTATCCAAGTATCAAGCAATTGATGTCGAGTCGTATTTAAATTGATTTGCATACAAAAGGGGAAAGTAAACATCCATTTACCAAGTTAGGTTATGGTGCTTAACACGATCCATTTTTTTGACAAAGTGTGTTTGATGATGTTAAAGTATAAAATAGGACACGTCAACCGTATCTGTATAGACTCGGGTTAACGGTAATCGTGTTCGTCGTAGACAAGTGCTGAAATAAACGAACAAGAACAGTGCCAAGCAGCTCATTAGGGCGCGAGCCTATAAGCACTGTAATGGACTCTGCCCATGTTTGAAATATGAAATACAGGAGGTACCATGGGACGCGATCCATCTAGCGGCCTAAGGAGCCTCTCCTGGTTGTTTTAAAGGTTGTTAAAACCGCCTTAAAAGGTGATTATTAAATGCTTTTACTGAAGAAGGTCGTTGAGACCGATTTTGTGCTAATATTTTGAATGTGGTTTGTATGACTTAGAATAATTACTATTGTATTAGTAATAATACGCGCCGGGTTCTGCTTTGGAAGCTTGACATGAATAGTTTACAAATAAAGTGCAAAAAGTGTATGCTTAACCGTTTCGTCACCGTACTTGAATTAAATCGACATAGCATGTATATTAGCCAATTATGACATATCATATGGTCAGGATAAAGGTGAAAAATGAAAGAAAATGGCTTGATATGGACTAGTTATGTTTACTCCATTGCTGCAATTAGCCAAGAAAAGTGATGACTAAAAGAAATGGGTGTTTTATTACCCTTTAGTTTTAATTAACCATCAATATCATCGAGTCATGAAATAAACCGTCATGGTATAAAAAACCAAGGATGATTTTGCTAATGGTCAAAAGTGATTTTCATGAAAATAGATTGAAAATGGTAAAAACCGTAGAATGAAAAGAAGGAAAAAAAGTAAGATAAAAAGTTGAATGAGTGATGAACTCAAAAACGTTTCAGTTATAATATGAGTAGCTCATTGGGGCGCGAGGTCCTTGGCGACACAAGGAGCTTCGATCTCAGGCCAATACTCGGTTTTGGCTCAATCGTACCATGATTTGAATCGCAAAAAACAGGATTTATGTTTATAAAGTCAAGAAAACAGTAAAAACATAACGTTTAAAGAGTTTGTTAAAACCTCATACTGACATGTTCGGTTTCTTGATGAAATCGACAAAGTGTTAAATTTGTGCATCGGAAAACAGTTTTGTAAAAAACGCGTTTTGCTTTGCTTTAGTGTTGATTGATTAGGTGTAGTTGGTCGAGGTGGTCGGTCAAGTGTTTTTAATGCACAATGACGGTACCAAATAAATGTGTAAGGCTCGTATTTTAAATTGGTAGGTCCAAAACACGTGTCGGTTTTGACTTAAGAAGTCGAGTCTAGAAGTTTAGGGGAGGGGTGAAGGGGCGGACACTCGCGTAGTTTGAAAATTGTGGCATATGGTGGGTATTTATAGAGGATTGTGTAGTGTTGGTTGGTTGAGGCGATCTTTGGCGACGTGGGATATGGGAAGCCTAAAGTGGAGCGAGCTTGTTGGCGATACAACGAGTTGTCCGGTCCTTTTTGCAAATTTTGATTTTGCTCTTTGTTCTATCATAGGTTTTGGTTGCTTATGTTTTGTGGTTTATACCATTGCACCATGTACAATATCATGTTGGTGTTATGTGAGGTGGGTTTTTTGTGTGCTTGACTCGGGTTTGACCCATCTTGAGTCGGGATTTGAATTTTGATTCGGTTTTGGGCTCGGTGTCGGTTTAGACTCTAATTAGTGTCATTGCGAATCCGTCGTCGTGCATAAAACATTCTAGGTATTTTTGAAATGTTTCAAAGTGTTCCGCATTTTCGAAATTGTTTTTTGAGTTTTCCGTCGCATTGTCATAAAAATTGTCGATTAAAAGCAATGATTTCCGAAACATGTTATAGCCCAATAATGATCTGGTGTTTGTTGGGATTCCACAGATATCGAGTATCTACAGTATCCCAAAACTTGCAGGGTTTTTGTGTGTGTAAAAGTTCTATACGAAATACCACTTATTCTAGCCGCTACGTGACATAGCGACTGGTTATTAAGCTTAAATTAGTAGAAAGGCAGAAAGTACGCTAAAGGTTTCCCGACTAGCTTATAAAAATTACATTCCAGTCACTGAGTGAAAGTATGAAACATGGACTAGCTACATACCTATAAGAAAAAATTAAGTCACTGACGTGACTTATTCCTTGTAGATAGTTTCGAATAAGCCTCAATCTAGTAAATATTTTGAATTAAAACGTTTTTAAGAAAAACAAATTCATAAATAAATGAAGTTTGACCAAATTTATTTAATGATTAAATGTTTATTAGATGCTCATGTTCCGCATATCACATAAGAGTTCTACTACTTATTGTTTGGTGAATCATTGAGGTCAAAATCAAATCCAACACGCATTTGCGCTGCTTGAGACAACACTTGGCGTTTAAGTTCCAATAACCTCTCACGATATTTCAGACACTCCTCATAACTAAGGTTTTCTAATTTTGGTATTATCAAATTCTTCTCTTCTCTTTCCTTCAGTAGTTGTTTGGTCTTGTTTTCCTCTTCTTCAATTCTACGTTCGAGACTTTCTAGGTTAGCATAAAGTTCAGCATCTTGCAAAAAAAAAAAAACGTTTATTAGTGAAAATAACAAAATGAAATAAGCGTCTAAATAACTGTAAGTGTAGCGGATATAAACTAGCATAGTAGGAAAAATCATGAGAGATGATGCTCATGACTCGAGTTCAAAATCTCGTCAGCATAAAAAATGCTCGTAAGTCCATTGCAAAAAAAAAAAAAAAAACTATAAATATAAATTTTACCTCTGTGAGAGGACATGTTGAGAAATAGTAAAGAAACTTATCTTCTTTGAAGGATAGAATAAAAGAGAAATAAGAACTGGTGATTGATTTGGATGACAACTTCTGGGGGGGACGTCGAGCTTATATATTGAATATTAAAACTAAAATAGTAATTACATATATGGTAGTAAGATTTTCTCGTAGAGTTGAAGTAGAAAAAAATGTTCAACGAAATTTTGTTCTAAAATTATTCACGTAATATATATTTCCTTTAAGTAATTCTTCTATTTACGCATTGTGTTCACCTACAAATTTTTGTGTAAGGTGATTTTTATACACTTCACTCAAAAAATGTTTTTTAATAATTACGTAGTTTATAAAACGGATAAATATGTTTTTAGTGTGTGGGTTTAGAATTGTATACAACAACCTTTTTTCTTTATTGTATTTTATTTATTTATTTATTTGTAGAAAACGATCCTCGCGATAATTACCTTATATACATGAACATAAGAACGAAGAAACTAAACGGTAAATCAAAGTAGATAATTTCCCTAATATGTACAATATCCAAAATATATTATGTAAATGGCACAATATAGTTCGACAGAATACAATCAGCCACTTATTAAAACTAAAAAAGCACGATAAATAAGGACCGTTGAAAATGATCGTAAATACGGTCAAAAATTTGGATCAACGATTGAGACTCATACCAACCCTGTTGCTATTTGAGACTAAAATCAACGACAAAACAGACGTTAAGGAAGTAAAAAAAAAATTTAACACCATTGCTACCAAATTGGGATGTAGGTTCAATTCGCTAGCTAAATGATTTGGTCACACCGCCCTTTTTGTATAAATTGATGTTATTATATCGACAATTTAAATAACAATTTTAAACATACCTGACAAAACTAGCTCGAATCAAAAGACTTGGCGTGGATCAAGCCATGTTTGCTGGATCGAGATCGACTCGAGGTTAGAAAACTCGAATAAGATTAAAATTTTGAAGGTGTCACCACTGAACTCTATGAAAATTCAGACCCGTCCGAATCAATTTCGAACTTTACTCAAGAAAGAAAGTTTAAAATAATTACCCACATGAAATTATTGAAGCACTTCAAACTCATCCCTTGTATTCCATAATAGAATGACTCTCGTAACCCTAGCATTTGGAAATATGTACCCAGATGGAAAACCCGTACTTTTGCCATATTTAAAGTTAAAACCGTCTTCGGACCCAAAACCGATTCAGAAACCCACAACTCGAGTCAACCTAAGTCAACCCAAATCTCGAATGTCGAAAATAATGCCATAAATGGTTTTATCTTATCATTTGAATTAAGATGACCCTAATTAGAGTCTAAACCGACACCGGGCCAAAAACCGACTCGAAATTCAAATCCCGACTCACCAGGTCAAACCCGAGTCAAGAACACAAAATACCTACCCCAAATATCACCTAAGATCATGCTTACACGGCTAAGCAACCA
Organism: Silene latifolia; assembly: GCF_048544455.1. Lineage (NCBI taxonomy): Eukaryota > Viridiplantae > Streptophyta > Magnoliopsida > Caryophyllales > Caryophyllaceae > Silene > Silene latifolia. The sequence continues at coordinate 45,957,537 of NC_133533.1, read as the reverse complement.
TCAAAGACCACAAATCACAACCAACAAAACATTGGTTAGAACAAATGGAAAATCCAAATTTCTGAAAGGGACAGTACACCCCTTTTAGTCACTAGGTAGCTCGCGCCTCAATGGGGTGTCTGCTTAGCCTCTAAGCAAACTCAACCGACCTACCATCCCACATTTCTCTATAAATACCAACATTCACACACCAAAATATTCATGCGAGTGTCCGCCCCCTCACCTCTCTCTTAAACTTCTGGACCCGACTTCCTAAGTCACAAAATCGACAGGTGTTTACGACCTACCGATCGTAAACACAAGCCTTACACATTTTGTTTGGTACCGTCGCCGTGCATTCGACCGACCCATTCGACCAACTCAACATTAATCAACATTTTTTTCAACAAAATATTTTCAACATATTTTCAAAACAAAATCCTTTTGTAAGGCACTCTTTTAAACTTCCTTGATCGTGAGTAGTCGCTACAAGAAAACCGTCTCTAAAGTCGTCTACGTCGCAAACATCAATACACGTAAGTTTGAGGGTGTAAATATCTCACTTATTTCATGTCTTTACCGTTTTTATGAGTCCATAAGCATGAATAATGCATAACACGATTCAAATATAGGTTAGACGAGCCAAAACCGAGTTTTGGCCCGAGATAGAAGCCCTTTGCTATGCAAAGAGGCTCGCGCCTCTTGTGGGTTCTCGGGTCAGACTCAAACATGTTTGTTCTCGTCTTTCCTCTTTATTTCATTTCTTATTTGTAATCGGTTTTTACCATTTCAAATGTTTCAAATCATATTTATAACAAACTTTTTAGCCATAAATTATAATCACCCTTGGTTCCATATACCATGACGGTTTAATCTGTGACTCGGTGATATTAATTGGTTGATTACATTTTAAAGGAAATTCTTTTCTTTTATTTACCATTTTAATTCTTTTTTATTATAAACATATTTTGACTATTACAAAAATCATCCTTGGTTCTTTATACCAAGATGGTTTATTCCGTGACTCGATGATATTATTGGTTAATTACAAATTAAAGGGTATTTTAACCCCCTTTTATTTTACTTAGCATCTTTCTCATTTATTTACATTTGCAAACATATTAGTCATAATTCATAATCATCCTTGGTTCTTTATATCATGTCCGTTTAATCCGAGTACGATGACAAACTTGACTAATTACAAATAATTGAACTTAACATAACTAGTTCAAATCAAACACTTTCCTTTTACACATTTTACTATGCTTTTCAAACTTGCAAATCCGACAACGAATATTACTAACATAATAGTAATTATTACGAGTCATGCAAATCATACTTGCAAGTCATTTAAGCACAAATACGGTTTTAAACAACCTTTTTAACAACCAGGAGGCACCTCTTGGCTCGCCCCATGGCTCGCGCCCCAAGAGGCCGTCTGTTTTCTTATTCCAAAAAACCTGGGCAGACCCCTTTCCCTCGCCAACAGGCTCGTGCCCCTATGGGGCTGCGTGAGACTATTCTGCCTCGTTTTTAGCACTTGTCTAGGACGATCCCGATTACGGTTAATCCGAATATATGACGGATCAGATTGACAAGCTTGCGATTAAAGGGATTCCCAATACGTACCCACACCCCTTTCTCAGAACCTTTGGATAGTGGATGGCTTTATCTAGGGCGTACGAGAGTCATTTTGGGCATAGAATGCTAAAAGGGGGACGAGTCCTTATCTTTAGTACCTATGTCAAACACCGCTTTTTTCCTTGATTGACCTAGGTATAAAGTGGATTTTGAACGGGTTCCAGGCATCCCACAAATGCTTGGTGGCGACTCCGAACATCTCAAACATCATTTCGAGACCTTTACCGAGACGAAACCGACCGATCTAAAACGATCCGGTCGAAAGCATTTTACGCCGCCGAGCGTGGCTTTCAAAAGACCGATGCATGTCCAACAGATCGGCTTGGCATGCAGGTGGCCCGTGACTACGAATCGGTAGGTGGCTCACACCCGCAGACCGGCTCGTGGCCCATGTCCAAAGATTGACGTCTCTGTTGGGGAACACTAGGACACTTGTGTCTTTGTGATCCTTAGAGGTGAAACTCGAACGAGGTCGTGGTTAAAGTGCATTAATTGATATTACGGTCATAAGTCGGGTTCCTTGTCCGGACCAACGACCTAACCTTTATCGACCAATTGGCTCGTCTCGTTGGCGTGAGTTTTCTCATCCCCGCGTTTCGAATCCCGATTGAGTCAAGCATACCATTGACGTTACACATTTCTGTTTTGTCATAGAGCTTTCATCACCTTCGAGCACGAGGCTAGGGCACCCTCCTTACACATTTTGTTTGGATTGGTATCCCTCTCGAAAATCGGAGTTTGATTGCTTGGTGTGTAACCCACCCTTTTAAGCCAAAACCCGTGTCAGCATTATGTATAATATAATGAACTGTGAGTGCTTATGTGTTATGTGATCATAAGTCCTTCCGTGTCATTTTCAAACTTTCAAAAACACCTTTTTACGCCGTTATAATGGTCGTTTCAAACCTCGGTCTTTCGCCGACCGTTGCATTTCAAACAACACGCCTTTTTAGGCCGTCGTAATGACGACTTTCAAAACCGGTTTTCTACAACCGTTTCAAAAATACCTTTTTGCGCCGTTATAATGGCCATTTCAAAACCTCGGTCTTTTGCCGACCGTCGCATTTTAACACGCCTTTCAAACCCGGTTTTCTAGAACCATTTTAACACGCCTTTCTAGGCCGTCATAATGACGATTTTCAAACTTGGTTTTCTACAACCATTTTAACACGCCTTTTTAGGCCGTCGTAATGACGATTTTTAAACCCGGTTTTTTATAACCATTTCAACACGCCTTTTTATGCCATCGTAATGACGATTTTCAAACCTCGGTCTTTCACCGACTATTTCAATTACACCTTTTTTATGTCGTTATAATGGAAATTTTAAAAGCCCAGTTTTTTATAACCATTTCAATTGCACCTTTTCATGCCGATGTAATTAAGATTTCAAACCTTGGTTTTCACAAACCATTTCAAAATATCCTTTTACGTCGTCGTAATGGCCGTTTCGAACCTCGGTTCCTCGCCTACCGTTGCATTCTTAAAGCGCCCTTTTACGCCGTCGCAATGACGAATTCCACCCTCGAATTTTTAAAATTCGAAATCAATTTTCAAACAAAAACATTCTTCAAACTGTCGTAATGACGATTCAACCAGTGCAACTTTTCAAATTTCGAATCTCGTTTTAGAAATCAAATTTGGCTTTTCTAAGCCATGGAATGACGATTTCAATTCTCACAATTTTTGATTTGCATACCGTCTTTTAAAGATTATAACGGTTTTCTAACCCGTCGTAATGACGAATTCTATCCTCACAATTTTCAAAATCAAATCTTTGGAAACAAATTTAACCGTTTTCAAATTTCAAATCCAATTTCAAACCATTTGAAAACAAATTTAACCGTTTTCAAATTTCAATTCAAAATCAAATCTTTGAAAACAAATTTAGCCGTTTTCAAATTTCAATTCAAAATCAAATCTTTGAAAACCAATTTAACCGTTTTCAAATTTCAAATCCAATTTCAAATCATTTGGAAACAAATTTAACCGTTTTCAAATTTCAATTCAAAATCAAATCTTTGAAAACGAATTTAACCGTTTTCAGATTTCAAATCCAATTTCAAATCTTTGAAAACAAATTTAACCGTTTTCAAATTTCAAATTCAAAATCAAATCTTTGAAAACAAATCTAACCATTTTCAAATTTCAAATCCAACATCAAATCTTTGAAAACAAATTTAACCGTTTTCAAATTTCAATTCAAAATCAAATATTTGAGAACAAATTTAACCATTTTCTAATTTCAAATTCAAAATCAAATCTTTGAAAACGAATTTAACCGTTTTCAAATTTCAATTCGAGATCAAATCTTTGAAAACGAATTTAACCGTTTTCAGATTTCAAATCGAAACTCAATCTTTGAAAACAAATTTAACCGTTTTCAAATTTCAATTCAAAATCAAGTCTTTCAAAACAAATTTAACCGTTTTCAGATTTCAAATCAAAACTCTATCTTTGAAAACAAATTTAGCCGTTTTCAAATTTCAATTTAAAATCAAGTCTTTGAAAACAAATTTAAGCGTTTTCATGGCCATTGTGATGACGATTCCAAATTCTTCGATTCTCGATTTTCAAATCGGTGATTCGGAATTTCAAAAACCGTCTTCAGAGCCGCCGCAATCTCAACTTAAACTGTCTTTTGATAACAAACCTAAGACAACCTTTTCAACTGACCGGCCTTTTAAAGATCCCTACTCTTTGGAAGCCGTCCATAAAAAGACAAATGAATCTTTCTGAAAATTTGTAATTTTGAAAATTTCAGTCCATCTTTCTGATTCAGCCTCGAGTAGACTAGAGTCCAGTCGATTTCAAATCAAGTCGACTAGATAACGTCGAATCTCCGTCGAAGTTAGTGCCTACCTTCTGGTCTAGGTCGTGTCGCCTAATTGTCGAGACATCTTCAATGGCATTAGCAGAGTCAGAACCTCTCGGGTTTTAAACCCGCATTTCCCCTACATTACGGGTCAAAGGTCAAGTTTGTGTACGTGTCTTTTCCAATGGCATCATGCCATCAACGCATATCCAAATCCCGTCAGAGGTTGTCTCCCTAGGCATCACTATGCCGAGGTCGACACTCGAGTCTTAGTTCAAAGTCATGCACCAAGAGTTAAAACAAAAGAGGTCATTCACGATCTTTAATGAACTCATAACCTAGTCACACCGTCGCGTCTTCATGACATAACTGCCTTTTATACATATGTGTCGCACTTGACTTTGTTTGTGCAATACCTTGCCAAGACAAGTTATAACGCCTATCGTTATGTCAAACAAGAATCCCTTGGGTGCCATCAATCTTCAACCAGAAACTCAAGAAGCCGATCAATCTGCATCCGCCATGACTTCCGCTGAAACCAACAACATGCTCCTTAGACTCCTAGCTACCGTGGAAAACTTGAGCACTCGTCTCTCCCAAGTTGAGGACAAACTGATAACCGGGAATGTTCCCTCTTCTGATATTGAGCAAAGGGTTAAGCTCCTTGAAAGCTGACTACATGCCAACGACAAAACCAACCCTAGTTGGAAGGCTACCAAAACAAGACGACCTCATAGGTCCTTCCCTGATTTGGGTATGCCTTATGCCTCAGCCTTCGAAAGGCTAATCTCCCAAGGAAAAATCAAACCAAATGGTCCAACTCCAGACCCTCTACCAAACAAGCGAGGACGTAGATTGGACGGAAAACTATTTTGTCAATATCACCAAGGTCGCGGACACGATATTGAAATGTGTCTCCCCCTAAAAGGCGCCATCCTTGACATGATTTAAAAGGGTGAGTTACCACAACCTCCCTCAACAAACAACAAAAACAACCCTCCAGAGAACCCTATTGGACACAGTCAGGAATCTTCCCTAGACTGCTCTCATCTCATCTCTCCTGACGAAGAGAAAATTCATGCAATTGATGAGGATGTCATACAAAGCGCTATAATGATGCTCTCCGTCTCCATCAACAACATATTCTCAAAGCTGCAAGTGGCTATCGATGATTTGAACACTCGGTAGCTAATTTGGAGAAGGGGTTTGGTAGTACCGAAAATGAACCTGACCATCAAGGAGAAAACCAACCCTCCGTTCACCAACCAACAGCTGTTGAAAATGAGGAGTCATCCGATGGTTCCCACATCCACGAACCTACCAAAAAAGATAATGAAATCACCTCACCAAAATCTCCTTCAAAATATCAAGCAACATCCCAAAAACTTCCCATTGACAACGACCAAATTCTGCTTCTAACCAGGATTGACAAAAACAAAAACAAAAACAAAACTCACCAAAAACATCCCAAAAAACACCAATGTGTGAACCATTGGAAAACATCAAAGGGTTTTCACAGATCTGGGAATAGCATATGGCACTGCTCTGGGGATACTTGCTTCAAAAGGAATGCTCCAACCCATTGGTCTGACTTCGGACAAACCTGAAAACAAAAGAACCCGTTTCTGGAACAAAAATGCCTATTGCCAATACCATCAAGGCAAGGGCCATGCCACCGAAACGTGTTTCAAACTCAAGCATGCCATTCAAGATATGATTGAAGCTGGCAAAATCATAGTTGCACCTCTCAGTCAAGACAATCCTCCTGAATGTCTCAAGCCAAACAGCAAGGTTGAACGTTCTCAAAGGACATTCACCAACCTCAACACAACCTATGCCGCAACTCTTCAAAAGCTTATGACTAAAGGGAAGCTACAAACAATCGAGCCCACTCCAGACCCATCTGAATGCACGAAAACCCGTTTCAGGGACGATAGTGCCTATTGCCAATATTATCAAGGAAAAGGTCATGATACTGAAACATGCTTCAAACTGAAACATGTTATTCAAAACATGATCGACAACCATCAAATGATAGCTTCATCCCTAGGCCAACCAAGTGATGAAAACAACCCTAATGAACATCTCTTTCTACAAGGATATTCGGCCGAGTATAAACTTTACTCGACCGAGTATCCGGTCTGGCGAAGTGTTATTTTGACGGTTTAATTAGGAATGTTTAGGGTTATTTTATATCCCGCGTCAGTTTCTAAAACATCATTTTCAACCCTCATCATTTTACGATTACCTTAATCACTCCCTAATCACTCCCTAATCATCCTCTAATCTCGTTGTGTGTGCAATTGTCGTGGTCCTTGCGTATAATCTCTTATTCTACTGTTGGTAAGTTTCATTTCCATGTCATTTGTATTCTTTTGGGGTTATTGTATTTATGGAATTCGGAGATACGGGGGATTGTGCAATGTGTAATTGTGTTATGTGATTATTGTATAGGATAAGACTTCGTAGAGGAGCTTTTCTGATTGTCTGAGTTTCGTTCTACTGTTGATTGCTAAGGTAGGGTTTTCCCTACTCAGTTTACTGTTCATTGTTTAAGACATAATTGTTTTGCGTTATTTGTTATCTGCTGATCATCGGAGTATGGGCGTTGTTGCGGCGGTGTTGGTGTGGAGATGTGATGATAGTTGTGATACTGTGTGTTTGTGGTTGTGGTGGAGTCACTTGCGAGAGTGGCTTCACACCCTAGTTCGCCCTCCGTGGAACCCGCCACGAGAGGGGATGTGCACATTAAGGGACAAGGATTGTTAGTCGCTCGTTGATGAGCTGGACTAGGTGGGATCGGCTGCGGTCACCCACTGACGGCGAGGATTACCTGTTGCGATGGGTAATCTGGCAGGGCTACACACTTTGGTGTATAGCCGGTTACTGTGTGAGATCGGGAGACTGGGGTTGGAGGATGATCAGCTGGTTACCTCGTTTGTTTGTCTTATATTGATTGAGTAATACTGACCCCGTTGTTGTTTGTGAAATATGCGGTGATCCATTCGGCGATGGTGAACAGGCTTGACAGGTATTGCTAGTGGTGAGCTTGGGGCAGTCATGGGAGCGTTGTCATCACCAGTCATAGCATCACCGTCCGAGTCTTAGCTTTGATTTCATTAGTTGTCAGACATTGGAGTTGTTTTGTGGAATCGGTTTTAGATTTTGGGTTGATGTAAACTTTAACTCTTTATGGTATTTTAATAAATGTGCTCAGTTCAGACGCTTTTGATATGTACTAACCTCGGGCAACCGAGATGGTAACACACTTTCATGGTAGGGTGGTCCTGGTAAGGCACCTTGGTATGAGGGGGTGTTACAAAGTGGTATCAGAGCCGAAGATTCCGGCACCTAAACAAATGAATCTAATGAACTTAGGGAGTCTAAATAAAATGAACCCGGGGAGAGTTGTTTGGAGCTACCGCAAAGACTCGGGAGACGTCCCGGAGTCGCAATTTGGCCCTCATTAACTCGAGCCGGTCACATGGGGAAGTGTGTTGAGAGATGTGTTTTTCATGTGCATGTACGAGAAGATTAATGTTGATAATAAGTGATGGTTGAAAATATATATGTGGAAACTCGTAAGTTTGGTGATTGGAGAAATAGTAGAGGGGACGGGTTTGTGAACTTTGGTGTATTGGATTTAGCATGTGAATGATTGGTATGATTGAATGTTTATAACGTGGCATTCAGTTCCTGTTGATATATGTTTGTTGAGGGAACAGAAAGCTTGATAGGGGACTTTTTACTGTTTAACCCGTATTTTGTATGGCTCGGCCGAGCAGGGCAGGTTCTCGGCCGAGTAACCAAGCACTCGACCGAGTGCTGTTTGGCAGTGAGTAGCAATTGTTACTGTATGTGTTTACTCGACCGAGTAAGTAGGTGTACTCGACCGAGTAGTGACTACTCGGCCGAGTATTGTTTTTACTCGACCGAGTGTTGTTTCTGGGTATTTGACGTTGGCTACTGGAGTCTATTACTCGACCGAGTATCTGGGATACTCGACCGAGTAGTCGTTACTCGACCGAATATTGTCGTATACTCGGCCGAGTGTTCCTTTGGCGGAAGATTGTTACATTTTGAGCCGTAGGCTTTTGTGCTTACGTTTCCTTGTTTCTAATCAGCTCAAAATGCCGCCCAAAAGGACCCCCGCACAGATCTAAGCTTCTGAGATGACTCTTGATGAGGTTGCTCGCATGATTGAGCAACAAGAGGCTCTCCTTGAAGCTCTCAGAAATGTGGGAAAAGGGAATGAGAAGCTGAAGGATGCTACTCAACTCAGCATCATCATTGCTCGCTTCAACCCTCCCACATATGAAGGGGTGGGAGAACCAAAGCTGCTCGAGAAGTGGCACCGTGAGATTGAAGCTCTCATGGAAATGGTTAAGTGCCCCGAAGACATGATCGTTGAGCAGGTAGTATACTACCTGAGAGGTGAAGCTGCAGTTTGGTGGCAAAACGTCAAGGAAGATGCTAGAGCTTATTACCAGGCTGAGGGTCTGGGAGCTATTCCTTGGTCCGGGTTGAAGAGCGCTATGAGAGAGCAGTTTGTGCCGGAGCATATCCGACACAAGATGAGATCCGAGTTTAATTCCTTCACCATGTCTGAGGAGATGACAGTCACTGACTACTATCATCGCTTCCTAGAGCTATCTCGTTATGTTGAGGACATGCAGCTAGGACAGAGGGGTTTGGCTCTCCGTTTTGAGAGGGGTTTATCTGCCAAGATCGTGAGTCGTATACCAGCTGGGGTTGATACTGACCTTAAGGAAGTGTACCTAAGAGCGGGCCAAGCTGAGAGAATGGTAGATCTCTCAAGAGAGATCGATGAGAGGATTGCTGCTGAAAAGAGGAAGGCTTACAGTGGAAGCAAAAGCCAGTCGGGCAACAAGAAAGGGAACTTCAACCATGCAAAGGCTTTTTCTGGTGGAGCTGGTTTCTCGGGGGGATCTCGTGGCTGGGGAAAGAACGGAGGTCGGAGGTCGGAGTGTGAGTGACAACTCTAACCTTACATGCTTCAAATATGGTGGTGTAGGCCACAGGAGACGGGAATGCACGAGTTACAGGCCCAGCACTGGTTCAGGAGCTCGGCAGAGGAATTTCTCTCAGGGGCCAACTCAGAGTTTTGCTAGTAACCGACCGGGAGGTTCATGGGGCAACAGAGGTGGATAGGGCAAACTAGGGCAGTTATAACCGCATTGGTGGTGGATCATATCAGCGTTAGAACAACAACACCACCCAGAAATCAACAGCCAAGCCAAGTACCTCCAATGCTTCAGTTCAGGGTGGAGGACAGAAAAACAGTGGGAAGCTTTTCATGATGGACAAACAGGAAGCACAAGATGATGCTCATGTAGTGCCCGGTACCTTTCTTATTCATAATGTACCATCCTTTGTTTTGTTTGATTCAGGGGCTACACATTCTTTTGTGTCTAAGAGTCATGCCTTGTCCATGGGTTTGGGGAAGTTTGTGTTCATACCTTCAAGGGAGTCTGTGTCGTGTCTCAAGTTGTATAAGGGAGTGTCCATGGTGGTTGAAGGGGTAGATTTACCGGTAGACCTGTTAGAGTTTCTTATGGATGGGTTTGAGGTGATTGTCGGGATGGATTGGCTGGGTAAGTATGATGTCAAGATAGATTGTTGGCAAAAGAGAGTGTCCTTAAGGGGTCCAAAGGGTGTTAGGGTGTCCTATCGGGGGTTTGTGGTAAATCCTAAGTGTAAGTTCATAGCTGTGATGACTTTAAAGTCATGTTTGAGAAAGAAATGCACCTTTATTCTCTGTCATGTGAGAGATCGCCGAGTAGAGCCGCAGACAGCTGCTGAGATACCTGTGGTGGGAGAGTTTAATAATGTCTTTCCTGAGGAGATACCGAGTTTGCCTCCCAAGAGGGATGTTGATTTCAGCGTGGAGCTTAAACCGGGAACATGTCCGATATCCAAAGCACCTTACCGTATGGCACCTAAAGAGTTAGCAGAGTTGAAAAAGCAGATACATGAGTTACTAAGCATGGGTTATATCAGGCCTAGTGTATCCCCGTGGGGAGCCCCAGTTCTTTTTGTAAAGAAGAAAGATGGGAGTATGAGACTGTGCATTGATTACAGAGAGCCGAATCGTGTCACAGTGAAGAACAAGTATCCTTTGCCTAGGATTGATGACCTGTTTGATCAGCTAAGTGGAGCAGGTGTGTTTTCCAAGATTGATATGAGGTCGGGCTATCACCAGCTGAGGATAAAAGATGAGGAAATTTCTAAGACAGCATTCCGATCTCGATATGGTCATTATGAGTACGTGGTGATGTCTTTTGGGTTGACCAATGCACCAGCAGCTTTCATGGATTTGATGAACCGGATCTTTACACCGTTCTTAGACAGGTTTGTGGTTGTTTTCATCGACGACATCTTAGTCTATTCTAAGACTAAGGAAGAACATGAGGAGCACTTGGGGATAGTCTTGTAGACTCTGGGAGAGAATTAACTTTATGCCAAGCTATTTAAGTGCGAGTTCTGGTTGGAGGAGGTGGCTTTTCTGGGTCATGTGATATCTAAGAAGGGGGTATCTGTGGATCCTAGTAAGATTGAGGCCGTAACCAAGTGGGAATCACCGAAGAATGTTGCTGAGATTCGGAGTTTCTTAGGCCTTGCTGGCTACTACCGGAGATTTGTGAAAGATTTCTCTACCATAGCACGGCCTATGACATCCTTGATGAGGAAAGAGACCAGATTTGTTTGGGATGAGAGTTGTGAGACGGCGTTTCAGACCTTAAAGGAACGCTTGACCACAGCTCCTATCCTAGCTTTTCCAGAGGGATGTGAGAACTTTGAGGTGTATACCGATGCTTCAAAGAATGGTCTTGGTTGCGTTTTGATGCAGGCAGGGAAAGTCATAGCTTATGCTTCGAGGCAGTTGAAGCCGTATGAGGAGAACTACCCTACTCATGATCTGGAGCTGGGTGCAGTTGTTTTCGCTCTTAAGATTTGGAGGCACTACCTTTATGGAGCAACTTTTAAGGTGTTTTATGATCATAAGAGTCTAAAATATATCTACACTCAGAAGGAGCCTAACATGCGACAGAGACGGTGGATGGAGCTGATCGGAGATTATGATATGGAGATCATCTATCACGAGGGTAAGGCTAATGTGGTTGCAGATGCTTTGAGTAGGAAGAGCGTTCATTCGCTATGTACGACCATGTCCTTGCTGAAGCTGAGGGATGAGGTGTCTAGGATGGGAATCTTTATGTTAAGGAAGGGAGATGCCATCGGGGATTTGACGATCGAGCCAGAGTTATATGAGAACATCAAGAATAAACAGGAGCTTGATCCTAAGATTCAGGAGTGGAAGTCAAGAGTAGAGAGTGGGACGGTTTCCAGGTTTTCTATCCATACAGATGAGAGTGTCCATTTTGATGGGAGATGGTGTGTTCCTGAGGATGCAGAGTTGAGGAGAGTGATCTTGACGGAGGCTCATTGCACTCCTTATTCAGTTCACCCGGGTGGTGACAAGCTTTACAAAGATCTTAATAAGACTTTTTGGTGGCCAAACATGAAGAAAGATGTAGCTGAGTTTGTGGCCAGATGTTTGAGCTGTTAGAGGGTCAAGGGTGAACAAAGGAGACCACAAGGTAAGATACAGTCTTTGGAAGTACCTGAGTGGAAGTGGGAGTCAATATCTATGGACTTCATTGTGGGGTTGCCTAGGTCACAGCAAGGTAATAACACGATCTAGGTGATTGTTGATCGGTTAACAAAGTCAGCTGTTGATCGGTTAACCAAGTCAGCTCACTTTGTTCCTATGAAAGATACTTGGTCTAAGATGCAGCTGGCATTGGGTTTCATGAGGCATGTGATTTGGTTACATGGTATACCCAAGGATATCGTTTCTGATCATGATGCGAGGTTCATATCCAAGTTTTGGCAAGAACTGCAGGAGTTGATGGGTACAACCTTGAAGATGCGTACAACCTTTCATCCGGCAACTGATGGTTAGACAGAATGAACCATCAAGACCTTAGAGGACATGTTGAGGGCATGTGTCATGGAGTTTGGAGGCAGCTGGGAAGACAGGCTTGACCTGATTGAGTTTTCATACAACAACAGTTATCATACGAGTATTGGGATGGCACCTTTTGAGGCTTTGTATGGCCGGAAGTGCCGAAGTCCAGTCTGTTGGGATGATAGTTCTGAGGCTGTGGTCTTGGGACCTCAGCTAGTACATGATATGGTTGAGCAAGTCCAGTTAATTCGGCAAAAGATGAGAGCAGCTCAAGATCGTCAGAAGAGCTATGCCGATTTACACCGTAGGGACATTGAGTTCGTAGTAGGGGACACGGTCCTTTTGAAAGTGTCACCTATGCGAGGTGTGATGAGGTTTGGAAAGACAGGTATGCTAAGTCAAAAGTTTATAGGTCCTTATGAGATTTTGGACCGCATAGGCGAGGTAGCCTACAGATTAGCTTTGCCACCAGCTTTGGATAGAGTCCACAATGTTTTCCATGTTTCTCAGCTTCGGAAGTATGTGAGTGATCCATCGCATATCCTTGAGATGGAGAACATCGAGCTTGATGAATCCTTGTCCTACGCCGAGGTTCCTAAGGAGATTCTTGATCGTAAGGTTCGTAAGACAAGAAATGGTGAGACGGTCTTACTCAAGGTCCTTTGGTCTAATCACAATGTGGAGGAAGCCACATGGGAACCCGAGGAAGCTATGCGAGAACGTTTTCCTAACCTTTTTGATCAGGTATGTTTGATTACGGGGACGTAATCGTTGTCTTTTTAGGGGGGTAGGAGATGGTCGCGGTTGTGTTTTTTCTTATTTTGAGGCGGGTTGGTGGTGTTTTGTGTAGTTCTTTGGGTTGACAAATGTTTTGTAAATGTTTTGTGGAAAGTCTTTTTGTGTTTTATAGTGTGCCTTTTTGTGTTTGTGGTGCCTCGTTTAGGTTGGAGTGTGAACTTTGGGACGAAGTTCTTTTTAAGGGAGGAAGACTGTAATACTATGGATTTTCTTTGGTGACTACTCTACCGAGTAGAGCCTTTTCGGCCGAGTAGTGCTGTTGATATGGTCTGTTTTGGTTCTGCCGAGGAATACTCGGCCGAGTATAGTGAATACTCGGCCGAGTATAGGATACTCGGCCGAGTATAAACTTTACTCGACCGAGTATCCGGTCTGGCGAAGTGTTATTTTGACGGTTTGATTAGGGAATTGTCGTGGTCCTTGCGTATAATCTCTTATTCTACTGTTGGTAAGTTTCATTTCCATGTCATTTGTATTCTTTTGGGGTTATTGTATTTATGGAATTGGGAGATACGGGGGATTGTGCAATGTGTAATTGTGTTATGTGATTATTGTATGGGAGAAGACTTCGTAGAGGAGCTTTTCTAATTGTCCGAGTTTCGTTCTACTGTTGATTGCTAAGGTAGGGTTTTCCCTACTCAGTTTACTGTTCGTTGTTTAAGACATGATTGTTTTGCGTTATTTGTTATCTGCTGATCATCGGAGTATGGACGTTGTTGCGGCGGTGTTGGTGTGGAGATGTGGTGATAGTTGTGATACTGTGTGTTTGTAGTTGTGGTGGAGTCACTTGCGGGAGTGGCTTCACACCCTAGTTCGCCCTCCGTGGAACCCGCCACGGGAGGGGATGTGCACATTAAGGGACAGGGATTGTTAGTCGCTTGTTGATGAGCTGGACTAGGTGGGATCGGCTGCGGTCACCCACTAGTGGCGAGGATTACCTGTTACGATGGGTAATCTGGCAGGGCTACACACTTCGGTGTGTAGCCGGTTACTGTGTGAGATCGGGAGACTGGGGTTGGAGGATAATCAGCTGGTTACCTTGTTTGTTTGTCTTATATTGATTGAGTAATACTGACCCCGTTGTTGTTTGTGAAATCTGCGGTGATCCATTCGGGGATGGTGAGCAGGCTTGACAGGTATTGCTAGTGGTGAGCTTGGGGCAGTCATAGGAGCGTTGTCATCACCAATCATAGCATCACCGTCCGAGTCTTAGCTTTGATTTCATTAGTTGTCAGACATTGGAGTTGTTTTGTTGAATCAGTTTTAGATTTTGGGTTGATGTAAACTTTAACTCTTTATGGTATTTTAATAAATGTGCCCAGTTCAGACGCTTTTGATATATACTAACCTCGGGCAACCGAGATGGTAACACACTTTCATGGTAGGGTGGTCCTGGTAAGGCACCTTGGTATGAGGGGGTGTTACACAATATCCATTCACTCAAGGCAAAAGCCAAAGTCAAAGTCAAAGCAAAAACCAAAGTCAATTCACTCAAAGCAAAAGCCAAAGCCAAAGGCTACTCACCCAACGTCAAGGCCAAGACCCGAGCCAAAATAAACAAAACAAGATTGAAACCCTTTTCTCAAAAAGGCCAAAATCCAAAGAAAGCATCCAACACACAAAATCTTGGACAAGTGAGTACAAAATACCAAGTGTAGGACCAACAAGTCCAACGCCCAGGACCAACGAGTCCAACACACTAAATCCCGGACCGACAAGTCCAAAACACCAAACAAGTCAGTCCAAAACACCAAGTCCAGGACCAACAAGTCCAAAGCCCATGACCAATGTTTCTTCCCTCCAAACTCCGGGACCAACAAGTACAAAATACAAAAATACCAAAACCTAATGTCAAAGAGCTAAAACAAGAGCTCAAGACTCGTCAACTAACAACAAACCCAACACTGCTTCACCCTTAAGTCCTTCTAGAGACTGTTATAGGGAGACCTATCAAGGATCCTGGGATTCCCCTCTAGATCATAGCCAAAACTGTTTCACCCCTAAGTCCTTCTAGAGATTAATATAGGGAAACCTATCTAAGATCCTGGGGATTCCCCTCAAGATCATAATCAAAACTGCATCACCCTTAAGTCCTTCAAGAGACTGTTACAAGGAGACCTATCTAGGATCCTGGGGATTTCCCTCAAGATCACAACCAACACTGCTTCACCCCTAAGTCCTTCTAGAGACTGCTACAGGGAGACCTATCTAGGCTTTCGAGGATTCCCCTGTAGCTCGTAATATCACACCTTAACCTTTAAGGTCCAGTGTAACACCCCCATACTCCAAGTGCCTTACCAGGACCACCCAGGTATAAGGATGTTACCATCTCGGTTACCCGAGGCAATGATAATCATAAGGCAATAAAGAAACATATTTAAATAGTAAATATAATTTAAGTGATTACATATCTCAAACCAAAACTGTCAAAGAAATTACAAAGTACTCAATCCGTCTACTGATAAAACTATCAAGCTACTAGACATCGTCGACACAAATGGCGGAAGACTTTTAAGCGCAACGTGATGACTCATCCCAACTATCCCGTACGCATCATATCATACTCGCTCAATAATCGCTCACCACCCCGAATGGATCACCATAGTTTTTTTAAAACATTTAAACGGGGTCAGTACTATTTACACAAGTTATACATCAACAAGATAAAGAACCAACACAGCTCAAGCAATCATACACAATCAGGCACTCCACTCCATCTCCGTCACCGATCGTCCTTTGGACCAGCCCGCCGAGTGGGGGACCGCAGCCGTTCCCACCTAAGCCCCGCTCATCATACCGAGCGATAACCCTGTCCCATTAATGTGCACATCCCCTTCCGTGGCGGGTTCCACGAAGGGTGAAACTAGGGCGTGAAGCCACTCCCGCAAGTGACTCCACTCAGCCGAGAACGCATCTCGAGATCCACAGACAAACAATCACAATCACAATATCAACAACCGTCTGAATCAATCAACAATGTATAAGCACAACCGTCTGAATCAATCAATCACACTAATTACAGCACAATCACCACACATTATGTAAGTAATACTGAGTAGGGAAACCCTACCTGGAACAGCAACACAATCAAACGGTCTCAACAGCTGTATCAAAATTCCTCCCCGATGAATCCTCCTCCTAACATATAATCATACAATTGCTACCAATCAAGAAACATAACAAAAACCCCCAATTCCAAAATTAGGGTTTAACGAAACTTAACGAAATACTATAAAATTGGTATGTAGATCTTACCCTTGACGCAAGGATTACAAAGGTATAAAGAACGATGGAATCCGACCTCTCGAGCTCCGGGATTTGTCAACAACACGGATGAATGCGAAGAACGTAACTTGAATCTCCCTTTTAATGTTATTAGGTTTGTAAAGGTGTATTATGAAAGTGACGGAAAGATTTATATATTAATCCGTGTTATTAACAAAACCCGTCGAATTATCACCCGCTAACCGAGCTACTCGATCGAGTAGTTGAGGTACTCGATCGAGTGCCCCCTTACTCGATCGAGTATCAAGGTTACTCGATCGAGTACCCAACAGGCCAGAAACTAATTTAAAACGCAACACACCCTTACTCGACAAAGTAAGGCCTACTCGATAGAGTACCCAGAGACTCATAAAACCGTAGTATTACAGTCTTCCCTCCTTAAAAAGAACTTCGTCCCCGAAGTTCAACCCATACATAAAAACAAACATACTAACTCGGGCAAGACGCAACAAAGCTACTAAGAACTCAAAACAAAACCCCAACTTACAAAATATGAAACCATGAACTCTTAACACCAACTCTACCAACTATTCCTACCTCCACACCTCGCTCACGATGTCGTATCAACTACATCATAAACTCTCCCGACACTAACTCCATACATAACCAACTACATAAACATCAAACGGAATGTTACATTCTACCACCCTTAAAAGGAACTTCGTCCTCGAAGTTTACTCACACTCATAACCTCATCATCCAACTGTCAACACTATCGAAGTATTCTCGCATTCCTAACATCGAACTACTATAAGCACGTCCATGACTTTTTAACACTATCAACCACAACATATACAAATCCATACCTTATGCTACACCAACACTCTACTTCCAAATATACTACCATATGTACAACCATCAAAATCTCTTTTATCGCATCCTACTCACTGAACAGCGATCCTAACTGTCCGAAGGAGACGAACGCCGCTTACTAGTGAGTGAGGAGGGAAAGCTGCCTCGCTCAGCACAGAATTTCTCGCTCCTTTTATCTTGTTACTACTTTCTACAAGCCGAGCTTGCCTGGCTGGAAAAGTGGATCGCGTGGTATGAGGCAAAACCAAAGCAAGAAGTGGCCTGAAACTTTAGGTCAAATCCATTTTTGGATCACTTTTTTCGGGGTTTATTTCGGAGATGCTGACCCGAAATAAGTCCTGTTCCTGATGATGCGGTGGAAAGTAAGGGCCTCCGCAAATGAGTTTGAAACCCGACCCCAAAGGTCTGCTACTGCGGACGGGAGTGGTTCTCTCGCTGAGAGGGGAATCCCCGCTATCAAAGAGAAGCTTTTTCCTATACTATAAGCGTGTTTTGGAATTAGTCCACGGAGAAACCACCCCAAAGCCAAGTCACTACGCCAGGAAAAAGCAACCATACGCCAGGACGGACCACCTGGACTAGAAGAGCGTAAAAACAGGCATATCTGAGAAGTTTATGCCTAAAAAGTCTTCATTCAGAGAAAGAGGCCTTTTCACCCCCTTTTTTCCCGGGTTGACATAAAAAGGCGCTGGTCGTGGGTAGGTAGCTTTGAGTTTGCAATGCTCAAAGCCAAGGACAAAGCCCCAACGTATCCTCAAACATATGCCCCGGGAGTTTAACCCCCTGCTGCTAGTGGTAAAGCCACTTGCTGGGACTCTGATCTGTCCAACGGGTACATTTATTGGGAAAGAAGAGTGGGTA
The DNA here is from genome assembly GCF_048544455.1 of Silene latifolia. Taxonomy (NCBI): domain Eukaryota; kingdom Viridiplantae; phylum Streptophyta; class Magnoliopsida; order Caryophyllales; family Caryophyllaceae; genus Silene; species Silene latifolia. The sequence continues at coordinate 45,939,353 of NC_133533.1, read as the reverse complement.
TGTTTGAATTTAAGGGAGAAAGATAGGGTGGCATTCGCCGACTAAGCACTTAAGATAAATGTTACGTCCTCGTAACTCACTAATACTAAATCCTAGATATATCTTTTCATTCTCACGTTCCATAAACTCACATCATCCCTTGCCCACATTCACTTACTTTTACGTTACTCAACACACAACCATATCACTCATCTCATTTCATCTTAGAAAACATGCTCTATGTCTCAATTAAGCCATAACGATCTTCCTTTTCTTTTTCCACTATCTATCACAACCACGTATAACTCATGTTCTCCCACCGAACTCATACTCACCACAGGTGCCACTCACTACACCACAAGATTGGGTAACTTACGCGTCAAGACCAACGTACATGTAAAACAATGCATAAAGAAGCAAAATAACAACTTTGAATTAAACAAAATATGCAACGAATTCAAAAGATAAGCATATGACCCAAAACAAGGGTCGCTAGATCGAGTACAGGCCACTCGATCGAGGAAGTGACTTACTCGATCGAGTAGGTGAAGATCAGAAGCACGTAAAACAAATTACCAGGGCTACTCGATCGAGTACCCAACAGGTCAGAAACTAATTTAAAACGCAACACACCCTTACTCGACGGAGTAAGGCCTACTCGATAGAGTACCCAGAGACTCATAAAACCGTAGTATTACATCCAGACATGGGATTCTGATCCCACATTGTTTACCAACCATTTCGTGCTCAGGCCACATCAAGTTTGAGACCCCATTCCGCACCACATTACAAACCGTAATCCATCGACCTAAACACCACAAATACAAGCTCCAGATCTTTATGTGTCAAACAAAACTCTTATTACCAAGCTTTACATTCCAAAGTGCCGAAGCCATTTCTACGCTGACCCCGATACGGAGTCTTCACAAACATTGCTTTCTTAGAGTCCACTTTTTAGTGTGCTCACTTAATAAGAAACATTTTCACAAACTATGCCTCTTCTATCCATGATCAAGAGGAAATTCTCCTCAATCAACTTTCAAGTCACCAAACGGAATTTACCGTCGTGACCCTCAGCCCCAGATTTTTATCTGTCAAACAAACCTATTATTACCAGGCTCCACATTCCATAATGTCGAAGCCATTTTCACCTTGACCCAGATACGGAGTCTTCAAAAAACATTGCTATTATCGCTACAAATATTGAACGAGATATGTTGCGATCTATAGCGATCCGGTCAAAAGCATTTCTTACGCTCCCGAACGTGATTTTCCGACTGTTGTACGTCCACAGATTGGTTTGGCGTGTAGGTGACCCGTGTCCACAGATTGGCGACTTCGTTGGGAAAACGAGGACACTTCTGCCTTTGCAATCCCTAGACGGTGAAACTCAAACGAGGTCTTCGTTGAAGTGCATTAATTGTATTACTGTCATAAATCGGGTTCCTTGTCCGGGCCCATAACCTAACCTTTATCGACCAATTGACTGTGAAAGGATTCATTAACCCTCAAATTACTCTTTTAATTAGATCTAAAATAGTCATTGACTTAGATGTTGATCTTATGCATGCATAACAAAATATAAATAGATAAGGAAAATATTCCTTACATTGATAAAATTGACTTTAAGGGCAAAAGTAAGAACACCTTTCTCACTTGTTCTTGAGCTCAAAATAAATGGACGATCCTCCTTAGTCTCAATATTGTGAGAACCTCCTTTCAATTGCACCAAGACAATCCCTTAAATCTAATAATATATTAACTAGATATCATTATAAGATGACCTTAAAATTTAATCTAATATTATTTCTTATTACTACTTTTAGTAATGAAAATGAATATTTGATTTTGAACAAGTATGTGTTCTAAAACTAATTTTAGAGAGAATGTGAGAATAAGAGAGAATTAGTTTTTCAAAAACTAACTAGTTTTATGACCCGTGAAATTCACGGCCTTTTTTCGGTTGGGTTTTTGTATATCGTGCTACAACGGTAGTGGTGTTTAAAAAACAAAATTCAAATTTTCCTAAAAGGTCCATGTGCTTTCCGCAGTAACAACTAGAATTAAAGTGACTACTCATGGTGAAGGGATTACTTATTGTTTCTAACGATGAACAACTTGGTTCACACTGTAAGAAATAAGTACAATTCAATTTATATTGAAATCTTTTAATTACTTAACTATCATTAAATAATATGCGATGCGTAAGCAAGGCTCATTCACAGTACAAATGTATAATGATCCAATGAGATTAAGGTGAAGAATTGGCATTGACGCATAAAAAAGATATTCAATTCTTTCATCAAAATTCCAACTCGTTCCATAAATTCAGTCTATTGTTTTGGAGTGGGATCATCTGTCCCATTTAGTGTGCCAATGTGTGTGCCACTCCAATCACCTTCTAACACATCAACAAATCAATATAATTATTGTAATATTTTATTTTACAACAAGTGATGTGTCAAAAAGTAAGTGGAGTGACACACACAATGAGACATAAAAGTGGGACAGAAGATCCTTACTAATTGTTTTGACATAGAAGACATATTCTTAACTGAAGATGTCCAATCTATAATTACAAGGCACTGGATATATTTGTTGGGTTCCTTATATTGATGATGACATGCCCATTTGATTTGTGTTATCTTAGTTTACCTTTTCAGGATTAATGATTTAATCAAGCATGGATTAAGAAGTGTTGAAGTTGTTAATCATCCCATTGTATTGAGTCTTAGTGTCATCTAATGTACAAGTGAGAAAGTAGAGTATCTTAGAGTAATAGAAACAGTCAAGACGACTGTTACTTTCATTAGTAAACAACTGCTTGGATTGTTGCCACAATTCGTAACACTTGAAGCCTTTTTATCTTTTGAAAATCTTTCACGTGTCTCTTATTTTTCAAAGATAAACTTCAGATTTTTATTAGGAGATGGCCTTCAATAAAGAGTGGTTTGAATAATTATTAATTTCAAAATATTTCCTCTTTATGCAAATTTGACCCTTTGGTCCTTTAAGAAAACAAAAAATGCTTTTTGCCATTTTAGTGTTAACTTGTCATCATGTGACTTGTCTTTTCTCTCTTTGTTTTCTGAATTTGCATGAGCTTTTAAGGATATCTTTCAAACACTCTTTCTCTATTCTTGCCTTTGCAAAAGAACCTTCTTTGGTGAAAGTTTTGAGTAATTGCTAAAGCTCTTCACATGTGTGGTCTTTGACCCTTCAAAACCCTAGCAACCTCCTCACCCTTTCTCTTTATAAAAGGCGAGCCATCTCCTTCATAAAATCCCAAGACTTCTTTCTGAAATTATTTTCAAGTTTGCAAATTTGTTTTTCAAAGCTTTAAAAACCGTGTGTCCTTTGCAAATCTTCTAAAGAGTCTTCAAGTTGTTACAGTCGTGGCTACTGTTACTTTAACTTACTAAACTCTCTTGCTTAAGAATTGCTGATCTTGTAAAAGTTGTCCATCTCTATTCTTTGCTAAGAATATGTTAGTGGAAACTTGATCCTATAACATTCTAAGTGTGTTAGTAGAGTTTAGGACGGAGTAGTCTTCAACTCTTGGCAACCGGAGTAGGTTGCGAGTTGGCTTGTCATAAGAACGGAGTAGTTCTTGGACTCGCTTTACAACCGGAGTAGGTTGGTGTCTTTTATTGTACGGGTCTTTTAGTTGTCGGAGTAGATCACTAAAAGAAATCAATAAAAAGTAGATTGGACGTAGGCACTTGAGTTTCTTGCCGAACCAATTCAAAAATCTCGTGTTCAATTGTCTTACTTTATTTCCGCGGCTCTTTTATTTTTGTTTGTCTTGCTTTGCTTACATTTCGAAGTAATAGTTCATCATACTGTCACATTTGGTCTGCAGTCTGTATTCCATAAACTGAGACAAATAAATACAGTCCGAACAGTTGTTACTTTCATACTTCAGCAGGCATTCATTTTAGTACTCGTGTAATCTCGCTATATTACTCGAAGTATTCTCTCTTCTCTTTTGTTTTCTTAACTCACTTTAATTAATAAAGTTGTACTTAAATTTTTAAATAGTACCTAATTCACCCCCTCCCCCTCTTAGGTACTGGAATCCATAAACTCAACAATTGGTATCAGAGCCTCGTGCTCTTGATCGAGGCTAATCGCCTTAGAGTTTGATTCGTGGGTAATGGATTCCGAGAAACACTCCAAGATCCCGGTCTTTACCGGTTCGAATTTTGGATGGTGGAAACTCAAAATGGAACATTACATCAAAAGTATTGATTATCAATGTTGGAACATCATCCAAAATGGACCTCTTGCCATTGAGGAAACCGATATCTTAAACGGTTTCACCAAGACAAAAGAGGAAAGTAATTACAATGAAAACGACTTCAAACTTGCCGAAAAGAATTCCAAAGCAATGTTGATTCTTCAACGTTGTGTTGGTGAGGGGGAAGTTAGTCGTATTTCTGGATGTCCTACGGCAAAATCTATTTGGGATTCCCTTGTACTTGCCTATGAAGGGACGTCCCAAGTAAGAAAACACCGTATTGACCTTCTCATGCAACAATATGAGATGTTTAGAATGTCAAAAGACGAGTCCTTAAATAGTTTCTCTTCACGTTTTTCTTGTATTATTAATGAGCTTAAAAGTCTAGGAAGGAATTTCGAGTTCGAGGACATCATTCGAAAAATCCTTCGTAGTCTAACCCCTAAATGGCAACCTAAAGTCACCGCCATAGAGGAAGCTAAAGACTTGTCAACCCTATCTCTTCATGAACTAATGGGATCACTAATGGCTCACGAGTTTAACCTCGATAAGCATTCTAGTGAGTCCTCAAAGGGAAAGAGTCTCGCCCTCACATCCTCTCCAAGTGACGGAGAAGATGAGGAGGAAGACGAGTTGCTATGTTCACAAGGAATCTAGCCAGGTTGGTCAATGGACAAGGAAGCAAAAGGTTCACGAATAATTACTCGAAAAAACGATTTCCTAAGAAACGACCTAAATCCACCGTGGGATGCTTTAAATGTGGTGATAAAACTCACCAAATTAAAGAATGTCCCAAGTGGGAAGAAATCAAATCAAAGGAAAGAAGAGAAAAGGTTAAAAAGGACTATAAACATAGAGTCATGAGTACTATTTGGGGAATGTCCGACTCCGAGGAAGATGAGGAACTCATCGAGGAGGAACTAGAGGCTAAAATGTGTCTTACAAATCATTCTAAAGAAAAAGTCTCAAAAACCTCAAAACTTGAACACTTAAGATGCCTCATGGCTAATCCCGACGACTCCGACTCCGATTCCGACAACGAGGTAAATCATCTAAAGGCCAAGGCTAGAACTTACTCCAAGGAGAAAGTATGTAAGCTTCTTGACCAACTTTTTCATAAATGTCGGTTTCAAAATGATAAGCTTGAGGTAATGCAAAATGAGATTGAGGAAATTGCTCAAGAGAACTTTAATCTTAAAAATGAACTAAAACCAACAGACAGCGTCACTGTCACCTCTGAGGCTTATGATGAAGTTAAAAGAGTCAACAAGTTAAACAAACATTTGACTAAATAACTAGGGCGTCTTAGGTTGACCCCCACGGACGTCTCTGACCTTGAAAATGTCAACACTACCTTGGTGATGCAGGTTTCCTCTCTAACCAAGGAACGTGATGATCTTTTGAAGGACAAAGATGCTCTTGAGAATGAGATCTATGACTTTGTAGTTGAAGTTGTAGACCTAAGAGAAACAGTGTCTAAGACTGTTGCTTCTGACAAGGATTTAGACAAGTCTAAAGAAAAGATTGAATGTTTGGAAAATGAAAACAAGTGTCTTAAGGGTGAGGTTGTTTGTCTCAAGAATGAAATAGAAGTTCTCCATAATAGGCTTACTTTCTTTCAAAAAGGTATGCCCGAATGTAGCACTTCTATGTCTTCTCCTCATCATAGATCCGATGAAATCGTTGATCTAAACAAAAGACTTGACGAGATGACATCTAAATATGAAGAGTCCAAAGAAAGAATCATATATCTCGTGTCTAAACTCAACAACCACACCCATGACTTCATTGTTGAGAAAAGATTGTCCATAGAAAGTGTTAACAATGATGAACTCAAGAGAGAAAAAGAAAAGAATTTGCATCTCCTCTCTAGGGTTAAAGACTTGACCAATGAACTTGTTAATGCTAACAACATCACTGAAAAATGGGAAGGAAGTCAAACCGTGTTAAACTTCCTCACGAATCAAACCGAGAGATGTAACAAAACTACTGGTTTGGGGTTCAAATGGAACAGTCAGACTGACTGTTGCATCCAGAATCCTAAAACTGATTTTAGAAGGAGAAAATACGTGGGTCTTCCCGAATACATCATTTGCAATTATTGTGGTAACAATGGTCATGTTTTCAATGGGTGTACAAAACGATTTGATGACATTAGCAAGAACATCAAAACAATAAAGCAAATATAGATTAGGAAAGATACCATAAGATATGTGGATCACAAAAGGGGACCCAAGTTTGTTTGGGTTCCTAAACTCAAAATCTAATCTTGTGTAGGGCTTGGTGAGAGGCGGCCGCAATTGGTACTTGGATAGTGGATGCTCTCGTCACGTGACGGGTGATAGAAGCCAATTCCTCTCACTTAAAGCATACAATGGTGGCACGGTAAGGTTTGGTGACAACAAGAAAGGTGAAGTAATTGGCATTGGAAAAGTTGGTAAGTCACCATTACTTTGTGTCGACAATGTGCGGTTTGTCAAAGGCTTAAAACATAATCTCCTTAGCATTTCTCAACTTTGTGATAAGGGTAATTTTGTAGAATTTAGTGCTAATATGTGTCGAATATTTGATGCCACTACTAATGAACTAATACTCGAAGGAAGACTTGTCAAAGATGTTTACTTAACTAATTTGAACTCTCTATCCGGTCACAGCATGTCTTGCATGAGTGTAATGAACAATGATCCTTGGTTATGGCATAAAAGGTTTGGTCATGTTAGTACAAAAACTCTTAATACCCTTAAAAGACTTGACTTAGTTGAAGGTATTACCAACATAAAGTTTGATTTTGATAAAGTATGTGATGAATGTGCTAGAGGCAAACATGTTAGAAGTTCCTTTAAATCCAAAAGAATTATGAGTACATCTCAACCTTTGCAACTTTTACATATCGACTTGTGTGGACCAATGAGAACTAGAAGTAGAGGTGGTAGTCGTTATGTGTGTGTCATTGTTGATGATTACTCTAGGTTCGTTTGGGCACTCTTCTTAAGCTCTAAGGATGAGACATTTGATGAGTTTCTAATTTGGTTAAGAAAGATTCAAAATAAACTTGATTTAAAACTTGTTTCAATGAGAACCGATCACGGAACCGAATTCGAAAACTCATCATTTGGTGCTTATTGTGATGACAATGGTGTAGACCATAACTTCTCGGCTCCTAGAATACCACAACAAAATGGTGTGGTTGAAAGGATGAATAAAACCCTTGAAGGAATGGCTAGAACAATGTTATTATCTAGTAAGTTGCCTAAAAACTTTTGGGCCGAAGCGGTAAATACCGCTTGCTACATTCATAATCGTGTCATGATAAGGAGTATATTGAATAAAACTCCCTATGAATCGCTACGTGGAAGAAAACCCAACATTTCATATTTTAGATGTTTTGGAAGCAAATGTTTTGTTCATAACAATGGTAAAAACAACTTGGGTAAGTTCGATCCACGTAGTGATGAAGGAGTATTTATTGGGTACTCCGATCATAGCAAGGCCTATAAAGTTTACAATAAACGAACCTTGTTAATTGAAGAAAGCATCCATGTCATTTTTGATGAATCTAGTGTGCTTGGACAGGTACAAAACATGGATGATGATGATGAGGGTGAGGATGATGAGTTTGAGATTGGTCTTGTTCGAAAGGACTTCGTGTTTGAGGATGAAGAAACTCCCAACGCTGAATTGCAACAGACACAGGGACTGTCACCTTCAAAAGATATCAGCAACTCAGGGGGAACACGTAGCACAATGGTAAAAACAACTTGGGTACAAAACATGGATGATGATGATGAGGATGAGGATGATGAGTTTGAGATTGGTCTTGTTCGAAAGGACTTCGTGTTTGAGGATGAAGAAACTCCCAACGCTGAATTGCAACAGACACATGGACTGTCACCTTCAAAGGATATCAGCAACTCGGGGGAACACGTAGCACATCTGCTACTATTTCTTCTCTGGAAGCAACAGACCCAACGACTGTTGCCTCCACCTCCAGAACTGAAGCAACCCAAAACAGTAATGATGAAGATCACTCCAGGCCAGAAGAAACAGTCACTGTGACTGATGCTGCTGAGGGGGAACAAGAAACCATTGTTCCAAAGAAGTGGAAACATCAAAGCTCTCATCCACTTACTAATCTCACAAGTGATCTCAACTCGGGAATTCGAACAAGATCATCCCTCAACAATCTCGCTCATCTCAATGAGTATTGTGCCCACAATGCCTTCCTTTCTCAAATTGAACCTTCAAATGTAACAGTCGCCTTGACTGATGCAGACTGGTTGCTTGCTATGCAAGAAGAACTCAATCAATTCAAAAGAAACGAGGTATGTCACTTAGTCCCTAGACCGCCTAATCGTACCGTCATTGGTACTAGGTGGGTCTTTCGCAATAAGCTTGATGACTCGGGAGAAATTGTAAGGAACAAGGCTAGACTAGTGGTGCAAGGTTATAACCAACAAGAGGGTTATAACCAACAAGAGGGTATTGATTACGATGAAACCTATGCACCGGTAGCTAGACTTGAGGCCATACGATTGCTTATAGCTTTTGCGGCTCACAAAGGCATTAAACTCTTCCAAATGGATGTTAAAACCGCTTTCTTAAATGGATATTTGGAAGAAGATGTCTTTGTAGACCAACCACCGGGTTTTGAGAACAATGACTTGCCTAACCATGTTTTCAAATTAGACAAAGCTCTTTATGGTTTAAAACAAGCACCAAGGTGTTGGTATGATAGATTGTCTAAGTTTCTTATTGAAAATGGTTTTAAAAGAGGCTCCGTTGACAAAACATTGTTCTTAAAGTCACGATCAGATTTAACTGTTGGTTGTACAAGTATATGTTGATGACATTATATTTGGTGCAACAAATGAACTCCTTTACTTATATTTTTCGGAACTAATGAAATCGGAGTTTGAAATGAGCATGATGGGTGAGCTAGGATTTTTCCTTGGGCTCCAAATTAAGCAATCAAAGGATGGAATCATGATCCATCAACAAAAGTATATTAAGGAAATGCTTAAGAAATTTGGGATGACTAATGGTAAGCCTCATGATACACCTATGGTAGCCGGGTCCAAATTGGACAAAGATGAACTCGGTAAGAATGTTAGTGATAAGGTGTATAGAGGTATGATAGGCTCACTTCTCTACTTGACCGCAAGTCGTCCCGACATTCTCTTTAGTGTTTGTTTATGTGCTAGGTTCCAAGCAAATCCGAAAGAATCGCATTTTAAGGCCGTTAAACGAATTCTTCGGTATTTGATTGGAACACAAAATCTTTACTTATGGTACCACTTACATTGTCCTTTTGATCTCATAGGCTTTTCGGATGCGGACTATGCGGGGTGCACGGTGGATAGAAACAGTACCTCCGGAAATGCAACATTCTTGGGTCCTTGCTTGACTTCTTGGGGCTCAAAGAAACAAAACACGGTAGCTCTTTCTACGGCCGAAAGTGAGTATGTTAGTGCGGCACATTGTTGTTCTCAACTCCTTTGGGTAAAACAACAACTCTTGGATTTTGGTATTATTTTTGACTCCATTCCCTTAAAGTGTGATAATACGAGTGCAATAAATATTTCCAAAAATCCTATTCAACACTCTAAAACCAAACATATTGATATTCGTCACCATTTTATTCGTGATCATGTGGAAAAAGGACATATTAAACTTATCTTTTGCAAAACCGAAAATCAAATTGCCGATATTTTTACTAAGCCACTTGCAAGAGAACATTTTGAGAAATTTAGACTAGAAATTGGGTTAATTAATTGCTTGTGATTTTTAGTGTGAGTTTTACAAATTTCCTTAATTGATTAAATTAAAATTGGATATATGTTATTAAGTATTTTAAGTGCATTGACATCATTTTTAGACCAAAAATTGACACCGTATTCGTGAGTCGGTAATCACTCAACCTCATATCTAAATTTACGTTTATAATATGTTACCTTGCGTTTTATCTCGAGTGATTAAATGTGTTTAGTTGGGCCAACTACCTCACCTCCCTCATTTATTGGGCCATTTACTCACTTCAACCCACCTTCTATCCCTAACCACCCGTCCAAACTTCTAACCCACAACATCCATCTCTTCATCTCCCAAATCCTACCATCTCACCTACCCACTAACCTACCTTTAACCTACCATGGTAAAAACATCTTTCAACCCAACAATACTGATACGTGCATATTCTATGCATTTTATCTGCAGTTTTGGCACGTATTTCCATGCATAATTGTTAACTTTAAGCTACTATTTCTCCCGAAACGGTTTACTTTGCATTTTCTATGATTTATTGTAGGAATGAATGGAAGTAAGCTAAATCGAGCCTAAATCGTCCTCCGGAGGCAACTTCAGGGAAGCTTGGAAGAAGGAGGTTCGTACTCACTCACCTCGGGATGCGTGCATTGGAGTGAGGAGCTGTTTTTGAAGAAAAGAAGTGTTTTGCACAGCAGACCATCGTCGATCGACTATCTTTGTAAGGTCGATCGACCACCGAAGTACATCGACGCTCTTTGGATCGCCACCATCGATCGATCGACCATCGATCGATCGATCGACCGATCTTGAGTGAGAATTTTTTCTTCGTGTTAGACTTTTAAAAGCCCAACTTGTAATTAACTTTTGGCATCTTTTTATCAGTAGAACGCAGCAATAATTAGGTGATGCTTTTCATTATTGAAGAACTCAGTTTTTAGATCTAGCTTTGCTGACGGAAAACTTCGCTTTCGATACTTTGTTCTTGAATTCAATTAGTAAGTTTTTATGCAATTCCTTTCTTCTTTTAATTCTTGTTATTTCAATTCTTGTTTTATCAATTTAATTCCAGAAATTCATCTCTTGTCCTTTGTCTTTTATTTAAATTCAATCATGTCAATCTTGTTCTTTGTTGTCAATTTAGCAATCGTTTTAGTTTTAGTCATGCGTAGCTAATTTCTTTGATTGGGAATTAGGTGAGCCATGGCATAAGTTAGGATTGTTTTGTGGTATGAATTCTTCCGTATTGGTCTTGTTGTCTTTTGATAAATCCCTTTACTAGATTGAAAGATTAGTAATTTGAATTATCGTTAGATTGGAATTTCTCTTGAGTGAAAGCTTTGAGAAATTCCGGGGAATTAGGAGACCGCAAGGTTAATTTGAGCATAGATCGAAAGGCTAGCTTATATTCCCTGAGACCGTATTATAAGACCTCTGCTACTTTACTGACCTGACATTTGCCGTGGTGAACCGAAGTTCCCAGTCTTCTCTTTATCTTGTTGAGAAATTTCATTTTAACAATTAGCCAACTAGTCAACCAATCTCAAAACCCCCCAATTAATTGTTACCTTCATAGACTGAAAATTAGCAACCAAAATCAATCTTGTCTCTCTGTGGTTCGACCCTTACTATCACTAGCTATAGTTTTATTTTGGAATTATAAATTTAATTTTGATACAAAACGACGGTATCAAATTTAATCTTGTCTCTCTGTGGTTCGACCCTTACTATCTCTCTGTGGTTCAACCAATCTCAAAACCCCCCAATTAATTGTTACCTTCATAGACTGAAAATTAGCAACCAAAATCAATCTTGTCTCTCTGTGGTTCGACCCTTACTATCACTAGCTATAGTTTTATTTTGGAATTATAAATTTAATTTTGATACAAAACGACGGTATCAAATTTTGGCGCCGTTGCCGGGGAGACGGTGTTATTATGTTTGCTTTATTTTTAGTTTATTTTTCTTGTCTCAAGGAACTTTGCTTCCTTGAGACCGTTGCTTACCTTTGCTTCTAGTTTTGCTTTTGCACAGTTAGAAGACAGGTTTTTGAGAGGAAGACTTGAGTACTCTCACTTTGGAAATTATGGCTACAATATATGATAATCTACTGACCAAAGGAACACCAACTTCCAAAGGGGCACCATTTACCTACCCCTACTACGGGTAACTTTGAATTTCGTTCCTCTTATATCGATTTAGTGGAGCGAAATCAGTTTCTTTAGTCTACGAGATGAGGACCCCTTGAAGCATATGGAGATTTTCACGGACTCTTCTTTGTTCCATACCTATACCAGTGGGGTGACTCGGGATGAAGTAAAGGGATTGATGTTCTTATACTCCTTGAAGGATTCAGCGCGAGATTGGTACCGCTACCTCGATAGGGTAGCAATCGGAGTCACTGATTTGGACATCTCTAGCATTAGCCTTCTATAAGAAGTACTTCCCACTTTCAAAGGCGACGCCTTGAGAAGTAAAATCACAAGTTTCAGCAAGGAGGCGATGAAGGTTTTTGTGAAGCATGGGGACGTTTCAAAAGTTTGTCCGATTTGTCCCTCACCATGGTTTCCAGCAATGGTATCTTTGCAACCTATTTTATAATGCTCTATATGATGATTACAAGGTCATCCTGGATGCAGCTGCTAATGGAAGGTTCCAAAACAATACCGGTCAAAGTAAAGGTTGGAACACTATCGAGGAGATGGCAGTCCATAGAGCTGAGTTTGGAAGTTCACGTGGAAAGTCACGAAAGCAAAGTGATGAAATGAGTGCCGTTGTGACACTTATAACTTCTATTTCTACCCGTCTCGAGAAGCTCGAGATTTCTGAAGCTTCCAAGGAGAAAGTTGAAATACCTGTTCAAAACACAAATGAGATCGAGAAGTTGAGAGAAATGGTCCAACTCCTTTTGGTTCAAGTGACGAATATGGAAGCAGCCGGGATTGAGTCCTCAAGGAATTTTGTGAAGCAATTGGAGAATATAGAGGCTAAGCAAGTTGCTAATTCTTCAAGCAAATGTGAAGGGCCAATTGAAACGATTAATGCCATTAATCTCAGGAGTGGCCTCTCTTATGAAAGTCCCGACAAGCCAAGGGAAGACTCGGGAAATGATGAAGAAGCTCGTTTAAATTCTGGTGCAAAAACGAGCTCAATTGCCAGTACTTCTGGTCGATCGACCAACATTGTCGATCGATCGATCAAGCGTCGAGATAAAAAAGTTTCGATCGAAACTATTCACACCAAAGATGATCAATCGATCGACCAACATTGTCAGTCGATCGACTGGATCACCTGACGAAATCAATTCTGAACAGGAACTATTCACGCCCAGCCAAGTTGGTCGATCGACCACTCATATCAGTCGATCGACTGGAATCCCAGAGCAGGATGCAAATCCGTCAACTAGTTCGCATGATTCTTCACTCATTGATGATTTGTGGGGTTTTAAACCTACGGAAGCCGAAGGTTCTGATCCTACGGCCGGTGTTGCGATCCGTATTCGGAGCGTTTGAAGGCTACTAAGCTGGAGCGTAAGTTTGGTAAGTTTCGGAGATGGTCCGAATCTCGAGGTAACGGTTCCTTTCAATCGACTTAATTACCCAGGTACCCTCTTACGCTAAATTTATGAAAGATATTTTAAATCGTAAGAGAATTTTTCGTGATGATGGTAATGTTGCTTTTGTGGAGGAATGCAATGCTCTTTCACAAATTAATGTGCCACCTAAATTAAAAGACCCGGGTAGTTTTTCAATTCCTTGCACTATAGGTAACCACGTAATTGGAAAGGCCCTTTGTGACTTAGGGGCGATAAAGTGTCGGTGTCATGCCCTATTCTGTTTGCGAAAGGTTAAACATTGGTAGACTTAAGGTGACCGATATTACCGTTCAAATGGCAAATAGATCGACTCAGAGACCTATAGGGGTTCTAGAGGATGTACCCGTTCGAGTGGGTAAGTTTTTTATTCCTGTCGATTTCGTTGTTTTGGACATTGTAGAGGACAGTCAGATACCTATTATTTTAGGCAGACCGTTTTTACATACAGCTGGGGTTGTAATAGATGTCAAACGCGGAACCATCACCTTAGAGGTAGCGGATGACACCATTGAGTTCGATCTTGCTCACAAGGCGATCAACTCTTGATGAGGATACGTGTTATTCCATTGATATTGTTGTGTGGTTACTTGTAATTGGAGGTAATCCTTAGCCAAGGATCCCTTAGCTGATTTAACCCGTTTAGATGAGTGTGCAGGTAATACAATGGAGAATGCTGAGGAGCCAGATGCTTTGGTAGCCTCAATGGAGAGCTACGAGCTCAATGAGGAAGAAGATGAGATGCTCTTGAGCCTAGCCAACGAGAACTTGGTAAACACTTGCTACACCATTGAAGCTGATTCTGTCTATGCTGTAGAGGTAAAAGTGCCAGAGCGTAAGCCACTTCCTCCTAATCTTAAGTATGTTTTTCTAGATGATACGGAGCAGTACCCAGCTATTGTTAGCTCTAAGCTTAATGATGACCAGCTGTCTGCTTTGATGTGTGTGCTTAAGAAAACAGGGAAGGCTTTGGGTTACTCTTTGGATGACATTAAGGGCATCAGCCCCGATGTTTGTATGCACAGGATAGAGTGGAGGAGGGCCATAAGCCTTACAGATGTGGTCAACGCAAGTTGAACCCGAAGATGCGAGGAAGTTGTTATGGAGGTGATGAAACTACTCGATGCGGGTATTATTTATACGGTTGGCAACTCCAAGTGGGTTAGCCCGATTCGAGGTAGTCCCGAAGAAAGGAGGGACTACCGTGGTTAAAAATGATAAAAATGAATTAATACCTACTCGAGTAGTGACAGGGTGGCGGATGTGCATTGATTATAGACAGTTGAATGCCGCCACCAAGAAAGACCACTTCCCCCTCCCTTTTGTTGACCAAATGACTGAAAGACTTGCTTCTAACAAATTTTTCTGTTTTCTAGACGGATATTCAGGGTTCTTTCAGATCCCTATTCATCCGGACGATCAGAGTAAGACCACTTTTACCTGTCCACAGGGTGTTTTTGCATATCGTAGAATGCCTTTCGGATTGTGTAACGCCCCTGCTACCTTTCAGAGGTGCATGATGGGGATTTTTTCTGATTATATAGAGAATATTATAGAAGTATTCATGGATGATTTCTCAGTTTATGGTAGTGACTTTGATCGTGTTTAGCTAACCTTGATAAAGTCATGCAGCGTTGTATAGATGTTAATCTTGTTTTAAACTGGGAAAAGTGTCAGTTTATGGTCAATGAGGGAGTTGTGTTAGGGCATCTAATTTCTGACAAAGGTATACATGTTGATAAGGCAAAGGTGCAGGTGATTGAGCAATTACCGCCTCCCGTGAATGTTAAAGGAGTGAGGAGTTTCCTAGGTCACGCTGGTTTTTACCGGCGTTTCATTAAGGATTTTTCAAAAATTGCTAAACCACTTACACATTTGCTCCTTAAGGATGATGTCTTTGAATTTACTGATGAGTGCCTTGCCGCTTTTAACAGGTTAAAGGAGGCCCTATTTTCTGTGCCAATCATTCAGCCGCCTGATTGGGACCTCCCATTTGAGATCATGTGCGATGCCAGCGATTATGCGGTCGGTGCAGTTTTGAGACAACGGAAGAATAAAGCTTTAAATGCCATATATTATGCGAGCCAAACTCTGGAAGAGGCTCAAATTAATTATTTTACCACTGAGAAGGAGTTTCTAGCTGTAGTTTTT
Organism: Silene latifolia; assembly: GCF_048544455.1. Classification (NCBI taxonomy): domain Eukaryota; kingdom Viridiplantae; phylum Streptophyta; class Magnoliopsida; order Caryophyllales; family Caryophyllaceae; genus Silene; species Silene latifolia. Next base: position 45,923,631 of record NC_133533.1, on the reverse strand, counting down.
GCCTTAGACAAATTTCGGTCTTATTTGTTAGGTTCTAAGGTTATTGTTTATACTGACCATGCAGCGTTGAAGACTCTCTTTATTAAGAAAGATGCGAAGCCGAGGCTTTTGAGATGGATACTCCTTTTGCAGGAGTTTGATTTGGAGATCAAAGACAAGAAAGGAGCTGAGAATGTGGTGGCTGACCACCTATCTCGTTTGCAGCTGACAGAAAGGGAGGATTCGTTACCTATTAATGATTCTTTTCCTGATGAGAGTCTGTTAGCTATTACTACTTCAGGGTCTCATCCACCTCCGTGGTTTGCTGATTTCGCTAACTTTCTTTGTGAGGTAGGATACCACCCGAGCTTTCATGGCGGAGAAGAAGCGGTTTGCTTATGATGCTAGACAATATTTTGGGATGATCCTTATGTTTTCAAGGAATGCGCAGACGGTCTCATCCGGAGATGCGTACCTCAATGGGAGGTGAAGGATATCCTAGAGGCTTGCCACTCTTCTGCTTATGGTGGTCATCACGGTCCGTCCAGATCGTAGCTAAGGTACTCAATCTGGTTTCTATTGGCCGACTTTGCATGCAGATTGTCGCAATTTTGTTCTTGAGTGCGATGCTTGTCAAAGATCGGGAATATTTCCAAGAGACATGAGATGCCACGGGTAGGCATTCTTGAGGTTGAGATTTTCGATGTCTGGGGCATTGATTATCAAGGACCTTTTCCGAGCACTCAAGGTAATAAATATATCCTCGTAGCTGTAGATTATGTATCCAAATGGGTGGAAGCTATTGCTACTCCCCATTGCGATGCAAAGGCCGTGATTAAAATGTTTAAAAAGATTATTTTCCGTCGTTTTGGTGTCCCTCGGGTTGTCATTAGCGATGGGGGATGCATTTTAAAGAGAAACAACTTAGTGCTTTATTGACTAAATTCGGTGTCCAACATCGTAGAGGTTTGGGGTATCATCCCCAAACTAGTGGTCAAAGTTGAGGTTTGACAGAGAATTGAAAGAAGTCTTAGCTAAAGTTGTTTCTAAATCACGGAAAGACTGGAGTCTTAAGTTAGATGATGTCTTATGGGCTTATAGAACTGCGTTTAAAACGCCAATCGGGATGTCACCGTACCGACTGGTTTATGGTAAGACATGTCATTTATATGTTGAGTTAGAGCGTAAGTGCTGGTGGGCTATTTGTGATTTGAATTTGGATCCTAACCTCTCTCGTGAGAAACACATGACACAGCTGAATGAGCTAGAGGAATTTAGGTCGCGGCCTATGACAATGCAAGGATCTACAAAGAGAAAACAAAGCGCTGGCACGACAAGAGAATCATCAAGCGCGAATTCCATATTGGCGATAAGGTACTCCTTTTTAATGCTCGTATCCGTCTATTTCCTGATAAGCTGAAATCCAGGTGGACCGGCCCCTATACGGTCACAGCAGTCACAAAGTTCGGATCAGTTGAATTGGAGACCTCCGCTGGAGAAAGGTTCAAGGTTAATGGCCAATATGTGAAGCATTATCACGGATCAGATGCATATGTTGGGAAAGTCGAGGTATTATACTTCGACCCGTTATCGGATGATGCAAAGTGAGGTAAAAAGGTCGTGCGGGACCTCTTAAACCAGCGCTAACTGGGAGGCAACCCAGGTTGTAATTATTTGTAATTTAGGAATTTTATTTTGTTATTTCATTTAATTTGCATTTTTTTGAGTTCTTTTGTATTCTTTAATTCCTTTCAATTTGCAATTTCTTGGTTTGGGAATATGCGCGCCTTTGATAAATTTTGCAGGAATTTATTTTATGCAAAGTGCGTAGGTGGAATGCTGGATTTTTGTGAGAGGAAGACAGAAGTTATGATGGCAAAATGAATTTTGACGAAGTAAGGTTCAATTGCCAGCTCTAGAAGTCGATCGACTAAGTCAATGAGTCGATCGACCAATACACGAGACTCTAGAAGCTGTTAAACGAAAGATCGGTCGATCGACCGAGTAAAGTGGTCGATCGACCACTCTGCGGGATCAGACTACAACTAAAAAGGGAAGTTTTCACTCATTCATTCATTCACTTTCACAAACTCAGAAAATAAGCAAACCCTAAGTTCATCCCCTTTTTCGCGATTTTCACCTGAAATCTCGTCTTACACTTGATTTTTCTTGCTTTAATCTTCAAGCTTCTTCATGGTATGTCTCTAATCCCATTTCCATGCTCTATTTTCGATTTTACTGCGTTTTTATGCAAAATTTTCGAGTAATGTGCATTTGAGATGGAAAAATCGATTTGGGGAAATTGATTTTTGGGATTGATTTCTTGTCTTTTCTATGCTTTAATCGCTTATTCTACCCTTTCCCCCTTGATTTTTAAGCAAATAAACAGCTAGGATGTGTTTAAATCCGTTTCCCCCAAAATTTTCGAAACCCTAATTTGCTTTCCAGTTATGATTTGTTTCGGGTTTCCTTAAATTCACACTGTTAGGGGATTCTTGTGCTAATAGGCTGTTTGCAGGTAACAAAAATGACGAAAGGGAAGGAGCACATGCACGAGGGTCAGTCAAGCCAAGGCCCTCCCAAGCGGCCACGCGGACCGCCACTGATGATAAAGGCTACTACGGATAGTCTACCTGACTATCCGCAGGTTATCTTTGCTGATTCTACTCAACGTGCTAAGTTTTCCCTTTTTGTTGCGAGAATGAAGGTCACAGCTACCCGGTTTCTCCATAAAGATACTTTGGAGAAATTAGGTCATTATGAGTCGGTTGTGTCCCGCTAAACGGGACAGGTATGATGGGTCTTGTGGACATGGCTGAGTTCACATACTACATTCTGACCCTTGAATTCTTTTCGTCTTATGCTTTTAATTCGCTGCTTTTAAGGAAAATAAGACTAACCCTTGCATTTCCTTTCGGCTTTTCAATGTCAACTACTCTCTGACATTAGCTGATTTTGCCGGTTTTCTGGGTCTTTATTTTGAGGGCTGAACCTCGGATACCTCTGATGTTCATCGAGTCATGTGGTCTTGCATCAGTGACTTTCACGGGCCTAAAAGGACGGGCACTTCCGTCCATTTGCCCCGTCTTCGTTATTTTCTACGGCTAATGGGTAATACCATTTTTGGCCGTAAAGAGTCTAATAATGTGAATAATATTGAATTGTCAATCTTAGCGGGCTATCTGAACATTGAAAGTCGGATAGCCCGTATCTATAACATCGCTTATTTGACCGCCGCTCACTTTCAGACTGTAAGTGAGGGCACTTTGACCACTATTGCTTGTGGTGGGTTGGTGACGCGTCTCGCCAACCGTCTTGTTTTACTTTTCCCTCGACAGGAGGACCCCATCGACCCTGACCTACGTTTCATGGACCTTCCTTACGCGAGGGCTGTTTATTGGGTCGATAGACAGATGCGGTGGATGATAGATTCTTTCATCTATGACCGCATCCTCACATCATCGGCTACCCTCCTATCCCGCCCCTTACCATCGTTTCGGGGGCGCTCGGCCACCCTTGCCTAGTTACAAGGCTTCCTCGGTGGCGGCCATCGCATCGCTAGCACTTCGAGGAGAGCTCGTGCCTCCTCTTCACAGGCACCCTCTACCTCCACTACTGCTCCCACTGGCTACCCAGCCACTTTTCGACCTCCTACTCCTTTGGTTGTCCCTCCGGTCATGGACCAGAGGGCAATGTCACATGTGTTGGGTGACTTGTGCAGGAGCTTTGACCAGCACAGGCTAGACACGGCTCTAGCCCTCTACCCGGTTTACGAGGAGTTAGCCCGAGGAGGGATGCTCCCACAGGGTGCTTGGACTCACCCTTCCTACTTTGTCCCTCCTGTGGGCGGCTACCCTCAGCCTGCCAGGAGACCCCCTCCTACTACTACTGCTGGTGCCTCCACTTCCAGGAGAGCCACTGCCGCTGCTGCTGAGGCGGACGAGGAGAGCGACTCGGGGTCCGGAGAGTCTAGTGGAGAGGAGTACGATGGTGGAAATTAGACGCTGGTGACCTCTTCGTTTTTGGCTGGTTTGGGGAGGTCGTATTTTGTGAGTTCCCTCCTTTCTTTATTAGCCTTCTTTTCTTTTATTATGCTTTTATTCTCCCATTTTTCTGCTGGTGATTTGCTGCTGAGCACAATGAGGGCATTGTGCGTTTTGGTTTGGGGAGGGTATTTGCATATACCTTTTGTTTTGCATCTGCATTTGTTTTTTTATTACATTTCAGTCACATGTTTAGTGCATTTCTGTTTGCATTTGTTTAATGAATTTTTTTTTTTGAAAATTCAAAAAAAATAAAAAATATCACGTTTACTTTTGCATATAGTTGAGTCGGATTGGAGTTATTAATGATGATTTTGCACTATTAGTCAAATATGCCATTCCTTGCCTTTTCACAGCTGCTTAGAGAGAATTATAAGAGATTTCTCAAATTTTGTTATGGAATTCATTTCGGGTAATTAGACTTGACTCATTACTTTTGGCAAACTACTTATACTTTCTGAGATATAGAGCCTATAACCGGTGACATTCATGACCGGTTAATTTAGGATTGAGAGTAGTACTCCCTTCATTTCATGTTTTGCACGTGTATGAGTTTTGATTGCTTATTGCTTATACGCATTGGTTTGTGGTCGGTATTGCATGTTTTGAGAACTATTTCATCCTCCCCCTTTCTCGTTTTACCCCATTAACTCCACTATAAGCTATAACTGCCAGTTGCCCTCAACTACATCCCATACTTAGCCTACCATTGTGCCAAGCTAGGAAGTAGTAGAGGATTTTTTGTCGGATTAGAAGCGGTTTTGGTTCGTTTTGTACTGATGGAGTGAGTATTGATGAGAAGTGAAGGGGATGTTAATGTTTCAGCTGGAAAGAAAGAAAAAATTTCAGAAAAAATGAAAAAAAAAAGGGACTTACCTGGGCAGAGAGCTCTGGTTGTGATAGGGTGGTCGATCGACTGCCATCACTGGTCGATCGACCATCAGTTCAGAAGATGAAAAAAAAAATGAAAATGAAAGAAAAGAAAAAGAAACAGACAGAAAGAAAAAAAAGAGGAGTTTTGAAAATAATAAGGTTTTGGTTGAATAAGAACGCGCCTCATATGCTTATTTCATGAATTGGAGGCGTTTGTCTTGGGATTTTGTGATGCCTAGTCTTTTAAAGGCATGGTTTATATGTTGAGTTGGAGGAAGGGATACGGTTTCTGATGGTTGTATAGGTACTAGCTTGGCTCTTACCTTCACTTTTTCCATAATTGTTTTGCCCTTCTTTTTCCACTTAACCTCACATATCCAAATCTTGCAATAGTTCGGCATGTAATAGTCTTTGACGGTGGTTATGCGTATGTACGGTAGCTAGAATCATTATTCATGCTAGTCAAGCATACATGTTTTGTCGGTCGCAGTCTAGGTGAGAGACTGTATTTTTCTTTCCTCTCTTTTACATATAATCTTACCATTTGCTTTGCTGAGGGAAGAGTGACCCGGGAGAGTCCGAATGTATGAGTCTTGCAAGGTCGAACGCCCGATTTAATTCCATGATATGCATAAATTTGTTCACTTGATTTAAGCTTTGCAGTAGTTGACTATGTGCATTAAACGGTTTGGCATTGATTTGTAGCTAGCTCTGAGGTATACTCCTTTCCATTTAGTTTTTATATGGGTCATAGTGCTTGCTTGGGGACAAGCAAGGTTTGGTTTGGGGAGATTTGATACGTGCATATTCTATACACTTTATCTGCGGTTTTGGCACGTAATTCCATGCATAATTGTTAACTTTAAGCTACTATTTCTCCCGAAACGGTTTACTTTGGATTTTCTATGATTTATTGTAGGAATGAATGGAAGTAAGCTAAATCGAGCCTAAATCGTCCTCCGGAGGCAACTTCAGGGAAGCTTGGAAGAAGGAGGTTCGTACTCACTCACCTCGGGATGCGTGCATTGGAGTGAGGAGCTGTTTTTGAAGAAAAGAAGTGTTTCTGCACAGCACCATCAGTCGATCGACTATGCTGTAAGGTCGATCGACCACTGAAGTACATCAGACGCTACTGGATCGCCACCATCAGTCGATCGACCATACTGATCAGTCAATCGACCGAACTTCGAGCTGAGAATTTTTTCTTCGTGTTAGACTTTTAAAAGCCCAACTTGTAATTAACTTTTGGCATCTTTTTATCAGTAGAACGCAGCAATAATTAGGTGATGCTTTTCATTATTGAAGAACTCAGTTTTTAGATCTAGCTTTGCTGACGGAAAACTTCGCTTTCGATACTTTGTTCTTGAATTCAATTAGTAAGTTTTTATGCAATTCCTTTCTTCTTTTAATTCTTGTTATTTCAATTCTTGTTTTATCAATTTAATTCCAGAAATTCATCTCTTGTCCTTTGTCTTTTATTTAAATTCAATCATGTCAATCTTGTTCTTTGTTGTCAATTTAGCAATCGTTTTAGTTTTAGTCATGCGTAGCTAATTTCTTTGATTGGGAATTAGGTGAGCCATGGCATAAGTTAGGATTGTTTTGTGGTATGAATTCTTCCGTATTGGTCTTGTTGTCTTTTGATAAATCCCTTTACTAGATTGAAAGATTAGTAATTTGAATTATCGTTAGATTGGAATTTCTCTTGAGTGAAAGCTTTGAGAAATTCCGGGGAATTAGGAGACCGCAAGGTTAATTTGAGCATAGATCGAAAGGCTAGCTTATATTCCCTGAGACCGTATTATAAGACCTCTGCTACTTTACTGACCTGACATTTGCCGTGGTGAACCGAAGTTCCCAGTCTTCTCTTTATCTTGTTGAGAAATTTCATTTTAACAATTAACCAATTAGTCAACCAATCTCAAAACCCCCCAATTAATTGTTACCTTCATAGACTGAAAATTAGCAACCAAAATCAACCTTGTCTCTCTGTGGTTCGACCCTTACTATCACTAGCTATAGTTTTAGTTTGGAATTATAAATTTAATTTTGATACAAAACGACGGTATCAAATACCCGTCAAACCCACAAAAATGACCTCACCACCCGTCACATCTGACCCACCAACATCAACAACTCCAAACATGCCTTCACCCGAAATCTCCCATGCCTTTCCTCCACAAACCTCAACCACGACTCCAACCCCTTCACCGAACCCGGATCTACCAAACCCTCATCCAACACCTCTCTCCACTGTCCCACCATCATCGGTCCCATCCGACGACATCCCCATCTCCACCATGGTAGGGCGTCGTACTCGAGGAGGTCGGAAGAAGAGCACTACTGTCCCAAGTTCCTCTTCTGAACCGGTTACGGTGAATGTTGATGATATTGAAGAAACTGAATTCGATTTGAATGAGAATCCAACCAAGTCTGCGCGAATCCGATCCGATTAGGCAAAGAAAAACAACAAAAGAAAAGATAAAGCTTCTTCATCCCAATTACCCCCCATTTCTGAAAGTGTCGAGCAAAGCAACATTGAAAACCCCACTATCAATCCTCCTGTTGAAACACCAAGTGAACCACCATTGAAAAAATCGAAACCTTCAAAGAATAAATTAGTGTACCTTTCTCCCTCAGATTCGGTTTCCCTAACCTCTAAGTGGGATTTGGCTCTTGTTTGGGATCACCTTGAAAGTCTAGATCTTCCTACCTCTATCTACAAAAACTGTGAGAGGTTGATGAATCCCAAAGCCATCCATTCTCCTCGGGTTTACAACCAAACTTGGTTCGAGCCTCCCGCCTTTCACACTGTCCGTGACATGATTTTGGCTCAAGGTTGGGAAAAATTGTTGGAAATGCGTGAACCGGTCTTTGTGAGTGAGGTGATTCAATTCTTTGCATCCGTCCGAGTTGACAAATCGGGTGAATTTCTCACGGTTAAGGTGAATGGTAAGCCTCTGAAACTTACTCAATCTGATTTTGCTACCGCCCTTGGTATCCCAACCGGAGGTTATGACAAACTCCCCTCCGAAACCTGGGTTGCTTTACCTTACGCCTCACCCCTTAGTGTCGCTCAAGTCGTGTGTCCTAGAGCAGTCTCTTGTGGTCCAGTTACCAACACCCAAATACCCCCTCCTCTTCGAATTGTCTTTAACATGTTGTGTCGTTCCATTTACCCTTCGGGTGACCGGGGAAAACTTTCCATAGCCCAACAATATTTAATCTATCACATTGAAACTCACAAGAAGGTGAACTTAGTTGGGTTAATGTTTAAGCGATTTCATCTTATTTCGACCAAACTCCGTAGACCCTCTTCTAGCATGCTACACTTACCTTATGGAATGTGGTTGTCGGTTGTGCTCAAGGCACATGGGGTATTAGTGAGTACTAGCTTGGGGTCATTAGACATGTGACATTATGAGTAATGGTCAAATGGGGAAAATGCTTATCAAAGTGGAAAATGATGAATTGATTTCCGTGACAATTAAGACGGATCCGGAGGGTGGGTCATCTAGTAAAGTGAATACGGGTAGTATGCGGGAAGTTCTTCAAGTCGTGGCTGAATTGAGTGCTTGGATTAAGCACGATGCTCATCAAAAGGATTTGGTGATCTCGGCCCTTGCCTCCACCGTGGACCTTATTCGTGGAGAAGTGGACATTATATCCACTCTTGTCTCAACAAAGGAACATGGTGATAATGCTCCATTGGATGATGATCCCTTGGGTAGTGGCTCGGATGGTGAACAAGCTTCCTCCCCTTAGCCTATCCCTTCTATCTCGGCCCCCTTGACTTTGCCCGTGCCTTTTTCATTTTGTCCCACCTTGTTGTGCCCTCCTAAGACTATTTTTTTTTCTCGTTATTTTGATGTTTGGTGGTGTATCTTAAACTTTATTTAGCCATGGTGAACTATTGTGAACTTATGTTTAATCCGTATGTTTATGTTGACTTTGTTACCTTGTCACGTTTATATGTGTCTTTTTGTGTTTTCTTGTGGTTATTTGAACTCTAATGCCTTTGACATCCCTATCCGTTTGATGATGTCAAGAGGGGGAAAAGGTAAACTCATGCTCTTAATCTCTTTGCATATTGATTAACTAAAGTCTTGTGTAACCTTCTTAGTTTTGAATCTTGTTTTGGGGAAATGTAAAATTGTCATGGCTAGTTTGATTTTAGCTCTTGCCTTAGGTAAGGTAATATTGTCCCTTCTCTCATTTGATCTTGCTTGTTTAAAATCTTGAATTAAGGTGTTTACATTGCTTATACATTCGTTTGGGGCTTGTCATCATCAAAGGGGGAATTTGTTGGGTTCCTTATATTGATGATGACATGCCCATTTGATTTGTGTTATCTTAGTTTACCTTTTCAGGATTAATGATTTAATCAAGCATGGATTAAGAAGTGTTGAAGTTGTTAATCATCCCATTGTATTGAGTCTTAGTGTCATCTAATGTACAAGTGAGAAAGTAGAGTATCTTAGAGTAATAGAAACAGTCAAGACGACTGTTACTTTCATTAGTAAACAGCTGCTTGGATTGTTGCCACAATTCGTAACACTTGAAGCCTTTTTATCTTTTGAAAATCTTTCACGTGTCTCTTATTTTTCAAAGATAAACTTCAGATTTTTATTAGGAGATGACCTTCAATAAAGAGTGGTTTGAATAATTATTAATTTCAAAATATTTCCTCTTTATGCAAATTTGACCCTTTGGTCCTTTAAGAAAACAAGAAATGCTTTTTGCCATTTTAGTGTTAACTTGTCATCATGTGATTTGTCTTTTCTCTCTTTGTTTTCTGAATTTGCATGAGCTTTTAAGGATATCTTTCAAACACTCTTTCTCTATTCTTGCCTTTGCAAAAGAACCTTCTTTGGTGAAAGTTTTGAGTGGTTGCTAAAGCTCTTCACATGTGTGGTCTTTGACCCTTCAAAACCCTAGCAACCTCCTCACCCTTTCTCTCTATAAAAGGCGAGCCATCTCCTTCATAAAATCCCAAGACTTCTTTCTGAAATTATTTTCAAGTTTGCAAATTTGTTTTTCAAAGCTTTAAAAACCGTGTGTCCTTTGAAAATCTTCTAAAGAGTCTTCAAGTTGTTACAGTCGTGGCTACTGTTACTTTAACTTACTAAACTCTCTTGCTTAAAAATTGTTAATCTTGTAAAAGTTGTCCATCTCTATTCTTTGCTAAGAATATGTTAGTGGAAACTTGATCCTATAACATTCTAAGTGTGTTAGTAGAGTTTAGGACGGAGTAGTCTTCAACTCTTGGCAACCGGAGTAGGTTGCGAGTTGGCTTGTCATAAGAACGGAGTAGTTCTTGGACTCGCTTTACAACCGGAGTAGGTTGGTGTCTTTTATTGTACGGGTCTTTTAGTTGTCGGAGTAGATCACTAAAAGAAATCAATAAAAAGTAGATTGGACGTAGGCACTTGAGTTTCTTGCCGAACCAATTCAAAAATCTCGTGTTCAATTGTCTTACTTTATTTCCATTTTGCTCTTTTATTTTTGTTTGTCTTGCTTTGCTTACATTTCAAGTAATAGTTCATCATATTTGTCACATTTGGTCTGTGATCTGTATTCCATAAATCGAGACAAATAGATACGATCCGAAACAGTTATTACTTTCATACTTCAGCAGGCATTCATTTTAGTACTCGTGTAATCTCGCTATATTACTCGAAGTATTCTCTCTTCTCTTTTGTTTTCTTAACTCACTTTAATTAATAAAGTTGTAGTTAAATTTTTAAATAGTACCTAATTCACCCCCCTCTCCTCTTAGGTACTTGAATCCATAAACTCAACAATATTTAAGGAAAAAACATAAAACAAAAGAGATCGATCATGTTTGACTACTGCTCATCGTAAGGCATGCAAACTAAATACCCATTTGTTCCAAATCAATGTAATTGTATTTACACCAGATATCCTTAATGATTTCTTATGATTCTTCCAAATTTGGATTCCCTTTGATCAAGTTCCTATCACAACCGTTGTTTTGCTTCTTTACATTAAATCTGCTCGCTACTGGTTCAAGACTTTTCCCAACCTGCTATTTAAACTTGACAATAATGGAACTTATGGAGAACTCGAAATAATACCCATTTGTACCTGCTACTCAGAAGAATACGTGATACCATACAAACATTTTGATAAGGTGAAGCCAGCTAGTCTTCTTTAGCTATCAATCTTCTTTAGGACGGAAGTAGCGCAGCCGTCTTAATAATAAAACGGGTCAAATATCATCCCACATGATAGATATATAAGACAAATATTTTGTTTTTCCCAATGTATTATGCTTTTGTATTATTCCTATATTTGATCCCACATGACTATATTTGATCCGTCTTAACAGATATACTCACTTTAAATGAGAATGTGTCTTGTTAAATTAGGCCTTTAATCAGTGTATTCTTAAACTTGAAAAGAGATTAGCAGATCACAGACGAATATAGTTTTACCCAATTGTAACACGCCAAAAAACATTGGATGACCTAATGCAAAAAAAATTCAGGGGGTGTTTGGTTCACCCAATATAGGTATGAGGTATGGGTTTGGAATGAACCAAACCCATACCATGTGTTTGGTTGACAAAATTGAAGGTTTGATACCCATACCTCAAACCCATGAGGTATGGGTTTCTCATATCCAGGGAGGGGGTGGGTATGAGATTGATACCCATGGTATCAAATTACAAATATTAAAAAAGTGATAAAAATAATTGTAAAAAAATCATTTTATACCCACGCGTGAACCAAACACCCCCTCAAAGGTTTACGTACGTTACCGCTCCAATGTATACCTTTATTTCCTTCTACTCATCTGATTGTTACATCTAAATAAATTATGCCTTAAATTCGATTGTCCACGCCAACATTATTTCTCCAATTGTAATACATACACCTGAACGTTAGGAACACACAGATTGTAAATGAAAAAATGTTAGGAACCTCAAACTCCAATCAAACGATACCATAACAACCATGTCTATTGTCTATCAAAACAAAATATGTTGCTTAAATAAAAATTAGTCAATACGGAGTAGTTTAATAAGCACAGACATAGAATAACAAAGAAAACTTCTTAAACGACGGCAAATATTAATGGCTCTATTACTTAGCGATGCCTGTCAAGCATAAATGACGAAAAAATTACATTTACCCTCTCTTCTCCTCCCATGTACTATATCTATATGGAAAAAAGTGTTGATATAAATCAATATAACTGAAGTAATATTAACATGGAATATTTGCAAATTTAAAATGAGAAATAAACTATAAAGAGAAAACAGGAAAAATATTTCATACCTTTTAACTGGAAGCTGCTTTGTGTCATTCATGTAAGGTTGGGTTTATAAAGGTGTAATAATAGGGATATGGAAGGATAAAGATTCTTGTTGAAGTCGGAAAGGCTTATTAATTTAGGCCATAATGAAGAAGAAGATGAAATGGAAAGCTGGGATGCGTTATACTTGTACGTAACGGGCGTACACCGTAAATGAAGAGGTGGAAAAGACCAATCGTCTGATTTTGACACGGTTTCTCGGGCAATTACGGTAACAACAGAAACTTTGAAAAGAGGGTGGAAATGTGGTGCTGCCACGTGGACTCCACAGTTTTACCCTTTTTATGTTATAGATGTGGTGCTGCCACGTGGACTCCACAGTTTTACCCTTTTTATGTTATAGATGTGAGAAGATGAAGAGGAGTGAGGAACCGGTTGGGAGGGAGTGATCAAAGGGAGTCAATGCATGTCTTTTACTTTTGCAATTGTTCTTTTCAGAACAAAACTAGGGTGAAGTCTTAGAGGTTAATCATTGTTATTTCAACAATTAAAAACAATTAGCCACTTCACCTAAATACCCATAAAAACACCGGTTTACATTTTATATGCAATTCATTTTATTTTTGTCAATTGTCATTTTTTCGTATAATGTGTGACATGTAACATGTTATTTAATAATATTAATGCATATTTAACAATTAAATATCATTACATATATTAATTTAATTATATACAATAATTGAATAGTAATTCAAAATTACAAGTAAATAAAATGGTTCATGTTAATATAATTTATAACATATTGCAATTATAATTAACCGTTCATTCTTAATTTAATTGTTTCATAAACAAAGTTTTAGTTCTAAATAACATTTTATTTACTAAAACGAATCGCATTTAATCGAATTACAATAATATTCATATTCTCACTCACATATGTAAATTGTTCAATTTTAAGGAATTAATTAATCTGTATCATTATACAATTAATTAATTTATCTATTAAGGGAATTGTCCTTTAGGTGCGACCTTAAGGGACCAATTGATCACCACCGTCAAACGACAATAATGTCAAACTCTAGTCAGCCAATCATTACTGATTAATGTTGATCAATTGATGTATAAAAATGAATCATCCCTTTACGTATTCTTATCATGAGTTTTATTAATGTGATCGCACTAATTTTGAGTACACATTCTCCAACAATCTCCCACTTGTCCAAGACAAGTGTGCGTGCGTCACCAATTCTCTTATCCTATTACAATCTCCCACTCAATGCAAGGTGTCTTTCAGGTCGTTCTTGAAAGTGATCATATCAAGAGTGGTTTATTTTCTCGATCTGGAGAGTAACTGTCTGACCGGAACTAGCTACCAAATATACCTTCCGAGCGTGGCCACGCATTTTCAGTTCACTACTCCTCGAGTGGCCCTGAGGTTTTTAAATAACCCTGACAAGGGTGTGGACAATTCCTATCGCACTATTCCCTTTGTTTAGCCACAGCTCATTATGACCCAAGAGATGCCCATTTGACCTCATTTACGAAGTCGTAGAGCATAACTCTAAGTCACTCAGAAAATGTGCCAACTTGGGCGAACTGTCTTTAGTCAAAGAATTGACTCAAAAGAATACTATAGTAGCTCTTGCCTCGACAGTGTATGAATTACCGAACTCTATAAGCGGTCATCGCCGTGAGTGTCCCTTACAGTCTGCCTATGTGATCGACTAGTCATCTCTTATGACCCTATGACACTTGAACTTGCCATCAGTCGACTCACACTCTAGTCACTTGGAGACATCACCTCATCTATGTGATTAGGGGCCAATACTATGTTAATCCAGTTCACTTTAGATAGGGTTCAATATTGTCTCGACAACCTATCTGGAAAACAAAGTATTATAAGAAAAGAGTTTTGAATGAAACTCAAACGATGAATGTATTATCACATATGTAAAATTGATACTATATCAATTACTACATAATCTATAATCCATACTTAATATTGTATACAACTATACATCTCAACTCAATTGAAATGGCATGACTTATCATGCTAAGCCTATAAGAAGGCTTTGGTTAGTAAGTCTTAGCAACACGTTGCACTTTCCTTAACCTTATTATATACTTTTTCCTTGTTATGTATAATCGTTATCATGAAACTTTTGAGTACATGTCTAAATCCAATCTAGACATAGGCTTCCGAGCCTTGAATAGCTCCCACTGATCTCACAGTGAGTAGGGATACGACTTTCGGTTATTGGAACGAACTACCATAATTCCTCCATTTTCATTGAACTGAATCCTAATATCATTCCCTCCTTCTTTCATATCTTATCATTGCAAGTGTACTCAATTTCCTTTGTATATATCTCATTGTTCAACTGCCTAGGATATTTCTAGCAGATATCCTCCTTAAATAATATAGACAAGATGGTTCTCCAACCATCCTTATGTGTTTAGAATATGGTTTTTATGTAACTTATTACACATGAATCCAATGATTATTTCTACATACTTATCCTCTCTAATCTATCACTATAGATTCGAATACTAAAGATGTCTTACACCTCTTCCTAGTCTCCCAATCACTTCTTCACGGAAGAGAGTATTGGCCCATCATTTTCAATGAATAATATGTTATCTAAATATGAGACATGTAAGACAAATCATTAGTGCTTCTTGAGTACTAATGAATAGATTATATGGCTATATAGTGACTTTCACATAAATTCGATTTGTAACCTTTCGTCATACTCTAAGTATATGAATTATAAGAATGACGATACTTCTTAGCTTAATGAATTAATCCCACAGCGGAAGCAAGTGGATTCAATTCCTACATGTTCAATACCTTTGAACATGTCTAAACTCTTATCAATATAAGAATATTCATTTAACGCTAATATCCTCTTAGAACTATCTTTATAGGTCTGGTTACCTTAGAGATGTATTATTCCTCCCCTAAGTCTTTCATCATTCACAACTCACATTCATTTTTATTTTCGCGGTTGTCAATTCACGTCATTTACATTCACTGAATTAATTCACTTATAAGGAATTTATGGCTAAATTGACAAGATCTCTCACATAACTAAAATTGAGATTAGCCTTACCAATTAGTAACACCTATGAATCTCTTGTTCATTAGAGCCACGCTCGCCCAAGCGGGGTGTTCTCTTTTTACTTTGGGTAAGTAGGGTGGTAAACGGTTATCACACGCTAAAATTGGTTGGACTCAACGGGATATAAGACGGTCTTGTGTTCCGGGGCTTGTAGATGGATTTAAGGAAATTCATCGACCAAGAGTTCTAGAGGTAGAATTAGTCAACGTGACTTACCGAATTTACACAATTATGGGATGTTTCACCCAAGCGATGCTCATTTTTGTTTAATATTTGGGTCTTGGAATCATTTATAAATTTAGGGGGAGCTCATTATATAAATGCTAAAACTTGCTATACATGTTTTTACAAGTATTTTTTAAAAAAACAATGAATGTTAATTTTTCCTTTTTGTTGTAGCATTTTAATTCGCAATGGCAACTTCATCAACTCCATCGACTACTTCACTAGGCAAAGATTCATGGCTAAGGTCCGTAATGGACAAATGTATCTTAAAATATGACGGTAGTAACTTTCTTGAATGGGAATCCAACATCAAAAGTGCCGCGTTGTCCGACAATGTGCTCACTTACTTGACCGATGCTCCTCCTATCGAGCCCGGTGCAAGGGCTTCATCGGTGGTGCGGACCGCCTATGATGACCATGTAAGGATGTCGAATGATATCAAGAATGTGTTGATATGGTCAATGTCCCCAAAGCTCAACCTATCATATATTTCTTTAAATGCGTACGAGATATTCACTCGTATGATCACTATGTTTTCACAAACACCAAAAGTCCGTCAATATGATGCGGCGGCACGTTTCTTTGAAGCTAAGCTTGAGAGGGGCCAAAAGGTTGGTCCCCATGTACTCAAAATGTTCGAATATGTTGACATCCTAGAGCGTCTAGGATGTAGGATTCCTAAGACTCTTGTGGTGGATCGTATCCTCCACTCACTCCCCACCAAGTTTGCCCACTTTAGGGTAAACTACAACATGAATGACATGGATAAGAGTTACCATGAAATTCATGCACTCCTCACCCAAGCGGAGAGGGATATGGAAGCTAGTGGGAGTGAAAAGGGAGATGTTTTAACCATGAAGTTAAAGAACATGTCCCTTGGAGTCAAGAAAGGAAAAGGGAAGGAAAAGTCCCAATTCAAGAAATCGTCAAAGAAACATGACAAGGGAAAGGGGAAGGCCGTTGAGAATGGCAATCCCAAGGCAAAAAGTGTCAAACTCTCCGAGGCCGAATGTTTCCATTGTAATGGGAAGGGGCATTATAGGAGGAGCTGTCCCAAATACTTGGAGGATCTCAAGGAAGGGCGTGTGACGCCTATTGGTATGATTTCCTCTCTCTATGTGATTGACGTTAATTATGCTTGTATTTCCACTTGGGTACTTGATACCGGATGTGGCTCTCACCTTTGTAATCATTTGCAGGGTTTAAGGGACGTGCAAGCACTAGCAAAAGGTGATGTAGATCTTCGCATGGGCAATGGAGCTAGAGTAGCCACCATTTCCGTGGGGACCTATGTGCTCACTTTAGCTAGTGGTTTAGAGTTGTATTTGAATAAGTGTTATTTTGTACCAACTTTAACTAAGAACATCATCTCCATTTCCGCGTTAGACGCGGAAGGCTTTTGTTTTATGATTAAGGACAAGTGTTGTACTTTTTGTTTTAATGATGTGGTTTTTGGCAAGGCCATTTTAATTGGAGGCATTTATGTTTTAAATGATGTTAATGACGTTTATCATGTGGAAACTAAAAAGCTCAAAACGGGTGATCCAAACGAATCCTACCTTTGGCATTGTCGTTTAGGCCACATAAACGAAAGACGCGTTAAGAGACTTGCTTCATCAAAAGTGCTCAAACCATTTGGTTTCGAATCTTATGGTACATGCGAGTCTTGCCTTTTAGGCAAGATGACTCGTGCACCTTTTGCAGGAAAAGGGACACAGCTAGTGAGGTTTTGACTCTCATACATACGGATGTGTGTGGACCATTAACCGTCACCGCTATAGGAGGTTTTCACTACTTCATTACTTTTACTGATGACTTAAGTAGATATGGGTATGTCTACTTAATGAAGAACAAGAGTGAAGCCTTTGACAAGTTCAAAGAGTTCCAAAATGAAGTAGAGAACCAATTGGATAAAAAGATTAAGACCCTACGGTCCGACCGTGGTAGTGATTATCTAAATATTGAATTTGATTCACACCTAAAAGATTGTGGTATAGTATCACAATGGACTCCTCCTGGCACACCACAATTAAATGGTGTGGCCGAAAGGAGAAACCGAACTTTACTTGATATGGTTCGATCTATGATGAGTCTAACTGAGCTTCCTAGTTCATTTTGGGGTTTTGCTCTCTTGTCTGCAGTATTTTCACTAAATTGAAGCCCGACTAAAGCGGCCGATAAGACTCCATATGAGATATGGACAGAGAAAGTCCCTCATTTGTCATTCATGTGTATTTGGGGTTGCGAAGCGTACGTTAAGATCAAGTCTGATAATAAGCTTGCACGCAGGTCTGACAAATGTCTTTTTGTAGGATATCCAAGGGAAACACGTGGCTATTACTTCTACAATAAACACGAGAACAAAGTGTTTGTGGCTCGTGATGCTGTCTTCCTAGAAAAGGAGTTTATTTCTAGGAGACAGAGTGGGAGAAAATTTGAACTTGAAGAAGTTCGAGAGCCACAAACCGAGAATGAGGTGGAGGAGAATGTGGAGGATATCATTCCTTCTTCCTCTGAATCGGTAATTGTTCCTAGAAATTCAAGTAGGATTTCTAATCCACCTGATCGCTACCTTGGTAACATCGAAGAGGATGGTGTTTTGTTACTTTTAGAAAGTGATGAACCCACTATCTACAAATCGGCCATGTCTAGTCCAGACTCCTCGCTTTGGCTTGAAGCCATGTCGTCCGAAATAGATTCCATGTACGAGAACCAAGTATGGGACTTGGTGGATTTACCTGAGGGAGTGCGACCCCTTCAGTGTAAATGGATATATAAAATTAAGCTCGGCGTGGATAAACATGTGGATGTTTACAAAGCTAGATTGGTGGCAAAAGGTTTCACCCAAGTTCATGGTTTACACTATGACGAAACCTTCGCTCCAGTCGCTATGCTTAGGTACATTAGGATAATCTTAGCGGTTGTCGCATTTCATGATTATGAGATTTGGCAAATGGATGTCAAAACCGCCTTCTTGAATGGGATTCTAGAAGAAGAGGTGTACATGATACAACCTGAAGGTTTTGTGGATACATCTAACCCTAAGAAGGTGTGTAAGCTCAAGAAGTCCATTTATGGTCTTAAGCATGCATCTAGGAGTTGGAATCATAGCTTTGATCATGTTATTAAACAATACGGTTTCACTAGAAGTGTGGAAGAACCGTGTTTATACATGAAGTTTAGTGGGAGTAAGGTTGCATTCCTTGTCCTATATGTTGATGACATATTGCTCATTGGGAATGATGTTCCATCACTCACTTCCATTAAGGAGTGGCTAGAGAAACACTTCCAAATGAAGGACTAGGGGGAGGCACAACGAATCTTGGGTATCCGGATCTATAGGGATAGGTCCAAGAGGATACTAGCATTGAGTCAAGAAGCTTATATTGACAAAGTTCTTGACCGTTTCAATATGAAAGACTCCAAGAGAGGATTTCTACCTATGGGCCAAGGGATTACTTTGAGCAAGTCACAGTCTCCCTCCACCCCTAAGGAAATTGAACACATGATGACGCCCCTTATGCTTCATTGTTGGGTTTATCATGTGTGCTATGATTTGCACTCGTTCGACGCGTTGCGTATGCCTTGAGCATGACAAGTCGTTATCAAGCCAAGCCTGGTGAGAGTCACTGGATAGCCGTAAAGAACATCCTTAAGTACTTGAGAAGGACTAAGGATTCGTTCTTAGTGTTTGGAGGAGAAACTGAGTTGCGTGTAGGTTACACGGGCGCAAGTTTCCAAACCGATCGGGATAACATGAAATCCCAATCTGGCTATGTGTTTATGCTAAATGGAGAAGCTGTTTGCTGGAAGAGCTTCAAGCAAAGTGTTACTGCGGATTCTACAACAGAGGCTGATTACCTTGCAGCGTCTGAGGCTGCGAAGGAAGGTGTTTGGATTAGGCAATTCATGGAGGGGCTAGGAGTAGTCCATTCCGCCAAAGATCCTATAACTCTATATTGTGATAACAGTGGAGCTATTTTTCAAGCCAAAGAGCCTAAGTCTAGTAACAAATCTAGACACATTGAAAGGAAATACCATGTAATTAGAGATTATGTGGAAAGGAAGGAAATTGAAATTTGTAAGGTTGGGACAGATGATAATATTGCTGATCCTTTAACCAAGCCTTTATCAAAGGATAAGCATGATGGTCATGTCGTCGCTATGGGATTGAGACGAGTACCAGATTTTCTTTAGATTATGGATATGTAATAATTGGATAGTGTATCTTTTATTATATATATGATAATCACATTCATTGTTTTCGCATTCATTCTTTTATGAATCTTTTATTTAGTGTGACTAAATTTTAAATACCTTGTTTATCTGAATAAGTTGTGGAGACAATGTTGAAAACTATTTAAGTGAATAAGATGAACATTGTATTTTGTCCCTAGTCACTTAATGAGGTGACGTCTCAGAGTGACTAGATTGTAAGTCGATTGATGGTTGTTCAACACCATAAGGTCATACGTGATGACTGGTCGATTACATAGGCAGAGTGTGTGACATTTTGCTGGACAGTGACCATTTAGAGAGTCCCTAAGTTCTATTATAGAAGCCTGGTCGTGGCGGGGATCTCTAAGATGTTCTAATGAGTCGATTCTTTTGACTGGAGACTATTATCTGAGCAAGTGCAGTTTTCGAGTGACTTTGGTTTTTGTCCTAGGTCGTGCCGTGAAAGGAGGCCAAAAGGGCATTTACTAGGTCATGGTGAGCTGTATTGTGCAATAGGATAGATAGGGCATACATAAATTGTCCACCCACGTTGGGTAACTATATCTCAAGGCCACTCGAGGATTTAATGACTACAAATGCGTGGCCACGCTCGGAAGTAATTTGTGAGAGATTTTTCCGGTCAGGTAGTCACACTCCCGATCAAGAAAACCACTCGCGATATGTTCGTGTGCAAGTGCGACCTGAAAGACACCTTGCCTTGAGTGAGAGATTAAAACGGACAAGAGAATTGGTAGCGCACACCTTGTGTCAGACAAGTGGGAGATTGTTGGAGTTAGTGTCCTCCACAATAGTGCATTTACATAATAAATCTCATTAATGGAATATCATCAGATATTTAATTATTTGATCCTCGTCAGTTGATTAACGTAAATCAATAACGGTTGGCTGACTAGAGTTTGACGTTATTGTCGTGAGACGGCGGTGATCAACTGACCCCTTTCTGTCACACCTAAAGGAACGAACCCCAATTAACAACTAATTAATTGTATGAGATACAATTTATTTAGTCCCTTGATTTATAGACTAAAAGGTTAGTCGATTATTTTTAGAGAGATTTCGAGTTGCGAATGATACTGTCGCTTTGTACCAAAAATAAATACCTAAGTTACTACTAACAGAAGTCAGCGATAAGTAGGGTCGATCTCCACAGGGAGGCTAAGTTGCTATCTATCTGTTTAATTCGGTCTGTCAGGGTGTCACAGAAATGGGGGTTTTGAATTGAATTGGACTAACTAAACTACTGAAACTAAAGGCAAGAGAAGGGAATAAAGGAAATTAAAAATAAGAGAAAGGAAGTATGCTAGGAGTCGGTCTACCGTGGCAGCTATCAGATCTTATACTATCGGGAATACTAAGGCGATTAGACTATCGATAAGAAGAGCTATGGTCGTCACCTTTCGGTCCTTAAACCGCCCTAAAGCGTAAACAGCTTAACTTTCGCCCTCACTGCAATACCCTATTGTAATTAAGCAAGCCTTCCCTTCCAATCTTTCGATCTAGGTCGGGGTTAACTAAATTTATGGTCTCCTGCATGCATTCATTCGACCGGATAACAATTAAATTGCCTAATACAATTCCTATCGCAAGACTAATCTATATAAGTCAATTAAAACATCGCTACCACGGCTTCCCTAATCCTAACATACTAAGGGGATTTAGCTAGACATGGAAATAAGGGAAACAAGCATAAAGGAAATAAGAATAATAAACATTAAGTTAAAAGGAGAGAAAGGAAGAAAGAATTACTTAATTTAAAAGATCCGGAAATGAAGAACCAAAGTAACAGTAGCAGTATATCCGAACCAGAGAGAAAAGGAACGAAGTAAAGTGTGTGTGAGAGAGTTTACAATGACATACTGACTTCCTATTTATAAGAAAATAGGATTAGCTAAACCTAATTGACGGAAATTAACTAAAAAGTCCAAGCCCGTCAAGGATTGTTGCTCGATCGAGCACTTACGGCTCTCGATCGAGTGATATCCCTTAGCATTCCTCTCGATCGAGAACAATTCCTCTCGATCGAGGACTTCTTTCCCTTTAATCACTCGATCAAGAAGAGGTAGCTCTCGATCGAGCAAATGGGCTCTCGATCGAATAGAAATAGTTCTCGATCGAGCACTTCTCAGCGCGTAATTCCTGCTTCGCGCACTGAACTTCAAACGGCTGCCATTTCTTCGTTACTTGGTCAAACAGGGTGATTCCGGTGGCATTGGAAAGCTAAAGGGACAAACTTTCATCTCCAATTGGAATCACCTGAATATCTGTTGTAGAACTTGAGATATGGCTCTTACAAGCAGGAACTAGCAAATTGAAGCACTCTCTTGGCTCGCCTAACTTCCTTACTCCAATGCGCATCTCAAAATAGCTTCATTCCCGCTCCAAATTCACTCTTCCTCCAAATGCATGCTAAAAGGATGGTAAAAGGCTTGATTTCACTACTTTTGGGTTCATTCCTGCAAATAAGACAAAACAAACCAAAGTAGCATATTCGGGGCATTTCGTAACATAAAACCACGATAAAAGCATAGAAATACGTGCATAAAATAGGCTAATAAGACTATATAAAATGCACGTATCAAATCTCCCCAAACCAAACCTTTACTCGTCCCCGAGTAAACTAAAATGCAACTAAAGGAACGGAAAAAGATAACTCAGAGCTAGCTACAAATGCCCACTTAAGCCAATTTAATGCAAGCAAACTAACACCTATAGCAAATAGTCAAATGCAAACGAGTTGTAAGATGTCTATAATAAAGCTGAACCGTCGACCTTGCAAGACCTTTAAAATCGGACTCTCACGGGTCACTCTTCTCTCATGAAGCAAAGGGTGAACATATATATGTAAGAGAGAAAGAAAAATAGTCGCTCACCTAGACTACGACCCACATAAACATGCATGCAACTAATATGATAGACAATTCTAGCTACCGTACATACATTCCAACCAAACAAGGTCCTGTCACAGTCGAGGGCTTACAAAGATATGGTAGAGTGAGGCAATGGGTAAGAAAAGGCAAAACATTTATGGGAATGTGGAGGTATAGGTGATCAAGCTAGTACCTAAACAAAACCATATGAGACATATCCATTTCCAACTCAATTATGAATTAAACACATGCCCCTTCATTTGGCATAAAATCTCACCAAACCAAACCAAACATACTCCTCAAATGATGTAAGATAGATCATAGGAGCAGAAACCGTCAACCAAACAACATTTTTTTTTTTTTTTTTTCGTTTTTCTTCTTTCTCATTCCTTTCGGTTTCTTCTTTTTTTTTTCGAATTCTTTTTTTTTTCAACTTCTTTTTCACGTCTTTTTTCAACTCTTTTTTTTTTCTATTTTCCTCCTTTTCTTCATAAATACCAACTCCAAAACAATAGATATAAGCCAAACTTGATACAATAGACAATATACCGCAGAAACAATCTAAACTAGCTTGACAAGGCAGGATAAATTTAGATGTAGCTAAGGGTCAACAGGCAAATTTGGCTAATGTGGAGTTTAATGGGTAAAAATGAAAGAAAAGGAAAATTGTAAGCACCTCCCTGCATGTGACACCAACCACTAACCCGAATGTATGACGGCAAAAAGCAATTGAATTTCATATATGTGCAAATTGATGATACATGATATGCAAGGAGTAACTACTCACAATCCTACATGAAACTGGTCACAAATGACACCAGTTTATAAGGCTCTAAATCCTTAGAAATTATAAGTAGGTTGCCAAAATTTCAGGTCAAGTCTATTCGTTCAGCTAAATTAAACATTAACTCGTAGATTATGCAAAAGACAAAGCTAAAAGACAAAAGTTCAATGCAAGGCTTAAGCAAAAAGACAAATATAGTGCAATTTCATCATTGAAATCAACCGTTCCGACTCAACCTATATGCTAAAATAAACATGAATTTTTGAATTTTATCAATTTTTCAATTTTTTTTTTTTTTTTTTGGAATTTTATAGATTTTTTAGGAATAAAAGACAATGCAAACATAATTTAGACGTGATAACAGAAATGCAATAAAAAACAATATGCAGACACAGATATGGATGCATAACCTCCCCAAACCAAACCGTACAATGCCCCCATTGTACCAAAACATGGAAAGGAAATGCAAACTAAAGGAGAAAGAGAGTAAATACGGAAAGAAACTCACAAAATGCGCTAAGAAGGGGACCTCCCCAAACCGACCATGAAATGGGAGGTTGCTAAAGGCCCGGAAAACCGTCTCAGGAAGCTAATCCAAGTCAAAAGCGTGAAAGGGCATCCAAAAACTGCTCGATCGAGGAGAATAGCAGTCGATCGAGTAGTTCCTCATCTTGCAGGTGGTCGATCGAGTAGATTAATCACTCGATCGAGTGAATTTATCAGCAAAAGTGCTCGATCGAGTAGAATGACTACTCGATCGAGTGATCCTCGGTGTAATTCCTACAAAACGCAATAAAAACAGCCCGCAACTAACAAAGACAAGCTTAACTGAGACCGTCTATGGTATAAAAACCAATTATTACAACTGAAATAAAATAAAAATGTAAAATAAAATCGCCGGGTTGCCTCCCGGGTAGCGCTAGCTTCAGTCAGGTCCCAGCTCGACCTTCTTTTCTTCGAGCCTCTCTAATTAGTCACAATCAAAACAGCTCAAAGCGCGCAGCATTAAATCATAAACCTGCGCATGTGCTACACAACAGCATAAGTAGCACCAAAGTGGAATACAGAAAAAGGAAATAAAAATATGTAAACATTTAAGTCTAACAAATTTCCTATGTGAGCTCCGAAATTTATCCACAAAATAAAGGAGCGCGGGAGCAATAGACGATATATTAGGGTCTCGATTCAGATTAGCAATTTTGAGATGACATGTACGGTGAAAAGCAGTTAAATTATACGTCCACATGGGAGGGGGTATAGCATTAAAAGAATTAGCACGAGTCAAATGAGGTAGCTTACTTTGAGTATTAACAATAATAAAATTACCGCTAATTACCTCAGGTAGGTAGCTCTCAATGGAATCATCGATAAAAGGGTGTAATACCTCATCCGTGCTAGGAGCAAATACCGACTCAGCTGTCCTTTTCTTGCCCTCAGTAGAATTCGTCCCGTAAATCTCAGCCTCAAGTGCATCTAACTCGGCCTTGAATAAGGGGGATTCACCGTAACCGTTATCGTCGTCAAAATCGTCATTTAAATCAAACCCACATGACGAATCATAGCTCCCAATGGCCAACTCAGTCGATCGAGCAGAATAATCACTCGATCGACCAACTTCCTCCTGAATTCCACTCGATCGAGTGGAATTATCACTCGATCGAGCACTTTCTCCTAGCAAATCACTCGATCGACCTATATTAGTCACTCGATCGAGTGATTCCTCCTGTACAGGGCTGAAATCTTCGCGTGAGGCATTGAAATAAGATAGAAATTCGTCATCCGAGTCATAGAGGTCATCCTCAGCATTGGGTAACATGGTTTCCTCAGGGGAAAGACCGCTCTCAGCAAGGTATACCTCTTCTTCTTGCATCTCAGTTGCTAACTGAGCAACTACAGACTTGAGCTCATCAACTCGCGAGTAGAATTGTCTATCATAATCTTGCTGAGCTTGCAATTGAGATGCAATTGTCTCCAATAAAGATTTCAGCTCCGCAATTTCTTCTTCTTGTATATCGGGAGGATCTTGTTGCGGTGGCCATTGATAGGGTGGATGTGGCGGCACAACTACAGCTGCTTGACTAACTTGACTATTTGCTGAACGCGTAAACTTCCTCATTCTCGCCAAACAAAGAAGCGCATCGTGCCCAAGAAAGACCACATCTCCCGTAGTAAATCACCGGCTGTTCCATATAATAGGACATTGGTGATGGGTCAAAGGTACTCAAGCCTTCCCTTTGACGGTCTTTCACCTAGAACTGTCTAGGTAGTACCTGTAAGGCCTATCAAAAAAAGACTAAACAAAAGATTAAAACGGCCTCAAGGGAAAAATCCCCTGAGGCTGCAAATAGATAAAATTAAACAAATAAATAAATAGATTGCCTCCCCGGCAACGGCGCCAAATTTTGATACTGTCGTTTTGTACCAAAAATAAATACCTAAGTTACTACTAACAAGAAGTCGGTAAGTAGGGTCGATCTCCACGGGAGGCTAAGTTGCTATCTATCTGTTTAATTCGGTGCAGGGTGTCACGAGAAATGGGGTTTTGAATTGAATTGGACTAACTAAACTACGAAACTAAAGGCAAGAGAAGGGAATAAAGGAAATTAAAAATAAGAGAAAGGAAGTATGCTAGGAGTCGGTCTACCGTGGCAGCTATCAGATCTTATACTATCGGGAATACTAAGGCGATTAGACTATCGATAAGAAGAGCTATGGTCGTCACCTTTCGGTCCTTAAACCGCCCTAAAGCGAAAAATGACTTAACTTTCGCCCCTCACCGCAATACCCTATTGTAATTAAGCAAGCCTTCCCTTCCAATCTTTCGATCTAGGTCGGGGTTAACTAAATTTATGGTCTCCGGCATGCATTCATTCGACCGGATAACAATTAAATTGCTTAATACAATTCCTATCGCAAGACTAATCTATATAAGTCAATTAAAACATCGCTACCACGGCTTCCCTAATCCTAACATACTAAGGGGATTTAGCTAGACATGGAAATAAGGGAAACAAGCATAAAGGAAATAAGAATAATAAACATTAAGTTAAAAGGAGAGAAAGGAAGAAAGAATTACTGAATTTAAAAGATCCGGAAATGAAGAACCAAAGTAATGAAGCAGAAAGATATCCGAACCGAGAGAAAAGGAACGAAGTAAAGTGTGTGTGAGAGAGTTTACAATGACATACTGACTTCCTATTTATAAGAAAATAGGATTAGCTAAACCTAATTGACGGAATTTAACTAAAAAGTCCAAGCCCGTCAAGGATTGTTGCTCGATCGAGCACTTAAGGCTCTCGATCGAGTGATATCCCTTAGCATTCCTCTCGATCGAGAACAATTCCTCTCGATCGAGGACTTCTTTCCCTTTAATCACTCGATCGAGAAGAGGTAGCTCTCGATCGAGCAAATGGGCTCTCGATCGAATAGAAATAGTTCTCGATCGAGCACTTCTCGGCCGCGTAATTCTCGCTTCGCGCACTGAACTTCAAACGGCTGCCATTTTTCGTTACTTGGGCAAACAGGGTGATTCCGGTGGCATTGGAATGCTAAAGGGACAAACTTTCATCTACAATTGGAATCACCTGAATATCTATTGTAGAACTCGAGATATGGCTCTTACAAGCAGGAACTAGCAAATTGAAGCACTCTCTTGGCTCGCCTAATTTCCTTACTCCAATGCGCATCTCAAAATAGCTTCATTCCCGCTCCAAATTCACACTTCCTCCAAATGCATGCTAAAAGGATGGTAAAAGGCTTGATTTCACTACTTTTGGGTTCATTCCTGCAAATAAGACAAAACAAACCAAAGTAGCATATTCGGGGCATTTCGTAGCATAAAACCACGATAAAAGCATAGAAATACGTGCATAAAATAGGCTAATAAGACTATATAAAATGCACGTATCAAATCTCCCCAAACCAAACCTTTACTCGTCCCCGAGTAAACTAAAATGCAACTAAAGGAACGGAAAAAGATAACTCAGAGCTAGCTACAAATGCCCACTTAAGCCAATTTAATGCAAGCAAACTAACACCTATAGCAAATAGTCAAATGCAAACGAGTTGTAAGATGTCTATAATAAAGCTGAACCGTCGACCTTGCAAGACCTTTAAAATCGGACTCTCACGGGTCACTCTTCTCTCATGAAGCAAAGGGTGAACATATATATGTAAGAGAGAAAGAAAAATAGTCGCTCACCTAGACTACGACCCACATAAACATGCATGCAACTAATATGATAGACAATTCTAGCTACCGTACATACATTCCAACCAAACAAGGCCCTGTCACAGCCGAGGTCTTACAAAGATATGGTAGAGTGAGGCAATGGGTAAGAAAAGGCAAAACATTTATGGGAATGTGGAGGTATAGGTGATCAAGCTAGTACCTAAACAAAACCATATGAGACATATCCATTTCCAACTCAATTATGAATTAAGCACATGCCCCTTCATTTGGCATAAAATCTCACCAAACCAAACCAAACATACTCCTCAAATGATGTAAGATAGATCATAGGAGCGAAACCAAATCAACCAAACAACATTTTTTTTTCGTTTTTCTTCTTTCTCATTCCTTTCGGTTTCTTCTTTTTTTTTTCGAATTCTTTTTTTTTTCAACTTCTTTTTCACGTCTTTTTTCAACTCTTTTTTTTTTTATTTTTTTTATTTTTTTTATTTTACTCCTTTTCTTCATAAATACCAACTCCAAAACAATAGATATAAGCCAAACTTGATACAATAGACAATATACCGCAGAAACAATCTAAACTAGCTTGACAAGGCAGGCTAAATTTAGATGTAGCTAAGGGTCAACAGGCAAATTTGGCTAATGTGGAGTTTAATGGGTAAAAATGAAAGAAAAGGGAAATTGTAAGCACCTCCCTGCATGTGACACCAACCACTAACCCGAATGTATGACGGCAAAAAGCAATTGAATTTCATATATGTGCAAATTGATGATACATGATATGCAAGGAGTAACTACTCACAATCCTACATGAAACTGGTCACAAATGACACCAGTTTATAAGGCTCTAAATCCTTAGAAATTATAAGTAGGTTGCCAAAATTTCAGGTCAAGTCTATTCGTTCAGCTAAATTAAACATTAACTCGTAGATTATGCAAAAGACAAAGCTAAAAGACAAAAGTTCAATGCAAGGCTTAAGCAAAAAGACAAATATAGTGCAATTTCATCATTGAAATCAACCGTTCCGACTCAACCTATATGCTAAAATAAACATGAATTTTTGAATTTTATCAATTTTTCAAATTTTTTTTTTTTTTTTTTTGGAATTTTATAGATTTTTTAGGAATAAAAGACAATGCATACATAATTTAGACGTGATAACAGAAATGCAATAAAAAACAATATGCAGACACAGATATGGATGCATAACCTCCCCAAACCAAACCGTACAATGCCCCCATTGTACCAAAACATGGAAAGGAAATGCAAACTAAAGGAGAAAGAGAGTAAATACGGAAAGAAACTCACAAAATGCGCTAAGAAGGGGACCTCCCCAAACCGACCATGAAATGGGAGGTTGCTAAAGGCCCGGAAAACCGTCTCAGGAAGCTAATCCAAGTCAAAAGCGTGAAAGGGCATCCAAAAACCGCTCGATCGAGGAGAATAGCGATCGATCGAGTAGTTCCTCATCTTGCGGGTGGTCGATCGAGTAGATTAATCACTCGATCGAGTGAATTTATCGACAAAAGTGCTCGATCGAGTAGAATGACTACTCGATCGAGTGATCCACGGTGTAATTCCTGCAAAACGCAATAAAAACGCCGAATCTAACAAAGACAAGCTTAATCGAGACCGTCTATGGTATAAAAACCAATTATTACAACTGAAATAAAATAAAAATGTAAAATAAAATCGCCGGGTTGCCTCCCGGGTAGCGCTAGCTTCGATCAGTCCGGCTCGACCTTCTTTTCTTCGAGCCTCTCTAATTAGTCACAATCAAAACATTTCAAAGCGCGCACATTAAATCATAAACACGCGCATGTGCTACACAACAAAGATAAGTAGCACCAAAGTGGAATACGAGAAAAAGGAAATAAAAATATGTAAACATTTAAGTCTAACAAATTTCCTATGTGAGCTCCAAAATTTATCCACAAAATAAAGGAGCGCGGGAGCAATAGACGATATATTAGGGTCTCGATTCAGATTAGCAATTTTGAGATGACATGTACGGTGAAAAGAAAAGATTAAATTATACGTCCACATGGGAGGGGGTATAGCATTAAAAGAATTAGCACGAGTCAAATGAGGTAGCTTACTTTGAGTATTAACAATAATAAAATTACCGCTAATTACCTCAGGTAGGTAGCTCTCAATGGAATCATCGATAAAAGGGTGTAATACCTCATCCGTGCTAGGAGCAAATACCGACTCATTTGTCCTTTTCTTGCCCTCGTAGAATTCGTCCGTAAATCTCGGCCTCAAGTGCATCTAACTCGGCCTTGAATAAGGGGGATTCACCGTAACCGTTATCGTCGTCAAAATCGTCATTTAAATCAAACCCACATGACGAATCATAGCTCCCAATGGCCAACTCAGTCGATCGAGCAGAATAATCACTCGATCGACCAACTTCCTCCTGAATTCCACTCGATCGAGTGGAATTATCACTCGATCGAGCACTTTCTCCTAGCAAATCACTCGATCGACCTATATTAGTCACTCGATCGAGTGATTCCTCTGTCTGGGCTGAAATCTTCGCGTGAGGCATTGAAATAAGATAGAAATTCGTCATCCGAGTCATAGAGGTCATCCTCAGCATTGGGTAACATGGTTTCCTCAGGGGAAAGACCGCTCTCAGCAAGGTATACCTCTTCTTCTTGCATCTCAGTTGCTAACTGAGCAACTACAGACTTGAGCTCATCAACTCGCGAGTAGAATTGTCTATCATAATCTTGCTGAGCTTGCAATTGAGATGCAATTGTCTCCAATAAAGATTTCAGCTCCGCAATTTCTTCTTCTTGTATATCGGGAGGATCTTGTTGCGGTGGCCATTGATAGGGTGGATGTGGCGGCACAACTACAGCTGCTTGACTAACTTGACTACGCTGCCTGAACGCGTAAACTTCCTCATTCTCTGCCAAACAAAGAACTGCATCGTGCCCAGCAGCACCACATCTCCCGTAGTAAATCACCGGCTGTTCCATATAATAGGACATTGGTGATGGGTCAAAGGTACTCAAGCCTTCCCTTTGACGGTCTTTCACCTAGAACTGTCTAGGTAGTACCTGTAAGGCCTATCAAAACAGCACTAAACAAAAGATTAAAACGGCCTCAAGGGAAAAATCCCCTGAGGCTGCAAATAGATAAAATTAAACAAATAAATAAATAGATTGCCTCCCCGGCAACGGCGCCAAATTTTGATACTGTCGTTTTGTACCAAAAATAAATACCTAAGTTACTACTAACAGAAGTCAGCGGTAAGTAGGGTCGATCTCCACAGGGAGGCTAAGTTGCTATCTATCTGTTTAATTCGGTCTGTCAGGGTGTCACAGAAATGGGGGTTTTGAATTGAATTGGACTAACTAAACTACTGAAACTAAAGGCAAGAGAAGGGAATAAAGGAAATTAAAAATAAGAGAAAGGAAGTATGCTAGGAGTCGGTCTACCGTGGCAGCTATCAGATCTTATACTATCGGGAATACTAAGGCGATTAGACTATCGATAAGAAGAGCTATGGTCGTCACCTTTCGGTCCTTAAACCGCCCTAAAGCGTAAACAGCTTAACTTTCGCCCTCACTGCAATACCCTATTGTAATTAAGCAAGCCTTCCCTTCCAATCTTTCGATCTAGGTCGGGGTTAACTAAATTTATGGTCTCCTGCATGCATTCATTCGACCGGATAACAATTAAATTGCTTAATACAATTCCTATCGCAAGACTAATCTATATAAGTCAATTAAAACATCGCTACCACGGCTTCCCTAATCCTAACATACTAAGGGGATTTAGCTAGACATGGAAATAAGGGAAACAAGCATAAAGGAAATAAGAATAATAAACATTAAGTTAAAAGGAGAGAAAGGAAGAAAGAATTACTGAATTTAAAAGATCCGGAAATGAAGAACCAAAGTAACAGTAGCAGTATATCCGAACCAGAGAGAAAAGGAACGAAGTAAAGTGTGTGTGAGAGAGTTTACAATGACATACTGACTTCCTATTTATAAGAAAATAGGATTAGCTAAACCTAATTGACGGAATTTAACTAAAAAGTCCAAGCCCGTCAAGGATTGTTGCTCGATCGAGCACTTAAGGCTCTCGATCGAGTGATATCCCTTAGCATTCCTCTCGATCGAGAACAATTCCTCTCGATCGAGGACTTCTTTCCCTTTAATCACTCGATCGAGAAGAGGTAGCTCTCGATCGAGCAAATGGGCTCTCGATCGAATAGAAATAGTTCTCGATCGAGCACTTCTCAGCGCGTAATTCCTGCTTCGCGCACTGAACTTCAAACGGCTGCCATTTTTTCGTTACTTGGTCAAACAGGGTGATTCCGGTGGCATTGGAAAGCTAAAGGGACAAACTTTCATCTACAATTGGAATCACCTGAATATCTATTGTAGAACTCGAGATATGGCTCTTACAAGCAGGAACTAGCAAATTGAAGCACTCTCTTGGCTCGCCTAATTTCCTTACTCCAATGCGCATCTCAAAATAGCTTCATTCCCGCTCCAAATTCACACTTCCTCCAAATGCATGCTAAAAGGATGGTAAAAGGCTTGATTTCACTACTTTTGGGTTCATTCCTGCAAATAAGACAAAACAAACCAAAGTAGCATATTCGGGGCATTTCGTAGCATAAAACCACGATAAAAGCATAGAAATACGTGCATAAAATAGGCTAATAAGACTATATAAAATGCACGTATCAAATCTCCCCAAACCAAACCTTTACTCGTCCCCGAGTAAACTAAAATGCAACTAAAGGAACGGAAAAAGATAACTCAGAGCTAGCTACAAATGCCCACTTAAGCCAATTTAATGCAAGCAAACTAACACCTATAGCAAATAGTCAAATGCAAACGAGTTGTAAGATGTCTATAATAAAGCTGAACCGTCGACCTTGCAAGACCTTTAAAATCGGACTCTCACGGGTCACTCTTCTCTCATGAAGCAAAGGGTGAACATATATATGTAAGAGAGAAAGAAAAATAGTCGCTCACCTAGACTACGACCCACATAAACATGCATGCAACTAATATGATAGACAATTCTAGCTACCGTACATACATTCCAACCAAACAAGGCCCTGTCACAGCCGAGGTCTTACAAAGATATGGTAGAGTGAGGCAATGGGTAAGAAAAGGCAAAACATTTATGGGAATGTGGAGGTATAGGTGATCAAGCTAGTACCTAAACAAAACCATATGAGACATATCCATTTCCAACTCAATTATGAATTAAGCACATGCCCCTTCATTTGGCATAAAATCTCACCAAACCAAACCAAACATACTCCTCAAATGATGTAAGATAGATCATAGGAGCAGAAACCGCCGTCAACCAAACAACATTTTTTTTTTTCGTTTTTCTTCTTTCTCATTCCTTTCGGTTTCTTCTTTTTTTTTTCGAATTCTTTTTTTTTTCAACTTCTTTTTCACGTCTTTTTTCAACTCTTTTTTTTTTTTTTTTTTTTTTTTTTTTTTTTAATTTTATTTTACTCCTTTTCTTCATAAATACCAACTCCAAAACAATAGATATAAGCCAAACTTGATACAATAGACAATATACCGCAGAAACAATCTAAACTAGCTTGACAAGGCAGGCTAAATTTAGATGTAGCTAAGGGTCAACAGGCAAATTTGGCTAATGTGGAGTTTAATGGGTAAAAATGAAAGAAAAGGGAAATTGTAAGCACCTCCCTGCATGTGACACCAACCACTAACCCGAATGTATGACGGCAAAAAGCAATTGAATTTCATATATGTGCAAATTGATGATACATGATATGCAAGGAGTAACTACTCACAATCCTACATGAAATCGGTCACAAATGACACCGATTTATAAGGCTCTAAATCCTTAGAAATTATAAGTAGGTTGCCAAAATTTCAGGTCAAGTCTATTCGTTCAGCTAAATTAAACATTAACTCGTAGATTATGCAAAAGACAAAGCTAAAAGACAAAAGTTCAATGCAAGGCTTAAGCAAAAAGACAAATATAGTGCAATTTCATCATTGAAATCAACCGTTCCGACTCAACCTATATGCTAAAATAAACATGAATTTTTGAATTTTATCAATTTTTCAAATTTTTTTTTTTTTTTTTTTGGAATTTTATAGATTTTTTAGGAATAAAAGACAATGCATACATAATTTAGACGTGATAACAGAAATGCAATAAAAAACAATATGCAGACACAGATATGGATGCATAACCTCCCAAACCAAACCAAACCGTACAATGCCCCATTGTACCAAAACATGGAAAGGAAATGCAAACTAAAGGAGAAAGAGAGTAAATACGGAAAGAAACTCACAAAATGCGCTAAGAAGGGGACCTCCCCAAACCGACCATGAAATGGGAGGTTGCTAAAGGCCCGGAAAACCGTCTCAGGAAGCTAATCCAAGTCAAAAGCGTGAAAGGGCATCCAAAAACTGCTCGATCGAGGAGAATAGCAGTCGATCGAGTAGTTCCTCATCTTGCAGGTGGTCGATCGAGTAGATTAATCACTCGATCGAGTGAATTTATCAGCAAAAGTGCTCGATCGAGTAGAATGACTACTCGATCGAGTGATCCTCGGTGTAATTCCTACAAAACGCAATAAAAACAGCCCGCAACTAACAAAGACAAGCTTAACTGAGACCGTCTATGGTATAAAAACCAATTATTACAACTGAAATAAAATAAAAATGTAAAATAAAATCGCCGGGTTGCCTCCGGGTAGCGCTAAGCTTCAGTCCCACTCGACCTTCTTTTCTTCGAGCCTCTCTAATTAGTCACAATCAAAACAGCTCAAAGCGCAAAGACATTAAATCATAAACTGCGCATGTGCTACACAACAAAGATAAGTAGCACCAAAGTGGAATACTGAGAAAAAGGAAATAAAAATATGTAAACATTTAAGTCTAACAAATTTCCTATGTGAGCTCCGAAATTTATCCACAAAATAAAGGAGCGCGGGAGCAATAGACGATATATTAGGGTCTCGATTCAGATTAGCAATTTTGAGATGACATGTACGGTGAAAAGCAGTTAAATTATACGTCCACATGGGAGGGGGTATAGCATTAAAAGAATTAGCACGAGTCAAATGAGGTAGCTTACTTTGAGTATTAACAATAATAAAATTACCGCTAATTACCTCAGGTAGGTAGCTCTCAATGGAATCATCGATAAAAGGGTGTAATACCTCATCCATGCTAGGAGCAAATACCGACTCAGCTGTCCTTTTCTTGCCCTCAGTGGAATTCGTCCCGTAAATCTCAGCCTCAAGTGCATCTAACTCGGCCTTGAATAAGGGGGATTCACCGTAACCGTTATCGTCGTCAAAATCGTCATTTAAATCAAACCCACATGACGAATCATAGCTCCCAATGGCCAACTCAGTCGATCGAGCAGAATAATCACTCGATCGACCAACTTCCTCCTGAATTCCACTCGATCGAGTGGAATTATCACTCGATCGAGCACTTTCTCCTGGCAAATCACTCGATCGACCTATATTAGTCACTCGATCGAGTGATTCCTCCCTGTCTGGCTGAAATCTTCGCGTGAGGCATTGAAATAAGATAGAAACTCGTCATCCGAGTCATAGAGGTCATCCTCGGCATTGGGTAACATGGTTTCCTCAGGGGAAAGACCGCTCAAGAAGGTATACCTCTTCTTCTTGCATCTCAGTTGCTAACTGAGCAACTACAGACTTGAGCTCATCAACTCGCGAGTAGAATTGTCTATCATAATCTTGATGAGCTTGCAATTGAGATGCAATTGTCTCCAATAAAGATTTCAGCTCCGCAATTTCTTCTTCTTGCATATCGGGAGGATCTTGTTGCGGTGGCCATTGATAGGGTGGATGTGGCGGCACAACTACAGCTGCTTGACTAACTTGACTACGCTGCCTGAACGCGTAAACTTCCTCATTCTCTGCCAAACAAAGAACTGCATCGTGCCCAGCAGCACCACATCTCCCGTAGTAAATCACCGGCTGTTCCATATAATAGGACATTGGTGATGGGTCAAAGGTACTCAAGCCTTCCCTTTGACGGTCTTTCACCTAGAACTGTCTAGGTAGTACCTGTAAGGCCTATCAAAACAGCACTAAACAAAAGATTAAAACGGCCTCAAGGGAAAAATCGAGGTCGCAAAAGATAAAATTAAACAAATAAATAAATAGATTGCCTCCCGTGCAACGGCGCCAAATTTTGATCTTTTGTCGTTTTGTACCAAAAATAAATACCTAAGTTACTACTAATGAAGTCGGTAAGTAGGGTCGATCTCCACAGGGAGGCTAAGTTGCTATCTATCCTGTTTAATTTGGTGTCGGTGTCACATAAATGGGGGTTTTGAATTGAATTGGACTAACTAAACTACTGAAACTAAAGGCAAGAGAAGGGAATAAAGGAAATTAAAAATAAGAGAAAGGAAGTATGCTAGGAGTCGGTCTACCGTGGCAGCTATCAGATCTTATACTATCGGGAATACTAAGGCGATTAGACTATCGATAAGAAGAGCTATGGTCGTCACCTTTCGGTCCTTAAACCGCCCTAAAGCGTAAACGACTTAACTTTCGCCCTCACCGCAATACCCTATTGTAATTAAGCAAGCCTTCCCTTCCAATCTTTCGATCTAGGTCGGGGTTAACTAAATTTATGGTCTCCTGCATGCATTCATTCGAATAGGATAACAATTAAATTGCCTAATACAATTCCTATCGCAAGACTAATCTATATAAGTCAATTAAAACATCGCTACCACGACTTCCCTAATCCTAACATACTAAGGGGATTTAGCTAGACATGGAAATAAGGGAAACAAGCATAAAGGAAATAAGAATAATAAACATTAAGTTAAAAGGAGAGAAAGGAAGAAAGAATTACTGAATTTAAAAGATCCTAAATGAAGAACCAAAGTGATGGCAAGATATCCGAACCGAGAGAGAAAAGGAACGAAGTAAAGTGTGTGTGAGAGAGTTTACAATGACATACTGACTTCCTATTTATAAGAAAATAGGATTAGCTAAACCTAATTGACGGAAATTAACTAAAAAGTCCAAGCCCGTCAAGGATTGTTGCTCGATCGAGCACTTAAGGCTCTCGATCGAGTGATATCCCTTAGCATTCCTCTCGATCGAGAACAATTCCTCTCGATCGAGGACTTCTTTCCCTTTAATCACTCTATCGAGAAGAGGTAGCTCTCGATCGAGCAAATGGGCTCTCGATCGAATAGAAATAGTTCTCGATCGAGCACTTCTCAGCGCGTAATTCCTGCTTCGCGCACTGAACTTCAAATGGCTGCCATTTCTTCGTTACTTGGTCAAACAGGGTGATTCCGGTGGCATTGGAAAGCTAAAGGGACAAACTTTCATCTCCAATTGGAATCACCTGAATATATGTTGTAGAACTCGAGATATGGCTCTTACAAGCAGGAACTAGCAAATTGAAGCACTCTCTTGGCTCGCCTAACTTCCTTACTCCAATGCGCATCTCAAAATAGCTTCATTCCCGCTCCAAATTCACTCTTCCTCCAAATGCATGCTAAAAGGATGGTAAAAGGCTTGATTTCACTACTTTTGGGTTCATTCCTGCAAATAAGACAAAACAAACCAAAGTAGCATATTCGGGGCATTTCGTAGCATAAAACCACGATAAAAGCATAGAAATACGTGCATAAAATAGGCTAATAAGACTATATAAAATGCACGTATCAGCGAACTCGAGGAACAACAATTATTATTTAATTATGTGATAATTGAATAATAAAATTTATGAGACAGGTTTTAGTTAATTAATTGTTAATTCACTAAAATTGTACTAATTGATTAATGTGATTAATATTAGTACGTAAATAACATGTGTAGTGGTACACGTATATTTACGGAGTGATTTGGACGAATTAATTATAGAAGTATTTAAAGATGAAACGATGTTTAAAATAAAATTACAGTATTTGTGCGACAAATATAAGAACCAATATGGACCCGTAAATGGGCAAGTGGACCGTGTAAAATAGAGTAGTGGATGATTAGGAACATAATCATTTCACCTTACTTTAGATACTACCATAATTCATCTTATATAGATTTTGCATGTGATGTAAGATTAAAAAAAATATAAGACAATTTGTCCACTACAACACTCCACCCACCCGCCACTTTCCCTTCCTATTTACTCCATCCTTTGTTCATTTATATACTACATCATTTTGTATGTTTTGCATGTGAACATTAATCTATCATCTCTCTAAAATTATTATTCATTATTACTAAGAAGTTAGTAATACTTTTTATTACTAAGAAATGTTAGTAATATTACAAATAATATCAAGGGTATAATTTTAACAAGTTTCTAGTTAAATATTTTTTATTATTTTTGGGTAAGTTCTTGGGTGCATCTTGAAGGAGATCTTCTCTTTGAAGATTTGTAAGGAGGATCATCCATTTGTTATAAGCTCAAGAACAAACTAGAAAGATGAATTAGTTTGTGCCCTTTTTACCATAAAATCAATGTAAGGAAATTGTTTTTCTTTAAACTTTCTTTTTATGCTTTTATATTTTCATGCATGTTACATATATCACCTAAATGATAAATTATGAGATAATTTAATTTTTATTAGAGAGTCTAATATGGATCTATGATCTTTCAACTTACCACTGACTTCTGTTAGTTGTACTTAGGTATTTATTTTTGGTACCTGACGACGGTAACAAATTTTGGCGCCGTTGCCGGGGAGGCAACTACTTTATTTATTTGTTTAATTCTGTCTGTTTTTTAGCCTCAAGAGATTTTTTCCTTGAGGTCGTTCTAATCTTTTGATTTAGTCCTGTTTTGATAGGCCCTACAGGTCCTACCTAGACAGTTCTAGGTAAAAGATCGTCAAAGGGAAGGCTTGAGTACCTTTGACCCGTCACCTATGTCCCATTATATGGCGCAGCAGGTGATTTACTGCAGGAGATGTGGTGCTGCTGGGCACAATGCAGCTGTTTGCCCAGCTGAGAACGACGGGGTCTACGCATTCAAGCAGCATAGAGGAGCTAGTCAACCTCCTATAGTTGTGCCGCCTCATATACCCTATCAGCGAGGCTATCAAAAGCCTCCATTTATCTGGCCACCGCGACAAGAAGCTCCTCCCCCTGATAAGCAGAAAGAAGAGATTGCGGAGCTGAAATCTTTAATGAAGGCACTTGCACTCAAAAGGCAAGAATATGATAGACAGGTTTGTGCGCAAATTGATAAGCTCGAGTCTGACATAGCTCAGCTAGCTGATGAGTCGAAAATTAGGCAACTAGAGGAAGCCTGCGTTACCTATGCAGAGAGCGGTTTTTCCCATGAAGAAACCGTGTTGCCTAATGCCGATGATGATTTTTATGACTCGGATTACGAAGTTCTATCAGATAATGATGCCTTACACGAGGATTTTAGCACTGTACAACAAGAATCACTCGATCAAGTGACATATATTAGTAGATCGAGTGAAATACCTGAAGAATCGTTCGATCGAACACTTTATTCCACTCGATCGAATCGCTTAGAGGAACTACTCGATCGAGATGTTTCATGCACTCGATCGAGTGAAAATCAAGAGGAGAGTCTTCGATCAAGTAATATTTCTACTCGATCGACGGAATTGGCCAGTGTAAGCAATACAACGTCATGTGGGTTTGTTCTAGATGATGATTTTGCTGAAGATAATGGTTACGGTGAATCTCCTCTATTCAAGGCCGAGCTGGATGCGCTTGAGGCTGCGATTTACGGGACGGTTTCCACAGAGGAGGATGACGAGGCAACTGAGTCGGTAATTGCTCCTAGCACGGAAGAGGTAATATCTTCCTTTGTCGATGATTCCATCATTGAGAGCGACCACACCGAGGTAGTTAACAATAATTATATTATTGTTTGGTTAAATAGTACATTGCCTCATTTGACTCATGCTTCATATTTTAATGCCATACCCCCTTCTAGCTGGACAAGTAATTTAATAGTTTTTCGCCGTACTTATCGTCACAGACTTGTTAATCTGAAACGGTGCCTTAAATTATTGTTAATTGCTCCTGAGCTCCTTTATTTTGTGGAAAAATTTAGGAGTTGTCATAGGAAATTTGTTAGGCTTAAACAGTTGTACATTGTTATTCCTATATCTTTATTCCACTGTGGTGCTACTTACATTTTTGTGTAGCACATGCGCAAAAATTGTTTGATCGATTCTTTCGCGCGCTTTGAAATTTGTTTTTGACCGGGCTAATTATAGAGGCTCGAGGAAAAGAAGGTCGAGCTGGGACCTGTCTGAAACTAGCGCTACCCCGGAGGCAGCCCGGAGAGATTTTATTTTTAGTTGTTTTTTTAGAACATTTCATTTTATTTTAGTTGTAATAATTGGTCTTCGTACCATAGACTGTATCAGTTATGCTTGGTTTGTTAGTTTTGTGGGCTATTTTATTGCGTCTTTGCAGGAACATACTGAGGAAGACTCGATTGAGTACTTTTTGTACTCGATCGAGAACTTTTGCTGCTGTTCTAATTCGATCGAGCACAAATTCTACTCGATCGAGTACCTACCACAAAGATGACCACTCTATCGAATGTAATTTCCTCTCGATCGAGCTGTTTTGGATGCCCATTCCACTCGATCGACCATTATTCCCTTTCGATCGAGCGGTTTTGACTTGGATTCGCTTCCTGTGATGTTGATGAAGCTTTTAGCGACCTACCACGTTGCCGGCTGGTTTTGGGAGGTCCCTTATTCGCGCAATCTTGTGAGCTTTCCGTATTTACTCTCTTTCTCTTTTAGTTTGCATTTCCTTTCCATGTTTTGGTACAATGAGGGCATTGTACGGTTTGGTTTGGGGAGGTTATGCATCCATATCTGTGTCTGCATGTTGTTTTTATTGCACTTCTGTTGTCACGTTTAATTTCTGTATGCATTGTTTATTTTTTATAAAATTCAAAAAATCTCATAAAAATAAAAAAAATTCAAAAATAAAAAAAAAAATCACGTTTATTTTAGCATATAGGTTGAGTCGGAACAGTAGATTTCAATGATGAAAATGCACTATAATTGTCCTTTTTACTTAAGCCTTGCATAAAACTAATTATCTTTTTAGCTTTGTCTTTTGCTTATCTACGAGTTAATGTTAAATTTAGCTGAACGAATAGACTTGACCTGAAAATTTTGGCAACCTACTTATAATTTCTAAGATTTAGAGTCTTATATAACTGGTGTCATTTATGACCAGTTTCATGTAGGATTGTGAGTAGTTACTCCTTGCATAACATGTATCATCAATTTGCACGTATATGAAATTCAATTGCTTTTTGCCTGCATACATTCGGGTTAGTGGTTGGTGTCACATGCAGGGAGGTGCTTACAATTTCCCCTTTCTTTCATTTTTACCCATTAAACTCCACATTTAGCCAAATTTGCCTGTTGACCCTTAGCTACATTCCAAATTTAGCCTGCCTTATCAAGCTAGTTTTGTGTATGTTTTTGCGGTATATATTTTATTGTGCCGAGTTTGGCTTGTTTCCACTGATTTGGAGTTGGTAATTTATAAAGAAAAAAGAAGAAGGAAAAAACGTGAAAAAGAAGAAGAAAAAAAAAAGAAAGAAACCGAAAAAAAATAGAAAGAAAGAAAGGAAAAAAAAGATGTTGTTTGATGAGACGGTTTATGCTCCTATGCTTTTATTTACATTTATTGAGGAGTATTTTCAGTTCGGTTTGGTGAGTTTTGTGTCAAATGAAGAGCATATGCGCTTAATTCTATAATTGAGTGAGAACTGGATGTTGTCATATGGTTTTGTTTAGGTACTAGCTTGGCCGCCTATACCTCCACATTCCCATAAATGTTTTGCCTTTTCTTACCCATTGCCTCACTTTACCATATTTTTGTAAGCCCTCGGCTGTGACGGACCTTGTTTGGTTGGAATGTATGTACGGTAGCTAGAATTGTCTATCATATTGGTTGCATGCATGTTTATGTGGGCCGTAGTCTACGTGAGTGACTATTTGTCTTTCTCTCTTACAAATATATGTTCACCCTTTTCTTCATGAGAGAAGAGTGACCCTTGAGAGTCCAATTTTAAAGGTCTTGCAAGGTCGACGGTTCAGCTTTATTATAAACATCTTATAACTCGTTTGCATTTGACTGTTTTGCTATAAGTGTTAGTTTGCTTGCATTAAATTGGTTTAATTGGGCATTTGTAGCTAGCTCTGAGTTATCTTTTCCGTTCCATTAGTTTGCATTTAGTTTACTCGAGGATGAGTAAAGGTTTGGTTTGGGGAGATTTGATACATGCATTTTATATAGTCCTTTTAGGCCTTTTTATGCACGTATTTCTATGCTATTATCGTAGTTTTATGCTACGAAATGCCCCGAATATGCTATTTTGTTTTGCTTTGCCTTATTTGCAGGAATGGAACAGAAAGTAGTGAAATCGAGCCTTTTACCGTCCGTTTTGGATGCATTTGGAGGAAGAGTGAATTTGGAGTGGAAATGTAGCTGTCGTGGGATGCGTGAAGCCATTTCGGGAGCTAAAAAGACAAGTCAAAGCTGAAACTAACGAAATTATGAGCTGCTGAAGTTAGATATCACTCGATCGAGTACTTTACTAGTCGATCGAGTGGTTTTGGATGGAATAGTAGGTCGATCGAGTATGTATTATGGTCGATCGAATAGCTTCAATTTAGGGTTTGCTCGATCGAGTATATTTTCTACTTGATCGAATGGTGTGAGCTTAATTCTGCTCGATCGAGCAGTTCTAAAGGGCTCGATCGAGTATTTTCTATTGGGCTCGGGCCTTTTTAGCTTTAATTCGTCATTAGGTCAAATAAAATTCCTATTTTTCTATAAATAGGAAGGAGGGACGTCATTTTGTAACTCTCTCTGACTCTCTCACTCTACACATCTTGGACTGCGTTCCTCGATACTTTTCCTTACTCTTTCTCTGTAAACATTCTTTTCATTTGCTCTTTTCCCGGATTCTTTTCACTGTAACTTTCTCTCTTTCCCTTTTCTCCGTTATTTATGTTTTTGTTTATTTCTCTTTTTATTTCTGTTCCTCCCTTTATTATGTTTATCTAATTCTCTCTCTGCTAGGATTAGGAGAGTCGATGATTATTGTTAATTGCTAATTAGTTTGCAGATCTGTCGTTGTTATTATGTCTCTGTTGTTTATCCCTGCTTTAATTGTATCTTGCCAGTTGAGTCGACGCAATTAGCTTATTTAACATTGGTAAGCCTTGACCTAGATCGGAAGGTTGGAAGGGGTGAGACCTGCAGTGAACATTAGGATGCTTTAGTGAGGGCGGAAGCTAAGCCAATAGTATTTTATGGCGAATTGAGACCGGAAGGAGATATTCGTTGCCCCTTGGACCGATACAAGCGACCGATTTGTGACCTTAGCTGCAATGGACCGATAATCATTGATGACCCGACATCCTAGTTCCCTTTTCTTATTGTTAATCTTTCTTTTATTTCCTCTTGCCTTAATCTCAGTAGTTTAGTTAAATCAATTCAAACCCCCATCCTGCGACCATAGACATACCGAATTGACGAGTAGATAGTGACCGCCTCCCTGTGGAGATCGACCCTACTTACCGCTGACTTCTGTTAGTTGTACTTATTTATTTATTTTTGGTACCTGACGACGGTATCAAGAGGCTGTCGACGAAGCTTTTTCCCTTCCTTTCTGACCCGAGTGGCCTAGGCCGTTGGGACTGGGTCACTGCTGGCTTTGCGGTCCTCATTCGCTGTATGAGGGCCATGGTTCGTCCGGAGTTGATAGAGAAGGAGACTTCTCCTGCTACTGTTGGCCTTGGACTGTTACTGGAGGTATGAACCTCCATTTCTTTTCATGAAAGATAATTTCTTTATCGAATCACGAAAGATCGTTATTGATTATCTTGTTTTATAGGCGTGGGTGTACTCCTACTTTCCGAGCCTCGCGCCCAAGAGGACGGAGCCAGGGGAGAGAGTGACAGGGCAGTGGTATACCTATCAAAAATAACCAACTAGCTCTAACTAATATAGCTAGGGAAGTCGGGTCGATCTCCACAGGGAGATGGGAAAATGTCAGCTTTGTCTAAGTTCGTCTCGGTAACCAACTTGGGGGTTTTGATTTGGTTGTTCTAAACTAAGAGGGTTGAGAAAGTGAAAAAGGCAGGAGAATAAAGATTAAGCAGTTAAGGGAAAAGCAGTTAAGACAATCGGTTCACCATGATTATTCAGTCAAGCAACCTAGGTCTCAGGTCAATGCAAGTATATTCTATGGGGTAGTGAATATCTCCTTCCAGTCTCAATTCGCCCTAAAGCACAAATAGCTTAGCTTCGCCCTCACTACGGTGCCTTAATGTTCCTTACGAGTCTCACCCTTTCCAACCTTCCGGTCCAAGTCAAGGTTTACTACGATAAAATGATTAATTGCGTCGACTCAATTAGACAGAAACAATTAACTGTAGCGATTAACAACAAAGACTACAAAAGCATTAACCTAATATAGCGATAACTATTCCTTCATAATCATGGATTCTCTAGTCTTAGCAAGAGGGAATTAGCTACACATCATTATCGACTCAACAACAATAATATATAGACAATCGGAATTAAACATGATAATAATGAAAATGAAGAGATGAAATAAGCAATAATAAAAGTAATAATAGAAAGGAAGGAATTCAAATAACCATTATGATTAAGAAATTAAAAAGGAATAATAATACCGATTCCAAGTCTGAATCCGAGTACAAAAGAGTAAAGAAGAGAGAACCAGTGAGTAAGATCAAGGAGAGGTAAGTGAGGAAGAGTTACGCAGTCTACTCCTTTTAGTAGCACACGAAAATCTCCCCCTTAAACCTAATCCAAAGCCTAATTACAAAAGCCCATACAAAAATAGGTGGAAAAATACAAATACAAGGCAAACCACTCGATCGAGTGGAATAAAACCGCTCGATCGAGTAAACTAAGCAAAATTCCCCT
The DNA here is from genome assembly GCF_048544455.1 of Silene latifolia. Lineage (NCBI taxonomy): Eukaryota > Viridiplantae > Streptophyta > Magnoliopsida > Caryophyllales > Caryophyllaceae > Silene > Silene latifolia. Next base: position 45,879,056 of record NC_133533.1, on the reverse strand, counting down.
TGATCGAGTAGAAATACTACTCGATCGAGTAACTCCTTATTGTGGCCTGCTCGATTGAGTAGATAGATAACTCGATCGAGTGATCTTCATGGTATAAAGCATTCGATCGACTAGATAAGTGGTCGATCGAGCTATATTAGCACACGAGGCACTTCGACACCTTCCGAAATCATCTCACGCGTCTTCAAAGTGATAGATTCCAAGCTCCGGCTCCTTGTTCTCCATAAATATATGAAAAAGGGGCGAGTTTGGGCTCGATTTATCTCCTCTTTGGTCTATACCTGCAATTTACACAAGACAAACCAAAGTAGACTATTCGGGGGTATTTGTAGCTAAATGCCACGTAAAATAGTACAGAAATGCGTGTAAAAATGAGGTAAAAACCTTATATAAAACTCACGCATTAGAGAGCTTATCCCGTCGTGAGGGATTGGGTGATGTGTCGCAAGAAGAGCCAGCGTTCCTTCCACGACGCTCTGCAGCCGGACGGCGTGAGTATCTTCGAGCCACTTTTCTTTGTTCACTTTTTCATTGCTCTCTTTCGAAACCGATCATTTGAATGACCTCTTGTTGCTTTTCATAGTGGGTGCCCATACCTTGGGTGGACTACACTGGCGCTCCTCCTTTTGTGGCTGAGGTCCTTCGACCTAGGAGCTCGAGCCGGTTGCTTTTGAGGACGTCGATGGGTCCTGTGTGGTACTTGGGCGAGCGCTTGGCTCGTCAGTGCTCCCGAGATGTCTTGACAATTCCCATTGATCCTCCTCGGACAATGTTCAGGGAGCCTTCCGATGCTGAGAGGGAGGCTGACTTAGCTGGCTTCGGTGGCGACGCCCTCCTTCTTCCTGGTAAGGACTACTCGACGTTCCTCTACGGGAGGTTGGCGTACTGGCCAGTCGTGGTAAGTGCTTTATTCTTTTTCGATTGATATGAAAACATGATGAATGATCATCAATTAATTAAAACCATTTGAATTTTGCAGGAGGTTGAGGTGGCGGGCATCGAGCCCCCAGCGTACCCCGAGACCCTCGAGTACACTGATGCGACAGGGATGACGACGATCTCCGAGGTTCGCGACTTTGACGCGGGGTGAGAGATCTTTGGTCTAGGCGAGTGGCGATCATCGATTCGGAGGGTATGCTCCCCAATTTAATCAGCTTTCGTATAAGAATACACTTGTTTAAACTTATCAAATTATTGAGGATCCTTGAAATGTAGGTTGCGCCATCCCGGTTCGTGGTTTTGTGGAGGGTATCCAACCGGCTACGGGCTACTACCATCGAGCCACTTGCTGGCGGTCGAGGACGTCAGGTATAAACCTTCCATTTACTTCATTTTTGAATTTTCTAACTTTCTTTATGTTTGAAATGATTGACATGAGCCAATTCTTGTCGTTTGTAGAGGGAGCGTGACTTGGAGCGAGAGCTTGCCCAGTCTCGGGAGGAGACAGCTCGCCTGCTGAGGGAGCTAGAAGTCCGCGACACGGAGATCGCTGCTCTCAAGGCGAGAGTCACCGAGTTGGGCGGCGACCAGCAGTAGTTTGTTGCTCATTGTCGTTTTTGTTGTTGGCCGTACTTCACAGACTTTTGTACATTTTGGAACCTTCATTTTGCACTTTATACACATTGTTTCGGGCTCGAGCCCCCAGTTTGGTGTACATATACCCTTTTTGGTTGTATATATGATGGCCTGAGTGCCTTTGCTCTTGGGTTGTATGTTTGTACCTGCAGGTTAGCTTTGAACAGGTTTGGTAGATGACGGTTTACGCCGTCATGCTGCCGACATTTACACAGAAATTCACATAGGATATACATTTGTACACATGGCCTAAATTAGCGCAAGACAAAGACTCGAAAATGCAAAAAAATTACTGAAAATGACCGGACGGTAGGGAGGGTTACCCCCTAAAAAAAAGAAAAAAATAGAAATATATAAGTTTGAAATGTGAAATGGAATGCGAGTGAAATAACTCCCCCAAAAAAAGAAAATTAAAAAAGAAATGTGTAAGTTTGAAAATGAATATCTAAATTGGTGAAATGATTCCCCAAAAAAGAAAATTAAAAAGAAACGTATAAGTGTGCTGAAATGACGAAAATGCCGATATTGCCTCGAATTGCGTGCCCGTCGAATTTAGGAAACGCGCAACATGGTAATTTGACGGATTTACCAAAATAATAACCCGTATGAATAGGAAATTATTCTTGGAGGAATTAGAAAAGATCCAACGCGGAAAATCACAGAAAGAAGGCTTAGGAAGAGGCGCAGCAGGTGCTGCGCCTGTTCCCCAGTGTGTCTGTCCTGACAGATTTTAGGAAACAGCTTTTAGTATAAATATAGACGTCGAGGGAGGTTTTATTCACATAATTCTTCCGTCTTTCTCTCGTCTTATTACATAAAAGCTCTCTAATTAAGCATACATCATGAATACTCTTGAAATCCGTCTGAAAGAGTCGACAAATGAGTCCTCTAATGTGAAGAAACACGATATGGGCGCCTATAATTTTGGATCGATCTTGAGTTTGAAGCTGATCAAGGTAGTCAAACCATTCCTAGATGCTTGTCTTGATTATTGGGACCCGAATTATCACGTATTTGCCTTTCCTGGAGGCGATATTTGCCCATTTCCCGAAGAAATTGCTGCGATCGGTGGTTGGGACTCGGAACATTTGCCTGCTATACCCTCTACTTCTCAAGGGTATAAAAATAAGTTCAGAGATTTGCTTGGGTTGACAAGAGCTGAGGTTGACCGTCTTGTGACCTCAAAAGGAGTGCGAATGTTAGACTTCATCGATCGATTCATAACCAGGGCAGATCCTACCATTTCCTATGTTGCAAGGCGAAGGGCATTCGGATTTTGCCTACTGCATATATATGTTCTTCAAGGGCTTGTTGATGAGTATTTGAGAGGTGACCCTCGTTACTTGAGCTTAATTGAGCAAATGGAGCTGCGTAGGAGCCCAGCATGCCTGTGTTTAGGAGAGATCATGTTGGGGTTAGATAACAGGAAAACCAACCGCGACCTTCCTTATTGGGAAAACAAACTGAAGAGTGATGATGGCCCCTTGATTAGATGGATCGTACCATGGTGGCATCTCAAATCTGTCACTGGAGTATCGTCCTTGGATCCTACCCGATCGGTGCGCATTCCTGGCTTGGAGTTTATGATATGCATCTTCCCGGGGAGGTTTATGAGGCAGGTTGGATTGAAGCAGATGATTCCGAAGCTTGATACCGTCCCGCAGACCACTATGGCCCTTACCACTGAAATCCGAAGAGAATGGGCCATCAAATGGGCTCAAAGAAACGTGTGGTTTTTGAATTCTTCTGTTAGTGCTCTATGGGTGTCTGATTCCTATACGCGGTGGAGGAAAGCTACTACTCCGAAGGAGCGCGAGAGATTGAGGAAGCGTGAGCCTGTTGACTACAAGGTTCATGATGTAGAAAAGGAGAAAGAGAAGCATCTGACTGAGGGAGAGGAAGAAGCCGGGTTTCGTGTTGTTCATCCTTCGAAGAAACCGAAAACTTCTCCTGCCATGGAAAAGGTGGTTGATAAGAATGGCAAGGCAAGACCACGAGAGAGACCGTTGATGATTAGGTCTGAAGTGGCGCAAGAGCGTCCGGCTCGAGGTCGAGACAAGAAATATGATAAAAATGACAAAGGCAAAGGGAAAATGGAAGAATAATCTGAGTCTTTATTATTATTTATTATTATTATTATTATTGTTTGTAATAAGAAGGCGGGGTTTTTAGAATCCTAGCCTATTTTTTTTATGTAGCATATTATTATTAAAAGAAATGAAATAAAAGAGGTTGATTGGTTATGAAACCACTGGGATTTTCTATTATTATTCTTGTCGAATTCCAAATGCATATGCAAATGTCCTTCTATTTACATTTAAAATAATGGGTTGTATCTTGCGAAGGATTGCCTACGTATTCATTTAAAAAAATGAAATCAAATCCTTGCGCGTAGTTCAAGTAAATGTAAAAGAATAATTGTTCTAAGCAAGAGCTTGTAGTGAACTAGAAAATAAGCATGGGCTTTTTACTTACTCCTAAAGTGCAATTCTATTTATTTGATGATATGAGGATGGCAAATCGTCAAAATGCAAGAGCAAGGTGACGTTAGCTTTATTTAGCTTGGCCAGGGGCCGTTTATTTCGTGCCATAGGAGCGACACATGGGGTTACGCGAGGCGCGTCTTGTTCCTATTCTAGGCATAATAACGTTTCAATTGGTCGAGGTTTGTCGGGTTGGCAAATTCATTCCCATCTAAGTCTGTGATCCTAACCGCACCCCCTGGAAGTATGGACTTGACTAGAAATGGTCCGGCCCAGTTGGGTTTGAATTTCCCTCGTGGATCGGCAGGTAAAAGAGCTCTAATTGATTTGAGGACCAAGTCTCCTTCTTTGATATTCCTTGTCTTAACCCTTTTGTTGAAGGCTCGTTTGATACGTGCCTGATATGTTTGCACATTATGCAATGCGCACAATCTTCGTTCATCCAGGAGGATAAGTTCTTCGTATCTATCCTTCTTCCAATCGGCTTCCGGGATTTGACCTTCGAGTAAAATACGCAAGGATGGTATTTCGAGCTCGACTGGTTGCACGGCTTCCATGCCGTAGGTCAAATAGGAAGGGGTGGCCCCAGTGGGCGTCCTAACAGATGTGCGATATCCCCATAAGGCAGATGGTATCTTGCTTGGCCAATCTCGATAGTTGTCAATCATTTTCTTGAGGATTGTGACAACGTTCTTGTTTGCCGCCTCTACCGCACCATTAGTTTGTGGTCTATATGGCGAGGAGTGGTGATGCTTTATTTTGTACTTGGCTAGCAATTGCTCAGTCTCAGCCTGGAAATGTGACCCATTATCACTAATGATATCATGTGGGCAACCGTATCGACAGATGATGTTGGTTTGTATGAACTTTGCCACATTCTTGGCTGTGAGACTAGTGTAGAAAGCTGCTTCTACCCATTTGGTGAAATAGTCGATATCCACCAAAATGAAACAGTGACCTCTTATTCCGTCTAGGTGATCTTTCCGATGATGTTAATTCCCTGAGAAAAAGGCCAAGGAGATGTCATGGTGTAGAGTAGTGAAGGAGGGACGTGTTGCACATTCCGAAAATTTGGCGATTATGACAATGTCCGACATACTTGATGCAATCGGATTCTATTGTGGTCCAATAATACCCCAAACGTGTTATTTTCTTTGCCATCATTGGTCCACTCATGTGAGGGCCACATTCTCCATCATGGACTTCTTCCATCACTTTTCGTGCCTGTGAATGATCAAAGCAGCGCAGGATTACGCCAAGAGGCATTCTTTCATATAATTCTCTTTGCATGAGGACGTATTGGAAAGCTAGTAGGCGTATAGCACGTTGTCCCCTCTTGTCCATATCTGGTGGATAGGTGCCATTGAGTTTAAAGTTCAGGATTGCTTGGAACCAAGGTTCCTCTGTAATTTCTTCTTCATCTGTGATTTGGTGCACATAAGCCGATTCTGACCATCGTTCGATGCATAAAGGCATTTCTACCATATTATCCGGCATATTAATCAAAGATGCAAGTTTTGCAAGAGTGATGTGACCATAATTAGAGCATATTTAGTCCCCGAATTAGCCTTGTTCCCATGCTTTTTAGTGCATATTTGGGTCATTTATTGTCTTTAGTTCTTTGTTTTGCATATTCTTTGAGGTTTTGTGTCCTTGGTAGAAAAGGAGTGCAAACCTTGCATTTTCATGGCAAAATGAGGCTAAATTGATTGAATTCAATGACCAAGCATCAAGGAGAGACAAGATTAGAAGGCCTTTGTACATACTATAGTAGATGGGCAATGATGACAAAAGATCCTTGCATCCCCGAGGAAATCCCCAAGGATTTTATGAAGAAAAAGGAAGAAAAGAAGAAGGAACAAGACTGCCTGACAATCCGTGCGGATTGCCTAAAAGACGCCCGTCTTCACCCCACAATCCGTGCGTCTTCACCCCCAAGACGCCCGGACAAAAGCTCCAGAAGACGCCCGTCTTCACCACCTGGACGCCTGGGCAGAGACCGCCAAATCCGCCCGTCCCGTGCTAAAGACGCTCGGATTCCCAGACAGACCCATTTTGTCTTCTTCAAGCTTCAAGGAAGGATACACATCTTTTTCTAGAGACCGGAGTCTCCCTAGAGACCGGAGTCTTCCAAAAGAGACCGACGTTTCCTCAACAAGGGACTTAATCGTAATTTAAGCCCTTAGTTAACCCTAATTCATGCACCTAATCCCCACTATAAATACCCTATTAGTCTAATTAGAAGAGCATGTTCTTCTTAGCAATATTTAGAGTAGTTAATATCAATCAAATCTCTCTTTAATCTTGTAATCAACATTTAATCAAGTTTTAATACAAGTTTTATTTCCTTAATCTCTCTCTTGTTCATCCTTTATTTTGGGTAATTGAAGATTATTTGGGTTATTATTGGGAGATTGACAACCTCTCAATCAATCATTCAAGTACTTCTTTTATTCTTTGCTTTATTATTGGAATCATTAGTAGGTATAATTCTCTTAATCCCTCTTTAATTATTGTTAATCAGTTTAATTTATTCATCATGTTTCACTTTGTTGGTATGATTGACAACCTTGCTAGCATGTTCAATATGATAATGAGTGAGTAGTTACCTTAGCTAGGGTTAATGGGTAATTAGGGAAAATCAAGATGGGGGATGATTCATGCTTAAATTAATATGCTTTCATAGCTTATTTGCTTGCTTGTTGTGATCTCAACTTATGCACATGTTATGTTTGATGAAATGTGAGCCTACGAATCCTTGCATTTTTTACCCATCACCTATCTTTTCAATGAGACTTGTAAGACATAGACCAACTCGAGTCTCATTAGACCATGCATATTGTTGAGTAGGGAAGATTAAGTCGACTTGTAGGTGTTGTACAATCTAATCGATTCGGCTCCGGGACCCAAACTTTCCTAGGATTGTAAGATATAAACCAACTCGATCCATCACAACAATAATTGCTTGCTTATAACTTGAGAATATGTTTGTATGATCAATTCCCATGAATCCCCTATGACCCCATGACACCCTAGTGCCTTTTATCAATTGTTTACATCCCTTTTAATTCAACTTGCTTGTTTACTTTCATTGCTATTTAGTTTAGTGATCTTCTACATCAAACCCCAATTGTGACACCCTTAAGACACCACTAGTTGCAATAGAAATCTCATCTCAATTCCCGTCCCTTGGGATCCGACCTTTACTTGCCTCTTTACTAATTTTAGAGTTGTTTGTGAAGTTATAAATTGTGTTTTGGTCTAGGTGCTCCTAACGACAAGTAACCGAAAAATAGTAAACTCGACCAAAAATGGCGCCGTTGCCGGGGACGGTGTTAACTTGATTTAGATTTTCCTATATTGTTATTAGTTGTGTCTTTCTTTGCCTTGGGGAAGTAAAACTCCTCAAGGTTTGTTCTAATTGTTTTCGAGTTGTTTGATATTTTGCATGTCTAGAAGGTCACAAGGTGACTTGTTACCCTTTGATCGCGAAATTGAAAGGACTTTGACAACCAATAGGAGACTTGCTAGGAGAACTTTGAGAGGTATTAGTGAGGTTGTAGATATTCAACCAAATACTATTGAGTTCATCAACCCTTTTGCAAGAGAAGGTGAGGAGAACCCAACACAAAATCCAACACAAAATCAACCCACAATGCCTAAGTTTTCATCACATTCCGTACCCACCGAGGAGAACCTACCCAATGGTACTCCCACACCACAACATCTAACCGGAAATTTTATTGCCAAATCCGCATTTATCCAATTAGTCGAAAGAAGCCAATTTGGGGGGATGCCTAGTGAAGACCCTCATTCTCATATGGAGACTTTTTGTAACTATTGTGATGCGATTTCTCAAACCGGTGTAACTCAAGACCAAATTCGATGGGTCTTATTTCCTTTTCCTCTAATTGGCACCGCAAAACAATGGTTGAAAGGCCTTGATAAGGCTACTCTCGGAATTGATTCTTGGAAGAAGTGGGCTCTAGCTTTCTACAAAAAGTTCTATCCACCGGAAAAGACTAACATGCTAAGAGCTCAAATCACGGGCTTTAAGCAAAGGGATGAAGAATCTTTGTACGAATCTTGGGAGCGGTTTAAGGGAATTTGTCGCTCATGTCCTCACCATGGACTTAGCGAGTGGTTCTTGGTACAACAATTTTGGAACGGTCTTTATGAAGATTCAAGGAACATTCTCAACATAGGATCAAATGGAATGTTCACCGAAGTTGATGACAATCAAACTTGGAACAAAATTGAGGAAATGGCGGTCCATAACTCACAATATAGTAGACCTCGCAAGGCTACTAGAGGAGGAAAGCATGAAGTGGACTCCATTACTAAATTTGGGTGCTCAACTTAGTGCTCACATTGATACCATCAATTTGAAGTTTGAAAAAGCTATGACTAGACTTGAAGAAGCCTCAAAATCACCAAAGCATCATGTTAATGCCATGACGGCATCTTCATCAATACCAAGTGGGATATGTGAGAAGTGTGGAACTTTGGGACATGACCAAGGTGAATGTAGGGGAACAAATGAACAAGTGAATGCTTTCCAAGCATACAAGAGTGGTACCCCTTATTCAAACTATTACAATGAAAACACCAAATTCCATCCAAATCTCTCATACAAAAGCCAAAATGTTCAAAACCCTCAACCAACATACACCCCACCTCCCATGAGAAACCAAAATGAAAGACCCTTTTACAACCAAAACCAAGGTTACCAAAATCAAACTCCATACAATCAACAAAATGACCAAGGTTTTGATGTTCAAAAAGCAGTCCTCCAAATGCAAAAGAATCAACAAGAGTTTTCGAATCAATAGCAAAAGGATAGTCAAGCAAAGGAAATCACCATCAACAACATCCTAGCTCACACCAAAATGTTGGAAACCCATTTGACTCAACTAGCATCTTCAAGCTCACAAAGACAAAAGGGGCAATTACCACCTCAAAGTAATCCCCCAATACATGAAACGGTTAGTGCCATTCACTTGAGGAGTGGTACAAGGTATGAAGCACCGAAGAAGCAAGTTGAGGATGAAGTTGTGGAAGCTAGTGACAAAGATGAAATTGTGCAAAACTCCAAGGATGGAGAACCATCAAAAGAAGAAATTTCAAAGAAAAATGAAGACAGGGTCAAGGAGAAGGAGCCCATTGTGATTAGACTTCCTTTTCCGAGTCGTCAAGCCAAGCCCAAATTTGATGACCAACTTGGAAAATTTATGGAAATTGTGAAGAATTTGGAACTCTCAATTCCTTTCACGGAATTAATCAATCACGTGCCGGCCTATGCAAAATACATGAAAGACATCCTCACAAAGAAGAAGTCGATCCGGAAGGTTGAGACTATCGCCTTCACTAAGGTGAGTAGCACAATACTTCAAGGGATTTCACCCCCAAAACTCAAGGATCCGGGAAGCTTCTCAATACCGTGTACCATTGGCGACACCACGATCAACAAAGCCTTATGTGATCTAGGGGCTAGTGTGAGTGTTATGCCGTACTCGGTGAGTAAATGGTTGGGGATGGGAGAGCTTAAATGCACCAATATCACACTCCAAATGGCCGATAGATCGACGAAGACACCATTAGGGATATGGGAAGATGTTCCTATAAGAATTGGGAAATTTTTCATCCCGGTGGACTTTGTCATTGTTGACATGGAAGAAGACTCCAACATTCCAATCATTCTAGGAAGACCTTTCTTATACACCGCGGGTGCGGTGATTGATGTGAAGTATGGAGAGCTCACTCTAGAAGTGGTAGATGAGAGCATAACTTTCAATCTTGACAAGACCATGAGAGCTCCCCGTTTGCATGAACCATGTTTTATGGTTGATCATTATAGCCGGAAGGATGATAGGAAGAAGTCGGAATTCCAATGGAAGAAGAAAATTGAAGATGCTCCATTCAAAGAGCAAGTGAATTATAACAAAGAGAGCTTGAAAAGCTCACCAAAGTCTAGCAATGAAGAGGATGGCGTCATTGGCCAAGACAAGAAAGTGGGAGAGTTGTTTCTATTAACTCAAGAGATCTTTAGTGATCAAGTAGATGAAGTTTGTGGTCTTTGGGACGATGAGTTTGAAGGGATTTTCAATCCTTATATTGGTAATGTTATCGATTAAGACCGACAACAAGGGCAAAGGTCTATCGAAGACCTTTATCATGATAATGAACAAGCTTTTGATTACTACTTCAAGGTGTTGAGCAACATCAAAAACACCTTGGACATGCCCCCATGACATCTCAGTAAGGATGAGAGTTTGGTGGAGTCCTCCCTAAACCACCATTTGTAAATATTTCTAACTCCCTAACTCGCATTTTAATTCTTACATTACATTTTTTGTCATTTTTGGATTTTTATGCCTTGATCAAGATAATTATCATTTTTGAGAGAAGTGAGGGAGGGACTAATGATTCAATTGATGTGTAGTGCTTTAGCTTAGTGTGGGGATAACAATTGCCTAGGCCATTCATGCCTTAGTAGTGCCCCTACAATGAAGAACACGGGATTTGAAGAATGGAAAATGACAAGGGATATGCAAGTGCACGGATGGAACTGAATCCGGGTAAAAGGGGCAGAATCCGAGCGTCTTCATGGGAATCCGCCCGTCTTCAGGCAATCCGGGCGTCTTTGTCGAAATCCGCCCGTCCATCTGAGCTGAAATTTTGAAATTTTGGGACTGTTGAAGAATCCGAGCGTCCTGGAAGAGAAGACGCTCGTCTTCAGAAATATGCCCGTCCTGAAAGGAAAGACGCCCGTCTTTTTGCCTGTGAAAAACAAGTAATCTCACTGTCTGAGAATCCTCCCGTGTTCAGCAGAAGACGCACGTCCCGCAGTCGATAAATCCGAGTGTCTTTGCTAAAAGACGCCCGTCTTTAGGCGAGAATTCTCAAACCAAAACAGGCAGAATCCGAGCGTCCCGAAGGAAAGACTCCCGTCTTCCCCTGCTATTTCAGATTTTTCGGGTATTTTAAATACCCCATTCCCCATTCATTTCTTCATTCCTTCATTCAAAACACTACCCATAAACCCCAAAACTCAAAACCTCATCCTCTCCATCACCAAGACAAGATTTCCTCAACCACATTCAACAAAATCAAATCAAAACTTCCTTTTAACAATAATTAATCACTCCTCTTTCAACAAAAATGAAACCAAGCACCAAAATCTTCAACCTTTGAGTCGATTTTTGAAATTATAAAGGCAAAGCCTTTCACCTTAAAATCGATTTGGGTATACTTGGAAATTGAAGATTTTCACTCTTTTCTTGGTTAAATCATCAATGGCAAGGACAAAAGGAGCAACAAAGGCACCTAAGGCAAAGGCACTCTCAACAAGATAAAAGAGTCTTCAAGCAAAGAAAGCCTCATTGGCTATGGTGGTAGCTAGCTCAAACTTGGAAGTGCAACAACAACAACCTCCCTTGGAAGCAACAACATCAACAACTCCGGAAATTCCTCAACTATCGAACTATCCGGTGGTAATTTTCATTTCTAACTCCCATAGGGATACATTTGCCAAGTATGCTAGAAAATCCTTTCTATCCACCAAGTTCATATGTGAAGATGCCTTGAACAAGTTGGGTATCCTTGAACAAACGAAAGCCTTCTTTGAAGCCATGGGATTGGGAAAATTGTTTGCTACAAGAGAATTGACATACCCCTCCCTTACCTTCGAATTCTTTGAAAGTTACTAAGGTAGAGACTAGAGAAAACATCGAGTTCCGCCTTGCTAAAGTGAGTAGGCGCATCACCTTTGATGAATTGGGTAAAGCATTGGGTCTTAGTGATTCACCTAGTTATTTCAAGAATCCCGGAAAGTATGACCCCGCTCCTCTTTGGGAGGCGATTTCCGGAAGGAAATTTGAGAACTACCATGCTAGTCGCGCTCTATTAGTCCACCATCCGGGCATTAGAGTATGGCACAAGGTCATCGGGAATACCATCATTGCAAGAAAAGACACTAACCACTTTACCAAGCTCGATTGTGTTCTTCTTGAGTCGGCCTTAAATATTGGAAGGGAATTCACCAAGCCTTACAATTCTCTAAGGCTTTTGGTGGAAAGATGGCTAAATTTTGATTGTGGAAAGCAAAGCAACACCGTTATTGTAAATGGAGGTCTAGTCACTCTTTTGGCTAAGTACTTTGATCCGAATTTCAACAAAGATAGCAAGTATGTGGCGAAAAAGGGGGGTCATCTCATTGACATGGATGCCATGATTAACAAGTACAAGTGGGTCACTCATAACCCTCTTGACACCAAGTATGGTTGGCTCACCAATTAGGCTAGATCTTTTACTTTGCCTTCCAAGATATGCCGTTTGAGTGTCCATCGGACCAACTACCTTCTTCCCCTCTCAAAAGAAGCCGAATACATCATCCGTCAAAAAAGGGGTGAAATTTAAATGCCCTCCTCTTCCATTGTCACACCACCCTATCCATTCAAGTATCAAGAGTTCAAACCCGAAGGTGTTAAAGCAAGCAATGACTACATGACTCTACTTATGCAAGAGATGCACAAGCAAGCTTTTAAGGATCGGGAAGATGCTTACTTAGCCCAATATCCACCCCTCCTTCATTTAGCTAGGCAGGACTACTTGATCCTTCATGTCCTTTGATACCCGTCGTTGTGAGTACCAAAGATAAAATTTATAATCTCCTATTAAGACTAACCTAGGCTAGTGGTAACAGGGTCGAACCACAAGGAGGCAGTTGTAAACTTTAGTTGATTTATGTTCAGTCTGAGGTAACTATTATGGGGGTTGATTTGAGTTGGTCTATAGCTAATAACAATAAAAAGAAAATAAACTAAAAATATGATTTAAACAGATAAAAGAAGGGTACTAGGATGGTCGGGTCATTATAGCTTTGGCGGCAGCAAACTAAGTCGGTCTGAATCAAACACAGGTAAGGCGGGAAATAAGAGGTCCTCTCGGTCCATTCCTAACAAATAGCATCTCTCGATCTCGCTATAGGTCCCTAATGTCACTAATACTAACTTTCGTCCTGAAAAGTGACTAATGGTCTAAACTATACCTATCTTTCGATCTTAGCACGGTTTAGTCGATTTAATTGACGGTCAAATAACCTTCCCTATCTTTCGATCTAATGGGTCGGTCACAAAATAGGTATTTAACTGGTCGCATGCATTCGATTTGTTAAATACAAGATTAAGAACAATTAAAACGAAGGATAACCTTACAAGGTCAGTCGATCGACCAACAATGTCAGTCGATCGACTGACACGCGGGTTCAGTCCGTGTTCAATCTAGTGCCGCCTATGCCATAAATCGCCTACATCCTAGCACTATAGATTTAGCTACTCATGCTAAGGGCAGAAACAACAATATGAACGATAAAACTAGCTACTGAATTCATGCTCAAAACAGGGAAGGAAACAATTAACATGCAATAATCAAGACGGTTTCGGAAATCTACTAGCAATTCTAATCTATTAGCAAAATAAATAAACTGAAAGTAAACAGGAGAAATACCGAATTGCAGGGGAAAGATTGATTATTAAGAACCGAAATTCCGATGCTCACAATAATCCCAAACCCTAACTATTCGTTAAAGAACTCGAATGAAAACTTAATGTAAAACTTGATATGTAATTCGATAAAAGCTAGATGCCTCTTCTGATGTTTCTAGGTTACGTTATATAGCAAACTAACGTAACAATTATTTCCTAAACCTAAACTTCACGGGCTTCAAGTTTCTCAATCTTTTAATTCTCGTCTCGAGGCAATGATGTGGTCGATCGACTAAGCAGGAAGTCGATCGATGGATCGGAGCAGAATGTAGCTTCTGGATCCCGATAGTTGGTCGATCGACTGATGGGTCTAGTCGATCGACTGGCTGAGCTGCTAATTGACTTCTTAAAATACGTGGACTTGCCCTATGGGCCTTGGATTGCGCACCAAGCTCGTTCCTTAAGCAGTTCCTTTACGTCATTTGCAATGCAGATTACTCGGGGGCGGATTTGGCTCGATTTCCCGTTGAATTCTTCACATTTCTGCAATAAAGTACAAAATACGGAAGTAGACGGAAATAGGGAGAAACGTAGCATAAACTAAACAAATGAGCTCTGAAATGCGTGTAAAAAGAGATGTAAAACATCATATAAATGACACGCATCAAATCTCCCCAAACCAAACCTTGCTTGTCCCCAAGCAAGAACTAGACTCGATCTAATGACCTAATGGAACGAGTCCAATCTCAGAGCGAATTGACAACTGTAATGCCTAAACCAATTTAATGCACAACCAACAATCAATTAGTAATGTGAATCATGCAAACGAATTATAAAGTCGTTAAAAATATTGCTGAACCGTTGACTATAGAGACTTATCAAATTGGACTCTCGCGGGTCGCTCAAATCACTCAAGTGAGCACAGGTGATATATATGTAAGATAGGAAGAATTAATTTGTAGAGACTCTCACCTAACTACGACCTATGAAGACATGCCAGCAATAAATTATGAAGATGACCTCTATGACCGTACATATGCATTCCAACCAAACAGATGACCAAAAACACATGCCGAGGTAAATATGGGATATGTGAGGTATGGGTAAGAAGGGGCAAAACATTTTATGGTGAAGTGGAGGTACAGGTGATCAAGCTAGTACCAGAACGGAACCAAATGGCAACATCCAACTTCTTGCTCATAGGCAAACAACACGGTGCTATAGCAAGCACAAACTCACAATCTCCAGATGTAAAAGTAATCAACTAACTCGCCATAAAATAAGAATAAAACATGGGAGCAAAAATCGCCAAAAGATAAGGTATAAGGTATGCGAATTGATTCTCTTCTTGCACGAACTTCAGTCGATCGACCTAAAGGAGCAGTCGATCGACTGCTCTGAACAGTACAGGACATTTTTTCTTTTCTTTTTCCGAAACATTTTTCTTCATCTTTTTCTTTTCTTTTTATTTCTTTCTTTCCTTCTTTTCATCTTCCCAATTTCATCTCAAAAGAGCAATGGTTATCGAAAACGAGTAACAATCCCAAAACCAGACTACTAGCTTGACAGAGGTAGGCTATATGTTGGATGTAGCAAATGGGACAAAAAAGGATATTTTTGGCAGTGTGGAGCTTATGGGCAAAATGAGAAAAGGAAACCTCTACCACATGTGTCGACAAACCACAAACCGAATGCATACAGGTATTAAGTAGATCAAATTCATAATTATGCAAATTAAGGAAACATGTCTCATAAGGAGTACTACTCACATTCCTAGATGAACTGGTCATGAGTGTCACCAGTTATAGGCTCTAAATCTCAGATATATGATGTAGCTTGGCAATAATCAAAGTCAAGTCTAAAGTTCAGCAAATAAATCAACGAAAACTCGTAGATATGCATTTACGATTCTACTAATAACATGTTAATCTAGCAAGGCTCAGGCAAAACAGGTGCAAATGCAAAATCATCATGGAAATACTACCGTTCCGACTCGACCTATATGCTAAAATAAACGTGCATTTTATGGAAATTTTTTGAAATTTTTTCAAATTTGTTTGAATTTTTGTATTTTATAGGAAATAAACAAGCAATGCAAAACTGAAATGTAAACGTGAATGCAAGCAAATGAAATGCGACGCAAAACCTTTCCCCAAACCAAATCGCACAATGTCCCCATTGTGCAGAATCATGTAATGAAGAAAAGAGAAACGGGAATTTGCGAGAAATTAAATAAGCAAGACGTAAAGGAAAGATATGGAACTCACAAGACTTTAAACGCAGCAAGGGAAACCTCCCCAAACCAGCGTGAGCTAGGAGGTTTCAGTAGCCAGCAGTGCTACCAATAAGAGTGTCTGAAAGACAATCAAAACCACGCATAAGACTGAGAAAACAATTTTGAAACGTAAAAATTGTGCATAAATGAAACAATAGAAGAAATAGATAATTTAACGGAAAGTAAAGTGGAGTAAAAGACTCCCTTAAATCCGCATATCGACCAAACACAGCAGGGGAGAGGTCGTGGATGAAAATAGCAGCAGTAGTGGTCGATCGACCACTAAGGTCAGTCGATCGACCAAGTGGACGTGAACAGTAGCTCCTGTAAACCTGCAATTCGATCGATCGACCAATGGTACCGATCGATCGAAAAACATCTTTGCAGTTGTCGTATTTCTTCGTAATTGCTCAATGATTTGAGCAAAGAAGCTCTAAATACCTGCAAAAGCACAATAATACGCGCCAAAAATTGCGCCAAACCCGTAACGAAGTCTAAAGTGCATAAAAATCCCAAGCAAAAAGAATAAAAGCAAAGTTTTCGCACACAAAAGCAATAACAAATAGTTCGAAAGCAAATAAAATGTTTGTAGAGCTTTTGATCAACTAGTAGTTGATCAAGAAAGGCCAAGGTATGGCCCACTTAAGTCGGCTTCCGGCTACTAGAGGTAGCCTCAATGGTGCTCATCTTATCACGTTGCACCCTTTTTAGCTTCGACGGTCGGAGAGCTCGGTGATCAACTCGTCACCTCCCAAATCAAGGACTTCCTTGGGATCGTCGGACTCCAAATCGAGACCATTTCACCTTGGTGGCTCATCTTCCACTTCCTCATCGGTCCCATAGCTTAGGCATCCAAGACCTCCTCTTTGAATGATAGGCTTTGTCGCAGCTGGAGCATCCAACGACTCTTCCTTCCCCAAACCAGCTCCTGCATTATTTAAAACAACAAATTCTTCCTCCTTCTTGCTCCCAATCCGGGGCGGAGGGGTTAACACGGCCGAGTAGTAATAGGGACGGGTAATTCGGGGAGCACAAAGTACGATCTCTTTTCGAGAGACCGTATTACAAGTAAATGTGAGCCACATGGCGTCCTTCTTTTTAGCCGGTTGGGCAAAGACAATAGAATGTTTCCCAACTTTGAAGGTCAAGGTTCCTAAACCGACGTCAATAATCGCACCGGTGTGCGTAAACGGCCTACCTAAGATGATCAGTATATGGTCATCCTCAGGCATGTCAAGGACAACAAAGTCAACAGGGAAGAAAAACTTCCCTCTCTGGACGGGTATGTCCTCTAGGACTCCTATGGGCTCGACCGCAGATCGGTCAGCCATCTGGACTGTCATCTCAGTTATTGCAAACCTGGTCAACTTAAGCCTCCTAGCTAGACTCAAAGGCATGACGCTTATGCTAGCTCCTAAATCACATAAAGCCTTTTCGATGGAAAAGGTACCTATGCTGCAAGGAACTGAAAAACTGCCCGGGTCTTCTAACTTATGCAGTGTGAGACAAGTAGGAGCAAGACTCTTTAGTTAACGCAACAGTATGAACATGTTCAAGCGATTTTTTCTTTGACAATAACTGTTTCATAAACTTAGTGTATCTTTGGCACTTGGTTAACTAACTCAAGGAAAGGGACTTGTACATTTAGACTACGGATAACTTTCTCAAACTTACTGAAAGATACCTGTTCCTTGGTTGGCACGAGTCTCTCCGGATATGGGGCTGTAAGGAGTACCTTAGCCCTCTCCTCTAATTCGCGCGCGCCGGCGTCCTTGGACTTAGGCTGAAAGTCCGTCACCTTTTCTTTGTTGAAGCTAGACCCTTCCTCAGACCGTCTCAAATGAGACCCATTAACCGTCATTGGATCGAACTTGAGCGGGATCGACCCATCAAGACTCAGGTGCCCCCAAAATTTTCGGGACGGTGGTTCCCCGAAACAAGTGGTCTCGTAGATTATTTGGCATTAAAGGACGAAATTCTTCAACATCAGCAGTAATATTGGTCGATCGACCACCCTCCTCAGTCGATCGACTGGGTTGCACAGTTCCAGAAGCTCCTGTAACCCGCAATTCAGTCGATCGACTAGGTACTTCAATCGATCGATCGAAATACCGGTGACGGCACTTTTTTTTTGATTTATTCGTTATGACTTTGTTTGGACTCGGATCGCCTCATTCTTTTCAACAGACTTTCTCGACCATGGCGGGACCCTCAAGTGTGGACCCGCTCCTCAAGGTGATGGCATGTAGGGTCTCCTTTTGTTCGGGTTGAGTGGGCAAGTGTCCGGGAGATCGAGTGTTACTTTTGCTAGCCAACTGAGCTATTTGGCTCTCTAGTAACTTCATCCCGGCCTCTCTTGCTTGGGACTCCTTCAGCAACAGATTCTTCAGCTCGGAAAATTTAGAATTTTGTGTTTGTTGCTGCTGCGACACATAAGGAGGCTTTTGATATTGCTGTTGCTTTTGATGCGGAGGCACATATGGGTCTTTGTGGGGAGGTTGAGTTGGGTTCAAAACATTCGACTTCTCCAACTCAAGTTTGGATGCTGTGGCTCGTAGTAGGTGTTGTTCTGCCTGTAGTGTTGAAAGGCAGCACAAGATTCAAAGGGACTAGGGCAGTTCTTCGAGACATGGCCCTCAACTGTGGGTTAATATCCGTATACTACCCTTTAATTGCAGGACTATAACGTAAATTTAAACATGCAATTTATAGTCATAAAACGAAAAACATAATGAAAAGATTAATGTATAGAAATCAACCTCGGGTCCTTTGATGCACGGCGTAAAGAACAGAAATCAAACGAGATTCCCTCCTAATTGTTGCACCCAAGACCTTGTCCGAGATATGCCCTTGTGCTAGAACGTGTTCTCCGATTGCCTTGCAATATTGGGAGAACTGAATGTGAGGTTTTTCGAGATGAGAGATCTCGGTTTTTCAGAGGAGAATGCTCTTCAAAACCCTAGTTTTTTTTTTCAAATGAATTAATTTTCAAAAGGAGAAGAAACCTCTCCTTTTGATGACCTCGGTCCGCGGGTCACTCGAGGGGGGAGTGGGCTTTCCACTTCCTCCTTATTAAACTCGTGATCCGACTGATCCGACGCGTCTTGCTAAATGTATATGACACGGTCTGATTATAAACTGTTATCGGTTATCGGAAATTAAGGCATCAGCTAATAATACGGGTTAATTATTAATACGTGTCCGACAAAACAAAAGATTGTATAATTTATTCAATATACATTAATTAAATATAAAACGCTTATATTTAATTTTACGAATTAACTGGTTAATTCGCCTTAGCTCATGATATTTAATCCGTATTAAATATAATATCTCAACATCACATTTTTGACTAATTACTAGTCAAATAACTCGGACTAACTGGTTAGTCAATTTTGGCATCTACATGACAGTATTTTCATACCGTCACATCTCTCGAACGTATCCTATAGGTGTGACTTTTAGGGACCAGTTGATCACCGCCATCTGTATGACAATAACGTCAAACTTATCTAGCAAGCCAACCGTTATTGATAAACGTGGATCAACCGATAATAATACCAAAAGTATGCCCTTTGATCCTTTTAGAGGTTTATAAGTCCTTGCACTAATTGTTAAGGACACCAACCCCAACAAGCTCCCACTTGTCCGTACAAGTGCATGTGCAATGACGTTATCCGCACTAACCGGAGGACACAAGCTCCAACAAACTCCCACTTGTCCGTACAAGTGTATGTGCGATAACCGATTCTCATATTCATTTAAAAATTTCTCCCACTCAATGTAAAACAATTTGCAGATCCGGATCCGCAAAGGTCGTATTTTACAATCGATCCGTATCTAGAGTGGTTTCCCCGACTAGAGAGTAACTTAACCGATAAAACGAATCCGTATCCGAGCATGGCCATGTATTTCGATTCTGACTCCTCGAGTGGCCCGAGAAATATCGAGTACACGATAAAGGCTGAATATTTCCTTCAACTCGACTCCTTCCGATCTAAGCACGGCATGAAATGACCCAGAAAAAATCTACTTGGCCCCTGTTACGGATGACCGTGAGAAAGAAACCAAAGTCACCCAAAATCTGCCTTAGTCTCAAGAGACGGTCGATAGTCAAAAGAATCGACTCTTAGGATCACCATGGAAGTCCTATCCACGACCGGGCAACGAATGTTATAAAACATTTAGGACTCCACGTCGATGTCACAATAGTGTCCTACGAAATATCCGTATAAATCGCCTTTGTGATTGGTCACCAACCGGTTGACTTATGGCTCGTTGAACCCACCATCAACCAACGTCACAAAATAATTGCCGAGTTATCAGCTCATGTGGGCAATTAAGGACCGAAAATATATAATGTTCGTTCAGTTCACTTTGTGGTGTTCAAAAATTGTCGTACAATTCCACATGAAAAACAAAATATATATATAAAATATCAAAACAATGATGTCGTATAGAGTACAAAAGAGAATGAATCTAATCCATAAAAGAGTACTACAACTTAGGAACACGTTTAATTCCCATGGAATTAACATGCCCTTCATGCTTATCTTGTCGTAATGGTTTAGTGAGAGGATCGGCTATGTTATCATCTGTAGCAATCTTTTCTATCACTACTTCCTTTTGCTCCACGTAATCTCGGATTAGATGAGCTTTCCGTTGTACATGTCTAGACTTGTTGCTAGACTTTGGCTCCTTAGCTTGGAAGATGGCACCACTATTGTCGCAATAGATGGTGATCGGGTCATTCGAACTAGGCACTACGGATAGCCCATGTAAGAATTGACGCATCCATATCGCTTCCTTTGTAGCTTCAGACGCGGCATAGTACTCGGACTCGGTCGTAGAATCTGTAACAGATTTGTTTCGAACTCTTCGGTGATCATAGCGCCATTAAGAGTAAAAACGAATCCAGATCGAGATTTCGAGTCATCTCGATCCGTTTGGAAGCTAGCATCTCAGAATCGGTTGCGCATAGCGTTTGAGAGCCTCCATAAGTCAATGCCCAATCTTTAGTCCTCCGTAGGTACTTAAGAATGTTCTTGACAGCCAGCCAATGTGGTTCACCTGGATCTTTGTTGGAATCGAATTGTCATACTCAATGCATATGCCACGTCCGGACGTGTGCATATCATGGCATACATGATTGAGCCAATAGCCGAAGTATAAGGAATCCGTGTCATGCGCTCTTTCTCTTCCGGTGTCTCTGGTGCTCGAGATCGGCTCAAATGCACCCCTGGAGCCATAGGAAGGAACCCCTTCTTGGAGTTGGTCATGTTGAATCTCTCTAGGACTTTGTCTATGTAAGACTCTGATCGAGAGATAACATCCGTCGTGATCTATCTCGATAGATACGGATGCCTAGAATTCTTTGTGCCTCTCCCGGATCTTTCATCTGGAAATGGTTTTTCAACCATACTTTCACCGAAGTTAAGAGAGGTATGTCATTCCCAATCGGGAGTATGTCGTCAACATACAATATTAGGAAGACAATCTTGCTCCCACTCGACTTGATATATAGACATGGTTCCTCGATCGATCGAGTAAATCCATTGTCTTTTATCACTTGGTCGAAGCGATGATTCCAACTCCTTGATGCTTGCTTAAGTCCATAAATGGAACGCTTAAGTTTGCACACTTTCTTAGGATGTCTTTGGATCAATGAAACCTTCGGGTTGTACCATGTACAACTCTTCCTCCAAAAAGCCGTTTAAGAAGGCGGTTTTCACGTCCATTTGCCAAATTTCATAGTCATGAAAAGCGGCGATCGCTAAGATAATCCGAATGGAACGCAACATGACTACGGGTGCAAAAATCTCATCGTAGTGCAAACCTGGCACTTGGGTGAAACCTTTAGCAACTAGTCGTGCTTTGTAGATATCTTCTTGACCTTCCACAGAATGCTTTATCTTGTAAAGCCATTTGCATTGAAGGGGACGAACCTTAGCAGGTAAGTCAACAAGATCCCACACGTTGTTCTCATACATGGAGTCCATCTCGGATTGCATGGCCTCAAGCCATAGCTTTGAGTCGAACTGGTCATGGCACCTTTATATGTTGCGGGTTCACTACTCGTTAAGAGTAGAACGTCATCTATGTCATGTTCCTCGACCATACCAATGTATCATGCGGAGGAATAGAGACTCTTCCCAACCTCCTAGGTTCCTCGGGAATGTTAACCACAGTAGGGATTGAAGGAATAGGTTCCTCCAATAGTTGCTCGGTGTTTGGTTCTGGAATCTCCGACAGGTCGAAGGTTCTATCACTCTTTGCATTCTCGAGAAATTCCTTCTCTAAGAATGTCGCACTAGCCGCAACAAAAACGCGTTGTTCAGTTGGCGAATAGAAGTAATGACCACGTGTTCCTTTAGGATAACCTATAAAGTATGTCTTGACCGATCGCGGGCCGAGCTTATCCTCGTGTCTCCACTTGACATAAGCCTCGCGGCCCCAAACCCGTATAAAGGACAAGTTAGGGACCGTTCCCTTCCATAGTTCATATGGAGTCTTGTCAATGACTTTAGACGGACTTGGTTGAGTATTAGAGCGGTGACATAAGAGCATAACCCCATAACGAATCGGGTAAAACCGTGTGACTCATCATGGATCGAACCATATCAAGTAGTGTTCGATTTCTCCGTTCGGACACACCATTCAGTGAGGTGTTCCGGGTGGAGTTAAGCGTAGGGCGATCCACACAGTCTTTAAGGTGTTGATCAAACTCGTGAGAAAGATACTCGCCACCACGATCCGAACGTAGTGTTTTAATCTTTCTACCTAATAGGTTCTGTACCCTATTTTGGTATTCCTTGAATTTCTCAAAGGATTCACTTTTGTGCTTCATTAAGTAGACATAGCCATATCTACTCAAATCGTCCGTGAAAGTGATGAAATATCTATAGCCTTCTCGTGCGGTGATTGACATAGGGCCACATACATCCGTGTGTATGAGTCCTAATAGGTCAGCAACGCGCATTCTAACACCTTTGAAGGAAATACGAGTCATCTTACCGATGAGACATGATTCACACGTGCCAAATGATTGAAAATCAAAGGCCGAGATAGCTCCATGTTTGATGAGCTGTTTAATGCGTTTCTCATTAATGTGTCCCATACGGCAGTGCCATAGATATGTTTGATCTTTGTCACCAACCTTTAACCTTGAAGAGTCTATTGATCCAAAATACTCAAGGGGGGGGGTGAATTGAGGATTTAAAACTTTTTGAAAGCTTTTTGATTGTGCGTATGTAATTGATTATTTAAAGTTTATTGATTAAACTTTAACTAATCAACTAATGATTATAAACAAAAGAAACGAAACGAACGAAAGAAAGAGAGACACGAGGATTTTTGAAGTGGTTCAGTTTCACAAGTCGAAACCTACGTCCACTATTCTCGATTAATAAATTTAGTACCTTTCTACGGATTACAAATTTACTAACCCAACTCGTACAACTAACTCTAGCTGTAACTCAATGAGTACCGTTAAATACTCGAGTGACTAACTTACGCTAATAAGAAAGCACTAATGATTCTAACAAAGGTTCACGTTAATGAACAAGTTCAGAAATCAACTAAGCACTATTATCTTATAACGATAAATGAAGAACAAGTATGCGAGTTTGTAGAACACGACCTTTCGAAATTTGCAAATCGGTTTTCGCTAAAAACACACGGTTTGCACTTTTTAAAATATGAAAACAATTTTATGCTTAAGGTCTCTATTTTAGATGTTGCAAATGACAAAGTATTTATAGGCAAAGAGAAGGAAAGCTACACGGTTTCAAGGAAACCCTAATAGCCGAATAATAAGATATAATTATAAATTATATCTTCTTATTATCTCTTACCTAAAAGCCATAGAAGATAATAAAGAATATTCTAAAAGATAGAATATAATCTATCTAATATTATCTTTACTATAAATTCTAAGATTATGATAAGATTTCCTAAAACAAGAAAATCTTTTACCATAAACAAATATATATGTAAGATATACAAGATATGTAAAGATTATCTTATAGAATAAAATCTTTACCTAATCTCTTAAGCAACACGGCATAACACGGCTCATGGGCTCGTGAATCCATGCAAACCCTAATCTTAATATATAATTAGAATTTAGGTTTTAAGAGAGGCTAGATGGAAACCCTAACTGATAGTAGAGTCCAACTCATAAGTCGACCCAAAAGCTATCAATTAACGCCAACCATAAAACCGAACTCGTCATTAAACCGGGCTTTATAAAATAAATTCTTTCCATAAAACATATAAAATAAACTTTAAGAAAATTGCAAAACAATTTTCGAGCCATTTAAAAGTCGTGTATAAAAACTCAGCATTTCAATGTTATAGTAGAAGAGCTATAACATTGAACTCTTTTACTAGTAATGTTATAATTTTGCAAAGCTATAACTTTACTAATTAAGAAACTCATTCTCTAATTACCACTATGAGATAATCACCTATACTATTCTAATCTTCAAGGAGATCTTTGAGTATAGGCTACATCATCATCCAAGCTTGATTAATCTTCTAGACGAACTTCGTCTTCACATAATACTTGAATGAATCTTTGAATTGTTTGATCTTGATAGAGGGCTTGAACTTCTCATGTAACCGTCACAATCTTCTTTGTTGTTCGCAAAAGGTTAATGCTAAAACACTTAACAAACTATTACGCACAACAAGTATATACAATATACACACCTTGACATCATCAAAACATAAACATATAAACTATATGGTTCAACAAATTCCCCCTTTTTGATGATGGCAAGTCTCCTAAAATTGTGACTAATTCAAAAGTTCCCCCTTAATATATTACCGTTATCTTGATAATAAAGACTAACGCAAGATCAAAACAATATCTTCAAAACCGAAACTTTAAGGACTTTAAGAGACAATCGGTCTTGACAAGGAGCAAGCTTAGGTAAATGCTTACTATAGACGTTCTTTCCCCCTCTTGACATCATCGAAAAGTTAAGAACAAATCAAAAATGACTAGAATAATATAAGACGAGACAAGAGATAAAAACGTCATAAAAATTAGAGTAACATGCAATACTAGAAGCATCCAAAAGATAAGTAGCATACAAACCAAGAATTAAACATGTCGAAAGCCGAAATGGGCCGAATGATAACATGTCTAATAGAACACTTGGGCCATAACCACAAGTGTAATGCCAAAATGGGCCGAAAAGAGTTTGATTAACACACCATTAGATGAAAATAAAAGAAAAGCTAATTAAGGTAAGGGCTAATGAAGGTAGGACGAGAGAAAATCAGATGTTGCGGGTCTTATACGGGTTCACATAGTCGGGTCGGGTACGGTGCTCCAAAGCATCCAGACGGTCGAAGGAACTCCTAACCAACTGTGAAAGAGTCCCAATGCTCCTCTCAAAATTAATGACCTTTAAGGAAAGGGCCTTTGTAGCTTCCAACGTAAGAGCTTGATCTCCCGCCATCGCTTTCCCGTGCATCACCAACGCACCACCCTGACTAGTAAGGAAAGTGAGACGATCACCATGTGGGAACACTTCCCCACGGATAGCCTTTAGCTCCCTTTCAAAACCCGCCAATCTCTTATCCACACCCTCCATCCACGAGTACACCCGACTAGCATCCAATTCCGAATCTAAGGACCGAGATGGTCCAACTCGTGACAAAGCCGTAACCAAACTAGTCGAATGTTCATCAAATTTCTGCATTAACCCACTCATAAACCCTTCCAACTTCGACTCCATTGCTCCCAAACCCGAATCCACCGAACCTTTCTCAACATCTTTGACAAGTCGCAATTCGGGTCCATCAACAACAAGACCCATTAATTTGATTAACTTGTCACACATACAATCTCTAGCACTTACACCATAACTTTCAGGCCCTATCACTTGCTTAATCTCCAACAACCTAGATATCCACATACCATAAGGCAAATCGATGGTAGTGCTCAATTTATCCTTGGTGACCGTAAGACCCGTTTGAAGAATACGGTGCAAAACAACACTCCCCAAGTTCACCTTTTGACCTTCCAACCAAGAATAAACCATAAT
This sequence comes from Silene latifolia, assembly GCF_048544455.1. Classification (NCBI taxonomy): domain Eukaryota; kingdom Viridiplantae; phylum Streptophyta; class Magnoliopsida; order Caryophyllales; family Caryophyllaceae; genus Silene; species Silene latifolia. The sequence continues at coordinate 45,853,180 of NC_133533.1, read as the reverse complement.
CGCCTCATAACTTGACACCTTATCACGGCCCCCTCTTCTCGGCACTATGGTGTTCCACAAAAAATTTAAGAGAAACTTAATTTTGGCCGAAAGAGGACGAACCACGATATTGACACCCTCCGTTGTCTCCTCAAAATATTGTTTCACCAAAGATTCCTTTTCACTTCCAACATTAGACCATTCAAGACTCGGATTTAATTCAATCCCTTCATTAGGAACCGAAAAAGCAGAGCAAAAATCCGAAACAGAGACGGTAACATCGACACCATTAACAACCGCATGCAACACTCCCTTTTTAATTGACACACTAGCAAAGAACTGTACCACCTCAACCGGGTATACAGGACCCGAAAACTGACTTATGTGACTCCATCCTTGAAAATCAAGAAAATTGATAAAGAAGGAAAGAGCGGGTATACTAACCAACCAAGACTTCGGATAATACCGACCACCATGAATAGAATACCTTAAGACGCGATTGACCAAGATGCTTTCATCGTGTGTAAGCCGAACACGATTTAAGCCCTCCTTTGTCGCGGCTTTCGAAGCATCTCTGAACAGAGTACGAGTAACACCATTCCGAACGATCACCTCGGGTTCCTCCACAATCTCTTCACCATTATCAACAACAACTTTATTTTTACCTTTGAAAAGGCGGCGTCTTTTTCCTTCGGAGACCGATTCGTCCCGACTACGAAACAGGGGCGAGTTTTGGTTTGGTTGTGATGAAGGACAATTCATGGAATGAGGGGTATGTGGTGGCAAGGGTGATGTTTGGTGAGGAAGGGGACGGTTTTGGTGGTGACGGGTTGAGGATCGGGTGTTTCTTGCATGGGATGTGTTCATGATGATGGAGATGGTTTGAAAAGAAGGATGATGGTGATTGTTGGAGTAAAGAGGAAGATATGTAATGATGGTAAATATTTTGGGGAAGGAAAGAGGTAGGCAAGTGGGAATGGGTGGACGGTCAAGGGTAAGGGTAGATATAGGTGTAGGTTTTTAGGGTAAACAAGTGTAGGTATTTTATGGTAAGTGAAGTTAATTAGGAATAGGAAAGTAATAAGATGAAATTTATGGTGATAGGACTTGAGTTAGGAAATTAGGTTGATATAGGAGTCATATGAGTCGTGTATTGTGAGCCTTTTTTTGTGTGATTTTCTTTTGATTTGGAAAGATAAAAGAAATATGGTGTGTTTGTTTATTGAGATAAAAATAGGTTTGTAGACTAATTAGATTCTAAATAGCAAAAAGAATCTTATGAAAACAAAAATTTCTATAACGAAATTATTCATGCAACGCAATATACGGACACAGTCATACAATCTTAACTTAACTAGTCAGTCATAAAAAGATTAAACACATATAAAAGCTTAGGTACCACTGATTAAACCAATTTCCAACCGTAAAGTCTCAAAACGTTCTCTAGCTAATGATTTTGTCAAAATGTCTGCCCATTGTTTTTCAGTACTACAAAATTCAAGTTTTATTTCCCCTTCTCAACATGGTCTCTAATAAAATGGTGTCTTATTTCAATGTGTTTGGTACGAGAATGTTGTGCGGGATTTTTAGAGATTATTATCGCACTAGTATTATCACATAAAATAGAAATACATCCTACGTCAACACCATAATCACGTAATTGTTGCTTAAGCCATAAAAGTTGAGTACATACCAGTCCTGTAACAATATATTCGGCTTCAAAGATTGAGAGAGCAACCGAATTTTGTTTCTTCGAACCCCACGTGATGATACACGGTCCGACAAATGTGGCGACACCCGACGTGCTTTTTCTATCTAGAGAACATCCCGCGTAGTCGGCATCGGAATAACCGATTAGATCAAAATTGCACTCCATTGGATACCATAGGTATAAGTTGGCCGTTCCAATTAAATAACGTAAAATTCGTTTTACGGCCGTCATATGCGATTCTTTGGGAGACGATTGATATCTCGCACAAACGCATACGCTAAACATAATATCGGGTCTACTTGCGGTCAAATATAACAGTGACCCAATCATCCCACGGTAAGTAGTTTCATCAACTGATTTACCGTTTTCATCCAATGTCAATTTCTTGTTCTCGACCATTGGAGTAGGCATAGCGTGTGAGTTTTCCATTCCGAATTTCCGAATCAACTCTTTGATGTATTTCTGTTGATGGATCTTAATGCCTTCATCTGTTTGTTGTATCTGCAGACCTAGGAAGAATTTCAATTCTCCCATCATACTCATCTCGAACTCGGAAGTCATCAACTCAGAAAAGTATTTGCATAGACTTCGGTTGGTCGATCCAAAGATGATATCATCGACGTATATTTGAACAACCAAAAGGTCAGAACCCTCAGTTTTTAGAAATAGGGTTTTGTCGACGGATCCTCTACTAAATCCACTGTCAAGTAGAAACTTAGATAGTCTGTCGTACCAAGCCCTAGGTGCTTGCTTCAATCCGTAAAGGGCTTTATCCAATTTGAACACGTGATCCTCAAATTTGATATTCTTAAAACCAGGAGGTTGTTCAACGAAGACTTCTTCTTGTAGATAACCGTTCAAGAATGCCGTCTTGACATCCATCTGGAAGAGCTTCATTCCTTTGTGTGCGGCGAATGCTATCAGAAGACGAATGGCTTCAAGACGTGCAACAGGTGCGAAAGTCTCGTCATAATCTATTCCTTCTTGTTGATTATATCCTTGGACCACCAATCTTGCCTTGTTTCTGACAATGACCCCGGCATCATCCAATTTGTTCCTGAAGACCCACCGAGTTCCAATGACTGTTCGATCTTTTGGTCTGGGAACTAAATGCCAAACCTTGTTTCTTTCGAACTGTTGTAGCTCTTCTTGCATAGCTACAATCCAATCTGATTCAGCGAGAGCTTCATTGATGTTCTTTGGTTCAATCATGGATAGGAAAGAGTAGAAAGAGCAGAAATTGTTCAAGGAACGTCTTGTCTGAACACCCTTCTTAATATTCCCAAGAATATTGTCCATAGGATGTGAGTTCTTGTATTTCCACTTCGTCGAAGTACTTGGTTCATCCTCGTTATTTGAGCTTGACCCGACTTCACTTGGTTCGGAACTTGAGGAGGTTCCCCCTGAATCCAATTCGGGTGTTGTGATTGAGTCGATTATAACCTCGGACTCTACACCTTGATTTGGATTCAATGTTACAGTAACATCATCTATAACATTGGTTTGGGAGTTCTTATTTTGAGTGGATGTTATAGTATCATCAACTATAACTTTGTCCTTCTCCTTTTTGTCTTTTGAGGAACGATCAAGTTCATCGTTTATTCCCTCAATATCATTATCCTCTAATTCCAAATCCGGGGAATCGTCTCTAGAGAGACGAAAGTCGGGCTCATCCAAATCTTCTTCCTCATCCTGTAATGGCTTATCGAACACGTTATCCTCATCAAAAATAACGTGTACACTTTCTTCAATACAAAGAGTCCTTTTATTGAAGACCTTATAAGCCTTGCTATGATCTGAGTATCCTATGAAAATTGCCTCATCACTCCTAGGGTCGAATTTACTTAAACGGTTTTTACCGTTATTATGTACAAAGCATTTACTCCCGAAACAACGAAGATGGGAGATATTCGGTTTTCGACCTCTAAGGAGTTCATAGGGGGTTTTCTTAAGGATAGGTCGGATCATAGCACGATTGTGGATGTAGCAAGAAGTGCTAATGGCTTCAGCCCAAAAGTTACGAGGTAAACCACTACACAAGAGCATTGTACGTGCCATATCTTCTAAGGTTCTGTTCATACGTTCAACGACACCGTTTTGTTGAGGAGTTCTTGGTGCAGAAAAGTTATGCCCTACACCATTAATTCGACAATATTCTATAAAAGTTTGGTTATCAAATTCGGTGCCATGATCCGTACGAATAGATACTAGATTAGTCTTATATTTGTTTTGAACAAGTTTCATAAGACAATCAAATTCCTCAAAAGTCTCATCTTTTGAGTGAAGAAAGATAGGCCATACATACCTTGAGTAGTCATCTACAAGAACAAAGACGTACCTGGATCCTCCTCTACTCCTTACCTTCATAGGTCCACATAAATCCATGTGTACTAATTCCAAGGCTTGATCTGTGCTTACTACTCTTTTTGGTTTGAACGATGATCGTACTTGTTTACATCTTGCACATGTGTCACACATCTTTTCTTGGTCAAACTTGATCTTAGGTAACCCTTCTACCAAGTCCCATTTCTTGAGTTTGTTCAAGGTTAGAGAGCTAATGTGACCAAAACGCTTATGCCATAAACAAGGATCATCTAATGTAACTTTCATGCACGAAAAAGAGTTAGTACAGACATTTAAATCCACCATGTAAACGTTCCTTTTTCTGTGGCCTTCAAGAATAACATTGCTAGTTCCTTCAATAATAATGCGGCAAATATCAGTATGAAAAACTACTTTGTTACCTTTGTCGCATAATTGAGATATACTTAGCAAGTTATGCTTTAGACCATCCACAAGATAAACATCACTGATTGCGTGATCCTTAGAAATTCCAATTTTGCCAACGCCAACCACTTTTCCCTTTTTGTTATCCCCGAACGTCACTTTTCCTCCATTGAAGGGCTTGAGTGAAAGAAATAGATTTTTGTCTCCTGTCATGTGTCTTGAACATCCACTGTCAAGATACCATTGGTTGTTTTCTTTCACTACTTCCTGCATAAAGGATTAGATACAGTTTTTAGGTACCCAAGCTAAGTTGGGTCCCTTATTATTAGTTACTCTAAATATCAAATCCTTTCGAACCCAAACACGTCTAATGACCGTTTTTCTAACCTTAGGTTTGTTTGGCTTGGGAGGAGTTCTAGGGTTAGGGTTTTCTCTAGGTCTCGGAACTTCTCTAGGTCTCGGAACTTCTCTAGGTCTCGGAACTTCTCTAGGTCTCTCTTGACTATTTGCCTTGTGAATAGGTTTACTGGGTTGAGATTTACAAGGGCTTTGTGAGGTGCTAGGTTTCTTAGAATAGTCAAAGGCCATGTCATAGAACCAACGAAATTTGTTGTTTCTTTCTTCGTTAGGTTCGTTAGTGGGGGTTTCTTTATCCTCGTCAACTGTGTCAACAGTTTTGGCATGTTCGGCATTTTTTCGTAAATCATGAGCCTTTTTGACACAATTGATTTGGATGTGACCTGTATGACCACAGTAGTTGCAAATCAAATATTCAGGAAGGTCAGCATACTTCCTCTTTCTAAAATCATAATCCGAAGGTGTTGATTTGCATTTAGAGTGGTCTCTACGGCTGTAGCACTCATGTCCTAACCCCATCTTCATATTATTGTCAGATTGTTCGGTTAGGAAGTTTAGGACTTGTGTGCTACCTTCCCACTTGTCATGGACCTTTCTAGCGTGTAGAAGTAGGTCTTTTAGGGTCTTAATTTCCTCTTGACATTTCGTGTGATCTACATCATTGTCCTTTTTAAAGTTGTCACGAAAGTCTTGGAATCGTTTGTTAAGAATGAACACAACATCGGTGTGGTGTTTCTTAACATTGATCATATCGGTCTTAGATTCTTTTAATTGCTTTGAAAGAGAATCTATTTCTTTCTTTTGATCTAAGATCACTTCTTCATTAGAAGTGACCTTAGCTTCCAAAAGTTCTCTGACTTTTCTAAGTTCTAAAGTTATAGCTTCATTAGCTATAACTTTGGCTTGAAGGTGCTTAATTTTAAGCTTTAGGTCGGAAGTTATAGCTTCATTAGCTATAACTTTGGACTCTAATTCCTTCTTTTCAGCCATAGTAGAATCTAATGTTGTAGCATTCTCTGCTATAACTTTGGATTTCAACTTCTTAGCTTTAGTCTTGAGAATATGATTCTCCTCCGCAATTTCGAGAATCTGTTCCTTTAGATCCTTCAATTCCAAATCCTGTTCGTGACACTTATCAAGAGATTGTTCGAAAAATTCGATTAAAGCACTTTTAGACAATTTTCTAACACGTTTCTTAAGCTCAAGATAGCTTACCTCTTCATCGTCGTCTTTCTCGATTCTCCAAGAAAGCAATAGTTTGAATGAGAATTTGTGCTTTCATTGTCACTGTCGGAGATTAGGTCAAGACTAACACTCTTTGAGACAAAGGTTTGCTACTTCGTCGTCTTCAGATTCCTCGTCATCTTCTGAATCAAGGTCTCCCCAACACGAAGCCATCATAACTTGCTTGAATTCTCTCTTTGTCTTCTCACGTTTTGTCTTGTCCTTTATCTTCTCCCATGTTGGACAATCTTTGATCATGTGACCAGATTCTCCACACTTAAAGCAACCTCTATTTGCAAAGGACGACTTTGAGTCATTAACCTTCTTGTTGAATGACTTGTTGTTGTTGTTGTAGGATGATTTTGTTTGTTTATTTCGAAATATTTTATTTTTGAAACGTCGTGCAAACAAAACGGTTTCATCCTCTAATTCAGAGTCAACCTCTTCACTATTTAAGGCCATACTCTTATTACGACTTGGTTCAGCGTCATCTTTGTTAAGAGTAATTTCATGGGCCATGAGAGCACCGATAAGTTCTTGATAAGATAGGTTTTCAAGATCTCGTGATTCCTCCATTGCGGTGACTTTAGCACGCCACTTTTTAGTAAGGCTCCTAAGAACCTTTCTAGCAATGTCCTCGCATTTAATTTCCTACCTAGGTTTTTTAGTTCGTTTATGATGCTTGAAAACCTTGCGGACATACTATCTAGAGACTCATTAGGCTCCATGATGAATAGCTCATATTTTTGCATAAGCAAGTCAATTCGGTGCTTCCTAACAATGGAAGTACCTTCATAAGCTAATTCGAGCCCGTCCCATATCTCCTTGGCCGTGGAACATGAAGAGAACCGATCAAACTCGGTGGAAGTCATTCCGTTTTGTAGAAGACTTATTGCTTTGGAGTTTTTCTCGGCTTTCTTGTAGTCGGCCTCGACATAGTCCTCTTCTTTCTTTTCATAGGTAGTGCCTTCCTCGGATGCCACAAGAATTTTATGCGGTCCGTTTTGGATAATCCTCCAGCACTCCCAATCGTGTCCTTTCACATAGTGAGTCATCATGTTTTTCCACAATCCATAATTCTTCCCATCAAAGACGGGACACTTGAGATATTTGGAATCCATTTATCACGTGATAGGCAGCGGAATATAAAACGGTAAGATAAATGAAAAACAAGATAGATCAGCCTCTTTGCGGTTAGGCAATCAAGAGCACGAGGCTCTGATACCAATTGAAGAGTCTATTGATCCAAAATACTCAAGAGGGGGGGGGGGGTGAATTGAGGATTTAAAACTTTTTGAAAGCTTTTTGATTGTGCGTATGTAATTGATTATTTAAAGTTTATTGATTAAACTTTAACTAATCAACTAATGATTATAAACAAAAGAAACGAAACGAACGAAAGAAAGAGAGACACGAGGATTTTTGAAGTGGTTCAGTTTCACAAGTCGAAACCTACGTCCACTATTCTCGATTAATAAATTTAGTACCTTTCTACGGATTACAAATTTACTAACCCAACTCGTACAACTAACTCTATTTGTAACTCAATGAGTATCGTTAAATACTCGAGTGACTAACTTACGCTAATAAGAAAGCACTAATGATTCTAACAAAGGTTCACGTTAATGAACAAGTTCAGAAATCAACTAAGCACTATTATCTTATAACGATAAATGAAGAACAAGTATGCGAGTTTGTAGAACACGACCTTTCGAAATTTGCAAATCGGTTTTCGCTAAAAACACACGGTTTGCACTTTTTAAAATATGAAAACAATTTTATGCTTAAGGTCTCTATTTTAGATGTTGCAAATGACAAAGTATTTATAGGCAAAGAGAAGGAAAGCTACACGGTTTCAAGGAAACCCTAATAGCCGAATAATAAGATATAATTATAAATTATATCTTCTTATTATCTCTTACCTAAAAGCCATAGAAGATAATAAAGAATATTCTAAAAGATAGAATATAATCTATCTAATATTATCTTTACTATAAATTCTAAGATTATGATAAGATTTCCTAAAACAAGAAAATCTTTTACCATAAACAAATATATATGTAAGATATACAAGATATGTAAAGATTATCTTATAGAATAAAATCTTTACCTAATCTCTTAAGCAACACGGCATAACACGGCTCATGGGCTCGTGAATCCATGCAAACCCTAATCTTAATATATAATTAGAATTTAGGTTTTAAGAGAGGCTAGATGGAAACCCTAACTGATAGTAGAGTCCAACTCATAAGTCGACCCAAAAGCTATCAATTAACGCCAACCATAAAACCGAACTCGTCATTAAACCGGGCTTTATAAAATAAATTCTTTCCATAAAACATATAAAATAAACTTTAAGAAAATTGCAAAACAATTTTCGAGCCATTTAAAAGTCGTGTATAAAAACTCAGCATTTCAATGTTATAGTAGAAGAGCTATAACATTGAACTCTTTTACTAGTAATGTTATAGCTGCAAAGCTATAACTTTACTAATTAAGAAACTCATTCTCTAATTACCACTATGAGATAATCACCTATACTATTCTAATCTTCAAGGAGATCTTTGAGTATAGGCTACATCATCATCCAAGCTTGATTAATCTTCTAGACGAACTTCGTCTTCACATAATACTTGAATGAATCTTTGAATTGTTTGATCTTGATAGAGGGCTTGAACTTCTCATGTAACCGTCACAATCTTCTTTGTTGTTCGCAAAAGGTTAATGCTAAAACACTTAACAAACTATTACGCACAACAAGTATATACAATATACACACCTTGACATCATCAAAACATAAACATATAAACTATATGGTTCAACAAACCTTTTATTCATTACGTGTAATATTTCCGTGGTCTGATCTAAAACATAAATTCCGTTCATGGAGACTGCCTTGCCGTAAATCATATCGTGTAATGAGAAAATGCAAGAATTATTTTCTATTACAAATGAAAAACCAAGTTTATCAAGTGCAGAAACTGAAATAATGTTTTTCGAAAGACTAGGAACATAATAGCAATCATATAATGATAACTCAAATCCACTAGGAAGCTGGATCACATATGTCCCCTTTGAGATGGCAGCCACTCTTGCTCCATTCCCAACACGCAGGTCCACCTCACCCTTTACGAGGGGTTCAATGTTTCGGAGCCCCTGCACATGATTACACAGATGAGAACCACAACCAGTATCAAGTACCCAAGTTCCGTAACTTGCGTGGTTAATCTCAATCATATGAATAAAAGTAGAAGAGGAAGAAGACATACCAACAGGTTTAACACGACCTGCCTTTAAGTCCTCATGGTATAAGGGACATGTACGCCTCCAATGCCCAGTCTTGTGGCAATGGTGACACTCCATGTTACCATCCTTGCTCTTTGTCGCGCCTGATGAGTTGCTCGACTCACCAGGACTCTTACCGAACCCGACTTCTTGAACTTTGCCTTACCCTCTCGCTAGGTTTGCCTCGAGCTTTGCCCTTACCCTTCCCTTTATTTGACACAACGAGAACATCTTGTTTCACGCTCCCACTGAACTTCATGTCCTTCTCGGTCTGTACGAGGAGGGAGTGCGGTTCATGGGGAGTTTTCTTCAAATCATTCATATAGTAATTCGCTCTGAATTGCGAATAACCATCGTGGAGTGAGTGAAGAATACGGTCGATAACAATATTCTCGCTGATGTTACGATTAAAGGTCTCGGTTTCTCGACATTCTCAATCATGCGAGAATGTGTGGGCTAACCGGTTGGCCCTTTCGGAGTCTCGCATCAAAGAAGCGAGTGGTGTGCTCATAGGTCACGATTCTCGGTGCTTTCGAGAATTCCTTAGTGAGCGTGGTGAAAATCTTGTTTGCACCATGGGCTATGAAGCGTTTCGGCAAATTGGGTTCCATTGCAAAAATGAGTACGTTTTTAATCGCACCGCTTCCATACGTAAATCATTGAACTTGGTGATTTGACTCTAGCCGTGGGACCTAGGTTTTGCGGGATGGGCTCTAATAGATATTTGAGCTTCCGTCGCGCCAGCAGCAGACATTCCGTAATGCCGCCTCCCGGTCCGCGAAGTTGGATCCATCATTCTTGATCGAGTAGACCGATTCATCCGATTCATGAAGATCCGAAGCCAGGACTCACGGTCCAATGTGGCACTTGGCATTGGGTTTTCAGTAGAACCAGCCATTTGTTGTTTAGCAGTTTAAAATACGTGATCTACACTTAAAAAGAAAGAAAAACAAAAACGAAATAAGCAACTCATCGAGGTGATTTAAGTCTATTTTAAAATTCATTTTAAACATGTAGACTCTCGCACTTGCATAATTGATCTCCCTCAAGAAAGATACAAGTGATCCCAAGACTCAATTTCTGTAAATTGATAAGCCAACTGTTTAGCTAATTCTTCCGGAAGAACTCTTGGTCGATAGATTTCCGTAAATCCTATCTATAGTCCACCATGATCACAGGATCGTACGAGTGACCATAGTGTTGAGATAAAATAGGTCAATCGGTTCCAACTTACCCGACGTAGAAGGGGTCATATTATGCCTACCGACGAAGAAGGGACTCATTGGAGTTTGACCTATAAAGACCGTTCTCAATTTTAGTTTATACGAGGAAGATCCCATCAACAAAATTATAATTCATTTTAAGTGAACGAATAACTAGCGTCTGTCGTGAATGAATTTATTTGGATGATGGCTTAAAACGTGTGACATGAGAATGTCAATGAAAACTAACTCGTGACCTCTATATGTGTCAGTTTTCATGCAATAAATAGGTGGTTTGGTTTTTTTTAGGCGGAATATGATGCATATTATCGTTACGATAAAATAAATAAAAGAATGCAATACGTAAATAAAAATTTCCTAGTGTGGCCTATCCTAGTATAAGAACATAATACAACTTTGGAATCCACCGTTGGACCCGAAAAGCTTGTCTTGATGTTCCATCTTGATCCAAGTAGCGGGAGTGAGCATCTGGTCTCTATCTTTGGTCTTCTCAAAAATTACAATTAAAATTACAAAGTATAAACCTATTTACATTCTAATTAAAAACTGTAATTACAAGTGAAAAATCCAAAACGGAGATACGAGATCTCAAAATACAACCAAGACCGTGTTCCATCATTACGGTAACACGTTCTACTAAGGCCACACTAAGTTACAACTGATTGTAAAAATTAAATACGTAATAAAAGGCATTCACAAGCATTCAAAAATAACGATAAATAAAAATGCATCAACTAAAAACAAATTCATTCGTGACATAATTCCGTAATTATGTTAAATTTATCCAAACCACCTTTTAATGATTAAAATTCATGTGATAAAACCGCTTCTATCATTTAATTTTAATCCATTACAATCCGTTACTTTAAAAACGCTTTAAAATAACTTAATGGTACGTGTGTGAACCGTTTCACAATCATAGCGAGTGTACTATATCCGTATAAAGTACATATAGAAGCCAAAAGAAAATTTAAATCAAAAGAAACAAATTTTCAAAGCTGTCAAAGACGAAATCCTTCGATCCAGGGACATAAGTGCTCGATCGAGGAACAGGAGGGCTCGATCGATGAACGCAAGTCGATCGAGAGGTATGCTAATCAGAGGTACTCGATCGACAGTAACGGTGGTCGATCGAGGACTTATATCAAGAAAGCGCTCGATCGAGTACGAGGACTCCTCGATCGAGCAAAGTGGGGTTTTAAAGCAGGTCGATCGAGTACAACAAGGACTCGATCGAGCAAAAACTTGTCAGAAAAACCACTCGATCGATTAAAAACTTGGTCGATCGAGTGCAAAACCTCTCGAAAACTTCAAACCCTCGTGAAACAGATTTTGGCGAGACAAAACAAACGCTATTTTGATCAAAAAGCGATTGAAAACAAAACTACAAAATGCTAGACATTAACATATTGTTATAATGATCGTGTAAAATAACAATATGCATAATATCAAAACGAAAAAACCCGTGTAAAACATGTCACGGTACGGTTTTCGAGACAAAACAACAACAAGAGCAACCGTGTAAAAAGGACACGGTTCCCAATGCAACCAAAAAACGCAGCAATAACAGAAAAAAAAAAATTTCTGCCGTGAGAATTACTGCAGCCGCACGGATTTTTAGACAAAACAAAAATCGTTTCAAGATAGTTTTATGAAAAACACATGGAAAAAATCACGTGGCCTCGCTCTGATACCACTTGTGGGTTAATATCCGTATACTACCCTTTAATTGCAGGACTATAACGTAAATTTAAACATGCAATTTATAATCATAAAACGAAAAACATAATGAAAAGATTAATGTATAGAAATCAACCTCGGGTCCTTTGATGCACGGCGTAAAGAACAGAAATCAAACGAGATTCCCTCCTAATTGTTGCACCCAAGACCTTGTCCGAGATATGCCCTTGTGCTAGAACGTGTTCTCTGATTGCCTTGCAATATTGGGAGAACTGAATGTGAGGTTTTTCGAGATGAGAGATCTCGGTTTTTCAGAGGAGAATGCTCTTCAAAACCCTAGTTTTTTTTTTCAAATGAATTAATTTTCAAAAGGAGAAGAAACCTCTCCTTTTGATGACCTCGGTCCGCGGGTCACTCGAGGGGGGAGTGGGCTTTCCACTTCCTCCTTATTAAACTCGTGATCCGACTGATCCGACGCGTCTTGCTAAATGTATATGACACGGTCTGATTATAAACTGTTATCGGTTATCGGAAATTAAGGCATCAGCTAATAATACGGGTTAGCTGAGTTATTAATACGTGTCCGACAAAACAGTATTGTATAATTTATTCAATATACATTAATTAAATATAAAACGCTTATATTTAATTTTATTTAATTAACTTAGTTAATTCGCCTTAGCTCATGATATTTAATCCGTATTAAATATAATATCTCAACATCACATTTTTGACTAATTACTAGTCAAATAACTCGGACTAACTGGTTAGTCAATTTTGGCATCTACATGACAGTATTTTCATACCGTCACATCTCTCGAACGTATCCTATAGGTGTGACTTTTAGGGACCAGTTGATCACCGCCATCTGTATGACAATAACGTCAAACTTATCTAGCAAGCCAACCGTTATTGATAAACGTGGATCAACTGATAATAATACCAAAAGTATGCCCTTTGATCCTTTTAGAGGTTTATAAGTCCTTGCACTAACTGTTAAGGACACCAACCCCAACATCAACTCCACACCATTTACACAGGAAGGGACCGTCTGACACAGCATTGACTTGGTATATCCCACCCTTAGAGGCTCCTCCTAGCTCATACTTGTCAAATCTCGCGGTGAGAGCCTCAAGTGCAGCAACAGAGGATGATTCAGCAGCTCTCCTCTGGTTCCCTCTCGAATTCCCGTATTCGGCCTTGTGGGTAGCTAGATCGTCAATGATCTTCCACCCCTTGGTTGCTCCCAGATTTTCAGTGAATCTTCCATTGGCAGCAGCATCCAAAATGGCCCTCTGATCGTCGTACAACCCATTGTAGAAATGATTGCACAAACTCCACTTTTCGAACCCATGGTGCGGTATGGTTCGCACCAACTTCTTGAATCGGACCCATGCCTCGTGGAAATTCTCATCTGGCCCTTGTTTAAAGCCCGTGATTTGAGCTCTAATAGCGATCGTCCTTGAAGCAAAGAAGTACTTCTTATAGAACGCCAAGGCCAATGTATTCCAATCAGTGATCTCTTGAGCGGTCCGGTCCAAATCTCTATACCACTCCCTTGCAGCATCACGAAGGGAGAAGATGAACATGGTCTCTTTGATTTGATCCTGGGTCACGCCAGCTGGTGGGGGTATAGAGCAAACATAGTCAATAAAGGTCTCCATATGCCTTGCCGCATCTTCATTTGCAGCTCCCCCAAACTGATTTCTCTCGACCATAGTAATGTAAGCAGGCTTTGGTTCGAATTTCGGCATCTCCGTAATTCGAACCCCTTGTATAAATTGTCACTGTCGGCTCGGAAAAACTAGCTATACTTGCTTCCTCGGCCATGACTGGAATTTCCGGAGAAGTAATGTCTCGGTGAAGAAGTGGAAACGGGTGAAGATCGTGGGTCTTCTTGACAGATCGTTCTCGTGATAGCTTGACAGAGTACTCAGCTCTTCCTCTCGTCGGTAATACTCTTCGTGTTCGCCTCAACTCGCGCAAGGATCTCTCAAGCTCAGGGTTCAACGGTACTAATTCTCCACCCTGTGACCTGCGCATAAGAAGAAACTACAAAAGAGTATAAGACAAGTTTAAGGAACGGATGTCCCTTAAACTAAGAAAGACTAAAAATAAAAACAACTAAAGTTAGGACTATTGCCTCCCCGGCAACGGCGCCAAAATTTGATACCCGTCGTTGTGAGTACCAAAGATAAAATTTATAATCTCCTATTAAGACTAACCTAGGCTAGTGGTAACAGTGGTCGAACCACAAGTAGGCGTTGTAAACTTTAGTTGATTTATGTTCGATCGAGGTAACTATTATGGGGGTTGATTTGAGTTGGTCTATAGCTAATAACAATAAAAAGAAAATAAACTAAAAATACGATTTAAACAGATAAAAGAAGGGTACTAGGATGGTCGGGTCATTATAGCTTTGGCGGCAAAGACAAACTAAGTCGGATTCGAATCAAACACAGGTAAGGCGGGAAATAAGAGGTCCTCTCGGTCCATTCCTAACAAATAGCATCTCTCGATCTCGCTATAGGTCCCTAATGTCACTAATACTAACTTTCGTCCTGAAAAGTGACTAATGGTCTAAACTATACCTATCTTTCGATCTTAGCACGGTTTAGTCGATTTAATTGACGGTCAAATAACCTTCCCTATCTTTCGATCTAATGGGTCGGTCACAAAATAGGTATTTAACTGGTCGCATGCATTCGATTTGTTAAATACAAGATTAAGAACAATTAAAACGAAGGATAACCTTACAAGGTCAGTCGATCGACCAACAATGTCAGTCGATCGACTCACACGCGGGTTCAGTCCGTGTTCAATCTAGTGCCGCCTATGCCATAAATCGCCTACATCCTAGCACTATAGATTTAGCTACTCATGCTAAGGGCAGAAACAACAATATGAACGATAAAACTAGCTACTGAATTCATGCTCAAAACAGGGAAGGAAACAATTAACATACAATAATCAAGACGGTTTTGAAATCTACTAGCAATTCTAATCTATTAGCAAAATAAATAAACTGAAAGTAAACAGGAGAAATACCGAATTGCAGGGGAAAGATTGATTATTAAGAACCGAAATTCCGATGCTCACAATAATCCCAAACCCTAACTATTCGTTAAAGAACTCGAATGAAAACTTAATGTAAAACTTGATATGTAATTCGATAAAAGCTAGATGCCTCTTCTGATGTTTCTAGGTTACATTATATAGCAAACTAACGTAACAATTATTTCCTAAACCTAAACTTCACGGGCTTCAAGTTTCTCAATCTTTTAATTCTCGTCTCGAAGCAAACGATGGTCGATCGACTAAGCGAGGAAGTCGATCGATTTGGATCTCAGCAACAGTAGCTTCTGGATCCCGATAGTTGGTCGATCGACTGATGGGTCTAGTCGATTGACTGGCTGAGCTGCTAATTGACTTCTTAAAATACGTGGACTTGCCCTATGGGCCTTGGATTGCGCACCAAGCTCGTTCCTTAAGCAGTTCCTTTACGTCATTTGCAATGCAGATTACTCGGGGGCGAATTTGGCTCGATTTCCCGTTGAATTCTTCACATTTCTGCAATAAAGTACAAAATACGGAAGTAGACGGAAATAGGGAGAAACGTAGCATAAACTAAACAAATGAGCTCTGAAATGCGTGTAAAAAGAGATGTAAAACATCATATAAATGACACGCATCATCCTTTGCCTAGTTGGGCGGATAGGGAAGTCTTCTTTCCGAGTGCATCTAGGGGTAAGATTCCGGGTGATGATGAGGTTGTCGGTGATGAGGTTGTTGATAACATTGAGGAAGAGGCTAATGAAGAAAAAGAGGATGATGAAGAAAGTGAGCAAGAAAGTGAGCAAGAAAGTGAAGAGGGAAGTGGTGATGAGTCCACTTCTATTGAGGAAGATGATGATAATGATGATATGGTGGAAGACTAGCAAGCTTTGGAGGCTCCTACCCTCTTGAGGTTTGTCTACTTCTTTCTTTGTTTTATTTACTTTATCTTGATCATGGTTGGAGAGTCCTAGAAACATAGAGGACTAACACCTCGTGTAATACTCCGTATTTATAGTCTTGGGGGTACTCTATCGAGTAGCCCTTACTCTGTCGAGTAAGGGTAAGTGGCGAAGCAAAATAGTTTCTGACCTGTTGGGCACTCGATCGAGTAGGGGGGTACTCGATCGAGTACCTTGGGTACTCGATCGAGTGTCCGGTTTACGGGGAGTTTTTCGCGGGTTTTGTTAATTATGCGATTAGGGTATTTAAACATAATCGTCGTTGTTTTAATTCACTTTTACCAAAACCTAAAACCTGTTTAAGAGAGAAAGCAGTCAGTCATCTTCCTAATCGCATCCTTAACAATTCCCGGAGTTCAGACGGTCAGTTCGTATCGTAGTTCGTGTCGTTGGATTCCTTGCGCCGAGGGTAAGCTTTTAATATAATTTATATAATGTTTTGCTAGGTTTGGTCAAACCCTAATTTAGGATTTGGGGGTTTTATGAATAGTAAGTAATTGGTAGTCTTTATGTGTTATATGTTAGGAGGAGAATTCGTAGAAGAGGCGTTTTGAGACAGCTGTAGATACCGTCTGCGTGTTGTGCTTTCCAGGTAGGATTTCCTACTCAGTATTAGTCCCATAATGGGATATTGGTGATGTGCTGTAGTTAGTTATTTGATATGATGATTGTGATTGTGATTGTGATTGTGGTTGTGTTTGTTGATGGTTCTCGAGATGCGTTCTCGGCTGAGTGGGGTCACTTGCGGGAGTGATCTCACGCCCTAGTTTCGCCCTTCGTGGAACCCGCCACGAAAGGGGATGTGCACATTAATGGACAGGGTTATCGTCGTATGATGAGCGGGGCTTAGGTGGGAACGGCTGCGGTCTCCCATCGCTGGCGGGTCGGGTCCATTGGACATGGTCGATATTGAGATGATGGGAGTTGGTGGTGTGTATGTGTGTGTGTGACAGTTCAGCTGTCTATTTGTCTTATTGTTGTTATCTATATTGATTGTGTGATTAGTATTGACCCCGGTGTTGTTTTGTAAAACCTGCGGTGATCCATTCGGGGATGGTGAGCAGATATTGAACAGTATAGAGATGATCTTTGGGATAGTGGGATGGCCACGACATGACGATAGAGTCTTCCGCCGTAGTTTAGTATTTATTTACATTTCAGTTGAGAACAGATAGTTTGGAATAATGTATTGTACTTTCAGTTTGGTTTCGAGGATTGTACTTATTCATTAAATTACTTATAATAAATGTTGTTTCTGTTTTGTCTATTTGATTATCATACCTCGGGCAACCGAGATGGTGATGTCTTCATACCTGAGTGGTCCTGGTAAGGCACTCGGAGTATGGGGGTGTTACAAATGGTATCAGAACGACGATCCTGAAACCTGTAACCAATGAACTTAATGAACATAGGGAGTCAATTAAAATGAACCCGGGGTAAAAGTTGTAGGAGCTAGTGCAAAGGCTTGGGAGACGTCCTAAAGTCGCGGGGATCGCCCTACAACTTTGAACCGGTCACATGGGGGGAAATGTGTGTTGAGTCATGTGTGTGCTTAGTAACTTGCGTAACAATGTGATGGAATGTGTTGATGGTTAGATGTTCGAATTGGATGTTGATGAGATGAAAGAAAAGTAATGTTATATGTATAGACATTGTTGATGAAATGATAGCATGATGGAATGTTTTACAACGTGGCAATTAATAGCATGATTGTTATGATATAATGTGATTTATAAAGTTAGCATGTTAGTATACGACGTAATATGCGGGTAGCTCTTACGTTTTGGTGGTACTTGATCGAGTGAGGCTGACTCGATCGGGTAGGTTTTTGGCGATTTTGAGTTCAGAATCGAGTTTTGGGGCACTCGATCGAGTAACTAGGGGTACTCGATCGAGTAGGGGGTCACTCGATCGAGTAGCCTAGATACTCGATCGAGTGGGTTAGAGATCAGAAGGTCTGTTTGGTTCTGGAGTTTGGGTACTCGATCGAGTACATGGGGGCACTCGATCGAGTAGCCCGTTACTCGATCGAGTGGGTTTGGATACTCGATCGAGCAGGTTCTGTGCAGCGCGTTTTCGTGTTTTGAGGTTAGTACGCGTGTTTATGTTTATCCCTTTCTTATATAGCTTCAAGATGCCGCCCAAGAGAAATGCTTTGTACACGAGAGCTGAGCTTATGACTACGGATGACATCGTTAAGATGTTGGAACACCGGGACGCTCTTCTCGAGACCCCGAAGAGAGTGAATGAGGACAAGGATAAGAGTAAGGAGAAGGAGGTTGACCATGCTAAAGTCACCCTCTATATTGCGAGGTTTAACCCGAAGGAGTACAAGGGAGTTGAGGAGCCTAACCATCTTGATAGTTGGCTGAGGGAGATGGAGAACATACTAGATTTAGTTCGCTGTCCTGATGAGATGAGAGTGGATCAGCTGCATTCTATCCGAGGGAGGCGGTGGCAAGTGGTGGGATTCGGTGAAAGTGAGTGCCAAGGAGATATATACCAAACTGGGGTTACCCGCTATACCTTGGGAGGAGTTTCGTAGGGAAATTTGTGAGGAAGGAGTTCGTACCGAACATGTGAGGAGTAAGTTGAGAGAGGAGTTCGACAAGTTTAAGATGACGGTGAGATGTCGTGGCGGAGTACTACAGCGGTTCAATGAGAAATCCAGATATCCGAGGATATGGTTTTGAGTGAGGAGAATCTAGCTTTGAGGTTTGAGAGAGGGCTAACCACGAAGATTATGGATAAGTTACCCGTGGGAGTCCTTGCGATGTGAAGGAAGCGTATGAGAGGCCGGGAGAGCGAGAGACTAGTGGAGATGGCTCAAGAGAGGTCGGGTGGAGAGAAGAGGAAGTCTCGAAAGCGAGGGTGGTGGCCAATCTAATTTCAAGAAAGGCAACCACAATCAATCAAAGGGATTTTCTTCCGGGTCCGGGTTTAGTCCGGAACTTCCTTTGGGCGAGGTCGTGGGAGTGTGAGCAATAGCCGGGGAGTGACTCCGCTTTGGTTGTGGGGGCGTAGGCCACAAGAGACATGAGTGCACAAGTGCACCAGGATCCTTTCGAGACTGCGCAGAGCTTTGCGAGCAAATGCACCCGGTGGATCATGGCCAAACCGGGGAGGTCGAGCTACCGAGTGGAGGCAACCGCAATGGCGGTAATTCTTATCGAAGACACCGATGAACAACAACAACAATCAAGGGTCGGGTGCTAAGCCGACCGCATCAGCTAGTACTGTCCAGGAGGTGGGCGGAAGACCGATGGCAAGTTGTTCATGATGGACAAGAAGGCGGTGAGGAGGATGCGCACGTTATCACCGGTACATTCCTTGTTAATGGTATTCCTACGTTTGTTTTGTTTGATTCGGGGGCTTCTCAGTCGTTTGTGTCTTCGAGTCATGTAAAACAGTTGGGTTTGAGAGTATATGAGTCTGTTAGGGAGCAAGTTTTCATACCTTCAGGTGAGTCTGTATCGTGTGGGAGGTTGTTTAGAGATGTATCTTTGATAGTGGGGCAAGTCGATTTCCCTGTAGACTTGCTAGAGTTTCCTTTTAATGGTTTTGAGATGATAGTTGGGATGGATTGGTTAGGAAAGTATAAGGCTAAGATAGACTGTCATCAAAAGAGAGTGTCCCTTAGAGGTCCTAAGGGCGTAAGTGTGTCTTATCGTGGGTTTCTAGTCAAACCCAAAGTTAAGTTGATTGAAATTTGTCACTTTGAAGTCGTATCCGAGGAAGGGATGTCCTTTGATCCTGTGCCATGTGAGAGATGACCGGATAGAGAGCCCGACAGTTGATGAGATACCAGTGGTGGGAGAGTTTGCAGATGTCTTTCCAGAGGAGATTCCGGGGTTGCCACCGAAGAGGGAGATAGATTTCACCGTAGAGTTGAAGCCAGGGACGGGGCCAATCTCTAAGGCACCGTACCGTATGGGTCCTAAGGAGACGGAGGAACTTAGGAGACAGTTGGATGATTTGATAGAGAAGGGGTACATTAGACCAAGTGTATCGCCTTGGGGAGCACCAGTTCTGTTCGTGAAGAAGAAAGATGGGAGTTTGAGGCTGTGCATAGATTACCGGGAGCTGAACCGTGTGACGATAAAGAACAAGTATCCTTTGCCAAGGATAGATGACCTGTTTGATCAGTTGAGTGGTGCAACAGTCTTTTCTAAGATTGATTTGAGGTCGGGGTACCATCAGGTGAAGATTAGAGAGGTGGACATACCGAAGACAACGCTTTCACGTCGAGGTATGGCCATTATGAGTATGTGGTGATGCCGTTTGGGTTGTCTAATGCGCCGGCAGTGTTTATGGATTTGATGAATAAGATCTTGAGACAGTTTCTTGGATCGGTTTGTAGTAGTGTTTATCGATGACATCTTGGTCTACTCTAAGACTAAGGAGGAGCATGAGGAGCATCTGAGGATCGTGTTGCAGACTTTGAGGGATCATGAGTTGTATGCTAAGCTGTCCAAGTGTGAGTTCTGGTTGGAGAAAGTTGCCTTTCTGGGGCATGTAATCTCTAAAGATGGGGTAGCTGTGGATCCGGCGAAGATTGAGGCGTGTGACAAAGTGGGAGGCACCAAAGAATGTTCTTTGAGGTGAGGAGTTTCTTGGGTTTAGCTGGATACTACAGACGGTTCGTGAAAGATTTCTCCAAGATAGCTAGACCGATGACAGCGTTGATGAGGAAAGAGAACGGGTTTCGTTGGGATGAGAGTTGTGAGACGGCGTTCCAAACCTTAAAGGAGCGTTTGACCACGCTCTGTCTTGGCATTACTGAAGGGAGCGAGAATTTCGAGGTCTATACGGATGCCTCGAAGAATGGGTTGGGATGCGTGTTGATGCAGAATGGTAAAGTAATTGCCTATGCTTCTAGGGAATTGAAGCCTTATGAGGAGAACTACCCTACTCATGATCCGGAGTTGGGTGCGGTGGTGTTTGCTCTCAAAATTTGGAGACATTACCTTTATGGAGCAATCTTTAAGGTATTTTCCGATCACAAGAGTCTCAAGTACATCTTCACGCAGAAGGAGTTGAACATGAGATAGAGGAGGTGGATGGAGTTGATTGGTGATTACGACATGGAAATCATCTACCATGAAGGGAAGGCCAATGTTGTTCTTTGATACTTTGAGTAGAAAGAGTGTACATTCCTTGTGTACAGCTCTATCTTTGATGAGGCCGAGGGATGAGGTAGCGAGCTTTGGGATTCATATGATGCAGAAAGGAGATGCTATGGGTGATATGACAATACACATGGAGTTTTATGATGATATTCGAGATAAGCGGGCTTTGGATCTTAAGATAGTGGAGTGGAGAGTCTGGAGTAGAGAAAGGGACAGTGTCCGGTTTTCCATTCATACAGATGGTAGCTTGAGGTTTGATGGTAGGTGGTGTGTTCCTAATGACGAGGAGTTGAAAAAGACAATCATGACATAAGCGCATTGCACACCATATTCAGTTCATCCGGGTGGAGACAAGCTTTACAAAGATTTGAAGAAAACGTTTTGGTGGCATGGGATGAAGAAAGAGACAGTTGAGTTTGTGTCCCGTTGTTTGACATGCCGGAGAGTTAAAGGGGAACAGAGAAGACCACAAGGTAAGGTTCGGTCTTTGGAGGTGCCGGAGTGGAAGTGGGAATCCATTTCCATGGATTTCATTGTGGGTTTGCCAAGGAGTCAACAAGGTAACAACATGATTTGGGTGATAGTGGATCGTCGACCAAGTCATCTCACTTTGTTCCAATGAAAGATACATGGACTAAGGCACAATTGGCTATGGCCTATCGAAAGAACGTGCTTAAGTTACATGGAGTCCCTAAGGACATAGTGTCTGACAGAGATGCGAGGTTTATATCAAGGTTTTGGAAGGAGTTGCAGGAATCGTTGGGAACACCTTTGAAGATGAGTACGACATTTCATCCCGCAATGAGGCAGATCGAGAGAACAATCAAGACTCTTGAGGATATGTTGCGAGCTTGTGTGATGGATTTTGGTGGTAGCGGGAGCGAGAGGTTGGACTTGATAGAGTTTTCTTACAACAACGGCTATCACACCGGTATTGGTATGGCACCGTTTGAGGCTTTGTATGGGAGGAGATGTAGGAGTCCGATCTGTTGGGACGATAGTCTTGAGGCAAAGTGGTTTTAGGACCGGAGATGGTACATGAGATGGTGGAACAGATTAAGATGATCAGAGAACGGATGAGAGAGCGACCCGGGATCGACGAGAAGAGTTATGCAGATCTACATCGTCGGGACATAGAGTTTCAGGTTGGGGACAAGGTTCTTCTGAAAGTGTCTCCTATGCGTGGGGTTATGAGGTTTGGGAAGAAAGGCAAGCTAAGTCAGAAGTTTATAGGGCCTTATGAGATCTTAGAGCGAGTTGGGGAAGTGGCTTATCGTTTGGCTTTACCGGCTGCGTTGGAGAGAGTGCATAATGTGTTTCATGTATCGTAGTTGCGGAAGTATGTGAGTGACCCGTCACATGTGTTGGAGGCGAGAGCTTAGAGTGGATGAGTCTTTATCATATCCGGAGGTGCCTGCGGATCCTAGACCGAAAGGTTAGAAAGACTAGGGGTGGTGAGACAGTTTTGCTTAAGATCCTTTGGTCTAACCACGAGACTGAGGAAGCTACATGGGAGGTAGAGGATATCATGAAAGAGCGTTACCCTTTCCTTTTTGATCAGGTATGTATGGTTACGGGGACGTAACCTTGTTTCTTTTAGGGGGGTAGGAGATGATCGCGAGAGTTTTTAAGAGTTCTATATACACCTCTTATATGTTGTGTCGGTATGATTGTCGGGATAGGTTGGGGTTAGTATCATGTTTTACGTCGTGTTTTGTTTGACCTTCGAGTCGGGAGGCTTATGGGAGTACCTTTGTTTAGTGGTGGTTTGAACTTCGGGGACGAAGTTCCTTTTAAGGAAGGAAGACTGTAATACTCCGTATTTATAGTCTTGGGGGTACTCTATCGAGTAGCCCTTACTCTGTCGAGTAAGGGTAAGTGGCGAAGCAAAATAGTTTCTGACCTGTTGGGCACTCGATCGAGTAGTGGGGCACTCGATCGAGTAGGGGTACTCGATCGAGTACCTTGGGTACTCGATCGAGTGTCAGGTTTACGGGGAGTTTTTCGCGGGTTTTGTTAATTATGCGATTAGGGTATTTAAACATAATCGTCGTTGTTTTAATTCACTTTTACCAAAACCTAAAACCTGTTTAAGAGAGAAAGCAGTCAGTCATCTTCCTAATCGCATCCTTAACAATTCCCCGGAGTTCGACGGTCGGTTCGTATCGTAGTTCGTGTCGTTGGATTCCTTGCGTCGAGGGTAAGCTTTTAATATAATTTATATAATGTTTTGCTAGGTTTGGTCAAACCCTAATTTAGGATTTGGGGTTTTGTGAATAGTAAGTAATTGGTAGTCTTTATGTGTTATATGTTAGGAGGAGAATTCATAGAAGAGGCGTTTTGAGACAATTTGTAGATACCGTCTGCGTGTTGTGCTTTCCGGGTAGGATTTCCTACTCAGTATTAGTCCCATAATGGGATATTGGTGATGTCTTGTAGTTAGTTGTTTGATATGGTGATTGTGATTGTGATTGTGATTGTGGTTGTGTTTGTTGATGGTTCTCGAGATGCGTTCTCGGTTGAGTGGGGTCACTTGCGGGAGTGATCTCACGCCCTAGTTTCGCCCTTCGTGGAACCCGCCACGAAAGGGGATGTGCACATTAATGGATAGGGTTATCGCTCGTACGATGAGCGGGGCTTAGGTGGGAACGGCTGCGGTCCCCATCGGTGTGGCCGGGTCCCGGTGGACGATCAAGATTGAGATGATGGGAGTTGGTGGTGTGTATGTGTGTGTGTGTGATTAAATTGTCTATTTGTCTTATTGTTGTTATCTATATTGATTGTGTGATTAGTACTGACCCGGTGTTGTTTTGTAAAACCTGCGGTGATCCATTCGGGGATGGTGAGCAGATATTGAACAGTATAGAGATGATCTTGGGATATTTGGGATGGCCACGACATGACGATAGAGTCTTCTCTTTGTAGTTGAGTATTTATTTACATTTCAGTTGAGAACAGATAGTTTGGAATAATGTATTGTACTTTCAGTTTGGTTTCGAGGATTGTACTTATTCATTAAATTACTTATAATAAATGTTGTTTCTGTTTTGTCTATTTGATTATCATACCTCGGGCAACCGAGATGGTGATGTCTTCATACCTGAGTGGTCCTGGTAAGGCACTCGGAGTATGGGGGTGTTACACCTCGGCCCCATTGAGGTGTTCTTATTTCATTGTTCCCACTTTTGAAAATCCAAAATGACAAATTTAGTTTCATGCATTGCATCTTGTGTGCATGAACTACTCCAACTTTAGGACATTAGAAATAATGTCTAACTCGGTTTGGGGAAGTACATGCATACGAAACGGGAGGTAATCTAAATTACGCTCTCCGTCATAAACAAAAACCCATGCATCATGTAGTGTAGATTAATGTAGCTTGCATTTAGAGTAGAATTCATGCATCATGCTCGCATGATTTCCCATCATTTTGGCCATTGAGGACAATGCCCATATGAGTGTGGGGATGGGGAATTCTAACTTAACTTTTATTCAAAAATCCAAAAAAATCAAAAATTTTGAAAAACCATAAAAATTTGAAAAATTTGAAAAACCAAAAACAAGTTCATTTCCTTTGTAGTGTAGTCATGTATATATTGTTGTATATATTGTATTTGTTCTATCCTTGTTCACATTGATCGACTATGCCACATCCGAGACATGAGGATATTGAAGACCGCACGGTATGATCTTTCCAATCTCCTTTTTTCTCTTTATGTTAATGACTATGTGGCTTTATTTTGATTGATGCGGTATAACAATGTGAACTTAGGACTTGCATTTAGTTTATATGTCATATTAGTTGGTAGAATCATTTGCATTAGGATGTTTATATGGTAGTTGCATCATGGCATGTAGTTTGCATGTTAGAAAATTTTGTGAAACCGTCTACTTGGGAAGTTTGACAAGTGTATATAGGCCCTAGTAGATGCTTTTTCTTCTTAAGACTTTGCTTGTTAAAATACTTGTAAAACACCCTAGGATGTGTCATGCTAGTATCCTTTGACCTATGGATTAAGGCCTAGTCAAGAGTACCTTGTGGTGTGATAACTCCTTGGCTACCGTTTATTCCAAGGTGACCCTTGAAACCATGCATCCATCCATCATCCATGTTCTACCACATTTTTGTCATCAAAGGGAATGGGCACAAAAAGAAATCAATTTGAGTTCAATGAAATGAAAAGTGAAAGAAAGTTTGCAAAAAAAAAAAAAAAATGCATCAAATGAAAAGAGGAGCAAAAATAGAACTCCTAAAGCTTCAAATATAAGCCACCCTCACTACATATGGGGTGACTTTAAAAATGTTCAAAATAAATGCAAAGAAAAGTTGAAAGTTGTAAGTATTGAAATGCCAAAAATCAAAAAGAAATGGCAAGGAGGTGTTCTCAAATGTCAAATGCCACAAGAAATTGGGGGGAAAAACAAAAACAAAAGCAAACTCCCAAAGTGAAACTCAAATATCTATTGATCCCTTTATCCATAGTATCCATTTTTGTGCATGGTAGAGAGGGGACGACCCTTCTTCTTGTCTAGGCAAAAAGGGAAATTCCGCGATCCTCCAGTGTTTCTAACACCATAGGGAGTCTATTCTTGACAAAAGCATTTAACGATTGAGGACACAAGTACCCTAGATTGACACAACTTGGAGGTGATTTATTGGTATCCTTCTAGGCTTAGTAGTTTGAAGAAATTGCATCTATGAAGGAGTGTGTACCCTTGAATTGCTTCCCTTGTAGATACTTTTCGCCACTTAGATGAGGAAAGTGGCTATTATTTTGTAGATGCATCCATTATTTGATTTTGTGTGCTTAATTTTTGGATGTGTCGCCATTTTGGCAAGACCCACCTTGCCTTGCAAGAAGGCATCCTACCTCATGGTTGTCTTGTTGTGAGTTGAAGGGGCGGAGTGAGACCCGCTAATTGTCTCATATCGGCTATGTTATTAGGTTAGTTTAATAATGGTCCTAGTCTTTGTCACCTCTTTACTCGGGACGAGCAAAGGTTCGGTTTGGGGATATTTGATGTGACCATAATTATAGCATATTTAGTCCCCGAATTAGCCTTGTTCCCAAGCTTTTTAGTGCATATTTGGGTCATTTATTGTCTTTAGTTCTTTGTTTTGCATATTCTTTGGGGTTTTGTGTCCTTGGTAGGAAAGGAGTGCAAACCTTGCATTTTATGGCAAAATGAGGCTAAATTTATTGAATTCAATGACCAAGCATCAAGGAGAGACAAGATTAGAAGGCCTTTGTACATACTATAGTAGATGGGCAATGATGAGAAAAGATCCTTACATCCCCGAGGAAATCCCCAAGGATTTTATGAAGAAAAAGGAAGAAAAGAAGAAGGAACAAGACTGCCTGACAATCCGTGCGGATTGCCAGAAGACGCCCGTCTTCACCACACAATCCGTGCGTCTTCACCCCCAAGACGCCCGGGCAAAAGCTCCAGAAGACAGCCGTCTTCACCACCTGGACGCTCGGGCAGAGACCGTCAAATTCGCCCGTCCCGTGCTAAAGACGCCCGGATTCCCAGACAGACCCATTTCGTCTTCTTCAAGCTT
Organism: Silene latifolia; assembly: GCF_048544455.1. Taxonomy (NCBI): domain Eukaryota; kingdom Viridiplantae; phylum Streptophyta; class Magnoliopsida; order Caryophyllales; family Caryophyllaceae; genus Silene; species Silene latifolia. The sequence continues at coordinate 45,826,286 of NC_133533.1, read as the reverse complement.
CAAGGAAGGATACACATCTTTTTCTAGAGACCGGAGTCTCCCTAGAGACCGGAGTCTTCCGAAAGAGACCGGCGTTTCCTCAACAAGGGACTTAATCGTCATTTAAGCCCTTAGTTAACCCTAATTCATGCACCTAATCCCCACTATAAATACCCCATTAGTCTAATTAGAAGAGCATGTTCTTCTTAGCAATCTTTAGAGTAGTTAATATCAATCAAATCTCTCTTTAATCTTGTAATCAACATTTAATCAAGTTTTAATACAAGTTTTATTTCCTTAATCTCTCTCTTGTTCATCCTTTATTTTGGGTAATTGAAGATTATTTGGGTTATTATTGGGAGATTGACAACCTCTCAATCAAGCATTCAAGTACTTCTTTTATTCTTTGCTTTATTATTGGAATCATTAGTAGGTATAATTCTCTTAATCCCTCTTTAATTATTGTTAATCACTTTCATTTATTCATCATGTTTTACTTTGTTGGTATGATTGACAACCTTGCTAGCATGTTCAATATGATAATGAGTGAGTAGTTACCTTAGCTAGGGTTAATGAGTAATTAGGGAAAACCAACATGGGGGATGATTCATGCTTAAATTAATATGCTTTCATAGCTTATTTGCTTGCTTGTTGTGATCTCAACTTATGAACATGTTATGTTTGATGAAATGTAAGCCTATGAATCCTTGCATTTTTTACCCATCACCTATCTTTTCAATGAGACTTGTAAGACATAGACCAACTCGAGTCTCATTAGACCATGCATATTGTTGAGTAGGGAAGATTAAGTCGACTTGTAGGTGTTGTACAATCTAATCGATTCGGCTCCGGGACCCAAACGTTCCTAGGATTGTAAGATATAAACCAACTCGATCCATCACAACAATAATTGCTTGCTTATAACTTGAGAATATGTTTGTATGATCAATTCCCATGAATCCCCTATGACCCCATGACACCCTAGTGCCTTTTATCAATTGTTTACATCCCTTTTAATTCAACTTGCTTGTTTACTTTCATTGCTATTTAGTTTAGTGATCTTCTACATCAAACCCCAATTGTGACACCCTTAAGACACCACTAGTTGCAATAGAAATATCATCTCAATTCCCGTCCCTTAGGATCCGACCTTTACTTGCCTCTTTACTAATTGTAGAGTTGTTTGTGAAGTTATAAATTGTGTTTTGGTCTAGGTGCTCCTAACGACAAGTAACCGAAAAATAGTAAACCCGACCAAAGAGCATCTGCAAATTGATTCTCTTCTCGAGGTAGATGTAGGTATGTTACTTGATCGAAGAATTGGGCAAGTTGGTCTATCCTCTCTTGATAGGGTGCTAGGCTTTCACGTCGAATTTTCCAATATCCCGTAATCTGGTTGATGATCAAAGATGAATCTCCATGTATGCGAAGATTCTTGATGCCTAAACCTACTGCTGCTTGTAATCCGATGAGACAAGCTTCATATTCTGCTGCGTTATTTGTCACCTCGAAGTCGAGTTTGACATATGTTGGTGTATGCTCGCCTTCAGTAGAAATGAGCAACACTCCTATTCCAAATCCTCTCAAATTCGATGCCCCATCAAAATAAAGGTCCCAGGAATCTACATCGGTTTGGAGTATATCTTCATCCGGAAATGACCAGGTGTCTATTGTTTGTGCATCATTGATGGGATTTTCTGCGAAGAACTCGGCAACGGCGCGCCCTTTTATAACTTTCAGAGGTACATACTTGAGATCGAATTCTGAGAGCATCAAGGTCCATCTTGCTAGGCGTCCATTGAGAACGGGTTTCTAGAAGATGTATTTGACAGGATCCATTTTGGAGTATACTTTGACGGAGTAGCTAAGCATGTAATGGCGTAGCTTCTTTGTTGCCCACACAAGAGCGAGGCATGTCTTCTCGAGTGGTGTGTATTTGCACTCGTACTCCAAGAACTTCTTACTAAGGTAGTAGATAACTCTTTCTTCTTTTCCTACGGTTTGGGCTAGCATGGTTGTTTCAGTTACCGTGAGATATAAACCAAGAGATTGATCTCGTTGAGGTGGCATGAGCACTGGTGGCTTGGCTAGTATCTCCTTGATTCGGTCGAATGCCTTCTGACAGTCATCATCCGACATGGTGTGATCTGTTTATATAGCTTTTTGATGATAGGTTCACAGATCATGGTGAGTTTCGATATGAATCGACTTATGTATTATACCTTACCCAGAAATCCTCTAACTTCTTTCTCTGTTTGAGGTTGCGTTATTTCGATTAGAGCTTTGATATTGGAAGGGTCTATTTCTATTCCTCGTTGGCTAACAACGTATCCCAGGAGTTTACCTGATGTTACCCCGAATGCACATTTATGAGGGTTGAGTCTCATGTTATACTTTCATAGCCTTGAGAAGAATTTGCGAAGGTTTGCAATGTGCCCCTCTCTGTCTTTGGACTTGATAATCATGTCATCTACGTGTACCTCAACTTCGTTATGCATCATGTCGTGTAAGTGCGTAGTTGCGGTGCATTGATATGTAGCTCCGACATTGATTAACCCAAATGGCATAACTGTGTAGCAATAGGTGCCCCATTGAGTGACAAAGGCGGTCTTATGCATATCTTCTATGGCCATCTTGATCTGGTTATATCCTGCGTATCCATCCATGAAAGACAATAGCGCGTGATCTGCTGTGTTATCCACCAATATGTCGATATGTGGTAGAGGAAAGTTATCCTTGGGACTTGCTTTGTTTAGGTCTCTGAAATCCACACAAACCCGGATTCTCCCATCCTTTTTGGGTACGGGTACTATGTTAGCTACCCAGTCTGAGTACTCGGAAACTTTGATGAACCCGACTTTGAATTTTCTATCGACTTCTTCTTTGGTCTTAAGAGCCCATTCTGTTCTCATTCGTCGAAGCTTCTGTTTTACGGGTTTGAAACCTGGTTTGATTAGGATTCTGTGCTTTACAATGTCCCTGTCGATCCCTGGCATGTCTTTGTAGGACCAAGCAAAAATGTCCTTGAATTCATGTAGGAGGTCTATGAAACTGGCCCTCTCGACGGGGCTCAACGTCGTCCCTATCCTAAGTTCTTGGGGTTCTAGTTCGGTTCCTACGTTGATGGGTTCAGTATCTTCTATTACTGGTCCCCCTTCCCCCTTCCCCCTCTTGTAGTATTTCTCTGGCTATGTAGGGAGGTATTTCGGTTGAGTTTGGGTCTGGGTCATCCTCATTATCATCGTAAACAGAATTGCATTCAGAATAACACAAAGAGTAAGCAGAACCTGATTTATTCATATTATAATTTGAGAAAAGTTGAAACAAAGAAGCCATCTGTTCTGTAGCTAGTGGCGGTAAAGGGACAGCTGTTGGGACATTTCCCAAACTACTGTTACTATTTGATGCTAAGCTAGGAGAAACAAGGGGAATGGGAGTGACGACAAGAGGAGACTCTCTAGGGACTTCTCTAGACTCCGACTCTGACTCTGACTCGAACACATCGTCTTCTGGTTCTCCTTTGAACATCTCTCCTTCTCCAGTGGTGAGCTTGAAGAGTCTTCCTTGATTGTTCGTCCACTTGATCGACTTTCGCCATCCTTTCTGCTGATTTGAGTTGATTTCTTTGATCAATGCGGTAGGGTTGAAATGATCGTCTTAAATTATCATGGTAATGATCTCATCCTGCGCGGCTCTAATAAATCGATCTTCCCCAAATGGTAGGCTAACAGCTTGTTCGTCTAAGCAAGGTTCTTGACGAGTTTTGACGGTAGGAACCGTTTCTGGAGGAATGAAGTAGCAATCGTGAAAGATCTCGATTCCGGCCAACTTCCTTTCGAGATAGTGCCAAGGTTCGGGAAATCCATGAAAGAGTTCTTGACTTCCTTCCCTAACGAAGTATCCATTTAGGGTAGGGAGATAGGGTCGTATTTGGATTTCCATGTTCTTACGATTTTGAACTTGGGCGAGCATCTCGAGAGCTTCCTCTTTAGTGGGTTTGTACCCTAATCTAAGTGGTATCCTTTGTGAGTCACCTTCTTTGTAGGGTGCGGAGGTGTTCCTTTGGATTGGATTCAAAGGCATTTCCGGGAAGTATCCATGAGATTGAGTATGTGGTTGACAACTAAATTGGAGTAAGGATTGAAGTACAAGGGTGCCAACTCGATTTCTATGACGCTTATGCTATGAAAGCCCCCATGTTCATGTACTGGATCCGCGAGTACTTGGTTACTTGATCTCTTTTCTATTACCGCTTTGATGGGTGATGAAGTGATTGTCACCACTTTACCATCTAGTGGGTTCTTGATCTTCTGGTGGAGGGTGGATGTCACCGCTTTGGAAGCGTGAATCCAAGGTCTTCCCAGAAGTATGTTGAAGGATGCTTCAATGTCTATTATGGTCAGGTTATGGTCAGGTTAACAAGTCCTACCACTTTTCGTCATGTACCATCATATGCGCGAACACCTTTGTTAGTAGGGGTCCAATCCGACTCTTTCATGCCCAGTTTGTATGCCGTTTTCAAAGGTATAACGTTAACTGCCGAGCCATCATCTACCAAAGTCATTGGCACATTCTTCTTCAAGCAAATAACAGTGATGTGAAGAGCCAAGTTGTGATTAGCACCAAAGGGTAGCAAATCTTCATCCGAGAAAGTAACAGGGTTACTTAGCTTTGGTGATTCTTGGAAGACCAAGTTGACTACGTGATCGGGTGTGGAATTATGTGCCATATTTAGTTTCGCCAAGGCTTGCAGTAAAGCTTGGCGATGTGGGAATGAGCTTGCAACTAGTTGCCAGACTGAAAGATCGGGCTTTGTCTTCTGTAGTTGCTTTAGCAAATGGTCAGTAGAGGTATCCTCATTATCATTTGGTGTGACAACGTTGGTTGGACCATTCACTATGGGATCATTTTGAGAATTGTTTTGGTATGGACGTCCCGAACGAGTAAGGTGGTCTACATCTTGATCCTCACTATTTTGGACTATTTCCTCACTGACTTTGACTATGTGGTGTTCAGTGAGATACTCATCTTCATCATCGTCGGCCCACACTCCATTGATAGTAGCAAGTTCTCTCATCCTCATGATCTCGGCCTCCAATTGGATAATCTGGCCGACTAGTTCATCAAGCACGGCTACTACTTCTTGCATTGTAGCATTTTGAGAGAAATTTAGTGGCGCACATTCTTTGGGTGTTGTATTGGGATCGCGTAGTGTTGCCACTACGCTCTCTAGTTCTGAGACTTGCCTATTCACACTCTTTGCCCATGCTATAAAGTCGGTGATGGTAGGGGAAATGGTAGAGTAGTTCCCTTCTTCTTCTATTGCATAGATCTCATTTTCGACTGGAGAAATGAGGTGTGAACAATCTAAGGTAGATTCTTCGCTTGTAATCACCAGAATTCAAAGAGGATTCTGAGTGTTGTTGGGCTTACCTCCAGGCGGTATTGGTAGGCGACCGTCTTCAATGATGTCCTAAAGCACATTCTTTAGCTTATAGCATTTTTCTGTATCATGTCCCTTGCCTTTATGATATTCGCAATACGAATTCTCGTCCCAAAACTTGGATTTCTTTTCTGGTTTGGGCGTAGGGCCTATGGGTTGAAGCTTACCCTGTTTGATCAGTCTCATTAGAGCATTAGAGTATGTGTCCCCAATATTAGTGAATTTTCTTGGTGGGGTATTCTTCTTAGATGGCTCGAGAAGGTTAACTTCATCAGTCTTGCTAGTAGAGCCGTAAGAACGACTTGTTGAGCCTTGATATCCACGATCTACCATTTTGGACAAGAGCCCTTTACGGATGTCATCCTCAATCCTTGTTCCTAGTACAGTTAAGTCTTTGAAGGTCTTAATGTTTTGGTACCTCAAATGACTCGCATAGATGGGTTTAAATTGTCCACGAATTTCTCCACGAGGGTAGCTTCATCTGGACGTTCAACAAGTTGGGTACTAGTCTTCCTCCACCTACTTAGGAAGTCGGTGAAACCTTTTTTGTCATTTGGGTAAGAACCTCTAAGGTGTGCATGTTGACGTGGATTTCGGCATTATCCGCATAATTCTTAGCAAACTCAATTGCGGCGTCGTCCCAGGTAGCAATCTTCTTGTGCTCTAGAGAATAGAACCATTGTCTCGGGATAGTGTCAAGAGATGAAGGAAAGATGCTTTAGAACATCTCGGGTTTAATGTCTTTGATATACATGTAATCCTTGAAAGCACGGATATGGTTCAAAAGGTTTTCATGGCCCTTGAATTTAGGGATATATGTTATGTTGAAGAAATTTTGATTTTTACAAAAATCGTCATGATTTTGTTTAGAAACGGTGATCACATATGGTACAAGCATTTATACAGGCATTATAATGGGATGCTGAGTGTATTTAAAAGGGTTTTGGCTTAAAGGGTGGGTTGCCATACCGAACAATCAAACCCGGGGTCTGCGGAGAGGCTCGTACCAAACAAGAGTAAGGCCGATTCCTAGTCCATTTTCTCGAGTAGTGAAAGTCCTTGATACAAACAAGAGTAGGTACCATGGTATGGATGACGTCAATCGCTATCCATCCTTAGGCCCAAATAAGAATTTGGACCATCTAGACGGGACGATTGGTCGAATGGGTTGGGTTGGGCCTAGGAAGGCCGAATAAAACGGTCTAGGAAGACCGAGTTATGAAAATCGACAACTGTCTTGTACAAACTATTCCCTAACCTTGTTCAAGTTTCACCCTTGACAACACGTAAGTGTATTAATCCCCAGCGGAGTCGCCAAACTGTGGACGCGGGCCCACGGGGGCGAAAAACGAGCAAGTTTTTCTTGTGCATTTGTGGAGTCGTCATCAATTTATTGTCGAAACTTGGAAACCGTTCGAATACCTCATGCCATGTCAAGACACAAAGTAGTGACATGAACACCAAGAACTCGTTACCCTTAGCATTCTATGTCTAGAATGACTCTCGTGGATGCCAATGAATACGGATGTTCACAGAGATCTGGAGTAAGGGGTGAGGGTACATATTAGGAAGCTCTTTTGATCGAACACCTAATCCCGCCCGCCTCGATAGCGGCGTCTACTAATGATTAGTAAAATTGTCTATACTCGATATGTTGTCGATTATATGCATGTAATGCAACACTCATTAGATTAATCCTAGCATGTATGAATTAATACTAAGTCGGTTATCACGTAATTTAACATGCAATTGAGTCGAAGTAGGGTTTAAGATCGATTACATGTGAGAGAATAAAAGCAATGCGATAAAAGAAATACAATAAAAATACAATAAAGAAAATTGCAATAATTACATTGGATTAATTGATTTATGTCGAAAATACATTTAAAACGGATAATTTTAGAAAAGAAATAATAAATCAATAAACAAACAGATTAGGTGATAATACGATTAATAGTAAATTAAATACGTAAACTAATAAACTAGGTCAAGGAAGAAACGGGAGTTCAGAGGCAGAACTCAACCAGGAACAGGCGCAACAGAGCTGCGTCCTTTGGAAGAGGCGCAGTAGACGATGCGTCTGTTCCTGAGCTCAGTTCTGGCTGTGAAGCCGGAATTGCAAATCGTTAATATTCATTGGTGATTTTAATTCTTGATTATATTATTTGACTCGGTTGGAAGTGGTTTAACAGATTATTTACATGTGATTGAGGTCATAAAAATGATAAAACATGGATAAAAACTAATTAGGATGAATTATTTACAAGATTAAAAGATTAATTGTGAGAATTAATAACACAAATTAAACTAACTAAACAAATTAACTAGGTTAAACAGGTTATTAATGACGAACTAATGATGGTGACGATGAATAACAGATGAAAATATATCAAAGATGAATTCCAGAGACTCAATATGGATGAATCGAATCTCTAAAAACCCGAATTGATTTGAATGACAAAAACCAGCAAATATGGATTATAAGGGATTTAAGTCGGGATGTTAATCATGAATTAAATAATAAAGAATTACATGTTAAAGATATTATACTAGAATTATCGTGTCAATGAACAATTGAAAACAAAACAAACAGACGAGCAAAAGACGAAGGAAGAAGAAAGGAATCAGGAATTGCGGCAGCCTCAGGAAGAGGCGCAGCAGGTGCTGCGTCCCTTCGAAGAGGCGCTGCAGTTGTTGCGTCCTTTCTCGACGTTTGTCTCCTGATAATCCGTAAAAAGCGTTTGAAATAAGGTTTTACAAATCGGTTTTAAGCATATTTTCGACATAAGTCTTACAATAATGATTACAAAAATAAAGAACAATAATTAAAAGAGAAGGATTTACACCCTCAGACTTACATGTTTGACGAAACGAGATTGACTAAGTTAACGTTTAGTGATGCTCGACTCGAATGTACGACGAAAATGCCCTTTTAGAGGAATTAAACAGATTGATTAATGTTGATTGATTGTGGAGTTGGTCAAATTGGTCGGTCAGGCAAAACGAGGCTGGTACTCATAAGGACCCGAGCTTACGTGGTCAAAAGTTCAAGCACGTAGACGCCAAAAAGTAAGATTGTGGTCTAGAATGCAAAGGGAGAAGAGCAGGGCGGACACTCACGTGAGAAATATTTGAGACCGAAGGTCTCTATTTATACTAATCACACGACGTAAATTACGGTTTTCGGAGAAACTTTGGAAGTGAATCTCGAAAAGATACGAAAAATACGCAGAAAAGGACTGAGGAAGAGGCGCCGCACCTGCTGCGTCTTTTCCTCAGTGGTTTCCTCCTGCGGAAGAAAGATTTCCGTGTTTCTATTATGGAATAGCGGATTAATCGTATTTCCTTAATATTCTATATGATAATTTCGGGATATATTTTACCAAAGATTAATAGATTGGAAAATATGGAATAGAAATATCCGGAACATTCCAGAACATTCTGACTCGGCATTTTAAACGGTTATTAGAAAATGAAGACGGTTTTTGACCCGGACTCCAAATGTACTCTAATTACTATCAAAACGACTGTATCGGCGCGTAGATGACGACTATGAGGTAGACACAAGTGTTTGAACGATCACCTGACGATAAACTTACGAACTGTCACAAATCGTTCCGCGTACCAAACATGCGGCCTAATCATCATCGGGTGGTTTGCGGGAGGTGCAGAAATGAGGTATCTACAAATATGCAGTATTATAATATGTGTCTAACATGCCAATTATGTTCCAAATTGCCCTATTTAAACTTATATCGTAAATATAATCCGGTTTTATGGATATTCGCAATTTTAACTTATTAAAATTACACAATAATAACACTAAAATCAAATTTTAGTCCAAGTTAATTATCCTAACCTTTTAAAACTCAAAACTTAGTCATTACCTAATTTCTGACAATAATTCAACTTGTTTTAACATTTATGCTCATTTTTTACCTTAAAATCAAAATCTTTTATGACATAAATCCAAATTCAATTACAATAATTTCAAAATTGAATTTTAAATTTTTGAACATTCTAGAATAATTCCATGACACTAATAATATCAAAAATCAAGGTTAAAATTTTAGAATTTATTTCGAGAAAAATATAGTTGCTTATTATCAGTTTTATCAAATAAAACATGTAAAGTATATGGAAATTAATCCAATCAATGTTACAAATTTAAATATGATATGAAGGATAATAATACAACCTAAAATAATTTTCTCATGCCATGTATTTCATTTTAGCTAGTTTTGGTAAAATAGTCACTATTTATGTCATTTTTCTCTAAAAATTCAAAATCATGCAAAATGAATCAAGTTCATCTCAAATTTTACACACAGTGAGTAAAACATGCATGTGACAATATACTAAAATTTCATGGCTTGTTTTGAAGTTTAACTAATTTTAACCATTTTACCTCTATTTATGTCATTTTTATCTCATAAAAAATCATAAATCATGCAAAATAAATCACATTTATATGAAATTTTACCTACAATAAGTAAAATATGCATGTGAGGGCATATAAAAAATTCAAGGTCAAAAACTTATTCTAACTATTTTTAGCATTTTAAACACCATTTTATACATTAAAATGTAATAAAATTACTAAAAATCACTAAAATGAGCCAAAATTACCATAAAGCATCAAAATGACGTAAATTCATTTTATGAAGATAATATATGACATGAAAAAATTTCGTGGCTTCTATCCTCATAAATCACAAATTTCTAGTTTTAATTTAGTCGGAAAAACTAAGCCGATAATGCATGCAACAATCAAAGCTCTTGATACCACTTGAAAGGATTCATTAACCCTAAAATTAAACTCTTTTAATTAGATCTAAAATACTCATTGATTTAGATGTTGATCTTATGCATGCATAACAAAATATAAATAGATAAGTAAGGAAAATGTTCCTTACATTGATAAAATCGGTTTTAAGGGCACAAGTAAGAACACTTGTCTACTTGTTCTTGAGCTCATAATAAATGGATGATCCTCCTTAGTCTCAATATTGTGAGAACCTCCTTTCAATTGCACCAAGACAATCCCTTAAATCTAATAATATATTAACTAGATATCATTATAAGATGACCTTAAAATTTAATCTAATATTATTTCTAATTACTACTTTTAGTAATTAAAATGAAAATTTGATTTTGAATAAGTATGTGTTCTAAAACTAATTTTAGAGAGCATGTGAGAATAAGACAGAATTAGTTGTTCAAAAACTAATGTGAGAAGAATGATTAGGATAAGAATAAGAACAATTCTTATTCTTGTTAAGGGGAGTGGGGAACCGGTTGGAGGGAGTTACCAAAGGGAGCCAATGCATGCCTTTCACTTTTGCAATTGTTCTTCTCAAAACAAAATTAGGGTGAAGTCTAGTATTAGAGGTTAATCATTGTGTTTTCAACAATTAAAAACAATTAACCACTTCACCTAAATACCTATAAAAACCGGTGCCAATTTTATATGGAATCCATTTTATTTTTGTCAATTGTCATTTTGTCATATAATGTGTGACATGTAATATGTTATTTAATAATATTAATGCATATTTAACAATTAAATACCATTACATATATTAATTTAGTTATATACAACAATTGACTAGTAATTCATAATTACAAGTAAATAAAATGGTTCATGTTAATATAATCTACAACATATTGCAATTATAATTAACCGTTCATTCTTATTTAATCGTTTCATAAACAAAGTTTTAGTACTAAATAACATTTTATTTACTAAAACGAATCTCATTTAATCTCATTTAATCGAATTATAATAAGATTCATATTCTCACTCAGCTCACATATGTAAATTGTTCAATTTTAAGAAATTAATTAGTCTGTATCATTATACAATTAAGTAATTTATCTATTAAGAGAATTGTCCTTTAGGCGTGACCTTAAGGGATCAACTGATCACCACTGTCAAACAACAGTAATGTCACTCTAGTCTGCCAATCATTACTGATTAATGTTGATCAGTTGATGTATAAAAATAAATCATCCCTTTACGTATTCTTAACATGAGATTTATTAATGTGATCGCACTATTGTTGAGGACACATTCTCCAAAAATATCCCATTTGTGCGAGACAAGTGTGCGTCACCAATTCTCTTATCCTATTACAATCTCCCACTCAATGCAAGGTGTCTTGCAGGTCGTTCTTGCAAGTGATCATATCAAGAGTGGTTTCCTCGATCTGGAGAGAAACTGTCTGACGGGAACTATCTACCAAAGATATCTTACGAGTGTGGCCACGCATTTTCAGTTCACTACTCCTCGAGTGGCCGTGAGGTTTTTAAATAACCCTGACAAGGGGGTGGATAATTCTTATCGCACTATTCCCTTTGTTTAGGCACAACTCACCATGACCCAAGAGATGCCCATTTGACCTCATTTACGAAAGTCGCAGAGCATAACTCTAAGTCACTCAGAAACTATGCCAATTTAGGTGAACTGTCTTTAGTCAAAGAATAGACTCAAAAGAATTCTATAGTAGCTCTTGCCACGACCAGGCTGTATGAATTAGCAGAACTCTATAAGCGGTCACTGCCTGACAGAGTGTCCCTTACAGTCTGCCTATGTGATCGACTAGTCATCTCTTATGACCCTATAACACTTGAACTTGCCATCAATCGACTCACACTCTAGTCACTTGGAGACGTCACCTCATATAAGTGATTAGGGGCCAATACTATGTTAATCCAGTTCACTTTAAATAGGGTTCAATATTGTCTAGACAACCTATTTGGAAAACAAAGTATTATAAGTGTTCCGGGTGTAATTCCGAAGCAGAGTTAAGACCACGTAGGCTTGTTGAATGAGGTCGTTGCTTGACTCTTCCTTTCGCTCTCTCCTGTAAAGATGAACAAACTGAGGGCTCGGCTTGGTACCGAGCGTACTCACTCCGACGCTCAAGTCAGTAAACTTAAAGAGATTAAGTTGTGTGTTACTTGGCAAAGTATATTGTAGAGAGATAAGGGAGTTTATACCAGATTAATAGTGAGTTTTTGGATGAATTGTGGATCGTTTTCTCAATGAGGATTGAGGAGTATTTATAGAATTTCACCTTTTGTCACGTAGTGGCCAAGTGGCCAAGTGGCTAGCAGGTGGAAAGATTGTTCTACCCTCGGCCGAGGGACCCATGGCAGGCCGGCTGGCCTGGTTGACTCCATGCTGAGGGTACTGGATGTGAGTACGCGGATATGCCTCTCGGCCGGACTAGTTGCCTAGCCGAGACCCAGTGACAGCCGCCGACGGCCGCGCGTCGGTTAGGCCGTCTAATACGTTGACTTCTTTGTCTTTTGGCTTTGACCTTGCTCAATATGTTGACTCGGTCGGCGGAGTGCATAATATGCCCCATCAATTTGCCCCAGCGTAGTCTATGCCGTGGTATGGACCTTCGATGAGTGTTGAGCGTATTCTGCGCAAGTTGAATTTCTTCCCGCTTCTTCTTCTTCGGCTTGGTTCTTCGGGCCGCATCAGTATCCCCCCTCCACATGGATGTGTAATGGACATCAAATGTGGAAAAGAAAATGGCGCTGGCCGAGACCAAGATTGAGAGTGCCGTGTGCTTTTGATTGCCCCCGGCCGGTGCTGCCAAGCTTGGTTGATCGGTGGCGGTGGTAGTAGATACCAAGGAGCGTGTCGAAGAAGATTTGTAACTGTATGTCGATTGACATTTCGTGGCTGCATGCTTGACACGTGGCTTGGCATTGATTGGTGGACGTTTCATGGGCTTTGCCCTGATTGGTCCGCTTCATGGGCTTTGCTCTATAAATAGAGCAGTGTGCCCCGTTTTTTGGCCATCAAACTTCATTTTCTCAAAAAAATTTCCCCTCTCTTAGTTTTTTCGAAGAAATTTCTCTCTAGTCTTCAAAGCGTTACTCGGCGTAGCACTTTTTCCAAGGTAAACAAACAAATTTTTCCAACTTTTAATTGTTAAGTTTTTGTTGTCACTATGTCTTCTGCGGATGCTCAACCTAGTACCTCTGCGCCGGGGGGCGAACCGTCGCGTCCTGATGAAGAGGAGCCACTGGTTGTCACCCCGATAGGGTTTGGGGGTCCCAAGCCGCCTCCTCCTGAAATTGATGAGCAATTTTTGGAGGGTTTTGATGATGACGATGATGAGGCGACGTCGTAAAGAGGCCGCATTTCTCGTGGCACGGTCGTTCGATCAAGAGGCCGCGAACAATCGTTCGCTAGTTGGACACTTTTGAAGATCATTACTCCTTGGCAGGGGGTATAAAATAATTGTTCCTGAGGGTGATCAGGCCGTCTGTTGCCCTCCCGAGGGTTGTATCGGCGTGTACATCAGACACTTGGAGTATGGGCTCCGGTTTTCTCTGAATGAATACGTAGCTGCCATAATTAAAGCCATGAATGTCGCCGTGGCCCAACTGCATCCGTTGGCCATCAGGACGATTATTGGCTTTGTATGGTTATGTCTTTTGAAAGGGGAGGCCCCAATGGTGAACCTATTCCGCCGGCTCCACCATCTTCAGCAGACTACCCTTGGTGGCACGGGGTGGTATAGCATACAGACCGAGGTGGGTTATATTACCGTTTCCATGTTGACATCTTGCAAGGACTGGAAGGGGCGGTGGGTATACGTCGAGGTTCCGGAGGACTATTTGCTGCCCCGGTCCTTTCAGAGCCGCGTCAATTTGCGGTGTGAGAATCAAGGGGAGCATGACAAATATGTCTCCCGGAATAAGCTTAAGATGGACGCCATGAAGGTCTATCTTAATGAGGAGGAAACGCGGGCAATGAGGCTGTTTGAGGCTGAGAAGAATGGTACGCCGAAGGGATGGATGCCCTCGACGCAGATCGTTCTTTAGGATGAGCTGCTCTGCCACGTCGGCCTCATACCGGCCCTCAGCCAGGGTGAGTGGGGTCGGTATGAGGCCCATCTTTGCTTTTTATGTTTCTGTATTTGAACCTTGGTTTATTTCTTTTGCTTAACTCCTGCTTCGTTTCTTTTGCAGACCGATTTGGCCCGGAACTGCCTGTCTCCATCCTCAAGAGGTTGGGACTTGACGAGAATGGGAGAGTTGTTGAGCTGCATCCTAAGGCCGCGCCACGTGATCGCAGACCGGCCCCTCACGATCTTATGGAGCAGCAGTTGAAGGCATTGGATGTGGCGGCGGCTCAAGCGCAGATTGCTGGTAACGTGCCGCGCCGGAGACCAAAGACAACGTCTACGGCGGCAACGACGTCAACTCCAGCTCAATCTGCAATCCCCGTAGTCCAAAAGGAGCAGGTGGTCGTTGATGTTGAAGAGGAGGTCACCGTTGTGGAGGGTCCTCCTCCTTCAAATAAGAGAAAAGAAGCAACGCCTGCCGCTCCTGCTGTTACCGAGGCCGGGAAAGGAAAGGGACCAGCCGGCCCTCTGCCCAAGAAGGCCAGGACTGGTACGGATCTTACCCATGGCTCGGATTTAGTAGGTTCATTAGGCATTCCTGATGACAGGCTCTCTGACATGTCAATGAATGTTGACATGGATGCTTTGTCTGGATTTTTTGTAGATCAGCCGCCGTCAGCTGTCGTTCTCACTGAACGGCGGTTGGAGAAGCAGCCTGTGCAGACGGGCGGTAAGAATGTCACCGTTGACTCCTCATCCAAGAAGGTTTCCCCCGCTCAGCTTGTGGCGGAAGGCAGAAGGTTGTCTAAGAGGCTGGGGAAGTGGACTGAACTAGCCGCCAATCACATTATGGAGCAAGAAGAGGTCATGGCTCAAGCTGGCCCTGTGCTTGAACGGCTTAGGATCGAACTTGCTGCTTCTAAGAAGGAGGCCGAGAAGTCGAAGAAAGACTTCTAGGCCGCCATGAAGGACCTCCTTGCTGAGCGAAAGCTTTAGGGGGAAGCTGAGAAGGCGGTCCTAGCCGAGAGGGCCAAGGTTGAGGCTGCATTGGCTGATGCCGCTATGCTTCGGGAGGAGCGGGACAAATTTGAGGGCGGCTATAACGCTGTGGTTGGGCAGAAGGAGAGATGGAAGACCTTGTATTCGGCTGAGGCGAAGGAGCATAAGAACACCAAGGTTATCCTTGCTCTAAGGGAGAAGGATATTGAGACATTGAAGACCGTCATCATCCCTGACATGTGTGCCCAGTACCGGGACCAAGCTGAAGATGCTACCAGGGATGTGATCAAAGAGCTCCTTCCAGAAGGCAACTTCCCGTGGCAAGAGTTTGACCGGCTTCTGGATGAGAAGGCCGCTGCTGGGGAGGCAAAGGCTGCGGAGAAGGCAAAGGCGGCGAAGGCCGCTGAGGAAGCTGCGGAGAAGGCGACCCGGGATGTTAAGGTGAAGGAGGCTAGAGAATAGGCTGAGAGGGCCAAGGCAAGTGAAGCTGCCAAGCTCTCCTCTGCGCCGCCCACCGATGGTGATGCTGCTACTGCTGCCGGTGGCGAGCAGAAACAAGCATAGGGAGACGGGCGGTCGTCACCAGATTCATCCGCCCCTTCAGACAGCTACAGCTGTTCGGGGGCCAACTATTGAGCCTTTCCTCCCTGCCATCCTTTTGGCACTTAAAGTCTTATGTCTGTAACCTTTTGTTGTACCTTTTGTTTTTTGTTAAACTTTGGTAGGTTGTGTTTAGGCTATCCCTATGGGGACGGCCGTCGACTTTGTTTTGCCTCACCTGTAAACATTTTTCAATAAAGTTTGTTTATTTTGCCTCCATTAAGTTATCTTCTTACGTTTCAACATATTGAGTGCTTTTTCGTTTTTACTTTCGGCTTGGCCGAGGCAGTTAGAAGGCGCATCTCAATTGTACTTAAACGTTTTTAAACATGTTGGCATGTCGGTCGCTTCCTCCTCCACTCCCGGTCTTAGCCGAGGCGGTCAGATTTGCGCTTCCCAACCGCCGTTGTGAACATGTTAGCGTATCGGTCGTTGTGTCCCCGTCACTCCCGGTTTTGGCCGAGGCAATCGAGGTTACGGCTCGACAGCGTTCGTATCTGTAGACATATTGATCGCGTCCTCTGCCACTCCCGGATTGGCCGAGGCGGTCAGATTTGCGTTTCTTAACTGTACTTATACGTTCCTAAGCATGTTGGTCGCTTTCGCGAGTATCAACCGCATTTGTAGTGACTGCCCGGTTGGCGTCTACTAAGCATGTTGGTCGCTTTTGCGAGTATCAACTGCCATTGTAGTGACTGCCCGGATTTGGCCGCGTTGTCTACTCGTGACTGCCCGGCTTTGGCCGCGGCGTCTACCTTGTTACGACTACGGAGGGGACGAGCATTTTGATGGAAAACATGGATTATTCTTCATAAGATATAATCACGCGTTGGGGTGCCCACAATGGTCTCGGACACCTCCGCCGCTATACAAAATACTTCCTAAGGTTGTCTGTGTTCCAATGGCTCATTAGAGGAACACCCTCCATGTCTGTCAGCCGGTATGTCCCCGGCCTCATTTCTTCAACCACCTTGTAGGGTCCTTCCCAGTTGGCCGTCATTTTACCATGGATGTTTCCTTTGTTTGTTGCGGCCGACTTTCTTAGGACTAGATCTCCTATTCTTAAGTCCCTTTTGTGGACCCTACGGTTGTATGCTCTTCTCATTCGGTTTTGATAAATTGCCAAGTTGAGCTGTGCCGTGTCCCGACTTTCTTCGACCAAGTCTACGGAGGCTCTCAGGCCTTCCTCATTTTCGACTGGGTCAAAGGTTTGCGTTCTGAATGTCGGCACCGCTGCTTCAATTGGCAGGACGGCCTCAGACCCATAGACAAGGTAGAATGGCTTGTACCCCGTTGCTTCTTTCTCCGTGGTTCTAAGGGACCACAGGACGCCGGGTAGTTCATCAGCCCACCTTCCCTTTAGATCTTCAACCTTCTTTTTCAGCCCGTTCAGGATTATTTTATTGGCCGCTTCCGCCTGCCCGTTGCTCTGAGGGTGGCAGACGGAGGAATATGCAAATTTGATACCGAGCTCCTCCAACCAATTCATCACCATGTCGCTCCAAAACTCTCGGCCGTGGTCAAATACCATGACATGGGGCAACCCAAATCGAGTTATGACGTTCTCCCAAATCATCTTTCTTACAGCCGCCATGGTCTTAGCAGGTACCGCGACAGCCTCGACCCATTTGGTGAAGTAGTCAACGGTGACAATTAGGTACTTCCTTCCTCCGGAGGCCGTCGGAAATGGCCCTAATAAATCCATCCCCCACTATGCAAATGGTAGGGGGCTAAGTACTGGTTGCAGGTCTCGGGAAGGTGCATGTATCACCGGAGCGTGCATCTGATAATTCTTGCACTTCGTGGTCTTTGTTCTGGAATCTTTCAGCATGGTCGGCCAGAAGTAGCCGGCTCGGAGAGCTTTGTGGGCTAACGTTCTCGCCCCCATGTGATGTCCGCAGATGCCTTCGTGAATCTCTGTCAGTATGAGCTCCGCGTCGGCTGGGCCGACACATTTCAAAAGTGGTCTTATCATGGACCTTCTGTATAGTTCTCCTTCGAACACCAAGTGCCTTGCGGCGATCCTTCTTATCTTCTGAGAGAGACTGCGGTCCTCCGGTAACTCTTTTGTTAGTTTGTATTTCATTATCGGAGTCATCCACGTCGTTTCGGCTGATGTCGCCCACCATGCCGACGGTCTCGGTGATGCTTTTAGCATTCCCGATATCCACCAAAGATGGTTCGACTGACATTCTTGATGCTTGAACTGGCAAGTTTTGAGAGAGCGTCGGCTCGGTTGTTCTCAGACCTGGGGATGCACTGTATTTGGAAAAATTTCAGCTTTGCGGTGTCGGCTTTTAACCTTTCCAGGTATCTCACCATCCCGTCGTCTCGAGCCTCATACTCTCCTCTGATTTGATTAGTGACTAAGAGTGAATCTGTTTTCACCACAACATGCTCCGCCCCGGCAGCTCTAGCTAACTCGACTCCAGTTATCACCGCCTCATATTCGGATTCATTATTTGAGGCCGAGAAGGTAAACATCAAGGCATACTCAAACTCGTCCCCGTTAGGACTGATGATAAGGATGCCGGCTCCTGAGCTGTTCGCCGTGGAGGACCCGTCGGTATATACTTCCCACACACCGGGATTTGCTTTTTCTTGATATGTACACTCGGCCAGGAGTTCTGCAAGTGCTTGCCCCTTTATCGAAGGCCTCGGCTTGTACTGAATGCCGAAGCCGGATAGCTCCATTGCCCATTTGATAAGTCGGCCGGATTTTTCGAATTTTTCTAAGGCTTTCTCCAATGGTTGGTCGGTTAAGACCGTCACGGGATGTGCGTCGAAGTAGGGTTTTAACTTCCTTGGGGCAACGACGACGGCGAAGGCCGCTTTTTCAATCAGTGGGTAATTTCTTTCGGCGGGCAGCTGTGTATGGCTGATAAAGTAGATTGGGTGTTGCTGCTTATTTTCTTCCCTGACAATTACGGCACTGACCGTGGCCGAGGTAACTGCTAAGTATAGATATAGCGTCTCCCCCAGCGTCGGCCTGGACAGGGTCGGGAGAGTTAGTAGGTGGGCTTTCAGTTGCTTGAAAGCCGCACTCTGTTCCTCCCCCCAGCAAAAGTCTTTATTCCCCTTCAACACTTTGAAGAATGGGGTGCTTTTGTCGGCCGACCGAGAGATGAAGCGGGCGAGAGCCGCCATCCTCCCGGTCAGCATCATAACCTCTTTTCGATTCCTCGGCTCCGGCAGGTCTAGTATTGCTTGGACTTTCTCTGGATTGGCATCAATTCCCCTGGCGCTGACAAGCACGCCGAGGAACTTGCCGGCCCGGACACCGAAGTTGCATTTCTTTGGGTTAAGCTTCATTCTATATTTCCTTAGTGAACAAAATGTCTCGCTCAAGTCGGCCAAGTGCTCGCTGTCAGACTTGCTTTTTACAATAGCATCGTCGACGTAAGCCTCGATGTTTCGCCCTTTTTGATCTTGAAACACTTTGTCCACCAGCCTAGTGTAAGTTGCGCCAGCGTTTTTCAAACCGAACGACATCATTTTATACATGTATGTGTCGTGTATGGTGATGAATGCGCACTTAGGCATGTCTTCCTAGGCCATGAATACCTGATGGATCCCGAGAAGCCGTCTAGCCAGGCTCAGCATAGTGTAGCCTGCCATTACGTCAATTAAACTATCTAATCGAGGCAAGGGATAACAATCTTTAGGGCACGCTTTATTAATATTGGTAAAATCAACACACATCCTCCATGCCCCTGATGACTTCCTCACCATTACAACATTTGCTAGCCACTCAGGGTAAGTACAAGGCATGATAAAGCCCGCCTCTAATAGTTTATCTACCTCAGCTTTGATGGCCTCATCTTTCTCGGCTGAGGAGTTCCTCATCTTCTGTTTGACAGGGCGAGCGGTGGAGAGTACGTTCAGCTTGTGAACGATCACCTCCCGGCTCACGCCTGGCATCTCATTTCGCCGAGTATGCGAAGACATCTTTGTTCTTCCTCGCCAGGTCTAGGAGATCGGCTCGAATTTTGGCTCCAGGCCGACACCGACGATTACGGTGCGCCCTGGGTCAATTTCCACTTCCTCGGTCTCGGCTCCTTCGACCATGCCGACGTTGGTGTGCATCGGATCACCCTCCTGCTGTAAGGATGGGCTCTTCCCCTTCTCTGATTTCTTCGCCACTTTGAGGGATTGCATGTTGCACCCTCTGGCAGATACTTGGATATTGACAATTTCATCTCTCTCGTCCTTTGAGACGAGCTTTTGCGCTTCCCCCCGGTCCGAGACAAACATCAATGTCAGGGCCCGGATGGACATCACTACATCGGCCTCGCTCAAAGTGACCCGGCCTATTAGGACATTGTAGGCGGACGAACCATCAATAACCACGAACTCAGACCAAAAATTTTTGGCCGCATCTGCTTGGCCGAACATCACCGGCAGTCTGATTAACCCCAGAGGTACCAGGCCGGCCCCAGAGAAGCAGTACAGCGGGTTGGTGCAGGGGCTCAGGTCTTCAATCTTCAGACCGAGATTGAGAAAGCACTCCCTGAACATGATGTTTGTGTAGGCGCCTGTGTCAATCAGGCACCTCTTCACCAATTGGTTGGCTATGTCTAGGTGGACTACGAGCGGATCGCTGTGCGGGGCGATGACTCCTTCGTAGTCCTTCTTTCCGATGGTTATATCGGGGACGGTGGAAGCGGGTATCGCTGTTTTGGGCACAAAGTTGATGGCTTGGTATAGCTCATTTAGGTGTCGTTTGTGCCCATTAGCTGACCCACCGTTCTCGTTTCCCCGGTGACAACCCGAATCACTCCCATCCGCCGGAATACGATTTATTGTTCGCCCCGTCGGAGCTTGTTTCGGGCCGCCGACTACATATTTCCGAGGGCCCCTTTCGGATCGGCTCCTCGATGGCGTTCTCGATGCCGACAGTTTGTCGGTCTTATGGCCGGTTTGGCCGTGGTAGTCACAAAATTGGTTAGTGTCGCCGTCCCCCTCGCTTTGGGGGCCCGGCCCACTTCTCGCCCTTCATTCTTGCTTAGGGCAAAGACCTCGGCCGGTGATTTGACCGGGGGGGTGAGACCACTATACCGCTCTCGGGTGTATGGTCCCGAACTCCCCGACGCCCGCCGAGTTCTCGTTTCCTATTAAATATTTCGTGCCGTGACCTATTCGGGTCACGGCGTCCTTATCTACGTTGTCCGGCGGCTCCTCCTCTCTCGGGTGCCCGGCTTCGTTGTGGCCTACCCAGGTCTTGTGATAGTCCTCCACCTTTACGGCTCGGTCGGCCATCTTTCTGGCGGAGTCCAGGTTGAGGTCCTCGCACTTGATGAGCTCATTTTTGAACTCGCCTTTTGGCAGGCCTTTCATCAGTGCGAAGGCCGCCAGTTCGGTGTTCAGCTCACGAATCTGCTGAACCTTAGCGTCGGCATGGTCGGTTGGGTCGCTATCCCCTTTGTATGATAGGAGCGGCAGCTTCAGTTTAGTCGGCACCGGGACTTCGAGGACATAGGCACTGAGGGGCTGTCTGACCACGTGCCGAATGACACGCGGCGATCGGCTCCTCGCAACCCTAGTCCGGCTTCTCTCCCCGTGGCGGGAAGGGCTTCTTGTTGTCCGACTTTGGAGAGTCGGACTTCTTTCTTCATTTCTTCGGGGGTAGCCTCGTTGACGCCGCGGCGACGCTGTCCTCCCGCGAGTGGGGGAAGGACTTTGGTCTGCCACTGGCACCACGGGCTCCGCCGACGTCCTTGCATGCCCAGCTCCTTGTATTACTCCGGTCAAGTTGTTCGGAGTCACTTTGTGGGCCCTGGTCACCTGTGGAGGCGCTGCCGCCCCTGTCGCCGGTACAGGAGTAACCGGTGTACCACCCATCAAGTCCAGGAATAGCTTCAATTTGGCCGCATCGACCACATGTCCCATGACAGTGACTTGGCCGGTCGGCATCGGTGTTTCTGGCTCTCTTAGCATCCCGTACTTCACCGGCTCAATGACTCGGCCGGTGGGGGATTGTCCGATCTCAGAGTTAGGGAACGTGTCATCCTGGTAGTATGCAGTTTCGTCACTCACAATTATTTCTTGTTGTTTTGACATCTTCTTAGCTCTTTGAATGGTTTTGTTTTGTTTTTTTTTTGTAAGGGAGGTGACTAGCTTTTAGTATCTTTTCCCACAGACGGCGCCAATTGTTCCGGGTGTAATTCCGAAGCAGAATTAAGACCACGTAGGCTTGTTGAATGATGTCGTTGCTTGACTCTTCCTTTCGCTCTCTCCTGTAAAGATGAACAAACTGAGGGCTCGGCTTGGTACCGAGCGTACTCACTCCGACGCTCAAGTCAGTAAACTTAAAGAGATTAAGTTGTGTATTACTTGGCAAAGTATATTGTAGAGAGATAAGGGAGTTTATACCAGATTAATAGTGAGTTTTTGGATGAATTGTGGATCGTTTTCTCAATGAGGATTGAGGAGTATTTATAGACTTTCACCTTTTGTCACGTAGTGGCCAAGTGGCCAAGTGGCTAGCAGGTGGAAAGACTGTTCTACCCTCGGCCGAGGGACCCATGGCAGGCCGGCTGGCCTGGTTGACTCCATGCCGAGGGTACTGGATGTGAGTACGCGGATATGCCTCTCGGCTGGCTAGTTGCCTAGCCGAGACCCAAGTGACAGGCCGACAGGCTGCGTCGGTTAGGCTGTCTAATACGTTGACTTGCTGTCTTTTGGCTTTGACCTTGCACAATATGTTGACTCGGTCAGCGGGTGCAGAATATGCCCCATCAATAAGAAAAGAGTTTTGAATAAAACTCAATGAATGTATTATTACATATGTAAAATTGAACTATATCAATTACTACATAATCTATAATCCATACTTAATATTCTATACAACTACACATCTCAACTCAATTGAAATGGCTACCTTATCATGCTAAGCCTATGAGAAGGCTTTGGTTAGTAAGTCTTAGCAACACATTGCACTTTATCTAACCTTATTATATAATTTTCCCTTGTTATGTATAATCTTTCTCATAAAACTTTTGAGTACGTGTCTAAATCTAATCTACACATAGGCTTACGAGCCTTGAATAGCTCCCACTGATCTCACAGTGAGTAGGGATAGGACCTTTGGTTATTGGAACAAACTACCATAGTTCCTCAATTTTCATTGAACCGAATCCTAATATCAACCCCTCCTTCTTGCGTATCTCATCATTGCAAGTTTACTCAATTTCCGTTGTATATATCTCATTGTTCAATTGTCTATGATGTTTCTAGCAGATATCCTTCTTAAATAATATAGCCAAGATGGTTCTCCAACCATCCTTA
Source organism: Silene latifolia (assembly GCF_048544455.1). Classification (NCBI taxonomy): domain Eukaryota; kingdom Viridiplantae; phylum Streptophyta; class Magnoliopsida; order Caryophyllales; family Caryophyllaceae; genus Silene; species Silene latifolia. The sequence continues at coordinate 45,803,105 of NC_133533.1, read as the reverse complement.
TTTGTTTAGAATATTGTTTTTGTGTAACTTATTGCACATGAATCCAATGATTATTTCTACATAGTTATCCTCTTTAATCTATCACTATAGATTTGGATACTAAAGATGTCTTACACCTCTTCCTAGTCTCCCAAGCACTTCTTCACGTAAGAGAGTATTGGCCCATAATTTTCAATAAATAATATGTTATCTACATATGAGACATGGAAGACAAATCATTAGTGCTTCTTGAGTACTAATGAATAGACTATATGGCTATATCACATAAATTCGATTTATAACCTTTCGTCATACTCTAAGTATACAAATCATAAGAATGACAATATATCTTAGCTTAATGAATTAATCCCACAACGGAAGCAAGTGGATTCAATTTCTACAAGTTCAATACCTTTGAACATGTTTAAACTCTTATCAATATAAGAGTATTCATTTAACGCTAATATCCTCTTAGAACTATCATTATAGGTCTGGATACATTAGAGATGTATTATTCCTCTCCTAAGTCTTTCATCATTCACAATGGCCAATATGTCCCTTACATATAAGACTATTAATTAACACCATATTACTCCCACTAAACTCCATGTATAAACAGAACTACTAGACAATTCGAGACGTGTTTATCACATGATCAAAACATACAATTCAACTCCTTAACTTATACTTAATATTTCTTCTTTAGTTTGTATCCTACCTTAGGATAGTTGCAATTTACAAAACTCATGGAAGATGATTTTTAAAATCCAACTATATCAAATCACATCCGAATACAATGAAGCGTTGTTGTTGCGTGCAAAACCTTTGCCACCAACCAACCAAGCTAAATAAACATTCTCATGTTTATGCTTGCTTCGGACTTTTGCGGAGTTGAAACTAGATAAATCATCTTAATAAGTTACAAGTTTGTTAGTTTCAAAAATAACATGACTCCTGTCCACTTAGATTTCGAAGAAACAAGAACGAACATCTTCCTAAAAAAATATTTACTGATTTTGACCAAGAAGGAACATCTTCCTTATGTCTTATTCTCAGTTTGTTGCTCTTGTACATTTTCTCCCACTCTGTCTATAAGAGAGAGCACATGTTTATATTTGAAACAAGCTACAATTTGGGTACCATGCCTAACCATATCTCATATGAAATGTAGATGACTGCTTTAAATATGTTTTGTTTTAGTGGAATTTTAAATACTGACAAATTTTATAATGAAACTACCTCCAACTTTATTGTAAAGATTCAATCATATCATAATGAAAGTGAACTTGTGATACCATATGACACTCCTTTTGGTGAATATAAAAGTTTTCACTTTACTGTTCCCTATTTTAACAAAGTACTAATACTTTTGTTTTATTATCTCTAGGTTTTAATACCTTTTAAACATTCATTGAACTTATTCAAAGAATTTCTCTTCTTACCTGATTAAGTGGATACCCAGTATCTACCTAGTTCGTTGTTAAAAGAGATGAAGAAGTAATAACCTTTTCTTATTGAAATTATATTCGACCATGCACTTCAATGTGTAAATAGGGCGAATACCTTGCTCTATTCATAATCCTTTTCTAGTAAGAAGTCATGAATTAATATTGCTTTGAATACAAGATTCAAACACACCAAGAGATTTCCAATCAAATGGTTTGGAATACTAGTCAAAACTAGTTTCTCAATGCAAATTTCAATCGGGAATTGAGAAATGATTGGGGTCACCAACTTGAGTCTTATATATATGATATTTAATTTTAGTTTGAATATAATTACCTTGATTTGTATGGTTTCACCATAAATTTAATCGTGGTATATAAGGGTACAACGCTTGTTTTAATTGCACAATAGTGAAACCCTTTGCGTTTTTCTATAAAAACTTGAATTATATTCTTATTTAGACTTAGTGTACATCATAAAGATTATTGAGGTACAATTCTAAATACAAAACTAAAATGAGTACACTATAACACTTATATGTCCATGGATGAAATGACAACTACCCTAGTTGCATTCATGCAAATTTTTGAACTTATTCTTGCTAGTCGTAAATACGATTATTCAATGTTATTATTCTACGGATTTACAAAACCCTCGGATTATGATATGAACACATCCTCCTCTAAATACCCATTTAGAAAGGTGGTTTTGACATCCTTTTCCATATTTCATAATCATGAAATGTGGTAATTTCTAACATTGTTCATAAATTTGTATCAAAAACTCATGACGTGATAATAGGCAAGAATACATTGTTAATGTCATAGATATTCAGGAAGGAATATGTTGGAGTCACACGACCTACTTCCTAGATCTTTACTTATTTGGGGTTTTTATCAATTTTAGTGTCTAACACCTTCTCTTTCGAGCCTAGTTCTATCCTTAACAATTAAGATAGGTACTTACTTCTTATTGCTCCCATTCACTTCAAGAATTTCTACTTGATGAAGACTTATCTTCATATAAATTCCTAGTTAATCCTTCACAAGGATGAACTTTATTGTGGTATTTGGTCAATCAAAATTTCTAAAAAATCAATTTACCAATTTCACATTGTCATGTTCGCTAGATGACAAGTGTTTAGTTTGAGCAATAAGACTTTTTGAACCGTGGATGCAAAGAAGATATTATCCAAACATATTTTGACCAATCATTACTTCTATTCACATTTCTTCACAAGAAATCATGGGTATGTTAGGAATCTTAAGATGCTAATCTTATATTTGCATAGGACGATTCCTATCGAGTTCTATGGAATAGAACGATTCATATGGAGCTAGTCCATTACCTATGATAGAGTTCATTTTAGAAAGATATTCTTTGTTGTTAGTAATAGTGGTTTAGAGATTCGTGTTACAATCGAATTGATATCATATATTAATAGGAAAAATGATAAAGAACAACATAAAACAACGAAATAGTGGGAAAAGAAACATTCATCGTTAATATATGAAAACATTTTAGCATGTTTTAGCATTTATATAATGACCTCCACCTAATTATATAAATGATTCCAAGATCCAAATCCATATTAACTCGGGCATGGGAAACCGATACATCCCTCACTAATATGACTCGGTGGGTTAACTCTTTAACCGATTCTTCAAATAGAACTCTCGGCCGATGAAATTACGTTAAGTTCATATCTAGCCTCGGAACATAAGACTAGTCTTCATGTCCCGTTGAGGCCAACCAAATTTCGCGTGTAATAACTTGTTATTATCCCACTTAACCGATGAAAAATGAAAGTAACACGGGAAACCGAATCTACCCCAAATGTCAAAGGGATTCATGTGTCCTACTATTTGGAAAGGCTAATCTCAATATTAAATATGTGAAAGCTCTTGTCGATTTATTATCTATCACCTTTTATGTGAACTATATAAGTGAAATACGATAATTATAATCGACACGGTCGAAAAACGATTAAATATGCGTGTGTATTTATGGCGATTTGGCAATGGATGCAAAAATATAAAGCAAGCAAATAAAGTAAAGTAAATTTCCTAATATGGCCTTTCCTAAAATAGAAAATCTTATATTCTATTACATATTCGGAAACCAACTCCTTTGGTCCCTTGTATCTTCATTTGACAGGCCTCCCAAGGACTAACACCGTCTTGATCGGAACTCCTTTCCGAATGGCACCGTCTTAAGGAAACTCCGGGATTACAAATAATTAAATAATAAAATGTACATTGTACTTCCTATTATACATTTGTAAAATAAAATCTAATAAAAATAAAAGTGATACGAGATCACATTAAATTACAACCGAATCAATATTCCCTTACATTACGGGTAATGTCAATTAAAACTAAAGCAATACTAAGATAAAATTACATAATTCCAAATTATATAAATAAAATATGAAATTCATCAATAAAATATGCAGGATTATAATATGTGTCTAACATGCCAATTATGTGCTAAATCGCCCTATTTAAACTTATATCGTAAATATAATCCGGTTTTATAGATATTCACAATTTTAACTTATTAAAATTACACAATATTAACACCAAAATCAAATTTTAGTCCAAGTTAATAATCCTAAGATTTTAGGACTCAAAAATTAGTCATTACCCAATTTTTGACAATAATTCAACTTGTTTTAACTTTTATGCTCATTTTTTTACTTTAAAATCATAACCTTTTATGACAAAAATCCAAATTCAATTACAATAATTACAAAATTTGAATTTTAAATTTTTGTACATTCTATAATAATTCCATAAAACCCATAATGTCAAAAATAAAGTTTAAAATGTTCGAATTTATTTCGAGAAAAATATAGTTGCTATTTATCGGTTTTATCAAATAAAGCATCTAAAGCATATGAAAATTAATCCAATAAATGTTGAAAATTTAGATATGATATCAAAGATAATAATGCAACCTAAAATAATTTTCTCATGCCATGTATTTCATTTTAGCTATTTTTGCTAAAATAGTCACTATTTATGTCATTTTTACTCTAAAAATTCATAAATCATTCAAATGAATCAAGTTCATCTCAAATTTTACACACAGCGAGTAAAACATTCAAGTGACAACATACTAACATATCATGGCCTGTTTCGAAGTTTAACTAATTTTAACCATTTTACATCCATTTATGTCATTTTTATCTCATAAAAATCATAAATCATGCAAAATAAATCAAATTTATACTAACTTTTACCTAAAATAATTAAAATATACATGTGAGGTCATATAAAAAATTGAAGGAGAAAAACTTAGTCTAACTAGTTTTAGCATTTTAAACACCATTTTATACATTAAAATGTAATAAAATTACTAAAAATCATTAAAATGAGCCACAAATTACCATAAATCATCAAAATGACATAAATTCATTTTAGGAGTAGAATATATGAGATGCAAAAATTTCGTGGCTTTTATCCTCATAAATCACAAACTTCTAGTTTTAATTTAGTCGGAAAAACTATGCCGATTATGCATGCAACAACCAAATCTCTTGATACCACTTGAAAGGATTTATTAACCCTAAAATTAAACTCTTTTAATTATATCTAAAATACTCATTGATTTAGATGTTGATCTTATGCATGCATAACAAAATATAAATAGATATGTAAGGAAAATGTTCCTTACATTGATAAAATCGGTTTGAAGGGCACAAGTAAGAACACCTTTCTCACTTGTTTTTGAGCTCAAAATAAATGGATGATCTTCCTTAGTCTCAATATTATGAGAACCTCCTTTCATTTGCACCAAGACAATCCCTTAAATCTAATAATATATTAACTAGATATCATTATAAGATGACCTTAAAATTTAATCTAATATTATTTCTTATTACTACTTTTAGTAAAAAAAATGAATATTTGATTTTGAACAAGTATGTGTTCTAAAACTAATTTTAGAGAGAATGTGAGAATAAGAGAGAATTCGTTTCTCATTTAATTGAATTACAATAAGATTCATATTCTCACTCACATATGAAAATTGTACAATTTTAATTAATTAATTAATCTGTATCATTATACAATTAATTAATTTATCTATTAAGGGAATTATCCTTTAGGTGTGACCTTAAGGGATCAACTGATCACCACCGTCAAACCAGAGTAATGTCAAACTCTAGTCAGCCAATCTACTGATTAGTGTTGATCAGTTGATGTATAAAAATGAATCATCCATTTATGTATTCTTATCATGAGTTTTATTAATGTGAGGACACATTCTCCAACCAGGGAAGATTTGAGGGGGTTATCTAACTCAATTAAATTGGCTGACTAGTTTTGCTAAATAAGTAAATGAACAGAAAACAATAACACAAAGATTTATAAGTGAAAAAACCCTGGGAATAAGGGAAAAAACCACGGGCACCAAGCCAGGAGGGATTATCACTATGATTTTAGGTAACCTGACAGGGAATAAGTATGTCAGGCGAAGAACAATGCTAAATAATACGTTGATTACAAATATGAGACTAAGAATATGAGTGAATAGGTGAGTGAGCCAGATCTCTTCTTCTCTTGTCTTCATTGTTATTTATTGTAGACTTAAAATGGTCTTCTGAAGTCCTATTAGGGTTTCCTTGTAAATAGGACTCATGTCCTATTTACCCGGAAGTAGTTGATTGACTCATTCCACATTACATCCGTTGCCTTTGATCTTTTCCTCTATGTTCCTCTTTTGAACAGGTCTTCCTTGTTTATAGGGACTTTGTTTTCACATCCTGATCGTGCTTTTCTTTGTAAACTGACTGGCTTTGGTGACGGTATTCTTATGCCTGACTTGGTGTCTTCTCAGGCCAGGCTTATTGGTTGCCTTGCCCTGTGTTTCCCTCATGCTTGATGCCTGACCAGGCGTTCCAATTGTCTTGCTTTAGATATTTTTATTTCAGGCTTGGCCTTGAGTATTGCCTGACTTATGTCTGATTAGTCAGGGTAATTATGGGCCTAACAATTGCCCCTTTCTTCTTATTCCCAATGGATCTGGCAAGGGATAAGGAGCTAAAAAATTCAGGCCAGGCAAAATGTACAAGGATATTTTACCGGAAAAGAGGTTGAGTTCATTTCAACTACTATAACGGCTAGTACTCATAAATGATGTAGGTTCATCAAAACCTAGGAGAGTCATGATTGGATTTGTCCACTAGTGCTACCCGTTGTGTTTTTTTTGCGGCTATAAAACCCTTGCAACGTTCGTTTTGTTTTTGCATTCCCATTCTTCAAGTCTCTATAATTTTTATCTCTTCTAAAATTCCCTTGTGAAATAAACCCTTCTTTGAAACCAAAAACATCAATCTTCAATTAAAAATGGCTGGGGGGGAGAAGAAAGACGACTGCATCCAAAGCTGCTGCTGAGGTTGAGAAAACTCCTATTGTTGTTGATGTCCCAGACATCATCCTTGAGGATGAAATTGTGGAGATAACTGCTCCTCCAGAAATTCTATCTATGTCATACAAGGGAGTTACTTATACCCCTGTGAAGGCTTTGTCTGCCTCTTTTCCTGAGGCTAATCAGTTGAAGCCAACCTTTGAACACTATTTGAAGGGTAAGGGTCTTCTTCCGGCTGAAGCTGATGTTTGGATCCCTGAAGGTGGTCCAGTCAGGGCTAATTGAGGTAGTCCAGACTGGTTTTGTATTTTTGAGTGGGCGTTCAAGGGAGGATGTCAGCTTCCACTTTCTCTGTTCATGGCTGAGGTTATCAGGGCTACCAGGGTCCCTCCATTTCAACTTATGCCAATGGTTTGGAAGATCGTCCACTCAGTTGAGCAGCTGTGTGCTAAACATAAGTTGGTAATCACTCTGAAAGATTTCAAAAACATTTATCATTTCAAGGGTCATTCTACTTGTCGTTTTAATCTTCGAGTCAGGTCGAAGATGGCTCATTTGATCACCAATTTTGATTCAGGGGATGATAAAGGATGGGAGCAGACTTATATGTTCATCAGGGCCGACTCCATTGCCACTGATCTGGATTATCTTATTTACCCTGCTGTTGAAGGATGTAATTTCTTCTTCCAGCACTGAATTTTAGTTAGGGATAATTTATATTGTTCTTTAAAGTATGCTTACTTGATTTTGTCCTCGTAGTGGTTGACTGGGCAAATGATCCTGATGCTGAGGGATCAGCTGACTGAATTGCCGCTTTTATGTTTTTGGCTAAAGAGGAGAGGACGTGGCTTACTTGTCTAGGGCAGGCACATATGCCTCGCATTAAGAAAGCTAAACTGAGCATCTACAAACCTGTGAAGGGTGCTAAAGCTTCAGGGGCTTCTTTCTCAGGCAGTAAGTTTTGTTGTTTTTGCTTTGTGCGTTATTTTTGTTTGAACATATGTTTATATTGCTGATATAGAGCCTCGTCGTGCAGCTATTAGAGCTTCTGCCATGATAGCTAGCTTTGGATTATCCCTGGTGAAGGCAGGCGTTTCTCAAATTAGAGGGGAGAAATCCAGGAGTAGCGAGGCTACAGGGAGTGATAGTGCTCTACAGGTTCAGGCGCCTATTCAGAAGGTCCAGCTGGTGTCTCCTGAAATGGTTTTGGATGAGGTTGGTCGGGCTGAAAAGAGGAAAAAGGTTGATGAAGCTTCAGATGAGGTCAATGAGGTTAAGGGGGTTAGGGCCAGGCTTGATGAAGTTCAATTTGCCAAGGAACAAATTCAGGCTCATTCTTACCTGGTTGATGATCCTTTTTATAAATATCGGGCTGAGGATTCTTCTGCTCGTGGGTTGGCTGCTATATACCATACTAGGGATTATGGTGCTAACCTGGTGACTATGCCGTAGGAGGTAATTTTTTGTCAGATTTTGTTTTGGTTGTTTTTTAGTTATGTTTTGGCCGACTGGTGATATTTTTGTAGAATGTGAATGATATGTTGAGGGGCGCCTGCCAGCTGGATTCTATGACTAGCCTCAAAGATACCTTGGAGTGGGAGGTGCAGTGTTTGAAGAAAGATGTTGCTACCCTGTAAACTGATTTGGAAGCATCAAAAACTGAAAATCATTCTTTGAAATAAGATAATGAAGCAGGGAAGGCATGGTTGGTGATGGAGACATCCAAGCTGGGTTCTGCTCAAAATGCCCTGAAAGCTCTCCAAGCTAAGTTTGACACGGTTGAGGAAGATTTAAAGGCTGAGAAGCAGGCTATACAAGAACAGCTGAAGGTGAATGAGGAGCTCGCTGCTGAAAGGGACTTGGTGCAGGGTAGGTACAAGGATGCCGCTCTTTACTTCTTTGGCAGGGGTCGTGTAGATGCTATGAAAGAGCCTGTTGAAGTCAGGCCTTTCTGGAATCCTGACCAGGAGATAGCTAACCTTAATGCCACTTACCCTGAGCTTTATATGTTGTATACTGATGAGGAGGTCGATTCTCCTCCGTCCAAGGAAATAAGCGGTGAAGCTGGTGATGGGGAGGATGACGAGGAGGAGGAGCCTGTTGATGAAGGGATCAGCTCTGCTACTGCTTCCAAGGCAGGCTAGTTGTTTTTGGTTTGTTTTTTTGAAGTAGTTATTTTCTTATTTTGGCCCATCCAGGGGGGGGGGGGGGGGTTGTTCCCTGCACAAACAATTTTTCTATCCTTCACAATATTTTGCCCTACCCAGGAGGGATGTTTCCTGGGCTGTATTTTTTGCCTTCGTATAATTTTGAAGATATTATTCTGGTTTTATTGAATAGCTTGATTTGAGTAACTTGTACCTCTAAAGAATGCATTTCGAAGTATTTTGTTAGAAAGATGCCTGTCAGGAGGGCTTATGGCCCTCAATCCTTATCAGGAAATGATGGCCTTTTTGCCTGTCAGGAGTGCTTTTTAGTAAGAGGGCTGGTTTCCAATCAGGAGGGCTTATGGCCCTCAGCCTGTCATGAGGGCTTCTAGACAGGTGGTTTGGTCTATTCCATCATTATACTTGTCTTTTATATTTTGTACTGAGCTCAGTTTTTTGTATGTGTTTTTTGGGTCAGGCAGGCAGGTACCAAGTTATTGTAGAGCATTTCTGGGATGCTGTTCAAGTTGGGTGGAGTGGCCCTCAATCCTGAATATTTGTTTAAGACTGTGTGTGATATGTAACTAATGGAAAAAAGGCGTAAAAAAAGTTTTCAGGATTCAACATAGTAGGATTTAAATAAGCAGACATATGATAGAGTTTGTATAAAAGAAAATAGGCAGATATTCAGGCAAGATAGCAGGTAGCAGGAAAACATAATTTGTTAAGGTCACATGATTTTATTTGAGGGTTTGCTATATAAAACTTGGTCAGGCACATATAGAGTTAATAGTTTTACCTGTTTTTAGTTTAGACATGAAATAACCTTAGGTGGGAAATGTTCCAAGATTTGGGGATCATTTCTCCATCCAAGGTTTGTAATATGTAAACTCCCTGTCCTACTATTGAATCAATCAGGTATGGTCCTTCCCATGTGGGAGCTAGCTTGCCAGCATTTTTGTCCTTGGTGTTAGGGAAGACCTTTCGTAGGGCCAAATCTCCTTCCCTGAACACCCTGATGTTAACATTTTTGTTGTATCTTCTGGCTACTGTTTGCTGGTAGGAGGCTATTCTAATTTTGGCTGCATCTCTTAATTCTTCAGTCAAGGTCAGGCTGTCTTGTAATAGTGGTTTGTTTTCCTCTATGGTATTCAGGCTACTTCTGCTGGTTGGTATATTGATTTCTGCTGGGATCACTTCTTCACAACCATAGACCAGGGAATACGGAGTTTGACCTGTGGATGTCTTAGGTGTTGTTCTGTCAGCCCACAGGACTAGTGGGAGTTCCTCAGCCCATCTGCCTTATCTTTTTTGTAGTTTTTTCTTCAGGCACCTGATTACTACTTTGTTGCTGGATTCTGCCTGACCATTGGCTTTTGGATAGCCTGGTGTGGAGGTCACTAGGCTAATGTTCCATTGTGCGCAAAAAGCTTTTGTTCTTTTTCCCACGAACTGAGTACCATTGTCACAGATTATTTCTGAAGGAATGCCATATCTGCATATTGTTGCGTTTGATAAATGATATGACATCCTTCTCCTTGACTTGCTTGTATGAGTCTTCTACTATCTATTTTGAAAAATAGTTGGTCATGGCTAGCATAAAAACTTTTTGTACAGAGGCTTGTGGTAGCTTGCCTACAATGTCCATTCCCCACTTCATAAATGGCCAAGGAGCTGAAATGGAGTGAAGTAGCTCTGATGGTTGGTGGATGAAAGGAGAATGGATATGGCAGGCTTTACACTTGGAGCTATAAGCTATGCAGTCAGCTCTGAGGGTTGGCCAAAAGTAGCATGTCCTTAGAACTTTGCTAGCCAGGGTTCTGCCACCTTTGTGATTTCCACAGTATCCATTGTGTATATCCTCTATGACTTGTTTAGCTTCATGAGGTTCTAGGCAACGTAGGTAAGGTCCAACCTGTGACTTTTTAAACAACATGTTATTGATAATAGTATGGGTGGAGGCTTTGAACTTTAGAGCTCTTGCCTCATTCTTATCTTTAGGAAGTGTCCCTTGTAAGAACCAATCATAGTATGGTTTGGTCCAAGAATTTGTGTCCTCATGGATGGGACAAGTTTAGTCAGATCTTTGAATGGTTGGTTCTAATAGGTGAACAATGGGTATTTTATCAAACACAGCAGGGCTAAAATTTAATCCCAGGCTGGCTAGGGCATCAGCCTGAGTGTTCAAGTCTCTTGGTATTTGATCAATGTCAAATAAACTAAACTTTTTGCAAAGGTTTTTGACGTAGTCTAAATAGCGAATCGTTTTTGAATCCTTTGCAGCATATGTTCCTTTGACTTGATTGCAAATTAAAAGGGAGTCAGTTTTTACCTTGAGATTTGTCACACCAAGTTCTATACATACCTTGAGTCCAGCTATCAGGGTTTCATATTCAGCCTCATTGTTTGTTGCTTTGAACTCACAACTAATATCCTGAGCTATTAGGTCTCCGTGTGTTGATTTCAATACTAATCCTAGGCCAGTTCCTCTCATATTTGTTGCCCCATCTACGTGTAAGGTCCATTCCTAGCCTGATTTATGGGTGTCTAGATGGTTGACCTCTTTTATGAGGTCTGGTTCTAGGTTGGGACTGAATTCAGCCACAAAGTCTGCTAATGCCTGAAATTTAATTACTGTCCTAGATAGGCAGGTTAGCAACATTTTCTTCAAACACTGCACTGACCATTTTGCCATTCTGCCTGAAAGCTCAGGTTTTCTCAGGACAGATTTGATAGGCAGGTTGGTCCTGACAATTATTGGGTGACTTTCAAAGTAGGGTCTAAGTTTGGTGCAGGATATAATTAAAGCAAGTACATATTTTTCAAGTAAACCATACCTTGTTTCTGCATCCAGGAGACTTTTATTTATATAGTAGACATGGTGATGTAAGTTTCAATCTTTTTAGTTAAAACTCCACTCACTGCCGTGTCAGTGACAGATAGGTAAACCGTCAGGGGTTCTCCTTTGTTTGGTTTGGCCAACAGTAGAGGAGTGGTCAGGTATGCTTTTAAGTCGTGAAAGACTGCTTTGTGTTCGGGCAACCATTTGAATGACTTGTTCTTTTGGTTACCATGTATCCAAGGAATTTACCTGAAGAAACTCCAAAGTGGCATTTGGAAGGGTTGAGCTTCATATTGAATTCTTCCAGGATTTTGAAAGCTACTTCCAGATCCCTGACATGATCTTCATCCTTCTTTGATTTGACCACCATGTCATAATGTGGACATGGCCCACCTGCAGGTCCGGTTCGATCTGCGGACGTGCAGCGGTCTTTTTGAAAGCCACGCTCGGCGGCGTAAAGGTGCTTTCGACCGGATCGTTTTTAGATCGGTCGGTTTCGTCTCGGTAAGGGTCTCGAAACGATTAGAGATGTTCGGAGTCGCCACCAAGCATTTGTGGGATGCCTGGAACCCGTTCGAATTCCACTTTATACCTCGGTCAAATCGAAGCACAAAGTAGCGTTTTGACATAGGTACTAAAGATAAGGAAATCGTCCCTCTTTAGCATCCTATCTCTAGAAGGACTCTGGTACGCCCTGGATAAGGTCGTCCACTATCCAAAGTTTCTGAGTAAGAGGTGAAGGTACGTATTGGGAAGCCCTTTAATCAGACACCCAATCCCGCCCGCGTTTAGCGGCCTCTACTGATCGATCTTGGTTGGTTGAATGCAAAAGTTGATAAAACGGTTTAAATGCATGAATGCGCATCCAATGATTTAAACCTAACATGTAAGAGATTTCTAAGTCGGTTGATTTAATCCAAGTATCAAGTATAAGATGTCGAGTTGGATTAATGATTGATTTGCATGCAAGACGGAAATTAAACATCCATTTACCGTATTAGGTTTAGGGTGCATAACATGATCCATTTATCTTAGTAAGGCATTTTGCAAATGTGGGTTAAATAGTCATCTGATCCGTCCTATATCCGGGTTAACCGGAGTCGGGATCGTCCTAGACAAATGCTGGAAGGGAACAGGCCCTGTACCAGACGGCTATAAGAGGCGCGAGCCAGCCGGCGGTGTAAGGGGCCTCCCTCTGGTTTTGAAAATGAGAAAGAAAAGGCCTGCTTGAGGCGCGGGTTAGCCAACGGCTGTATGCCGTGTTCTGACTGTTTAGAAAACGTTATAGAACGTGTTTAAAGTGGGTATTTGAACCCGGTCTGATTTTTAAAGGGTCGTTTAGACCGCATTTGTTGATTTGAAGAACTAGACTCGAATAATCATCATTATTTGATAATATTCGGTGTCGGGTTCGATTTGACAAGCTTGACATGAATAGTTTTGAAAATGATTATGGACTAATTGTTTTAAGTCCATTTTGTATGTAATTAGTCGGTACTCATCATCGTACCCGGGTTAAAATCCGGCATGGTATGTAGAACCAAGGATGACTTTGTGTTGGTGACTAATATGTTTGTTTGAAAAATGTAAAGAAATGAAATAAAAGGCTTTAAAAATACCTTTTAAATGTCATTAACCAAATATTATCACCGAAACACGGATTTAACCGTCATGGTATGAAGAACCAAGGGTGAAAAATGCTTTATGGTTAAAACATGTGAAATGAAACAAAAAGGTTTCGAAAATATTTGAAATGGTAAAAACTGATTACAAATATGGAAAAGGGGTTATGGGAAATGACGAGAACAAACACGGTTGATCTCTGGTCTGAGCACCCCATTTAGGCGCGAGCCAGTTGGCGACCTAAGGGGCTTCTGCCTCAGACCAAAAATCAGTTTTGGCTCGTTTATTCCATGTTTAGGTTCATGTTATGCATGTTTTGGCATGTTAAAGTCATGAAACAAATGAAAACATAATAAAAGAGGATTTTTACACCCTCATACTTACATGTTTGGTTATGGCGAGTGACCGACGTAAGTGTAACAACTTGTTTGATCGGAAAAAACTCGGTTTAAAACCGTTTTGGTAAGTAAAAGAGTGTTTTAAAAGTTTAGTGATGGTGTAGTGGTCAAAGTGGTCGGACAAGTGGTTTAATGCACGATGACGGTACCAAACAATGTGTGAGGCTCGTGTTTAGGATCGGTAGGTCGTAAACACGCGTCGGATTGTGACTTTAGAAGTCGAGTCGAGAATTTTAAGGGAGAAAAGAGGGGGCGGACACTCGCGTAAGTCTCAAATGGGTGGCATTTGAGGGGTATTTATAGGAGAATGAGTGGTTGTGTGAGTTTTGAGCGACGTGGCCACCTGGGCTTCTCAAAGAGGTGCGAGCCATGCCGCGGGTCTTCGAGTTGTGTTGTCACTATCACAACAAACGCAATCATGATTTGTTCTATCCTAGGTTTTGTAGTCACATGTTTGTTACTTGACCATTCATGAATCCGGGAAAACTTAGTATAGAAGGCTTGAGATATTTTGTTTTTGTGGTTGACTCGGTTTGACTCGTTGTTGGAGTCAGGATTTTGAATTTTCGAGTCGGTTTTTGGCTCGGTGTCGGTTTCGACTCTAGTTAGTGTCATCGCGACCCCGTCGTTGTGCATTAAACACTCCAGGTATTTTTGAAATGTTTTGAAATGTTTTGTTTTCGAAATCGTTTTAAGTTTTCCGACGTAAAGTTGTACACAAACTGTCGATCAAACGCTGCGATCCCAAAACATGTTGTAGTCCGATAATCATCGGGTGTTTGTTGGAGTTTCAGCAGATACTGGGTATCCACATAGCCCCCACTTTGACTGAGGCTTCGACAGGGCAAAAGTCAAAGTAGAGTCCCCAGGTCAATCGAAGATTACAACCTGAAGACCCAAGCGACGTCGAGGCGGCTCGAAAGGATTCAGGCCAAGGACCTGCCGTCGGGAAGGGCGACGCCGAGGCGACTCGAGGGTACGAGTCCGAGACCTGTCGTCGGGAAAAGTTTAGAGTCTTTCGATTGTCCGTGCGGGTCGTTTAAAGTCCGTTAGACTACGTACAAAGGCTCGCCAGCCATAAGAAGGAGTCATACCTGAGGCATCTTCGGATATGTCCTTGCATGGTTGCGGATGAATGGTCGCCAGCTGCGATGCATATGTGAGGAGGGCTCGCCAGCCGCGATGCGTTGAAGGCTCGCCAGCCGCGGTGCGTTATAAGGCTCGCCAGCTGCGGTGCGTTGTAAACCGTGGTGCGTTGTAAGGCTCGCCAGCCATGATGCGTTGTAAGGCTCGCCAGACACGGTGCGTTGTAAGGCTCGCCAGCCGCGGTGTGTTGTAAGGCTCGCCAGCCGCGGTGCATTGTAAGGCTCACCAGCCGCGGTGCGTTGTATGGCTCGCCAGCCACGGTGCGTTGTAAGGCTCGCCAGCCGCGGTGCGTTGTAAGGCTCGCCAGCCACGGTGCGTTGTAAGGCTCGCCAGCCGCGGTGCGTTGTAAGGCTCGCCAGCCACGGTGCGTTGTAAGGCTCGCCAGCCGCGGTGCGTTATAAGGCTCGCCAGCCGCGGTGCGCTGTAAGGCTCGCTAGCTGCGATGCGTTATAAGGCTCGCCAGCCGCGATGCGTTGTAAGGCTCACCAGCCGCGATGCGTTGTAAGGCTCGCCAGCCACGATGAGTTGTAAGGCTCGCCAGCCGATGGTAAGGAAATGTATCCGAGGCATCTTCGGGATCTGTCCTTGAAAGGTTGCGGACAAAGGCTCGCCATCCGAGGTAAGGAAATGTACCCGAGGCATCTTCGGGATCTGTCCTTGAAAGGTTGCGGACAAAGGCTCACCAGCCGAGGTAAGGAAATGTACCCGAGGCATCTTCGGGATGTATCCTTGAAAGGGTGCGGACAAAGGCTCGCCAGCCAATGGTAATGAAATGTACCCGAGGCATCTTCGGGATCTGTCCTTGAAAGGTTGCGGACAAAGCCTCGCCAGCCGAGGGTAAGGAAATGTACCCGAGGCATCTTCGGGATCTGTTCTTGAAAGGTTGCGGACAAAGGCTCGCCAGCCGATGGTATGGTCGGTTAATGGACCATGGGAATAGCCGCGTCGAATGGGCTTGTTACGAAAGTAGCGAACTCGTGATGTCGCTGGGGAAATAGCGAGTATGGATTCTCACTATCACTATTTTTGGAATGAGCAAGTTCCGCGAGGAAGCCCCCTGCTGGTATTTGAAGGAATAGTGAATTTGGAATATTCACCATTCGGTTTGAATTTGCAGTGGCGGTTTGGATCGCCATTTGTTTTAACAGAAAATTTGAGTTTAGCTATAGCGTTTGAAGTGACGGTTTATGTGCCGCCGTTGACATTTTGAAATAAATAGTGAATTTGGAATCTTCACTATTAATTGAAGTGACGGTTTATGTGCCGCCGTTGACGTTTTGAAAGAAATAGTGAATTTGGAATCTTCACTATCGATTGAAGTGACGGTTTATGTGCCGCCGTTAACGTTTTGAAAGAAATAGTGAATTTGGAATCTTCACTATCGATTGAAGTGACGGTTTATGTGCCGCCGTTGACATTTTGAAAGAAATAGTGAATTTGGAATCTTCACTATTAATTGAAGTGACGGTTTATGTGCCGCCGTTGACATGTGTGGTGAAAATAGTGGAATTCAATTTCCAACTATTATTTTGAAATTGACGGTTTTGACCGCCGTTGCTTGAAATTTGGAGAAAATAGCGGGTTTCGAATTTTCGCTATTATTTTTTGAAGTTGGCGGTTTTGATCGCCGTTTGCTTGAAAATAGCGAGTTTTAAATTTTCGCTATTTGGTTTTGTTTGTTTTTCGAGGAAATGACGACATTCAATATCGTCAATGAAAATTCGAATTTGTCATGGGAAATTGGGCCAGAGCCCAAATTTCGCTGGAAAAGAAAAGGGGAGGCCTGGTTTAGGCGCGAGCCACCTGGCGATGTAAGCGGGCTTCCCTATTTTTGTTAAAAAGACGCGAGGTTGAGTTGCGGATGAATATTCATCTTCAACCTCAAAATCCCGCAAAATCGCCATTAAAAAACCTTCAAGCTTGCTTTTGCTCGTGCCATTATCAACAAATGTCATCTCAAGGTAAGTATTTTCTCTTGAATCCTTTCAAATTTGTCGATTTAGCTTGATTAGATTAGGGCGAAATTTTGCCCTAAAAAATCGAATTGGGCATTTTTGATTGAGCCAATTTCGAGTGAAATTGATGTTTGCATTAGGTTAGAAACCTGTTTAGGAGTATAGGGGTGCTTTTAGTTTGTATTTTGGTTCCCGCTACCTATGCTCGAAAAACGTGATTGAGGCGAGAAACCGTCTCATTTCACAATGCCAAGTTTATTTGCTTGGGTAGTGGTCCCACTAGGTTGCATTTAAGGACCTTCATTGGATGTTTGTGGGCAAAATTGAATTTTTGCCTTTTGCGACGGTCTTACGTCTGACCAAATAAGCGCTTGTCTGGGCTCGTATTGAGTCAGTTTGCCTTGAAATGGACCTTATTGGTATTCTAGGTCACCTTGAGGCGTGATAAAATCACGTTTGTCTTTTGCGGTCGTTTTTGAATTTTGACCGGTTTGGGCTCAAATTAGCGTATGAATTGCCTTTTTGAGCCGTAGAAAAATCCCCATTGTGTCGGGAATGTATTTTGGGTTGTTGGCAGACCTTGTATGGGTCTTCAAATGCCGTTTTTGTGGTTTTGACTCGTCTTTTGCTTGAAAAGAGGGGCGAGTCGTTTTTGTGTTTTTTTTTGTGAATGGTTCGGGGCGGGATTTCCCCTTGTTTTTTGTATTGCAGGTTGTTTTTGTTGTTTTTGGATTCGTCCATTTCATGTCGTCGTAATGCCGAAATTTCGGCTGACGTTTTTTTGTAGGGGAGTGTTCGGAGCAGGCCGGGTTCATGGCTGCGACTTTTGAGGAGTTGTTCGGGCCGGCCCCGGGTAGTACTCCGGTTAGCACACCCGCCGTGGTCGTGGAGGACGTTACTGAGGAGGAGAGACCTCCCGAGCAGACTGTTGGGGCCTCCGGGGTCGTCGAGGAGCGTGCAGAGCCCGTTGTTGGGGCTGTTAGTGCTGGTAGAGCTCAGACTGGGGTTGAGGCGGGTACCTCCGGGAGGAGGGTTTCTTCGAGGGAGCGACATCCTATGGGGACTAGGCGGACGTTGCGGGACGTCAACAGGGTCGTTGACTTGGGCCCTGTCCACCACGTTGAGTCTTGCGGTCATAAGAGGCGGAGAGCAGAGACAGCCCAGGATGATGCTGACGTCGCGAGTTTCAGAGCCAGGCGAGTTACGGCCCCGCAAGGGTTGCTTTTACGGGCGGCGCCAGAGTGGGCCGAGGGTTTTGAAGGTAGCCAGTTGTTGCTTCGACTGGACCGACACCTTTCCTACCGTGCTCACGAGGGCATGGTGAGTCACGTTCCCCGGTTGAAATTTGTCATTCATTTTTGAAGTGTCGAGCCTAAATAGGCATTCTGATGTTGTCTGTTTTTGATTTCAGGAGATCGGCACCATGAGGAATTTCTCTGGCTACTCTACCTGCTTGGGTCTCTACGACGTTCTCCGAGCTGGGTCGAGGGCGTTGATAGAGAGGTCGACGTTTGGGCCGTTGGTGGCCGCTTGGCGGGACATTCACAGGTCCTCGATTTGGTTGAACCTGTGTTTGATCCGCGCCATGTTGGACCGGTACTGGGACACGACGTCGTCGTTCCATTTGGAGTTTGGGGAGGTTGGCGTGACTCTGGAGGACTTTGCCATGGTGTCCGTCCTTCCCTATGGTGAGCTGCCCATTGAGTTTACCGCGACTCCGGAGAGAGTGTCCTCTCCTGCGGTCACTGCTTTGATTGATACTGCTTTGCCGGAGCCTTCCGACGTCACTCCGTACCTGATTGCGAGTTCCTACGTGAAGGACCACTTCACTGAGAGGGTGGCAGGTGTTGTTCCGGCACCGTTGGCGAGTCCGGAGGCAGAGGCTGAGGCCGACGCGAGGGAGGCGCGGCTGTGGTTGTGGTACTTCTTGGGTGCCACGTACTTTGGTGAGAAGGGCGAGCGCTTGTCGACCAAGGTGCTTCCTCTTCTTGCCTACCTTGATGCTTTGGGTCGGTTTGACTAGGTTACGCCGACTTTGGCGAGTTTCACCCGGTACTTACACGCGGCGGTGCATCCGGAGACAGTGGGAGCGGGTAGTGCTCCTGCTCTGGTTGGTCCCGGCCTCATTTTTGAGGTACGAGTGTTTTTTTTTTGTGGTAGTTTTTTTTTTTTTTTTTGATTTTGATTTTGACTTTGGCAATTTTTGAGAAATTGTCTAATTTGTGTTTGCTGTGTTTGATTACAGGCTTGGTTGTATGCGTACTTCACTCCTCTGTGTCCGGGGACTACAGGCAGTGTTCCCTCGGCTTACCCTGCTGTTAGGGGTTGGATGGTGAGTCGGAAGAGGTCGACTAAGTCGACCTACGAGGACTGCAGGCGTCGCGTGAACAAGCTTCGGGTTGCTGATGTAAGTTTCTGCTTTCTCTTCTCCATTATAGCGGTAGCTAGAGATAGAATGATTAGGTAGCTTATGAAGCCCCCAATTAGCTGAGTAGCTTGGTTTTGAATGCAGTTTCTTGGGCGGCCTTGGGAGCACTACACGGGTGTGCCGGCTGCCGTCACGGAGCGTTTACGACCTCGCAGCTCCCTGCGCCTGTACCTGGAGACGGCGATTGAGCCGGTTTGGTACTTGAGCGAACGTCAAGTTCGCCAGTGCTTTACCGAGACTTTCGTCGTGCCGGTTGACCCGCCTGGGGTGTTGTTCCAGGAGTGGACTCCTGATGAGGTTGAGGAGCACCTTCACGGTCGAGGAGGTGAGGAGCTGCTGCTACGGGACGCCGACTACGACACCTTCCGGTTGTCGAGGCTTGCTTGGTACCCGATCGAGGTATGTTTTCCTCTTTTCTTTGTTTTCATTGCCTCCCTTGATAGGAGGGTTTGTCATTTTTGATGTGGATCCAAATGGCAGGGAGTTGACCCGCTGATGAGGACTCAGCCCCCAGCTTTCCCGACGGAGACCACTTTTCAGGGGCCGAGTGGCGAGGAGCCTCAGTTGCGCTTACTGGAGCCCGCGGTGGCCGATGCTGGCAAGGAGTGGAGGTTGACGGTTCTGAGGGTGAGTTCCTGACTTAAACACTTTCTCCAATCATACTTTGCCTTGTATTGAAGGACATTTTTGTTTTGTAGGTGACGACTGTTAGCCACCAGAACTTGTGGCGGATGGCTAACCGCTGGAGAGCGTTTGCTGGTGACCTGGCTACGAGGGAGGCTCAGCTTTCTCAGGTACGTTTTGTGTGTTGTATTTCGTGTATTTGGTGTTGTGTTTCACGTTTTTAGATCTTGAGGATCTGTTATTGTGTTTGGCAGGGCACAACGGATCAGGTGGAGCTTGCTCGGGTCCGTGCTGAGTTGGAGGCAGCCAGGTCGACGATCGCAGGCCAGGAGCTGGGGATCATCCGTCGGGACCAGGACTTGAGGCGTCACGGGGACGAGCTGCGGAGTCGAGACGCAAAGATTGCCTCTCTGAAGGCTCAGTTGGCTACAGCGGAGGAGCTTCACGTTGAGATGGAGCGTGAGATGCTGGAGAGTTCCCCGGAGAGGGAGTCTGAGCTGGTGGTGGTGTCTGCGTTGGCGGCGACTCCTAGTGAGACCAGGACTGGTCCGACGGGAGACGTCGAGTAGTTGTTGTAACTTGTCCGTGTCTTGGACTCTTGCTTGTACATATTTATATTTTGCGTGAGGCGGTTTGTATATATGTGTTTTTGGATTGTGGTTTGTTTTGGATTTTTGGCTTTTTGTGTTGTGTTTCGGAGGAGCGCTATCGGCTGTTGATTCTCCTTTTGCTTTGCACCAGTTCCTGCATCGTTAGTGTAGAAAACAGGCAACAGATAGCACATACGCATAAACGTAAACACGTAAAAGCATTTGATTGAAAATCACGTAAAGCATTTGTTTGGAAATCAAAATTAACCAAGATGACTTGAAGTTAAAATTGAAATTTTGAAACTAATTTTGAAGATTCCGTGACAAAATCGTCACGTTTGAAATTCAAAAGGAATTGCTTTGAAAATTTGAGCAATTAACTCGTGTCGTGAATTAAATTGCATCGAAATTTTTGAAAATGACTCGAAAAACTAAAACCGTCAGGAAAGAATTTTGGAAAAGGATTTTTGCGAGTATATTTGGCATTTGAGGTCAAAAGACTTGAATTTGTGAGTGCTTGAATTTTGAGGAAAATTGATGTCGTGTTATCAATTTTCGATTTTGATTTTTACCGGGAAATTGCGAAAAATCGAAAAAATTTCGGAATTCGACTGACATGGAAACGATCCGTCGCGGATCGGGGCGACTAGCCCTTCCCCCCTTAGAAAAAAAGAAAGAAAAATCCGTATGTTTAAAGCTGCATCATGGAAACCGTGTCGGATTTCGTAAAACGCGAAAACAAGGAAATGTGAGTGTGAAGAAACACAAAATTTCCCGGATCATCCTGAAGAGGCGCGAGGTTCCTGGCGGGAGGTTTGAGGTGTCAGGAGAAAACACATGTTGAAAGAGACAAGTCAACAACGGAATCCTGGGGAAGCCTCAAAGAGGCGCGAGCTGCTCGGCGATGGAAGCCGGCTCTCCTCTTTTTCTGGAAAAAAAACGCTGATCATTTTTTATAAATAGGGATGTTTGCGCTTCATTATTTCAGCATCCAAAACACAAAAA
The DNA here is from genome assembly GCF_048544455.1 of Silene latifolia. NCBI lineage: Eukaryota > Viridiplantae > Streptophyta > Magnoliopsida > Caryophyllales > Caryophyllaceae > Silene > Silene latifolia. The sequence goes on along the minus strand of NC_133533.1, from coordinate 45,781,549 downwards.
CATCTCCACAAAACCTCCTCTTCTTTCACAAAAATATTTCATGGATGCTTTGGAGAACGCATTGCGACAATGGTGCCGGGATTTGTCGCCTCCCGAGAAGTATCAACTCGATTGTATGGGAGTTGGTCAATTGTTGGTGCTTCGTCAAGTCAAGGTGCAACCTTCGTTTCTTGAAGCATGTTCTCGGTTTTGGGATTCGAAACATCATGTTTTCGTTTTCCCAAAGGGCGAGCTTTGTCCTCTTGCCGAAGAAGTTGGAGCCATTGGTGGGTGGCCGGGTTGTGCTCCGGTGCTTCCTCCGACTCGGTTGTGCTACAAGGAGAAATTTTGTTCTATGTTGGGCTTATCAACAAGCCAAGTCACCTTTCTTCTTGCTCCACATGGTGTGGATATGTTGGCCCTTATCAACATCTTCTCGAATCGGTTAGATGCTAATGTCTCGGAGGTTGCTAGGAGAAGGGCTCTTGCATTCTGCCTTGTCCATGTGTAGCTTTTTGTTGATGTCTTGAAGAAGGAGGGGCCGAGATGCCATGGTAGCATGACCCTTATCCATGTGATTGAGCAAATGGAGCATGGTAGAGATCCATCATGGTTGGTGCTTGGAGAGATTATCCAAGCTTTGGACAAAGAAGGCTCTTGTGGAGAAGCTCCCTCTTTTGGATCGCCAAGGATCCTCCAAGTGTGGCTATTGGAGAGGCTAAGGTATGTAGAGCCTCCGGTTAATCCTTCTTCTTATTCCTTCCGTCACCTTACCATGAGGAAGAAGTTGTACCCGGATAGTTTTGCTTCCACCAAGGCCTATTGGGCCGCAAGATTGGTGGAGGAGGGTGGTCCTCATATCCGTTGGGTGGTGCCGTGGTGGCACTTGAGGTCCTTCACGGGGTTGCCCGCTTCGGGTGCTTGTCCTCGTTCTTTAATGGTGGTGGGTTTGAAGGTTGTTTCCTTCATTTATCCCGAAAGGCTCATGAGGCAAATGGGGTGTCAACAAAAGGTGCCCGCTCAAGATACTCTTGTCCAAGAGAATGTTTTCCGGAACTCCGAGCTTGTGGAATTCTTCGAAAGGTGGTGGGCCACTCGGCCGCTTTGGGAGGTGCCAAACCCCGTTGCCACGACATGGGTGACTCCCGCTTATGTCAAGTGGTCACGTGCTCCGTCCTTGGAAGAGAGATCCAAATTCCGGAAGGACGAGGTTGTCGACTTGAAGTACCGAGAGGTTGGCAAGGCCAACCGTGCCTTCTTTGAGGAGTATGTTGATGGAGCTATTCCCGATGTGATGAGACCACCGAAGAGGAGGAGTTCCGGCCCCAAGAGTGTGGTGGGCCGTGCATTGGCTCATCTTGGGTCAAACATGGGGTCTTGTGCTAGACCGGAGGCCGTCGCCGTCTTAGATCCGTTTAGGATCCGTTCCGAGGAGGAAGTCCATGCTAGGCGGGCCAACAAGAAGAACAAGAGGAAGATGTACCCCGAGGGAAAAGGCAAGGGTAAAATGGAAGAGTGAAGACCTCCATTACCCACTTTATTATTATGTTGTATTATTGTTGTGAGTTTGTATTATGTTGTACTAGCTAGTTATTGTGTGTTTTGTGCTAGTTTTACTATATGAGGTGTGTTAGTTGACACCTTAGCTTTTGACAAGTTGTAGACTTGTCGAGCTTTATTTGTTGTTGAAATTGTAATCCCTCCCATTATTAATTAAATAAGAGGATTGCTCGTGTCGAAAATTGTGAACGCTTGTTTCTTCCATCCATTTTGCAAAGGCAATTCGATTTGAATCGTCCTAAACAATTGCACTTGGGAAAGTGGTATTTTGTGGAAAGGGAGAAATGCTCATTTTTTTTATTTTGTGGGGAAAGGGAATGGTTTTCCCTTTCTCTTTTTTGATGGGATTTTTTTGTATGTGGGGAATGGTTAATTTATTTTATTGTGGGATTGGTTGTATCCTTCTTGTGTAAGAAAGGACTGCCTACGTATTCACCTGAAGAGGTGAAATCAAACCATGATCGTAGTTCGAAAGGTTTTGTGAATTTGAATTGGGTTTTGTGGTTGTATCCCTCAAGCATAAGAGGGACTGCCTACGTATTTACCTGAAGAGGTGAAATCAAACCATGCTCTTAGTTCAGGGTTTTGTGAATTTGAATTGGGTTTTGTGGTTGTATCCCTCAAGCATAAGAGGGACTGCCTACGTATCACCTGAAGAGGTGAAATCAAACCATGCTCGTAGTTCAGGGGGTTTGTTTTTGTAGTGCAAACGGACGTTGCCTTTGACGGATCAAAGGACATTTGAAAAGGTCAAGGTGCCGCAGCTTAGACTCGATAAAACATGCAATTTCAAATCAGAACATATTGAGTAACTTGACTTGAAAAGGGTTGAGGTTGGTGCTAGTTGCAAAACTAGGCTGGGTTGTTGGTTGATAGAGTTCAAGGGTAGTATTTCTTCAGTTGGTCTAGGTTGGTCGGGTTTGTAAAGTCCTCCCCATCTAGGTCACTCAGTCTCACTGCGCCCATCGAAAGTATTTTCTTGACCAGGTATGGCCCGGCCCAGTTGGGTTTGAATTTTCCCCTCGGATCGACGGGTAATGGTGCTCGGACTGACTTGAGGACCAAGTCACCCTCCCGGATGTTTTGGGGTTTGACCTTCTTGTTGAATGCCCGTTGTATACGTTGTTGGTATAGCTGGACGTCGTGCAAGGCGTTGAGCCGCCGTTCGTCTAGAAGAGTGAGCTGTTCGTACCTTCGACGGGTCCATTCCGCCTCAGGGACTTGACTCTCCAGTAGGATGCGTAGAGAAGGGACCTCTAACTCCACCGGTTGAACCGCCTCCATAGTGTATGCTAGGTAGAAGGGTGTGGTGCCTGTCGGTGTTCGAATGAAGGTTCGGTATCCCCAGAGTGCGAATGGGAGTTTGCTCGGCCAATCGCGGTAGTTGTCTTGCATTTTCTTGATAATGGTAACAAGAGTCTTGTTTGCTGCCTCCACCGCGCCGTTGGTTTGGGGACGGTAGGGGGATGATCGATGTCATTTGATCTTGTATTTATCCAGCAAGGCTTGAGTTTCCGCCCGGAAGTGAGAGCCTTGATCGCTGATGATTTCATGGGGTACCCCATATCGGCAGATGATGTTGTTTTGAATGAACTTGGCCACTTGTTTGGCGGTCAAGACTGCATATGACTGTGCTTCCACCCATTTGGTGAAGTAGTCGATGGCGATGAGGGCGAAGCAATGCCCTTTGGTGCCTATCGGGTTGACTTTCCCGATGATGTCGATGCCCCAGGTTGAGAATGGCCAGGGTGATGTCATGGTGTATAAAAGGGACGGTGGTATGTGTTGTATGTTGGCGAATATTTGGCAATTGTGGCAATGTTTGACGTAGTTACGGCAATCGGCTTCCATGGTTGTCCAGTAGTAACCTAGCCGCATGATTTTCCGTGTAAGCATCATTGCACTCATGTGAGGGCCACATTCTCCGTCGTGAACCTCTCCCATGACTTTGTTGGCTTTGTGATGGTCAATGCAAAGGAGGAGAATTCCTTGGGGTGTTCTTTTGTAGAGTTGATTTTGGTTTATCACGAATTGTGATGCAAGTAAACGGATGGCTCTTTGTCCTCTTTGATCAGAGTTGGGAGGGAACTAGTTTTTGGTTTTGTAATTGAGGATGGCTTGGTACCAAGGTTCATCATGGTTTTCCTCGTCGTCGATAATGGCACAAATGTGAGCTGGCTCGCTCCTTCTCTCGACACATAGGGGCATCGATGTCATGTCGTCAGGTATGTTGACGAGGGCGACAAGTTTTGCTAGGGCATCAGCAAATTGATTTTCCTCTCGCGGCAAGTGGAAGTAGTCGACTTGGTCGAAGAATTCGGCCTCTTGATTGATCTTTGCTCGGTAGGGAGCCAAGCTGTCAGATCGGATTTTCCATGATCCGGATACCTGATTGATGATGAGTGAGGAATCGTCATGGACCCTCAGTCTCTTGATGCCAAGTGTGATGGCTGCTTGTAGGCCGATGAGACATGCTTCATATTCAGCGTCATTGTTGGTGACGGCGAAGTCTAGCTTGACCGAGATCGGGACATGTTCTCCCTTTGGTGATATTAGAAGGATTCCCACCCCGAAGCCTCTCAGATTAGATGCACCATCAAAGTATAGGTCCCATGCGTCGGAGTCGGCACAAAGGATGTATTTGTCAGGAAGTGACCATGTGTCGGTCGTTGGATCCTCCCTGACGGGATTTTCTGCTAGGAAGTCGGCGACTGCTCTTCCCTTGATAACCTTGAGGGGTACAAACTTGAGATCGAATTCAGACAGCATGAGTGTCCATCTAGACAGCCTTCCGTTTAGTACGGGTTTTTCGAAGATGTATTTAACCGGGTCCATCTTGGAGTAGATGTGGACCGAGTAGCTGAGCATGTAATGCCGCAGCTTCTTTGTTGACCATACTAGGGCAAGGCATGTCTTTTTCAGCTGGGTATACCTTGTTTCGTACTCAATGAAATTTTTGCTGATGTAATAGATGGCTCGCTCCTCGTTGCCAACTGTTTGTGCTAGCATTGCTCCCATGGCTGTGTCAGTAACAGTCAGGTACAGGGATAGAGGAATCTCCGGTTGAGGTGGCATGAGGACAGGAGGTTTGGATAGGATTTCCTTTATCCTGTCGAACGCCTTCTGACAGTCGTCGTCCCAATCGGTGTGATCGGAGGCGCGAAGCTTCTTGAATATCGGTTCACAAATCATAGTGAGCTTGGCGATGAACCGGCTGATGTACTAGACCTGACCGAGAAATCCCCGAATCTCCTTCTCGTTCTTAGGCCGAGGCATTTGTTGAAGGGCTTTGATTTTGGTTGGATCAATTTCAATGCCTCTTTTGCTGACGACATGTCCCAAGAGTTTTCCGGAGGTTACCCCGAATGCACACTTCTGAGGATTTAGTCTCATGTTATATTTTCGCAGACGAGCGAAGAATTTCCGGAGGGCATTGATGTGGCCATCCCGTTCTTTTGATTTGACGATCATATCATCGACATATACCTCTACCTCCTTGTGCATCATATCATGTAGGAGAGTGGTAGCGGTTCTTTGATAGGTTGCTCCGGCGTTGATGAGGCCGAAAGGCATGACCGTGTAGCAATATGTACCCCACTGTGTAGTGAACGCAGTCTTGTGCATGTCTTCCTCAGCCATTTTAATCTGGTTGTAACCGGCATACCCGTCCATGAATGATAGGAGAGCATGTTCGTGTTGTTGTCTACGAGAATGTCAACATGCGGCAAAGGAAGTCGTCTTTTGGACTTGCCTTGTTCATATCCCCGAAGTCGACGCAAACCCGATTCGCCCGTCTTTCTTTAGTACCGGCACAATGTTGGCCACCCGTCGAGTATTCGGACACTTTGATGAACTTGACCTTGAACCTGTTTGGCCACCTCTTCTTTGATTTTTAAGGCCCACTCAGGACGCATCCGGCGTAGCTTCTGTTTCATAGGTTTAGCCCCGGGTTTGATGGGTATCCCGCGCTCGCAATTTCTCTGTCAATCCAGGCATGTCTACCCCGTAAGACCAGGCGAACACGTCCTTGTATTCGTGGAGGAGGTCAATGAATCGTTGTCTTTCCGAGGGGTCTAAGGTTGTCCCTATCCTAAGTTCTTGAGGTGTATTGTCGGTTCCTACGTTAATAGGCTCGGTTTCCTCAATGATGGGGGTTCTGGTTTCCCATTTGTCAAGTTCTTTGGCTAAGTGAGGTGGGTAGTCACTCAAGTCAAATTCCTCATAATAATTCAGAATTGCATTGCAGTTAAAATAAGACGAGCCATAAGCAAACTTAGTGTTCATTAAGTTAACATGAGCGAAAAGCTCGGAAAGGACAGACATCTCGTGGTCAGTCAGAGGCGACACGACAGAGGAAGTGGCCCCTGGAACAGGCTCCAGGTTGTCACCTTTCATTAGAGTGAGGGTGACCTTAGTAAACTCACCCTCTGAATCAGCCACGACTTTGTGATAAAACAGTGGGGAAGGGGACCTTGATTGGGACATCTGGAGTGTTAGGAGCTATAACAGACTCTGACTCCAACTCGGACTCGGACTCAGACTCGGATCCTTCAGCACTTTCCTCCTTGAACATAGGGCCTTCTCCAGTTGTTATCTTGAGAATGCGGCCTTGGCGATCGGTCCACTTGATGGTCTTCCTCCAGCCCTGGGTGGCTTTCTCCGGTCGAGATCGGAGATCAAGGCGGTTGGATCAAACTGATTGTCTTTCAGGGCGATGTTGATGATGTCCTCATAGTCGAGGCGTTTGATGTTATCTTCCCCAAAGAGTAGTGTGACAGCTTGTCCGTCGAGGCATGGTGACGGTTTGGACTCGGTTGATGCAGCTTCGATGTTGTCGGGAATAAAGTAGCAGACCTTAAAGACTTCCACTCCCGGGTATCTAGCCTTAGCCACAGAGTCATAGATAGGCTCCGGAAAGCCGTGGTAGAGTTCAGACTCTCCCTCGGGGACAAAGTATCCGTTGAGAGTCAGGTGGTAGGGACGGAGGATGACTCCGTGCTTCTTGCGTTTTCGGACTAGGAGGTTCATCTCCTGGATGTCTTTGTCAGTAGGTTCGTATCCCAGCCCAAAGGGAATGTTGGGGACCTTAGCCTGTTTCAAAGGAGGCAATGAGTCCTTTAGTGGATTGAGCGGCAAACCCGGGAAATAACCCTGACGCATCATGATACGGTTGATAATGAGGCTGGCGAACAGGTCACATTCAGAGGTTGTTAGTTCATCAGTTGTGGCGTTCACGGCTTGGAAACCCCACATTTCATTGTCGTCCTCCTCAATGGCTTGGGAGGCTACCCCTCTTCTCATGACTGCTTTGATTGGGGAAGCGGGGATCGTGATCGTTTTCCCGTTGAAGGGGACCCTGATCTTTTGATGGAGAGTTGAGGTGACCGCCTTGACGGCGTGAATCCAGGGACGTCCCAGGAGCATGTTGAAGGATGCGTCGATGTCGACCACTTGGAAACTGGTTTGTCTTTCTAGTGGCCCGGTTGCGACGGCTAGAGTGATAAGCCAAGCGACCTTGCGACGAGTGCCGTCGTAGGCGCGTACTCCTTGATTCGTTGGGATTAAATCAGATTCCTTAATACCCACTGTGGCGCTTTTGAGAGGAATGACATTCACGGCGGAACCGTCATCCACGAGGACCATTGGTATGTTCTTTTGGAGGCATTGCATGTGATGTACAGGGCCAGGTTATGGTTGGCTCCGAACAGGGGGATATCCTCGTCGGAGAAGACGACCGGGTTGCTTAGATCAGGGGCGTCTCTTGTCATGTGTGCCACTATTTCTTCTGGGGAAGAGGTGGAGGACACGGTTAATTTTCCCAAGGCCTGCAGCAAAGCCTGTCGATACTCAAAAGACGTTGCGATCAGTTGCCAAATTGAGATCTCGGCCTTTGCTTTCTGGAGCTGTTTCAGGATTGAGTTCTCGGGAGCCTTTGGTTGAGTGTCTGCTTCCGGGACGATTTGGTCATTCGTTGTTGGAACGGCCACTGGGTTGCTCGGATTCTGATAGGGACGTCCGGACCGGGTGAGATGTCCGATTTCCTTCGTCCGCTTCTCCTTTCCTGGGATGACATAGACATCCTCAACATCATCCCGCCATATGCCGTTAATTTCAAGGTCTCGAGGATACCTCGGAGGGGTATTCCTCGGTGGGTAGTTCTTGTGGTGAATATTTTTGTGAGGGCGATTTTTGTGGGGGTAGTTATTTTGAAGGTAGTTACTTTGAGGGTAGTTCTCGTGAAGGTGGTTATTTTGAAGGTGGTTTTCGTGGGGCCTACGCCAGAATGGTCGCGGGAGCAATCCATCCTGTGGTGGGTAGTTTTGAATGCTTGGGGAATTCTCCCTCGGACGTGTTGCCGGGGGATTGAAGATGAGTCGACGGTAGGCGTCGTCGAGTCGGGTGATTCTCTCATAAAGGCTGGCAATGGCCTCCTCAACTTCTTTGAAACATAGTGAGCATAGTGGCAAAGATCGAATACGAACACTCCGTCTGAAGGGTCCTTTTCCAGAAAATTTACCTCATCGTCAATTGGCAAGATGAGATGAGAGCAGTCTAGGGTCGGCCATCGTCAGAGATGGCGTGAATTCCCAGAGGATTCGTCTTGTTGTTTGGCTTAGTTGGTGGGGGTATAGGCAAATCTCCCTTCTCAATCATGTCTTGAATGAGGTGCTTGAGTTTGAAGCAATTTTCGGTATCATGCCCTTTCCCTCGATGATACTGGCAGTAGGCGTTGGGGTTCCAAAATCGGGATTTCTTGGTGTCGGCCAGGTCCGGGGTGGGCCCGATCGGTTGTAGCTTCCCTTGGTCCATGAGCCTTTTCAAGGCACTTGCATAAGTTGACCCTATGTTGGTGAACACTCTCTGGGGGTGTTCAATTTTCTTGGCAGATGGTTCGATGAGGTTGACCTCATCAATCTTGTTTGTCTGACCGTAAGGGCGAGATCCGGTTGAGGTGGATCCTTGATAACCCCTGCCTGTGGTCTTTGCTAAGACACCCTTTCGGAGGTCGTCCTCAATACGTGTCCCCAGAATCTGCAGATCTTGAAAAGTTTTGATATTTTGATACCTCAGCAGGTTGGCATAAACCGGGCGGAGGTTGTTGACAAATTTTTCCACCAGAGTTGATTCACTCGGCTTACTAACCAACTGAGTACTCACCCTCCTCCAACGGGTTAGGAACTCAGTGAACCCCTCCTTGTCGTTTTGGGTTAACACCTCGAGAGTACGGGTGTTGGCCTGGATCTCGACATTGTCAGCATACTGTTTGGCAAACTCAACTGCGATCTCATCCCAGGTGGTAAGGTTTTTCGGGTCCAAGGAGTAGTACCATTGGCGAGGAATTGGCTCCAAAGAGGATGGGAAGATCCTGGTAAAAAGTTTATGTTTGACCCCCTTAATGGCCATGTAGTCTTTGAAAGCACGGATGTGGTTGAGTGGGTCCTCCACTCCCTTGAACTTAGGCACATCAGTCAGGGTGAAGTTGTCGGGTAATTGGTCCCCAACAGGTTCGAACCTTCGGTTATTTTCAAGGTGGATGTTGTTACCCCGGGCTAGGAGTTGTTCTTCCAAGAGTTTAAGCCTCTTTTCAGTCTCAGTCAGAGGTGGGGTATTATGTTCCCCAATTTCCTTGTTCTCCAGGGCGTCGATACGGGTCTCGACGCGGTCCAGGGTGACCTTAAGAGCGGTAAGCAGGCTGGCTAGCTGATCAGTTGTGACATCTCTGTTGTTATCATTGTTGTTGTTGGACGAAGCTGAAGACGGGGCCATGGCTCTGAGGCAGAAAAACGGCTCACATTACAACTCAATCCGACACGGTTCCAAGACTGAACGCAGACAACATAGAGGACGAGACCAAGATCGACTCAACAAGATGGGGTGACCGTGTGTGGTCCCTCGGTGCTGACTCGATTTATGACGTGACGGTGTTTGACCGAACCTTTGACACGGGTCCAACATGACGGCGTAACGCCATTGGACGGGTCTCGTGGTGAGACGACTCATAAGTAAAGACCCATAAGTACGTTTTCTTAGACTCGATAGACACGAGGCGGAATTGGAATGGTGGACTGAAGTTTTTGAAAATTGAAATTTTCAAAAGATTCATTTGTCGCTTTAAAGGGCGGCTTCCGAAGATAGATATCTCCGCAAGTCGACCAGTTGAAAAGGGTTGTCTTAAGTTTATTTGCAAAAGACGGTTTGAGTTTGAGTCGGTTCGGAAAACAGTGCGTTGCTTCCCAAGATGGTTTTGAAATTCAAAATTGTATGTTTTGAAAATCGAGTTTGAAATGTTTGAAAAGGTCTCGGGGATGGTGCATGGTCCTCGGGATCTCAAAAGTGTCTCGAGAAAAAGGGCGTGTGCTTTTCTCGGGTTTTGAAAGAGCCATTGTCGGCGCGAAACGGGTTAAAATCCGTGTCTAGACGCGGCGATTATAACGGCGCAAAAAAAGTGATTTGAAATGGTTATACAAAACCGGGTTTGAAAATCGTCATTACGACGGCCTAGAAAGGCGTGTTGAAATGGTTATACAAAACCGAGTTTGAAAATCGTCATTACGACGGCCTAGAAAGGCGTGTTGAAATGGTTATACAAAACCGAGTTTGAAAATCGTCATTACGACGGCCTAGAAAGGCGTGTTGAAATGGTTATACGAAACCGAGTTTTAAAATCGTCATTACGACGGCCCAGAATGGCGTGTTGAAATGGTTATACAAAACCGAGTTTTGAAAATCGTCATTACGACGGCCTAGAAAGGCGTGCATCGGTCGGTGAAAGACCGAGGTTTGAAATGGCCATTATAACGGCGCAAAAAGGTGATTTTGAAAGCTTGCAAAATGACACGGAAGGACTTATGATCAAGTAGCACATAAGCACTCGCAGTTTCATTATATTATGCATCATGCTGACACGGGTTTTGGCTTAAAAGGGTGGGTTACACACCAAGCAATCAAACCCCGATTTGCGAGAGGGATACCAATCCAAAAAAAATGTGTAAGGAGGGTGCCCTAGCCTCGTGCTCGAAAGTGATAAAAGCTCTTTGACGAAACAGAAATATGTAACGTCAATGGTATGCTTGACTCAATCGGGATTCGAAACGCGGGGATGAGAAAACTCACGCCGACGAAACGAGCCAATTGGTCAAAAAGGGTTAGGTTGTGGGCCCGGACAAGGAACTCGACCGTGACAGTAATATCAATTAATGCATTCCAACCAAGACCTCGTTCGAGTCTCACCATCTAGGGATCACAAAGACGTAAGTGTCCTAGTTTTCCCCAGTGGAGTCGCCAATCTATGGACATGGCCCACCTGCGGGTCCGGTTCGATCTGCGGACGTGCAGCGGTCTTTTTGAAAGCCACGCTCGGCGGCGTAAAGGTGCTTTCGACCGGATCGTTTTTAGATCGGCCGGTTTCGTCTCGGTAAGGGTCTCGAAACGATTAGAGATGTTCGGAGTCGCCACCAAGCATTTGTGGGATGCCTGGAACCCGTTCGAATTCCACTTTATACCGCGGTCAAATCGAAGCACAAAGCAGCGTTTTGACATAGGTACTAAAGATAAGGAAATCGTCCCTCTTTAGCATCCTATCTCTAGAATGACTCTCGTACGCCCTGGATAAGGTCGTCCACTATCCAAAGTTTTTGAGTAAGAGGTGAAGGTACGTATTGGGAAGTCCTTTAATCAGACACCCAATCCCGCCCGCGTTAGCGACCTCTACTGATCGATCTTGGTTGGTTGAATGCAAAAGTTGATAAAACGGTTTAAATGCATGAATGCGCATCCAATGATTTAAACCTAACATGTAAGAGCTTTCTAAGTCGGTTGATTTAATCCAAGTATCAAGTATAAGATGTCGAGTTGGATTAATGATTGATTTGCATGCAAGACGGAAATTAAACATCCATTTACCGTATTAGGTTTAGGGTGCATAACATGATCCATTTATCTTAGTAAGGCACTTTGCAAATGTGGGTTGAATAGTCATTTGATCCGTCCTATATCCGGGTTAACCGGAGTCGGGATCGTCCTAGCATAATGCTGGAAGGGAACAGGCCTTGTACCAGACGGCTATAAGAGGCGTGAGCCAGCCGGCGGTGTAAGGGGCCTCCCTCTGGTTTTGAAAATGAGAAAGAAAAGGCCTGCTTGAGGCGCGGGTTAGCCAACGGCTGTATACCGTGTTCTGACTGTTTAGAAAACGTTATGAAACGTGTTAAAAGTGGGTATTTGAACCCGGTTTGATTTTTAAAGGGTCGTTTAGACCGCATTTGTTGATTTGAAGAACTAGACTCGAATAATCATCATTATTTGATAATATTCGGTGTCGGGTTCGATTTGACAAGCTTGACATGAATATTTTTGAAAATGATTATGGACTAATTGTTTTAAGTCCATTTTGAATGTAATTAGTCGGTACTCATCATCGTACCCGGGTTAAAATCCAGCATGGTATGTAGAACCAAGGATGAGTTTGTGTTGGTGACTAATATGTTTGTTTGAAAAATGTAAAGAAAAGAAATAAAAGGCTTTAAAAATACCTTTTAAGTGTCATTAACCAAATATTATCACCGAAACACGGATTTAACCGTCATGGTATGAAGACCCAAGGGTGAAAAATGCTTTATGGTTAAAACCTGTGAAATGAAACAAAAAGGTTTTGAAAATATTTGAAATGGTAAAAACCGATTACAAATATGAAAAAGGGGTTAAGGGAAATGAAGAGAACAAACAAGGTTGATCTCTGGTCTGAGCACCCCATTTAGGCGCGAGCCAGTTGGCGACCTAAGGGGCTTCTGCCTCAGACCAAAAATCAATTTTGGCTCGTTTATTCCATGTTTTGGTTCATGTTATGCATGTTTTGGCATGTTAAAGTCATGAAACAAATGAAAACATATTAAAAGAGGATTTTTACACCCTCATACTTACATGTTTGGTTATGGCGAGTGACCGACGTAAGTGTAACAACTTGTTTGATCGGAAAAAACTCGGTTTAAAACCGTTTTGGTATGTAAAAGAGTGTTTTAAAAGTTTAGTGATGGTGTAGTGGTCGAAGTGGTCGGACAAGTGGTTTAATGCACGATGACGGTACCAAACAATGTGTAAGGCTCGTGTTTACGATCGGTAGGTCCTAAACACGCGTCGGATTGTGACTTTAGAAGTCGAGTCGAGAATTTTAAGGGAGAAAAGAGGGGGCGGACACTCGCGTAAGTCTCAAATGGGTGGCATTTGAGGGGTATTTATAGGAGAATGAGTGGTTGTGTGAGTTTTGAGTGACGTGGCCACCTGGGCTGCTCAAAGAGGCGCGAGCCATGCCGCGGGTCTTCGAGTTGTGTTGTCACTATCACAACAAACGCAATCTTGATTTGTTCTATCCTAGGTTTTGTAGTCACATGTTTGGTACTTGACCATTCATGAATCCGGGAAAACTTAGTATATAAGGCTTGAGATATTTTGTTTTTGTGGTTGACTCGGTTTGACTCGTTGTTGGAGTCGGGATTTTGAATTTTCGAGTCGGTTTTTGGCTCGGTGTCGGTTTCGACTCTAGTTAGTGTCATCGCGACCCCGTCGTTGTGCATTAAACACTCCAGGTATTTTTAAAATGTTTTGAAATGTTTTGTTTTCGAAATCGTTTTAAGTTTTCCGACGTAAAGTTGTACACAAACTGTCGATCAAACGCTGCGATCCCAAAACATGTTGTAGTCCGATAATCATCGGGTGTTTGTTGGAGTCTCAGCAGATACTGGGTATCTACACATAAATGTAGACCTCAATTGTATCACCTATTTGATATTTGAACATCATGTTGACCAGGCGTTGGTATGTTGCCCCTGTATTCTTCAGGCCAAAGGGCATTGCTGTGTAGCAATATATGCCTCTTTCCGTGATGAATGCAGTGTTTTCCTGGTCAGATGGGTGCATCTTGATCTGGTTGAATCCACTTGAGGCATCCATAAATATTAGGAGTTCATGCCCTGCTGTGGCATCTATGTGAGGAAGTATGAACGGGTCCTTTATGCAGGCTTTGTTGAGGTCTGTGTAGTCTACACAAACTCTCCACTTGCCATTCTTCTTTTGTACTACAACCACATTTGCCAGCCAATCAGGGTACATGACTTCTCTAATCATTCCCATATCTAGCAATTTGTCCACTTCTTCATTGATAATGGAATTGCGTTCAGGGGCAAACTTCCTTATTTTCTGCTGCACAGGCTTAAAAGTTTTGTCAATATTGAGTTTATGGGTGATGATGTTGGCATCTATACTAGTCATATCAAAATGAGACCAGGCAAAACATCAAGACTTATTCTTAAGAAAACTTACTAATTCAGGTCTGATATTGTTAGGGACATCAGATCCTACCAGTACATGCCTGTCAGGATACTCAGGGTCTAAAATTACTTGATCTGTTTCCATTTTGGTTTCTACCACATAGGTGCTCCTGACAGGGTACTGTAATTGTTAGGCGAGAGACTTACCTGTCTTGGAAGGTTTTAATGATTCAGTGTAACATTCCTGGGCAGATTTTTGTTCACCTTTAATGGTTTCTATTCCCCACTCTGTTGGTATCTTGAAACATTGGTGGTAAGTGGAAGGTATAGCTCTGACATTTTGGATCCATGGTCTTCCCAGGATAGCATTGTATGATGACAGGCAGTCTAGGACTCCAAATCTCTCGTATGAGGAGACTTCTTCCACATATGTCGGCAGGTATATTTCTTCTAGGGCGTTCTTTGTTTCTCCACTGAATATTACCAGGACATTTGGTTTCTTTATGATCTGGCTTTCATCAATCTTCATTGCTTTCATGACGTCAAGCATGATCAGGTTAACTGAACTGCCTCCATCTACTCAAATTCTCAGGACACGTGCAATTCCTATTTGCATGGTAATAACCAGGCCATCATGATGTAGGTCAGAGATTTCCTGCATGTTAGTATCATCAAAAGTAATCTGAGGTAAATTTTTGGGTTTAAAAGGAGATTTCATTTTTGACTCCCTGGCATTTTTTTTGCAGCAAAACTGGTTAGGCTACAGATTTCAGATCCTCCATTGATGAATTTGACCTCATAGATGGGTGGTGCTGGAGGCAGGTCACGTTATTGTCTTCCATGATCTTTTCTTGCTCCATTGTCATCCCTGCTTTTTGATGGCATCAGATCTTTTAAGTAACCTTTCTTTAGTAGGTAGGCCACTTGCCTGCGCAGTCCCAGGCATTCTTATATTGTGTGCCTTATATCCATGTGGAATTCACACCATTTTGTTGTGTCTTTCCTTGAGTTGGGGTTGTTCGTTTTCTTTGGCCATTTGACAATGTCTCCCATGTTGTCAAGCCTTTTAATTAGTCCTGCATTTTCAACAGAGAAGTTATACTCTTGAATTGGGGGATAGGTATAGGAATTACCTCGTTGTTCGTGTGCATAGTTGACTTCTGATCTGTCAGGCCTCGTGTAAGGGGATGGCCTGGTATTGTTTCCTCTATGATTGGAGCTCTTCCTGTATGATCTGTCATATCCGGGGTTGTTATCAGTGGTATCTGCTTTGAAACCTTTATCTTCTTCCAGCCGGATGTAGCCTATGGCTAATGCTTGAACATCTTCAAAGGTATGGCAGGGCTTCATAGTTATCTCATCATAGAAATTACTGGATCTGTTTTCAAGTTCCCTGCTTCTGGCGAATTGGTGGTTGAAGGAGTTGATCAGATCGGTAAAGGATTTGATGCTTCCATTTGGTATATTTATTTACCATTGTAGGGAAGGTCCATTCAGGGTTGTTCCAAATCCCTTGCACATGCAAACTTGTCGTAATTCACTGGGTATAGAGGCTACCGACATTCTTTGTTTGTAGTAGGCTACATGATTTTGTAGATCTGTAGTCCCATCATAAATTCTCATTGAAGGGACCACAAATTTCTTTGGTAAATCTATCCTTGCTATCTCATCCAGGAAGGGTGAGTCAGTATAGCTCTCTGGATTTGCTTCTTCAATGGGCGTGGGTACTCCAGGGATGTACTCAAATTTTTCATGGAGTTTCTGGATTTCCTGGAGCATAGCCATCATGATTGCTGTGTTGGTTTGATCTGGTACAGCCTCTTTATTTGGGATTTCTACTGAGTCTGTATCACCATCTCCTGGTCTGGATTTTGATGGAGTAGGAGTACCAAAATTGGAAAAATCAATGTTCCTGATAATTGAAGAAAATGGCGTGCCAGGTTGAATTTTCAATTTTGATCCTGAAGCTTTCTCTCCTAGCCTTTGTTTCAGACTGGATTCTGATTCTTTCAACTTCATAACTTCAGCTTCAGCCTGAGCCATCTTTTGTTTCAGTTGTTCCATTTCCAACAATTTTGTTTTGCAGCAGCCAGTTGTTGTTCAATGCTATCTCCGGCCATTTTTTGAGATTTTTTTTAAGTTGTTTGGTTTTAGATTTTGATTATTTTTGAGCTAGATGCCCCACGGTGGGCGCCAATTGTTTTAGCAGGGATTTTGCCTAATAAAAACGTCCTGCCAGGGAAGATTTGAGGGGGTTATCTAACTCAATTAAATTGCCTGACTAGTATTGCTAAGTAAGTAAATGAACAGAAAACAATAACACAAAAATTTATACGTGGAAAAAACCTGGGAATAAGGTAAAAAAACAAGGACACCAAGCCAGGAGGGATTATCACTATGATTTTAGGTAACCTGACAGGGAATAAGTATGTCAGGCGAAGAACAATGCTAAATAATACGTTAATTACAAGTATGAGAGTAAGAATATGAGTGAATAGGTGAGTGAGACAGTATCTCTTCTTCTCTTGTCTTCATTGTTATTTATAGTAGACTTGAAATGGTCTTATGAAGTCCTATTAGGGTTTTCTAGTAAATAGGACTCGTGCCCTATTTACCCGGAAGAAGTTGATTGACTCATTCCACATTACAGCCGTTGCCTTTGATCTTTTCCTCTATGTTCTTCTTTTGAATAGGTCTTCCTTGTTTATAGGGACTTTGTTTTCACATCCTGATCGTTCTTTTCTTTGTGGCTTGACTGGCTTTGGTGACAGTATTCTTATGCCTGACATGGTGTCTTCTCAGGCCAGGCTTGTTGGTTGCCTTGCCCTGTGTTTCCCTCCTGCTTGATGCCTGACCAGGCGTTCCAATTGTCTTGCTTTAGATATTTTTAGTTCAGGCTTGGTATTGAGTATTGCCTGACTTATGTCTAATGAGTCAAGGTAATTCTAGGCCCAACACCATATAACCTAAATGCAACTCCTAACAACACATAGATACACAAGCCGCAACAATAAAATATACCACATCCTCCTTGACATATAAGCACATCCTCCTCAAATGAATAATGAAAATAAATGGAAGGGAAATATGGCTTAGAGCGATCACACCAAGCGGTCTTCTCATTCCCTTGACAATGCCTCAAATGTAGTGTTGTATCTATGTGAGAAGAGAATAAAAACACAAGTATATACAATTCTACACTACTAAATTAAAAAACATGTTTTTGGTTTTTGAAATTTTCAAATTTTTATGGATTATATTTTTGTGAAATTAAAGAACATATTTTTGGGATTTTTCGAAATATTTCAATTTTTATGTGTTTTGGAATATAAATTCTCATCCCCCACTTTATTTTGGACATTGTCCTCAATGTACATGTAGGAGTAGGAATAAAAGGAAATACATGTTTTTGGATTTTTGATTTTTTTTTTTTTGATATTTTTTTTGAAAATATGAATGAATGCATTCTCTAACTAAATGCAATTCTATATGGCATATATAACAAATGAATGCAATATAAAATACACTAAATGATGCATGCTTTCTATTAAGCTATGGTCACCTATGATCAAATCTCCCCAAACCGATTTAAACACTATTTCTAATGTAGATAGGAATAGGTTTGGTCATTAGTGACTATGCATGAATTCAAGTCTATATGAGACATGTGTGATATATTACAATGCAACTATACTATACGGACGAACTAATGGAAATGCAATGTGAAATATAATACAAGTGCAAGTGAGGTTTAAACTAAATGCAAGATAATTTAAAATGCAATGCAACTATACATAAGAGATAGGGAAAGAAAGGGTCTTACAATCACGATCTCAATCAAGGCCTCCATCATTAAGGCTATCATCATCTTCACTTTCTTCTTCCTCCTCTTTGACCCCTTAGTAGTAGTAGTCTTACTCTTGCCCCAAAACCTCATTTGTTGTAGTCTTAAAATCCAGCAAGTATCACTACTCAAGAATGCTTGAAATCTCCACAAATAAGAGCCAAACAACCTTGAAAATGCCTTATTAGAACATTAGAAGCAATGTATTGAAGCTAGAAGGCAAAGATCAAACCCGAAACACAAGATGGAGCTCACGGATTTTGGAACCTCCAAATTTAAAGTGATGCAAATGGGTGATTTTGAGTATGTAGAAGGTTGGAAAGTTGGTTTTTATTATGTAGAAATGGATTAGAATGATTTTTAGAGTAATTTGATGGTGATTTGGTTGGATTTGATGGATATTTGATTGATTTTTGTGAGTTGGGGTTGAGTTTGAAGGTAGAGGATGAAGATGCTTGGTGAGATGAGAGTGTAAAGCTATGTCACGGATGAGATAAGGAGCAAGCACGGGTTTACAGCTCAACACGGGCGGGTTGGTAATGATCTGCCCGGATTCCTGGAAAAATTCTGCAATTTAAGCCTGAACCCGCTCGAGTTGAAATGGACTCACTCGAGTTAGGTGTTGTCTCACTCGGGTCAAACTGGACCCGCGCGGGTTGAAGTCTGGAATGCTCATTTTCTCAAACAATCGCGCAGATCCTTGGGCAGGGAAATTTCTTTCTTTTCTTAGCCTTCAATACGCACGGGTTGGGCTTGAGGCGCACGGATTTCAAGCGATTTTGACCCAACACCTTTTTGATGATGGAAAAGATGTGCACAAGCCCAAAATCTCCATTTCTTTACATTTTCTACCTTCTCATTTTCATCAATTTCCTCAAAAAGCTCAATTAAAAATATGAGATCCCTCCCTTGCATCTCTCATACAATTTATTAAATGAATGCAAATCTACACTAAATGCATATATATACAAATTAATGGTTATTGAGAAACTCCATCAAACCAAAGATTGTTAATTAATAAATTCATGCCAAAATATTACTAGCACTCAAAGCACGAGAAGTCGGTCAAATTCTTGGGAGTGGGAGATAAATAAGCATGAATAGCAACACAAGATTATGCAATGAAATAATGCCCAAATAATAGACCGAACAAGCATGTCAAGAATACTATGACAAAAATCATAAGAGATGTGATGGATGGTAGGAACATGAAATGGGTAGTTGGTTGGCAATTCACTCAACTCGTCCTCCAAATAGTCAAAATCACCGCATTCAATGCAAGTACTCTCATTATCATCTAAGGTGATTTCAAGGGTGTCTATTTGGGGTTCCCAAATGTCCTCATATTCCTCATCCCAACAAGGACCATTATCAAAAGGGTTATCATAACAAGGCTCCCCAAGTTCAACACAATTGTCTCCCTCTAATATGGCATCCTCAAAGGGCGAGTTTTCACTCAAGCTCTCATCCATCTCACTCTCACTTTGCCCATAATCATCAAGTTCCATGGAAGTTGGGTTCATTGTTACACAAGAAGAGTAAGGTGACGGCATCCAAGCATTGGTTTCATAATAAATAATGTACTCCTCATCATCATCACTCTCTTCATCTATCACTCCATCTTCCAAAGGAGGGGCAAATTTGTGAACATAATCGGTAGGCTCAAGGTTATAGGAAGGTTTATCATTCTCACAAATCTCATTTTCATCATAATTTTCCTCAATGAATTTTTGAAATATGGTTTTTATCGCTTCCATACCTTCCTTGGCACTCTCAGAGATGTCATGTACAATTTGCTTAAGACATTGGGTGGTCATGAACTTAACAAACTCCCAAAATTCCTCACAACTCATCTCACATATCCTACCACCACTCAAGTGAAATGCCAAGTTACGGGTTTCAAGGTTCATGCCATTATAAACAACACAACAGGCTTCATAATTTGAAAGAGTAAAACCATGAAGCCAAGCATAAGTCATATAATCTTAAAATCTTATAATATATTTATCAAATGACTCATTTTCATATTGCCAAAAAGTGAATGTAGACATGTTAAACATATCAAATAATGCAAGTACAAGAATTAAAATTCTCAAGGAATCCCTCAAGAAGAAGCGCAACTAAAACTAGACAAAAGAACGATTCAAATACACAACACCGTCCCCGACAACGACGCCATTTTTATGGAGCGGGTCGTTGTCCGCCATCAAATACATTTATACCCAACTACTAGCATAGAAAGCACGTCGGGGTCGATCCACGGGACGGGGGTATCAAATTCTTCAATCTAATTGTAGTTGTGCTAAGGGTTGTCACAATTTAAGTTGAGATGAGATGTAATCAACAAGATGAATGTAAATTAAGTAAAGAAATTAAAGGGGTTTGTAAACAATTGATTAAAAGCACTAGGGTGCCATGGGATTATAATGGAATTCATAGAAATAGATCATACAAACATGTTCTCAATTAGAAGCAAGCACTTATTGTTGTGATGGGATCGAGTTAGTGTATATCTTACAATCCCTAAGAAGGTTTGGGTCCAGGAGCCGAGTCGTCTAGACTGTACAACACCTACAAGTCGGCTTAATCCTTCCTATTCAACTCTATATGGATGGTCTAATGAGGCTCGAGTTGGTTTATGTCTTACAAGCCTCATTGAAAAGATAAGGGATGGTAAAAAATGCAAGGTTTCATAGTCTAACATTTCATCAAACATAACATTTGCATAGGTTGAAATCACAACAAGAAAACAATTTAAATAAGAAAATATATTAGATTAAGCATAGATCAATCCCCATGTTTGTTTCCCCTAATTCCCCATTAACCCTAGCTAAAGAACTACTCATTCATGATCAAGTTTAGCATGCTAATAAGGTTGTCAATCATACTAACAAAGCAAAACATGATGAATAAATGATGTGATTAACAATAATTAAGCAAGGGTAAAAGAGATTATACCTACTTAAGATGATCCAAATAATAAAGCAAAGAATAATAGAATAAAACTTGATTGATTGATGAAGAGTTTTTAATTCTCCAATAATAACCCAATAATCTTCAATTACCCAATAATAATAAACTTGAACAATGATTAAGGAAAGATTAATATTTAATTTTGTGGAATGATTATGAATAATCTATTCTAATCTACTCCTAATCTAATCTAGAGGGATTGATTTTATTCTAAGAGAACTTAATTCTAATCTAAGAGAACTTAATCCACTCTAAGAGAACTTAATCTCTTGATTATTACAAATGGAGTATATATAATGGAACATCATTAGGTTAAGCAAGAATAGATTAGTAAATAACAATGCTTTGAATAGAGCTTTGCAACTCCCGAGGGACATGCGCGTCCTAGCATGCAAGGAAAAGCATCCTGTAAAACAATCCGCTCGTCCCGAGTAAAAAACGCGCATCCTGAGCCTTAACCCGAGCGGGTTGATAATGTCTCGAGCGGGTTGAACTGTAACTCGCTCTACTTCAGCTTGACACGCGCGGATTGAGCTGTTGTTCTCCTTTTTCTTGCTTTTAAGCCTATGATCCTTCTATATACTCTTTATTCCTACATCCTTGGTCATCATTCTTGCCTCCTATTCATACTAATCGGAAGAGTTTATGGATTCTAAGTACCTAAGAGGGGGAGCGGGTGAATTAGGTACTGTTTCAAGACGTTTGTTTAGATCAACGAATTCTTCGGATCTTTTGTAAGCATTTGACTTAGAAGTTCTACATTCGGGCATACCCTTTTTGAAAAAGGCAGCTTTTCATGAAGAACTTCTATTTCTTTCTTGTGATCACATAATTCAATTTTAAGACGCTCCTTTTCATTGACAAAATATTTGACATGTTCATTTGACTTGGCTAGATCTTTGTTGGAAGCAACAGTTTCAGAAACTGTTTTTCTTAAGTCAATTATCTCAACCACTAGGTCATCCAATTCATCTTTGAGAACATCTTTGTCTTTCAAAAGGTCATCACGTTCCTTGGTTAGCAAGGAAACTTGCATCACCAAGGTGGTGTTGACATTTTCAAGGTCAGATACATCCGCGGGGATCATTTTAAGACACTCAAGTTCTTTAGTCAATTGTTTGTTCAATTTGTTGACTCTTTTTACTTCATCATAAGCCTCAGAGGTGACAGTGACACTGTCTGTTGCTTTCAGTTCATTTTTAAGGTTAAAGTTTTCTTGTGAAATTTCTTCAATTTCGTCTTGCATGACATCAAGCTTATCGTTTTGTGAACGACACTTATCAAAGAGTTTGTCAAGAAGCTCACATACCTTTTCTTTGGAGTAAGATCTAACCTTGACTTTTAGATGTTTTACCTCATTGTCGGAGTCCGAGTCGGAATGATTGGGGTGAGCCATGAGACAAAGATGTTCAATTTTAGACGTTTTGAGACTTTGTCCTTGATATGACTTGTAAGACACATTTTAGCCTCTAGTTTCTCCTCGATGAGTTCCTCATCTTCCTCGAAGTCGGACATTCTCCAAATTGCGCTCATGACTCTATGTTTGTAGTCCTTTTTAACTTTATCTTGTTTTTCCTTTGATTTGATTTTATCCCACGTGGGACATTCTTTAATTTGGTGAGTTTTATCACCACACTTAAAGCATCCCACAGTGGAACTAGGTCGTTTCTTAAGAAAGCGATTTTTCGAGTAATTATTATTGAACCTTTTATTTTCTTAACCATTTACTAACCCGGCTAGATTCCTTGAGAACATAGCAAGCTCGTCTTCCTCCTCGTCTTCTCCATCGCTTGGAGAGGACGTGAGAGCGAGACTCCTTCCCTTTGAAGACTCACTGGAATGCTTGTCGAGATTGAACTCGTGAGCCATTAGTGATCCCATTAGTCCATGAGGAGATAGGGTTGACAAATCTTTGGCTTCCTCTATAGCGGTAACTTTGGGTTGCCACTTAGAGGTGAGACTACGAAGGATTTTCCGAATGATGTCCTCGGACTCTAAATTCCTTTCTAGACTTTTTAGCTCATTAATAATACAAGAAAAACGTGAAGAAAAGCTATTTATGGACTCGTCCTTTGACATTCTAATCATCTCATATTGTTGCATGAGAAGGTCAATACGGTGTTTTCTAACTTGGGAAGTCCCCTCATAAGCAAGTACAAGAGAGTCCCAAATAGATTTTCCCGTAGGACATCGAGAGATTCGACTAACTTCCCCTTCACCAACACAACGTTGAAGAATCGACATTGCTTTGGAGTTCTTTTCGGCAAGTTTGAAATCACTTTCATTGTAATTTCTTTCCTCTTTGGTTTTGGTGAAACCGGTTAGCATGTCGGTTTCCTCAATAACAAGAAGTCCATTTTAGATGATGGTCCAACATTGATAGTCTATACTATTGATGTAATGTTCCATTTTGAGTTTCCACCATCCAAAATTCGCACCGGTAAAGACCGGGATCTTGGAGTGTTTTTCGGAATCCATTACCCAAGAATCAAACTCTAAGGCGATTAGCCTCGAACAAGAGCACAAGGCTCTGATACCAATTGAAGAGTTTATGGATTCTAAGTACCTAAGAAGGGAAGGGGGTGAATTAGGTACTGTTTTAAAATTTTTAACTAAACTTAATTGATTTAAGTTAGTAAAATGAAATGATATCTCAAGTATCTAACAAACACCCCTTTTAAATGAAAGTTAAAAGGCATATTGTTGACCTGACTAGAGGAACAGTGAGACAGACTGTTACTAGTTGGCTTTGTAAATGTTGTAAGCAACAGACCAAACCGACAGTATCGCAGACTGTTGTGCTTAAGAACAAGGAATGAATTTAACTGAAAATTTCAACTTAATCTTTATTGTTTTAAAGTAAGTTGATTGACAATATGAATGTTAAATGGATACATCAAATAAATTGAATGATTAAGAGTGTATCATGATTCCCAAAGTAAGTTGTTGAAATCAGGAAGCGGCAGTTGTTCTGACTATTACTTGTTTGTCTTAGCAAGTGAAGTAAAAGCTACAGACCAGAAGTAACAGTATTCAGGATTGTTGCTAACTAAAACGTGAATGAAGAACAAATAAGATAAATTACAGCGGAATTAAAAGCGAAGTGAGATCAACACAATGAATTTTGAATTGGTTCGGCAAGAACTCAAGTGCCTACGTCCAATCTACTTTTTATTGATTGATTTAGTGATCTACTCCGACTACTAAAAACCCGTACAATAAAAAGAACTCGCAACCTACTCCGTTTGCCACATAAGTTCAAGGACTACTCCGTCCTAGAACTCAACAACTCACAACCTGCTCCGGTTGCCACAAGAGTTAATGGACTACTCCGTCCTAGAACTCAACAACTCACAACCTACTCCGGTTTCCACAAGAGTTAAAGGACTACTCCGTCCTAAAACTCTACACTCTAACTTAGAACGTTTACAAGGATCAAGTTTCCACGGACTAATTCTTTAACAAGAATTGATATCGACAACTTACAAGATCAAACGGTTCATAAGTGAGAGAATTAAATATTTAAAGCAACAGTTGTTATGACTATAAAACTTGAAGACTTTGAAAGCTTTGCAAAATATCAAAACGATTTGAAAACTTGAAAACAATTTTGCAAACTCTACACTCTAACTAGAATGTTCACAAACCAAGTTTCCTTAGACTGATTCTTAAAAAGAATTGAGAAGGACGACTTATTGGTTCAAACGATTTCTAGATGAGAGGATACAACACTGTGAAGTAACAGTGATTTCGACTGACTTACTTGAAGACACATAAGATTTTTTGCAAAGAAAATTTCGAGTTCTTAAAAACTGATTTTGCAAAAATACTTTTGATTTCTCTGAAAAGTCTTGCTTTCAAAGTGACGAGAATGGTTCCTTTTATAGAGAGGGTAAACAAGGTAGGTAAGATAGGGTTTGTGAGTCAAAAGTCTTCACATGTGATGAAGACTAACTCTTTCCCAAACTTGCACAAAAGAAGGCACTCTTTTAAGAAGCAAAAGAAGAAAAGAAGGTTTGTAATTTATCCAAAATAAGCCTTTGATTTTTCAGAAAACAAAGAGTGGAAAACAAGTCATAAGATGACAAGCTTATACAAAAATGGCATAAAGCAAACTTTGTTTTATAAAAGACCAAAGAAACAAATTGGCATAAAGAAGGAAACAATTTGAATTGATAATTAGATAAACCTCTTTTCTAGAAACCCAACTCTTAAAAAGAAATCTGAAAATCATCATTTAAATCGAAGCCATTTAAAAAGATAAAAAGGATTTTCGAAAGATGAAATCGAGTTTCAAGTGTTACAGACCATGGTAACAGTCGAGGCTATCGTTACTTGCAAGAGTAACAGTAGTCTTGATTTTTGTTATTGCGTTTAAATACTCTACTCCCTAACTTGTACATTAGATGACACAATTGACTCTAAATCTTTGGGTAAACAATTTATCAACCATTCTTGACTTTGATATTGATTAATTCTTGCTCGAGGAGGTTACATTATTCCTGAAATGGTACACTTATAAACACGATTAAATTGGGCATGTCATCATCAACAAATAGGTCCTAACAAATTCCCCCTTTGATGATGACAAGCCCCATAAAATTAATGTTCCCGTTGAGTTCCCCCTTAAGTGGTCAGTCCAAGATAAATCATGAGGGTAGAAACAAGAGCAATGTAGACTTAAGAAACACACCAAGCCTAGAACAAGATTACTAGCATATATAGTCCACCACATAGCAAGAATTTAATCAATAAGCAAGTAGAAAGAACATGAATTTTCCCTTTTCCCCCTCTTGACATCATCAAAAAGGTAAAAGGCTACCCTCGGACACAGAATAGTCATGCATGAGACGTCGCATGAAAGACAACCATGGTTGCATCATAATAACAAGGTCAACACAAAGCAAAGGTTTAAACATGAGTTCAAACACAAAGTTCAACAAGGCTAAACCATAGTTTAATGAGTACACTACCAAATGATAATGAGAGAGGGACAAGAGGTGTAAGGCAAAAGACAAGTTTAATTATGCTAAATTTAGGGTGCGGAAGTTTGGTCATCGTTTTTGAGGATAATGAAGAAGATAGCAAAATGATTGAGGTTTGACAATGAAGGTCTGAGTCACAGTCATCTCTACTGTTGCATTGGGCTTTGTATATTGAAACCACCAAGGTATGCACCAAATAAGTTCTCAACATGTGATGAAGGAAAATCAACTTCTTATATTTTTCTTAGTACACAACATGTGATGAGGGATCATCAACTTCTTATATGTTGCTCTCATTTCATGAAAATTCTTGACAAGAATTGATCTTGACCTTTGAGCACAGCAACAGTGGCATACACT
This sequence comes from Silene latifolia, assembly GCF_048544455.1. Taxonomy (NCBI): domain Eukaryota; kingdom Viridiplantae; phylum Streptophyta; class Magnoliopsida; order Caryophyllales; family Caryophyllaceae; genus Silene; species Silene latifolia. The sequence continues at coordinate 45,755,588 of NC_133533.1, read as the reverse complement.
GTGACTTCCTTTCAATTTCTTCCAAATTTTTGCTTTACTTCTTTTTTCAAGACCGTCACATTTTTCAATTTCATCTATCTCGTTTCCAATAATGACTTTGACATTTCGCATATTGCCTTCCCATTTCTTTCCACCTTTTGTTTTTTTCGTTCTCCAATTTTCCAACCAACTTTCCAATCATCTCTTTGATGCATATGTACAACATGTAGTTGTTTGGTTCTTTGTTTCACATAGACCACCTTTGCAACATAAGTGAATTGAATGTGAAGGGGTGAGGTCTTTGGGTATTGAAAATGAAGGATTTTGAGCAATTTGAAGAGTATAGGAGATATCCATTTGAAGGTGGTTGAAAAGGTTGGTATTTGGATTGATTTGAGAGGGGAGGTGTCCTCATTTAATAGGGTATGTACAATTAAACACAAGACTAGACATGCGGTTGAGTGATTATTAAGCACATACACAGTTTATCGATTATGGACATAACATGGAATGAATAAACTAGAATAAAAGATAGCAAACTCATTCTAGTCAATCATATGAGGGATTAGTTAAATTCACACAAAGACTACATGCAATTAATTAAACCATTTTGTAACCTAAGTTTTTCAAATTGTTCTCATGCAAGTGGTTTAGTAAATATGTCGGCAATTTGATTTTCGACTTTGCAAAAAATAAGTTTAATATGCCCTTTTTCTATGTGATCACGAATAAAATGGTGACGAATCTCAATATGCTTAGTCTTAGAATGTTGAATCGGATTTTTGGAAATATTTATTGCACTCGTATTATCACACATGATGGGAACGGACTCGTAAATAATTCCAAAGTCAAGAAGTTGTTGTCTTACCCAAAGAAGTTGAGAACAACAATGTGCGGCACTAACATACTCACTTTAGGCCGTTGAAAGAGCCACCATATTTTGTTTCTTTAAGCCCCATGAAATGAGACAAGGACCCAAGAATGTTGCAATCCCGGATGTACTCTTTCGATCTATCGTGCAACCCGCATAATCCGCGTCGGAAAAACCTATAAGATCAAATGGACAATATAAGGGGTACCACAAGTAGAGATCTTGTGTTCCAATCAAATACCGAAGAATTCGTTTGACGGCTTTAAAGTGGGATTCTTTCGGAGTTGCTTGGAACCTAGCACACAAACAAACACTAAAGAGAATGTCGGGACGACTTGCGGTCAAGTAAAGAAGTGAGCCTATCATACCTCCATACACCTTTGCACTAACATTCTTACCGAGTTCATCTTTGTCCAATTTGGACCCGGCTACCATAGGTGTATCATGAGACTTACCATTTGTCATCCCAAATTTCTTAAGAATTTCCTTAATGTACTTTTTTTGATGGATCATGATTCCATCCTTTGTTTGCTTGATTTGGAGCCCAAGGAAAAATCCTAGCTCACCCATCATGCTCATTTTAAACTCCAATTTCATTAGTTCTGAAAAGTACACATAAAGGAGTTCGTTTGTTGCACCAAATATAATGTCATCAACATATACTTGGACAACCAACAACTCAGCATACTGCGACTTTAAAAATAATGTTTTGTCAACAGAGCCTCTTCTAAAACAATTTTCAATAAGAAATTTAGACAATCTATCATACCAACACCTAGGTGCTTGTTTTAAACCATAAAGAGCTTTTTCTAATTTGAAAACATGGTTAGGCAAATCATTGTGCTTGAAGCCAGGAGGTTGCTTTACAAATACATCCTCTTCCAAATATCCATTTAAGAAAGCGGTTTTGACATCCATTTGGAAAAGTTTAATGCCTTTGTGAGACGCAAAAGCTATAAGTAATCGTATGACTTCAAGTCTAGCTACCGGTGCATAGGTTTCATCGTAATCAATACCCTCTTGTTGGTTATAACCTTGCACTACTAGTCTAGCCTTGTTCCTTATGATTTCTCCCGAGTCATCAAGCTTATTGCGAAAGACTCATCTAGTACCAATGACGGTACGATTAGATGGTCTAGGGACTAAGTGCCATACCTCATTCCTCTTGAATTGATTAAGTTCTTCTTGCATAGCTATTAACCCGTCAGCATCAGTCAGGGCGGCTGTCACATTGGCTGGTTCTACTTGAGAAAGAAAAGCATTGTGGACACAATACTCATCAAGATGGGCAAGATTGTTGAGAGAGGCTCTTGTTCGAATTCCAGAATTGAGATCACTTGTGAGATTTAAGAGTGGATGGGAGCTTTGATGTTTCCACCTTCTTGAAACCATGGTGGTTTGTTCCCCCTCAGATGTGACAGTCTCGGTGACTGTTGTTTGCTGATTAGAGCTTGGGATTTCAATGGGGTCTGGATGCTCGCCTGTGGTGACAGTGTCTTCTACTGTGGCAATTCTGGAAGTGGATGCAACAGTGGTAGAGTCTGTTACTGCTTGAGAGGAAGAACAGGTAGTATCAGTGTTACTGACTGTTCCCCCTAAATTGTTGTTGACATTGGCAAGTAACAGTCCGTCTGTCTGTTACAGGGCGTCATTGTTTGGAGTTTCATCATCCGCAATCACAAAGTCTTTTCTCACAAGACCAACCTCAAATTCATCCTCATCATCTTCATCATCTTCATCCTTATTTTGTACCTGTCCAAGAATGGTAGATTCATCAAATTTGACTTGTACACTTTTTGGATTTAAAGGAGCTTCTAACATGTTTGCATCTAGCACATTCATCACATAACTTATCAAATTCAAACTTCATGTTAGGAAAACCTTCAACTAGGTCAAGTCTTCTAAGGGTATTAAGAATTTTAGCACTAACATGTCCAAATCTTTTGTGCCACAACCAAGAGTCATTTTTCATTACACTTATGCAAGACATAGTATGATAGGATAGCATGTTCAAATCGGTTAAGTAAACATCTTTGACACGTCTACCTTCAAGAATCAACTCATGGGTTGTAGTATCAACAATACGACACAAATTAGCACTAAATTCAACAATATTACCCTTATCACAAAGTTGAGAAATACTAAGGAGATTATGCTTCAAACCTTTGACAAGCCACACGTTGTCGACACAACGTAACGATGACTTACCAACCTTTCCAATGCCTATTACTTCACCTTTTTTTTGTCACCAAACGTTACCGTGCCACTATCATAAGCTTTAAGTGACAGGAATTGGCTTCTATCACTCGTCATGTGACGAGAGCATCCACTATCAGAGTACCAATTGCGGCCGCCTCTCACCAAACCCTACACAAGATTAGACTTTGAGTTTAGGAACCCAAACAAACTTGGGTCCCCTTTTATGATCAACATATCTCACAATGTCTTTACTAATCCACATTTGCTTTACAACTTTAATGTTCTTGTTAATGTCATTATGTCTTTTCTTGCAAGCATTAAAGACATGACCATTCTTACCACAATAGTTGCGAATAATGTATTCGGGAAGACCAACATATTTCCTTCTCCTAAAGTCGGGTTTAGGCTTCTGTATGTAAAATGGATGACTGTTCCATTTAAAACCTAGACCGGCAACCTTATCACATCTTTTGGGCTGATTTGTTGGAAAGTTTAAAACATTTTGGCCACCTTCCTAATTCTTTGAAACATTCTTAGTCCCAATAAGTTCCTTGTTTAGTTCCTCGACTTTGAAGGTGAGATACTTGTTTCTTTCTTTAGAGCTTTCAAGCTCCCTTTTCATTATATCATACTCGGATTTAAGCTCCATGAAAGTTTCAGATTTTTGTTGAACATTAGGCTTAAGACCCGAGATGCATTTATCTAGGTGAATGATTTTAGAACTAGATGAACTACATTCGGGAGAATCATGTTGAAATTTGACAAATTTTTTGTGAGGCATTCTAATTTCCCTTTTGTAGGCATCTATGTTAACCTTAAGACATTCATTCTCCTTGGATAATTTAGTGACAAGTTCATTTGAGACTTCATTGTTACTGTCAGAGGTGACAGTCAGAGACACTGTTACTTTAGGTTCTTCTACCTTATCAACTAGGTCATTAATGACGCCTTTGAAAACAGATTTTTCTATTAAAAGTTCATCATTCTTTTCAACTTCTATAGACAATCTTTTTTCCACTATGAAGTCATGAGTGTGGGCATTGAGTTTCGACACAAGGTATCCAATTCTTACTTTAGAATCCTCATACTTAGATGTCATTTTATCAAGACGTTTGTTTAGATCAACGAATTCTTCGGATCTTTTGTAAGCATTTGACTTAGAGGTGCTACATTCGGGCATACCCTTTTTGAAAAAGGCAGCTTTTCATGAAGAACTTCTATTTCTTTCTTGTGATCACATAATTCAATTTTAAGACGCTCCTTTTCATTGACAAAATGTTTGACATGTTCATTTGACTTGGCTAGATCTTTGTTGGAAGCAACAGTTTCAGATACTGTTTTTCTTAAGTCAATTATCTCAACCACTAGGTCATCCAATTCATCTTTGAGAACATCTTTGTCCTTCAAAAGGTCATCACGTTCCTTGGTTAGCAAGGAAACTTGCATCACCAAGGTGGTGTTGACATTTTCAAGGTCAGATACATCCGTGGGGATCATTTTAAGACACTCAAGTTCTTTAGTCAATTGTTTGTTCAATTTGTTGACTCTTTTTAATTCATCATAAGCCTTAGAGGTGACAGTGACACTGTCTGTTGCTTTCAGTTCATTTTTAAGGTTAAAGTTTTCTTGTGCAATTTCTTCAATTTAGTCTTGCATGACATCAAGCTTATCGTTTTGTGAACGACACTTATCAAAGAGTTTGTCAAGAAGCTTACATACCTTTTCTTTGGAGTAAGATCTAACCTTGACTTTTAGATGTTTTACCTCATTGTCGGAGTCCGAGTCGGAATCATCGGGGTGAGCCATGAGACAAAGATGTTCAATTTTAGACGTTTTGAGACTTTGTCCTTGAGATGACTTGTAAGACACATTTTAGCCTCTAGTTGCTCCTCGATGAGTTCCTCATCTTCCTCGGAGTCGCATTACCCAAATAGCGCTCATGACTCTATGTTTGTAGTCCTTTTTAACTTTATCTTGTTTTTCCTTTGATTTGATTTTATCCCACGTGGGACATTCTTTAATTTGGTGAGTTTTATCACCACACTTAAAGCTTCCCACGGTGGAACTAGGTCGTTTCTTAGGAAAGCGATTTTTCGAGTAATTATTATTGAACCTTTTATTTTCTTTGACCATTGACTAACCCGGCTAGATTCCTTGAGAACATAGCAAGCTCGTCTTCCTCCTCCTCTTCTCCATCTCTTGGAGAGGACGTGAGAGCGAGACTCCTTCCCTTTGAAGACTCACTCGAATGCTTGTCGAGATTGAACTTGTGAGCCATTAGGGATCCCATTAGTCCATGAGGAGATAGGGTTGACAAATCTTTGGCTTCCTCTATAGCGGTAACTTTGGGTTGCCACTTAGAGGTGAGACTACGAAGGATTTTCCGAATGATGTCCTCGAACTCGAAATTCCTTTCTAGACTTTTTAGCTCATTAATAATACAAGAAAAACGTGAACAAAAGCTATTTATGGACTCGTCCTTTGACATTCTAAACATCTCATATTGTTGCATGAGAAGGTCAATACGGTGTTTTCTAACTTGGGAAGTCCCCTCATAAGCAAGTACAAGAGAGTCCCAAATAGATTTTGCCGTAGGACATCGAGAGATTTGACTAACTTCCCCTTCACCAACACAACGTTGAAGAATCGACATTGCTTTGGAGTTTTTTCGGCAAGTTTGAAATCATTTTCATTGTAATTTCTTTCCTCTTTGGTTTTGGTGAAACCGGTTAGCATGTCGGTTTCCTCAATAACAAGAAGTCCATTTTGGATGATGGTCCAACATTGATAGTCTATACTTTTGATGTAATGTTCCATTTTGAGTTTCCACCATCCAAAATTCGCACCGGTAAAGACCGGGATCTTGGAGTGTTTTTCGGAATCCATTACCCAAGAATCAAACTCTAAGGCGATTAGCCTCGAACAAGAGCACAAGGCTCTGATACCAATTGAAGAGTTTATGGATTCTAAGTACCTAAGAAGGGGAGGGAGTGAATTAGGTATTGTTTTAAAATTTTTAACTAAACTTAATTGATTTAAATTAGTCAAATGAAATGATATCTCAAGTATCTAACAAACACCCCTTTTAAATGAAAGTTAAAAGGCATATTGTTGACCTGACTAGAGGAACAGTTAGACAGACTGTTACTAGTTGGCTTTGCAAATGTTGTAAGCAACAGACCAAACCGACAGTATCGCAGACAGTTGTGCTTAAGAACAAGGAATGAATTTAACTGAAAATTTCAACTTAATCTTTATTGTTTTAAAGTAAGTTGATTGACAATATGAATGTTAAATGGATACATCAAATAAATTGAATGATTAAGAGTGTATCATGATTCCCAAAGTAAGTTGTTGAAATCAGGAAGCGACAGTTGTTCTGATTATTACTTGTTTGTCTTAGCAAGTGAAGTAAAAGCTACAGACAAGAAGTAACAGTATTCAGGACTGTTGTTAACTAAAACGTGAATGAAGGACAAATAAGATAAATTGCAGCGGAATTAAAAGCGAAGTGAGATCAACACAATGAATTTTGAATTGGTTCAGCAAGAACTCAAGTGCCTACGTCCAATCTACTTTTTATTGATTGATTTAGTGATCTACTCCGACTACTAAAAACCCGTACAATAAAAAGAACTCGCAATCTACTCCGTTTGCCACAAAAGTTTAAGGACTACTCCGTCCTAGAACTCAACAACTCACAACCTGCTCCGGTTGCCAAAAGAGTTAATGGACTACTCCGTCCTAGAACTCAACAACTCACAACCTACTCTGGTTGCCACAAGAGTTAAAGGACTACTCCGTCCTAAAACTCTACACTCTAACTTAGAACGTTTACAAGGATGAAGTTTCCACGGACTAATTCTTTAACAAGAATTGATATCGACAACTTACAAGATCAAACGGTTCATAAGTGAGAGAGTTTAATATTTAAAGCAACATTTGTTATGACTGTAACACTTGAAGACTTTGAAAGCTTTGCAAAATATCAAAACGATTTGAAAACTTGAAAACAATTTTGCAAACTCTACACTCTAACTAGAATGTTCACAAACCAAGTTTCCTTAGACTGATTCTTAAAAAGAATTGAGAAGGACAACTTATTGGTTCAAATGATTTCTAGATGAGAGGATACAACACTGTGAAGTAACAGTGATTTCGACTGACTTACTTGAAGACTTAGAAGATTTTTTGCAAAGAAAATTTCAAGTTCTTAAAAACTGATTTTGCAAAAATACTTTTGATTTGTCTGAAAAGTCTTGCTTTTAAAGTGAGGAGAAGGGTTCCTTTTATAGAGAGGGTAAACAAGGTAGGTGAGATAGGGTTTGTGAGTCAAAAGTCTTCACATGTGATGAAGACTAACTCTTTCCCAAACTTGCACAAAAGAAGGCACTCTTTTAAGAAGCAAAAGAAGAAAAGAAGGTTTGTAATTTATCCAAAATAAGCCTTTGATTTTTCAGAAAACAAAGAGTAGAAAACAAGTCATAAGATGACAAGCTTATACAAAAATGGCATAAAGCAAACTTTGTTTCATAAAAGACCAAGGAAACAAATTGGCATAAAGAAGGAAACAATTTGAATTGATAATTAGCTAAACCTCTTTTCTAGAAACCCAACTCTTAAAATGAAATATGAAAGTCATCATTTAAATCCAAGCCATTTAAAAAGATAAAAAGGATTTTCGAAAGATGAAATCGAGTTTCAAGTGTTACAGACCATGGTAACAGTCGAGGCTATCGTTACTTGCAAGAGTAACATGATAGTCTTAATCGTTGTTATTGCGTTTAAATACTCTACTCCCTAACTTGTACATTAGATGACACAATTGACTCTAAATCTTTGGGTGAACAATTTATCAACCATTCTTGACTTTGATATTGATTAATTCTTGCTCGAGGAGATTGCATTATTCCTGAAATGGTACACTTAGAAACACGATTTAATTGGGCATGTCATCATCAACAAATAGGTCCTAATATAATCCATCCAAGAACGTCAACAGGCTTCTGAATATGCGCGAGAGACGGGAATTCCGCCTCATTATCTCCTTTCCTACAAGACATATAAAATGCAATAGGAAAGCAAAATAGGAAGGAATTGACAGATAAAATGGCCATGAAATGCTATATTATATGCAAAATAGATTCAATTAGGAGATTAAATGTGCGCAATTAAGTGTCACATCAATAAAGTTATTTCATTATGGTTCATATGATGCGCACTACCTCTGGCAACCGGGATGGTAGCACCCTTATAAGCTAAGGTGGTCCTTGGTAAGGCACTTTGGTATATAGGAGTCTCATAGTAAACACTTTAGTCGGTCCACTACAATCATACTAGGTCTAGTCTAGGTCACACTTGCTCAAGTATATGGTCATACTTTCACTCTCGAGTAGATCTTATCTCGTTCAATTGTCCTCTAACCTATCCCAAGGTGCATCTGCGGGTCCAAAAAAGGTACGTGTATTATAGGTGCTTTCTGAATTGGTATATACATTAGAAAATAGCAAATGTAACATCTTATTCTAGTGGCATAGTTGGCCAAAGTTGTTCTAGGATATGAATGTAATCTAGAGGCCTAGTGTTCGACTACATGTAGAAGCACCATTTAATTTTTTTTTTCATCCACTAGAACTATTTAACCCTTATACTCTTATACCATTAGTTGACCCTACCACTTTTACCATTATTCATGTAATTGTTTACCCTTACGCTATTTTTTACTTGTTCCATACACATTCTTTATTAATTTGTCAATATTTGATATAATACTTATTTAATAATTTGTTATTTTGTACATATTTTCATATAATACTTATTTAATAATTTATAAATTTGCGTTCATAGATTTTGAGACATATTGGCAGATAAGTGTAGTTTGAAACTTGGTAACATGTAAAATTAGAGATATATAAGGTATTTTAATTTCGTCGATATATTTAAATTAAAGACGAAAAGATTAATTTCGGCGCCACCTAAAATTCCGTTCTGGTTAAGTGCCCGGTAAGTATTCTATTTTATATTTCTAATCATTAAATTACGTTTTAATCATTGTACAGTTGCCCTAGAACCGAGTAGGCAGAATCGACCAAACCCTATGTTAGGAATTGGGAGATTTAGATTGTGTTTATTGTTAAATGCGCGATGTGGTGATTGTATGTTATTATATGCCTGATATAGGCACCGAGTTCGTATAATTGTAGATACTCGATATCTGCACCTTCCAAAAAATACCCGATGATGATCAGACTACAACTTGTTTTGATACGCGTGCGTGGATTGGCTATACATGGGGCGGTTTAATGCATTACTCGGATCTGAAAAAAGAATTTCAAAAATGGTTTTCTAACTTCATTTGCATAAAAACAATACATATTAGAGTTAAAACCGACCAAGACACCAGCAACCCGAGTCAACCAGAGTCTCGAACATCAAAAATAATGCCATAAATTGTTTTAGCATGCCATTTTCATTAAAATGACACTAATTAGAGTCAAAACCAACACCGGGTTAAAAACCGACTTAATATTCAAATCCCGACTCAACACAGGTCAAACCCAAGTCAAACACACAAAATACCCACCCCAAATAACACCCAAAAAAAGCTTAGACGACTAAGCAATCACATAAGCCGTAAAACACAACCAACTAAAACAATGGTTAGAAAAAAGAGAAAATCCGAATTTGCGAAAAGGACAGGACACCCCATTGAGGCACTAGGTTGATCGTGCCTCAATGGAATCCCTCCTTAAGATCGAAGCAAACTCAACCAACCTACCACCCCGCATTTGTCTATAAATATCCCCTCATTTGCACCTCTTTAGGGCACGCGAACGTCCGCCCCTTCACCTCTCCCTTAAACTTCTAGACCTCTCAACTTACTAAATCAAAAAATCGATACGTGTTTTCGACCTACCAATCGAGAACACAAGCCTTACATATTTTGTTTGGTACCGTCGCCATGCATTCGACTGACCCATTCAACCAACTCAACATTAATCAACTTGTTTTCAAAGAACATATTTTCAAAACAAAATCCTTTTTTAAGGCACTATTTTAAACTCATTTTGATCCCGAGTAGTTGCATAACGAGAAAATTGTCTCAAAAGTCATCTACCTCGCAAACATCATAACATGTAAGTTTCAGGGTGTAAATATCCCACTTATTTCATTTATTTATTGCTTTTATGATATTATAAACATGAACAATGCATAACATGATTCAAACATGCAAGAAACGAGTCAAAACTCGACTCTTACCTGAGTGAGGGGTGTCATTGTCTCGCACGCTGACTCGTGCCCCCAAGGATCTCTCTGGTTTGAGTGGGTCATGTTTGTATTCGTTCTTTCTTTACGTTTTATTTTATTCTTTTTTGTTTCCCTTTTTTTTTTACATTTTTCTTATCACGGTTTTACCATTTTATTTTACCGTTTTTTTTACAATCGATCGTTTTTAACCATCTCCAAAAGTCATCTTTGGTAAATTATACCGTAGCGGTTTATTCCGTGTCTCGATGATATTACTAGTCAATTACAAAATAATGGGTATTTTAACACCCTTTTCTTTTACTTTGCATTTATCCTCACTTATCCACATTTGCAAGCATTTTAGTCATATTCATAATCATCCTTGGTTCTTTATGCCATGTCGGTTTAATCTGAGTACGTTGATAAATATTGACTAATTACAAATAAATGAACATAACATATTTAGTTTATATCAAACATTTCTCTTTATTTCATTTTATTTTCATCCTTGTCTTGACCATAATGGAAATCAACCTTGGTTAAAATAAATACCATGTCGATTTAATTCGAGTACGGTGATAAAACGGTTAAGCACACACATTTTACATTTTTATTTGTAAACTATACTCTTCAAACATCCGAACCTCGCGCGGAATATTACCAATAAAATGGAAAATACTCCAAGTCATGCAGACCAAATTTCAAACATTTAACGCAAAAGCTGTTTTTACAACCTTTTAAACAACCAGGAGACGCCTCTTTGGTCACCCTAAGAGGCCGTCTGTTTTCATATTTCAAAACAAGGGCAGCCCTTTGCATTGCTCTATGGCTCGCGCCCCAATGGGGCTGCCTGACACTGTCCCGTCTTATTTTGGAACTTGTCTAGGACGATCTTGCCTCGGTTATTCCGAATACCTGGCGAATCATATTGACGATTTTACATTTCACATCTCACACTTTATCATTTAAACACGCTTTTTTTTTCAAACAAATGGATCGTGTTAAGCACCATAGCCCGAATTTTGTAAATGAATGTTTAATTTCTATTTTTGCATGCAAATCAATTTTAATCCATATCGACATCAATTACATGATATTTGGATAAATAAATCGACTAGCAAATTCTCACATGATAGGTTAAATATGTGATGCGCATTCATGCATTTTGCCCGTTTTATCAACTTTTGCACTAGCAACCACGATCTATCAGTAGAGGCCGCCAACGCGGACAGGATTGGGTGTCTGATTAAAGGGCTTCCCAATACATATCTTACCTCTTACTCAAAAGATTTGGAAAGTGGACGAGCTTATCTATGGCAACTATTGTCATTATACAGATAGGATGCTAAAGAGGGACGAGTCCTTATCTTTAGTACCTATGTCCGCTTTTTGCTTCGTTTGACCGAGGTAGAAAGTGGATTCGAACGGTTTTCAAGCATCCCACAATTGCTTGGTGGCGACTCCGAACATCTCTACATCGTTTTAAGACCTTCATCGAGACGAAACCGACCGATCTAAAGCGATCCAGTTGAAAGCAATTATACGTCACCGAACGTGGCTTTAAGACTATCGCATGTCATAGATTGGTGTGCAGGTAGCCTTTGTCCACAAGAAAAGCGCTTTTAATCCTTGCTAGGCGTGAATTAGTGAGGTTGCGAAAAGTTAGGAAGGTTGTTTCTATGGTTGTCTTAAAATATGTTGTCATGCGACAAGTTTCTCATTATTGTTTGTTGACGTTAAATTAGAGATGGTTTATGTATATTAATGCTATTACGATACGTTGAATTATATATGTAATTATTAGTATCGCTGCTAATATCGAACGAGAGGTGATGTGAATGGTGTTTTTCGATCAGTAAGGTGTCGAGGGGGTTGTACTATCGATTTTGATGATTGCATTGTGTCGAGGGGGTTGTGCCAAGTTGTGGTTTGGTACGATGTCGAGGGATATTGTACCACACTTGAATATAGGACAGTGTCGAGGGGGATTGTGCGACAATAATGTTGTTGGTTGGCACGTGATGTGACTCTTAATTGCGCACATTTAGTCCCTTAATTGAACCTATTTTGCATACTATTATAACATTTCATGACCATTTTATTCGTAAATTCCATCCTATTTCACTTTCCTATTGCATTGTATATGGTCTTGTAGGAAATAAGATAATGAGGCTGAATTCCCGTCTCCCGTGCATATTTGGAAGCTTGTTGATGATATTGGATGGATTAGTATGAAGAGGAGGTAAGAATGATGACCAAAGATGTAGGAATAAAGAGTATATAGAAGGTTCATAAGCTTAAAAGCAAGGATGACGAGAAGGAAGCCATAACATAAAAAATTACTCGGAACCCAAACCAAGAGTTGCTTGTTTGGCTCTGAAATTATGCTATATGAAATGGCGGTTGAAAATCAAGTGGTCTAGGCTTTTGAATCACTCCAATAGGAGTCCGGATGAGGAAATGACGTCCGTTTTACAATCCGCGCTTAAATAGACTAGTTGTCCGCCAATCCGCGCGTCCCGAGACTCAAGACGAGCGTGTCAGACTCAAGACGAGCGTGCCAAACACAAGACGAGCGGTTTGTTAGACATTAAAAAAGAGAAGCACTCTGCCCAGGGATCCGAGCGGATCGAGCACGATCTGGGCGTCTCAGAACGCCATCATCCGAGCGTCTTTCTCCCAAGACGGGTGTCTCAGAACGCCATGATCCGAGCGTCTTGCTCCCAAGACGGGCGTCTCAGAATGCCCTGATCCGAGCATCTTTATCCCAAGATGGGCGTCTCAGAACGCCATGATCCGAGCGTGTTGCTCCCAAGTCGGGCGTCTCAAAATGCCATGATCCGAGCGTCTTCTCTGCAAGACGGGCCGATCCCTTGGCAGAACCAACCGTGCTTCAAGCTGATCCGAGCGAATCGTGGTGGGAGTAGCTACGTGATATGCGCATCTCCCTAGGGACTTAAAATTCTCTACTCTACACTTAAGCATTGTTATTTACTAATTTACCCTTGTTTAACCTAATGATGTACTACTATATATACTCCATTTGTAATAATCAAGGAATTAAGTTCCCATAGTGGAAAGTCCCCTTAGCTTAGGAAAAACCTCTCTTAGATTAGATTAGGAGTAGATTAGAATAGATTAATCTCAACCACTCCACAAAATTACATATCAATCTTTCCTTAATCATTGTTCAAGTTTATTATTATTGGGTAATTGAAGATTATTGGGTTATTATTGGAGAATTGACAACTCTTCATCAATCAATCAAGTTTTATTCTATTATTCTTTGCTTTATTATTTGGATCATCTCATATAGGTATAATCCCTTTTACTCTTGTTTAATTATTGTTAATCACATCATTTATTCATCATGTTTTGCTTTGTTAGTATGATTGACAACCTTATTAACATGTTAAACTTGATCATGGGTGAGTAGTCCTTTAGCTAGGATTAATAGGGAATTAAGGGAAACAAACATGGAGAATGATTCATACTTAATCTAATATGTTTTCATAATTTATTTGCTTGCTTGTTGTGATTTCAACTTATGTACATGTTATGTTTGATGAAATACGAGCCTATGAATCGTTAATTTTTTTTATCCATCACCTATATTTTCAATGAGGCTTGTAAGCATATAAACCAACTCGAGCCTCATTAGACCATCCATAGAGTTGAATAGGAAGGATTAAGTCGACTTGTAGGTGTTGTATAATCTAATCGATTCGGCTCCGGAACCCAAACCTTCTTAGGGAATGTAAGATATACACTAACTCGATCCCATCACAACAATAAGTGCTTGCATCTAATTGAGAACATGTTTGTATGATTTACTCCCATGAATCCCCTATGAACCCATGATATCCTAGCACTTTTAGTCATTTGTTTACATATTTCCTTTTATTGCTTGTTTTACTTTATTGCTTGCATTAGTCTGGAACACAACTACAAACCCAAATCAATTGTGACACTAGCATAAATTAAGATAGATAGACTTAGAACCCAAAGCACACCGTCCCATGGATCGACCTCGACTTAACCACTAACTAGTTGTTTGTTGAGAAATATAAATGTGTTTGATTGAGAGCCCCAACGACACTCTTCATCAGCACGTGAGTAGACGTAAGACCAGTTTTTATTGATGTTATTATTGTTTCTCTACCATTGTTGTCTTTATATTTGTGTTATTGTCTTAATGAAGTTTCTTTGAATGTCCCTACTTAACCTTTGGTTGACATTTCTATTGTCCTTGTGTCAAAATTAGTTTCAACTCTGTGATTAACCATTTGATATTTCCAGCAATTGGGAGGATTGAGCCAAGCAGGTAATGATTTGTGAACTTTACTAGATTGCAACGAGGGAATAGGACGATTCAAGTATACTGAAGGATAGACTACTTTATGAAATTGTTTACTTAGTTTAATTTAGTCTATAAGATTTCCGCATAATTATTTGGTTAATTAGACTTATAACACTAAACTATGTAATAAGAAAGCTTGAGACAGTTTATCAGTATTTATGTAATTATGTAATTACGTACTTTATTTAAAATCCCTTGTATAGTTTGTCTTTTGTTATTTACTATTTCAAGCAAGCGAGATGGTAACAACCTCATCTAACTGGCAAGGTTTTGTTAAAGGCTCTTGGTTAAATGAATGTGTTACACCAGAAATTTTGAGTAAATGGCGAGGATACGAATCAGGAAGCCCTTTAATAAGACACTCGACCTTGCTTATACTTAGCGGCCTCTACTATGTGAATCATAGGTTTTAGAATATGATGTTTAATAAAATTGAATCAACTGATTGGCTATGGCAAATTATTTGCAAATTAAATGTCCCAAGGCTGTTCTAGCATCTGAATATTATTGATACGAAATTGAAAATGCCAAAAGTAAAGTAAAATAATTTCAAATGACACGAGCGGAATACAACCCGATCATATAACGTTTACAAACTATACGTGCAAAATAGTAGCTAGAGGGATACAATTTATATTTGTAACTTATCTGATCTTAGAGTAAGATTCCTGCTCACATTCTTGCTTCTACGGTTGATAATCACTACTACAAATTTAGGCAACTACAACGCCCCTTTAACAACGATTATTCACGAAAATCACAATAGACGTTGTAGAATGTATGGCGCGAATTTTACTAAAATTAATTACAACGGGTATGGTTATAAAAACCGTTGTTATTAGTTTTAACAACGGGTCACACATGCGGAACCGTTGTTAATAATTTGGCGCAAAATTGGCGCAAAGTTAGTGAAAAGTAATCACAACGGTTATTTTTGAAACCCGTTGTTAAAACTTATTTAACAACGGGTGTTTTTTACAACCGTTGTTAAAACATATTTCACAACGGTTGTTGTTTAATAACCGTTGTCAATACCTTCCATAAACCACACAAACAGAAGTCTTCTGCAGCCACAAAACACAACCCTTAATACACAAACACAAACACAGCAGACAAACAAACACAAAACACATACACACTCTCTTTCTCTATTTCTCTCTTTCTCATCGTCGCTTTATCTTCTCGCCGTCACTGTGATTTCATCGTCTATTACGTTCTGTATTTATCAGGTAAATCTCGCCGTCACTGTTAGTTTCATCGTCATTATTTTCTTTTTCTATTTATTTCTTTTGCATATATGTGTTTTTATCGACCATTATGTTATTTGTTTAAGTATTGTTCGCATAATTAGTTACTAAAACAATGAAGAAGCAAGATGAAGAAGTAAGATAAACATAATTAATATATATATATATATATATTTATAAATACATAAATTAAAAAAAATTACATATGTAAAAATGCAGTTCTTATATTTTCATGGAGGATCTTATTGTGCTCTATCGTATCCATCCTCTCCTCCTTGGCTATTTGAGGTTCCGTTCGGCCATTGCTATATCGTCATATAGCCGCAATCTTTGCTCCTCCGTCAAGCCATCTTCTTTGGCGTGCTTCGATGTGCGGATCGAGCTTCCGCAAGGTAGCTCTGAAACTTTCCTCAATATGGAGGAACCGGCGGATGAAGTTGTTGTTGTTCTCGATCATGGTAAGAGTCTTTAGGATGAAATCATTCATTTTGTTAGAGTTTTTTGAGTTTGATTTGAAAGATTAAGTAGAGTTTGTTTTAACAGTTAGAGTTTGGAGATGAATATATGAGATAATGGAAATGTTAGTTGAGATATGCAATGTATTTATACTAAGCAATGTGTGGGTTGAGTTAATTGCTTTTTAATTAATAAATATGTTAGGAAGTTGTGCCATAATCATCATCATATCTCTCAATAATGCTGCTTCAAATCCTATTACTAACCCTTCTCATTCCATATTATCCGTTCATATGTACAGTGATGTCAGTAATAATGCATGCATCGGAATTCTAACAGGCCGTAATTATGCATGCATCTAGTAATATTTAATTTAATTTTTTTTTATTTTTTAAGAACAAACAACAACGGTTATTTTATAACAACCCGTTGTCTTTAGTTATAACAACGGTTTTGTATATTAAAACCCGTTGTTATAACTTTCCCCCCAAAATTGAGTCACACTTTCCACAACGGGTTTTTATATTTAAAACCGTTGTTAATAGTTTTAACAACGGTTTCCTTAAGTAAGCCAACCGTTGTTAAAACCTTCTACAACGGACGCTTTAACAACGTCCGCTTTTTTATATAACAACGGTTTTTGACCGTTGTTATAGCCTGTATCTGTAGTAGTGAATACTTCGTATAAATTAAGAGTAGGGTTCCTAAAACGAACACTATATACTATAGAATTCGACTGTGAGTAGATGAGCTTCTCGTTACAATAATGAATATATGAAAGTTGTCATAATACTTGAGGAATACTGAACTTTAATTAATAATAAATGGGTTTAAACTTATTACTTATTATAACAGCTTATAACTCTTAATTGACATATTTATAACTCCGTGTTAATATACCAACTTTTTTCAAAACCCGAGACTTCACTTCTTAATAGTTTTGTTGAGCTAAACCAAATATTAACTTGTAAGGTTCATAAACCCACTCTATTGTTGTTTGAAATACAAGCGACATCATTGGCAGAACATACCACTCGTGTCTAAAGCTTGATAGATGTTGCTTGGAAAACACTTAAACTTAATATTACATTTGGGAATCAAGTTTATGATTATCAATAATTTATGATTCTATTGTGTAAGACTTTACCTCAAATAGGCTACTAGATACTGTTGGGACTGTAATTTCGCACTCCTGATAGGATAGAATTCTACCCTGGCCTGACGATCAGGATAGGTCCGGCGGGTTAGTTGAAGTTTGACACAAATTACTAAGCCTAGACTCCCGCATCATCTTCAAGATCAAGTTCAACCATGGCCTGACAATCAGAATAAGAGGACAACGGTCAAATGTCAAATGTAGCATTTGACCAGGGTAGCTCGAGCCTGGCACCAGGCAGGAGAGGACAACGGTCAAATGTAAAGTCAACATTTGACCAAGTCAAGGATAATTATATAATATTATTACCACTTAAATATGCTAATTAAGAGAAAAATTTGGCCATAAAGAATAAGCATTAATAGTCATTAATATGCAATTAAGGAGTAATGAAGACAACAATTAAAGAGGCAATTAATAAAGCAATTAAGAGAGAATATTTTCCATCTCTTTCGGACTGTCCTGCCGATTGTGGGTTCTCGATTTCCGATCTGTCTTCGAGTCTTGGATGCGGACTGTTCTGCCGCATGTCGTATCAGGGACCGTTCTGCCCCGAGAGTTTGTCAGATTTAGACTAGGACTGAGTCTTGGGAGTACCATTGTCATCCTACCAGGGGAATTATATATTGATATATGAGTAGTAAAGGTCTTCCTTGGTTATAGATAATTGTATTTGTCTTTCAAGGCAAGAGTTCTGCCTTGTGTTGTTTGCCTTGGTCCTATCGGATATTAGAGGTGAGCTATAAACCCTCTAGTTGCGATATGATCGTCGGGATATATGTTCCCATCCGTTCTTATGCTGAGATGCAAGCCATAAGTATGAATGTGACATTAGTAGCCACGTCCCGTGCAATGTTTGCTAAGTGGTTTTCCAAGTAATGGCTACAGTTTCTATTCTTGTAACTTGCATTGATTTATCCCTTACTTAACTGCTTCACATGATTCGGATTCTAATCTCATATCTATGTTATATTTCCTTGAAATGCGTTCTTACCTTTCATATTATTTAATTGTCTCACATGAATAGTTGAGTATTTATTATGCTAATGTTGATCTATCTTACTCCATCTCATTTAATTGTCATGTTTAAATATAAACTTGATATTCTTATCTTTTGTAAGTACCTTATATGACTTACTGTTTTAGTTCTTTGTTATGTTCGTTTCGACATTTTATGCCTGGGAGAACCTTGAGTTACTCTCCATCGATCGTGGCGTTCATGTTTACATGAATGATGGTACTAGTTAGTGCATTTATGGGGTGAAGACATGTGTGAGCTAGCGAGCGCTTTGGCCTAGTAGTTGGTTTATTAGGATTGTTTAGACTCACCTTTTATTGTATTGTCATTCGAGGGATATATTTTCCTTCACCTTGACTATCACGTTTGTATAATTTAAATCTTTATTTCCGCATTATTTATTTATGTTTTAGATTTTAATGAACCCGCGCTTAAAACATTAAAAATTTAAAAATTTCCTAATTTCCGCTTGAATTTATAAGTTTATATTTTCTGCGTTATCGCGGGGTGTCACAAAGTTTCTTTTTAGAGGGGTAGATAACATATCGCGATATAATAGTTCATATAAACCAAAGTTAAATCATAGTTCCTTTGTGCTTCACCTTCTTTCTATGTCCATGTTTTCCTTCTATGTTGTCGCGAACTTTGTAGTGGTCGGAACCTGGTGCATCTTATGTGTTCTATGGCGGTCGGAGTCTTGTGCATATTTTGTGTCATATCAAAATTCTCTTAGGTGGTTGTCCTGGCGGTTGGGATGTTTGGGATTGAACTTCGAGGACGAAGTTCATTTTAAGGGGGGAAAATTGTAACACCCACAATGTTTAAGGACCTTTTTGACTGACCATTTGACCACGAAAGACCCTAGGAGGGGATAGGTGAGAGGCCAAGTGAAGATAAGTGTCTTACGTGAACGATGGCTCGACCTAGTAGAGACTACTCGGTCGAGTAGTTTGAACACTCGACCGAGTAGAGCCCACTGGGCCGAGTATGAGAGTACTCGACCGAGTATGAGTGATGTTGAAGTGTTATTATAAAACGCAAGTTCGCAAGTCTTACTTCTTTTTCGACGGTTTCATTTTACTCTAACCCTAATGTATCTCTCTCACACCTATCACCCACCTCTCCCTACACTCGCATCTAGCCTATACTTTAACCATGGAAGGGGACGGGATTCTACATGAAGGATGCGTGTGAGGATGTCGTTGTTGTCACCGTCGGTCCGTGTCACTAGGTAAGTCGCTGTTTTGTTGTCCTTTTCAGTAGGCTTTTGGGGTAGTCTTGTAATATGATATGGTTACCGTTTTTAGGATGCGTCTCGGAGTCTTGCTTGGCTAATTGTGGATGCATTTTCATGGTTTGGCGATAAGGTAGGGTTTTCCTACTCGGTTTACTGTTCATTGATTTAAGATTTTATTGTGATTGTTGTAATTGATATTGTGATTATCGGTTGATCTTGGAGTTGGAGTTGGGTGTTGGAGTTGTGATGGTTGTTGATGATGTCCGCGAGGTGCTTCCTCGGCTGATTGGAGTTATTTGCGGGAGTGGCTTCGCCCTAGTTTCGCCCTCTGTGGAACCCGCCACAGGAGGAGATGTGCACATTAATGGACAGGGTTATCGCTCGTTGATGAGCGGGGCTTAGGTGGGGATTGGCTGCAGTCCCCCACTTGCGGCGAGGATTATCTCTTGCGATGGGTAATCTGGCAGGGCTATACACTTTGGTGTGTAGTCGGTTACTGCGTGATGTCGGAAGACCGTAGATGGATAATGGTCATCGTTTATCTTTTGTACTTGTCTTACTTTTGTTAATCAGTAACTGACCCCGTGATGTGTTTTAAAATCGTGGTGATCCATTCGGGATGGTGAGCAGTTGGTTTAGCGAGTACGATTGGCCTGTTTTTGATGGGCTTGGAAGGGAGTCAAGTCACCACGCTACCGGAATAGATGTTCCGTCGCATGAGCTTAGTAACTATCATAGTTATCACTTTGTATCTCGTTATGTAGTTTTGGTTGTAAAGACTTAACGTATTATAATATAAATATTCTTTTATTCATTATTTGATCTACTACCTCGGGTGACCGAGATGGTAACATCTTTATATATCGGGATTGTCCTTGGTAAGGCATCTCGGTGTGCGGGTGTGTTACACAACCAACCCATAAAATATGTCCTACTAAGCTTTGAATTATCAAGCGAGAATGGCCAAATGGTCGGTCAATTTAGCACCTATCATATTACCTTTGAACGCAGGACAACAATCAAATCACAAGCCTTAGCAGACTTTGTGGTTTATTTCAGCCCTAACCTAAAATTAGGTCTGGTCAAGGAAGTCAACCAATTAGAGAATAAGAGCTCACACTTGGAATGGATACTGTTCACAAACGGGGCATCTAATGTACGGGACACGGAGTTAGGATTAGTGCTAAAATCGCCACAATGGGACATAATAACCCATGATGTGAGTTGTGAGTTGAAAGCTACCAACAATGAGGCTGAGTACGAAGCCCTCATAGCGGGACTCAACGTAAGTATAGACCTCGGTGTTCAAAATTTGAAGGTAAAAACTGATTCATTTTTAATTGCTAATAAAATAAAAGGAACTTATACAACAAAGGATACAAAAATAATTTTATATTTAGAATATGTTAAAAAAAACATTGCGCTAAGTTTCATTCATTTGATATTGAACAAATACCAAGACACTTGAATACCCAGGCTGATGTTCTGGCCAGCCTTGTTTCAAATTTTATCCCTACATTTTTTTATAAAATACTCAATGTGCATTTACTTGAACCTGCCATCAACAAGCCTGAATTAGTGAACGATGTAAATACTGACAATGATTCATAGACTAAGCTTTATTATGATTGGTTCCTGTGAGATATACTATCTTAGGGCAGGCATATGGCTAGAGAATTTAGACTTATAGCTTCTACCTATTTTATCATCAATGACACTTTGTTTAAAAGATTTAAGGCCAGACCATACATGAGATTTCACGTACCGCTTGAAGAAGGGCAAAGTTTTCAAGACGGGTTATTATTGGCTAACCCTGAGGGCTGACTGCCTGGACTACAACACGAAATGTGAAGCCTACCATAAGCATGCTCCGATTATTCATCAACCGTCTAAGTTATTACATCCAATCTCTACACCCTAGCCATTCATGAAGTGGCGCATTGCTACCCTAAAACAAATGATCAAGCTGAATTAAATGAAAAGGTGGTCGTAAAAAAAACAAATACAAAAAACAAATGTCTGTCTGGCCAAACTTCTTATTCATTGGTTTATGGTTGTGAAGAAGTCATCCCTACTGAAATCCATGTAGTTATGGCTTGAATATCTTTGAATAAAATGTCAGCTTGACCCTGACATATTGAAGAACCAAGAGATGCAGCCAAGAATATCATTTTACGGCAAATACGGGACCAATCAGGCATGAAATAATTGTTTGACCCAGCTATTTGTTGCACACCTCTACAACGGCTGGACGCAACACTGTGACGGGTAAAAAGGTGAAAGATCCTGACGACACGTCCAAATGTCTTCCAGACATGCCGAATCTCCTCCAGTCAAGCCGGATCCCACCCACTTCAATCATTACAGGAAGAAAAACTTTATATGATTGAAGATTAACACCGAATTAAAACACTAGACAGGTTAACAGGTTTGAAGAAAATAGGTTAACAGGTTTGAAGAAAATAGGTTTAACAGGTTAACAGGTTTGAAGAAACAGGTTAACAAGTTTGAAAAGAATGATAGGATTGAAAAAAAGCAAGTTTGAAAGACGAACTTTATATCATTAATAAAACCCTTACCTTCTGGGGCAAAGGTAGCAAAATATATATCTATCCTATCAGGGATAACCTCCCTGACCAAGACCAACAAATCATAAAATTGTCTCTACAGGGACATTCCCCTAGGGCAAACGTACAAACTGATTAATGATTCTACTAAGGACATTTTACTTGGTTGGATAAAATACCATTGTTTAACATTTTTGTGAATAACATCCCTCTCATCAGGGCTAGATACTAACACTGATCAGAAATTATTCCTCGCCTGACCGAGCACCATAATTCCTCTTTCTCACGAAACACATTAGCCTTCATCGACTCAGGATACTTTTTCTATATAATCCTTGTCTTACCTTGCCTTGTCGCAGCAAATGAACATTGATTCACACACACTCCGCGAATACAATTGATCAGGAACCAAACATTACTAATTCATATACTGGGGCAAAGACAAGCCAGGTCAATTGTACGCAAGCTACGTGACTGAATCCGACGTACATGGTAACATGTTGAATATACCTAGAAGGAATGGCGGGGGCATTATTCAGATCAATTAGATTATCAGAATCAGTCCCAGTACTGGAGACATGCCCACCGCCTGTGAACCTTCCTCCTTGACTTTGGCAAGACTGACATTCAAATCTGCTATGCCGAAATTGACAATTCTAGTAGAAGATCTGGTGACTGGAACGCATTAAACTAAATTAGCAATATAACAAAGCACCACATTAAAATCAAAAACGAAAAATGTCAGAGAAAAGAAAGTCTTAGTGCCAGAAGTTAAAGCCCCAACAGTCTTAACATGCTTAGGGAACTGGAAGGAGCCTCCAGCCTTCAAACAACGAAGAAAACATTCCACCCCGCAGCAGAATAGCCACGACCTCTCCATGAGAAGAATTTCCAAGAAAGTAGTTACCCATTCAGAGGTATAATCAATATTGGACAACCAATCGTCAACTACAAAAAAGATATACCATGTTTAATATTTATTGTCTTTTTACTAACAAATCTTGCAGGGAAGAAAAAAGCGAACAAAATACGTACCAGCGATACATGCATCATAATTGAGATACGCCAGGTCAGGCCCAACCGAGTTGGTCCTGATAAATATATAGCCAGTCCGCCCTGATGGGAGAATATTCAGCAATCCATACGTCAGAATCAGCGGGAATGATCCCTTTATCCTTCAAAATTTTCTCAAACACAGGTTTGAGACGATTGGGGAAATGGTGTTGTTCATCGAGAGCCTTCGTCGGCTTAAACTCATTTTTTTTGTTGAAGATGGTGACCCTATCAACAGGTAGAACAGAGGATGCATCTCCAAGAATGATGGGTTCATTTTCAGAAGTTGCTTCGACATGATTAGGAACCGTTGAAGGGCTAGGAGAAACAACATCCCTGGTGGATTTAATAACCATGATGAAAGTTTTAGGTGTTTTCTAGGTTTTTACGATGAAGATTAAAGAATAATTCGAAAAATTTTCAGAGAATTAATCGGTTTTTGTTGAAAAATAAAGCATGAAGTGAAGAAGTTACTTATAAACGGTAAAAATAGGGTTTTATTGCAACTAGTCGTTTTCTTAATGATGAAGCACGCTGAATCGTCCTGGAGAAGTTGTCTAAAGATGAAAAGATAAGATTATCTCCCCATTACTGCCCTGACCCAGCGTTAATAAGGAGATAAAGGGCAATTGTTAATCCTGCAATTTCCCACTACTGACAGGATAGAATTCTACCTTGGTCTGACGATCAGGGTAGGGTAGTTCAAGTTTTGAACCAGTCGCTTAGCCTAGACTCCCTCATCATCTTCAGGATCAAGTTTAACCCTGGTCTGACAATCAGGGCAGGATTGTCAGGGTAGCTCGAGCCTGACACTAAGCAGGAGGGACAACGGTCAAATGTAAGGTCAACATTTGATCAAGTCAAGGATAATTATATAAGATTATTACCACTTAAATATGGTAATTAAGAGAAATATTTGGTCATATAGAAGGAGCATTAATAGGCATTAATGCAATTAAGTAGCAATCAAGACAGCAATTAAGGAGGCAATTAATGACGCAATTAAAAGAGAATATTTGCTCTTAATGGTGAAGTTTACTCTACTGTTTGAAGAAGGCTATATAAAGAGAAGCAGGCATCACAAGATAAGACATTCGATGGAAACCATACACAACACATTCTACATTATCTCACACAAACATACATACTACAAGCTACAGAGTACTTATATAATATTACAAGCATTATCATTATCATACTTATATTCTCCCTAACATAATGAAATCTTTTCCTGTCTTGGTGCCCGTGGTTTTTTCCCATTTAAGAGTTGTCACGTATAAATCTACGTGTCATGTTTTCTTTTATTGTTCATTACTTTTATTTTCGTTTCTATTTACATTATAATCAAACATGCAAAGGTACGATCACGATAACATCATAATAGGATGATACTAGTTAACCCACATACTATTCTACCATGGTCGTATTTCCAGCCCGACGCTAACTATGGACAAAACAGATACACAAGTTGCTTTTGATTTACTATTGCTATTTATTTGATACTCTTTTCAATGCTTTCGAAAAATAATTGCAATCTCATTTAAATTTTCTTTTAAATTTGCGTCTCATTTAAATATCCTCATTACCAATTACTTTTAGCAATCGATTGACCCAACCAATTATAGGTCCGAGATAATGTTGTATTTATTTAACAAAAGAATTATTTTTTCAGAATCATTTTCAAATGTTTTAAAAAATTGGCAAAACCCAACATTTCAGTTAGAAGTCATAGGACGGCAATAATTCGATTATCTTATACAATGTTAATATGTAATTTTTTAACTCTACTTTAATAGCATATAGTAATGAATTTTGCAGTTTAACCATCACCAAATTTCAAAAGGCAAAACAAATACAAAGCTAATTTCTAAAAGGAACATTAGTCTTAAGCATTATAATTATAATTGCTCAATTCCTCAATCAATGAACACAACTCAGAACAAGATGAGCCCCCTTCCTCAATAGCCTTCCTTGCCTTTTCTTTCAACTTATTTGCCTTGCTTCTTATCTCCACGCCTTCTTCTTCAACCATTAACCTTCTTACAACCTCCTTTACTTCTTCCCATTTTACTTTACACTCTACCGTTCTATTCCATTCTTTCGCTCCAACTTCAATGCCCGTCTTCAACACCTCAGTCACCAACTTTTCAATATAGAATTGCTCCGCAAAAGCCGGCCAAGTAACCATAGGAACCCCACATGAAATCCCTTCTAAAGTCGAGTTCCACCCACAATGAGTTACGAACCCACCCACGGCTTCATGATCTAAAATCAGCACTTGAGGAGCCCATCCTCTTATAATTAGTCCCTTACCTTGTATCCTTTCCTCGAACCCTTCTGGCATCCACTCTTCTATTTCTTCCTTATTCTTGTTTCTCCTCACCACCCATATGAAGTTTTGCTCCGAAGCTTCTAGACCTTTCGCAATTTCATGGAGTTGCGCCGGTGAGACTTCGGTCAAGCTACCAAAACTTATGTAAATGACTGAATGAGCCTCCTTTGAATCAAGCCATTTTAAGCATTCATGCTCATCAATTGAAGAATCCTTCCCTCTTCGGAACATGGATTCTTTCTCTCGATTACATAACGAAACAGGGCCGATTTGCCAGGCCTTCCTTCCCATAACTTTCCGGTAATAATCAGCATAATCCGGTTCCAACTCGTAAAAGCTATTTACTATAACACCAAAGCTCTTAATCTCAGATTCCAAGGCACGCCCTAAGACTTGCACCCACTCCATATTCGGATTGTCGCGTCTAAATTCCTCATTTAACTTCATTTTCGTAATCTTAATCTCATGAGGAAGATGTGGGATGACAAATTCTTCATAATCGTCCAAAACCGCTTTATGGGGCTCGTACTTCATGACAGCGTCCATGGCACAAAGTGCAAAGCAACAACTACCATGGAAAACTAACCTGGGTATATTAAATTTCGCAGCAATATCCGTGGCAAAAGGAAGAAGCATATCAGCCACAAGGCAGCTCGGCTTAGGATTCAATTTCTCTAGTAACTGAACAAGCGGTTCTTGAAGTAATTCAGTGGCTTTTAGAAATTGAAGGGACATTTCATCTGAAGTGAACTGGTCGAAATTTTCGACTCCCTCAGGGAGACCAGCCTCCTTAGAGGGAAATGGAATTATTTCGACGTCAATAGTTGGACCGATGTTTTTGTAGCTTAGTAAAGGGTTAATGAAGAAGGGAGCATTTAGAGGGGTGGTGACAATGGTGGTTTTAACATACTGAGCCGCGAAAAGCTTAGCAATGTCCAAGGTTGGGATCATATGACCGGCAGCCATAAGTGGGAAGAGGACGACATGAAGCCTTTGAGTTTCACTGCCCATGGATGAAATTCAACTTAACTACAGAAGTGTTTATTTGAAAACAGGTTATACAGACAGTGTATGTGGAGAATGTTGGTTTAGTTTATACGTAGTTATTGGGTGAGACGGTCTTATATAATCACGAATCAGACGTGCGTCACTGTATGTGTCAGTTTTATTGGATTATCAATAAGACGATAACTATGCAATGCAAATTTGGGTGTTGGTAAAGAAACCAGCAAAGAAAGTCGAGCGCCACAAGTAGAGCTTGGATGTATTATGTACTGGCACGGCTCCCGTAATTTGTTTTCTGGTTTGTCGTCTTTTTGTGTGGGACACTAGATTATTGCTGCCATTATTTGTGGAATGTGGTCCTTTTCGTGTTGCCAGAAGCAACAATGGCACAATAGATAAACCCCATCTAAAATTTAATTAGTGATAAAGCGTCACGGAGTGCGACATGCTAAAAGGTGTATGTCGTCAAATTGAATTATCACGTACTTAATTAGACTACTAAAATCGCGCATCAGCATTTGTGAAGTGTCCATTTAAGCGAGGACGCTAATGAATACTCAAATAGTGCTCATTTTTAAGCATGAAAATGTGTTTGTTAATGAATGAATTGCACCGTATTTACCTAAATCCTTATATAAAATGAAATTGTACCAATTTAATACTAAAGTGCTTCTCTTAGACTTATTTGATAGTATGCTAGCACAAAAATACTTTATGTTTTAATTCATCTATCCTATTAAATTAACAAGTCTAATATTTGTAAACAATGATCAAATTACATGATAGTGGTTTACTAACTGAGTCATTATAAAAGATGTTTAGAACTGGTGAGGGGAGTAGTAAAGGGACGTTTGAGAGAAGGGCAAAAATAACTGATTTTTAGAGTTTTTCTACGAGGCACGCTAAGTTTTTCAAAGTCTATGTGATACCCCTTGTTTTCTAAACACATCATATACCAAAAACAACTCCTATTCCGCAGTTGAGAAGTTCAGCCATATATCCAATCACGGATACATGCCACAAATAATGATTTTGGTCGAATAATTAGATATTTGACCAAACATAAATTGCGGGCCAAATAGATACTCGACTCCAAAGTCATTCAATTCCTATTTGCCATTACCGCATACCCCAAAAACAACTCTTATTCCCCTATTGTTCCAACATCGCCGAATCATGTTAGCAAAGTTTCCAACATCAGCTCCTGGCTTCAACAAATGTGCGCAAATACTCCCTTAGAATCCTGTATTTACATTTACAGTGAAATGAACTTACCATTATCAGACTAGGACAAAATCCTGTATTTTGGATCTAAAAGGAGATGAGACTCTCAACATATTTACTTCCTGTTCCCAAAATCTTGTCATCACAATCAACCGCAGTTGTCAAATGATCATTATCATGCTCATTAGGATCAATTAATTTGAGTTGCCCTGAATGTTGCACCAAATACTTGCCATTCTCAGTGAAATCAAGAACAGGTGTCATTTTGCAATCAATAGAGAACAACTTCGACCAAGTTTTTGGACTGCCTTGCTGCTTCAACATCCAGATATCTGAATCAAGATTCCTGCCCTTGCTGCAGCACAATGACAAACACCCTTTCATTTTAAAGATGTTGTAGTTACAGAGCCACGGAACATTCTGAACCTTGTTCATTTGTTCATGTACTAAGTTAAAACCAACGATACCAACCTAGGCCCTGGAGTTTTGATTTCTGAAAGGCCAGTACATGGTATCACCCATATACACGGCACAGCCACCAGATAAGGAACGCCCGTAATACGTCCCATCTAAGTAATTGAGCCTCCTCCATGTCCCAGTATTCAGTGAGAACAAGAAAAAGTAAGCAAATCCTGAAGGGACCGCGGTACATCACATGTAGCAGCGAAAGACAAAAACGCGGTCCTTCTGAGACTTATTGCATTTAAAAACTTGTAAAAAAACCGAGTAAAGGTACACATACTTTATGTGTAGATAAGAAATTGGTTCAACCCCGAAAATACGGAGTCTCTAGTGTGTCCACACCGGTAGATAGACTAACGTTTTCAACCCTTAAGACAACCTCGGATATAGAGAAACACTTTCTCACTTTATTGTGTAAGTATAAGAGTAAGATGATATCCGAACTTGTTACTTCTGTACGTATAAAGAGCATGAATGCATGGCTATTTCTTATATCTTATATAAAAAGAGAATAGGGGGTTTTGATATTTTTGCACAGCCTATACCCTTTGACTGTACATATATTTACAGTCAATGCCACATACTCTCTATTATTTTATTTGTTTCTTATTTTCTACTTCCTCCACCGCCTTGGCACATATTTTGTTCTTTACCATCTACATACAATTGAACACTTCAATTGTAACTTAAAACAATCAAAATAATAAAATTTCATCAAATTTTCAAGGAATATTTGGGTAAGTTTTGAAATTACTCACTTTTTTGTAGATGGGTTGTATCATACAGCATGATGGTATTTTTATTTTGATCTGATTTTGTTAATGATGTTTGATTTGATTGGAAATTTTGTTGATATATATGTATGTGTTTGATTTTTAGTTAATTGTTTCATGATTTGCATGCTTTAATTGTTGTTACTATATGAGTAATTTACAAACAATCCTAAAAATGTTATTGATGATCCCTTAATCATGCATGAATTCATAAACAATTTGGATTTCTTATATCTTATATAAAAAGAGAATAGGGGGTTTTGATATTTTTGCACAGCCTATACCCTTTGACTGTACATATATTTACAGTCAATGCCACATACTCTCTATTATTTTATTTGTTTCTTATTTTCTACTTCCTCCACCGCCTTGGCACATATTTTGTTCTTTACCATCTACATACAATTGAACACTTCAATTGTAACTTAAAACAATCAAAATAATAAAATTTCATCAAATTTTCAAGGAATATTTGGGTAAGTTTTGAAATTACTCACTTTTTTGTAGATGGGTTGTATCATACAGCATGATGGTATTTTTATTTTGATCTGATTTTGTTAATGATGTTTGATTTGATTGGAAATTTTGTTGATATATATGTATGTGTTTGATTTTTAGTTAATTGTTTCATGATTTGCATGCTTTAATTGTTGTTACTATATGAGTAATTTACAAACAATCCTAAAAATGTTATTGATGATCCCTTAATCATGCATGAATTCATAAACAATTTGGATTTTATGAAAATAAATAAATAAACATTCAGCTGTGATTGATTTCAAAACTAGAATGATGAAAAGCACTGTCGATGATCTTGGTGGGTTAGGTTTTGGTCTTTTAATTTTTTTTAGTTATCTATGTAAACATTAACTTTCTTTTAATTGATTTCAGATTACTGAGAATAGTAATTTAATTTTGTCACTTCTTTCAAATTTATGTATAAGCACAAACAATTGAACTCGAGAACAATTAGACCAACAATGGCGGAGAACAAAGCTCAGAAGAAGGTCCTCATCCTTTGCGGTGATTATATATATTGAAGATTACGAGGTTCTTATCTTAATCCTATTATTATCTTCCTATAATCATCTTTAACCTATTATTCGTATTTTTAACTTTATTTTCCTGGATGCGCGGGTGATGGTGCCACTTCGGGCTTCTTTGTCTTCAGACGCTGATGAAGGGTTACCATGTTTTATGGGTATTTCTTGGTAGAGATTTATTATATGAGGTAATCCATTTGTGCTTTCTTATTTACTTTCCAAACTGCAAATCGAAAACACTATAGTAGAATTGTAGTTTATGCTGCCGTGAATACAGTGAGTTTGCTATATTATAGCCATACCAAGTGAACACTGATATGTCTCATAGGAAATCGCAGCAATTAATTAGGTAATCGAGATAGAAAACTGTGAACAAAAAATGGCGTCAATCCCGAACCTAAACAACATGCTGAAACAGAATGTAGACAAGTAGGATTGTAAGAACTTGTCAATTCCAAAAGATTGAGCCAAATTTGC
This sequence comes from Silene latifolia, assembly GCF_048544455.1. Classification (NCBI taxonomy): domain Eukaryota; kingdom Viridiplantae; phylum Streptophyta; class Magnoliopsida; order Caryophyllales; family Caryophyllaceae; genus Silene; species Silene latifolia. The sequence goes on along the minus strand of NC_133533.1, from coordinate 45,724,881 downwards.
TGATGCAAGTATGGTTAGTCTTTAGGGTTGTCATCCTTGCTTTTGCTCATTTGTTATTAGTTTTACAGTTGGATCCAACATGGCCACAGCCCACAGTGACTAGACACCCTTCAGCACCATCATTTAATTCATTGGATTAACTCTGACTTCCATTAACAATAAAACAAAGAACCTTCTCCGTTCTCTTTGAAGTAGTGTATTTGTGTGGTCCAAATTTAATTATATGGTGGGGTAGTGTGTTTCCTTAATTTTTGTGCCAAAATGAAATGGGAGGTTTATTGTGAATTGGAGGGAGTATTTTATATTGTCCAATTTTTAAGGCTCCGAATTTGCTTTGTTAGAAAGTGGCATGGGTGTTTTTGGGATTAGAGGTGTAATAATGTGAGTAAAGCAGTCAGAGTTGCTCTTCCCAACGATGAAAATTCTTAAATTTTTGGATAAATCTGCTTTCTCAAATATTTAAAATGTCCGACTTGCGTGAATTTGTTGAAGATTTAACCCAACAACAAATTGTCGATGCGGTTTTTTTATGCTTATCTAGCTTTTTTGTTTACCTTATGACTATGCTAAACTGGTAAGTTTAGCTTATGGTATTGGCTGCGCTATTGTGTATTAAACAATGTATTATATTGTTTACACCATTTAGTTGCTTCAAGTGGTAGTTTGTATTGCTTCTGAAAAACTCTACACGAAATGTTTACATCATGGTAGTTTTATATTTTTTGTGATATACTATCGATTTAGTAAGTTCAGTATAAATTGGTACGAACCCTCAGTAGTGGAAAGATGGTTTATTGCTTGGTTGATGGATGTAATGCAGATCTTAGTAAATGAAATGTCGGGACTACCATCTACGCCACAAAGTTTGTGAAATGCACTCCAATACTTCAAGGACTACCATTGGAGGTAATGAACAAAGCTTCATTTAAATGCAAAGTAATGACATAGTGACTGATGAGTTAAGGGGATTTTTATTATATGGTGCACGGAGTCGATTCTTTGCTTTCGTGTCGTCCATCTATGCGTTTAGATTATTTTTTGCTATCTTTGTTGCCTCTCCCAAAAAAATTAGTCCTTATGAATGTAGGAATTTTACAATTTCGTTTAAGCAGGGGAAAACCGAAAACTGGTAAAGAAAGGGGAAGATGGTCCTTCATCCTTACACCGTTTTAAATACATAGTAGAATTTCTTTCACTAATTCATTCATTTTGTCTCCAATATACTCGTCCCTATCACATTTGCCTCCTTTCTCATCCCCATTTCTTTGTCATTCAGATTTGGATTATTTCACATCTTTTTTTTCAAATTGCTAATGTTGTTGATGCTTATCATTATGCTGCTGCCGTAGTTGAAAAGATTTCATTATGCTTGTCATTATGCTGTTGTTACATGTTTGAGGGCCTCAGAGTTTTATGTTTCAAACCTGAGTGGTAGCGAGTACTATCTATGGACTTCTTACTGTATTGAGTCTATAGTTGGTATGATCTACAGATACGGAGTATGTGGTAAGAGTAGGTGACTTTGTTTCGTATTCAAACAAATATCAAGAGTGTGTGAGATATGAGTTGGAACTCTTGTGTGCTTGTAAGAGGGCTACTTGCTCCCCCTCCTCTGTATAGGGCTACATCTTACCTCTTGCAGTTATTGCCCTCGTATCTTCATAGAACTCATTGTTTGGCTCTAATTAGTGTCTTGTAGCTGACAAATTTGGCAGTTTATCCTTTCTACTTCTTTTATCTACTCAATTTTGTTTGATATTACTGATTTGTCGTATGCCCTATCTCACTACTATCATCTCTAAGACATAGTAATCTTTTAGACAAGATAACTGCAATAGTTGTAAGCGTAGATATACGGTCAATTTATATGAGTTCATTTTTCTGTGGAAAATAAGTAATGGTATTTAACAATCGCATATCCCAACACTTGCTCTTTATTTCAGCATTCTTGGATTACTTCAACATTCCATACAAAGTTGTGGAGGTCCATCCTTTCAGCAAGAAGGAGATCAAGTGGTCTAAATACAAGAAGGTCCCTATACTGACTGTTTAGGGTGAACCGTTGGTGAATTCATCACGTTTTCAGCGCTATATTCCACAAGTATTCATGGGACGCAATAAGTTTAGTATTATTCCCACTACAATTCGTCGATACAGTGTATCGTCATCGGTACAAGCGTTTAATGCCGCGTGCGAAGCCGCGGGTTTCTGACTAGTATAGGTAAAAAATAAGTTGGTCATTAAGTTTATTCACGTGAAAATTTTGCTAAGCAATCATTAGTGAGAAGCCACGTAGCAAAACTTTGATAAAGATTGAATCAATCATGTTTATCAAAAAGGACGTGTAAATCATAATGCCAATCTGATTCGTTTCGATCCGTCTCTCATACAAACGTTTTTCCGATATTAACTATATTTCCGTGTTAACGGACAATATAAAAATATGTCGTCGAGATTATTTAATTAATTATCTCATAATAAATTAAATAACCGTAAACGTTAAATATCACACCGTAAGTGTGTGACCACATAGGTTCATCGCTAAACCGGTAATAATTAATCTCATTAACTATTAATCGAGGTTGGCGTCTAACAACACTCCCTGACGGCCGGATAACGTGAATACCAATATTCACTGTACTTCACTGTACTCGAACCTGGTAAAGGATACTGTATTTATTTCCCTCCGTCGTTCCAACTCCGGATCGTCCTAGGGTATGGTTTGACTGTCTAACCCCACGAGACGACCACTATGTTACATGTCAATCATTATCGGTCAAGAATGACTTTAAGAAACTCCTTTCTTAAAACAATCGTATGCCCTGGCCAAGGTCTTTATATGACCAATAAGATTAATGACAACATAGAGTTCAAACTCATTACCCTGAGTTGACGGATTCCATCTTGACTCACCACTAATTGCATAGGTACTTAATTATACCCAATGACCATTCAACTAGCATTTTTACACACTAGGTGTCCGGTATCTAAGTAAAATAAGTAGTCTATTAACTACAATGATGATCTCAGGTCAAAGGATAAAATATACAACTACTCCTTAAGAGAATTTCCACATTGACAGTGCATAGGTAATAATAACCATTTGGTAAATCTCACTTTGTTGGTCGGGATTCAATAATCATATCTCCATATGCATTATCTATATTATAACTTAATGAATGAGATCCATTAATACTCATATCATGAGTACCGTTATCAATATATTGGTCTATCCGGATTATCATAGTCCCATTCTGATAATCACATGACCAAGAACACTTTTAGATTAAACTCTATAATACTCGACTCTAATTATCATAATCTCCATTATGATGTCAAATATACCGGTTTAATCAAGGACTTATCATCGTATTAATACCATAATGAGATAATAAGAAAATGCCATCTAATTATTAATCTCCATTAATAATTACATTGTATGAAATATGTTCAAAATGTTACATAACTAACGATTGCTCTGGGGCATAATTCTAACAATCTCCCACTTGACCTAGAGCCAATCGGTCATGAACCTTAATCCTATATTCCACTTGTGCTTGTCAAACTCCTTTGATCCAAGCGCTTTAGTGAGAGGATCTGCAACGTTTTCTTTCCCTTCCATCTTTTGAATTTGAACATCTCCACGTTCAATTACTTCTCTAATCAGGTGAAATTTCCGAAGAACGTGTTTGGATCGTTGGTGTGATCTTGACTCCTTTGCTTGTGCAATAGCTCCCGTATTGTCACACATTAGAGGAACACCTTCCTCCACAGAGGGAACAACACCAACTTCAGTTAAGAACTTTTTTATCCAAACGGCTTCTTTAGCAGCATCACATGCGGCTATGTACTTTGCTTCAGTTACTGAGTCGGCTACTGTACCTTGTTTGGAACTCCTCCAACTCACAGCTCCACCATTCAAAGTGAAAACATGACTAGAGGTAGACTTGCTATCATCTTTATCCGATGCAAAGCTAGCATCAGTATAACCAAACACTTTTAGCTCACAATCTCCAAAAATGAGAAATTGGTCCTTAGTCCTTCTAAAGTACTTAAGGATGGTTTTCACCACTTTCCAATGTTCCTCACCAGGATTTCGCTGATACCTACTCGCTACTCCTAGCGCGTAGGCCACATCAGGCCTTGTACATGTCATGGTATACATGATAGCTCCCACTGCATTCGCATATGGAATTCTACTCATGCGTTCTATTTCCTCTGGGGTTGTAGGACTATCCTCCCTAGAAACATATATACCAGTACCTATCGGCAGATAGCCTCTTTTGGAGTTATCCATGCGATATCTCCTTAAGATAGTATCAATGTACAAAGATTGGGAGGGCCCTAACAGCTTACTGGATCTATCTCTATAGATTCTTATTCCAAGAATATAAACCGCTTCTCCCATATCCTTCATGGAGAATTGTTCAGATAGCCAAATCTTTGTCTTTTGCATGGCTGGCACATCATTTCTTATCAGCAATATGTCATCCACATATAGCACTAGGAAAATTACTATACTCCCACTAGCCTTCTTGTATACACATGGCTCCTCTTCACATCGCACAAAATCAAAACTTTTGATTGTCGTGTGAAAGCGAATATTCCAACTACGAGAAGCTTGCTTTAACCCATAAATGGGTCGCTGCAACTTACGTACTTTATTATGAGCAGATGGTAATGTGAAACCCTCAGGTTGAGTCATATAGACTTCTTCCTTAAACTCTCCATTAAGAAAAGCTGTTTTCACATCCATTTGCCATATCTCATAATCATAGTATGCAGCTATGGCCAATAGAATCCGAATAGATTTGAGCATTGCTACGGGAGAAAAAGTTTCCTCATAATCAATACCTTCCTTTTGATTATACCCCTTAGCAACAAGACGAGCTTTATAGGTTTCAACCTTCCCATCCGCTCCAATCTTTTTCTTGAAAACCCATTTACATCCAATAGGTTTAACGTCCTTAGAGTAATCAACCAAATCCCATACTTCGTTGATTCTCATGGACTCCATTTCGGATTCCATAGCCTCAAGCCATTTCTCATGGTCTGGACATGTCATAGCCTCTTTGAAACACTTAGGATCGTCATTAACTACTGAGATATCATCCATATGATCATCGTCATTCTGCACCATAAGATTCAATCGATCTGGTGCCTGACGTTCCCTAGTGGATCTTCTAAGAGGTTCATGTACAACTTGATCCTCTTGTTGCCTAGGTTCTTGAACTGGTTCATTAACCACGTTATTTATCTCAACACTTGAGGTTGTAACCCTTGGAGGCAACTTTAAGATATCAAGTAAAGGCTGCTCAACTTGCATCTCATGCTCTTGAGCTAATGCTGATTCGTTGGTATCTCGAATCTCATCAAGATCAATTTCTACACGATGGCTTCCTTTTTCAAGGAATTCCTTTTCCAAAAAGGTTGTAGTTCTGGCCACAACCACTTTATGTTCAGAAGGGTGATAAAAATAGTACCCCATTATCTCCTTAGGATAACCAACAAACCTGCACTTGTCAGACGTTGCATCAAGCTTGTCTGACTACAGTCGTTTAACATAAACCGGACAACCCCAAACCTTCAAATGTTTCAGGTTGGGCATACGTCCTTTCCATATCTCATATGGAGTTTTAGAAACTGCCTTAGTGGGAACTTTATTCAGTAAATATGCAGCAGTTTCTAAAGCATATCCCCACAAGAAGATCGGAAGATCAGTGAACCCCATCGTGGATCGTACCATATCTAATAAGGTTCGATTTCTCCTTTCAGAAACACCATTGTGTTGTGGCGTTCCCGGAGAAGTCCATTGTGACAAGATCCCATCTTGTCTCAAATAATCAACAAACTCATCATTGAGATACTCAACGCCACGGTCAGATCTCAATGCTTTGATGTTCTTACCAGTCTGTTTCTCAACTTCACTACGAAAATTTTTGAACATCTCAAAAGATTCTGACTTATGTCTCATTAGATATATAAATCCAAATCTTGACATATCGTCTGTGAAGGTTATAAAGTAAGAATATCCACCTTTAGCTTGAACTTTCATAGGTCCACATACATAACTGTGTATAAGTCCTAAAAGTTCACTGGCTCTCTCTAGTTCCAGAAAAAGGAGATTTGGTCATCTTTCCTTTGAGACAAGATTCACAAATTTCATATGATTGATAATTATACTGTCCAAGGCAACCAGCCTTGTGTAATTTGTTTACTCTTTTCTCACCAATATGACCAAGCCTACAATGCCAAAGATAACTTTGATTTTCTTGATTATTTCTCTTCCTCTTTTGGCCATAAATAGTCATGATAGGACAAGTTGTCAATTCAAGTAAGATATACAGACCATGTTGTAAATAACAATGTACATATAATTCATTACCATGAAATACAGAACATTGATTATTATCAAAAGTTGTTCGAAAACCACACTTGTATAAAGACGAAATGGAAATTACATTCGATACAAACTTAGGAACATAATAACAACTTTTTATCAACATTGTCTTGCCCGTAGGCATTACAAGAGAAATTTCTCCTACAGCTATGGCAGCAACATGTGCTCCATTCCCAACTTGTAGGGTGACTTCTCCCTTCTTCAACCATCTACTGATCTTTAAACCCTGCAACATATTGCAGATGTTAAAACTACTACCGGTATCCAATACCCATTTAGTAGTATCAGTAATTGCTAAAGAAATCATGAAAACATTATTCACGAATATCTCACCTTGTTTCTTGCCCTTCAGAGTAGCTTTGTACTCCGGACAATCTCTCTTCCAATGACCTTTCTTTTTACAGAAGAAACATTCAGTATCCGCCTGGTCAAGCTGCACCTTCTTTCCCTTGGACTTGTTCACAACATCCTTGGGTGCAAGTGGATTTTTCTTAGACCGTTTCTTGCCTTTCCACTTGCTCTTAGAAGAGCTCCCAACCAAGTTCACAGAACCAGATACATTCACCTTCCCAGATGTGATTTGTTTTTCAAAATCGATCAACAGATTGAGCAATTCATGAAGATCACAATCCATCTTGTTCATATTAAAATTAACAATGAACGGTGAATAAGTATCATTAAGAGATTTCAAGATCAAATCTTGCGATAACTCTTTACCAAGAGTGCATCCATGCTTCTCAAGCTGTTCTATCAGATCAATCATCTTTAGAACATGGAGACCCACTGGCTCCTTAGATTTCAGTTTAGACTCAAACAAGGACTTAGATAACGGTACCTTGCGGTCCTACTACCGAGACCCATACATCTTCTTAAGATGTTCAATAATCTATGGTGGATTCATGTCATTATGTTGTCTCTGCAAATCAGCAGTCATGGAGGCCAAAATAATGCACTTTGCAGTAGTACTTTGCTCCAAGTACTTAGCATATGTATCTAATACATTTGCATCATCTTCTCCCTCACGGGGTTCTATCTTAGCAGGCTTATCGATCACATCGATTAGCTTTTCATGCATGAGAACAATTCTCAGGTTGCGGTACCAATCATCAAAATTGTTATTGCCCAACTTAGCATCAAGTATGTCACGCAGTGTTATAGCAGCCATTTTGAGAAATCTTATTCTGAAAGAAAACAATCCAAATAAGAACATAATCATACATCATTATGATATGGACTTCATCAAAAAGTTATATAAAAATTTTAAAACATGCATGAGCCCTCTGGTTGTTAGGTCATTTCTCATCATAATTAAAATTCATCTGATTTTATCTTATAAAATCATTTCAGGCTCTACACTACATAGTCCCCTGATTGTCAGGTTGTACCTATCAGTGTAGTTGAGTTTATCCACTCTAGTGACAGAAAATTAATAAATGTCATATCCTTTGGGTTGTCCAGACTAAAAGTACAAGATTAGTTAACTTTTCTTCACCCCTGTATCATCCGCAATAGACAATATTATTATATCTCCGAACTACAAGCCCCCTGGTTGTCAGGTCGCTTCTTGTAAACAAAATAAAATAATTTTATTGTCAACCTGAGTGGCAACCTTTGACAAAATATCTTATATTTTATCAATTAAAACCCAATAATATTTAATTGGTCAAGTTTTAATGCTATTCAAACAAATTGAATAACATAAGTGTTCACAAGTGTTCATATCGTATATAACCAAGCAACAATTATATCTCGTATATAATCGTCAAATAATAGTAACAACTACATAACATAATCACAATCAACTGTTATTAACACTTGTAATAACTATCATGATTATACGGACGTAATGTAAAGTTGATGTATTAACGTGAAACACATATGCATGCTTAATGATAATCCAAATCATTTAAAGGAAAGAGTTATTCCATGCATATTTGATATATCACAAGTAAGTAGTAACTACCCATTATGGATTAAAACAAATGCATAACGTCCATTTTGCTAAAGTGCAATTGAGCAAATAGCAACTAATGAGAATATTTCTCATACAAACCCTTAAAACAAGACCCGACTTAATATACAATTAAATGCAAAATTGGCTCTGATACCAATTGAAGGGACCGCGGTACATCACATGTAGCAGCGAAAGACAAAAACGCGGTCCTTCTCAGACCTATTGCATTTAAAAACTTGTAAAAAAACCGAGTAAAGGTACACATACTTTATGTGTAGATAAGAAATTGGTTCAACCCCGAAAATACGGAGTCTCTAGTGTATCCACACCGGTAGATAGACTAACGTTTTCAACCCTTGAGACGACCTCGGATATAGAGAAACACTTTCTCACTTTATTGTGTAAGTATAAGAGTAAGATGATATCCGAACTTGTTACTTCTGTACGTATAAAGAGCATGAATGCATGGCTATTTATAGGTAAAAAATAACTTGGTCATTAAGTTTCTTCACGTGAAAACTTTGCTAAGCAATCATTAGTGAGAAGCAACATAGCAAAACTTTGATAAACATTGAATTAATCATGTTTATCAAAAAGGACGTGTAAATCTTAATGCCAATCTGATTCGTTTCGATCTGTCTCTCATACAAACGTCTTTTCGATATTAACTATATTTCCGTGTAAGCGGACAATATAAAAATATGCCGTCGAGATTATTTAATTAATCATCTCATAATAAATTAAATAACTGTAAACGTTAAATATCACACCGTAAGTGTGTGACCACATAGGTTCATCGCTAAACCGGTAATAATTAATCTCATTAACTATTAATCGAGGTTGGCGTCTAACAACACTCCCCGACGGCCGGATAACGTGAATACCAATATTCACTGTACTTCACTGCACTCGAACCTGGTAAAGGATACTGTATTTATTTTCCTCCGTCGTTCTAGCTCCGGATCGTCCTAGGGTATGGTTTGACTGTCAAACCCCACGAGACGACCACTATGTTACATGTCAATTATTATCGGTCAAGAATGACTTTAAGAAACTCCTTTCTTAAAACATTCGTATGCCCTGGCCAAGGTCTGTATATGACCAATAAGATTAATGACAACATAGAGTTCAAACTCATTACCCTGAGTTGACGGATTCCATCTTGACTCACCACTAATTACATAGGTACTTAATTATACCCAATGACCATTCAACTAGCATTTTTACACACTAGGTGTCCGGTATCTAAGTAAAATAAGTAGTCTATTAACTACAATGATGATCTCAGGTCAAAGGATAAAATATACAACTACTCCTTAAGAGAATTTCCACATTGACAGTGCATAGGTAATAATAACCATTTGGGAAATCTTACTGTTGGTCAGTTCAATAATCATATCTCCATATTGTAACATTCCGTGTCTGTTATATTTAACTGATGTGTCAAAAGTGTGTGTTAACGGTATAGGAAATGTGTGACGTCCGTATGTACGATATACAATACCCTTCTGAGGTTTGAGTACGGGAGCGAACTTCGGGACGAAGTTCATTTTAAGGGGGGAAGACTGTAATACCCCGTATTTTATATAATTAATTAAACGGATATTCATATATATTAATTATTATACATTTTATATTACTAATTATATCGGGTTAATTGTTGAGTCGATAATTACGTTAAGCTATCGTAAGTTAATTGAGACGGGGTTATATGGAATTCGAAATGTGAGCTGACCCATTTGAGTTGGCCCAATATCAGGTTCAGCCCAATTAACATGTCCAGCCCAATTAACCCTAAACCCTAATAGTACCCTCCCTCAACCCGCCTCCCTTTTTGCACACTCCCTCAGCCCGCCTCCCTCACATCATCAGCTGAAACCTCAACCTTCACGCAAAACGAGAGAGAGAGAGAGAGCATGGGTGTTGACGGCGTAGCAAGGAAGGCTTTAGGGTGTTTGTCGACGACCGTGGGTGGCCCTGGTGGCTGTTGTGGTGGCGGAAAAGGTAAGAGTTCAACCCTTTCCTCTGGTTTCGCATTTCTGTCGAGTTGATTGGTTGTTGTTTCATGTCTTAGGGAGGGGATAAGGATGGTTGGTGTCGGGGTAATCGTAATGGGTGGTTGGAGTCGCCCATATTGGTAGTGGTTAGGTGGGTTATAGGCGGTGGAAATGGCGGCAGGAGGTGTTGTCGACAGGGGTAGTTAAACGGGTTTTTATATGGTTTTCAGACGGGTTTTAGATGGTTAGGTTTGGGTGGTGCCAACGTCGACTAGGGGGAGGTCGACAAGGTGGTGCCAGGGTAGTGAGAACCTCCGTGTGTCAGGCAAGGCCACGGTGGTGGTGGGTCACATGGGGAGTCGTGTCTGGGCCGTGGTTGATGGTAAAATCAGAAGGGGTCAAGGGGGTTTTGTGGGGTTGTTGTCTGCGTCCGGTGGTGTTGGTGACCGTGGTCAGACTCACCTGCCTGAGTCGACCACGGTGGTGAGGGCCAGTGGGGTCCAGGGCAGTTGGGGGACCACGGTGGCAGTGGCGGCGGCCACTGCTGGTGGCTGCATCCGGTCATGGGTAAGGGTAGTTGGGGCCGAGTTGAAATGGGTTACAAACCATTGTTTCAAGTTCGTAATTTGAGTAGGGACGATAACCATTGTGATAGTTGGTAAACGTGTTTAATATTAGTGCATAAGTCGGGTTTTGTCATTTATAAAATAAAGGGTTAATATTATTATTAGTGAACAAATTAATTGTCGTCACTAGATTACTTTTATTAATGATTGATTCGGTTTTCTTAATCGCATAATTCGTGTAATCTTTTATTTATCATAGTAGTTATTCAATTTAGTTCCCAGCGATTAAGTAATTCAAGTCGGTTTGAGTCGGGTTTGTTAAAATGAAAAAGCTACTATATCGGGAAAGTTTCCATTCTAAGAAATTCTACTTTAGTAACTTTCTATTTTGGGAAGTTGGGGCAAATACTAATCGGGTTATTTTAGTTATCAGTTGGGCATAAGTTTGGTGTCGGGATTGTATTTCGGGAAAGCTTCTATTTTGGGAGATTTCTATATTTAGTAGTTAGTAATTATAAATATTATAATTGTTTTAGGTGACGGATTCGTGAAGGATCGATAATCAGATTCGTTGCTTTATTTTCCGGATCGCTTGAATCGCTTAATTGGATTTTTGGCACTTTGAGGTAGGGAAATACACTTGACCTATTATCGTTGTTGTTGAATTGTGTTGACTTGATTCATGGTTGCTGATTTACGTTATGATTCATATACGGGAAGGTGTTTGACTGAATTGATTGTATTGAGTATGATATCACAACATCGGGTAACCAAAGATGATTTTATGATTTATCGGTTGTTGATTTATATATATTGTGTTGCATTAATTTCTTTTGAGCATTCATATGCATTGGAGATGGAGGATGTTGTGGTGGTGTGGTGTGGTGATGACGATGTTGTGATAAGGCCCGGCGGGTTCGCAGACTTGCCCTGGTGTCCTCGGTGCGAAAGTGACAGATCGGCTACGGTCGATATCTATAGTCTACTGGGGGATCGGTATGGTGGGCGTTCCGGTTATGAGTTATGAGAAATGAGATATGAGATATGAGTTGAGATGGAGATGGAGGTGACGGAGGAGCATGCATATCATATTTTTGTTGTTTCATTATTTTCCCTACTCAACCTCATGGTTGACCCTGTGTATTCGTGAACACCTGTGATGACCCAAATATTGGCGAGCAGACTTGACAGGTTTAAGAGATAGAACGGGAGCTTGGTGGGCGTGAGACACTGGATCCGAAGACTTAGTAGCTAGATCATCATCTAGAAGACTTTCACTTTTATTTATGTTAGTTCTTTGTAATTTGACGTAAAAGCGGTTTTGTAATAATTAAGTTAAAGTAATTATATAATTTTGCCTTGGAGTTTAATTTGTTATTCACTACCTCGGGAAACCCGGATGGTAGCAGTCCGGTTTATTAGGGAATGTCTTGCTAAAGGCTCCTTCATAAACCGGGGTGTTACAAAGTGGTATCAGAGCGAACGATCCTCAGGCCTAAACCAATGAGCCCAATGAACCTAGGATGTGTCTAATTAAAATGAACCTCGGGATAGAACTGTTAGGAGCACACTAAGGTAAGGTATGAGTTAGGGGCCCCCTCACACCGAACCAGTGGCCCTCTCAGTTGACCCGGAAACCCTGAGTGTATATGAGAGAAAGGGTAGAAAAGTTGCTTGAGGTTGAACATGAAATTCATATATCGTTGCCTAAGTGTTAACTGATTGATACATTGATTATTGCATAATCGAGTTGATGTATACCTTGAGACCCATATATTCTAACCATTCTGTAGGACAACGCTACGGTAAGTATTTTGTATGAATGATGACGTGATCATATGATGTTGTGGAGATGAGAAATAAATTTTCGAATTCAGGTTAATAATCAATGAAGTGTTGTGGTAGTCGTGAGCGTGAAAATAATTGCGAGTTGATGATATTTATCTAGGTGGATGTTGAATGATGTGCTGATAGTACTATTATGTTTAGTAATATGCGGTTATGTGATCCCGAAGCCATACTAGTATAGTATTGTGATAGTAATTAGAAACACTATTGAATTGCATGTTTATAGTCATAATAATCGTGATTAGATGTACGGAGTAGATCGAGATGCGAAGGGATTATATGGGATAGATGTTCACGTAAGTACAGTGTGAGATTTAAGTTAGGATGAGTTAGTATCGATAGTATGGTTGTAAGAGTTTGGAACATAGAAAATGAATGACTTAGTGCTGAAACTCGTTTTGCTTGATTTTACTCTTTAATTGACCTTACTGCCATTTCTTTTCTGTTTATTGCCTATGGATGAAAAATTTATGGGAGATAGCCTTGTGAGTTAATGTTCCTTTGGCGTTGGTTTCATGCTTATAGGATATACGGATTAGGAGTAATAAATATTTTAGTGGGCTGTGGTCAAGAAGTTCCTGTACGGTGATGTTTTGACCAACAATTTTGTAAAAATCCTCATTTAAATTATACTAATAATCTTTGCATAATTCCAACTCCATCGATCCGAATATTCGCATATGTTTTCAAATTGATAAACCACGGAAATTCTCGATGTCTCTATATTAAACGGTAAGTTTTGCAAACTGACCCAAGTTTTGGACCAATTGCTGTCACATGTTTGTTTGGACCAACTAAGTTGTGAAATTCTTTAAAAATGGAATTCTTGTGCTTTAGACCTAATTCTTTTTCCCCTGTGTTTTAACTCTCCGTGTTTTATAAAAATGATAGGAATCAAGTTTTAATCGAACGGTTATTTATTCGTGATCTTTGAAAGTTACAACGTGAATCATGACTTGTAAAATGTGTGTTCTAGGTTGAGTTTTCATATAGTTGTTTGATTAATTCATGAGCTTTAGTAATGTGAATTTATAATGTCCTTATATGATGATAGTAGCAGGCATGTTCAGTAGTTATGTATCTTAACCAATGATAAAATTAAAGTTTAGTTGATAACATTATTGGCATGATAGTATGAGTAAAATTGAATAGCTTAAATTGATTCTTAATCAAGGGTGAAATATTTTATACGAGTCCAGTTGTTTGCATATTTTACATACGTTTGGCATGTTGTAATATCTCTGGTGTGTTCATCATAGTTGCATAGTGGTCGGATATATATAAATATAAAACTATATTGTCATATCTTGGTAAAGTTGATGGCGTTAAATGTTAATTTGATTGGTCTAATATACTCGCATGAATATTTACAATAATTATGTTTAAATGTTTACACATGGATAGTAGTAAGGATTATGTCTAAATGTTCACACATGTAGGATGTCATCTGAGTACTAATGTCTTTTATATGAGTCTGTGTGCCTATAGTCATACATATTACTTTCATTGCATTAAATTATTTCAGTTGAACCTAAAACCTATAACATGGTAATAAAAGTGTGTTGTTATTCCTTATTGAATATGTTCGTTATTATATTGTCATAAAATGCTAAAGTGATTCTTACAATTGTAGCACGACATTTGACATATCTATATTCTCGAGTCGTTACTATGAATTATATTATAATAAAGATTTTATGATAACTATGTTGACCATTATAATAGGATAACCCTTTGATGATTCACATGATATGCATTGGTTTAAATGATAGTCGTTATAGTTACATTTAATTGAGCCTACGGGTTGCCTAATTATTCAAATCGTGCAAATCAGAGAAGTTGTTCAAGTTGCTAATCTTTAATCATAGCTAGTGTTCTACAAGTATATGATGGCAAATGTATATGTTTAAGCCATTTATACGATATCTTTTGTTTTGCTGAAAATGAGTATACTAAGTGGCTGGACACAATTGAATGATATGGTTGCTAAATGTGAAACATAGGTGTGATATGGAAGTAATGTTGTCGTTGTCATAGATCATATGTAGTTACTTTTATTGGGAAACATGTTTTCAGAATTGATATCGTGCAAACAATTTTTATAATTTAAAATATGAATTATGAGTATGTTGTTAATTGCTTAAATTCATCGACCTAATTCATGACCTAAACCAGTGAGTGAGTAAATGGTTGTATGGACATGTCAATAAGATCCTGTGATTGTGATAGATAGTAGTGGTAGATCTATTTCTGTGGTATGTTTACAAATGTGAGAAGTTCTTAAATTGTTTTGTTGATTTTGCTCTCGCTCGTTCATAGTCTATAATTGATCATCAAATTTGTTTAGTTGTGAAACCGTGTAAACCTTGGTTCCTTTCTTGTTGTTCTTTTAGTTTGATGTTGTGTTTTTAAGTTAAGCATGAGCTAGTAATAAATGTTACTTGTTGACAATCAGTTAATTCCTTAATAAAACCTTTTTCGACCTTAACGTTGATGCGCAATCTCTTATCATGTATTCTTTCCTGTCACATGTGGTTGATAATGATTTTGTTACATAGGTATATGAAAATTGAAAAGAGGTTACGAGGACGTAACCATGTTTCTAGTCGGGTAGGATTGTAAAATCTTAATGTTTATATTGCACTTGTTTGTAGATGGTAGTTTTGATCAAGTAGATGTTTCGTTGTGGGGTACCTATGCAAATTAGTTCTATATGTTTTATTCATACCTCTGGTAGTTGGTTGAGGTGTAAAAGAAGAGTATAGTTAAACTACTGGTATTGAGTTATGAGTTGTGGGGCCTTTGTGCCGTGTTACGTTTACGGTCCAGTGAGACCATGGTTATCGAGTTACTTGAGTTTGAGATCGGAATTTAGATGGAAGATGACGGTGTTCTCAGGTGAATATTTAGTTGTTATACATTAGTGTTCTCAGGTAGTTGTAGTTGTAGTTAGTTGGGTTAAGTAAAGACGAGCTAAAACTTCGGGACGAAGTTTATTTTTAGGAGGGCAGAATGTAACATTCCGTGTCTGTTATGTTTAACTGATGTGTCAAAAGTGTGTGTTAACGGTATAGGAAATGTGTGACGTCCGTATGTACGATATACAATACCCTTCTGAGGTTTGAGTACGGGAGCGAACTTCGGGACGAAGTTCATTTTAAGGGGGGAAGATTGTAATACCCCGTATTTTATATAATCAATTAAACGGATATTCATATATATTAATTATTATACATTTTATATTACTAATTATATCGGGTTAATTGTTGAGTCGATAATTACGTTAAGCTATCGTAAGTTAATTGAGACGGGTTTATATGGAATTCGAAATGTGAGCTGACCCTTTTGAGTTGGCCCAATATCAGGTTCAGCCCAATTAACATGTCCAGCCCAATTAACCCTAAACCCTAATAGTACCGTCCCTCAACCCGCCTCCCTTTTTGCACACTCCCTCAGCCCGCCTCCCTCACATCATCAGCTGAACCTCAACCTTCACGCAAAACGAGAGAGAGAGAGAGAGAGCATGGGTGTAGACGGCGCAGCAAAGAAGGCTTTAGGGTGTTTGTCGACGACCGTGGGTGGCCCTGGTGGCTGTTGTGGTGGCAGAAAAGGTAAGAGTTCAACCCTTTCCTCTGGTTTCGCATTTCTGTCGAGTTGATTGGTTGTTGTTTCGTGTCTTAGGGAGGGGATAAGGGTGGTTGGTGTCGGGGTAATGGTAATGGGTGGTTGGAGTCGCCCCTATTGGTAGTGGTTAGGTGGGTTATAGGCGGTGGAAATGGCGGCAGGAGGTGTTGTCGACAGGGGTAGTTAAACGGGTTTTTATATGGTTTTCAGACGTGTTTTAGATGGTTAGGTTTGGGTGGTGCCAACGTCGACTAGGGGGAGGTCGACAAGGTCGTGCCAGGGTAGTGAGAACCTCCGTGTGTCAGGCAAGGCCACGGTGGTGGTGGGTTACATGGGGAGTCGTGTCTGGGCCGTGGTTGTGGGGTTGTTGTCTGCGTCCGGTGGTGTTGGTGACCGTGGTCAGACTCACCTGCCTGAGTCGACCACGGTGGTGAGGGCCAGTGGGGTCCAGGGCAGTTGGGGGACCACGGTGGCAGTGGCGGCGGCCACTGCTGGTGGCTGCATCCGGTCATGGGTAAGGGTAGTTGGGGCCGAGTTGAAATGGGTTACAAACCATTGTTTCAAGTTCGTAATTTGAGTCGGGACGATAACCATTGTGATAGTTGGTAAACGTGTTTAATATTAGTGCATAAGTCGGGTTTTGTCATTTATAAAATAAAGGGTTAATATTATTATTAGTGAACAAATTAATTGTCGTCACTAGATTACTTTTATTAATGATTGATTCGGTTTTCTTAATCGCATAATTCGTGTAATCTTTTATTTATCATAGTAGTTATTCAATTTAATTCCCGAGCCAGTTAAGTAATTCAAGTCAGGTTTGAGTCGGGTTTGTTAAAATGAAAAAGCTACTAAATCGGGAAAGTTTCCATTCTAAGAAATTCTACTTTAGTAACTTTCTATTTTGGGAAGTTGGGGCAAATACTAATCGGGTTATTTTAGTTATCAGTTGGGCATAAGTTTGGTGTCGGGATTGTATTTCGGGAAAGCTTCTATTTTGGGAGATTTCTATATTTAGTAGTTAGTAATTATAAATATTATAATTGTTTTAGGTGACGGATTCGTGAAGGATCGATAATCAGATTCATTGCTTTATTTTCGGACTCGCTTGAATCGCTTAATTGGATTTCTTTGGCACTTTGAGGTAGGGAAATACACTTGACCTATTATCGTTGTTGTTAAATTGTCTTGACTTGATTCATGGTTCTTTGATTTACGTTATGATTCATATACGGGAAGGTGTTTGACTGAATTGATTGTATTGAGTATGATATCACATCGGGTAACCGGCATGATTTTATGATTTATCGATTCGATGATTTATATATATTGTGTTGCATTAATTTCTTTTGAGCATTCATATGCATTGGAGATGGAGGATGTTGTGGTGGTGTGGTGTGGTGATGACGATGTTGTGATAAGGCCCAGGCGGGTTCTGCAGGACTTGCCCTGGTGTCCTCAGTGCGAGGGCAGATCGGCTACGGTCGATATCTATAGTCTAAGGGGGATCGGTATGGTGGGCGTTCGGGTTATGAGTTATGAGAAATGAGATATGAGATATGAGTTGAGATGGAGATGGAGGTGACGGAGGAGCATGCATATCATATTTTTGTTGTTTCATTGTTTTCCCTACTCAACCTCGTGGTTGACCTTGTGTATTCGTGAACACCTGTGATGACCCAAATATTGGCGAGCAGACTTGACAGGTTTAAGAGATAGAACGGGAGCTTGGTGGGCGTGAGACACTGGATCAGAAGACTTAGTAGCTCGATCATCATCTAGAAGACTTTCACTTTTATTTATGTTAGTTCTTTGTAATTTGACATAAAAGAGGTTTTGTAATAATTAAGTTAAAGTAATTATATAATTTTGCCTTGGAGTTTAATTTGTTATTCACTACCTCGGGAAACCGGGATGGTAGCAGTCCGGTTTATTAGGGAATGTCTTGCTAAAGGCTCCTTCATAAACCGGGGTGTTACACATATGCATTATCTATATTATAACTTAATGAATGAGATCCATTAATACTCATATAATGAGTACCGTTATCAATATATTGGTCTATCCGGATTATCATAGTCCCATTCTGATAATCACATGACCAAGAACACTTTTAGACTAAACTCTATAATACTCGACTCTCATTATCATAATCTCCATTATGATGTCAAATATACCGGTTTAATCAAGGACTTATCATCGTATTAATACCATAATGAGATAATAAGAAAATGCCATCTAATTATAATCTCCATTAATAATTACATTGTATGAAATATGTTCAAAATGTTACATAACTAACGATTGCTCTGGGGCACAATTCTAACAAATCCATCAATGGGCGAGCTCAAATCCATAGCAAAAATCTTATAATCATCGGTAGATGAAACATAACCGGATCCAGAAGCTTGAAGAGACGACTCAAAAGTAACATCTTTGATGGTTTCGCTATAGTGCGGGATTGTCTTATATTGATGGGTAGCAGGGTTCCAAACAGTAAAGGAATCCAACGCCTCAAGATACCAACACAAGACCCCATTCTGAGAACCTACTGTGAAAAAGTAATCAGATTCTTCACTAAGACAATTACAGTCTAGTTCACTAAGGTGGCGGGGTTGAGATCGACAGAGGCGGGGAGTATTATTTTCGATGGGAATGTTGTTGAGGGTTCGGATTTCTTCAGATATCTAGGATCTATTATTCAAAAAGATGGGGAGTTAGACGGAGATGTGGCTCACAGAATTAGAGCGGGATGGTTGAAATGGAAGAGTGCTTCAGGGTTTCTATGCGATAAAGATATGCCCCAAAGATTCAAGGAAAATTTTATCGCACGACAATTAGGCCTGCCTTACTTTACGGCTCCGAGTGTTGGGCCGTGAAGCATTGTCACATTCAAAATATGAGTGTGGCGGAGATGCGCATGTTGAGGTGGATGTGCGGATATACAAGGAAAGATCGGTTAAGGAATGAGGTGATTAGGGAAAAGGTAAAAGTGGCGCCAATAGAGGACAAGATGATGGAAAACCGACTATGATGGTTTGGCCATGTGAGAAGGAGACCTATGGACACACCAGTTAGGAGGCTGGATACTTGGAGAACAGAAAAGGTCCCTAGAGGTAGAGGAAGACCGAGACAGACATGGTTGAGAGTGATAGAGCACGATATTAGAGTTCTGGGGCTTAAGGAGAGTATGGTGACGGAGAGGGCACTATGGAGGGAAAGGATACATGTGGATTTTTAATATTTGTTGTTTTTTTGACATATTTAGTGTTTTTTTTATCTAATTTAAAGAAATTAAATTATTTATTCTTCTCTCATTTATTACACTTTTTTACCAACCACTTTCTTATAGATTTTACCTGGTTCATTTCGGATCTTTAATTCTATTTCGGTTTTTAAAAATCGTTTTAATCTTTTCTCTCGATTTAAATTTTAAGTTTTTATAAAAGAAAGCCGGAATTCGATTTTAAAACCCCCTAAGTTTACCTTGACTTTCCATTACATTTTCGTTCTTCCTTTTTGTTTTTCATCTTCCCTTTTTTATTCGCATTTTGAGGCGTGCGTTCACCCATGGACGGTTCGAAAGGATGATTCATGTCAGCCGACCCCAAATCATTTTGGGATTAAGGCTCTGATGTTGTTGTTGTTGTTGTACCAAATCACTTGCAATTGTCTTGGATTCATCATAAGATAGCAAGAATATCTTGCGTTCATCATCGGTATGATCTTGACCATAAAACAAAATAAATTTAGGGGCAGAAGACGAGAATCGTAAATGGGATTTCGGAAATGCAGGGGTGGAAATTGAAACAAACTAGGATTTGCATACAGTTTTGAAGCGAAGCAGGGATTTTACAGTAAGTCTTGGCAAAATGTTGTCATGAATTAGATGTTCAGGGACGAGTTTATGTTGGTCATTAGTATTCCCACTAGTCAATTGATGATGGAAATTAATCTTGAGAATTCTAGGGTTTATGGATACAGCAAAATCCCAAAATAAACGAGATCAAAAATGATGAAGATGGCAAAGACGAAAAATAAGATGTAGAGCAATAAAAATTACACTTGGTGGATTATATCCTATGTATTACCACCAATTGCTTAGTTTTTGAACATTATAATAAAAAGTTTTCGAGTTTTGTTTTAAAGTTTATGAGTTTTACGATAAAGTTTCCGAGTTCATTCAATTAGACATTAAACTCAAAAAATTACAATATAACTCAAAAACATTACATATAAGCTTACTTAAATTTGAGTTTTGGTGGAAAAAAATTAAAATGTAACTTATAAACTTTAAAAAGCTTAGAAAAAATACAGATAAGCTCAAAAAACTAATAAGCACTGAGGTAATACATCCGATATATGTTCCTATTTCTCCAGAAATTAGGAATAATTTTTTGGATAATAAGGTTAATTAACAAAGTACTTAGAGCTAAGTTTTTCCTTTACCGGTCAACGGTCAACGGTGGTCAACAGAAGGTCCGATCAGTCAGACGGTGGTCACGGACAAGGTCACGTCAAGGTCATAGTCACGACTTAGTCATACGGTGGTCTAAAACATAAATAATACAAGCTATAAAACATGAGTTTATATTACGAGACGATCTTACCTTGAGATGATAATAAAAGCTAAGTTTCTCCTTCTTTATTCCCTAGATCTCCCTTTAGGTGTAAAATATGCGAATAAAGCCTATTATGTAGGCCAAAATGTGGATGTGGGGTTTTTATGTATCCACTGGGGTTTTTCAAACACAAAGAGTCGCCACCGAATTTTAAGGAAAACTCAGAAACCGTTTTAGAGAAAAAGGATTCGTGTGAAATTATGTGTTGGGAAGCTCGTCCAAACACCTAACTCCGCCAGTTGTAAACAACGGCCTCTAGTAATGTCAAACATTGGCCAATATTAACTGAACTATTATTTGTCGATATGCATCCATTCATATTAAACTCTAACATGTGACAATCAATTCTAGTGGTTTAAATACACGTAACTTCGTCAAGTGATTTAAACATGTGAGTTCATTTAGCTATTCTATCATAAACAAACAAACAAACAAACAAACAAACAAACAAACAAACAAATAAAGAGGAGAGAAAGAAACTTCTTACTCAAGCGGCGCTGTAACAAACATGGGTTAGATCACAATAACATTTGCAATAAAACCGTAAACAAACAAAGAAGGCATTATAAACAAACACCTAAGCAACGAAAACAAGGCCTCTTGGCCAAATAGAACACACGGCCATCTTGGCCTCGAAAGGGTGCATACATGACCTACTCTAAGTCAAGTCGGGTTTCAAACAAGAGACATGCGATGACATAATCATATGCAAATGAAAAAGAAGCAAACATGGATCCAAATCAAACAATTGTTTCACAAACGATTGGCATATGTACTAGGCAAATTAAAGGACTAATTCTTAGTCTAAAACAGCCTATAAAACCGTGCCTAAGGACATCATACACGACATCAATTGACAAAGCAAACAAGCCTGACGATAATTGAACAAACATGCTAACGGTTTTAATTAATTCTTAATTAAAACAATTAAATCTAAACATGCTTATCTAATCATGTGAATTATACTTATCATACATAAAATAGATTAAATCTTAGCCTAGAAATTCAAGCCATACATGATAAACTCACGACATACATGCATGACAAATAAATCGACACAAACAATTCTAATTCATGCGATTTCATGCAGTTCTAATTAATTAAACTAACATGTGAACAGACAACCAAATTAAATCATACAAATATGCATAATCTAATTCAAGCAAGTAAGCCTCATGTTCATGCATACATCTCATAAATCATGCTAAAATACGAATTAAAATTAAACAATTTTCATTATTTAATTCAATTAATCATAAATTAACAAAATAATATAAAGATGCAAACTTTAATTATAAACATACAAATTAAACATAAAAAGCATGTTATAATCTTAGATTTAAACATTAACATTAAACTGAGCATAGATTTAAATATTCGAATAAATCTAGCGTAATTAACTATAATCATGTGAAAACAATTCATATAACAATATAAATCGTCTAATTACTAACAGAAATTAATCCACACAACTAAGAGGACATCTATCGGCATATTCTATACTATAATCCCGTTCTACTTCATAATTATCAACAATAAAATAATTACTGTAAATTAAATATAATTAATACGATAAATATAAAAAGTGATAATTAATAATAATTAATGAAAATAAATAACCTTAAAAAAAGAAAAGAGTAAATTTTGGCACCCTCGGCTTACATGTAACTCGGATGCAAGCTTCTTGGTACGCCTACGACGGTTTTCAAATCAACAATCGAAATCCAATTTTGAAATAAACAAGCACGTTTCACGTGTTTTCCCGAACTTGCGCAGCAATTTTCAAACGATCACCACGACTTCAATACTCAACTATTTTTCAAACCGAAAGATGTTTTGAAATCCATGAATAGCAAAGTTTACAACGTTGGCAAAAACCAATACCTAAATTACTTTTAAAATGATTAAAAACAACGATGAATAAGGGTTGACAGAAACGCGAGCAAGGGTCAAGAATCGAGCAAATTAATGCTCAAAACGTTACCTATGCTGTTGTAAGTGGTCAGGTATCAATCAAGGGCACTATCTAGATTGTGTATGCAAAATTTGGTGAATTGTAATGGAGATTGGAGGTGGTTTCGAGGCATTTTTCGATGGGTACATGTGATGTGCTCTGTTTTCTTGGTTCGTGCTCAAGGAATAAGATGAAGATCTTCCTTGAGTTTTTATCAATGCTTGAGGCTATGGCTTATGTTCTTTGTGATATATGATATATCAATTTTGTCCCCCCCTTTTGAATGAGGCAAACGCAGCTTATATAGCTAGGTAATAGGGTTCAAAGACGAGTTGAAGATTAGGAAAGTTGCAAAAACTTGGTTTTGGTAACCTATCTAATGCACAATTTCTCTATCTTTTTCCAATCTTTTTGGCTGAAAATGGTAAGTATAGAGATATAGGGAATCTCTTACTTGATGGGCAAGGAAAGGAAAGGAAAGAGCTTGGAGCTCAAGAAAGAGCTCCAAAGCTCACGCAAAAATAGAGCACGGGGAAGGCTCGGGTTTGGTTGGTTGTACCTCGTTGGGCATGGTTTTGGGGTTGGTTTAGATGGATTATGGAGCATGGTTAAGGTTAGATATTTGGGCTAGGTAAGGGTTTAGGATTTGGGTCAAATAAGGGAGGAATTGGTGCGGGTTTGGGCTCGAAAAACAGAGCACGCGAGTTAGGCTGAGGGGCTGCTTGGGACGTGTTTTGGAGAGGAGAAAAGAAGGGTTTTGGCTAGGCTATGGTGGGGTTCAAACATTGGACCATGGGGGAAGGGATTGGGTCAAAGGTTGCCTTGAAATTCCTTCCAAAACTCGGCCCAAAATCGCGTCAAAAATCGCTTCTTAAAACGCTTCAAAAACATGTTTAAAAACCGCTTTAAAAAACTCGAACTTTCGAATTAAATAAAATCCGTCACAAAAATCACATTTGATCTTTTTAAACCAAAAAATCAAAATAAGCAAACTTGATTTTTAAAACAAAATCAATTAAAAGTTTTTTAAAAACAATGTATAACGATAAATCGTAAATAAAAACTCCCGACTGGAATTACATTCAAATCGAATGAAATAAATTACATTTATTTCAAAACCAATCAAATCTTAAATAAATGAAATAAAAACTTTTTTTTCATAAATTTCCAAAGCACAAATGTAAAGAAACAAACAACCATTTATTTCAAAACAAATCAAAATGCCAATTTAAATAACAATTTAAATTAACAGAAACCGTTGACGTAAACTTGCTTGGCATCCATGTGACGTATCCGTATCACGAGCACGTCATTTGAGAATACGTGTGTCCTATCGTCATCAGGTGGCTGGCGAGTTCTCTATAAATTCCAATATCGACAGATACAGGTATCTACAAAGCCCCCACTTTGACTGAGACTTGGACAAGGCAAAAGTCAAAGTATAGCCCAAGTCTCTCTCGACCTCAGGATTCCGCGGATCGTTTATAGTCCATTAGACTTGTGTACATAAGTTCGCCGACCATAAGTAGAGATCATACCTAAAACACGGTTCTGGACGCCTCAACTTCTACGAAACTCTTTTCATTTCGAATCAAAGGTGGGTTGGGCCTCGTTTAAGGCGGCCGACGTATCTGTTTTTGACGAAATCAAACTCGCATCGTAGTTCGGCAACCATGTGGTCTCGGCATTCTGCACTTCCCGGCCCAAAACGAAGCTTTCCAAAAGGAGGTTGCCGTTATACATTGGAGATACATCTCCATACTATCGATGCTCAAACCCGAGCAACGTTACCAAATTGAATATTGATCGACTGCATCTCTGTCGGGGTACATTTCCATGTGTGCTCCGCTGTCGGGCGATTCATCTGTATCTGTTGCTATCTGCTATGGATCACTTTACTTGGCAGAGAACTCTCCTGTTCAAAAATAGTCTCTGAAGCTAACGGCTTCAGAGCCTCCAGTTGCAATGGGTTATAAAGTCTCCAACTTTAGAGCCTCATGTTGGAGCATACATGCATATATCATAACAAATTAATAACATGTAAATTCCCGTGACACTTGAAAACTTTGATTGAATGGGCCTTCAGCCCGAAAACTTTGATTGAATGGGCTTTCAGCCCCGAAAACTTAGATTGAATAAGCCTTTCGCCCAAACACTTTGATTGAATGGGCCTTCAGCCCAAAAACTTTGATTGAGTGGGTTTTCGACCCAAAAACTTTGATTGAATGGGCCTTCAGCCCGAATACTCTGATTGAATGGGCCTTCGACCCGAAAACTTTGATTGAATGGGCCTTTGACCCAAAAACTTTGATTGAATGGGCCTTTGACCCGAAAACTTTGATTGAATGGGCCTATAGCGCGAAAACCTTGATTGAATGGGCCTTCGACCCGAAAACTTAAACATTTGAAAAGAAGTGGGTTGCCCACCCGATCCTTGCATATCTTTGAAATGGGTTAACTAACCCGCATACATTTGAAATGGACCCTCATCGAAGTCTAAGATTTCAAAAACAATTTTGAAAAAAAGTTTTTGAAATTTCACATTTTGGATTGGATGGATAGACATGACCTGACTCGAACATTTGACCCATAGACACAAATAGAGAGGGCATAGCCTGCTATCGATCTCAAAATAAAAAATCCTTAAGTGTGTACGAGTTTTAATTCAAACATCGACTCAATGGGGTAGAACTCTTCAACATCGCTTATGAATGGTTAACTTCTCGACTACTAGCATTGGCCTAAAAAGACACTGACCCAAATTTGAACCTCTACAGCTGGCACTGAGCGTTCTGTTACTACGGCCCAAACTAAAACTACACCATCATTGATTGTTCCCTCAAGAACGGATTCTACACCATCATTACTACAACATCGTTGGTTCTTCCCTCAAGAACAGATTCTACATCATTATTTATCGCTCCGAATGGAAACAACATCTGCATAATCACTCATCAATGTTATCGGGAACCATCATTTACCCCATCGTTCATCTTTCACCTCCACCTTCTTTCTTTTCAGCGGGTTTTCATATCATTTTTTCCTCCGCCTTCTTTCTTTTTAGCGGGCTTATTCAATTTTGCCTCCGCCTTCTTTCTTTTCAGCGGGCTTTCGTCTTTTCGGTCTTCGACACAATCCTCATCAATTCACTCAAATGGACCCAACACTCTGCACGGGTGACCAAGCATCTTTGCAAACATCATTGGATAGAACACATTACGAGACATGACAACTACTCATCGTGAATCTACATTTTTCTCCTAGCCTAAACCGAGTACTAAGACTAACTCAAATAAAGGTGGCTTCATTTGGACTTGTCTAAGACCCAAAAGAAACCAAGAAGATGACGACTTAGATGATGGGTGGATTGAATCCCTTATTCTGAAGGATTGCCTACGTATTCGCGTGGAGCGAAATCAAATCCGACGTAGTTCGAACAGGTGCATAAAATAGTCATTTTGATTTGTCTGTAACACTCAAAGGTTTCACCTAAGACATCATACTATATCCCGTCCTAGCCTTTAAAGGTACCGTCAAATCCCGTGTCTGAGGTTGGTGCAGGAGGCTGTGATTTTCAGGGATGTGGAGCTTGGCAACAAAAAGCTTGAATTGTGAACCGTCATTCTGAAGGTTCATTTTTTGGTGCTAAGGCCAATGGGTTATGGCTTACATTATGGTTGGAAACGGTGTCTCGAGTTTGACACTCCACCCTCCATCTTCCAACCGTCCCACACTCCTCTTTTTCCACTTTCATTTTTAATTTTTGACTTCACTTTATCTTTTGCATGTGGAGAAAAATAAAAGAGTTGATCTGTCTAAAAATCAAAAGAATATTATTAAGAGTTAATAATTCAAAAAATAATACTAAGAGTGTTAGTAATAGATTTGTATATTTTTCAAGGGCAATCTTACATAATATCTAGTTAATATTAGTAAGATTTTGGGCTAAGTTCTTGGGTGCTTAAGAAAGGAGGTGTTCTATCTTGGACACTTGAAGATGGAGGATCTTGTCATTTATTTTAAGCTCAAGAACAACAAGATAGGAGATCTTGTTGTGCCCAAATACTACCATTTCTCAATGTAAGGAGAATTTGTTTTTCCTCATCTTTTATTTTAATAGGCTTATATATTACATGCATAATGCATAGATCCAAAGATTTCTAAAATAAAGAAATTTTGATAACCTAATTAGAGAGGTTTAATTTTGGGTTATGGACTTTCAAGTGGTATCAGAGATTTGGCTTGTATTATGCATGTTAATTTTAAGCATTTTAATCTAATTATGAGATAATTTTAAAATCAAAAATGGTGCTAAAATGAATATTTTTGCATGAAATTTTTTGCATGCATACCTTCTGATTTCAAATGATTTTTGGTCAAATTTGGTGAGTTGTGGAATTATTTTGCTATTTATTATCATTTTTATAGAAAACCGAGTCGAAAATACCGTATTTTGGTTAAGAGGTTAACTAAAATAGTTAAACTTGGATTCTGACCTTGAATTTTTATATATTATCACATGCAATATTTACAAATGTTCTGTGAAATTTCGTAAAAAGTTATGAAGATTTGCATGTTTAATGATTTTTAATGGTTAAAAATCGATTATTTGATTCAAAAATAATAAACGGAATTTTATGGGTATGAAAATTTTTGGTATATTCCAAAATATGTTTTATATGATAAAAGTGAAATTTAAAAAACGTTTTCACACTTTTTGATGTTTATTTGATTTTATTCGATAAAAACCGATAAATATGGATGTTTTTGTTCATAAAACTAATTCGAAATTTTGGACTTATTTTTTGACCTTTTTAGGTCTCTGGAAGAGTTCCAGAATGTACAAATTTTTTGTGTCAAAATTTTGTAATGGTTAAAATTATTTTTGAATTGTTTATCAAGGTCGTGATAAAAAACCGATTTATATAGCACATGTATAATATCAATTCAAACTAATTCTTATTAAGAAATTAGTGTGGACTAATTTTGAGTTTTAAATCAATTTAGACAATTACTTTGAGCTTAAATGAGATTTAAGTATTAATTATTGATTTTTAACGGGTAAAAATCGATAAATTCCGCAAAACCGAGCTTTTTAAGAGATTATGCTAAAAGGGGCGATTTAGCCATGAAAGTTACAGCATTTTATTTATTTTTATTGTTGAATGAATGAACGTCATTTATTTAATTATTTATGCAAATTTTTGTACCTAGTATGACCTATTTTATTTTAATCGTTATTACCCAAAATGTACGGGAATGACGATTTGTTTGTAATTTAAATACGATCTCGTATCGTCGGTTTGTAATTAATTAATAGTTTTCATTTATTTAATTAATTAATTTATAATAAGAATAGCTAGGTAATTTTATTGTAATAGTTATTTTTACCGGCGTTTCCAAAAGACAGAATTTACATCGAGACGGAGTCTATTTTGGAAGAGGTTCCAAATCCCACAAGACGGTGCATGCTTGGAAGATGTTCCAATAAAGATGCTAGGGACCAAGGAGTTGTTTTCCGAATATGTAATAGTCTAGTTAATTTGATTAGCTGAGATAAATGATAGAGAGAGAAAGCTTAGAGAATCCCTAAATTTCAGCAATGGCTAAAATTAAAAAAAAGGCAATTCTAAGTCTTCTCTTACACATTCACCTAATACAAAAAATAAAAATAAGAATAACATCATTAATAATAATAGTTCATCTCCTAATAATTCACAAAA
The DNA here is from genome assembly GCF_048544455.1 of Silene latifolia. Classification (NCBI taxonomy): domain Eukaryota; kingdom Viridiplantae; phylum Streptophyta; class Magnoliopsida; order Caryophyllales; family Caryophyllaceae; genus Silene; species Silene latifolia. The sequence continues at coordinate 45,696,193 of NC_133533.1, read as the reverse complement.
TAATACTATTACGTCAAATATTATAAATCAGCAGGATCAATCAATTTCGGAACCAGGATCATCGAGTCGATCGATTTCTTCGGAGAATGATAACCCAGCTTCTGTGATTCAGCCTTTTGATTTGCAGCAAGAAATGGAAACGATCTCTGAGGAAATCGTTGACGGTGAAGAGGATTGGGAACAGGAGACTCATTCTCCTCCCCAGAATTCTTCGTCTAGCGTGTCTGATAAGGTAACTCTCAAACTAGACTTAGAGGATGTTCAATCGGAAATTGAGTACTGGTCAAATGCTATCTACTGTTATGTTTAGGGTGCAAACCCGCCTGGGTATGTTCTGGGGGGATTTGTACAAAGAGCCTGGAAATTTCATGACATTGACACTGTTTCCACTCTTGCAAATGGGATATGTGTTGTTAGATTTAAGACTGCTGCTAGTAAACAGACTGTTTTACGTCCAGGACCAGTGTTCTTTGACAACAAACCCTTGGTTGTTAAAGATTGGACTCCTGATACTAAGATGGTTAAGTCTGAATTGGAGGTTGTACCTATCTGGATTAGATTTTATGGGTTGGACCTGAAATTTTGGGGCTTGCCTTGAATAAGATTGCTAGTCTGGTGAGTAAGCCTGTGAGATTGGATACTGCTACCCAAACAAAGTCTTATTTAGGCTTTGCTAGGGTTATGGTGGACGTAAGCATGAGACAGGTTTTTCCTGATATCATAGAATTCATGGATGAGAAGGATGTTCTTCATCGACAGATTGTTCACTATGAATGGAAACCTGTGAATTGTACTGAATGCTCTGGTATAGGACATGATGCAATGGTCTGCAGGAAGAAGAAGGAGGTGGTTCAGGCTGAGGGCAAACAAAGGATGGTATGGAGACCAAAACCTGTCATACCTCCTTAAGTTCCCTCTGCTCCCTCTGCTCCTGTGAAGGAACAACAAGAACAACAACTACCTACTATTGACCCTACTGCTATTGTTACACCTATGCCAGTCAATGGTCATATTTTGAACACTATCACTCATGCACGTATTCTCACTAGGCTACTTAGGCCTGGTTAGGATAGGGCACCAGGGGAAGGTAGATCTTTCATGGATAAAGTGATTTTGAGCTTGGGGAGAAGTAATGGTCATGGAACAGGGATAAGGAGGAATAGATTGGTTGTTGAAAATGACTAGTTTAGCCTTCTGGAATGTTAGAGGAATAAACAAGCCCAATAAGCAAGGAGATGTTAGATATCTCTTGCATCTTAATAATATTGGCTTGTGTGGGTTATTTGAAACTAGGGATAAGTCTATTAATATTGTAGATACCCGTATCCGTCGATATTGGAATTTATAGAGAACCCGACAAACACCCGATGATGATAGGACACATGTATTCTTTAGTTGTCACTGTCATTATTTGGAGCTCGTTTTACGATGTAGAATGGGCGTCGTCGTTGAAGTATTTTATTAATTTAAATGATATTTAAATTAATGTTTTTTTTTAAGTGAATTCATTTTATTAATTTAAATGATATTTAAATTAATGTTTTTTTTAGTGAGTTCATTTTATTATTTTAAATGATATTTAAATTATGGTTTTTTTTGAGGTGAATTCAATTTATTTTATTTTATTTTGAATTTATTTTCTTAAGTTTATTTTATTGAAAATAAAATAAATATTTGATTTGAAAAATCATTTTATGAGTATATTTGATTTGAAAAGTCATTTATTTTAATGGGTTAATTGATTTAAAAAATCGATTTTAAAAGCGAAGAAAACTCGTTTTAAACATGCTTTTTTTGAGCTCGATTTTAGCTCGGTTTTTGAGCCCGTTTTCTTTGCGAATTGGCACGAATCTCGAGTACACTAACCAACCTAGACCAATACCCATCCACCCCAGTTCGAACCCCCTATCCACGGCCCAAATTCCATCCCAAACACCCCCCAAACAGCCCGCATATACACGAGCAGCCCCCCTGTTTTGGCAGCTCAATCCCGAGCCCAAAACCCGCTCCAAACACCACCAAAACCCGTACCCATTAACCCTAACCCATACCCTAGTATCCTACCCATATTACCCTAGCTTAATCACCAAGAACACCCCTCTCAAACCCCCCCAAAAGCTGCTGGACAGCAGCTATGCGTGAGCAGGCCCGACTGCCTCTCCCTCTCTTTTACCCTACTTTAACTCCTTATAAATACCCACCCTTCACCATACATTCATTCCTCTAAGTTCTCCCCACATCCTACCATCACTCACAAGCTTTAAACCTCAGAAACAAACCCTAATTGCCTCTCAAAAACCCTCCACAAAACCGACATACAAACTGAAACTGTTTGTGTGTCCTCCTCGAAAAACAATTCGTTCCTCCCTCAAACCTCCATCAAAACTCGAGTTTCTTGTTCCTAATTAACCACATAACATCCATCTACACATTAGACAAAGATTTACGAGCCAAATTTCCCTTGAGAGTACACGAAATCCCTCGAAAAACAGAGTGTTATACACTCTGTTTTCGCGGTTTGTTCTTGTCTGTCCAGTTCTGTTTGTGCTCGTTTTTCGTGCCCAATAACCCAAAAAGAGCAGGGGTTGCTTTAAGATCTCTGTTTTTCTCTCTTTCTAGTTTTCAAAACATCTTTTAAATCTAATTTTCATCGTGAAACGAGGGAGAAACCATTGTTTGAAAGTTGCTGTCCAGATTTGCCAAAAACGCGTGTTTGCTTTGTTTCTTCGTCGACGACGGCCTCTCGAGATAAAATCTACCATCGATTATGACCCAAGACGGTGTCAACGATACATGTAGGTTGAGGGTGCATCAAATCCTCCTCTTTCTCCTTTTTTATTTCGTTTTTTATGTTTGTTTTTCTTATAGTTTATTTTTGTTTGTTCATCGCTTTTATTTATCGTTTAAATTAACTATGAAACTAGTTTAGTCCGAGTATGAGTTAAAGTACCACCATGAACACCCGCGTTGACTTGAGATGGGAAAAGAAACCGCTACATCAGTCGGTCGTACACCCCCGTCTCATTTACATATCCTCGTGTTCAATGTAGGGCATAAATAAAACGAATTTCTAACTTCCGTTCCTCGCTTTTGACCCTTTGCTGTCTCGGCCAATTCGAACCACCTTAGGACCCGTTGCATGTTAGTATGACCTCTGATTGTTAACATATAACTCATTTAGATGACATTAGATCAATTTAATAACCTAATTAGACACGATAGGTGGCTTCGACATAGCTTTTAAAATCAATCGACGATTCTGTAACTTAATGAATGCATCTCTCTCTTTCACCTAATTTCTCGCTAGTATAAGAGTGCGTGACTAGCACCTTCTTATTAACACTCGATGAGTTAAATTAATTAGCGAACTTGACCCAATTTGACCCCTTTTTGAGCCGTGTAGAATACACAATTGCAAGGTATCTTTTCAAATCGATCAACGTCGTTTCTAACTTGTTTTCTAATTTGTTTCGAGCTCGTTTCGCAATCAATTGATCTAACTAATGAACCTAACCTAGGAACTAGGATGGCCTTGTCTTGGCCGTGAGGGTGGCCGTGGTTTGGGCCGTGAGTTGGCCATGTCTCTCGTCTTTCTCATTTCGTTTTTCTTTTCTTGATTATCATTTGTTCTTTGTTGTTTTGTAGCTTGTAATTTATAGTTTGTTTATTGAGTTGTAATTTTCGAGTTAGTTTTCTTTTATCGAGTCAAAATAAACCTCTTTCAAAAAACCTTAGTCTTGTTTGGTTAGACGGTTGTTCCCCAATGCATGTAAGAGCGTAGTAAATCGCATGTTGTTTAAAGCAACATGGCCCGATTTATGCTAATGCATGCTTTGGTGCGTAGCCCAATGTCTAATTCGATAAGATCAAGCGAAAGCACACATCACGAGGAGTGACCCAAGGCCGTGGGTCATGTAAGCCGTGGGCCACCCCTCTTGTGCACGCTTTTCTAGGCCGATTGGCCGTGTGTGTTGTCGTGTATAGTGTTGTATGTAGCAATTGTATTTAGATCGAGTTGTATCTTTAATTTATTGTTGTGTCGGCATGAAATGCCTGGTTTGTAATAGGTAGATCCCAACGGCTCCCCCATTCCCCCTTAAGCCTTGTTTGCTTTGTTTTGTATGTTGTTAGATCAATCAACCCACATGCTAAATTACAACTTTGACAAAGTGAGTTTAGTTGCATCTAAAACGACATAGAAATTGTTGTCACATGTTAGGGTTTAAAACGATGTTTGCATATCATATATCGTAGTAGCTATGACCTTGTTTGAAATCCATACTTGACTTAGTAGAGGCCGTTATTGACGGGCGGGGTTGGGTGTCCTTATGGGCTTCCCAACACGTACCCTCACCCCTTACTCAAGATCTATGGTTTGTGGATCCGTCTAAATACCATTGGATTACGACAGTCATTCAAATCGAGTGATATAGGGTACAAGTCTTTATCTTTAATCACTCGTAGTCGATTGGCTTTATGCTTTTCGATGAAAGGTGTAAAGTTGACTTGAACGGTTCCAAGTTCCCAAAAAACTTGGTGGCGACTCTAATACGTCTTAATTCGATTCGAAAGAACCTCGAGTCGATTATGCCTCGTGTGGATCCCGCGGACGCAGTTCCCGAGGGCCTTGTCTACAGTTTGGCGACTCCGCTGGGGAAAAGAGGACTAGTTACACTTTGTTTCTAGGGTCTTTTCCTCCGAGGTGAAACTTGAAAAGAAAGTGTTGGAAAGTAAAACATTACTCATAGTGCTACGATTCATGCATAAACCCTTAAGGACTTGCCCGGGCCGTCCCAGCGTTTCTTCGTGATGCGTGGGGGGCGACGTCCCACTATGCTAGGAAGCTGCACATTGCTCGCTTCCACTTCACCTCGCGCGGTTCTTGATGGTGGGGACGATCTTCTAGGTACTCTACCTTAAGACACCTTGCTTTATAAGACCGCAAAAGGATGGAGGGCATAGACCTTCTTGTAGAAGACTTGCCGAGACTTAGAGATGTCTAGGAGCATACATCCTTGTAACATGAGAATGACAATGTGCAAATTGTTTTCCCGAGTTTTTTCGAAATTTCCCATGTCCTTTTCAAAACCGAACTTTTGAACAACTTACTTTCAAAATAGCATGGTTTTAAAAAAGCGGAATGCTGCCCAAATAGGACTAGAATTTTCGGCCCAAAACAAGCTTTTATAGCCGGCATGCTGCCCATTTCAAATCTCATTTTTCAAATCGATCATTCGTTTTTTTCAAAACCAATCCAAAATGCCTCTCGAACCTCAACCAAGCATGAAATGCGTCAAGTCGTGTCCGGGTCATGGCCGCGTTAGGCCGGGTGTGTTTCGTTCTAAGAGTCTAGAACACGACCTTGTTGGGTCACCCAAGCTCACCTCTTGGGCTTTGAGTCATGTTGGTCGACCTTTTGGTCTAGGATAGTCCACAAAAAACGTCCAAGCTAGGCCCTTTAGGACGTTTCACTCGAACCCAAGGACTATGTTGGTCCAATCACGGGTTTAGTCACACCGAGTCCAGTTTAGAATCGAGCTATGACAGTTTGAGTCATGTTGTTTTGTCGAGCCTAAAATGAACCGATGTCTAAATCAAACCGTGAGTCGAACCCTTGTTTAGTCAATCTCAAGTCGAGTCTTTGTTTGAGTCAAGTTGGGGTCGAGTCCTTAAGTGTGCAGGGGCTCTTACTTTAAATATTGACTCAGTACGGGGTTTTCTTGTAGAAAGGCCGCCAAAAACCCAACGTCAAGCAATGGAAGATGCTATCAACAAACTCACCGAGGCCGTGAACCTCATCATGACCCGAATGGATGCAATCGAATCTAAGCTGAGTGAAGATTCACCTCCATCGACCCCACCTCTGACTGATCTGGAGAAACGGTTCAAGTTCATCGAAGACCGTTTGAAACTCTCCCAGGGGAAGAACATTCACTATGAGAATGCTAGGGCCTATGCCCCAGTTCAGGATAAGTTGCCCACGAATATGGTACTCACTGACATCCCAAAGTTCAAGGGCACCGAAGATCCAGTCCACCATGTTAAGGCCTATAAAGGGTACTTAGCATCGAAGGAGTACTTTGATATGCTCTCTACGAAATTTTCGCCCAATCTCGGGTGAACACCCAAAGGCGTGGTTCTATAATCTTGACCTCAAGAACTTCCCCACTTTCGAAGATATTACGGTGGAGTTACGTAAGCACTATCTTTGACAATGTTGAGATTCAAACCAACATAAGGACTTTGGAAGTGATGACACAGAAGGAAAAAGAGGGCTTTACTGAATTCCTCGCAAGGTGGTATTTGCAAAGCGTAAAACTAGCTAAGAAGCCTGATGAAGTCGAAATGGTAGATAAGTTCGTGAAGAATTTACGACCTATTTACCGTAATGCTCTGAAATACCAAAATTTTGGTTCTTTCAAAGAATTGATAAGGATCGGGATAAAGGTAGAGGACGATGTCCGAATTCTTTGAAGCCGAGAAGCCAAAGGGATACCAAGGGGCTTCGTCATCTAAAGCAAAAGCACCCGCAGCGGCCCACTTTGTTGAAACTGTCAATCTCTTAGATGGACAGTCAAAAAGGCCTCCGCGCCAAGCTCTGAGGGTATTCACCGATATCGGGTGCACTTACGCCTACGCTCTCCAAAGGCTCATGGCCCAAGGAAAGTTGAAACCCATTGGTCCAACTCCGGATCCACCTGCTGAACAACAAGGCAAATGGTACAAACCGAATGCCTACTGTGCCTTTCATCAAGGGAAGGGACACGATACTGAAAGGTGCTTTAGACTAAAGCACGAAATTCAAGATATGATTGAGAACGGAACGCTCCCAATCCCGGCCATAAAGCCCAACAACGTCACCAATCCGTTTGGCGACCACACTAACTTTGTCTCTACCGAAGATAGTGTCGATTACTCTCACTTGATCCGCCCATGTCGTCTAAAAGGGGTTTTCGTCGGAAGAATATTCGTAGATTGCTCCGAATTCCTACCAAGCTCGAGAAACGAGATTACATTCGGAGATTTTGTGGTCGATTGTACTCCTTACATACTCCGAAGCAGCAATGAAATCAATGGCGTTTGGGCTGATGACGAGGATGATGTTTACCTCGTCAAAGGTGCGACAATTCCTCACACCCAAGAAGAAATCTTAAAGGTGAGGCAAGATGCCCTAGAGTCAAACCATTTGACTAGATCCGGACGCCCGTATCGTGTGGAGAAAGCTAAAGATACCCCGAACAAGATGCCTCTCAAAGAGCCGGTAGTGGTCGAAGTTCTTGGTGAAGGGTCGACCTCCGAGGCTTCCCTCATCAAGCAACTCCAAAAGACTAAGGCCGACGTGTCTATCTGGCAACTTATCCTAAGCTCTTTCGAACATCGTCAAGCTTTGTTACAAGCTTTGATGAACATGACCGTGTCGTCGAATACTACTCCTGCGGACATGGTCACTCACATCGCCCAGAATCGGCCTCAGATCACCAACGCTGTAACATTCTCCGACGAAGATCTGCCACCGTTCGGGCCTCGAAATAACCTGGCCCTCTATATTGCTACCGTGTGTCTCAACAAGCATATCCCTATGACCTTGGTTGACGACGGATCGGCTATCAACGTACTCCCTCTGAAAACGGCGCATATTATGGGCTTAGAGAAGAATGACTTCATCCCCACTACGCAGACAGTTCGGGCATTCGATGGCACTGTGCGTCGAGTGAGTGGACTTGTCGACCTGGTAGTACAGACTGGGCAAGTGGAAAAGAAAATAAGTTGCCAAGTAATTGACATATGCTCATCCTTCAACTTATTGTTGGGAAGGCCCTGGATCCATGCTGCGAGGGCCGTAACATCGACGCTGCATCGAAAAATCAAGGTCCCACTCAATGGCAAAACCGTCACCATTGACGCCACGCCAATTACTGTGGCAGGAGGAGACATTACTTCTGAAGTAAGGGTCGAAGCTGCCAATGACGCATGTGGTTTCGAGATTGTCAATATGATCGAGTGAACTCGGCGAGAGAATATGGATCTATACACGGAAGCCATGCTGCGAAGTGATTCTCAAGACTGGGAAATACTTCGGTTTCTCTCTATACCCTAGAAAGGAGGGTACATTCGAGTTGAAACCACCCATAGCCAAAGGAGTAACGTTCGGGCTTGGATATGGGCCCACCGGGAAAGATCTGCTGGAAAAGAGGGGAAGAACGATCGAAGATCGAGATATTAAAATGGGACCGTATCACCTAACTCTAAACGGTCACTTCGTGAGAGCTGGGGAAGAACTCCCTTGCATGGACTTCCCCGAACCCATCTTTGACCCAAAGAAGAACCTTATGGTCCCATGAATCGAAGTATTCCAAGATTGCTACTACATCCCTGAAGACATTCTGACCGTGATGCCAGTAGAAACCAAACCGGATCCAATAAATGACGAGAAAGCTATGGGTCTTCTTTTCGGTGAAGAGAAGAAATCACCAATACCAAACGAAGATTTGGTAAGCATGATCCTGAGAAGCGAGCGGTTCGACCCATCTACCCTCATCACCGATGTGGATCCTCTTAGGACCAACACGGGATGGCGGAAAACAATCAAGTGGACTGACAACAAAGGACTTCTTTTCAAGTTGACAACGGGAGAAGGAGAGATGTTCAAGCCGGATGATGTTACCATCTGAGTCCGAGTCTGAGTCCGAGTCCGAGTCCGAGTTAGGTCCTAAGATTGAGTCTAAGGAGTCGGGTGTTGAAAATACCCCTCCCCTAGCTTTCCCTTCCTATGCACCTTTTCCTAATGGTGGTATTCCGGGGCCTGTCCCGAATACCTCTATCTCGCCACTGAGCTCTGATCAGTTGGCTCAAATGTTAGTGCATTTCGCGCAATTTCAAATCAATAATAATATGAACCAGTTTGCTTACGACTTGTCTTACTTACATTGCAATTCAAATTTTGAAAATGATTGTTTTAATAATGACATTGAGGCGAGGTCGAGGACTAACGATTGGTCGAAGAAGAAGAAGAAGAAGAAATGGAACCACCTCTACAATTGATAAAAGGGTTGGAAGAGTACGAACAGAAAACTTCGATCATCGAAGATACCGAAACAATCAATGTAGGTACAACCTTAGAACCGCAGGAGCTTAAAATAGGAACTACTTTAAGTCCCACCGAGAGACAAGGGTTCATTGGGTTGTTACATGAGTTCAAAGATGTTTTCGCATGGTCCTACAAAGACATGCCAGGCATTGATAGAGAAATTGCGGAGCACAGGATCCCAATCAAGCCGGGATATAAGCGGTCAAGCGAAACTACGCAAAATGCATACAGATTGGTCTCACGAAAGTCAAAGAAGAAATCGACAAGCAACTCAAAGTCGGGTTCATCAAGGTGTCGAATACTCGGACTGGGTGGCTAACGTCGTACCAGTGCCAAAGAAAGATGGTAAAGTTCGGGTTTGTGTCGACTTCCGGGATTTAAACAAGGCAAGTCCGAAGGACGATTTCCCATTACCTCACATCGACATCCTGGTTGACAACACGGCAAAACACGCGTTACTATCCTTTATGGATGGATACGCCGGTTATAATCAGATCAAGATGGCGAAAGAAGATATGCATAAGACTGCGTTCAGAACGCAATGGGGAACCTATTGCTACACAGTGATGCCTTTTGGGTTGATAAACGCAGGGGCTACATACCAGAGGACCGCGACAACATTGCTACATGATATGCTGCACAAGAAAGTCGAGCTTTATGTCGACGACATGATTGTCAAGTCAAAGAAGCGTGATGGCCACCTTAGTACGCTACGCAAATTCTTCGAGCGACTGCGCAAGTATAACATGAGGTTGAATCCACAAAAATGCGCATTCGGAGTCACATCCGGCAAACTGTTGGGTCACATCGTTAGCCACCGTGGCATCGAGGTGGACCCATCGAAAATAAAGGCCATAATGGAAATGCCTCACCCGAAAACCGAGAAGGAAATTCGAGGTTTCCTGGGAAGAATCAAATATATAAGTCGGTTCGTGGCAAGGCTAACGATGATATGCGAGCCAATTTTCAAGAAATTGAAGGTCGGGGAACACGTCGTATGGGATGATCCTTTGTCAAGCCTGCGTTCGATAAAATCAAAGAAATACTATCTTCCCCTCCCGTTCTCGGCCCCACCAACTACTGGGTTACCACTTTTGTTGTATCTTACAGTTACGGATACTGCAATGGGGGCAATGCTGGCGCAGATAGTCGATAAAGAGGAAAGAGCAATTTACTACATTAGTAAAAAGTTCTTGGAGTATGAAGTCAAGTATACTCAGCTCGAGAAGACATGTTTGGCTTTAGTATGGGCGACGAAGAAGTTACGACACTACATGCTCAGTCATAGTGTCTGCATCCACTCGAAGATGGACCCAATCAAATACTTGTTTGAAAAACCGGTTCTGAACGGCAGGGTGTCAAGATGGACTTTAATGCTTTCCGAGTTCGACCTGAAATATGTACCGCTAAAAGTGATAAAGGGAAGGGCGGTTGCGGACTACGGCGGATAACCCGATAGAAGAAAGCGAGGTTGTGGATACGTGGTCGTTTCCGACGAAGATATCGTTCACATAGACAATGATACGTGGGACCTCTATTTCGATGGAGCATCGAACTATAGGGGATACGGGATAGGAGTTCTACTCATCTCACCAGAAGGTGAACATGTGCCCATTTCGATCAAGTTGGACTTTAACGTCACTAATAACGCGGCCGAATATGAAGCATGCCTACTCGGTTTGCACAGTGCTCTCGAGTTAGGCATCAAAAAGCTTGTAGTACATGGAGACTCGTCATTAGTGATCAATCAAGTGGCCGGGACGTGGAAAACCCGAAGTGATAGCTTGGCTCCATACCAAGCAAAAATCGAAGAACTAGAAAAGTTGTTCGCCGAGGTCAAGTACGTGCACCTCCCTAGAGACGAAAACCAGTTTGCTGATGCACTATCAAAACTAGCTGCTCTGATTAACATACCTGATCATATGGATACTATGCCGATATGTGTCGAACGAAGATCATCACCTACTTATGTTAATGTAATCGGAGACACAGAAGAAACCGAGGCCGAACCTTGGTATCATGCTATTCTGAAATTTAAAGAATCGGGAGAGTATCCACTCGACATGGATAACCGCGGAAAGCGCGCTATTCGAATGCTAGCCGCTCAGTTCGTTAGAACCAATGACGGACAATTGTACAAAAAGACCGCGCAAAATATCCTTCTGCGATGCATAGACTCACCAACTGCGAAAAGAGTCATGGAAGAAGTCCATGACGGAGAGTGTGGCCCACACATGAATGCCTATATGCTGGTTCGTAAAATCATGAGATTAGGGTATTATTGGACCACGATGGAGACAGATTGTCGCCAATATGTCAAACATTGCCATAATTGCCAAATCTTCGCAAACGTACAGCATGTGCCGCCATCACTGTTATATACTTTGACATCACCATGGCCTTTCTCAACATGGGGAATCGACATTATTGGAAAGGTCAACCCATCTGGAACAGGCGGGCATTGTTTCATGTTAGTCGCCATCGATTACTTCACAAAGTGGGTAGAAGTGATATCATACAAGGTTCTACAAGCAAAGCAGGTAGCAAAGTTCATTCAGAATGAAATCATTTGCAGATATGGGGTGCCGCATGAGCTCATTAGCGACCATGGCACTCACTTCCAGGCCGAAACTGCCGTAATACTTGAAAAGTATAAAATCAAACACCACAAGTCGTCACCGTATCGACCTCAAACGAATGGTGCGGTGGAAGCCGCCAACAAGACAATCACCGTGATTCTCGGAAAATGACCGACAATTATCGCGAATGGCGAGAGAAGATACCGTTCGCACTATGGGAATACAGGACGTCTATTTCGCACAGCCCACCGGAGCAACTCCGTTCTATTTGACATATGGGATGGAAGCGGTCCAGCCTATCGAATTAGAGGTACCTTCTTTAAGGATTCTGTTAGAAAGTCGGTCCTGAAGCCGATCGGGCTGCAAGCCGGTATGATTCCTTGGTCATGCTCGACGAGCGACGGTTAAATGCGTTGCACCATATTCAACTCTATCAGAAAAGGATACAAAGAGCGTTTAACAAAAAGGTGAAACCTCGAGGAATAAAGGATGGGGATTTGGTCCTAAAGTCTGTGCGCGCTTTACTACCAATCGACCCGAGGGGAAAATTCAAGCCGAATTGGGCTGGTCCCCCTACAGTAAAGAAAATATTATCGGGAGGCGCAATGATGACGACAGATCTAGATGGAAATGACTTTGCGAATCCGACGAATTTGGATCAACTGAAGAAATATTATCCGTAGAACTCATTCTCAATGTCGTAAAATAAAATTTTGAATTGCAGTGCTCGTGAGCGAGTCTAGGCCGCGGCACTTTGCTTCGCTGCTTTTGTGCGTTATAAATCGATGATTGTAGCGCGTTTGTTATGTGGAACTACGAGCTCGGTTTGATTCTCGTTGATAACGAGATACGTAGGCGACTCTTTAAAAGAGTACAACCGACCCTTCCTTTGAATAAAATGAAATTTTATGAAGTAAACCGGGAATTTTAATAGATAGTAAGTCTTATTAAAGATCGGGCGATGCCCATTACATCCTTCAAAAGAAAAAAGGAAAACAGCTAGCAACAAATAATAAGTAGTAGTATTAAATAATAGATTGGAGTCGAAGGCTCCTACATCTACTCTTTCCCTTTGCCTTTTGGGTCACGTGACCGAGGCTCCTGCAGAGGAGGGGTAGTTGCGTTCTGTCTAGCGCGCTTCTTAGGAGGAATCGTCATTTCCTCCCGAGGGCCCAGCCTATCTTTTACACTCAAGCGAGGACCAAGCCTCCCTTCTAAGGCTGAGCCCGAGTGTGCCTTTGAACCCAACCGTTCCCACACACCTGTCGCCTGTGAGTCAGTCTTAGGAGTCTTCTCAGTCTTAGTTTTAGGTCCAGACGAAGACGAAAGATCGTTAACAAAGAAGTCGCGACTGCTTCTGCTTTTGTCATAATATTTGATGTCAACAAGCTCATCCTTCCGACACAAGTCCTTACCTGATTCGGTCTTCTCTTTAAGCCATTTAGTATAAGACGGGGATACCCAGAAAGTCTGAGGGCGCGCAGATACGTACCAAAGACGCCTTTGGTGCCACCTCTCGAGCCAATCATCACATATAGGGGAATTGACTCTCGGCTCGTCCCGAAACGACCTCACACTTGGGAATTATTTGTCTACGGCCCATCCGACGCAGGACGCGGTCAGGGTAAATGTGAATAGACCTCTCTAAACCCGTGAGTTGCAATCGCCTGGTCTTATCATCTTAGGAAGGATAGTAAAAGATTTGAGGCGAAGCTAAGGCATGAACCAGCAAAGAGGGCGACCTCCCCCTTCTGTCAGTTTTTTTCGCCAATAGGCAAGGTCATTTTGATGCTCGTCTTCATACCGCTTGGCACGCATAGTCAGCATACGAGCGAGATACGAGCTGGGCTCACGCGGCGGGGCGAAGAGCCAAAATCTCTCGCAAAGCCACACCTGAAAAAAAAAACATGAAAAGGCCACACCTGAAGAAAAAAGAAGAAAAAGAAAAAAAGGAAAAGAAAAGCAAAAAAAAAAAACGTGACAAAAAAAAAAAAAAAAAAAAAAAAAAAAAAAAAAACGTGACAAAAAAAACGAATCGAAAAAAAAAGAAGAGAAAAAAAGAAAAAGAAGGAAAAAACGGAATTGTAAGGGAATCGTGGCGAGAATACGACAAAATCGTGAGAATGCAACAAAATCGTGACAAAATCGTGGCGAGAATGCAACAAAATCGTGGCGAAATATAGATAAATCGTGGCAACAAGACAAGAATTGTGGTAAAGGAAAATCAATCAATGATGCGAAATCGGAGAATAGATTTTGTTAAGCTGCAATAGACGGGAGCATCCCGACCAATCGGCACCAGGGTTCATTTTCTTAGCATCTAAACCCGGAGGGTTTCAGCGAGAATAATCCATGAAGGGTTATGTCCCGTCTCCATCTGAGACACAATAGACAAAAGCTTCGCTTGTCTTACACAAGTGGTCTTGTTCATCCTACCTTCGAAGACATAAAGGTGTAACATGATCAATCCAAAGGCCCTGTGGCGTCTGGCAAAGAAAGAAATCTTGTTTCGCAAGATGCAAAATTTCCGATGAATAGCAAGAAGGTTGACTTCGTCACCAGTAACTATCTCCCCAGACTCCGTCCTGGAAAGGCCAAGGCAGTCTAGATATGTTCCACGTCATCCCGAATGAAATTTTGGTATAGCCGGTATGGCCTCAGCATCCCATCCTCCCAGGGCAGAAAACTCTTCGGGTAGAGGGCAGATCTCCCCTCAGGAAAAGCAAAAACATGGTTACAAGGATCCCAATAGCTAAGGCAGTGTTCCAACAACGCAGGCTGAAGGGGGATCTGGCGTAAGGGAAGTAATTGCTCCAGTTGAGCGGTCTTTAATTCTTGTCTCTCTGCGCCAGTGAAGTCCGTCTCCCACGCTCGCATAGCACTCGATAGATTATTCATAATGATTTATGTTATTTGCACCAGTTTGGGGGGAAAGCAGAATAAATTTGGCAATACAGCTCTTCCTTATATATAGAAAGAATAAGGGAAGGAAGCATCTAGGATGACACCCCTAGGGTGCCGTTTTTCTGAGCCGTGTGGGCCTTGGGTCGCGCGCCTCTTAGGCCCGCCCCAGTTCACACCAGTCTTTGGCATGATGCATCGGGTTTTCGCACATCTATCGCGTTTTGGGGAGCGCCGGAACGGCCGATTTACATTTCTACCCTCGACAAGTCCATATTTGAATTAAAGCCCGTGCACACTTACGGTTTTATTTTGCTTTTTTGTTTTACGGTAGCGGGCTACGCCCACGTTGTTTACCGGTCATACAGAGTGTCTGAGTCGTATTCCATGCTCACCCATCAAGGTTCGATTTCAAAAAAAAAAAAAAAAAATCAAAAGTTCAAAATTCCGAAATTTCAAAAACTTTTTGCAAATTATGGATAGATGATCCACGTAGTAGAATCTTTTCGGGTCAATGATCCAATCTTTCAAAATTCAAAAATTCAAATTCAATTTTTGGGTCGATGGCCCAACATACCAAGTAATGTCAAATTCAAAATTCAGGTCGATGACCCAGTTTTTCAAAATTTTCAAATTCAATTTTCGGGTCAATGTCCCAATCTTTCAAATGATCCAATTTCAAGATCGATGATCCAAATGTGCTCATGTGATGATTATTGCTAGTACGTTTTTGTGTTTCAAATATAGCAGGATATGCTTCAACTGGGGGCTCTAAAGTCTTCGACTTTAGAGCCATTGCAAACTGGGGGCTCTGAAGCCGTTGGCTTCAGAGACCATTATCAAGATGTAAAGGATGACATCCACCAAGAATTCAATTCGATACAAGAGTATGAAATGGAAGAATTCCATAGCTGAAAGCAAATGATGAAAGCGGCGGCAACCTCCTTGGAAAGTCCCGTCCCATTCAGACAAGCGCCAGCAGATGATAAATTTTGGGCAAATGTCAACAGATGATGAATTTTGGACAAATGCCAGCAGATGATAAACTTTGGGCATGTGTCAGCAGTTGCCGAACTACGACGCGGGTTTGATTCCGTCAGAAACGGATACGTAGGCGCCCGAGGCTAAGGCTCAACCCACCATTTATGCAATTTATGGGTCGATGACCAACGATGATAATTCGACGCAACAGAAGCAAGAGTCAGTCCCCAGCGAAGTTTCAGGTATGACCTCTTCTTATGGATGGCGAGCTTATATACGCAAGTTTAATGGACTATAAACGACCCGAAGAATCCTCAGGTCGAAAGGGACCTGGGGTATACTTTGACTTTCACCTTGTCCAAGCCTCAGTCAAAGTGGGGGCTCTGTAGATACCCGTATCCGTCGATATTGGAATTTATAGAGAACCCGACAAACACCCGATGATGATAGGACACATGTATTCTTTAGTTGTCACTGTCATTATTTGGAGCTCGTTTTACGATGTAGAATGGGCGTCGTCGTTGAAGTATTTTATTAATTTAAATGATATTTAAATTAATGTTTTTTTTTTAAGTGAATTCATTTTATTAATTTAAATGATATTTAAATTAATGTTTTTTTTAGTGAGTTCATTTTATTATTTTAAATGATATTTAAATTATGGTTTTTTTTGAGGTGAATTCAATTTATTTTATTTTATTTTGAATTTATTTTCTTAAGTTTATTTTATTGAAAATAAAATAAATATTTGATTTGAAAAATCATTTTATGAGTATATTTGATTTGAAAAGTCATTTATTTTAATGGGTTAATTGATTTGAAAAATCGATTTTAAAAGCGAAGAAAACTCGTTTTAAACATGCTTTTTTGAGCTCGATTTTAGCTCGGTTTTTGAGCCCGTTTTCTTTGCGAATTGGCACGAATCTCGAGTACACTAACCAACCTAGACCAATACCCATCCACCCCAGTTCGAACCCCCTATCCACGGCCCAAATTCCATCCCAAACACCCCCCGAAACAGCCCGCATATACACAGAGCCTTTGTTTTGGCAGCTCAATCCCGAGCCCAAAACCCGCTCCAAACACCACCAAAACCCGTACCCATTAACCCTAACCCATACCCTAGTATCCTACCCATATTAACCTAGCTTAATCACCAAGAAAACCCCTCTCAAACCCCCCCAAAAGCTGCTGGACAGCAGCTATGCGTGAGCAGGCCCGACTGCCTCTCCCTCTCTTTTACCCTACTTTAACTCCTTATAAATACCCACCCTTCACCATACATTCATTCCTCTAAGTTCTCCCCACATCCTACCATCACTCACAAGCTTTAAAACTCAGAAACAAACCCTAATTGCCTCTCAAAAACCATCCACAAAACCGACATACAAACTGAAACTGTTTGTGTGTCCTCCTCGAAAAACAATTCGTTCCTCCCTCAAACCTCCATCAAAACTCGAGTTTCTTGTTCCTAATTAACCACATAACATCCATCTACACATTAGATAAAGATTTACGAGCCAAATTTCCCTTGAGAGTACACGAAATCCTCGAAAAAAAACAGAGTGTTATACACTCTGTTTTTGTGATTTGTTCTTGTCTGTCATTCTGTTTGTGCTCGTTTTTCGTGCCCAATGACCCAAAACGAGCAGGGGTTGCTTTAATATCTCTGTTCTCCTCTCTTTCTAGTTTTCAAAACATCTTTTAAATCGAATTTTCATCGTGAAACGAGGGAGAAATCATTGTTTGAAAGTTGCTGTCCAGATTTGCCAAAAACGCGTGTTTGCTTTGTTTCTTCGTCGACGACGGCCTCTCGAGATAAAATCTACCATCGATTACGACCCAAGACGGTGTCAAAGATACATGTAGGTTGAGGGTGCATCAGATCCTCCTCTTTCTCCTTTTTTATTTCGTTTTTTATGTTTGTTTTTCTTATAGTTTATTTTTGTTTGTTCATCGCTTTTATTTATCGTTTAAATTAACTATGAAACTAGTTTAGTCCGAGTATGAGTTAAAGTACCACCATGAACACCCGCGTTGACTTGAGATGGGAAAAGAAACCGCTACATCAGTCGGTCGTACACCCCCGTCTCATTTACATATCCTCGTGTTCAAGGTAGGGCATAAATAAAACGAATTTCTAACTTCCGTTCCTCGCTTTTGACCCTTTGTTGTCTCGGCCAATTCGACCCAACTTAGGACCCGTTGCATGTTAGTATGACCTCTGATTGTTAACATATAACTCATTTAGATGACATTAGATCAATTTAATAACCTAATTAGACACGATAGGTGGCTTCGACATAGCTTTTAAAATCAATCGACGATTCTGTAACTTAATGAATGCATCTCTCTCTTTCACCTAATTTCTCGCTAGTATAAGAGTGCGTGACTAGCACCTTCTTATTAACACTCGATGAGTTAAATTAATTAGCGAACTTGACCCAATTTGACCCCTTTTTGAGCCGTGTAGAATACACAATTGCAAGGTATCTTTTCAAATCGATCAACGTCGTTTCTAACTTGTTTTCTAATTTGTTTCGAGCTCGTTTCGCAATCAATTGATCTAACTAATGAACCTAACCTAGGAACTAGGATGGCCTTGTCTTGGCCGTGAGGGTGGCCGTGGTTTGGGCCGTGAGTTGGCCATGTCTCTCGTCTTTCTCATTTCGTTTTTCTTTTCTTGATTATCATTTGTTCTTTGTTGTTTTGTAGCTTGTAATTTATAGTTTGTTTATCGAGTTGTAATTTTCGAGTTAGTTTTCTTTTATCGAGTCAAAACCTCTTTCAAAAAACCTTAGTCTTGTTTGGTTAGACGGTTGTTCCCCAATGCATGTAAGAGCGTAGTAAATCGCATGTTGTTTAAAGCAACATGGCCCGATTTATGCTAATGCATGCTTTGGTGCGTAGCCCAATGTCTAATTCGATAAGATCAAGCGAAAGCACACATCACGAGGAGTGACCCAAGGCCGTGGGTCATGTAAGCCGTGGGCCACCCCTCTTGTGCACGCTTTTCTAGGCCGATTGGCCGTGTGTGTTGTCGTGTATAGTGTTGTATGTAGCAATTGTATTTAGATCGAGTTGTATCTTTAATTTATTGTTGTGTCGGCATGAAATGCCTGGTTTGTAATAGGTAGATCCCAACGGCTCCCCCATTCCCCCTTAAGCCTTGTTTGCTTTGTTTTGTATGTTGTTAGATCAATCAACCCACATGCTAAATTACAACTTTGACAAAGTTAGTTTAGTTGCATCTAAAACGACATAGAAATTGTTGTCACATGTTAGGGTTTAAAACGATGTTTGCATATCATATATCGTAGTAGCTATGACCTTGTTTGAAATCCATACTTGACTTAGTAGAGGCCGTTATTGACGGGCGGGGTTGGGTGTCCTTATGGGCTTCCCAACACGTACCCTCACCCCTTACTCAAGATCTATGGTTTGTGGATCCGTCTAAATACCATTGGATTACGAGAGTCATTCAAATCGAGTGATATAGGGTACAAGTCTTTATCTTTAATCACTCGTAGTCGATTGGCTTTATGCTTTTCGATGAAAGGTGTAAAGTTGACTTGAACGGTTCCAAGTTCCCAAAAAACTTGGTGGCGACTCTAATACGTCTTAATTCGATTCGAAAGAACCTCGAGTCGATTATGCCTAGTGTGGATCCCGCGGACGCAGTTCCCGAGGGCCTTGTCCACAAATATTAATAAGGTGAAAAGTGGACTTGGTTCTAATTGGCAGCTTATCCATAATAATGATGTTAGAGAGGGAGGTAGAATATGGCTTCTCTAGAATAACAGTGTGTATGATGTGGAGCTACTTCTTAAGGAGGAACAGATTATCCATGTCAAGGTTACTTTTATCCCTAAGGATTTCTCTTGGGAACTCATAGTTATGTATGGTTTCAACAAGTTGCAGGAGAGGACTAATCTCTGGAACACTCTGACTTCCCTTGGCATTGGTATGAGGAGTCCCTGGATAGTAATGGGTGACTTCAATAACGTTCTTTTCATGGATGAAAGAATTGGGTCTACTATTAGTACTGCTGAGGCTAGAGGTTTCCAGGAGTGTGTGGACAGTTGTGGGCTTCTGGACTTAGCTTCTTCTGGTGCCTTCTTCACCTGGAATAACAAACAGGAAGGTGAAGCTAGGGTCTACAGTAGGATAGACAGGATTATGGCCAATGATCTTTGGATTCTTCATGGCCCTGAGGGGTATATCTCTTTTCTCCCTGAAGGGTTATATGATCATAGTCCCTGTGTTATGGATTTATGGAAGGATAATCCTAAAGTGAAAGCTAGGTTTCATTATTTCAATATGTGGGGCAAATGTGAGGAGTTCCTTGCTGTGGTTAGGAAAGTTTGGGTTGTTCCTATTAAGGGCTTTACTATGTTTCAGGTGGCTAAAAAACTTTAGCATCTCAAACAACCTCTAAAGCAGATGAATAAGGAATACTATGGGCATATTGAGGCTACAACTCATGTTGCTGAATTGCTCCTTCATGATCTTCAGAAGAAAATTCAATCTAATCCTACTAATCTGCTTCTACAGGCTGAGGAGAGACAGGCTGCTAAGACTTTCCATGATCTTGAGGAGGCTAGGAGAAGCTTCCTTTCTCAGAAAGCCATATTGCAGTGGTTAAATACTGGGGATGACAACACCCACTACTTTCACTGCTCTATTAAAACACGGAGGACTCATAACAAAATTTTGAGAATTAAGGATATGCAGGGGCATGTTTGTGATACTAATGCTACCATTGAGAATGCATTCATTGATTACTACATGGCTTTGCTTGGGAGTGATAAATATGTTATTCCTATTTGTTCTGAGGTTATTGGGCATGGCAGTCTTATCTCTGATGAACAGGCTAAGGCTATGACTAGGACAGTTACTGCTGAGGAGATTAAAGCCTCTTTATTTTCTATCCCTCCTGACAAGGCACTTGGCCTTGATGGCTTTTCTAGCCAATTATTTAAAGATGCCTTTGATATTGTTGGTCCTGATATAATTCAAGCTGTTCAAGAATTCTTTTTAAATGGTAAGCTCTTAAGGCAGATTAATTCCACTGTCCTTACCTTGATCTCTAAGAAGGAAATGCCTGAAACAGTCATGGATTTTAGACCCATTGCATGCTGCAATGTGGTCTATAAATGCATTACTAAGATAATCTGTGCTAGGTTGAATGAGGTCTTGGGTAGTCTAGTGAGTCATAATTAGAGTGCTTTTATCAAAGGAAGAGACATTGTTGATAATGTTCTCATTTGTCAAGATTTAGTGAGGCTCTACAATAGGAAAACATGTTCTCCTAGGGCTCTTCTAAAAATTGACTTGAGGAAAGCCTATGATACCATTGAGTGGAGCTTTATTGAGGGTGTGCTTACTGGTCTTCACTTTCCTAAGGAAATGGTAAGGTGGATTATGGCTTGTGTTTCATCCCCTACTTTTACCCTTTCTTTAAATGGCTCTCAGTTTGGCTTCTTCCCTGGCAAGAGGGGTATTAGACAGGGTGACCCCATGTCTCCATTGATCTTTACTTTGTGCATGGAGTACTTTACTAGGATTCTCAATGTTGTTACTGCTAAACCTGGTTTTCACTTTCATCCTCTGTGTAGAAGTCTGCAGCTCTGCCACCTCAGTTTTGCAGATGACCTACTTCTCTTTTGTAGAGGTGATTTCTCTTCCATTAAAATTTTAATGAGGGCTCTGAAAACTTTTGAGGTAGCTTCTGGCCTTGCTGTCAATCAGGATAAGTCTGAGTTGTATACTAATGGGGTAAACTCAGGGGAGAAGGCCAGAATTCTCCAAATGTCTGGCTTCCTTGCTGGTACTTTCCCTTTTAAGTACCTAGGGATCCCCATCTCTTACAAAAGATTGTCCATAGCTGACTGCAATAGGCTGGTGAAGAAAATTGTTGCTAGAGTAAGGAGTCTAGATGTTAGGAAACTAAGCTATGCTGGTAGGAAGGTTCTTATTCAGGCTGTGTTTTCACAACTTCATACTTACTAGGCTAGAATTTTCCTCATCCCCACAACAGTCATTAAGAAGATTGAGGGGATCTGCAGAAATTTCCTATGGTCTGGTGATGATCAGTTCAAATCTCCTTTGGTTTCTTGGGATCAATGCTGGAACCCTAAGAAATATGGTGGTTTAGGTTTTCTCAACTATTCAGATTGGAACAAAGCGAGCATTGCCAAGTTTACCTGGTGGATTGATTGTAAGCAAGATCACTTATGGATCAAGTGGGTGTATGCTATTTACATTAAGAACAGGAACTGGTGGGAGTACTCTCCTTCTATCAATTCCAGTTGGGCATGGAGGTAAATTTGCAAAGTTAAGGAGATGTTTAAAAGTGGTTATATCAATAACTCTTGGCAAACAGGTGGTTCTTATACTGTTTAGAGTGGCTGTGACTGGCTACATCCTCCTACTACCAGAGTTCGTTGGTGGCCTATTGTCTGGAACATACTAAATGTGCCTAAAAATTCATTCATCTTATGGCTCTACAGTCTGAATAGGCTCTCTACTAGGGACACAATGTTTCAGCATGGGATTACCCAGGTAACAGCTTGCCTCCTTTGTCAGCAGACTGATGAAACCAGAACTCATCTATTCTTTCAGTGTGAGTACAGTTTTAAGTGTTTGAAGTTAGTTCAGGCCTGGTTGGGGTTTAATTTGTATGGTGCAGAACCACTTCAATGGTGTCTATCTTGGAGATGTGCTTCCCTTCTGAAAAAGCAGGTTATTTTGCAGGGATTGCCAGCCTAATTTATCATCTATGGTGTGCTCGTAACAAATGTAGGATGGAGGAGGCTCTTCCTCTTCCCAATGTCCTGTTTAACAAAATTAAGGTGTCTTTTCTTGGTAGAATTGAGAGTAGAGTTTATAATTGTAGTTCATGTATTAACTGCTCTTGGCTTAAAAGCATAGGAGTTTGTTGCTAGGGCTATCTTTGCCTAGCATGATGGAGTCTTGTATTGGTGATGTAATTGCTTCGGGTTTATGATTAATAAAGTTCACATTTCACCAAAAAAAATAATTTGATTAGCTAGGTGGCCATACTAGGATTTATCCGTTTTTGCATGTTTTATTTATTTTATGCTAGTTCATCATGCTGAAATCGCCACACATGCATTTTATTTGGTTTCATGCTTTTATTTTTCTATTGTCGATTTAAAGTTATCGAAAATTCACCTAGTTAGTTCACTTAAAGGAGAATGATAACTAATTGACAAGATCTCTCACATTCTTTTATTTTAACATTGAGATTAGCCTTACCAATTATTAACACCTATGAATCCCTTGTTCATTAGAGCCACGCTCGCCCAAGCGGGGTGTTCTCTTTTTAGCTCAGGTAAGTAGAGTGATAAGGGTTATCACACGCCAAAATTGGTTGGACTCAATGAGGTATAAGACGGTCTTATATTCCGGGGCTAGTAGATGGATTTGTTGAAATCTGTCGACCAAGAGTTCTAATGGTAGAATTAGTCAAGTGTTGACTTACCGAATTTAGATAATTATGGGTTGTTTCGCTCAAGCGATGCCTATTTTTGTCAAAAGACAGATCTTGGAATCATTTATATAATTTAGTGAGAGATCATTATATAAATGGACTTGTTAAAAATGTTTATCAAGTTTTTATAACATTGAATGTTAATTTTTCCTATTTTTCGTTCATATTCATAAACGTATTTTCTATGACATCGCGCATTTCATCCTCTATTTATTATTATATTCATTTCGTTCTTTCATAGAAAGTGGCTTCTTTGAAAGAATTCGGTAGCAATGATTGGAAATATGATTTACCAAATCACCTACGTAGCTTATAACGATTTTTGCGATTATTTTGCAACCAGCGTCCATACATATTAAAAAGGGATTTCATGTTGCAAACTCTTATTACGAGTTTAAATGAGAGTCACATTTTATCAAGAGTGTCTTGATTTAGAAAGTGACACATCCGTCATGATGATGACATATTAGTTTTAATTACTCCAGAGTAATTCAAAAGTTTGCAAAAAGAGTTTTCAAAAACACAAAGAATACTCCAATATGATACCATCAAATGGCTCACTTCGAGAAAGGCCAAATCGATTGTTTATGCGCTAAAGAGTTTAAGCATATGATGACAACTGAACGGTTAGGTAGTCCAATTTCGCAAGAAGTTGAGATTTTGCCACATGTTGCACTCACTTTATAGTAGTTTACTCTTACTAAGTGTATAAAATATTACGAATGACATGAAGAGAGGTCTTCATGAGATTCATTTTTGCTTGTTGAGGCAAAGAGGAATGTGAAAGTGAGTGGGAGTTAAGAAGAAGTAACCCGGCCTAGATGTATGCGATATGACAAAGTTGAAGGAGACATCTACCCAAAGGATAAGCTAGTTCCACTATCTTGGTATGAGATACCAAGTAAGGATCATTTCTTTGTAAAGAATTTTACATGAATTCATAAAACGTAAGACGTCTAGCATAGGACATTTTTATATCGAAAAGATGCTAGAGTAGCAACGATTTCGATAGGGACAAATGTACCTAAATTTGGTTTTAAAAAGAATGTAATCATCTATGTTTATACATAGAAGGCATTACTCATGTAATTTAAAACAAAAGGTTGTACCTACTCCTATGATAACTTGGTGGTTGGTTTAGACCACACAAGTTAGAGGTATTTTACATTCTTCACGAAAACTAAATATTATACTATCTTGTAGATTTTAAAGTCTCTAATCCGGTGAACCCAATTGATCAAAACTCAAGTAAATTCGTTTAATATAAACAATAAACACATCGAACAACCATTTGATTGAGAATCTTATGGTGTGTGTGCATGTATTATGTTTTCTTTTGGAAAAAAGAAACACAAATAGTGAGGTGATTGACCATAATATACATACGGATGTGTAAGGCCAACAGTAGGTTATATATACTTCGTTACTTTTACCGTAATGTTAAGTAGATATGAAAACTTCGTATCTATTTAGTAAGACATAAAAGTGATTTTTGAAACGTGGAATATTTTCAAAATGACGTAGTAAACCAAAAGCACGACAAGATCAAAATGTTGATTGGAAATTTCAAAGTAATGACTTTGAAGGTCAAATGTGTAATATCAAGTAATGACCTTGACGATCACTAAGAAGATTGTGAACCAGTTCACATATACCTTCTCATAGGGACACCATAGAGTATGGTGTAGTCAAGAAGATAAACCGAACTTTATGAGATATAGTTTGAGGTTTTTCGCAATTTTGTAAGCTATTTTCTCACTAAAAGTTTAAAATCCGACTATAATAGCCTAAATGACTCCATATGAGATATGGATAGGGAGGGTCCCTAACTTGTCATTTTTATACATTTGGGACCATAAATGTTTATGTTCAGAGCCAATTTATGTATTTGTGAGGGTTATCCAAAATTGAACCACTTGGTTTTTACTCCTCCAAAACGAGAACAAAGAGTTTGTGGGTCGTAATGCTATCTTTCTAGAAAGATTTTCATTTTCAGAAAGACAGAGTGGGAGAAATTTTGAACTTACGGAAGTCCAAGACCCACAAACTGAGTACAATGCAAGAAGACGTTGTTTATTGAGGCTCAGTGGTTATAAGGACTTAATTTTGCGATAATATTGCGTTACTTTTCGAAAGTCACGAATCTTCAACCCTCATCAAAAGCTTTTCTATAGTATGATCTCTATGTGATGGCGTGACACCATGCAATGCGAATTGGTCTTCTTGCACAAGATGTGATAAGGAAGAAAACATGAGATGTTTTCGAGACTTGATTTGGGGCAAAAACTTTGCACCAAATTAGGTTACCCTGATCTTGTCATAAAGGTTACATAAGATGTTTCAATTTTGAGTTGGTTACAGAGAGTTTGTGACAACCCAAATGCCTTTATCAATTCGTATGTTCTTAACAATATAGCCTCTCATAAGAATGAGATTCGGCAAAAGATAACGAAACCTTCTCCTTGAATTTAACTCATGAAGGGAGAAGTTTTGTTGATCTTGTCAATACTAAGAAGCCTAGCATGCTTGAAAGATCCCTTTTCTGATCTTATATACGTCAAGGAATTGGAACCTTGGGTTCAATCATGTCGTTAATCAGAATGGTATTACTCAAGTTGTCGAGGTACCATGATGATACATGGAGTTTAGTGGGAGCTAAGGTGAGTTTCTTAGTCTAAATATGTGTTTTGACATATTAGTGATTAGAAATATTCTCGGGTGAATACTTGAGAGTAGCATGACGCATGTTAAATATCCGGATCTAATGAGATAGATCTCCATGGATATTAGCATTTTAGTCGAGAGACTTATGTGATAAGATTCTTGACTCGTTCAAGTTGTTGAACACAATATAATCTCTTTAGCTTCCGCTGCAAGATTTATTAAATATGCTAAAAGCTGCTCTCGTCGGGACTTATCATATTGAGAATATGAGAAGTCATTACCAAATCATTTCCTAGTGAGTGTCACTAAATGATTATCAAGAACATCCTTGAGTACTTGAGAAGCACTAAGGATTTACTCTTGTTGTTTGGAGGAATTTATGAATTTCGTGTAAAAGGGTTACACGATAACATTTCTATGCTTATAAGATGTTATGGGCCTAGTTAAGGAATGGTTATCGTGTAAAAGTGTTATGTGCATAAGGAATAATATGTATAAGGAGTTATACATATATGTATAAAAGATGTCATATGAAGGATGTGTATGTATAAGTGTTATACGTACAAATCATGAAAGAAAGCTAAGTACATTACAACATCCGATGTTGTAAAAGAGACAGTTGATATCCGGAGTTTAATTGAACTAGAGTAGTTCTGTTAGCCAAATATTGTCTCCCGAGAGACTATGAAAACAGTGGGAGTGTTTGACTGGCTTTATAACCAGGGTCTAAAAACTTGTTTAGACATACATGTACTCAGAAAGGCTCTATGTGATGAAAGTATTACATAGAACAAAAGGAAAAGAGCAATGGAAACTAGAGTGATACAACTGTTGCTAATCCTTTAGCCAAAGCCATTGGCATAAGGTTGACATGATTGTTATGTCATCTCAATGTGATTGAGGTGTATACCTTAATTGCTGAAGATTGGTATGTAAATATTGGATAGAGTATTGATATTTACATAAGTGATGATCGCATTCATTATTTGAGTCTCTTTAAGAATTCAATTATTCAGTTTGACTAAAAACATTGAATACCTTGTTTATCCGAATTGGTTGTGGAGACAATGTTGAATCCTAATTCAAGTGAATAGGATGAACATTGTATTGGCCCCTAGTCAGTTAATGAGGTGACGTCTCGGAGTGACTAGATTGTAAGTCGATTGATGATAGGTTCAGCACCATAACGTCATATGGATGACTAATCGTTTACATAGGCAGACTGTTGGACACTTTGCCGGGCAGTGACATTTATAGAGTCTCTTAGATCTATAACAGACGCCTGGTCATGGCAGGGACTTCTATGATATTCCTATGAGTTGATTCTTTAAACTGGAGACTATTATCTGAGCCAGTGCAGTTTTCGAGTGACTTTGGTTTTTGTCCTAGGTCGTGCCGTGAAAGGAGACCAAAGGGCATCTACTAGGTCATGGTGATCTGTATTGTGCAAAAGGATAGATAGGGCAAACAGGAATTGTCCACCCACGTTGGGTTTATACATCTCTTGGCCACTCGAGGAGTTGTGACTGGAAAATGTGTGGCCACGCTCGGAAGTAATCTATGGTATATTTTTCTGGTCTTGCAGTCATACTCCTGATCGAGAAAACCACTCACGATATGTTCATGTACAAGTGCGACCTGAAAGACACCTTGCATTGAGTGGGAGATTGTTATTAAAATGGACAAGAGAATCGGTACCCTTGTATAGTATAAGCAGTATATTGTTGGGATAAGGTGTTATCCACAATTGTGTGTTATAATCATCACACAACTTGTCTTGGACAAGTGGGAGATTGTTGGAGTAGTTGTCCTCCACAATAGTGCGTGATCTCATTAAATCTCATTAAGGAATATGCATGGGATATTCATTGGCAATACTAATAAGTTGATCAACATATATCGGTAACGGTTGGCCAACTAGGGTTTGACGTTACTGTCGTGAGACGGCGGTGTTCAGCTGATCCCTTTCGATCACACCTAAAGGAACGAACCCCAACACGAAAACTAAATAATTGTATGAGATACAGTTTAATTAGTCCCTTGATAAATTGACTAAGTAGTTAGCCGATTAATTAATTTAGAGAGATATCGAGTTGTGAACTCGAGGCACGGAAATTATTATTTAATTATGCGATAATTGAATAATAAATTTTTGAGACGGGAATTAATGATTAAACGGTTAATTATTAAATTAGTACTAATTTACTAATGTGATTAGTATTGGTACGTAAAATATATGTGTAGCTGTACACATATATTTACGGAGTGTTTTAGACGAATTTAGTTGGGAAGCATTTAAACATAAATCGATGTTTAAATAAAATTTACATGTATTTGTGCGATAAATATAAGAACCAAAATGGACCCGTAAATAGGTCATTTTGGACCGAGTAAGTGCATGTGGTAGTGTGTGTGTGTGTTGCTTTATACACCATCATTTCTCTTACACATTTTACTTCCCCATAATTATTTTTGTTCTAACCCATTCACATGAGGATTGAGTGTAATTAAAATAAGAAAAAGTGACATTCCACCCTCCCTCTTCCAACCGTCCCACACTCCTCTTTCTCCACTTTTATTGTTTATTTTTCACTTCACTTTCTCTTTTGCATGTGGAGAAAAATAAAAGAGTTGATCTCTTTAAAAATCAAAAGAATATTATTAAGAGTTAATAATTCAAAACAAAATTACTAAGAGTGTTAGTAATAGATTTGTATATTTTTCAAGGGCAATCTTACATAATATCTAGTTAATATTAGTGAGATTTTGGGCTAAGTTCTTGGGTGCTTAAGAAAGGAGGTGTTCTATCTTGGACACTTGAAGATGTAGGATCTTGCCATTTATTTTAAGCTCAAGAACAACAAGATAGGAGATCTTGTTGTGCCCAAATACTACCATTTCTCAATGTAAGGAGAATTTGTTTTTCCTCATCTTTTATTTTAATAGGCTAATATATTACATGCATAATGCATAGATCCAAAGATTTCTAAAATAAAGAAATTTTGATAACCTAATTAGAGAGGTCTAATTTTGGGGTTATGGACTTTCACTAATTTGGCAGCATTCCGACTTAAAACATTCTTTTTTCAAGAGAGGTAAGTTCAAAAGTTCGGGTTTGAAAACATGGACTATTTTTCGAAAAAATGGGTTGAACATGACTCAAATTTCGAAAAAACAACGGT
Organism: Silene latifolia; assembly: GCF_048544455.1. NCBI lineage: Eukaryota > Viridiplantae > Streptophyta > Magnoliopsida > Caryophyllales > Caryophyllaceae > Silene > Silene latifolia. Next base: position 45,667,282 of record NC_133533.1, on the reverse strand, counting down.
TTTTTTTTTATAAAAAAAACGTGATTTTCAAAAAAAAAAAAAAAGAGACTTGACACGGGATTCACATAGCAAGTAGCCATTCGCATACGAGCATGCATGCTAGACTCAACTAAGTCTCGGTCGGTCTTCTAAATTGGGTCTATACCAATGATCCCACTTCAGCTTGGAAGTCAAGCCTCCCATAAGCCCGTCGCTTATGGTAGAACAAGTACTTGAAGATTCAGTAAGGACCACCTTTGTACTTAAACCGGCCATAGTAGACGTCATCTCTTTACCTTGAAAACCGATCTACTTACAATATAGGCTGAAATGGGTATACTTATTGGTCTCCTACCAAATTAGTCTTCCTAAAAACCGAGTGCCCCAAAGATGAATTTAGACCCAATAGTAGGATCTACTCCTCAAGGAATTGTACCAAGGTAATCACTCTTAATTCATATACTAATTTATGTACTAGAAATTAGAATATGAGCCCTTAAAATATAACTAATATTATTAGATTACTACTACTAGTAATGTTGTGATAATATTAGAGATTTGTGAGATTTACTTCTTAAGCCTTCTAAAACAAGTTAGAGAGAGAATAAAAATTATCAATAATGATAAGTTTATATGAATGAATTGTATGTCAAATAAGAAGCGAGAAACTCTCCTTATTCTACTAGGGTAGCCGGATGGTCCAAAGGGAAGGGTGCCCAATACTTGCACATATTTGTTCTTCTCAAGATACATAGGGTAGGGCTAGGTTTAGGTCTATTTTAGAAACATAATCGTTGTGTCTAATTCTCAAATAGAGCAACAATTAAGTCCTAAAACTACCTAACCCCCTCCACTTTCACGGCACACACAACATTAAGGGGTACCATTTTAAGTTTGTCAATTGTCAATTTGTGTGGTGTGACATATTAAACATGTTACTAGACATGTTGTTTAATAATGCATTTTTAACTTATTAAAAATCATTATATATAAACAAAATAAATCACATACAAAATTAACTAGTACTTCATAATTACAAATACCTAAAATGGGTCATAGAATTATAAATCACAACTACTTGTTTTTATAATAAACCATTCATTCTTATTTTAATTGTTTCATAAACAATATATAAACCTTAAGTAATAAAACGATTTAATTACTTAGTACGAATCTTATTTAATCAAATTACAATAAGATACGTATTTTTACTCACAAAATCAATTGTTCAATTTTAAGGAATTAATTAACTTGTATCATCATACAATTAATTAATTGATCAATTAAGAGTGTTAACCTAGAGGTATGACCTTAAGGGATCAACTGATCACCACCGTCATATGACAGTACTGTCAAACTCTAGTCAGCCAATCATTACTGATTAATGTGGATCAGTTGATAATAAAATATTACTTTCCCTCAGCATTCTTAATATGAGATTTAAACATGTGATCGCATTATTGTCGAGGACACATACTCCAACAATCTCCCAATTGTCCGCGACAAGTGTGCGTCACCAATTCTCTTGTCCTATTACTATCTCCCACTCAATGCAAGGTGTCTTGCAGGTCGTACTTGCATTTGTTCATATCATAAATGGTTTCCTCGATCTGGGGAATAACTGTCTGACCGGAATTATCTACCGTAGATACCTTCCGAGCGTGGCCACGCATTTCCAGTTCATTACTCCTCGAGTGGCCTTGAGATATAAGATAATCCTGACAGGGATGGACAATTCCTATCGTACTCTTCCCTTGGAATAGCCACAACTCATCATGACCCAAAATATGACCATATGACCCCAATTACGAAGGTCGTAGAACATAAATCAAAGTCATTCTGAAACTTGTGCCTTCTTAGGCGAACATTCTTTAGTCAAAGAATTGACTCATAAGAATACTATAGTAGCTCTTGCCACGACCAGGCTATAAAAATTTCCAGAACTCTATAAGCGATCATAAGCCAGACAGAGTGTCCCTCACAGTCTGCCCATGTGATCGACTAGTCATCTCTCATGACTTTATGGTACTTGAACTCGCCATCAATCGCGTCACACTCTAGTTGCTTAGAGATGTCACCTCATATAAGTAACTAGGGGCGAGTCCTATGTTAATCCAGTTCACTTTAATGGGGTTCAATATTGTTTCAACAACCCATTTGGATATAACAAGGTACAAGATGAGTTAACGATAACTCAAACAATAAATATGATTATCACATACGAGTAGTCAATACCATATTACTTTTGTATGTCTTATAATCAGAAGTGTATTTATACACTTGTCAAATGCAATAAATTTTTAGCTCGTGGACATACCATGTTTCCAAATGTTCAAACTTTATGAATTGCGATTTTCTTCAATTTCATGTTATCTCTTATAGCATGAACTTTACTAAGTACATGTCTAGACTTCGTTCAAGACTCAGGCTCTTTAACTTGAAAGAAGCTCTCGCTATTATCATATAACTTGTGATGTGGGTTTTGGTGGACAACACTACTTGTAGTTTTTAAAGTACACCACCTAATCACAACGTACTTAGGTTCATTTCGTAGAATCTTGCAATGGATGACAATAAAATACCCTTTCTAGTCATTTTCTCCTTAGGTCAATAAAACTAGCCTCGAATTTTCACAAATCCAAATGAGTTTGGAAACTTGAGTTTGTGTAACCACTTAACACACAACTTATTATTCTTCCAAACTCTAGGACAGACCATTAGTTCTCCTTGAGAATTCATGACGGTTCCTTAAGGCTTACCAATGACTCTCATATGGGTTAGCATGTTATCGACTCTTCATGCTCCAAGCATGCGATTCATCTAGGACATGTGCATTATGGCATACATGATTATTCTAATGGCGGAAACATTAGTAATTAATATCATGTAGACAACAGTTCTTAGGTTCATATGAATAATCATAATTCTATGATAATTCAATTTTTCATAAATATGAAAAACCTACTTAACTTGTTGATATCTTTAAGATGAAGGATCATTATTAACATAAGATACCCATCTAAGTGTCAATCCAACATCCCATGTTATAATAGATTTGCGTAATGTCTAATTTCATCCAGAATTGAAAACCTAATTCCTTCTTTATGAAAGACAGTATTTGCACGTCATTCCCAATCAGCTATGCAATTCTTGAAGGTTGATTGCTCCCACTGAATTTCATGTCTAAGCATGACTGTTACTGATTCCCACTTAATTCCATGTGTACTCATGTTTTGTTTTTGACAACTCATTCGAAACATTACATGAATTGGAATGATCATTGCTCTTTTATGTATTAGTTAAAATCGTATATGTCTTCACATATCCCTTTCAAAATACCTATTTGGAAAGTGGTTTTAATACCTTATTTATTTTCATAATGAGGTATAGCAATGATTTGAATCTTTAGCATAGTTAACAATTAATTTAGCTTTCGTAGACATCGACATGCCTCTCTATGCAACTCTTAATCATAAATTTCTATTTACTTTGGATTGGTCTCAACAATCCCAAATAAATCCATTTACTTGCATAGATACCATTTTGGTTTCATAAGGCTCTTAAGTAAAATGTCGAATTTTAAAATCTCTAGTTATATCCCTATCCTAGATTAAAATCTAATTTTCCAAAGAACATATTCTTTAGTCTTTTCATAAGTCTCAAGTTTCCTTAAGAACGCTTCTTTTGGTATTCTCACGTAGTTTCCTTAAGAACATCTTCTTTTGGTCTCCTCACGCAGTTCCCTTAAGAACATCTTCTTTTGGTCTCTTCACGTAGTTCCCTTAAGAACATCTTCTTTTGGTCTCTTCACGTAGATCCCATCTAGTCAAGGTTTGTGGCTAAATTCTCTCCCACTCTGTCGGACCATATAGATATATGATTAAGTTTTGATAATGACAAGTGTGTGCTCGTTTTATATATACTCTTGCTCGTAATCGTTTGTTTAGTCTTTGTTAGATTAACTTAGGTTTACAAGTTTAGCAAGTAATGTTATAGCATTCCTAGCTATAACATTGAAGATTTGTGAGGCATCATTCAAGTAATGTTATAGCAGCTTGAGCTATAACATTGAAGATTTTTAAAGTGTCATAGTAACTGTAACAAGTTTCAAGTATGATGATCACTCAAACAAAAGGCTAGATCAAGACTTTAACAAACTCAAGATAAAGAGCTTTCGGTCAAGATAAAGAGAAGATTTTATTACTGAAGATTTCCAGGAAGATTAGCTAGTATAGGTCTTCATCTAATGACGGTATCTTAAGAAAAGAATATTGGGAAGGTAAAGTTATAGTTATTTCACCTATAACTTTACTTACCAAACTTAAAGTTATAGCTGTTTCTACTATAACTTTGGGTAGCATTTTAATAGCACGATTGTAATAGTTTTAAAATCATTTTTCAAAGGATACAATTCTTTAAACATATTTCGAAATCATATGTATCTATAGTGGAGTTGATATATGGGTTGTTATAATGGATAACTTGCATATCTCTATTGGTTAGTAAAATGACTTATGGGTCGTCATGCTACCTAGGGATTGCTAGTTTTTTAACCTAACCCTAATCCAAGAAAAGGGATTTTCATCTAGATGGACACGAGCCTAGGGTTTCGGCCGCTGGCTTTAAACCTTTGGGTTTTAGAAGTCCTCTAGTACAAGTAACCTATCTAATTAAATCTAGCTTATATTTTTATAAGATATTTTCTTATCTTAAATATATACATGATTTAATTTGTTTACTTATCTGAAAATCTTAAATATATAGTTATAGGAAAAAAATAAGATTCACTTTTATCTTATCTACCTAAACTATAATATCTTGGATTGAATTAGGAAAGAGATAGAGATTTATCTCTTGTAAGGTATGCTGCCTATCTCACGGCATCCTAGGGTTTCGTGCAAACCCTAGTTCTCTCTTCTACTATAAATACACATGATCATTCCTTGTTCTAAAGAAGCTTTTCGAAATATAAAAATCCCTTGCAAACAAATTAGAGTTTAATTTTCAAATTACTATTTTCATTGTTTTGCATTTGAAAATCTTGCGAAAAGTCGTGCTCTTTATTTGCTTATTATTTTCTTAAGGTTACGTCATAAGATAATAGTACTTCATATTGTTTCTTACTCGTTCAATTGTGTGAACACTTAGAAGAACAATCAAGTGCTTTCTTAGTAACTTAAGATAGTCAAAACCGAATATCTAGTGATATTCAAATTGAGTTATAGCTAGAGTTAGCTATACGAGTTGGGTTGATATTTTTGTAATCCGGAGTAAGGTACTAAAATTATTAATCGAGAATAGTGGACGTAGGCTTTGACGTGTGAAGCTGAAACACTTCAAATATCGTGTGTCCTTGCAGTTTTCATTTCATTCATTTCATTACGTTCATAATCATTTAGTTAATTAGTTAAAGTTTAATCAATAAACTTTAAGTAATTAATTTCCTTGACATAAAATAAAAAAGTAGGCATAATTTTTAAATACTCAATTCACCCCCCCCCCCCCCATCCCCCTCGAGTATTTCGGGTGTGATAGACTCTTCAATTGGTATCAGAGCCTCTTGCTCTTGATTGCCTAACCGCAAAGAGGCTAGATCCGTCTATCTTTTTATCTTTTTATTTTATTTTTATTCCGCTGCCTTACACGTGTGAAATGGATTCCAAGTATCTTAAGTGTCCCGTCTTTGATGGGAAAAAATTATGGACTTTGGAAAAACATGATGACACACTACATAAAAGGACATGATTGGGAGTGCTGGACGATTATAAAGAACGGACCACATAAAATTTTGGCCGCATCTTCGGAAGGCACTACCTATGAGAAAAAGGAAGAAGATTATGTTGAGGCTGATTACAAGAAGGCTGAGAAAAATACGAAAGCGATAAGCCTGTTACAAAATGGCATGACATCGACTGAATTCGATCGTTTTTCTTCTTGCACTTCGGCCAAGGAAATATGGGATGGTCTTGAGTTGGCCTATGAAGGAACATCGGCTGTAAGGAAATATCGCATTGACTTGCTGATTCAAAAATATGAACTTTTTAGAATGGAAAGGAATGAATCACTTGATAGCATGTCAGCACGATTTTCTACTATAGTCAATGAGCTCAAAAATCTTGGTAAAACTTTTAACTCCGAGGATATTGCTAGAAAAGTACTTAGGAGTCTAACCAAGAAATGGCGTCCCAAGGTCACGGTCATGAAAGAAGTCAGAGATCTCACTTCTCTTCCTTATGCAGAACTTATTGGTGCTCTCATGGCTCATGAACTCGTCTTGGAAGACGATGAGGCCGATGCCAGTAATACTAAAAGCATGGCTTTACAAGCTTCTGCTAAGGAAGAAGAAGATGTTGAAATAGAGGACGAAATGGTCTTGTTTGCTAAACGATTCAACAAACGCATCTTCAGAAATAAGCAAGCAAAATCGTTCAACAACAATAACAACAAGTTCTCTAATAAGAAAACTTCTAAGTCAAAGAATACGTTTGCTAATAGAGGATGCTTCAAGTGTGGAGAATCCAGTCATATGATTAAGGATTGTCCCACAAGGGAGAACATTAAAGACAAAGGAAAACGTGAGAAGACCAAGAAGGAATTCAAGCAAGTAATGATGGCATCATTCTGGGGAGATCTCGACCCTGAGGACGACGAAGCATCAGAAGAAGAAGAAGTTGCTAACCTATGTCTAAGCAACGTCAGTCTTGACCTCTTCTCAGACAATTATAAAGATAGCGTGGACTCCTACTGCTGCTTTTTAGGAGATTCCGATTCAGAAGAAGAAGAAGAAGAAGAAGAAGAAGAAGAAGAAGAGGTAAGTTATCTTGAACTTAAGAAAAGTGTTAAGAAATTGCCTAAGAATGCTTTAATTGAATATTTTGAACACTCTCTTGATAAGTGTCACGAACAAGAGATGGAATTGAAAGACTTGAAAGAACAAATTCTCGATATTGCTGATGAGAATCATCTCCTTAAAGCAAAGGCCAAAAAGCTCAAATCTAAAGTTACAGCTAATATGGCTACAACTTCAGATACGACAAATGCTGAGAAGAATGCTCTTGAGTCTAAAGTTATAGCTAATGAAGCTATAACCTCAGACCTGAAACTCAACATTAAGCATCTTCAAGCCAAAGTTATAGCTAGTGAACCTATAACATTGGAATTGAGGAAAGTCAAAGAGCTTCTTGAGTCCAAGGCTATGGCTAGAGAAGCCGTAATCTCAGATCAAAAGAAGGAGATTGAATCTCTAACTCGGCAGTTAAAGGAATCTAAAACCGTTCTTTCAAATACTAAAAGAACTCATACCGAGACGGTACGAGTTCTTAATGATAGATTCCAGAACTTTCGTGACAATTATGAAGAAACGCATCCTCCCAAAGGCGTAGAGTCGGACCATTCCAATTGCAATAAAGAAATACAATCCTTAAAAGAATTACTCTTGCATGCTAGAAAGGTTCATGAGAAATGGGAAGGTAGCACACGTGTTATAAATTTTCTAACTTAGCAATCGGATAACAATATGAAAATGGGATTAGGGCACGAGTGCTATGGTTGTAGAGATCACTCTAAATGCAAATCAACCCCTTCCGAACGAGATTTCAGAAGGAGAAAATATACAAATTTACCAGAATATTTGATTTGCAATTACTGTGGTCATACTGGACGTCTCCAAGAAAATTGTGTCAAATATGCTCAGGATTTAAGAAAAGGAATCAACTTTATTAAAGCATCCGATACTATTTTAGAGGATAATGATTGTACCCCATTAGAACCAAGCACAAGTGAAGAACGCAACAATGATCATCGTTGGTTCTACGATATGAGCTTTGATTTCAAGAAGGCTACCAAATCGAAACAAACACCTCAACCTAAAGAGCCCTTCAAAACCAAAGCACCTCCTAAACAACCTGAAAGACCACGACATAAGGAACCCATAACTAAACCTAAGACGGCTCCTAAACAAACCCATTCGCCTCCAAAACGAAAAGTTATAAAAAGGGTTTGGGTTAGAAAAGATCTAGTTTTTAGAGTGACTAACGTCAAAGGACCCAACTTAGCTTAGGTACCTAAAAACTGTATCTAATTATTTTACAGGTTGTGGTGAAAGAAAATAACTCATGGTACCTTGAGAGTAGATGCTCAAGGCACATGACTGGAGATGTAAATCTATTTCTTTCACTTGAACCTTTCGATGGAGGTAAGGTCACATTTGGTGATAACAAGAAGGGTAAGATCATCGGTGTTGGTAAAGTTGGAATATCCTCTTCTCATGGTATTAGTGATGTTTATCTTGTTAGTGGTCTCAAACACAATTTACTGAGTATCTCTCAATTATGCGACAAAGGAAATAAAGTTGTCTTTCATTCAGATTCTTGTCGAATAATAATTGAAGGAACAAGTAGTGTTGTGCTTGAAGGACACCGTAGAAGGAATGTTTATATGATTGACCTAAATAATATTCCTACTAATTCATTCACGTGCATGAAAGTAACAACAGATGATCCATGCCTTTGGCACAAAAGATTTGCTCACATAAATTCAACTACATTGAATAAGCTAAAGAAGTGGGATTTGGTTGAAGGACTTCCCTCAATCAAATTCGATCCAGAAACTTTATGTGATTCATGTGCCCGATGCAAACATGTGAGATCATCATTCAAACCCAAGAGAATGGTAAGTACCAAGGAACCACTAGAACTCGTGCATATGGATCTTTGTGGCCCAATGAAGGTAAGAAGTAGAGGTGGATCTAGGTATGTCTTCATTCTAGTTGATGATTATTCCAGATATGTTCGGCCAATCTTTCTCAATTCAAAATATGAGACTTTCGAAGAATTTGCAGTTCTAATGAAGCTTGCCCAAAATAAGTATAAATCTAAACTAGTTTTCATTCGTACGGATCATGGCACCGAATTTGATAATCATGCCTTTATAGAATATTTTAGGGAGAATGGTGTTGGGCATAACTTCTCAGCACCACGAACCCCACAACAAAACAGTGTTGTTGAACGTATGAATAGAACATTGGAGGATATGGCACGCACAATGTTATTGTGCATTGGCCTACCTCGAAATTTCTGGGCTGAAGCTATTAGTACTGCATGCTATGTTTATAATCGAGCTTTGATTAGACCCATTCTCAAGAAGACTTCTTATGAGCTCCTTAGGGGACGTAAACCTAACATATTACATCAACGTTGCTTTGAGAGTAAATGTTTTGTCCATAATATTGGCAAAAATAGATTAAGCAAATTCGATACTAGAAGTGACAAAGCGATGTTCAATAAGAGAACTTTATGCATCGAAGAAGGTGTTCATATTGTTTTTGATGAGAATAATATGTTTGATAAAGCTAAATAGGATGGGGAAGAAGATTTGAACGAACCTGATTTCCGACTATCCAGGGATGAGCTTCTAGAATTGGATGAGGAAGATAAGGAAATTGAGGGCACAAATGATGAACAAAGAAGCCCTTCGAATGATAAAGGAAAGAGAACTGAGAGTTTAGTTGATGATTCTAAAACCTCTTCTCAATCTAAGAAATTGGAGGATAAAGTTATAACTGATGAAGCTATAATTTCAACTCAAAATCAACGAACTAAGTCCAATGTTATAACTGATTCTGTTATAACCCCAGGCTTGGATTCAGGGGGAATAAGGCTTGAACCCTAATCATTCGAAGATGACGAAACTAGTTCAGATGAAGATGTGCCCCCTATTTCAAAGAAATGGAGATATAAGGATTCTCATCCAATGGAAACCATCCTAGGAAGTTTGAATGAAGGCGTTCGAACTCGTAAAAGACTTAACAACTTTTGCTCATTCTACTCCTTCCTTTCAACCATTGAGCCAACAAATATCAAAGAAGCACTTGCCGAACCATATTGGATCGTTGCTATGCAAGAAGAGCTTCAACAGTTCGAACAGAACAAAGTGTGGCATTTAGTTTCAAGACCTAAAGACCGAACGGTTATCGGTACGAGATGGGTTTTTAGAAACAAGTTGGACGATACAGGAGTTAATGTACGAAATAAAGCTAGATTGTTTGTACAAGGGTATAATCAACAAGAAGGAATTGACTATGATGAGACCTTCGCTCCTGTAGCCATACTTGAGGCTATTAGATTATTAATAGCGTTTGCTGCTCATAATGGAATTAAACTTTATCAAATGAACGCTAAGACAACTTTTCTTAACGGTTATTTGAATGAGGAGGTTTTTGTCGAACAACCCCCAGGATTTCTCGATAGCAAGTTTCAAGACCATGTTTTCAAATTAGATAAAGCCATGTATGGTTTGAAACAAGCTCCGAGGTTGTGGTATGACAGATTGTCAAAATATCTTCTTGAAAGTGGTTTTAAAAGAGGATCTGTCGATAAAACCTTTTTTCTGAAAACTGAGGATTCCGATTTATTAGTTGTACAAATATACGTTGACGATATTATTTTTGGTTCAACTAATAATCGTTTATGTAAGTACTTTTAAGATTTAATGACCTCAAAATTCGTGATGAGCATGATGGGAGAACTCAAGTTCTTCCTTGGACTCCAGATTCAACAAACTTCTGAAGGAATTATGATATACCAACAAAAATACATCAAGGAGCTAATCAAAAAATTCGGTATGGAAAATTCTAATTCTAAACCAACTCCTATGGGTATTGAGAAGAAGTTGACTTTGGATGAAAACGGTAAGTCTGTCTATGAGACGACTTATCGAGGTATGCTCGGCTCACTTCTTTATTTAACTACAAGTCGTCCGGATATTATGTTTAGTGTATGCGTATGTGCTCAATTCAAATCGTGCCCTAAAGAATCCTATATGATTGAAGTCAAAAGAATATTGAAATATTTAATTGGTACATCTAAATTATATCTATGGTATCCTCTTGAGTGTAATTTCGATCTTATAGGGTATTCAGATGCAGATTATGCAGGTTGTTCACTTGACAGAAAAGTACTTCCGGCATAGCCACGTTTGTTGGACCATGTATTATCACGTGGGGGTCAAAGAAGTAAAATTCCGTTGCGTTATCTACTGCTGAAGCGGAATACATTGCCGCTGGGCTGGTATGTTCTCAACTTTTATGGCTTAAGCAACAATTATGTGATTACGGTGTTAATGTTGGATGTATACCTATTTTATGTGATAACATGAGTGCCATAATTATATCTAAGAACCCTGCACAGCACTCACGAACTAAACATATAGACATTAGACACCATTTTCTACGTGATCATGTAGATAAGGGCAACATAAGACTGGAATTTTGTAGTACAGAAAAACAATGGGCTGACATTTTTACCAAAGCATTGGCTAGAGAACATTTTGAGATTTTGCGGTTGGAAATTGGTTTAATTGGTGGCAACTAAACTTGTCACAAATATTTTATTCTCCATATGACTGACTAGATTTGACGAGATTGTATGACTGTGTCCGTATTTTTCGTTGCAAGTTTATTTATGTCAAATGTTATATTATATTATGAGAATATTCCATTTTCTAGTCATGTATATCTTAAGTTTTATTACGAACCAAAAGTCGTAACAAATTGCTTCTAATTTCTTGCCTTAACCGAAATTCTCCACCAAATTATATCTCTTGCCATATCTTATCATATCTTATAAACAATCTACCCTAACCACTTGTTTTATCTTTTGGTAAGTAAATAAAAAAAAAAGAGAGATTTGTTTACCTACTTCCACACGCCACCTCCACCTTCCTTATTTCCCTTAAACTCTTTTACCATAATTCAATTATCACTTCCCATAAATACCCACCTCCCATCGTCACAATCAAAACACAACACCCAAAGATTTTATTTTTAGACTTTTCTACACACAACCTCCAAAATCCAATCATCATTATGACTCCTCCCTCAACTCGCTTTCACTCACCCTCAACTCGGTCCACAACTCGGACCGGGTCCTCCAAATCACCATGCAACAAAACCTATGTTCCTCTCAAAACTCCCACACCTTCATCAAACCTAAAACCAACTAACCCCGATCATAACCGGGTTGATCCTAACTTAGAAGGGAAAAAACGGAAATTAAATAAAGGGAAAAAGAAGGTCGTAGGGTTTGAAGGTTCAGTGGAAGAAACTGAGGTTGTAGCTACTCAAGAAGGTCATCAAAGGGTCATGTTTCGAGAGTATATGTCGAATGCAACATCAATGGGGCTTGATAAGCTTCGACTCACCGCGGATAAGAGAACCCAAGTCAATAATGTTATGCGGTATGGTATTCATGGTGGTCGTTCCTACTCCGATAAATGGTATGGAAAAATCGAAGCTTTACAATTCTTTAAGGATTGCTTGAACTTTCAAGAATGGAAGAAAGTTTGTTCTTTTGTTGGTCCGGTTTATCCTATTGAGGTAATCCAATTTTACTCTTCCATCTCCGTAAAAAATAATGTGTTGCATGAGATGGTGAATGATTCCGAAGTCAAAATCTCCCTTGCCGATTTTTGTACTCTGTTTTCGGTTCCTGATGATGGGATCGAAATAAATCCGAGTGCGGAATGGGGAGATATGACGGAGGAAGAAAAGCTTAAAATTAAGAAGTCTTTTTGATGTTGATGCTATGGGGTGAAGTAATATGCTTGCGGGGTCGTTCACTCCAAAATTGAAATTTTTTCTTAATTTTCATGGGAATACGGTTGTTCCGAGGAGGGGTGGTCGTGATAAGTTATCAAGCTATGAGATGGTATTGATGTCTAAGTGGCTTGAAGGGTCCAAAGTTAGTCTCCCTCGTCTCGTATTTCATAAAATCGTTCAAACAAGTATTTCCGTCACCGAGGAGAAGTTTTATACTACTTTGGATTTGCCGTATGGTATGTGGGTCTCTCGGCTTTTGGAACAAAAAGGAGCTATTGGGTCTACTAGCTATGGTGTAGTGGTGAAAGATGAGATGTGTGACACTCATCTTAAATTTATGAAGATGGGTGCAATTGGACCCGATTTGGTGTTTTTAGCAAAAGGAAATGTGGTGGAGAAATCGTCGGATGTGGTGTCGGTTGTTGAACAAAAGTTGGAGTTGTTTATGGCAAGTATTTGTGAGAAAATGGATACACAAAATAAGATGGTTGCAGAGTTGGTCTTGGGTTTGGGACAAGACAAGAATGGGGCTTCGGGTTCGAAGGGTTCCGATCTTGCCGAAGTCTTGTCTTATGTGCATGGGTTAGAAGCTAGGGTTGATGCTATGGCTAAGGATGCGGCTAGGGCGGCCAAAGAGTGTGTTCGTCATTCTGGATCGTTGGCTAACTTAGCTAGTCAAGGTGGGGCAATATGGCATGAACGGAAGGCTATGCATGAGGATATGCGGGTTGTTTACGAGGCTAATAAAGCCTTGTCATTGAAAGTGCTCAATTTCGAGAGGTGTCTCACGGCACAAGCTAACCATGTCCGTTCCTGCTTTGATCGTCTTGACTCTCTTGAGTTTAGGACCCGTCCCGGTTATGTGAACCCAAATGTCGTGAAACGCGACTTCCTTGACTCATCATCATCCTTACCTTTTTTTTCTTTTTATTAGGCTTTCTATTTTGCATAATTGTCTAATTCGGCCCATTTTGGCTTACTCTTCCATTCGGCCCATTTGGCTTTATCCCTTGTCTCCTTATTCGGCCCAATTGGCAATTAGACTACTTTGGTTTGTAGTACTCTTATTTTATATTTGGCATGCTGTATGTAGAATATTTTCTCATTTTATAATCTTTCTTTGCATGATTAATACGTGTCTCGATCTATATCAATCTAGTTGTTTTATGTCTTTTCGATGATGTCAAGAGGGGGAAGAAATTATCGTGACTTAAGTATTTGCCTAAGCTTTCTCCTTGTCAGAACCTTTAATCTCTTAAGGTCCTTAGATGCTATATGTTGTATATAAGTGGATTGTTCTTGCGTTCAACTCACTATGACTTTTATAGTATTATGTTCGGGGGTAACGTTCACTTAGTCACAAATCATAAGAGACTTGTCATCATCAAAAAGGGAGAGTTTGTTGGATCATATAGATATATGATTAAGTTTTGATAATGACAAGTGTGTGCTCGTTTTATATATATTGTTGCTCGTAATCGTTTGTTTAGTCTTTGTTAGATTAACTTAGGTTTACAAGTTTAGCAAGTAATGTTATAGCATTCTTAGCTATAACATTGAAGATTTGTGAGGCATCATTCAAGTAATGTTATAACAGCTTGAGCTATAACATTGAAGATTTTTAAAGCGTCATAGTAACTGTAACAAGTTTCAAGTATGATGATCACTCAAGCAAAAGGCTAGATCAAGTCTTTAACAAACTCAAGATAAAGAGCTTTTGGTCAAGATAAAGAGAAGATTCTATCAATGAAGATCTCCAGGGAGATTAGCTAGTATAGGTCTTCATCTAATGACGGTATCTTAAGAAAAGAATATTGGGAAGGTAAAGTTATAGCTATTTCACCTATAACTTTACTTACCAAACTTAAAGTTATAGCTGTTTCTACTATAACTTTGGGTAGCATTTTAATAGCACGATTTTAATAGTTTTAAAATCATTTTTCAAAGGATAAAATTCTTTAAACATATTTCGAAATCACATGTATCTATAGTGGAGTTGATATATGGGTTGTTATAATGGATAACTTGCATATCTCTATTGGTTAGTAAAACGACTTATGGGTCGTCATGCTACCTAGGGATTGCTAGTTTTTTAACCTAACCCTAATCCAAGAAAAGGGATTTTCATCTAGATGGACACGGGCCTAGGGTTTCGGCCGCTGGCTTTAAACCTTTGGGTTTTAGAAGTCCTCTAGTACAAGTAACCTATCTAATTAAATCTAGCTTATATTTTTATAAGATATTTTATTATCTTAAATATATACATGATTTAATTTGTTTACTTATCTGAAAATCTTAAATATATAGTTATAGGAAAAAAATAAGATTCACTTTTATCTTATTTACCTAAACTATAATATCTTGGATTGAATTAGGAAAGAGATAGAGATTTATCTCTTGTAAGGTATGCTGCCTATCTCACGGCGTCCTAGGGTTTCGTGCAAACCCTAGTTCTCTCTTCTACTATAAATACACATGATCATTCCTTGTTCTAAAGAAGCTTTTCGAAATATAAAAATCCCTTGCAAACAAATTAGAGTTTAATTTTCAAATTACAATTTTCATTGTTTTGCATTTGAAAATCTTGCGAAAAGTCGTGCTCTTTATTTGCTTATTATTTTCTTAAGGTTACGTCATAAGATAATAGTACTTCATATTGTTTCTTACTCGTTCAATTGTGTGAACACTTAGAAGAACAATCAAGTGCTTTCTTAGTAACTTAAGATAGTCAAAACCGAATATCTAGTGATATTCAAATTGAGTTATAGCTAGAGTTAGCTATACGAGTTGGGTTGATAATTTTGTAATCCGGAGTAAGGTACTAAAATTATTAATCGAGAATAGTGGACGTAGGCTTCGACGTGTGAAGCTGAACCACTTCAAATATCGTGTGTCCTTGCAGTTTTCATTTCATTCATTTCATTACGTTCATAATCATTTAGTTAATTAGTTAAAGTTTAATCAATAAACTTTAAGTAATTAATTTCCTTGACATAAAATAAAAAGTAGGCATAATTTTTAAATACTCAATTCACCCCCCCCCTCGAGTATTTCGGGTGTGATAGACTCTTCACACTCTATCTTTAGGAAAAATACACTTTTTCTGCAAAGATAGCTTTTAAGCCACAAATAATGATGGTGAAGGAGGAAAAGATATCACATTTTAACTTATAGTGATTAAATTTGAGACATATTGAAAACATAATATAGACTAGATGATTGAATTTGATAGATGTATCAAATAAGGTTGGTAACGTTCCCTAGTGTGAATTCAATAACTAAACATAACTTCATAATTGATCTTTCATAAGTAAGTTGTGACTTTAGTCACATGATACAAGGAGAATCGAATTCATAGCGTATGGACATATAACGATTCGATCATTACATTTGTCTAATGATCAATTTGAGTTGATAAAATCTTAATGTTTCTCGATAGAAGTAGTGTATGATGACAAATTTTAGAACAAACGATACGATAAGGTGAGTGACTTGGGTTACAAAACAAGTCACCAATATCCAAAATATAACCATTGTTTAAAGGAAAGAAACAAATTTCCAATAAGTCGAACGAGGAAATCAAAAGAGTTCTAAAATTTCAAAATACGATAATAAAGACAAAGCAAAATGAGGCCAAGCCTCCATAGATCTAGCATTATGGGCGGCTACATATAGCATCCCTTAATATCTTCTAAGCTTGCTTTTCTTTGCCCTTGTCCTCGCTTGGATGCCCTAATTACAATAAAAAGGGTAATCATCACAACTTGTATCAAAATACCAAAGTTGAGATTGAAACATAAAAGATAGGGATAGTTATTTACCTACTGGAACAATCTTTCTAGCTTTGATATCGCCAAGATATTTAGGACAATTCCTCTTCCAATGCCCAACACTATAACTATAATGGCATTTGTCCTCGGAGGAGGCACCCTTTTTGGACTTAGAGAAGCTAGCTTCAAAAGCCTTCCCTTTGCCCTTGTTGGGAGTTGGCTTCTTACTCTTATTGCCACCTTTCTTGAATTTCCCTTTGCTCTTTTGATTAATGTTGCGCACATCTTTGGTGGTGCTAGAATTTAGCCCCATTTTCCTCTCGGCTTGCAAGAATTTTGTGCAATTCATCAAGGGAAAATTTCAAGTTTTGTATATTAAAATTCACCCTGAATTATACATATGCGTTAACTTTGTTTAACAAATGAAGAATTCGGTCAATGATGAGTTCTTCAGGAATCTCTACCTTTGCAATTTTAGAGTCTCAACATGCTCCATCAATTTGAGCACATGAAGGCTAACTTTTTGGCCCTCCTTGATTTTGAGATCGAAGAATGCGGATGCCGCTTAATATTGAATGATCCTCGGAGCTTGTGAAAACATGGTCACAAGCTTCGTGTAGATCTCATAGGCGGTGCTAATCTTTATAGCACTCCTTTGGAGTTCGGCCTCCATAGAGAAGATCAACACATTTTTGATCGCGGCCGACTCCTTTTGGTAAGTCTCATAGGCTTGCCTAGCGGCGGGAGTAGACTTAGCGGTAGGTGCGGCGGGAGAGGCCTCGCTGAGGTAACGAAGCTTCTCGTCACCCTCCGCGGCCAATCGGAGTTGAGCATCCCAATCGGAAAAGTTGGACCCATTCTTTTCTAATTTACATCGATCCATGAAGGATCGGAGCCAAGAAGCAATGGTGAGAGTGTTTGAGCTAGTCGTTGCGGATGAATTTGGAGTTGCCATTGCAATTGAGAAAACAATTTCGACTACAAAATAGGAAGTGAAGGAATTAATAAACATTTATCGTTTTAATAATACTTGTAAACATTTTAAACAAGTTTAATCATTTATATAGTGACCTCTGCCCGACTATTATAAATGATCCCGAGATCCAAATTCATATCAATTCGGGCACGGTGAGCCGATTCATCCTTTATCAATATAACTCAGTGGATTAACTCTTTAATCGATTCTACTTCTAGAACTCTCGGTCGATAAAATTACTTTAATATTTATCTTATGCCCGGAACACATGTGGCTACGGTCGCGAATACTTCCGTTGAGCTCAATCCAAATTTCGATGTAATAACAATTTACTACCCGCTTACCCAACGTAACAAGTTTAGCACCCCGGTGAGCCGAGCCTACTTCCTTATGAAATTGGGAGTCATGGTTCTACTATTTGGTAAGGCTAATTCTCAATTATTATTTACTAAGAGGTCTTGTCAATTTATTATCTATCTCGTTTTAAGTGAACTAAAGCGGTGAACTACGATAATCATAATTGACATGGTCGATAACTCGATAAAATAATATGCATGTGTAGTTATGGCGATTTGGCTATGCATGCAAACATATAAAACAAATGCAAAGCAAAACGATAAAATCCTAGTATGGCCTTCCTAAAAAAAATTAAATCTAATAGACTATATACAAATTCGGAAACCAACTCCTTTGGTCCCTTGAACTTCATTTGGCACGCACTCCAAGGCAACACCATCTTTGTCGGAACGCCTTCTCGAATGGCACCGTCTTCAAGGAACTCCGGAATTAATAAATTACATAGCTTTTCTACTTTATACATTATAAAAAGAAAAACAAAATAAAATAAAATTGATACGAGATCACATTAATTACAACCGAATCGATATCCACATTCATTTCGGGAAATGTCAATTAAAAAATAAGTTCATACTAAGTACAAATTAAATAATTCAAAAATTATATAAAATAAAACATGACATTCATACTAAAATTTCAACATTAATATATGTATAAAACATGCCATGTGATGTGCCAAATCACCCTATTTAAGCTAATATCGTATATTCGGTCCGGTTTTATGGATAATTGTGACAATTAACTTATTAAAATCACACAATATTACACAAATCAAACCTATATCCAAGTTAATACCCCAACCTTCATAGGATTCAAAAATTTAGTCTTTACTAAATATTTAACAATAATTCAAATTGATATTTTATTATTGCTCTTTAAACACTATTATTCATAATAATAAAGAAATAATTCCCAATAATTCATAAAAATTTGAAAATTTCAAAATCATAATTTTGTATATTCTAGAAAATTCCCAACCTTCCAGAACTTTAATAAAATTTGCCCTTAGAATATTTTAAATTTATTTCACAAGCAAATCGTATAATACATAACTTTATCCCATTAATTTCAAATTAAACATAAAATTATGTAATAAATCAAAATTAAAATTTTGAATATTCTAAATACGTTTCTAGAACTTGGAAAAGACAAATTTTTAGGTCCAAAAATCGAATTTATAATTATGACTATTTAAAGTTGCTATTTATTAATTTTACAATATAAAAATCAATAAACATCCAAATCAAACGAAATTTGACATTCAACTTTAGATATGATGTTCATATCATATATACAACTTTAGGAAAAATTTTAATGCCATAAAATTTATTTTAGCTATTTTTGCTAAAATAGTCACTATTTAAATGATTTTTACATCTAAAAATCAAAAATCATGCAAAATAAAACGATTTTATCTCAAAATCTACATACAGTGTGTAAATATTGCATGTGACAACATACTAAAATTTCATAGGCATAAACGAAGTCTAACTATATTTAACCAAAATACTTCTATTTAATCAATTTTTATCATGTACAAATCATAAAACATGCAATATAAAACACTTTTATACGAAACTTTACATACAATAAGTAAAATATGCATGTGAGGTCGTGTTAAAATTTCATGGTCAGAATCATAGTCTAACTTATTTTAGCATTTTAAAAGTCATTTTACTAAATAAAATGTAATAAAAATACTAAAAATAAATTAAAGAGCAATGTTTATACCATAAATCATCAAAATGACCTAAAATCAATTTAGGACCAGAATGTTATTCATGCAAAAAATTCGTGGTCTTTATCATCATAAATCACAAATTTCATGTTTTATATGTTAACATTTTAACTCGGAAAAACAATAACCGATTATGCATGCAACAACTCTTGCTCTGATACCAATTGTAAGATTCATTAACCTCTTTATTAGACACTTCTAATAACTTTATAATTCTAGTTTAGCCATAAACTAATAAGATCTTATGCATGCATAACAATATAATGCAAAGTAAGAGAAAACCGATCTACTTACAATGTAGGCCGAAATGGGTATACTAATTGGTCTCCTACCAAATTAGTCTTCGTAAAAACCGAGTGCTCCAAGGTTTAATTTAGACCCAATAGTAGGATCTACTCCTCAAGGAATTGTACCAAGGTAATCACTCTTAACTCATATACTAATTTATGTACTAGAAATTAGAATATGAGCCCTTAAAATATAACTAATATTATTAGATTACTACTACTAGTAATGTTGTGATAATATTATAGATTTGTGAGATTTACTTCTTAAGCCTTCTAAAACAAGTTAGAGAGAGAAAAAAAATTATCAATAATGATAATTTTATATGAATGAATTGTATGTCAAATAAGAAGAGAAAAACACTCCTTATTCTACTAGGGTGGCCGGATGGTCCAAGGGGAAGGGTGCCCAATACTTGCACATATTTGTTCTTCTCAAGATACATAGGGTAGGGTTAGGTTTAGGTCTATTTTAAAAACATAATCATTGTGTCTAATTCTCAATTAGAGCAACAATTAAGTCCTAAAACTACCCAACCCCCTCCAATTTCACGGCACACACAACATTAAGTGGTACCATTTTAAGTTTGTCAATTGTCAATTTGTGTGGTGTGACATATTAGACATGTTACTAGACATGTTGTTTAATAGTACATTTTTAACTTATTAAAATCATTATATATAAACAAAATAAATCACATACAAAATTAACTAGTAATTCACAATTACAAATACGTAAAATGGGTCATAGAATTATAAATCACAACTACTTATATTTATAATAAACCATTCATTCTTATTTTAATTATTTCATAAACAATAAATAAACCTTAAGTAATAAAACGATTTAATTACTTAGTACGAATCTTATTTAATCAAATTACAATAAGATACGTATTTTTACTCACAAAATCATTTGTTCAATTTTAAGGAATTAATTAATTTGTATAAACATACAATTAATGAATTAATCAATTAAGAGTGTTACCCTAGAGGTATGACCTTAAGGGATCAACTGATCACCACCGTCATACGACAGTAATGTCAAACTCTAGTCAGCCAATCATTACTGATTAATGTTGATCAGTTGACAATAAAATATTACTTTCCCTCAACATTCTTAATATGAGATTTAAACATGTGATCGCATTATTGTCGAGGACACATACTCCAACAAAATCGACCCAAGGGGGAGATGGCCCGAACCTAAAGTCTCAATTGGGTTTATGCATGATAAAAAAAAAAGCAAACAAATACTAATTCAATTTATTGGCCATCATTTAACATTTCAAGTTACACAATCCCCAGCGGAGTCGCCAAAATGTGGATGTGGGAATTTTATGTATCCACGGGGGTTTTTCAAACACAAAGAGTCGCCACCGAATTTTAAGGAAAGCTCATAAACCATTTTAGAGAAAAACGATTCGTGTGAAATTACGTGTTGGGAAGCTCGTTCAAACACTCAACTCCGCCCGTTGTAAACAACGGCCTCGACTAATGGCAAACAATGGCCAATATTAACTGAATTAGTATTTCTCGATATGCATCCATTTATATTAAACTCTAACATGTGACAATCAATTCTAGTGGTTTAAATGCACATAACTTTGTCAAGTGATTAAAACACATGAGTTCATTTAGCTATACTAGCATAAACAAACAAACAAACAAACAAACAAACAAAGCGGAGAGAAAGAAACTTCTTACTCAAGCGGCGTTGTAATAAACATGGGTTAGATCACAATAATATTTGCAATAAAACCATCAACAAACAAAGAAGGCATTAAAAAACACCTAAGCAACGGAAACAAGGCCTCTTGGCCAAATAGAACACACGGCCATCTTGGCCTCCAAAGGGTGCATACATGACCTACTCTAAGTCAAGTCGGGTTTCAAACAAGTGACATGCGATGATATAATCATATACAAATGAAAAAGAAGCAAACATGCATCCAAATCAAACAATTATTTTACAAACGATTGGCATATGAACAAGGCAAATTGAAGGACTAATTATTAGTCTAAAACAGCCTAGAAAACCGTGCCTAAGGACACCATACACGACATTAATTGACAAAGCAGACAAGCATGACGATAATTGAACAAACATGCTAACTGTTTCAACTAATTCTTAATTAAAACAATTAAATCTAAACATGCTTATCTAATCATGTGAATCATACTTATCATACATAAAATAGACTAAATCTTAGCCTACAAATTCGAGCCCTACATGATAAACTCGCGGCATACATGCTTGACAAATAAATCGACACAAAGAATTCTAAGTCATGCGATTTCATGCAGTTCTAATCAATTAAACTAACATGTGAACAGACAACCAAATTAAATCATAAAAACATACATAATCTATTTCAAGCAAGTAAGTCTCATGTTCATGCATACATCTCATAAATCATGCTAAAATAAGAATTAAAATTAAATAATTTCATTAATTAATTCAATTAATCATAATTTAAAAAAACAATATAAAGCTAATTAAACATAAAAAGCTGTGGGAAATATCGGTATACTTCATCAAGAATTCGGATTATAACGAAATTATAATTATGAAAATACGAGTCATAAATGAAATTACATAAACAAAAGTAGAGATTAGAATCAACCTTTGGTCCTAGCAATTTGGCCTAAGAACAATATCGAGATCGATATTCTCCTAATTGTTGCACCCAAAATGCTTTGAGAAATGCCCTTGTTCTTGCTAGAAAGAAATCCCTAAAAATTGATAATTATTTTTAGGGTTTTTGTTTTGTGATGAGAGAATTAGGTCAAAAAGGGATGAGAGAAATGATCTCCCTTTTTTTCTCTTAAAACAATGCAAGGAGGAATTAGGGGAAGATATTTTCTTCCTCTTTTTCCTCTTATTTTCGGTTTCACCAACCACCAAAAATAAGGAGAAAATCTTCTTATTTTTGGTTGTTCTAAAAATGTATAAAATGTGTATTATTTATCAATTGTCATTAAAGTCGTCATGTATTAATAAGTCTGTCCACAACAGTTTGTAGTCCATTTATTAATACCGGTCTGTCGACATTTATTATGACAATATCGTATAATATATACATTAACTATAAATATCGCATATTTATAATTTGCCTATTAAATATAACCGTTTACGTTTAATTACGAATTAACATCTTAATTCGTTTAAGCTAACATTATATACAATAATTAAATATAACAGTTTATATTCAATTTACGAATTTAACAATAAATTCGTCTCAGCTGGTATTATTTAATTGAATTAAATAATCGTCTCATCATCACATTGACTAACTTTTTAGTCAAATACATGAACTAACCTTTTAGTCATATAAGGCATCAATGTGATTATATCTTCATACAATCACAGCTCTCAAACACATCCTTTAGGTGTGACTTTTAGGAACCAGTTGATCACCGCCCTCAGTATAATAACGTCAAACTTCTAGCAAGCCAACCGTTATTATGTAGACGTTAATCAACTGATAAAATACTATGTATAACCTTGTGAACCTATAAGAGATTTATATACGTTATCACACTAACTGTGGAGGACACAAGCTCCAACAAACTCCCACTTGTCCTCACAAGTTTATGTGCGATAACCTATTCTCATATCTTAAAATTTCTCCCACTCAATGTAAAACAATTTGTAAAATCCGTATTCACAAAGGTCGTATTTTACAAGTGATCAATATCAAGAGTGGTTTTCCCGACTAGAGAGTAACTTAACTGATAAACGAATCATCATTCGAGCATGGCCATGCATTTCAGTTACAACTCCTCGAGTGGCCCTGAGAAATAACTAAACCTGATAAAGGTTGGGTATTTTCTTCAACTTGAATCCTGCAGATATAAGCACAGTATGAAATGACCCGGTGAAAACCTGCTTAGCCTCTTGTTACGGTCGACCATGAGAAAGAAACCAAAGTCACCCAAAAACTGCCTTAATCTCAAGAGACAGTCGATAGTCAAAAGAATCGACTCTAGGAACACAATGGACGTCCAATCCACGACCTGGCACTGAATGTTTTTAAACATTTAGGACTCCATTACGTTGTCACAATTGTCCTACGAGGTATCGTTATAACTCGCATCTGTGATCGATCAGCCAACCGTTTGACTTATGGCTCGTTGAACCCACCATCAATCAACTTCACAATATAATAGCCAGAGTTATCAGCTCATGTAGGCGATTACGGACCAAAACAAATATAATGTAATTCAGTTCACTTTGTGGTGTTCAAAGTTGTCGTACAATCCACACGGTCGATAAACTCGATATAAAATGCATGTTTAGTTATGGCGATTTAGCGATGCATGCAACATATAAATAAATTCAAAGCATAAATTAAATCCTAGTATGGCCTTCCTAGAATAGTAAATATAATTAACTATTACATATTCGGAAACCAACTCCTTTAGTCCCTTGAACTTCGATCTTGGCACGCATTTCAAGACAACAAATTCTTTAATGGATCGCCTTCTCGAGTGGCACCGTCTTCAAGGAACTCCGGAATAAATAAATTACATAACAAATTACATAATTTCCTATTATACATTTGTAATTAAAATAAAAATAAATCTATTAAATTACAAAACGGTGATACGAGATCACAATAAATTACAACCGAATCGATATTCCCATACATTTCGGGTAATATCAATTAAAACTAAGGCCATACTAAGTAAAATTACATAATTCAAAAATTACATAAAATTGAAATAAGACAATCATAAATAAAATGTAGCATTATAATATGTATGAACATGCCCAATTTTATGCTAAATCGCCATTAAGAGCCAATATCGTATATTAATCGGTTTTTACGGATTTGCGTGATTTAACCTTTTAAAATCACAATAATTACATAAATTCATATTTATGTACAAGTTAATTACCCTAACCAACTTAGTACTCAAAATTAGTCTCCACTAACATATTGACAATAATTAACTTATATTTCTTAATATTGTTCACAAATGGACTCAAAAATACAATATTATGCTATAAACTTCAAATTAAATCATAAAAATTTCAAATAATTTCAAAATTTGAAATTTAAACTCATGAACATTCTGGAAAAATACCATGACACTCATAATGCTCAAAACTTAGGTTAAAATTTCGAAATTCATCGAGAAAAACAATGTTGCGGTTTATCCGATTTATCAATTATTACCATAAAAATATGAGAAAAATTATATTTCTTAACTTTTTACTTTTAGATCTGAAATATGTGATAAAATGCAACATGTGACGTTTTTCCTTAGTCATGAAGTATGTTTTAGCAATTTTTACTAATTAAAGTCACTATTTATGTGATTTTTCATCAAAAATTCATAAATCATGCATAAGGACTTCATTATAGCCAAATATTTCACACACATCTTGTAAAATTGCATGTGACAACATACTAAATTTCTATGATTACATTCGAAATATATCTCATATTAACCTATTTTCTCATTTAAATTCGATTTTATGTTGAAAAATCCATATTTTGAGCATAACAACTCATATTATTATGAAAAATTACAGGCTATCAGAAGATAATATATGTGAAAACATATCCAAAACCCACTAGAAAAAACGAAGTTTAGCTATTTTTAGTCCAAAAATGACATTTTTATCTAAAAATCACATTTTAATGCCATTAGTTTATAAAATGAACAATAAAAATCCATAAATAAACCAAAATATCCTAAATACATTTTAGGATCAGAAACTTTAACATGCAAATAAATTTCGTGATATTTCATAATAAACACAAATTTATAAGTTTTGTTTGTTAATCGTATAACTCGGAAAAACAATAACCGATTTGCATGCAAACAACCTAATGCGCTCTGATACAGCTTGTTAGAAATTATTAATCTCATTAATTTGACATATTCATATATGTGAGAAATTATTTAGTCATAAAATAATTACAAATCTTATGCATGCAAACATAAATTGAAGTAAAGAAGAAATCGTTTTCCTTACTATGTGATTTCGGTTTTATGGGCACCATCAAGATCTCCTTCTTGTTAGTTCTTGAGCTTTCCAACAATGGATGAACAAGATTAAAGTTTAGAATCTCTCCCAAAAGCATATACCCAAGGAAACCTCTTAATAACTAATATTATTATGATCTAGTAACAATATTAGTCTTACTTAAAATATGACACAAAAAATAATTTTGTTCTCATGAAAAATCGGTTCAAGAGGGAGTGATTATGTGAGTTTATTTCTCTAGAATTTTCACAAATTGTAGAGAGTAGGATAATTTCTTACACTAAAAATTTTTATGATAAGAGTGAATGATAAAATTGTAGAGAAAAACCTCGCATCACTAGAGAAAACCGGTTGGAGGGGGGGGGGGGAGATTTTAAGCCATATGCATGCAAAGTTGCTCTTCTCAAAAGCTATAGGGTTGCATGGCTAGTAGTTAGCTTTCATCATTGTGTTTCCCACTTAAAACAATTAACACAATTTTGCCACTAACTCCCTCCAATATTTCGGTACATATCTATAAAATGGGAGGTCCATTTTATTTTGTCATTTGTCAATTGTGACATATGTGACATGTTACTTGACATGTGAAATTGTAATGTATTTTTAACATGTTAAAAATCAACATACTCATAAAATATGTCATATACAATATCGACTAGTAATTCGTAACTACTTGTACCAAAATGGTTTATCGAATATAAATCACAACATCTTGTATTTATAATGAATCATTCATTCAATCTCAATTCATTATCAATTGTTTCGTAAACAATAATTTTATCCAAGCAATAAAACAATTTGATTACTTAGACCGTATCCAATTTAATCGAATTATAATAAGATACGTTAATCTTACTCACAAATCATCCGTCAATTTTAAGTAATTTAATTAACTCGTATCAGCATACGATTAATTAAATAATCAATTAAGAATATTTCCCAATAGGTATGACCTAAGGGGATCAACTGATCACCACCGTCGCACGACAGTAATGTCAAATTCTAGTCAGCCAATCATTACCGATATGTGTGGACCAGTTGACTGTAAAAATATTACATCCCACATGTATTCTTAAAATGAGATTTAAACATGTGATCATCATGATCGACAGTTGTGATCGCATTATTGTCGGAGGACACTAATTCCAACAATCGACATACAATATCAAGAAAACAATCTTGCTCCCACTCGACTTGACATATAAGCATGGTTCCTCGACCGATCGAGTGAAACCATACTCTTTTATCACCTGGTCGAAACGATGATTCCAACTCCGAGAAACTTGCTTAAGTCCATAAATAGAACGCTTAAGCTTGCACACTTTCTTAGGATTTTCAGGATCTATGAAACCTTCGGGTTGTACCATGTACAATTCCTCCTCCAAATAACCATTTAAGAAGGCGGTTTTTACATCCATCTGCCAAATTTCATAGTCATGAAAAGCGGCAATCGCTAAAGATTATCCGAATGGAACGCAGCATAACTACGGGTGCAAAAATTTCATCATAATGAAATCCGTGCACTTGAGTGAAACCTTTTGCCACTAGTCGTGCTTTATAGGTATCTGGTTGCCCGTCTACAGAATGCTTTATTTTGTAAAGCCATTTGCACTGAAGAGGTTGTACCTTGTTAGGTAAATCAACAAGATCCCATACGTCATTCTCATATATGGAGTCCATCTCGAATTGCATGGCTTCAAGCCATAACTTAGAGTCGGAACAGGTCATGGCACCTTTATAGGTAGCGGGTTCATTACTCTCTAGGAGCAAAACGTCATTTTTCTCGACCATACCAATGTATCTGTCTAGAGGATTAGAGACTCTACCCGACCTCCTAGGTTCCTGAGGAATATTAACCGTATCATCAGTTGAAGGAACAACTTCCTCCATCTGTTCCTCGGTTGTTGGTTCTTGAATCTCCGTTAGCTCGAAGGTTCTATTACTTTACTTGTTCTCGAGAAATTCTTTCTCTAAGAACTTCGCACTAGCCGCAACAAAAACTCGATGTTCGGTAGGCGAATAGAAGTAATGACCAAACATTCCTTTTGGATAACCAATAAAGTATGTCTTGACCGATCGCGGGTCAAGCTTATCCTGATGTCTCCACTTGACATAAGCCTCGCAGCCCCAAACCCGAATAAAGGACAAGTTAGGGACCGTTCCCTTCCACATTTCATATGGAGTCTTGTCGACAGCTTTAGACGGACTTCGGTTAAGTATAAGAGCAGCTGACAAAAGAGCAAAACCCCATAATGAATCAGGTACTACCGTGTGACTCATCATGGATCGAACCATATCAAGTAGTGTTCGATTTCTCTGTTCGGACACACCATTTAATTGAGGTGTTCCAGGTGGAGTTAACTGCAAAACTATTCCACAGTCTTTAAGGTGTTGATGAAACTCATTTGAAAGATATTCGCCACCCCGATCTGAACGAAGTGCTTTAACCTTTCTTCCCAGTTAGTTCTCAACCTTATTCTAGTATTCCTTGAATTTTTCAAAGGACTCACTTTTATGCTTCATTAAGTAGACATATCCGTATCTACTCAAATCGTCCGTGAAAGTGATAAAATATCTATAGCCATCTCTTGCGGTGTTTGACATAGGTCCACATACATCAGTATGTATGAGTCCTAATAGGTCACTAGCGCGCATTCCAACACCTTTGAAGGAAATTCGAGTCATTTTGCCGATAAGACATGATTCACACGTGCCAAACGATGAGAAATCAAATGTGGGGATAGTCCCATTCTCAATGAGTTTCTTTACACGTTTTTCATTTATGTGTCCCATTCGACAATATGCCATAGATAAGGTTTATCTTTGTCACCAACCTTTAAGTTCTTATTATTCACATGTAATATATCCGTGGTTTGATCTAAGATATAAATTCCATTCATGGAAACTGCTTTGTCATAAACCATTTCATTAAAAGAGAAAATACAGCTATTGTCCTTTATTGAAAATGAAAAACCGTATTTATCAAGTACGGAAACAAAAATAATATTCTTAGATAAACTAGGTACATAGTAACAGTTATATAAATATAACTCAAAACCACTAGGGAGCTGGATTACATATGTTCTCATTGAGACTGCAGCAACTCGTGCTCCATTCCCGACTCGCAGGTCCACATCACCCTTTGCGAGGGGTTTGATGTTTTTTAGGCCCTGCAAATGATTACACAGATGAGAACCACAACCAGTATCAAGTACCCAAGTTCCGAAACTTGCATGGTTAATCTCAATCATATGAATATAAAATGACATACCAACAGGAGTGACGCAGCCTGCTTTTATGTCCTCACGGTACACGGGACAGTTCCTCCTCCAATATCCAGTCTTGTGACAATGGTGGCATTCAACGTTACCGTCCTTGCTCTTTGCCTTGCCTTGTGAGCCACTAGTCTCACCAGGCCCACTCTTACCGTTTCCTGACTTTTTAAACTTTGGCTTTCCTACAGTTAGGTCGCCGTGAGCTTTGCCCTTACCCTTATTCTTGCTGGAAATCATGAGAACATCTTGCGTCATGCTCCCACTAAATTTCATATTGTAATACTACGGTTTTATGAGTCTCTGGGTACTCTATCGAGTGGGACTTACTCTGTCGAGTAAGTGTGTTTTACTTTTTAAAATAGTTTCTGACCTGTTGGGTACTCGATTGAGTAGCCTTGGTACTCGATCGAGTAGGCGGCACTCGATCGAGTACGTCAGTTACTCGATCGAGTAGCCGGTTTACGGGGGGGGATGATTTGTCGGGTTTTGTTAATAATGCGACTTAATATATAAACACTTCCGTCACTTTCATAATACACTTCTACAAACCTAATTACTTTCAAAAGAGAAATCAATCTACGTACTTCGCATTCATCACATTATTGACAAATCCCGGAGCTTGGAAGGTCGGAATTCATCTTTCTTTACATCTTTGTGATCCTTGCGTCGAGGGTAAGATCTACGTACTGTTTTTATAGTATTTTATTTAAGTTGGTTAAACCCTAATTTGGGGATTTGGGGGTTTTGTTGTCTCTCTTGATTGGTAGTAATTGTATGATCATATGTTAGGAGGAGGATTCGTAGAAGAGGCCTTTTGATAACAGCTGTTGAGATCGTCTGACTGTATTGCATTCCAGGTAGGATCTCCCTACTCAGTATTAGTCCCATAAAGTGTTGGTGGTGTTTTGTGATTGTTGATTGTTACCATACGAGTATTGTGACGGTTGTTGGTTTTGATTGTTGTTTAGTAGTTGTGATTGTTTGTATCTGTCTGTGTTCTTCGGGGCGCGCCCCTGGCTTAGTGGAGTCACTTGCGGGAGTGGCTTCACGCCCATTATTCGCCTTCTGTGGAACCCGCAACAAAAGGGATGTGCACATTAATGGATTTGGGTTTATCGCTCGACGGAGATGGGCGGGGATTAGGTGGGAACGGCTGCGGTCCCCCACTAGCGGCGTGGAGTGACCTATTGCAATGTGCACTCTGGCAGGGCTACACACTTTAGTGTGTAGTCAGTATTGTGGAGTTGGTGATGGAGTTTGGAGTATATCTGTGATGATTGAGTTGTGTTGTTTGCTGTGTTGTTGGATTATATAAATTGTGTGATTAGTACTGACCCCGTTTAAATGTTTTAAAAACTGTGGTGACCCATTCGGGGGTGGTGAGAAGTTATTGAGCAGGTATGATTGATGCGCATGGGATAGCTGGGATGAGTCATCACGTGGCAGTTAGAAGTCTTCCGCTGTGTCAGACGATGTCTAGTAGCTTTGATAGTTTTATCAGTGGACCGTTTGAGTATTTTGTATTTCATTTAACAGTTTTGTTTGAGACATGTAATCAATTAAATTATATTTACTTTTAAAGTACGTTTCTTTATTGTCTTATGATTATCATTGCCACGGGTAACCGAGATGGTAGCACTTCCATACCTTAAGTGATCCTGGTAAGGCACTTGGTATGGGGGTGTTACAAAATGGTATCAGAGCGACGATCCTGAAACCTGTAACCAATGAACCTAATGAATATAGGGAGTCAAATTAAAATGAACCCGGGGTAAAAGTTGTAGGAGCTAATGCAAAGGCTTGGGAGACGTCCTAAAATCGCGAACTCGCCCTACAATTTTGAACCGATCACATGGGATATGAGTCGGGATCGCTATGTGTTTACCTTGTGTGTTGTGTATCTATATAGTAAGGTGTTTTATGAATCGATGGATGCATGCATGTGGAGGATATGAGATGTGTAGTAAAGGATGATGATGATGATATGATTGTATTTGTCGTTGATTAAATACATGAATTGCATGATAGTTGGTTTACAATATTGTTTTGAATTGTTGGGAAAGTATATGAGAATGATGAATGAGGTGGTAGAAAAAGGGAGTAGTTCATATATGATAATATGTGATGAATAATGATGTTGCAAGATGAATGATTTATAATGGGGATATACTAGTAAGATGTGATTAGGGGGTGTGATATGATTTTACGTAATTTTGTTTGCGTTAAGCTATATAATAAGTTCATATAATTGACTACTGTTGTATCATATGCACTTGTTAGATGAAGAATGTGATTGAACTAGATGAATTGATTGGAAAAGATGAAGTGGCAATTGCATGAAAATATGAATTTCGTGATTATGAATATGTTTAGGTGACGAAGTGGATTTGTAATATTGTTGTATTAGTAACATGGAAATAGGATTTGTAATTGTATGAGTATGATTTGTTTTACGAAAAGATATGAAGTTAAAGTATGTGGTAGTACATGAGTGATAAGTTGAATGTTATATGAGCATGATAAATGTTATTGTTTGGCTTTTGGTAGGTCGTAACATGTGGTTAGGGATAGTGGTTTTACAAGTATTGAGTCGCTTATATTCGCTTTGTTGATGTTTAAGTTGTTTGAAAAAGAAAATCAGATAATTATGTCGTCTGATTACAGCAAAGTTGTCTTTAAACTGTTATAACTTGATATGCATAAATGATTTTAATGTGATTCCAATTTAAGGTGATAGCTTGTTCTTTTACGATTCTAACAATAGGTCACACGCCCAAAACGACCAAGAAATGAGTGAGTTATGACCGTTTCTTAAAACGGACAAAGATCTTTGAGAAATGTGTAGGGTACTCGATCGAGTGGCCCTTACTCGATCGAGTGCACCTTGGTACTCGATCGAGTACCCCTTATTCGATCGAGTAGCCCTGGTAATTTTTATATACGTGTCTCTGACTTTCACCTACTCGATCGAGTAAGTTATTTACTCGATCGAGTGGCCTGTACTTGATCTAGTGACCCCTGTTTTGGAACATATGCCTATATTTTGACTTTGTTGCATATCATGTTTAATTCAAAAGTGTTATTTTGCTTCTTTATGCATTGTTTTACATGTATGTTGGTCTTGATGCGTAAGTTACCCAATATTATGGAGTAGTGAGTGGCACCCTATGGTGGGTATGAATTCGGTGGGAGGACATGAGTTATATGTGGTTGTGATAGATAGAGGAAAAAGAAAAGGAAGATTGGCAAGGCTTAATTGAGGCATAGAGCATGTTTTGTGAGACGCGAGGAGTGATATGATTGTGTGTTGAGTAATGTAAAAGTAAGTAAATATGGGCAAAGGATGATGTGAGTCTAAGGAGCGTGAGAATGAATAGATTGAAAGGAAGAATGTGACAGTAGCAACTTGAAATGTGTAAAGAATTATGGAGAGAGATGGTTAGGAATTGTGTTGGTTAAGAATATATATATAATGAAAGGTCGTTTTAGAGGGATTGAGAAAAGTGGTATATAGTGAACTTAATAGAGACATGTCGCGTCGAAGATTTGCAGATAGTAAGTGAGTTTGGGAATTTGTGATTCAAGATATGAAACTAATGTGTGATTTCCTTTGGCAATTAACGGTATAAAATGAATTTTAATTTCTAGAGATGTAAAAAGGGAGATACAATTGTTTGAACAAGTAAACGTTGATTCTATGGATGGATTAGTGGCAAGGGTGAGTGATAGCATAATAAGAGAATATTTATGGTAAGAAAGAGTGAGATGATATCGATAAGAAATAATGGGATTTAAGTTTTGGAGCAATGAGAAGGTAATCGAAGCACTAAAGAGTTAGGAAGAAGTAATAAGGAGTTTTATGGTTAACTAATTTGGTCGAGTGTAAAAGAAAAGAATGAGGGGAGTAAAACTAGGAAAATGTTGACCGGAGTTATGTAATATAGAGGTAAGGAGTCGTCGAGATGTGTGATACCAATCATGAGGATGTTAGTTAATGGTTATATTGGAGTTTCGGGACAACATGATTAATCTTGAGTTTTGAGGAATTAAGGAAAGTAAGAAGTTAGTAGAATATCCGCATGATATGAGATTTTGGTGGAGACTGGAGAGTTAGATGATGATACCATTAAGGATAGTGTTGGGAAGAATGTTGAGGTAATTTTGTTGATGGATTTGATGATCGTTAGTTGGGTTGTTAACCAAAGATAGGAAAGAAACTGTGATGTTTAGAGAGGAGTGTAAGAGGCTTGATGTCCGAACGATGGTAGGGTTGAGGGGTTGTCACTAATGGTTAAGAGTGATGATAAATAGAAAAAAATGTCCATTCTAAAGGGATTGATTTTATAGAGACCCCGATTGATGAGTACGGTTGTGAGGAAGTATGAGGTGTGGTCTTAGGAGGCGGTTGCTAGTAGTTAAGTACTAGTTGAATAGTTATTCTTGACATGAGGTGATGGTCATGCGAATGGGGAAATATGTTATGTGGGGCATATGAGTTAAGCTCGGGCGACAGGTAACCTTTTGTTGAGTGGTAACTTACGTGATCAGGATTGACTAGTTGGATGTGATTATGGGTCTAAGATGTATATAAATGTTTGTGTGAGGTTGTGACCTCACGAAAAGCGGTATGGTGTGATAGTTATAATGTTGTTATCTGAATGTTCTGTAATATATGTTGGATACGGTAACTTAATGGAATGATGACCAAAAGTGATAGTTTGGGTGGTCTGACATGACTGGTTATACTTGCATGTGTATTCATGATATATGTTTATTCTGTGAAAAGGTATGGAGGGTTTACATGAGATTCTTGTCTGTTATTCCGTGTGATATATGGTGTTGTGATCTAGTAAAGCAGTCTTGAGTAAGTTTTTCTTGTCCGAGATGTTATATTGAGTCAGTGTTTATGGGATTGTGTATGTTGTGATGTCTATCAGTGTGGTTGTGGTGCCTTGGGTGGTGATCCGGGCACGATACTTAGTGTTGTGATGCGGGTATTTTAGCACCGCGGTGTGGCTGTTGGTGGCGGTGTTGCGATGCCGTCACCGGTTGTGGTGGAATAGACGTGATGATTATGATACGAGTTTTCGAAAGTACATACCAGTTAAACATAGATTGTTGTTTTGTTTGCTGCTGTTCCTTGTGAGTTTTGGTTGAACATGTAGACTGTTGTTTTGTATGTTGATGTTTCTTACCAGTTTCAGTTTGGGAATGAGGGTAGAGTATGATATGGAAGAGAGTTGTATATGTTTTGGTTGTTGTCATGGTATAGTGATATTCTGTTGATGGGACACAGTTGTGAGAAGTTGTTACAGTAATTTTGATCTTGTTTTAAGATGAGGCATCGGTAGTCATAGTCATGGTAAGTGATTCGTGGAACATGTGTTGTAATGATCTGAAAGCGGCAGGTGGTTCATAATCTTTTGTTGAGATAGTGAGTGGAGGGTATTGGGAATTGGTGTCATGTTCAGTCTTGTATGAGTTTTGCGGTAATGAAAGAAAAGAACTTGAGGATCTAGCATGAGTGTACGTAACAAGTGTGGATCGTGAGTTATGCTTTTGGCGATGGGAGTTTTATATGGTTTATATAGAGAGGTATGTCATGTTGCGGTAATGTGGAAGAGTTAAAGTTTTGGGTTAAGCTAAAGATTTTGAGGTATAGGTTAGGTGGTGTGACGAGTGAATTGAAGTATGAGAATTGTTTAAGTAAGAGAGCCTTAGATTTATGCATGGCGAGTGTTCAGGTTATAGGTGGTTATCTTTGACATGCGGTGGTGATGGGGATAATGAGAAGATATAGCTAGGATTTAGTATTAGTGAGTTACGAGGACGTAACATTTATCCTAAGAGGAGTAGGATACAATAAAAGAGATTTTGATGGTTGTATAGGTTGTAGTAGATTTGGAAGTTTGAGTCTTGATGTAAAATAAAAGATTGATTCGTGTTGTGGTTGATTTTATTAAAGGTCATGACCGTGCTTGTAGTAGTGTGATGTTTAGGAATGGGAGAATATTTCAATAGTGTTGACAGTTGGATGATGATTTTATGAGTGTGAGTAAACTTCGAGGACGAAGGTCCTTTTTAAGGGTGGTAGAATGTAACATTCCGTTTGATGTTAGTGGATGGTTGTTGGTAGTGTATGGAGTTAGTGTGGGAGAGTCTATGATGTAGTTGATACGATATCGTGAGCCATGTTGGGGAGGTAGGAATAGTTGGTGGAGTTGGTGTTAAGAGTTCATGTTTTATAGGTTGGGGTTTTGTTTTGAGATCTTAGTTGCGTTGTTGTGTCTTGGTCGAGTTAGTATGTTTGTTTTTATGTATAGGTTGAATTTCGGGGACGAAGTTCCTTTTAAGGAGGGAAAACTGTAATACTTCGGTTTTATGAGTCTCTGGGTACTCTATCGAGTGGGCCTTACTCTGTCGAGTAAGTGTGTTTTGCGTTTTAAAATAGTTTCTGAACTGTTGGGTACACGATCGAGTAGCCTTGGTACTCGATCGAGTAGGCGGCACTCGATCGAGTACGTCAGTTACTCGATCGAGTAGCCGGTTTACGGGGGGGGGGGGAGGGGGAGGGGGGGTGATTTGTCGGGTTTTGTTAATAATGCGACTTAATATATAAACACTTCCGTCACTTTCATAATACACTTTTACAAACCTAATTACTTTCAAAAGAAAAATCAATCTACGTACTTCGCATTCATCACATTATTGACAAATCCTGGAGCTTGGAAGGTCGGAATTCATCTTTCTTTACATCTTTGTGATCCTTGCGTCGAGGGTAAGATCTACGTACTGTTTTTATAGTATTTTGTTTAAGTTGGTTAAACCCTAATTTGGGGATTTGGGGGTTTTGTTGTCTCTCTTGATTTGTAGTAATTGTATGATCATATGTTAGGAGGAGGATTCATAGAAGAGATCTTTTGATAACAGCTGTTGAGATCGTCTGACTGTATTGCATTCCAGGTAGGATCTCCCTACTCATTATTAGTCCCATAATGTGTTGGTGGTGTTTTGTGATTGTTGATTGTTACCATACGAGTATTGTGACGGTTATTGGTTTTGATTGCTGTTTAATAGTTGTGATTGTTTGTATCTATCTGTGTTCTTCGGGGCGCGTCCCTGGCAGAGTGGAGTCACTTGCGGGAGTGGCTTCATGCCCATTATTCGCCTTCTGTGGAACCCGCCACAGAAGGGATGTGCACATTAATGGATTTGGGTTTATCGCTCGACGGAGATGAGCGGGGATTAGGTGGGAACGGCTGCGGTCCCCCACTGGCGGCGTGGAGCGACCTGTTGCGATGGGCACTCTGGCAGGGCTACACACTTTAGTGTGTAGTCAGATTAATGGAGTTAGCGATGAAGTTCGGAGTATATCCGTGACGATTGGTTTGTGTTGTTTCTTTGTGTTGTTGGATTATATAAATTGTGTGATTAGTACTGACCCCGTTTAAATGTTTTAAAAATTGTGGTGATCCATTCGGAGGTGGTGAGCAGTTATTGAGCAGGTATGATTGATGCGCATGGGATAGTTGGGATGAGTCATCACGTGGCAGTTAGAAGTCTTCCGCTGTGTCAGACGATGTCTAGTAGCTTTGATCGTTTTATCAGTGGAACGTTTGAGTATTTTGTATTTTATTTAACAGTTTTGTTTGAGACATGTAATCAATTAAATTATATTTACTTTTACAGTACGTTTCTTTATTGTCTTATGATTATCATTGCCTCGGGTAACCGAGATGGCAGCACTTCCATACCTTAAGTGATCCTGGTAAGGCACTTGGAGTATGGGGGTGTTACACATATCCTTCTCGGTCTGTACGAGAAGTGAGTGTAGCTCATGAGGACTTTTTTTCATGTCATTCATGTAGTAATTTGCCCTAAAAAGGGCAAAACCATTATGAAGTGAATGAAGAAAACGGTCAATGACTATGCTCTCACTGATTTTGCAATCAAGTGCCTCCAGTTTCTCGACATTCTCAATTATGTTAAGAATGTGTGGGCTAACTGGTTGGCCCTTCTGGAGTTTCGCATCAAAGAAGCAACAGGTATGCTCATAAGTAACGATTCTCGGTGCTTTTGAGAACTCATTAGTGAGCGTGGTGAAAATCTTGTTTGCACCTTGGGCAATGAAGCGTCTTTGCAAATTGGTTTCCATTGCAAAAATGAGTACGTTCTTTATCGCACCCGCTTCCATGACGAAGTCACTATAAGCAAGTGACTCGTTAGCTCTTGCATTGGGGCCTGGGTTTGGTGGTATTGGCTCAGTTAAGTACTTGAGCTTACCGTCAGCAATGACAGCATTCCGTAATGATGCCTCCCAGTCAGCAAAGTTGGACCCGTCATTCTTCAGTCGCGTGGACTGATTCATGTGGTCCATGAAAGTTTTGAGCCAGGACTCGCGTGAAATTGTGGCACTTGGCATAGGGATTTCGTTATTTCCAGCCATTTGTTGTAAGCAGTATTATCAATATAAAACGAATTCTATACTGCGAAAAGAAGAATAAAAACATAATAAGCATACTCATTGTTATGATTTAAGTCTAATGCAAAACTGTTATAAGCGAAGACTCAAGCATTTATACAATTGACCTCCCTCAAGAATTATATAAATGATCCCAAGACTCAATTATCTGTAAATTGATAAGCCAACCTCTTGGCTAATTCTACTGTTAGAATTCTTGGTTGATAAATTTCTGTAAATTCTATCTATAGTCCATCATAATCACGAGAAACTCTTCGAATTATAATGTTGAGGTAAAATAAGTCAACACAAACTACTTACCCAACGTAGAAGGGGTCACATGGAGAGTAAGGTCCTATATGCCTACCGACGAAGAAGGGATTCATAGTTGTTTGCCCTTATAAAGACTAGTCTCAATTTTAGTTATAGAGGAAGATCCCATCAACTTTATTTTAATTCATTTTAAGTGAACTAATATCTAGCATGCAAGAATGAATAACTAAGATGATAGCTTAAAATAGTGTGACATCTTTATGTCCATGATAACTAACATTCAATCTATATGAGTCAATTTTCATGCATATTAGTAGGTGGTTTGGTTTAGGCGGAATATGATGCACTAATTATCATGCGATGAAAAGCAACATGAAAGGAAAAACGTAAAATAAAAACAAAGTCCTAGTGTGGCCTATCTACCAAAATGAACATAAATACAACTTTGGAATCCTTCCTAGGACCCGAGAAGCTTGTCTTGATGTTCCATCTTGGTCCATATAGCGGGAGTGAGCAATCCAATCTCCATCTTTGGTCTTCTCAAAATTACAATAAATAAATTACCAAATAAACCTATTTACATTCTAATTTCAAAAACATAATACTAAAGAAAATCAAAGGAGATTCTAGATCTCAAAATTACATCAAAATTATGTTTCCATCATTACGAAAACATAATTAACTAAGGCCACACTAGGTAATACAAATTACAACCGATTGCAAAAATACGTAAATAAACCATTCAACAAATCATTCAACTAAATAAAAATGCATCAACTATAAATTAAACATTCAAGACATAATTCCTTAATTATGTAGAGTAATTTATCCAAACCACCTATTTTATAATTATCAAAATTATGTGACAATTCCTCAATTATTCACAATAATTCCAATCTTAATTCACATTAACTATTGATATGAATTAATCCAACATTATTTTAAACGTCTTTAAAATAATTGGGTATCTAAAATTTGTGAACCTTTTCACAACAAACAATCATACATTATACATTTAATGTATAATAATTATGGGCCAAAACAAAAAACAAAAAAACGAAATCCTTTTTTTTTCTTTTTTTCTCGGCATTAACAAAAAAAACAAAAAAAAATTCTTTTCTTTTTGCTCTTGGCAAATCTGAAAAACGAAAAAAAAAAAAAATTTCTTTTTTTTTATCTCGGCATTTAGCCCTAAAAAAACAAAAAAAAAAACAAATTTTTTTTTTCTTAACAGCTCACGGCATTCAGCTGGTTTTTTTTCTTCTTTCTTTTCTCAAAAAAAATTTATGTGAACAAAATGTTTAATGTTGTTAATATAACAAGATTGGCATAATCATCATCTTTTAATTTAAACATAGATTCAAACTAGATGATTCAATTTAACCTCTTAAAATGAATATCTAAATTATGATTAAATCGATTATCCGAATATTTGATTCATCACAATTGATTTGAACATTATAAATTAACTTGTATGCCAAAATTATATAGCAAAAACAAATTATCAACAATGAAAACGATTTCCATTTACATTTTCATTTACATTTTAATTTAATTCTTATTAAATCAAAACATCTACAAATTTATCATATTATCATCTTAACATATTAAAACAACAATATCAATAAATCAAATGGAAACAAAAACATCAAAAAAACAAAAAAGGTCTCGGCAAATTTTTTTTTAATTCGGCCGAAAAAAAAAAATTTCTCAAAATTTTTGTTTGAAATCATTTATGAAAATCATATAAAATAATTTCGTGGCCTATGCTCTGATACCATTTGTGGGAAATATCGGTATACTTCATCAAGAATTCGGATTATAACGAAATTATAATTATGAAAATACGAGTCATAAACGAAGTTACATAAACAAAAGTAGAGATTAGAATCAACCTTTGGTCCTAGCAATTTGGCCTAAGAACAATATCGAGATCGATATTCTCCTAATTGTTGCATCCAAAATGCTTTGAGAAATGCCCTTGTTCTTGCTAGAAAAAAATCTCTAAAAATTGATAATTATTTTTAGGGTTTTTGTTTTGTGATGAGAGAATTAGGTCAAAAAGGGATGAGAGAAATGATCTCCCTTTGTTTCTCTTAAAACCATGCAAGGAGGAATTAGGGGAAGATATTTTCTTCCTCTTTTTCCTCTTATTTTCGGTTTCACCAACCACCAAATATAAGGAGAAAATCTTCTTATTTTTGGTTGTTCTAAAAATGTATAAAATGTGTATTATTTATCAATTGTCATTAAAGTCGTCATGTATTAATAAGTCTGGCCACAACAGTTTGTAGTCCATTTATTAATACCGGTCTGTCAACATTTATTATGACAATATCGTATAATATATACATTAACTATAAATATCGCATATTTATAATTTGCTTATTAAATATAACCGTTTATGTTTAATTACGAATTAACATCTTAATTCGTTTAAGCTAACATTATATACAATAATTAAATATAACAGTTTATATTCAATTTACGAATTTAACAATAAATTCGTCTCAGCTGGTATTATTTAATTGAATTAAATAATCGTCTCATCATCACATTGACTAACTTTTTAGTCAAATACATGAACTAACCTTTTAGTCATATAAGGCATCAATGTGATTATATCTTCATACAATCACATCTCTCAAACACATCCTTTAGGTATGACTTTTAAGGACCAGTTGATCACCGCCATCAGTATGATAATAACGTCAAACTTCTAGCAAGCCAACCGTTATTAAGTAAACGTTAATCAACTGATAAAATACTAAGTATACCCTTGTGAACCTATAAGAGATTTATATACGTTATCACACTAAGTGTGGAGGAAACAAGCTCCAACAAAAGCATGTTATAATTTCAGATTTAAACATTAACATTAAACTGAGTATAGATTTAAATATTCGAATAAATCTAGCGTAATTAACTATAATCATGTGAAAACAATTCATATAAAAATATAAATCGTCTAATTCCTAACAGAAATTAATCCACACAACTAAGAGGCCATCCATCGGCATATTCAATACTATCAATCCTGTTCTCCTTCATAATTATCAACAATAAAAAAATTACCGTAAATTAACCATAATTAATACGATAAATATAAAAAACGATAATTAATAATAATTAATGAAACTAAATAACATTAAAAAAAAGAAAGGTGTAATTTTTGGCACCCTCGGCTTACATGTATCTCGGATGCAAGCTTCTTGGTATGTCTACAACGGTTTTTAAATCAACAATTGAAATCCAATTTTGAAATAAACAAACACATTAAACGTGTTTTCCCGAACTTGCGCATTGATTTTCAAATGATCACCATTACTTCAATACTCAACGATTTTTCAAATCGAAAGATGTTTTGGAATCCTTGAAAAGCAAAGTTTACAACTTTGGCCAAAAACCAGACCTAAATGTTGGAGTATATGTCCTCAACAATAGTGCGATCACATGATTAAAAATCATTATTAAATCTCATAATAAGAATATGTAAGGGATGATTCATTTATATAGTCAACTGATCAACATTAATTGGTAATAATTGGCTGACTAGAGTTTGACGTTACTGTCGTTTGATGGTGGTGATCAGTTGATCCCTTAAGGTCACGCCTGTAGGATGGAACCCAAATAATTTTTGATCAAATGTATTTGATACGGGTTGATCAAGTCCCTGATATATATATTGTAGGGTAATATCCGTATAAAACCCCTTAAGATTAAGGACTATAACGTAATTTTATCATGTGATTAATTGTCATAAACGAAAAACAAGAGAAACGATAAAAGAATAAGAATCAACCTCGGGTCCTATGCAAATCGGCCTAAGAGTAAATCAATGTAGATTTCCTCCTAATTGTTGCACCCAAGATCGTCTGAGACTATGCCCCTTGTGCTAGAAATTGCTCTCTGATTGCCTTGCAATATTGAGAGAGCTTTTGTGAGTTTTCTGATGTGAGATCTAGAATTTTAGAGAAAAATGCTCCAAAACCCTAATTTTCTTTAAAATAAAAATGATTAGGTCAAAAGGAGAGAGGGACTCTCCTTTTGTTATTCTCGGCCAACCGAGTGCTTAGGGAGGGAGTGGGCTTTCCACTTTCTCCTTATTTAACTCGTGGTCCGACTCGTTTTGCTAAATGTATATGACGGGTTTTAATTATAAATTGTCATCCGTTATCGGATATTAAAATATCGACTAATAACATGAATCAGTCGACATGTTAATACTTGTCCGACAATGACAATATTGTATAATTAATCAACTCAATATACATTAATTAAATATAACCGTTTATATTCAATTTGCGAATTAACCGCTTAATTAACCTTAGCCAGTATTATTTAATCCGTATTAAATAAATATCTCAACATCGCGTTTGACTAATTATTAGTCAATAACTCCGACTAACCGCTTAGTCATATTAGGCATCAACATGACTGTATTTTCATACCGTCACATCTCTCAAACGTATCCTATAGGTGTGACTTTTAGGGACCAGTTGATCACCGCCATCTGTATGACAATAACGTCAAACTTATCTAGCAAGCCAACCGTTATTGATAAATGTGGACCAACTGATAATAATACAAAAGTATACCCTTTAATCCTTTTAGAGATTTATATGTCATTGCACTAACTGTGGAGGACACCAGCCCCAACAAGCTCCCACTTGTCCGTACAAGTGTACATGCAATAACGTTATCCGCACTAACTGGAGGACACCGGCTCCAACAAACTCCCACTTGTCCGTACAAGTGTATGTGCGATAACCGATTCTCATATCCATTTAAAATTTCTCCCACTCAATGTAAAACAATTTGCAGATCCGTATCCGCAAAGGTCGTATTTTACAATCGATCTGTATCAAGAGTGGTTTCCCCGACTAGAGAGTAACTTAACTGATAAAATGAATCCGTATTCGAGCATGGCCATGCATTTCGATTCTGACTCCTCGAGTGGCCCCGAGAAATATCGAGTACCTGATAAAGGTAGAATATTTCCTTCAACTCGACTCCTGCCGATCTAAGCACAGTATGAAATGACCCAGAAAAAAATCTACTTGGCCCCCTGTTACGGATGACCGTGAGAAAGAAACCAAAGTCACCCAAAATCTGCCTTAGTCTCCAGAGACAGTCGATAGTCAAAAGAATCGACTCTTAGGATCATCATGGAGGTCATATCCACGACCTGGCACCGAATGTTATAAAACATTTAGGACTCCACGTCGTTGTCACAATTGTGTCCTACGAGATATCCGTATAACTCGCCTCTGTGATTGGTCAGTCAACCGTTTGACTTATGGCTCGTTGAACCCACCATCAACCAACGTCACAAAATAATTGCCAGAGTTATCAGCTCACTTGGGCAATTAAGGACCAAAAATATAATGTTTGTTCAGTTCACTTTGTGGTGTTCAAGATTGTCGTACAACTCCACATGAAAAACAAAATATATAAATATCAAAATGATGATGTCGTATAGAGTACACGAGAAAATGAAACTAATCCATAAAAGAGTACTACAACTCAGGAACACGTTTAATTCCCATGGAAATAACATGCCTTTCATGCTTATCTTGTCGTAATGGTTTAGTGAGAGGATCTGCTATATTATCATTTGTAGCAATCTTTTCTATCACTACCTCCTTTTGCTCCACGTAATCTCGGATTAGATGAGCTTTCCGTTGTACATGTCTAGACTTGTTGCTAGACTTAGGCTCCTTAGCTTGGAAGATGGCACCTCTATTGTCGCAATAGATGGTGATTGGGTCATTCGAACTAGGCACTACAGATAGTCCTTGTAAGAATTGACGCATCCATATCGCTTCCTTTGCAGCTTCAGACGCGGCATAGTACTCGGCCTCAGTCGTAGAATCTGCTGTAACACTTTGTTTGGAACTCTTCCGGTGATGCAGCGCCATTAAGAGTAAAAACGAATCAGATCGAGATTTCGAGTCATCTCGATCCGTTTGGAAGCTAGCATCTGCAGAATCAGGTTGCGTATAGCTTTTGATCGCCTCCATAAGTCAATGCCCAATCTTTAGTC
This sequence comes from Silene latifolia, assembly GCF_048544455.1. Taxonomy (NCBI): domain Eukaryota; kingdom Viridiplantae; phylum Streptophyta; class Magnoliopsida; order Caryophyllales; family Caryophyllaceae; genus Silene; species Silene latifolia. Next base: position 45,623,524 of record NC_133533.1, on the reverse strand, counting down.
CTCCATAGGTACGTAAGAATGTTCTTGACAACCATCCAATGTGATTCACCGGATCTTTGTTGGAATCGACTTGTCATACTCAATGCATATGCCACGTCCGGACGTGTGCATATCATGGCATACATGATTGAACCTATTGCCGAAGCATAAGGAATCCGGGTCATGCGCTCTATCTCTTCCGGTGTCTTTGGTGCCTGAGACTTGCTCAAATGCACCCCTGGAGCCATAGGAAGAAACCCCTTTGAGTTAGTCATTCGAATCTCTCTAGAATCTTGTCTATATAAGACTCTGGCGAGAGATAACATCCGACGTGATCTATCTCGATAGATACGGATGCCCAAAATTCTTTGTGCCTCACCCAGATCTTTCATCTGGAAATGGTTCTTCAACCATACTTTTACCGAAGTTAAGAGAGGTATGTCATTCCCAATCAGGAGTATGTCATCAACATACAATATTAGGAAGACAATCTTGCTCCCACTTGACTTGATATATAGACATGGTTCCTCGACCGATCGAGCAAATCCATTTTCTTTTATCACTTGGTCGAAACGATGATTCCAACTCCGAGAAGCTTGCTTAAGTCCATAAATGGAACGCTTAAGCTTGCATACTTTCTTAGGATGTTTAGGATCGATGAAACCTTCGGGTTGTACCATGTACAACTCTTCCTCCAAATAACCGTTTAAGAAGGCGGTTTTCACATCCATCTGCCAAATTTCATAGTCATGAAAAGCGGCAATCGCTAAGATAATCCAAATGGAATGCAGCATGACTACGGGTGCAAAAATTTCATCGTAGTGCAAACCTGGCACTTGGGTGAAACCTTTAGCAACTAATCGTGCTTTATAGATATCTTGTTGACCTTCCACAGAATGCTTTATCTTGTAAAGCCATTTGCATTGAAGGGGACGAACCTTAGCAGGCAAGTCAACAAGATCCCATACGTTGTTCTCATACATGGAGTCCATCTCGGATTGCATGGCCTCAAGCCATAGCTTTGAGTCGGAACTAGTCATAGCACCTTTATAGGTTGCGGATTCACTACTCGTTAAGAGCAGAATGTCATCTATGTCATGTTCCTCGACCATACCTATGTATCTGTCCGGAGGAATAGAGACTCTTCCCGACCTCCTAGGTTCCTCAGGAATACTAATCGCATAGGGATTGAAGGAACTGGTTCCTCCAATGGTTCCTCGGCATTTGGTTCTGGAATCTCCGACAGCTCGAAGGTTCTATTACTCTTCGCGTTCTCGAGAAACTCCTTCTCTAAGAATGTCGCACTAGCCGCAACAAATACACGTTGTTCGGTTGGCGAATAGAAGTAATGACCAAATGTTCCTTTAGGATAACCTATAAAGTATGTCTTGACCGATCGCGGGCCGAGCTTATCCTCGTGTCTCCACTTGACATAAGCCTCGCAGCCCCAAACCCGTATAAAGGACAAGTTAGGGACCGTTCCTTTCCATAGTTCATATGGAGTCTTGTCACATGACTTTAGACGGACTTGTTAAGTATTAGAGCGGTGACGTAGAAGAGCATAACCCCACAATGAATCAGGCAATACGGTGTGACTCATCATGGATAAAACCATATCAAGTAGTGTTCGATTTCTCCGTTCGGACACACCATTCAACTGAGGTGTTCCAGGGGGAGTTAACTGTAAGACAATCCCACAGTCCTTAAGGTGTTGATCAAACTCGTGTGAAAGATACTCGCCACCACGGTCTGATCGTAGTGTTTTAATCTTTCTACCCAGTTGGTTCTGTACCCGATTCTGGTATTCTTTGAATTTATCGAAGGACTCACTTTTATGCTTCATTAAGTAGACATAGCCATATCTACTTAAATCGTCCGTGAAAGTGATAAAATAACTATAGCCTTCTCGTGCGGTGATTGACATAGGTCCACACACATCCGTATGTATGAGTTCTAATAGGTCAGCAGCGCGCATTCCAACACCTTTGAAGGAAATTCGAGTCATCTTACCAATGAGACATGATTCACACGTGCCAAATGATTGAAAATCAAAGGCCGAGATAGCTCCATTCTTTATGAGTTGTTTAACGCGTTTCTCATTAATGTGTCCCATACTACAGCGGTGCCATAGATAAGTTTGATCTTTGTCACCAACCTTTAACTTTTTATTCATTACGTGCAATATTTCGTTGGTCCGATCTAAAACATAAATTCCATTCATGGAGGCGCCTTGCCATAAATCATATCGTGTAATGAGAAAATGCAGCTATTATTCTCTATTACAAATGAAAAACCAAGTTTGTCAAGTGCGTAAACCGAAATAATGTTTTTAGATAGACTGGGTACATAATAGCGAGTTATATAAAAATAACTCAAACCGCTTAGGAAGTGGATCACATATGTTCCCCTCGAGACGGCAACCACTCGTGCTCCATTCCCGACACGCAGGTCCACCTCACCCTTTACGAGGGGTTCGATGTTTCGGAGCCCCTGCACATGATTGCATAGATGAGAACCACAACCAGTATCTAGTACCCAAGTTCCGTAACTTGCATGGTTAATCTCAATCATATGAACAAAAGTAGAATAAGAAGAAGAAGAAGACATACCAACAGGAGTAACGTGACCTGCTTTTATGTCCTCATGGTATACAGGACATGTACGCCTCCAATGCCCAGTCTTGTGGCAATGGTGGCATTCCATGTTACCGGTCTTGCTCTTTGTCGCGCCTAGTGAGGTGCTCGACTCACCAGGCCCAATCTTACCCGATCCCGACTTCTTCAACTTCGCCTTACCTACTGTTAGGTCTGCCTGAGCTTTGCCCTTACCCTTGCCCTTGTTTGACACAACGAGAACATCCTGTTTCAGGCTCCCACTAAACTTCATGTCCTTCTCGGTCATGCGAGAAGGAGTGTAGTGCATGAGGACTTTTCTTCAAATCATTCATATAGTAATTGGCTCTAAAAAGCGCAAAACCATCGTGGAGTGAATGAAGCATGCGGTCAATCACGATGTTCTCACTGATCTTACAATCAAGTGCCTCCAGTTTCTCGACATTCTCAATCATGCTAAGAATGTGTGGGCTAACCGGTTGGCCCTTCTGGAGTTTCGCCTCAAAGAAGCGACATATATGCTCATAGGTCACGATTCTCGGTGCTTTCGAGAATTCCTTAGTGAGCGTGGTGAAAATCTTGTTTGCACCTTGGGCTATGAAGCGTTTCTGCAAATTGGATTCCATTGCAAAAATGAGTACGTTCTTTATCGCACCCGCTTCCATGACGAAATCGCTATACATGGCGATCTCGTTAGCTCCAGCCGTGGGGCCTGGGTTTGGCGGGATGGGCTCTATCAGATATTTGAGCTTCCTGTCAGCGATGGCAGCATTCCGTAATGCCGCCTCCCGGTCATGAAGTTTGATCCATCATTCTTGATCGAGTAGACCGATTCATCTGATTCATGAAGATCCAAAGCCAGGACTCACGGTCCAATGTGGCACTTGGCATTGGGTCGTTCATACGGCCAGCCATTTTGTTATTAGCAGTTTAAATGATCGTGTTCTACACTGAAAAAGAAAGAAAAACAAACGAAATAAGCAACTCATCGAGGTGATTTAAGTCTAATTAAAATTCATTTTAACGTGTAGACTCATTGCACTTGTATAATCGATCTACCTCAAGAATTATACAAATGATCCCAAGACTCAATTTCTGTAAATTGATAAGCCAACTATTTGGCTAGTTCTACCGTTAGAACTCTCGGTCGATAAATTTCCGTAAATCGTATCTGTATTCCACCATAATCACAGGATCCTACGAGTGACCATAGTGTTGAGATAAAATAGGTCAATCAGTTCCAACTTACCCGACGTAGAAGGGGTCATATTATGCCTACCGACGAAGAAGGGATTCATTAGAGTTTGACCTATAAAGACTGTTCTCAATTTTTGGTTATACGAGGAAGATCCCATCAACTTAGTTTTAATTCATTTAAAGTGAACGAAAGTCTAGCATTACGTGAATGAATTAACTTAGGTGATGGCTTATTAATTCCGTATGACATCTGTATGTCATAGAAAACTAACGTGTAACCTCTATATGAGTCAGTTTTCATGCAAATATTAGGTGGTTTGGTTTTAGGCGGAATATAATGCAAACTATCGTTACGATGAAAACATAAAAAAAATGCAAAACGTAAATAAAAGTCCTAGTGTGGCCTATCCTAGCAAAATAAACATAATACAACTTTGGAATCCACCGTTGGACCCGCGAAGCTTGTCTTGATGTTCCATCTTGATCCATGCAGCGGGAGTGAGCATCCGATCTCCATCTTTGGTCTTCTCGAAATTACAATTTAAAATTTACAAAATATAAACCTATTTACATTCTAAATTAAAACTGTAATTACAAGGAAAAAACCAAAACGGAGATGCGAGATCTCAAAATACAACCAAGACCGTGTTCCATCATTACGGTAACACGTTCTACTAAGGCCACACTAAGTTACAACCGTTTGTAAAATTAAATACGTAATAAAAACATTCATGACATTCAAAAGTAACGATAAATAAAAGATGCATCAACTAAAACAAAAATTTATTCGTGACATAATTCCGTAATTATGTTAAATTTATCCAAACCACCTTTTAACGATTAAAAATTATGTGACAAAAACCGCTTTTATCAACTTAATTTTAATTCATTACAATCCGTTACTTTAAACCGCTTTAAAATAACTAAATGGTACGTGTGTGAACCGTTTCACAATCAAGCGATTGTACAGAATCCGTATAATGTACATGTTATGGCCAAAAGGAAAATTTTAGAACAAAAAAAAAAAATCCAGCGCGGCCAAAAGAAAAAAAACACGAAAAAAAAGAAAATTTTTTTTTTTCTTCAGCGGCTCAACCGAGAGCAACAACAAATCCCAAACATAATCGATTTGACAAAATAAAACCAATTGCAATTTTGACCTAATCTGTATTAAATTAAAACTTTAATTGACAAAACCTTAAACATATTGCTATAATAATCGATTATAATAACAATATGCAAAAAAAAATCGAAAACACAACCAATCGATTTGATCAGTTCGGCCGACTGTATACAACAGCACCAAAAACAGACATGAAATCACAAAAAAAAACAGTTCGGCCGAACGGTTTTCAAGGCAAAAAAAAATTATCGATTCAAATCGTTTTATGAAAATCACGATGAAAAATATACGTGGCCTCGCTCTGATACCTCTTGTAGGGTAATATCCGTATAAAACCCCTTAAGATTAAGGACTATAACGTAATTTTATCATGTGATTAATTGTCATAAACGAAAAACAAGAGAAACGATAAAAGAATAAGAATCAACCTCGGGTCCTATGCAAATCGGCCTAAGAACAAAAATCAATGTAGATTTCCTCCTAATTGTTGCACCCAAGATCGTCTGAGACTATGCCCCTTGTGCTAGAAATTGCTCTCTGATTGCCTTGCAATATTGAGAGAGCTTTTGTGAGTTTTCTGTTGTGAGATCTAGAATTTTAGAGAAAAATGCTCCAAAACCCTAATTTTCTTTCAAATGAAAATGATTAGGTCAAAAGGAGAGAGGGACTCTCCTTTTGTTATTCTCGGCCAACCGAGTGCTTAGGGAGGGAGTGGGCTTTCCACTTTCTCCTTATTTAACTCGTGGTCCGACTCGTTTTGCTAAATGTATATGACGGGTTTTAATTATAAATTGTCATCCGTTATCGGATATTAAAATATCGACTAATAACATGAATCAGTCGACATGTTAATACTTGTCCGACAATGACAATATTGTATAATTAATCAACTCAATATACATTAATTAAATATAACCGTTTATATTCAATTTGCGAATTAACCGCTTAATTCACCTTAGCCAGTATTATTTAATCCGTATTAAATAAATATCTCAACATCGCGTTTGACTAATTATTAGTCAATAACTCCGACTAACTACTTAGTCATATTAGGCATCAACATGATTGTATTTTCATACCGTCACATCTCTCAAACGTATCCTATAGGTGTGACTTTTAGGGACCAGTTGATCACCGCCATCTGTATGACAATAACGTCAAACTTATTTAGCCAGCCAACCGTTATTGATAAACGTGGACCAACTGATAATAATACAAAAGTATACCCTTTATTCCTTTTAGAGATTTATATGTCATTGCACTAACTGTGGAGGACACCAGCCCCAACTTATATATATATATATATATATATATATATATATATATATATATATATATATATATAGAGAGAGAGAGAGAGAGAGAGAGAGAGAGAGAAAGGTGGGATCCGGTGAGAACGACCATTAAGTGAGAACGGTGAGAACGAACTTGATACATTAGAATATATATAAAAGGTACACTTTTTTTTTTTTTTTTTTTTTTTTTTTTTTTTTTTTTTACCAAATCTCATATACACTTTTAACTAAAGTAGATACACTTTTTACCAAAATTCTATATACGCATTTTAAGAATGTAGATACACTTTTTTTTTTTTTTTTACCAATTCTCATATGTACTTTTAACTAAAGTAGGTACACTTTTTACCAAAATTCTATATACGCATTTTAAGAATGTAGATACACTTTTTTTTTTTTTACCAATTCTCATATACACTTTTAACTAAAGTAGGTACACTTTTTACCAAAATTCTATATACATTTGTTTCTATGCTAGATACATTTTTTACCTTAATTCTATATTCACCTTTTAGGAATGCAGATACACTTTTTTTTATCAAAGGTACATTTTTTTTACCCGAAATCTATATACACTTTTTAAGAATATAGATACACTTTTTAAGAATATAGATACACTTTTTTCTATCCTACGTACACTTTCTACGATATAATTAATGTATGACGTATATAACACGACTATCATAGGTACACTTTTTACACGAATCCAAGATACATTTTATATTTTTCTTTTTACTATGTACATTTTTCTTGTCTTTAAAAAAACCCACCGAAATACATGTTTATTTTAGTCATCAAATGAAGGTCTCTTAAATACAACAAATTCACCCAAATCAAGTTAAAAGGTTGACCTTGAGTCCTTGACCATGTGACTCTGCTTCTCACCATAAGTTTCATTGAATTGGTCAGGATAACACAAACATAAATTGTAGCAAAGCATCAGTCACATAAGGACGAATAAATTTGGGATGAAACGTGTCTTTATTGTGCCCATTTTAACTTGGACCTACTTTTTCTTCCTGTATTCAATAATTACCGCTTTAGAAAATAATAATATAAAAATAGTCGGTTTCGACAAATCAAACATAGATAAATTCTGCTCGTATCTCTGCATATGTTAGAATAAACTAATGGTTAAAAGTGACTTTAGTTGACCATAGTCACATAAGGACGATAAATTTAGGATGGACAGAACAACTTCTTGTGTTATGTTTTTACTGAGTGGTTTTTCTTCCCCGTTTCTTTCTTGACAGGAGACGAATTTTGAGAAGGAAATTCCTGGTGTAGCAGATATTAAGTACAAAACAATGTACATCAACTCCAAAAAGAAGGTAGAGGACGACAGTATTCCGAGATGATATCTTGTTATCATTAATGTGCCCAATATTCATTAATGCCACCATTCTTGCTCCCTCGTCTCTACCGCTACATTGTGCCCAACATTCATCAGTCTCATACTCCTTAACATCGTACCAAAATCGAGCACCCAAACCGGCTAATGCAAGTTCGTCGCACCTGTAGACCACAATCTGCCAGACAGAGCACAACCAACAAGCTGCAATAATCCCAGAACTCAGGCAAGCTCGAGCCTCGCCTCCACCGGAGCAGCAACACTCTTCAATTACGTCACTATTGGTACGACCAACATCATCAAAACTCGAATCACCAGACAAAGCCCATATTCGATGCACCACTGTCGCTCCTATTTCCCGACATTAACCTGCAAAAAAACGCAATGAAGCACAAGCTAGCCACCATGGTTCCCTCCAACAAACTCGCAAAATCTATTAAATTTCGAACATCCAATGTCAAATATAATTGAAAAATAATTTTAGTTGAATAACACCGTAATTAGACTCGTCAGAATATTTCGAATGGGTTACTTGTAACTTGTAATGATTGCTGGACATATGCCACTAACGACGGTGATGCGACGCTCTGGTAGGTTGGGAGGACGCCGAGAGGGAGATAGGCGACGGACGTGACAAGATCAGACTCAGGTGACCAACGTCGACGTCAAGGTCGTAAAACTTGACGAAAACAAAACAAACTCAGCAAGAATTACTTGATACATACACACATTTGTAGTAAAACTTGAAAATTAAAGAGATGTACATCAATTTTATAGAATGATTTTTAATAATCAATTCAATTTAGTTGATGATTGCATCGTTTACTGAAGAAATCGAGCGGAATTTTTATGGAATGTAGAGAAATAAGGGAAAGGTAGAGAGAGAAGCGAGATATTGCGTTGGTTTATTTGCGCGGAATTTAGTTGATGAGCGTTTGTTTTATTTGTTTCTATAGGTATATCAGCCGTGGATTTTAGTTTAATCCAATGGTTGTAACTCGTTCTCGCCGTTCTCACCGAATGATCGTTCTCTCCGGATCCTATATATATATATATATATATATATATATATATATATATATATATATATATATATATATATATAGAGAGAGAGAGAGAGAGAGAGAGAGAGAGAGAGAGGAGATCAACTAAGGCCATGTATATGTATTGAGTCCATAAGTTCTATTAAGGGCCATTGGATGGTGAAAATGGATGGCCAAGATCAACCCCTAAAAAGTGTGTTTAATAGCTAATCTCACCATCTCTCTCCTCCTTCACTAATCCACTCTAATTAATCACTAATTTACTATATATTTGTTTTCCACTCATCCATTTCTCTCTCATCTTACACATTTCATTTCTCTCTTCTCTCAAACTCTCAAAAAACACCCAAATAAATAAAAAAAAACCCAAATATCTAAATAAATAAAAAACCCAAAAATCTAAATAAATAAATAAAACCCAAAAAAATCCAAATAAATCAGATAACCCAAAAAATCCAAATAAATTAAAAAAACCCAAATAAATCATTCATTCATCTCTTCCACATTCAACACCACCCACCACTATCCCACCCGACACCACCCACCGCCCACCTCCACCGCCACCCACTACCAACCTCCACCACCGCCGTCGGTAAATTCTATAAACTCGTTTTTTTTTTTCCAGATTTTGCGTCTCGGTTTTTTTCGTCACTTTTTTTTTTTTTTTTCAGATTTTGGTGATATACTTTTTTTTCATCTAAGATCTACTAAAATATTTTTCATAAAATTTGTTATTTTAATCTTAACTATATAAAAATTCTTATAATTTGTTGAGTTTTAATCTTATATTTCACATTTTTATATAAAAATGATATAATGACTAAAGTATACACAGTTATGGACAAAAGTTATACAAATAAGGACTAAAGTTATACAAAAATTGACTAAAGTTATACAAATAAGGACTAAAGTTATACAAGAATTGATCAAAGTTATACAAATATGGACTAAAGTTATACAAATAAGGACTGAAGTTATACAAGAATTGACTAAAGTTATACAAATATGAACTAAAGTTATACAAATAAGGACTAAAGAAACACTAAAGTTACACAAAAATTGACTAAAGTTATACAAAAATGGCCTAAAGTTGAACAAATAAGGACTAAAGTTATACAAATAAGGACTAAAGTTATACAAATAAGAACCAAAGTTATACAAAAATGGACTAAAGTTATACAAATAAGGACTAAAGTTATACAAATAAGGACTAAAGTAATATAAAAATGGACTAAAGTTATACATTTGAACAAAAGTTATATTACATTTAGTCCATATTTGTACAAATAAGGACTAAAGTTATACAAAAATGAACTAAAGTTATACATTTGGACAAAAGTTATGTTACATTTAGTCCATATTTGGACAAAAATTGTATAAGTTTAGTCCATAATAGTATAACGTCAGTCATTTTATGTATAACTTTAGTACAAATTTGTATAACTTTAGTCCGTTTTTGTATAACTTTAGTCCTTATTTGTATAACTTTAGTCCTTATTTGTATAATTTTAGTCCGTTTTTGTATAACTTTAGTCCTTATTTGTATAACTTTATGCCATTTTTGTATAACTTTAGTCCGTTTTTTGTATAACTTTAGTCCATTTTTGTATAACTTTAGTCCTTATTTGTATAACTTTAGTCCTTATTTGTATAACTTTAGGCCATTTTTGTATAACTTTAGTCCATATTTGTACAACTTTAGTCCATATTTGTATAACTTTAGTCCATATTTGTATAACTTTAGTCCATATTTGTATAAATAACAACACACACAAAAAACCGAAAAAAAAACTAAGATCTAACAAAAAAGAATTAAATAGCAACCAAAATTGCACATAATGCGATTGTAGTTGCATATATTGTCAACAAAAATTAACATTTTAAAGAAAAAAGTAAATATAAAAAACTAGATCTAAAATTCAACGCTTAAAATAGTAAATCTCTTAACTTTAATTTTTCAAGGGTGTAACTTTAGTAATAAATGGTATAACTTTAGTGGTAAATAATGTAACTTTAATGTTTAAAGAGTATAACTTTAATCGTAAATGGTATAACTTTAATCGTAAAGAGTACAACTTTAGTCGGAAATAGTACAACTTTAATTCCAACAAAGTTCTAAAATAAAAAAAATTATCAAATTAATATATAGCAAAACTAAAATCTAAAATAAAGTTACATTAATTCATATTTTTATATAAAAATATCTAGCAAGACTAAAATCAAAAATCGACGACAACAACTATATTAAATCTACAACAACTACACATAATAAGAGAATATAAAATAAGACAATATTTAACATAAGAGATATGGAAAAAATATACTAGATCTGAAAATACGATATTTTAAAAAAGAAAAAAAAAATGTAAAATCCGGTGAACTTATACAAATTTGTACTAAAGTTATACATAAAATGACTGAAGTTATACTATTATGGACTAAAGTTATACAATTTTTGACTAAAGTTGCACCCTTTAAATTAAAGTTACAATATTTAGGATAAAAGTTATATCATTATGGGTTAAAGTTATACAAATATGGACTAAATGTAACATAACTTTTGTCCAAATGTATAACTTTAGTTCATTTTTGTATAACTTTAGTCTATTTTTGTATAACTTTAGTCCTTATTTGTACAAATATGGACTAAATGTAATATAACTTTTATAACTACACATAATAAGAGAATATAAAATAAGACGATATTTTTTTTTTTTTTTGGGAAAATGTAAGTTCTCATTAGAAAATAAGAAAGTCCCATACAATACAAGCTATTAGAGTCAAAACTCCCACAACATCTATAAGTCTCGTTCTAAGCCTTAAGATACTCTACCCATGCCAAAGCTAGAGCATTCTTACTTCTAATAGTACACTGACCTAGACGCATTTTAACATCACATTGAACCCTTGCAAGAACAATACAAGGTCTAACAACACATTCATCCACACGACATCTGTTCCTACATTGCCATACATGATACACCAGACTAGACAAAATGATAGCTATAATTTTCTTCGCAAGCCGCCTGCCTTAACTCATCCCGGTGATGCAATTGTGCAAAGGAAGGGAAACCTTGCACCAATCACTAATCGGTCCCCGCAATGTCTACTAAACGGACACTCAAAGAACAAATGATCCACACTCTCCTCCCGCATCCCTTGTAAAACAAGAATTACCCCGTATAATTCCCATTCCGAGTAGTCTGTCTTGAGTTAATAGCCTTCTCCGAGCTACCAACCACGCAATAAACTGCATTGTTTTGGGATCAACCAATGATTCAAAGCATCCAAGGATACCAGGACACTTGCCCTGTTTCGAGGTTTAAGCCACCGATATCCCATTTTATGTTATAGTATAATGCTCCTCACTAGATAAATTTGATAAATAATGTTTCAAAAGTTGCTTAACCTGGCAGATTTTCCTCCAAGCCCAGCTGCATCCAGACCCAGGAATATACTCCCACCAGGAAGAAGATTTGATGTATACAGCATGTACCCATCTAACCCACAAATGATCTTCCTTGTTTGCCACCCACCAGGCATACTTTCCCACCGTGGCAAGATTCCAAACATGAAAATCCTTCAGTCCCAAACCCCCTTGCTTCCTAGGTTGACAGATATTGGCCCAAGAAACAAGAGCTGGGCTCTCCCTTTGATCAGCTCCATGCCACAAATACCCTCTGCAAATAGCTTCAATTTTGGAAATCACCATCTTAGGAAGGATAAAAATCCTAGCCCAGTAGCCGTGAAGGGGGCTTAGAACTGCCTTGATAAGCACCACTCTCCCAGCATAAGAAAGCTTCCTGGAACCCATTCCTCTAATTCTGTCCACCACTCTATCAATTAAACACGATGGGCCCCGCAGAGAGCCTCTTTGGGGACACGGTGACCCCAAGGTAAGTGAAGGGCACTGTTCCTCTTTTCATGCCAGTGATCACCTCTACTTCCCTGAGAGTATGTTCCTCCATTCCATTACAATACACACTAGACTTGCTATTATTCATGGTAAGCCCAGTAGCTTTAGAGAACATAGAAAAAGCTTTCATCAATAACTCTATAGAACCTCTCTCCCCTCTACAAAACAATATTAGATCATCAGCAAAGCATAGGTGAGCTAGCTGAATCCTATTGCATAAAGGGTGATATCTAAACAAGTGATGTTTTTGAACCACCAAGAGAATTCTACTCAGATACTCAAGGCAAATGGTAAAGAGCAGAGGGGAAAGGGGATCCCCTTGCCTAAGCCCTCTCTTACCTTTAAAGAATCCAAAAATCTCCCCATTGAGAGAAATAGAATAAGAGGTGGTTGAAATGCACTCTTTCACAAGTTTGCAGAAATGTATAGGGAAACCCAAAGCATCTAACATGTCCTCAACAAATGCCCATTCCACTGAATCATAGGCTTTTTGAAGGTCAATCTTCATCATTGCTCGGGGTGAACAACTCTTCCTCTTATACAACTTGATTAAATCCTGACAAATCAATATGTTGCCCACAATGTCTCTCCCTTTAATAAAAGCACCTTGAGGCTGACTTATAATATCTGGCAGCACCTGCCCCATTCTACCACACAACACCTTAGAGACACACTTATACACAGTGTTGCAGCAGGCAATGGGCCAAAACTGCAACACAGACTCAGGCATAGCAACCTTTGGTATAAATAAGACGATATTTAACATAAGAGATATGGAAAAAATATACTAGATCTGAAAATACGATATTTTAAAAAAGAAAAAAAATGTAAAAAACCGGTGATGAAAATAATAACAACGAAAACAAACCCCCGACAACAATTACAATAACAAAACCAATTAAAAATTTGAAAAATGAACAAATAATAAAAACAAAACAAAACAAAACGAAAAAGTAAGACAAACTCAAAACTAGTACTGAGTTTGTTGAAGCCGTGGTATCTTCCAAACAAACAACTAACAAAACCATCTAGAAAACCAGAAAACCATAAAGCCATACAAATAACAAAACCAATTTGAAACGAAAGCCATTGAAAACCAGAAAGCCATACAAAATCTAGAAAGGAGAGATTGGAGACCAAAATCAGAAAAAATAAACAAAAAAACGAAAGCAAACCCAAAAAAGTGAATGGCGGTTTTCAGATCTTATATGAATTTGGTGGGTTGGGTGAAGGGATGACGGTTTTCAGAACTAAAAAACTAAAGTGAATGGATGACGGTTTTCAGATCTGAAAAAAAAAAGTGAATGGTGGGTCTGGTGGTGGGTCGTCTGGTGGGTCGGGTCGGTGTTGGTGGGGAGATGTTGTCGTGGTTGCCGTTGATGGGGAAGCGTGAAGGGGTCGTTTGGTCTGTCGCGGCGTTGCCTGAGCTCCGGGGAGGTACGGTCGTGGTGGAGCGATGGATGGTGTGGTGCGGTCTGGTGGAGTCGGGATTGGTTGGTGGTGTTGGCGGGTTGTGGCTCGGGTGTGGTGGGGTGGTGGTAGGGTGGTGGTGGGCAGCAGGTGGGCCGGGTTTGGTGTGTGGTGAAGTGGTTTTTTTCGTTTTTTTTCGTTTGGTTTTTTTTTATCAGTTTAGTTTTTTTTTTTTGTTTAGAGATGGTGGGAAGAAAATGAGAGAGAAAGAGTGAATGTAAGAAATGAGAGAGGATGAGTGAATGAGGAAGTGAGTTGGGAGATTAGAATGGTGGAAGAGTTATACAAAATTAGGAGGAGTTATACAGAATTAGGGAGGGAGATTAGGGAGGTTCATTTGTGACCCTTAAATGAGATGTAATCTCATCCCTCCATCTTTTCCATCCTAAGGTCCTTATAAGGACTTAGGGACTCATAAGATGTAAGGGCCTTATGAGAACCCTTCTCTCTCTCTCTCTCTCTCTCTCTCTCTCTCTCTCTATAAATATATATATATATATATATATATATATATATATATATATATATAGAAATAGGATCAAATGAGTTAGGGTACTTTTGGTGAGTTACCCTTCTAAATCTGGACCATTCATCTAACATAAGATATGTGACTGAGATTTAATCTTACATCTCATATATAAAGCAAATTTTTGACACTTGAACTTCTTTTTTCCCACTTTTTTCAGTCAGTTTCTCTATCTCTCTATCTTTCTCTCTCTCTCTCTCATAATTTCTTTCGCCAGTTTCTGCATTCGTTGTTTGTTTTCTGGTGTTCTTTCTCATAATTTCGTTCGTCAGTTTCGTTCGTGGTTCTCGTCAATTGAACTTCAGTTATTGTGCTCAATTTGTTCGTCCTTCTACTCCATTTTCGGTTTCTCTCAACAGGTAATCAATGAACTCAATTGAATTTCAGTTATTGTGCTCAATTTCCGCTGATTTTCTACTCCATTTTCGGTTCCTGTTCTTGTTTTCTACTTGATTTTCTTTTGTTTTCTGTGTTTATTCTTCATTTTAGTATATAGTTTAATTTGTTTTGTTTTTGTTGTTAAATTAAATTTTTTCAATTTTTCTGCATAATTTAGGGTTTTGTAATTCATTTTTTCATTTTTGTATCTTTTCTTGAGGCTTTTCTTTTTTGTTTTGAATTCCTGTACATTCTAATGAACATAATGTGTGTTTGTTTGTAATTATTTGTGTTATTGTAATATATTGATGTTGTTATTGTAATGTATTTGTGCTAGTTATTGTAATTTAGAAAATCTGTTATTGTTATGAGTATTATTTTAGATATTGATCTTTGGTTAGTGTTTAAAAGTCAGCTTTTAGTAAGTCCAGTTTATTTTAATCTGAAAAGTTTGTTATTGTAATATATTGATGTTGTTATTGTAATGTATTGTGATAGTTATTGTAATATAGTAATTTAGTTATTCTATACGTAGTATTATTTAGTTATCATTTTAGTCAAGTCCAGTTATTGTATTGTTGTATGCTGATTATTGTATTATTAAAACTGAGTTATTGTATTAGTTGTTGTCATATTTTTTGTGTTTTATTCTGATAATTTTGTATTCTGTTGCTCAGTGATAAAAACAAATGGGTCCTAAACGTAGCAGGGAGCCTGAAGATGGTAATAAAGCTGATTTGAAACGCTCAAAAGTAAATTTCCCAAAAAAGAAGCTCAGTAAGGTTCCTGGAACTGCCATATTAAACATGTGAGTATATGTGTCATGCCCCCTTGTTATGAGTTTCTGTTTATTTTGATGTGTTACTCTTTTTATATTTTGCTTGATTTTCCATTTTCAGTGCTGCAAACATTAAAGTGAGCTGTCGTCCTAATGGTTTGGTTAATCTGGTAAAACAACTTGGTCCAAATCAGCGAAAGGCTGTCATTGAGATCGGATTTGGTGGTTTGCTTGATTTTAAAGTGAGCAGTATACCATTGGGTGTTATACCATTGTTTGTAAAACACTTTAATGCTACTGCTCATATTTTTCAAGCAAGTGATGTCAAATTTTGTCTGTCAAAAGATGATGTGTATGATGTTTTTGGATTGCCAAATGGTGGTGATAAGGTTGAGGTTGTTTACACTGGACATAGTGTATTGTCTTCACAAGAAACGTTGAAAGCTGAGTTCCGGAAGAAGTTTAAGGTAGAAGGGACAAATTATGTTACTATCCCTGCTGTTTATAATGCAATTACTGATATGGGGGATGATGGGGGAGATGAATTTCGGAGGCTGTTTGTGCTTTATGCTATGTCCATTGTCCGTGCTCC
Organism: Silene latifolia; assembly: GCF_048544455.1. NCBI lineage: Eukaryota > Viridiplantae > Streptophyta > Magnoliopsida > Caryophyllales > Caryophyllaceae > Silene > Silene latifolia. The sequence continues at coordinate 45,607,264 of NC_133533.1, read as the reverse complement.
CCCTACAAATTATGGAATTGACTTTTCAATTCTTAAAGCGGTGCAAGATGTTTCACGTATCCACCATTTGGATTGGTGTGGGTATGTGTTTGATAAATTAGTCGAAGGTGTTGAGCGGTGTAGATCTGGGTCGTCTACTTTGCGTGGTTGCATACTTGTTGTTATGGTGGCATACTTTCATCGTATGTCTTTTAAGGAAAAGACAATGTCTTCTGAGACTTCTCTTATCAAGCACTGGGATGAGAAGTCTTTTGTTAGTAGGGGTATTTCAGAGCTCAATTCTGGTTCTCTAGGTAATGGGGAATATGTCAATGGTGTGTATCCTGTATGCAAACGCTTAAGAGAAGCAAAAGTCGCGAGGTGTGTGAAGTCGTTGATAAACCCGAACAGGGAAAAAGTATCCTGAACCGCCTGACTGTTTTGATATCGATGATGTTATTCGAGCAAAGGCGGCTGATGTAAGTTCCAATCATTCTTTCAATCATTTTTGTGTAGTTCTTTGTAAAGGTGTAGTGTAGTTATTTTAAAGTTTTTGTAGCAGTTATTTTTTCAATTATTGTAAATTATTGTAAAGACTTAGGATAATTATTGTAAAGACTTAGTATAATTATTGTAAAGACTTAGTATAATTTTTGTGTAGTTCTTTGTAAAGGTGTAGTGTAGTTATTTTAAAGTTTTGTAGCAGTTATTTTTTCAATTATTGTAAATTATTGTAAAGACTTAGGATAATTATTGTAAAGACTTAGTATAATTATTGTAAAGACTTAGTATAATCATTTTTGTGTAGTTACTGTAAAGGTGTAGTGTAGTTATTTTAAAGTTTTGTAGCAGTTATTTTTTCAATTATTGTAAATTATTGTAAAGACTTAGGATAATTATTGTAAAGACTCAGTATAATTATTGTAAAGACTTAGTATAATTATTCTTTTTTTCTTTTTCTTAGGTTTCCCAAGCACATCTTTTGATGATGAAGAGGGATGTTGAGATATTTCTCCATTTGTACACGCAACGGAAGGAAGCGATGGGAAAGGAGTGTGGTTCTTCAATGATTGAAGATTCTTCGACAACCACTTGATTTCTTCGACCCCTGCTTTCATTAGTGACGATGATTCTTTGTTCACTAAATATTTCAATTTTATTTGTGAAAAAGTTGAGGAAATGAAACAAAGGGAAGTAAAATGTTGCCGTTGTATGAAAGTTTTTGCAAGGAGCATGAAAAGGGGAAGCATAAAAAGGGAAAAGATGAAAGGAATGGGGGTTTAGCGTTTGATCCGGAAAAATATAAGGTGGTTTATTCTCGGGAGAAAGGTAAAAATAAGGTCCCTGATGTAGCGGTTGAGAAACCGAATGAGGAGGTGCCAACTAATGACGGCATTGATAATATTGATGTTGAGAATGAAGTTGTGGACTTGAGTAGTGTGGATGACGTTGTTAACAAAGTTGTCAACGAGGCTGTTGTTGGGGATAGAATTCAAGATAATTCGGTTATAAGTGCTTACCCGTCGCATTCGGGACGTTATGCCCGAGCATACGTTTTTGGAAATTGTGGTATAGGGTGTGATTTAAATTGTGAATCACCCAATCCCGATGCGATTGTAGTTTCCGGTTTTTTTTGTGCAAGTACAAGGAGCTTTTTGCTCCTATTTTAATGCGGAGGAAGACGTACTTGATTCTTTTTTTCGCACGATCATGACCTACTTAATTGGGTAAGCATTATATGTTTTTTGTTCCCTCTCTTTTTATTTTTCTTTTTTTGCTAATATATCTACTTTTTAAAAGCTTTTATTGTTGTTTTGGGTTATTGTCTTTACTATATAATTTTTGTTTCCATGTGGCAGGGAGGATTTGGTTGTGTTTTCATTTCATCACATGTTAACTCGAGATGACATTATTTCACTGTCTGCTAAGACTATGATCACATCGAATGTGATTGATTGCTGGTCATTCTTACTGAATGACATGCTGGTCAAGGTTGGGAAAGAGTTATCCCCCACAAGAAGTTTTTTTTGTACAAGTCATTCGGTATGTGAAATTTTTTTTATATATTTCTGTATCAGTAAGTTTACAATGGTTATGACAGTTATTCTATTGTAGTTACTTGATTATTGTAAAGTATATTATCTGTTATTTTATTCAGCTAAAACAGTTTTTCCTATTCTTCAATTTTTCTATTCTTCAATTTTGTTTATTGTTTCTTTGATTATTATAATACTGTATTTCAGTTATTGTTGTGACACCCCTCGATGAGGCATCAAAAGAACTATTAAATCTAAGCGGAAAATAAGGGATTTTTAAAACCTTTAAAGTTTAAAGTGTGAAATCCACCATAAGTGATCAAACGAAAATGAAAAGTAAAATGAATAAGTTTTACAATTAAAAACGAAGTGCGTTGGGGAAAAGATATCCCACGAATAAACACAAGTCTAACGATAGGTGAGTCTAAGCAAACTATAACTAAGGTCCAAGGTTCAACGTTCTCGCTAGCTCACACGTCTTCCCCATAATCTGCATCACAAACTTGTCATTCATGTAAACATGAACGCCACGACAAGTGGGGAGTAACTCAGGGTTCTCCCAGCCACAATATGTCAAAATGCACATAAGCAAGAACTTAATTAAACATATTGATCATGCATCATACTTGAATAATATGAACATGGGAATATAAATGATAATCATAATGAGATAGGCACATTGCATTCTTAATGAGATAGGCACATTGCATTCTTAATGAGATAGGCACATTGCATTCTTAATGAGATAGGCATGGTACATTATATTAAACATGCATTCAAGGTAACCAAAACATGGATATGAGATTAGGCATCGAATCATATGAAGAAGGTAAACAACGGATCAATTGAATAGAAAATACATGGATGGAAACCAATAGCCATTACTTGAAAACCTCTTAACAACCATAGCACGGGACGTGGCTACTAATGTCACATTCATACTTATGGCTTGCATCTCACCATAAGAACGGATGGGAACATCAATCCCGGCGATCATATCGCAACTAAGGGCTTGCATCTCACCACTAGTATCCGATAGGACCAAGACTCTCACAAACAATCATATAAGACGTGCACTCTCGTATATAAGAACACGCCAATGACCGTAACAAGCAAGACATTTACAAAGGATTGACTCAAAACAAGACAAACCCCTAGACTCCAACCTCCGGGTAGGACGACGATCATAATACGGTCCTAGTCTAAATCGCGGACTCTCGGGATGGACGACACCCGATTCGACATACAATCCCAAATCGTATCCAAGACTCGATCCATGACACCTAGCCGTGCCCCAAGGTCGAGTAACCCCAAATCGGAACAATGGTACCTAGCCGTACCCCAAAGTCCGAAGAGGCGGAAGGAAGATAGCCCAACTCGGAAACAATGGCACTTAATCGTGACCCAATGTCCGAGGGCAAATAAATAAGGAATGTCGAGTAGTCACACAATGTAAATCGTCACACTCCGGTCACAAATACGAGTAACAACAATATTTCGCATTATCATAACATAAACAAATCCTAAATTGACCATTTACCAATCATAAGAAGGATGCGTAATTAAATAAATGATTAATAGAAGTTATAAGTGAAGAGAAACCATAAGAGAACTCCCAGTAGGGTGGGGACCAAACCCGCGCCATTTATGAGCATTGGAACAAAGAGTAAGAAGCATATGAAGTAAATCGTGCAACATAACGTATAAAAACACTTAACTTAACCAAGTAGATGGTCACTTGATAAGAAAACAACCTTAAAATGAATGTTGTCCACAATGAGTCAAGCTCAAACTTTACAAACATTTAAAATGTCACTTCCCAAAAATTTGTCAAGGATGAGCTTCGGCTCATTTGCACGAGAATTTAATTTAAATAACACCATTATAATGAAGAAATTCAACCAACACACTACCAATTTTTACCCAAAGTTGCTTCAACATCATTGTTGGACACATAATCAACCTCCAAGTGTCAATTATACAATTAAAAACAAGAATCCACAACCTACAACATTCATAAATTACTCCATGTTCATGAATAAGACTTAATAAGGTAAACTCAACATAAAGATTCCATCTTTTTCATTCAAAAGCTTATATCTCAACATACCCACATACTAAATCACAATTTAAGACATATTTCAAAACAACCATACTACCAACTTCATCATTTACAATATTAATCCAATAAATAATCTTATGACATAATTAAACATGTCAACTAAGCATGATTAAGACGGATTTTTCTTTAATTAACATATGTAAACAACCCATTTAATCCAATTGAACAAACATGTGACAAAAGACTAGAAATTAGTCAAACAACCATAAGACGGTCTCAAAAACCAATTTATCCAACAATGAACATGTGAAACATGTAAAGATTCATACTTTAACAAACACAAGAATAAACCACAACATATAAACACATTAAATTGACATAATGTCGAGTAACCCATCACCGTTACCTTTTTGCACTTAAATCCACAATAGACTCATCTACCTTTCAAGAATCCACTTCCGGGTTAACTAATCTTTCTCCTAAACATAAGAAAACACAAATTAAGACTAAGAATCGAAATTAGAAAAAGGGTATCATGTATAAATGGCTCGACAGCCCTATATAAGGAGGAAAGTCGGTGTCTTTCTTACCTAGAAAGATGGAGGGCGATGAGAGGAAGAGATAGACGCGAAAATCACTTGATTTGGACAAGAATTGAGCAAGTTATGGTGTTTTGAAGATTTGTAAGAGGAGAGTATGAAAATGGTGTTTGTGTTTGTGGTGGTGTTGCTGAAAATGTGAGGAAGGAGGAGGGGTTAGGGTTTCCCTCATTATTTTGATGAGGAGGAAGGGGTAGTAGGTGAGTCCATTGGTCATACTAGGCCCAATAAGCAAAATTGAGTCGATATACACATGAATTTACGTCTCAAGCCCACTACAACTCAAGACGGAGAATATTATTATTATTATCATTATTATCCGACCAAAATATTTATTTTGTATAACTTAAGCTTTAAAAATATAATATTTATAAAAATCATGTTTAATAATGAAATTAATTAAATTAAATAATTTAAAATATAAATAAGACCATAGAATGGTTAATTAAATTATAAATGTCAAAATGGAAAATTCGCGGGTGTTACAATCACCCCATCTTTTAAAAAGTTTCGTCCTCGAAACTTGAAGATGGAAAAGAAAGGTTATAAAAAGTAAAACTGAACTTTTAAAATTGGTAACCAAAACAATAAAAGGTTACTTATCGTAAGAATCAAAATCCTTTCGTAAGTCTCAAATAAAATTTTAAAAGAACGATTCTCATCAAAGGAACGAAAATGCTCTCGTTGCGCATTCAAGAACATCACATTCCAAATCGAAGATATGGTCAAAAGCAAATCATTTGTATAAATCGAAAATTAAAATACTTTCAAAAACATTAATGAAGAGTTTTCAAAGGTATAAGTCTCATTCATGGAACGAAATTGCTCTTGTCGTGCACACAAGAACGCTAACTTTCCAAGTCAAAGACAAATTTAAAAAAAAAATCACTCGCCGACAAGCGTAGAACAAGTTATTAAACGTTTCAAATAACGAGTTCTAACATCCGATCAACGTCAAAATCGAAAGAAAAAGGTAATTCACTCAAATTTTCTTTTGCCAAAGCCAAATTAGAGATAGAGGTTTCACTTTTAAACTCAAATGGAGTCAAATTTCCGAAAATATAATATTAAACTCTAACAAAGGAATTATAAGTAGGTCAAAGTTAGTTAGAAATTGAGCAAAATTAAAAGTAACTCGGGTTTAGCAATTAAAATCAATAAAAAGGAGTTGTACTCATAGAACAAAAGGAGAACTAAATCAAATTCCCATTTTCAAACCTTTAAAATAGGTAGGGTTTTATAAAAGTAACATAAACTTTTAACAATGGATCAAAAGTGGTAGCTTGAAATGTTTAGAAATAGTACGAAATGAAGAGAACTTAGATATCATGAACACAAGGTACGCTAAGGGGGTTCAAACTTTACCAACAAAAGAGCTATGATGAACTTCCTAGGAGAAGTGTTGAAATCGAGTCTACGAGGATATCAAAGATTGAATTTCACAAGTTACGAGTATCAAATTTAAAGGAGGAGCATGATGAAGCGAAGAAGAGAGGTATGAACGGAAATGCTCATGCTTAAGGAAGGAAGGAATTTAAACAACAAGGAAACGCCAGAAAGTCAAATCTCAAACAACAAAGTCATCCTGAACGGTGAATCATGACCACATAACTCCCAAGAATTTCCTCAAAATACTGGCACACTTTACTCCTATGCTATCCTGTGGGTCAAGTCACTCCACCACAATTGTGATTCCATAACCCTCAAATATAAGTCATCTATAAACGATTTCCACGAAAGATCAAAACTACTAACAGAGTTACACACATAACCAACTATCGACTACTAGGAGTTCTCACTATGGTAAAATCCTTAATCAAAGGTCAAAATCTCAAGGTCGTCATACTTTCTAACACTCCAAACCAAAATCTTATTCACACTCGAATTCACAAGCATAGATGATCACATTCCCCAAATCATAAAGACCACCAACCAAAAGTAAATAGGTTTGTCATACAATTTTTCCTACCCAACTCAACTCGAGTTCCACTAATCCAATTTTGACGAAATCAAGGTTCACAAAGAATCCTCAAAGAGCATCTCACTCACTCTACAACGTAGCCAACAATGCCATCACTCCACTAAAGAAACAAGAGCAATAACCAGGTCAAGAAATGATAGGAAATTTCAATGGGATACATGAACATGACGAGGTGTGAGATTAAAGGAGTCAATAGTAAAGGTAACTAGTTAACACCAGTAAGAGACATTAGAATTAGAGAGGTATTCAAGGCAAGGAAACGACAAGTAAACTTTTATACTTAAGAAATAAATCTAATCAAGGTATGAACGAAGGGAAGGAAGATGATTAAAGGTACGAGGGGGATTTTAGGGCTTAAACCATACACTTTCTAAGACTTAAGGTTCTCTCTAACAAGGTCACGCCTATTAGGATATTGTACCATCATAACAAAACGACCAAATTCCAAAACGAGGGTCAAGGCAATTCATCTCATTCCTTATATGCAAGTCTCTCTTAAAGGATTACACCTCTATGACTGATCAAGGTAAAAATAAACGCTCGCTTAAGGGTTGATGAATTGGTTAGATTCGTTGTTCACCTATCCTATCACATATTAGGATTTCTCTAAAGCAAATCTACCACTCAAGTATAAAAGCACCCATTTATCTCAAGTACTTGATACAACCTCAATGTTTTAAAAACCAAAGAAAGAATTAACAACGACTTCTCAAGGGACAACTAACATCAAATCGCATCACCAATCTATACGGAATCATTAACATCTAAAAATGGGTCTCCTTCCAAGCTCCTATCATAAATTTATCTCATTTTTACTCCTAAGGTGACGACGCTCAACCTACTAAGCTTTCAAATCCCAAACATAAACAACAAAGCCAAGTTCTATAACTTTAATCACATAGGCAACTCATTCCTAACACAAAGAATCCACCAATCAATTATACTCACTTGGTCAAGGCACTAGGTATAAGAATCACTAAGTATTTATCATCACATTACCTAAGCCTTTCTAACATCACGACCTCTCAAAACCGGGCTTAAGGGTCAAACACAAACAAACTCCACAAAAGCCAACTTATCTGACCGAAGTTAACATTCCATAAGGCAAAAATGAAGGTATACAAGAGGGGCATTATAAGGAGAAAAGGTACAAAGACAGCTCCCAAGATATGGAATAAGAGTTGCGAAAGGCATAGAAGCACAAGGATAAGGGAATATGACAAGGTGCTCGAAGAGAGGGAGGTATCTTCAAGACGGTAAAGACATTCTTCAAGAGTAAGAGATCCGTATGCAAGATGTTATGTAAGGAGAAACAAAAACGAAGAATAGGTCGGGTGGGTAACAAACTAGCTTCAAAGGTAAAGCAAAAGAGAGTTTAGAAAGGAAGGATGAGCATCGCGGGATAAAAGTAAGGAAAGGTGGATCAAGGATAGAAAACACACCCATAACGGTGTCGGGAGGAACGGCGGTTCCGACTTGATTCTTGACAAGAATGACCCTTCTTGGCTCGGCTTCCGGAGCATGAGGGAGAGGAGGAGGGGTAGTCTTCTTCTCGGGGCAATTCTTGAAGAGATGTCCGGGCTTCTTGCAATGGTAACACTTCAAGGGCATATCATAGCATCCAATCCCGGGGTGATAAGCTTGCCCACACTTGAAGCACTTGCGGTTCTACCTAACCTTATTAGTAGATGTAGGGACTTGTCCTTTTGGCTCTTGCACTATTGGTTCTTGTCCTCCATGGTCTTGTACTCTTTGTCCTTGGACTCTCGGCACCAACCTCTTCTTGCTAGAAGGTGATGAAGGTGAGGGCACAAAGGGTCTCTTGCCACGACGGATAGGGCGATGATTCACTTGAGCATTGGCATTCCGTTGATTCCGAAGAATTAGAGTAAGAGCTTCCATGATAGTATTCTCCACCTTGGTTGGTCGTACCATCTTCTCAAGACACCCAAAGAGTCAACCATGTTAGCACCTAACAAATAGCATGCACAAAGAGACTACCAACTTAGGTCCTTAGTTCTACCCATCTCTCATTCATTATTCAAGGTCAAGTTCAAGGTTAAATTCGGGGTACACGTGTGTGCGTCGGGAGCAACATATGCTCTGATACCAACTGTGACACCCCTCGATGAGGCATCAAAAGAACTATTAAATCTAAGCGGAAAATAAGGGATTTTTAAAACCTTTAAAGTTTAAAGTGTGAAATCCACCATAAGTGATCAAACGAAAATGAAAAGTAAAATGAATAAGTTTTACAATTAAAAACGAAGTGCGTTGGGGAAAAGATATCCCACGAATAAACACAAGTCTAACGATAGGTGAGTCTAAGCAAACTATAACTAAGGTCCAAGGTTCAACGTTCTCGCTAGCTCACACGTCTTCCCCATAATCTGCATCACAAACCTGTCATTCATGTAAACATGAACGCCACAGTCAGTGGGGAGTAACTCAGGGTTCTCCCAGCCACAATATGTCAAAATGCACATAAGCAAGAACTTAATTAAACATATTGATCATGCATCATACTTGAATAATATGAACATGGGAATATAAACGATAATCATAATGAGATAGGCACATTGCATTCTTAATGAGATAGGCACATTGCATTCTTAATGAGATAGGCATGGTACAATATATTAAACATGCATTCAAGGTGACCAAAACATGGATATGAGATTAGGCATCGAATCATATGAAGAAGGTAAACAACGGATCAATTGAATAGAAAATACATGGATGGAAACCAATAGCCATTACTTGAAAACCTCTTAACAACCATAGCACGGGACGTGGCTACTAATGTCACATTCATACTTATGGCTTGCATCTCACCATAAGAACGGATGGGAACATCAATCCCGGCGATCATATCGCAACTAGGGGCTTGCATCTCACCACTAGTATCCGATAGGACCAAGACTCTCACAAACAATCATATAAGACGTGCACTCTCGTATATAAGAACACGCCAATGACCGTAACAAGCAAGACATTTACAAAGGATTGACTCAAAACAAGACAAACCCCTAGACTCCAACCTCCTGGTAGGACGACGATCATAATACGGTCCTAGTCTAAATCGCCGACTCTCGGGATGGGACGACACCCGATTCGACATACAATCCCAAATCGTATCCAAGACTCGATCCATGACACCTAGCCGTGCCCCAAGGTCGAGTAACCCCAAATCGGAACAATGGTACCTAGCCGTACCCCAAAGTCCGAAGAGGCGGAAGGAAGATAGCCCAACTCGGAAACAATGGCACTTAATCGTGACCCAATGTCCGAGGGCAAATAAATAAGGAATGTCGAGTAGTCACACAATGTAAATCGTCACACTCCGGTCACAAATACGAGTAACAACAATATTTCGCATTATCATAACATAAACAAATCCTAAATTGACCATTTACCAATCATAAGAAGGATGCGTAATTAAATAAATGATTAATAGAAGTTATAAGTGAAGAGAAACCATAAGAGAACTCCCAGCCGGGTGGGGACCAAACCCGCGCCATTTATGAGCATTGGAACAAAGAGTAAGAAGCATATGAAGTAAATCGTGCAACATAACGTATAAAAACACTTAACTTAACCAAGTAGATGGTCACTTGATAAGAAAACAACCTTAAAATGAATGTTGTCCACAATGAGTCAAGCTCAAACTTTACAAACATTTAAAATGTCACTTCCCAAAAATTTGTCAAGGATGAGCTTCGGCTCATTTGCACCAGAATTTAAATAACACCATTATAATGAAGAAATTCAACCAACACACTACCAATTTTTACCCAAAGTTGCTTCAACATCATTGTTGGACACATAATCAACCTCCAAGTGTCAATTATACAATTAAAAACAAGAATCCACAACCTACAACATTCATAAATTACTCCATGTTCATGAATAAGACTTAATAAGGTAAACTCAACATAAAGATTCCATCTTTTTCATTCAAAAGCTTATATCTCAACATACCCACATACTAAATCACAATTTAAGACATATTTCAAAACAACCATACTACCAACTTCATCATTTACAATATTAATCCAATAAATAATCTTATGACATAATTAAACATGTCAACTAAGCATGATTAAGACGGATTTTTCTCTAATTAACATATGTAAACAACCCATTTAATCCAATTGAACAAACATGTGACAAAAGACTAGAAATTAGTCAAACAACCATAAGACGGTCTCAAAAACCAATTTATCCAACAATGAACATGTGAAACATGTAAAGATTCATACTTTAACAAACACAAGAATAAACCACAACATATAAACACATTAAATTGACATAATGTCGAGTAACCCATCACCGTTACCTTTTTGCACTTAAATCCACAATAGACTCATCTACCTTTCAAGAATCCACTTCCGGGTTAACTAATCTTTCTCCTAAACATAAGAAAACACAAATTAAGACTATGAATCGAAATTAGAAAAAGGGTACCATGTATAAATGGCTCGACAGCCCTATATAAGGAGGAAAGTCGGTGTCTTTCTTACCTAGAAAGATGGAGGGCGATGAGAGGAAGAGATAGACGCGAAAATCACTTGATTTGGACAAGAATTGAGCAAGTTATGGTGTTTTGAAGATTTGTAAGAGGAGAGTATGAAAATGGTGTTTGTGTTTGTGGTGGTGTTGCTGAAAATGTGAGGAAGGAGGAGGGGTTAGGGTTTCCCTCATTATTTTGATGAGGAGGAAGGGGTAGTAGATGAGTCCATTGGTCATACTAGGCCCAATAAGCAAAATTGAGTCGATATACACATGAATTTACGTCTCAAGCCCACTACAACTCAAGACGGAGAATATTATTATTATTATCATTATTATCCGACCAAAATATTTATTTTGTATAACTTAAGCTTTAAAAATATAATATTTATAAAAATCATGTTTAATAATGAAATTAATTAAATTAAATAATTTAAAATATAAATAAGACCATAGAATGGTTAATTAAATTATAAATGTCAAAATGGAAAATTCGCGGGTGTTACAATTGTATTATACAAGTTCAATTATTCTGTCTTTTTTACAAGTTACAATAACTGAGTTTTCATAATACAATAACATTGTTATTGTAATACAATAATCGATTATTGTATTACAATAACAATGTTATTGTATTATGGAAACATAGTTATTGTATTATGAAAACTCAGTTATTGTATTATGAAAGCTGTTATTGTTGTGATAGTTATTGTAAAGCAGAATAGTAGTTATTGTATTCAGTTAACCAAGTTTTTTCAATTGTGATATTTCATTTTCTCTTATCGTGTGGTAATATTTTTCATAGGCTTCTTTGTTTAAGCTTATCAAAGCTGCTGATGATGAGAAAGATTTATACAGAGAGGAAATTTCTAATGTTTGGGACACTGTCATTGAGAACAGCGAAGGTTCTCTTGACATTGGTGCCGATTTGGTAATTTTTCCAATTCTTTCTCTTCTTTCTTTCTTCCGTTGATTATTTTATCGTTGAGAACAAAGAAAGGTTTATGTACGCTGTTTTATCATGCCGGTTTTTATTCCTGTTCATTTTGGAGATCATTTTTTCTGTGTTGTTGTTAACTTTGTGGGGAAGACTGTGGACTATCTTGACAATCGTGTATATGATGATTTTGAAGATAGTATCTGGGTGTTGGCTACCAACTCTATTGTATGTACCTTATTATAAGTTTTTGTTTTCATCTACTTCTTTTAGTTATTTTTCTTGTTCTTTAGTGATGATTTTTGATTTAAAAATGTAACCAGGTTGAAATATTTGGTAGTTATCTTGTCGAGAAAGGTTTTGAAAGAGGCGGTGAGGTCCGCAATTTCAAATTTGTAAATGTGGCTTTTGGGTGGAAATCGGAAGGGTCCTTAATTTGACTGTGGTGATTTTGTCATGATTCATATGATGATTTATCTTTGGGAAGTTGTTCAAATCTGAGTTGCATGACGCATTGAAAAGGATCATATATAGAGTGAGATAGTCGCCATCTTGGTTTTAGCCAATATCAACAAAATTAGGAAACAATTGTTGGATTTGGTTGATGATTTTACAAAGACAAAGGCACCTTTGTTCTGTTTTGCTTGAGAAGCGTAGGCTAGCCGAGTTGAAGCGGCAAGGGTCAAGCCGATGCTTTGGAAGTGTTAGGGTTATGGCGGAGGAACCCGATGATGGTGTAGGTACTCCGGGGCCTAGGAAAAAGAGTATGCCTGGTACACCTATGAGCGCTGGGATGATTAGATCAGACCGAGGTAGTAGACCGAACTCGATGGTCTTGGTCGCTCAATAAACGTGGCAAGGCAGATACAAATCTTATTGTTGTTTCAAAAGTTATGAGGGCTAACAGGAGATATACACGCGCTATGCCAAGCAAGAAGAAACAAGTTGTTGATTATTGTTTCTTGGATGATTACAATCTTGCAGATGAGTATGTTCATTTTTCTCCAAACTCAATGAGAAACAAGTTTGTGTGATTATTCTAATAATTGTATTCTACAAGTTCAATTATTCTATGTTTTTTTACAATTACAATAATTGAGTTTTCATAAAACAATAACTATGTTAATGTAGTACAATAATCGATTATTGTATTACATTAACATAGTTATTGTATTATGAAAAACTCGATTATTATTCTTTGGTAGTTATTTTTTAAATATTGTTTTTAAAATTTACTAAGCTTTTTTTTCAACTCCTTTGCGGTGAACTGTTTTTCTCGGGCAATGCTATCTTGGATAGGTCTCGATATTCTTTCTACGAAGCCCGAAGATTACACTCGAGTTGCGTAATAGCCGCCTGGTCGCTTGTCTTGAATTTCATGGAGGTTAAAGAGAAAGAAGCGCCAGTGATGATGTTCCTTGGGACACAACATATGGTATGATCTGTTTTTCATTGTTCAGTTACTGTAGAATGTTTAATCATTTATCTTCAATTTTATTCACAGTTTTATGGTATTTATAGGGAATCTTTGAAGACATGCTAGAGCAAGGAGGGGATAGTGATGATGTAATCGATGTACAGAAAGACAAGGTTGTGCAGTCTTGGTCCTATTTTTAGGTGAAAATGTTGTAAACTCGAGATCGATGTGGACCTTGTCTTCATCCCGTTGTCTTTAGAGAAGTACTACTTTTGTGTTTGTGTGAACTTTATGAACAAGACGGTTGATGTCTTTGGACCATACGTCGCATAAAGATTGGGAAAAATCCGATTTTTACTGACTTGCAAAGATTGCAAGACGCTTTTTCTAACTCCCGATCATATACAAATGCTATTTTCAATGTAATTATTGTATTTCAGTAACAAAGTTATTGTATTGTTTTAAACTTGTTATTGTATAGTCGTGCTTTCTAATTCTTTCTTTTTTTGTACATGTTTGTAGGTTGATTGTTTTTTCGACTTTTTGGAGACAAGGAAAACAGCAAAAGAAGGAGTTGTCATTAACACATTTACATTCGTGAATGTTGATTTTGAATGGAAAGCGACTATCAGGGGTGATAAGGAATCGGGATTTTACACATTGTTTCACATGCTCACATATGAAGGGAAGCACGAGCAAGGATTGTATGCGGTTAACAAGAAATGTGAGAGGATTCCTATATGGCTTGAGATGGTTGCTATTTTGTTGATGTCAGATGTCAACGAGTCAAGAGCATCTCTTTTGGAACAAGTGGGAACTTTCAGGCAGAGTATATTGGAAGTAGAGAAAGAACTTTTAAAATTCAGAAGATCAGGGAAGAAAAGGGTTAAAATAACAGCCGTTACTGGTCCTCGGCGAAACACATAAAAGAGCAATTGATTGATTATAGATGGATTTAGCAAACAATTGTAGATGGATTTGTTCGATAATCTACTGTTTAGATAGCTGTTATTGATTGTTTGAACAAATTTGATGTAGCTGTCATTGATTGACTGAACAAGTTAGTGTTTTTGCAATGACTTTAAGCTGTTATTGTAATATCTCTAGACAGTTATTCAAATGATCAAATGCAATTATTCTATCAGCTTTCATATAGCTGATTATTGTAAAGCGTTTGCCCAATTATTTTAAAGCATACCTCTGATTATTTTAAAGCTTTCATGTATCTGATTATTGTAAAGCTCTTCCCAAATTATTTTAAAGCATATCCTTGATTATTGTAACAAATTGGCAAGTGCAAAGCATTATCAATTACTGTAAAGCATTATCAAATTAATATATTTATGGAAAAAAATCAGAACAATTGCAAATAAACTCAACATCAATTATTGTAAAGCATAATTGTGATTATTGTATAGTTTGCACATGATTATTGTAATAGCGCAAGGTATTATTAAATGAACAAAATCAGAACAATTGCAAAAAAATTCAACATCAATTAATGTAAAGCATAACTTTGATTATTGTAAAAGTCTTACACACTTATTGTAAAGTATACCCCTGATTACTTGTAAAAAAGTCTAACACAATTATTTTGCAATCTTGCGGTTATTTGTAAAGCATAATATGGATTATTTTAAAACGTAATCTTGATTATTTTAAAGCGTAATGCATTTTTCATTCTTCTTCTTCATCTTCATCCTTCATTTCATTTTCCTCTTCATCTTCTTCCTCCAAAGCATGCTCAACAAACGGATTTGGACAGTTTCTCTTGTCATGGTGTCCCATTTGTTTGCAGTTATTACATAGCCTCTTCGGTTTGCTCGCCTTCTCAATTGCCTTATCCTTGTTTGATTTCATTCTCATGCCGCTTCCTTTGTTTTTTGCAATCTTGGGTAGAAGAACAGTAATATTTGATTTTGCTTTGAACAACCTAAGAGCATTTCAGTTCTTGATCCTTTGTCAAGCTCTCTTTGGTTGGATTTATTTTCTCTCGGAATTGTAAAAGCATCAAACTTAGCTCCTTGATTTGATTATCAGGCATCGAGTTAAGAACACTTATTGTTGCATAAAACTCTGACCATACCCTTGATAATTCCAATTTTCTCAAATCAGTGGGATCGTAGTCTTGCAATAACTTTTCATCCAGTCCATACAAAGGCTTTCTATATGATTTCTTTGTCCATCTAGTTTCGATGTACTGCTCCGGTATGCTTTGCAGTCCTTTTCCTGATATAATCCATATAATGTGTTTACAAAGGATTCCTTTCCTCTCAAACATCTTGCACGTACATGTTGTTTCCTTTGATTCGTTATTGTGAGCAACCTGCATGCACAGTGTAGTTATTTTAAAAGGCAATCATAGTTATTATATAGTTCAACATGAATTATTTTATGCAGACTAGCAATTAACACCAAGGTAGAAGTCCTTCAGTTTTTTTATGTTTAATATAATGTTACAAAGTAGTTTTCACATGATTATTAATTTATTCAAATGATCAAATGCAATTATTTTAAAGCTTTTCATGTAGCTGATTATTGTAAAGCGTTTGTCCAATTATTGTAAAGCATACATCTGATTATTTTAAAGCTCTCATGTATCTGATTATTGTAAAGCTCTTCCCCAATTATTTTAAAGCATATCCTTGATTATTGTAACAAATTGGCAAGTGTAAAGCATTATCAATTACTGTAAAGCATTATCAAATTAATATATTTATGGAAAAAAACCAGAACAATTGCAAATAAACTCAATATCAATTATTGTAAAGCATAATTGTGATTATTGTATAGTTTTCACATGATTTTTTTAATGGTAAAACACGGTTATTGTATTCTTTTATCACAGTTATTGTATGTTAAAGTAAAAAGACAATTATGTTTATAAAATTGAATAACCTGAAATATTCTATGCTTCCTGTAGGCATCTTCAACATTTATAATGTGCATGTTTCCTTGCTCAAAAAACCCCCTAACGGCACACGAACAGGGAGCCATTTGCACTTGCTCTTGGAACTCATAGAAAACAGTATGTGTGTAGATTTTAGATGCATGTTTTTCAATCATTGTCTTAGAAGAAACCTGTGGCAATGTCTTTGTCACTTGCAGATCAAGAAATCTGTGATTATAGCGTTGTTGTTCCATTGCACTCTGAAAACGCAACCAAAATTCTACAAGTGTGCCATCTATGCTCTCAAATATTTTGAAATAACAGTTTTGACTCTCTGATCTTTGTGTAGTCTTCAAAAGGCAGCCTAAAGGCAAATCCCTAAATTAAGCAGGTATCCATTTGTGCCTTTTGCCATACATGTATGTCAACCAAGTATTATCATTCAACTCAAAGTCATTAATCACTTGAGTCCATTTTTCTTCAAACTCAATGGGTTCCAAGTCAGTATCCCAAACAACTCCGCATATCCGCTCAACAAAGTCAGTCTCCTTACAAATCTGTGACTCAACTTTATCGGTAAGTTTTTTCATTATATGCCACATGCAAAGAACGATGTCTTGCTTGCTTGAATACGTAACGCACCCGAGTTTAATTGCCGGATCTTGATCAGAAGAATGCACCGAGGTTCCTTGTTGCCCATACAATCAAGGAACTTCTTAAACACCCAAATGAATGACCCATTGTTCTCATGATCGACAAGTGCAAAGCAAAGAAAAGTCACGATTTTTGTGGTTGTCAACTTTGAGTGAATGGGGTGAAGGCCATGTGGTACTTGTTAGTACCGTAAGTAGGATCAAAGGTGATGGTGTCCCCAAACAAGGAATAATTCATTCTTGCTTGTGCATCTGCCCAAAAGATTTTAGCCAAACAATTATCCTCATCAACTTGGTAAGCATAGTAAAAGCCATCTTGTGATTCAGAAAGTGCCTTTAAATAATCGAGAATCATGTCAGCATCCTTCTCACCTATATAACATTTAATATTTCTTTTGAAGTTCTTGAATTCAGTGAGAGATGCACCAATGTTTGCATACCCATTTGATTGTTCGGCCAGAATTCTAAAAGTCTTGGTAGCCCCGATGTTGAGTTTACAATTGTTCACAATTGTCTGCTTCATGTAAAGGTTAAGTGTTCTTACGTTTTTCTGGAATTCCCGTTCTTTGAGTGAGCAGAGTTTGTGATTATGACCTTCATAAAACGTATCAATAGCATACCCTATTAGCTCCTTAAGGTCATTGAATACAGCACAAAACCGTATTTTTGCCTTGCAACCAAATCTTATTATTTTTGTTTTCTTTGGCTCTGAGACCTTTTCCTCTTCTTTTTTCTCTGTGTTTTCAAATTCAACAACAAGTTTGAGTTTTTTGCGATCCTCTTTGAATCCATGTCCATTGCGGACCATTGATTTTTTGTCTATCAAACCATCACGGAATCTTGTTTGTGTGTACTTTCTTGGTATGAAACCACAAGCCACAAAGATATAAATTGTAAAACTCTATTGCCTCCTCCAGCTTTACAAACATTAATCCCAGAGCAGGTTTGAAACCATTTTCTACCATCCTATTCCACTCCTCACCGCCACTGGAGTATATCTCAATCCCAGATTATGGATAGTATTTTTCCGTTTTGACGCAAAAGAGGTGTAGAAAAAGTTGTTGCATTGGTAGTATTAATTTCAATGCCTGGAAACATTAAAACAGAAGAATTGTTATGGTATTATTAATTTCAATATCTTAAATTCTATACAAAACAAAACAATACAACCTCTGCTACAACAGTTATTTTAACGTTATAATGCAGTTATTGTATTATACAAATGCAATTATTCTATCAGGGGGGGGGGAGGGTTTTAGTGAAATTGGTAGCCTAGTCTACCACAATGCACACACAGTTATTTTAATGTAATATCAAAGTTATTTCATTATTAAAGAGTAGTTATTGTAAGGATTTTTTTGTCAGATCCTATAAAGTAGTATTTATTAGGAAAAAACAATCACATTAAAGAATTATTTTAACGTAATAATGCGATTTTATTGTATTACACAAATGCAATTATTCTATCGAGGAGGGAGGGGGGGGGGTTTAGTGGAATTGGTAGCCTAGTCCACCACAATGCACACACAGTTATTTTAATGTAATATCAAAGTTATTTCATTATTAAAGAGTAGTTATTGTAAGGATTTTTTTGTCAGATCCTATAAAGTAGTATTTATTAGGAAAAAAACAATCTATGTTACAAAGAATTATTTGAACGTTATAATGCGCTTATTGTATTATACAAATGCAATTATTCTATCGAGGGGGGAGGGTTTTAGTAGAATTGGTAGCCTAGTCCACCACAATGCACACACAATTATTTTAATGTAATATCAAAGTTATTTCATTATTAAAGAGTAGTTATTGTAAGGATTTTCTTGTCAGATCCTATAAAGTAGTATTTATTAGGAAAAAAAAACAATCTGTTTCAAAGAATTATTTTAACATTATAATGCGTTATTGTATTATACAAATGCAATTATTCTATCGAGAGGGGGAGGGTTTTAGTAGAATTGGTAGCCTAGTCCACCACAATACACACACAATTATTTTAATGTAATATCAAAGTTATTTCATTATTAAAGAGTAGTTATTGTAAGGATTTTTTTGTCAGATCCTATAAAGTAGTATTTATTAGGAAAAAAACAATCAATTACATGCAATTATTTTAACGTTATAATGCGTTATTGTATTATACAAATGCAATTATTCTATCGAGGGGGGGGAGGGTTTTAGTAGAATTGGTAGCCTAGTCCACCACAATGCACACACAATTATTTTAATGTAATATCAAAGTTATTTCATTATTAAAGAGTAGTTATTGTAAGGATTTTTTTGGTCGATCCTATAAAGTAGTATTTATTAGGAAAAAAACAATCTCACATTAAGCAATTATTTTAACGTTATAATGCAGTTATTGTATTATACAAATGCAATTATTCTATCAGGGAGGGTTTTAGTAGAATTGGTAGCCTAGTCCACCACAATACACACACAGTTATTTTAATGTAATATCAAAGTTATTTTAATACTGTAAGGCAGTTATTGTATTATTGTAATCCAATTATTCAAATACTAGATATTGAATGATATCATGAATGAAAACCTACATGCAATTACTGTTAAACTTTACATGCAATTACTGTTATGAAAACAATATGAAAACAACTTACATGCAATCGTAATTTGAACAAAAACTTATCAACGTAATAACAAATGCTTTTATATCAGCATTATGTCACAAATTTATACCTGAATTCATCGTTGTTTGATTATCAGCATTATTACCAATCATAGTAAGCGTTTGATCAATTCAAAGATCGTTGAAGCTGAATTTTATTGGAAAAACACGTAAATTAAGGCAGAATTTGTTATTTGATTCAATTACTGAAATTATTCGATTATTAAATCAGAAATAGGGAAGAAATATCAATACCTTCAGTCGAATTTGAAGAATTAGGGTTTTCGGAGAATTGTGGATCAAATTTCGAAAAATTGATGAACAAATTGATAGTTTTAATTGAAAGAATCAAAATAATGAACGAATTGTTGATCAAAATTTGAAGAACTGATGAATTTCTTGATCAAATTTGTTGATCAAAATTTGAAGAACTGATGAAAAAATTTCGCTTGGTTTTTTGATGAAAAGAGTGTTTATCAAGAGAGAGAAAGGGGGAAAAGAGAGAAAGCTATTGGGCGATTATGACGGCTAAATTTTTGATAATTGGGTTTTGTCAACTCATTTGCTTATATATGCGGGGGAAACTCACGAAAAGTGTCAAACTCATCGGATCTTGCTCTCTCTCTCTCTCTCTCTCTCTCTCTCTCTCTCTCTCTCTCTATATATATATATATATATATATATATATATATATATATATATATATATATATATATATATATATATATATATATATATATATATATATATATATTTAGGTGTGTGCGTTTGTTGAGGTTGAGTTTACAACTCGAGTCACACAAGTTCATTATTCAATTATGCGAGAATTGACTAATAAAATTTTATATCTTATTGTAATGTGATTAAATAATATTTAATAAAAAAATTATGCGTTAATTCATTAAAATAATCGAGGTTTTTTGAGGTAGAGGTTATAAGTTAATTATATTTACATGAAGTTGTAAATTAATTAAATTGGGAATTATGGGACCCATTATACATTGCTATAATGGTAAAATATCACTCAATAAGTTGAGTGTATATTGTTTATTAATTTGTCACATAATTGTTGTATGATCAAATTAACATTTAATTATGTAAGATAATTAAACATAAGACTAATAAGCATTTGTGGGACGAATTTCAAAAATCAAAATGGACTCTAAAGTCTCTCCCATAACCGGTTTTATAGAAGTAATGTGACACTCCTAAGTTTTGTCTTCTAGCTATTTGTAAGATGCTCTAAACATCATGATTACACCTAGTATGACATGCCTACTCTACACCTACAAGCATGCAATTAAAATAAGCAAAAAATGAGCCTCTTGTGCTCATATGTGCCGGCCATAATGTCCTCTAAGAGGCACTTGGTTGCTCATTTTTTGTTCCATTTTTATGCTTGCTTCTCTCTAAAATTCTCACACAACTACACAATATTATTATTACATAACTAGAGTAGTAATACAAATAATATTAAGGGTTTTTATTTCTTAATAATATTTAGTTAATATTATTAAGAATCATTTGGGTGAAGTCTTGGGTGCCACTAAGAGAAGTGTCTCTATGCTTCAGACTTGAAGATCTTTGAGGATCATCCCAAATTAATTGAGCTCAAGAACAAGTTAAGGTAGGAGACCTTACTTGTGCCCAAAAATTCGAACCATTTACAATGTAAGAAAACTCCATTTTCTTCCTTATTTCGTTATTTAGTTATGCATGCAACTAGATCCACATATATATAAATTATAAGTAATTTATAAAATGATTAGATGAGTCTAATATGAGTATATAAACCTAAAAATTGGCATCAAGATCTTTGGTGTTGCATGCATAATCGGTTTAGTTTTTCCGAGTTATATGTAACTTAATTAAAACTAATATTTTGTGATTTATAAGGATAAAAGCCACGAATTTTTTTGCATATTATACATTCTGGTTCTAAAATATTTTTAGGTCATATTGATGATTTATGGATGATTATTACTTATTTTAATGATTTTTAGTGAAATAATTACATTTTTATGAGTAAAATGAACTTTTATTTACTAAAAATAGTTAAACTTCACTAATGGCCCTGATTTTTTAGTATGACCTCACATGAATATTTTGTATATTTTATGTAAAATTTCGTATTAATGTGATTTATATTTCATGATTTATGATTTTTATGTGATAAAAATGGTATTAATGGAGGTTAAATGACTAAAAATAGTTAAACTTTGAAACAGGCCATGAAGTTTGAATATGATGTCACATGCATATTTTACAGATTGTACATAAAATTTTACATAAATGTGATTTATTATGCATGATTTATAATTTTAATTGTTAAAATGATATAAATAATGACTATTTTTAGCAAAACAAAATAGCTAAAATAAATTTTATGAAATGAAATTTTTCCCTAATGTTATATATATGATATGAACATCAGATCTAAATTTGCATGTTAAATTTTGATTGATTTGATATGTTTATTGATTTTTATGTGATAAAATCGATAAAAGGGCAACTTTATTAGTCATAAAAATTAATTCGAAATTTTTTGTTGAAATTTTGCCATTTATAGGTTCTGGAAATTATTTAAGAATGTTCAAAATTTTGAGTTTGATTTTTTCATAATTTTTATGTTTAATTTGGAATTAAAAGGTAAAAGTTATGATTTATAGGATTTATTAATGAAATAAATTATAAATATTTTGTGGGCAAATTTTATTGAGTTTTTGGAATCTTAGTAATATTCTAGTATTTACAAAAATGTGATTTCAAATTTTTCCAAATTTTTATGATTTGTTGGGAATTATTTCATAATTGTTATGATTATAAGAAGTTTAATAAGCAATAATAGAAAACCAAGTTGAATTATTGTCAAAAATTGAGTAAAGACTAATTTTTGACTCCTAAAAGAGTTAGGATAATTAACTTGGGCTTAAATTTGATTTAAGTATTGATTTGTGATTTTAATAAGTTATTATCACGCATTTCCATAAAACCGGATTATATACGATATAAGGTTAAGTAGGGCGATTTTGCACATTAATTTGGCATGTTAGATCATATAATAATGCTGCATTTTTCATTGATGAATTTCACATTTTATTTATATAATTTTAAATTATGTAATTTTATCTTAGTATGGCCTTAGTTTTTAATTGGTATTACCCGTAATGAAAGGAAATATCCATTTGGTTGTAATTTTAATGTGATTTCGCATCACCGTTTTGTAATTTAATAGATTTAAATTTTTATTACAAATGTATAATAGGAATAGCCATGTATTTTTATTATTATTTTGTAATTCCGGAGTTTACTAAAGACGGAGCCATTTGGAAAGTAGTTCCGGTCAAGACGGTATTTTCCTTGTGAGGCGTGTCACATGAAGTTCAAGGGACCAAAGGAGTTGGTTTCCGAATATGTAATAGATTATTTGATTTTCTATTTTAGGAAGGCCATACTAGGAAATTATTATTTGCTTTGCATTTCCTTTAATATGTTGCATGCATTGCCAAATCGCCATAACAACACATGCATATCATATTGAGTCTTCGACCGTGTCAATTATAATTATCGATATTTCGATTTTTAGCTCACTTAAAATTGATAGATAATAAATTGACAAGACCTTTACTTTTAAAAGAATGAGACTTAGCCTTACCAAATAGTAGGAGCCCATGAATCTCAATTTCATATAAGTATAATACGGTCTAGAAATATTATACCTGGGTGCTTGCTTTGACGTTGGGTGAGTGGGGTAATAAATAGTTATTACACTTCGAAAATTTGGTTGATATCAACGAAGGTATTTTGCGACCGTAGCCGCAATAAGTTCGGGCTAAATATGAACTTAACGTAAATTCATCAACCGAGAGTTCTAATTGTAGAATCGGTTAAGAGGGTTAACCCACCAAGTTGTATTAGTAAGGGTTGTAGAGGGACCGTTGTCCCACAATCGAGCTAGTATGGATTTGGATCTCGGAATCATTTATTATCGTTGGGTAGAGGTCACTATATAAATATTATTGTAGATACCTCATTTCTGCACTTCCCGCAAGCCACCCGGTGATGATTGAGCCGCATGTTTGGTACACGGAACGATTTATGACAATTTGTAAGTTTATCGTCAAGTGATAGCTCAAATACTTGTGTCAACCACTTGGTCCTCATCTACGGGCCGTTACGGTCGTTTTGGCAGTAATTAGAGTACATTTGGAGTCCGGGTCAAAAACCGTCTTCATTTTCTAATAACCGTTTAAAATGTCGAGTCAGAATGTTCTGGAATGTTGTGGATATTTCTATTCCATATTTTCAATCTTTTAATCTTTTGGTAAATTATATCTCAAAATTATATTTTAAATAATAAGGAAATTAAGATCAACCGCAATTCAATAATAGAAACGCGGAAAATCTTTTTCCACAGGAGGAAACCCTTGGGGAAAAGACGCAGCAGGTGCTGCGCCTCTTCCAAGAGACGCAGTGGTTGCTGCGCCTCTTCCCCAGCTCCTTTCTGCGTATTTTAAGATCTTTTCGAAATTTACTTCCAAAGTTTTAATGAAACCCTAATTCCTTCGTGTGATTAGTATAAATAGGGAGCTTCGTTCCTCATATTTCTCACGCGAGTGTCCGCCCTTTTCTTCTCCCTTTGCATTCTAAGACCACGCTCTTACTTTTTGGCGTCTACGTGCTTGAACTTTCGACCACGTAAGCTCGGATCCTTCTGAGTACCAGCCTCGTTTTACATGACCGACCAATTTGACCGATTCCACATCAATCAATTTAATCAACTTTGTTTAATTTCCTCTTAGAGGGCACTTTCGTCGTACATTCGAGTCGAGCATCACTAAACGTTAACTTAGTTAATCTCGTGTCGTCAAACATGTAAGTCTGAGGGTATAAATCTCATCTTTTACTATTGTATTTTATTTTTGTAATCATTATTGTAAGATTTACGTTGAAAATATATTCAAAACCGATTTATAAAACCTTTATTCAAACCCTTTTTACGGATTAACGGGAGACAGATGTCGAGAAGGAACGCAGCAACTGCTGTGCCTCTTCCTGAGGCTGCCGCAGTTCCTGCTTTCCTTTTTCTTCCTTCGTCTTTTGTTTAATTCGTCTGTTTATTTTTGATTCTTCTTTGTTTGTTCTTATTTCATTGGCATGATAATTCTAGCATATATATTATTAGTAATTTATCGCCTTTAAATTCCCGACTTAAGTCCCAAGTAATTCATATTTGCGGGTTTTCGTCATTAAATCAAATCCGGATTTTAGAGACTCGATTCATCCATATCAAGTCTCTGGAATTCATTCTTTGTATATTTTTAGTCTGTTTATCGTCGTCATCATCAATAGTTTAACATTAATTTCACCTAATTAGTTTGTTTAAGTTGTAATTAACCTTGTAATTAATCTTGTAATTCATTTGTTCTAATTAGTTTCATCTCATGTTTTATCATTTTTATGAACAATTTGCATGTAAATAATCCATTAAACCACTTCTATCCGAGTCAAATATCAATAATCAATCATTATATTACCAATGAATATTAACGATATGCAATTCCGGCTTCACAGCCAGAATTCACCTCATGAACAAACGCAGTGAGCACTGCGCCTCTTCTAAAGGACGCAGCTCTGTTGCGCCTGTTCCGGGTTGAATTCTGCCCCTGAACTTCCGTTGTTGCTTTGACCTAATTCGTTAGCTTACGTATTAATTAACTATTACCCGTATTATCACCCATTAATCTGTTCGTTAATTTGTTTTCTCTTTTCATTTCTCAAATCATCCGTTTTAAACGTATTTTCGACGTAAATTAATTAACTCGTTGTAATTATTTTAATTATTGTATTTTTATTCTATTCTTTATTATTTATTGTTTTTATGCCTACACATGCAATTAACCTAAATTTCTTCCTCGACATTAATGCATGTTAAACTACGTGTTTACCGACTTAGTTAATTATCACATGCTAGGATTAATCTAATGGATGTTGCATTGCATGCATATAACCGACAACATATCAAATATAGACGATTTCCCTAATCATTAGTAGATGCCGCTATCGAGGCGGGCGGGATTAGGTCTTCGATCAAAAGAGCTTCCTAATACGTACCCTCACCCCTTATTCCAGATCTCTGTGAACATCCGTGTTCATTGGCATCCACGAGAGTCATTCTAGACATATAATGCTAAGGGTAACGAGTTCTTGGTGTTCATGTCACTACTTTGTGTCTTGACATGACACGAGGTATTCGAACGGTTTCCAATTTTCCAAAATAAATTGGTGGCGACTCCACAAATGCAAAAGCTTGTTTTCCCAAGCGAACCCCGTGGGCCCGCGTCCACAGTTTGGCGACTCCGCTGAGGATTAATACACTTACGTGTTGCCAAGGGTGAAACTTGAACAAGGTTAGGGAATAGTTTGTACGAGACAGTTATCGGTTTTCATAACTCGGTCTTCCTAGATCGTTTATTCGGCCTTCCTAGGCCCAACCCAACCCATTCGACCAATCGTCCCGTCTAGACGGTACAAATTCTTATTTGGGCCTAAGGGTGGATATCGATTGACGTCAACCATACCATGGTGCTTACTCCTGTTTGTATCAAGGACTTTCACTACTCGAGGAAATGGACTAGGAATCGGCCTTACTCCTGTTTGGTACGAGCCTCTCCACAGACCCCGAGTTTGATTGTTTGGTATGGCAACCCACCCTTTAAACAAAAACCCTTTTAAATGCACTCAGCATCCCGTTATAATGCCTGTATAAATGCTTGTATTATATGTGATCACCATTTTCTAAACGAAACTATGACGAATTTTGTAAAATCAAAACCTCTTAAAATTTTCGAAAAAGGCCAAATTTAGCGCAAAACCAGTCGAAACTCTGTCCAATTGCCGAGTCAAAATTCGGGCCTCAAAGCTAATTTCAAAACCTCACTTCGAGTCCACTCCTAAAACTACACTATAGTTGACTAGGACCAACATTTCTAAACTTTGTCGTTTCTTCAAACCTCACTTGACACGAGTGGCACACTTCCACTTCACGAGTCAAAACTTTTCTTTCGGTAAGTGTGCTAGAATTGTCGACCGTGTTTTGATTCGTCGTCGATCTGTTATCCAGTTTCCAAGATGCCTGGAACTAGTCACGCATGTGTCAATGGACAACCATCGAATGGTAATGATCTAATACTAGCCGCGCTAACTCGTCTCCAAGATAGCCAAGACCAAGTGTATGATCGCCTCAACACAATCGAAGGCCGAATCGTTGCTGTAGAAACTAGTTTGCCTCCTGCAGAAAATGAAGTGCCTCATGAATTTGAAAATGATTTCATGAATGACAACCCTCCATCTTATGTGGGAGCACAAGAAGTCAACCCTCTCATAGGTCTGACCGAAGCTGAAAAACGACTCCAAAACTTGAAGGAACAATTGATGTACCTCAAAGGGGATGATATCTATAGGGAAAACAATCGCAAGTATGAGGCCGTGAGTTCCTAATTGCCAACCAACTTCAACATGACGGATATCCCGAAATTCAAGGGGCATGAAAACCCTTTGAACCACATTCGTGCTTTCAAGGATTACATGTCTATCAAAGGCATCAAACCCGAGATGTTCTTAAGGATCTTTCCTTCATCTCTTGATACCATCCCGAAGCAATGGTTCTATTCCCTAGAGCACAAGAAGATCGCCACTTGGGATGATGCCGCAATTGAATTCGCTAAACAATATGCGGATAATACTGAGATCCAAGTCAATATGCGCACCTTAGAGGTTCTTACCCAAAATGAGAAAGAAGGTTTCACCGACTTCCTAAGTAGGTGGAGGAAGACTAGTACCCAACTTGTCGAGCGTCTGTAACGAGCCGACCCGCCACAGTCGTAACACAATCCCAATAAGATGGGATGCTCCATTTGGGCCAATTATTTGTCCTCACTTAAGCCCAAAAGGAGAAAGCCTTGTTACTAAGTGGTGGGTGGAATCTATTATAAGCTTCTCATGATCTCCTTATTCTTTCCATGTTGGACAACTTTCCTCACATTTCATGGGGTGTTACATTCTCCCCACTTAAGGAGCACAACGTCCCTGTTGTGTCTGGAAGCATAACCGCTACCCAGAATCCTCCCCCGCTAGGTGGGTGATCACAATGGAGCGTATAACCACTGCCTCCAGGAGCGTATAACAACTGCCTCCGATCACCACACGGTCGTAGGGTTGCTCTGATACGTTGCTCTGATACCAACTGTTACAACCACGATAAAACAAGAATATGAATTAAGTTCAAGTTGGTGGAAACACCCTGACAGCGCGGTAGCTACTAAAAAAAAAATTTAGTACTCAAAAGTAATACAAGGTCTACGGGGAATAACTACCCCTAAAACTGAAATGAAATAAAAGTCTGAAACATAAGTCTAATAAAATTAAAAGAGTGCTCTAAAACAAGGTGCTCGCTAGCCCACTCTATGCAACCCCATCAGAAATAATAAGCAACCATCAACCACCTGTCAGTCATAAGAATGACAGCCACAGTCAGTGGGGAGTAACTCGGACGTCCTCCCACCCATATTACATCACGATAAATCAACCAAGTAATTAAGACGGATCAATAATGAACAAATGAATTACCAGTAAACATATTATATAAATAAAATTATAAGCTCATTATTTATTAATCACACTTTAAATTAAATAAATCAATGACTCATTTAATAAACGTAAACTTATTAAACCAAACATATTAAATCAGTAACCACTCAGTAAGGCGAAACGTCAAGGCAACCCATCACTGTTACCTTATCCCTACGGTAGGACTACGATAAATATACGGTCCTAGTCTAAGTATGGCCACACTCTCGGGATAAACGTACCCCGATTCGACAATCACCAAGCCTATAAACATCCGGGCTGATGACCCCATGGACTCTATATTAGCCTATAAACAACCGGGCTAATAGGACGACCCCGACCTGCCTAGACTGCCTATACACACAGCTACTAGGATACAAGTGAAGCGGATAATATAAGACGATTCTTTATTACTCAAGCCGGTTAACCGAATACGAACCAGGATTATATGTAAGTAACCAAGTCGTTTAATTTCCAGAAGTACACTTACAAGTAATACCACTCATTATTATTATTATATTATATTAGTGTTTTTTGTAAATAACCCCCTTATATGTACGTTTTTTTACAAATAACCCCCTTATATGTCCATCTTTTGTAATAACCCCCTTAAATCTCATTTAATCCTAAAAATTACCACCAAAACTGAATTAAAACTTAAAAACCCTGATCCAACTACGACATTACGACTCAAACTTATGTAACATACCTAAACTACCCTTTTATTACATTTACACTACCCTCAAGTCTTAACTAATTAACAAAAAAGTTACTCCATCTTCAATTCAATTGAATTACTCCACTGCAGTATTTCCCCTTTTCTATCGTTGCTCCATTTTTCCCCTTTCTATCAGTGCTCCCTCTCCAACAGTAACATCCAGTTTTCTGACTTCAATTTCAACTTGTTAGCCTTCTTCACCCTTTTCACTTGTTAATAGTTTCACACATCCTACATAAAAATTGAATATCAAAATCAACAAATTAAAAATTTAAATACTATTAAACCCAGCAAACACTATTAACACCTACTAATTGTGTTAGGATTTTAAGTACATTACAAGCTTCTTTGCTCATTTGGGCTTCAAAGACAATGAATACCAAGTGTTTATTTTGTGTTTCATCATCCTAATTTCCTAACAAAAGTGCAGAAATTTATGGGGCAAACAAATTTAAACACCGTAGAAAAAACGCAAACAATTGAGGGAGGAATCGGAAATACTAACCTGTATAAGCCGCACAATTAAGAATCAACTAAACATTTGCTAAGAATTAAAGAAGGAATTGGAGATGAATTAAAAACTAGGGTTTATAATTGGGGATCAATGTCTTACCGAATACGCGATAGAGCGAATTGGGTAGAATGGAGTACGTTTTTTGTTAATTAGTTTGAGGTAGTGTAAAAAGTAATAAAAGGGTAGTTTAGGTATGTTACATAAGTTTGTGTCGTAATGTCGTAATTGGATCGGGTTTTTTAAGTTTTGTTAGCGTAATTCAGTTTTGGGGGTAATTTTTAGGATTAAGTGGGATTTAAGGGGGTTATTACTAAAGATGGACATATAAGGGGGTTATTTGTAAAAAAACGTATATATAAGAGGGTTATTTACAAAAAACACATTATATTATGTGTACTAAAGTGAGAAACTTAGATAATAATACTATATTCATTAAACAAACACAGTAACCATAAAACTGATGCTATTTAAGAAGCATCTATAGGTAAAGTATCCTACTGCAACCCAAGCCATTATTAATCATGAGATAATACTTGAAAGTGATCATGTAGAGATTAGCAAAACTAGGGATTTTATCATCTAGAAATTAAACAAGCACTCAAGCCATTTGTAACTTATATTAATCACACTGAACTCATTAACTTAAAATTAGACAAACCAGGTTATATGATGAGGATGCAATTAATATTCATGCTCACAAATATATATAACTTCTGCGCATAATTTTCGACATACTAAGTACCGGTGAAACCATGCAATATTTACGCAATAAGTGAACAACACAGGCCATCGAAGACCTTCGACAATCAAGTTCCCATCAATACTTTTCAGAAATTTTAAGGAATTGACAAACACGGAACCCTCAAAAGTAATGATCACAAGAATACAATTATAACATACAATATCTACAACGAAGATATTATCATTTGAGCAATTATCGACCAATCTAGCATACAAGGCAGCAAAACCGTGGCAGAGGACAGTCGTCGACGTTACCTTTCAGCGCTTAATCTTCAATGGAATCGTCAACAACGTAAGAGTCGGCGTCCGGGTCGTCCGAATTTTAGCCTACGTCGAAATCGGAACGGAAACGACGTTAAACATACACGTTTTAAAGCTACTGAGAAACCTATAATATGAGGCAAAGTAGAACGAAAATGGTACGAATGGAAAGCTTACCATGAGATGAAGACAATGGCGCAAAAATTACAGAAAACCGTTAAGAAACGACAGAGAACGGAACTGCCGAAAAGGAGTGTTTGAAAAGGAGAAAAACGAAGACGAATGAGAGGAGTTTTATTTGAACGAGGACATATAAAGCATGAACAACTAACTCTTTATAAAATATAGTGCGAGATTCACAACGTAAATCTAGGAATGTGAGTTAGGTTCCACTAACAACCTATATTCTACTAGGTTGAAACGGTCAGGTGGTTACAGATTTTAAATAAAGTTAAGCGATGAAACTTCGTCTTAAGATGGCCTAATACTATAATAAAATGACACGGTCCATTTAAAAAAAATACGTATTCTGTAATAATATAAGTTGAAAATAATTAAATTTATATACTTTATAAAATAGTCTAACATTTAAGTAATACGCATAGTTTATCAAATTATCGCCCTATCATAATAAATAAATACGACGACTTATAAAAACTATAAAAATCAATTAAAGAAATTTAAAACTCGCGACTAGCTAATATTATGACCGATAAAACGCGGGTGTTACAGTCTCCCCTACTTCTAAAAAGTTTCGCCCTCGAAACTTAACGCTAGAAAAACGAAGGTAGGAAAGAAAAGAAGGGGATCGAAATATACGAGATGATAATAACAAATTACCTCTCTCAAAAAGATGGGGGTGCTTTGCTCGCATAGAGTATTCAGTCTCCCATGTCTTTTCCTCGAACTTGTCGCACCTCCAAAGAACTTTAACTAAAGGCATAACCTTATTTCTAAGGCGTTTTTCCTTCTTATCCAAGATGCGAATAGGTCGCTCCTCATAGGTCAGGTTAGGCTCAATTTCCAAAACTTCAGTTTGCAAGACGTGACTAGGATCGCTAATGTACTTCCTCAGCTGAGAAACATGGAACACGTCATGAACCTTCCCAAGACTAGCCGGAAACTCCAACCTATATGCCACTGGGCCAATTCTCTTGACCACCTCATAAGGACCCACATACTTAGGACTCATCTTCCCTTTGATCCCAAAACTTTTAACACCCTTCATCGGAGAAACTTTGAGAAACACCTTGTCACCCACCTCGAACTCTAAAGGTCGTCGTCTTATATCTGCATAAGATTTCTGTCTATCTTGAGCTGCCTTCTTCCTTTCTCGAATCAGTTTGACGTCGTCAATGGTCTCTTGTAGCTTCTCAGGACCCAATTCACGGACTTCACTAGCTAGATCCCAACATAATGGACTGCGGCATTTCCTCCCGTACAAAGCCTCATAAGGAGCCATCTTGATGCTTGCATGATAACTGTTGTTGTAGGAAAACTCAACCAAAGGTAAATTCTTCTCCCAACTCGCTTGAAATTCCAAGGAACAAGCACGGAGCATGTCTTCAAGGGTTTGAATAGTTCTCTCCGTCTGTCCATCTGTAGCGGCATGAAAAGCTGTACTCATCATCAACTTGCTACCCATAGCCTTCTATAACGCTTGCCAAAAACGGGAACAAAATCTTGGATCTCGATCGGACACAATCTCCAAAGGAACACCGTGATATCTTACTATCTCATCCATATAAGCACTTGCCAAACGATCTAAACTCCAAGTCTCCTTGATTGGCACGAAACGAGCACACTTCGTCAGACGATCCACGATCACCCAAATAACATCTTTACCACCAACAGTTCTGGGCAATGCCATCACAAAGTCCATAGAGATAGACTCCCACTTCCAAGTAGGAATCGCCAACGGCTGTAACAAACCACCTAGTCTCTTGTGATCAATTTTAACCTGCTGACAAGTAAGACACTTACTCACATACCCAGCAATGTCATTCCTCATGTGGGGCCACCAAAACTGGAGCTTCAAATCTTGATACATCTTATCACCACCTGGATGCACTGAATACGGTGTGTGATGCGCCTCACTCAAAATCTTTACTTTCAACTCGACATCGTCAGGGATACACCATCTACCTCGAAACTTAAGAACCCCATCTGGATTGACTTCAAAACCAATAGCTTTACCAATACCCAACTTAGAACGGATATCAGCTAACTTAGAATCAGCTACCTGCCTCTCTCGGATCTCCCGGAACAACTCCGGTTCAACCACCATGGCATTCAGACATGTACTACTAGGTTCCACAAATTCCAAATTAAGCTTCCTGAACTCTGCACACAAATCATCTGGCAAAATTCTGATAGAGTTAACAAAATGAACGGTCTTCCTACTGAGAGCATCAACTACAACATTGGCCTTCCCTTCATGATAAAGCAACTCCACATCATAATCATTAACCAACTCTAACCAGCGTCTCTGTCTCGGGTTTAAGCCGTTCTGAGTGAAAATGTACCTGAGACTCTTGTGGTCGGTGTAGATGCGGCATTGAACTCCAATTAAGTAGTGTCGCTATATCTTAAGAGCATGTACCACAGCTGCTAACTCTAGATCGTGCGTCGGATAATTCACCTCGTGAACTTTCAACTGCCTTGAAGCATAAACAATCACCTTTCTATTTTGCATCAGGACACAACCCAACCCATTCTTAGAAGCATCGCAAAAGATGTCAAACTCAACACCATCTTCGGGTAAGGTCAAAACAGGAGCAGTAGTCAGTCTTGCATTCAATTCTTGAAAAGCCTTCTCACATGCCTCAGACCAAATAAACTTTGATTCCTTCTTCAACAACTGAGTCATCGGTCTCGCCAGTTTAGAAAAATCCTTGACAAATCTGCGATAATAACCAGCCAAACCCAAGAAGCTTCGAATCTCATTGACATTAGTTGGACTCTTCCATTCCAAAACAGTCTCCACCTTAGAAGGATCCACCATTACACCTTCCTTTGAGATGATATGCCCCAAAAACGACACCTCTTTTAACCAGAATTCACACTTAGAAAACCTTGCATACCATTTTTGCTTACGAAGAATATCGAGTATTGCGCGAAGATGCACTTTATGCTCGTTCTCATCCTTGGAATAGATCAAGATGTCATCAATGAAGACCACCACACACTTATCCAAATACTCCCTGAAAGTCCTATTCATCTGGTCCATGAAAACTGCAGGAGCATTCGTCAACCCAAAAGGCATCACCTTAAACTCATAATGACCATATCTCGTACTGAAAGCAGTCTTCGGTATATCGGTCTCTTTAACTGGAATCTGATGATAGCCTGATCTTAAATCAATCTTGGAGAACACACCTGCACCCCTCAACTGATCCAACAAATCATTAATCCTGGGCAACGGGTACATATTCTTGATGGTCACGCGGTTCAGCTCACGGTAGTCTATACACAATCTCATACTACCATCCTTCTTCTTGACGAACAAAACAGGAGCACCCCAAGGAGAAACACTCGGGCGGATAAAACCCTTCTCGATCATCTCATCTAACTGCTTCTTCAATTATTGCAATTCGATAGGAGCCATACGATATGGAGCCTTCGCAATAGGTCCGGTCCCTGGTACAAGATCGATAGCAAACTCAACGTCCCTCTCCGGAGGTATACCTGGTAGCTCATCTGGAAAAACATATGCATACTCATTAACAACCGGAACATATTCAAGTTTCGGTAACGATGGGGCACTCGTCACCACACATAGATACTCTTCATGTCCTTTCCTCTGCATGCCAATAAGCTTCATTGCTGAAATTAACTTGATACTTGGTTGCATTCTCATTCCCTTATAAGTCAACTTCGTACCACACGGGCTCTTAAGAAAAATCTTCTGGTCTCGGCATTGGAATCTAGCATCGTAACGGGATAACCAATCCATGCCTAGAATGCTGTCAAACTCGGCTAAAGAGTAACTAATAAGAGTAGCTGGAAGGATAGATCCCGCAATAGAGATAGGAACATCCTTGAATACCGTGGAACATGAAACAACTTCGCCCGACGGTAAAGATATAGGAGTAGTCTCAGCAGAATGGGAAACAAGAGCAGCTTTCTTGGCAAAGGATGCGGATATAAAAGATAGAGATGCGCCAGTATCGAATAATATATAAGAAGGAATATCTGAAACTGTAAACATACCAGTAATCACATCTGGGTGTGCCTCAGCCTCAGCACGGCTCATCACGAAGATACGTCCCTTCGGGTTAGGGACATTCGCTGCAGCAGGAGTAGTATCTTTCTTGGGACAATCAGCAGCTTTGTGACCCTATTCTTTGCAATTATAACATCCCAAAGGATTACCCTTACAGTCCCTCCCAGGGTGGTAAGTCTTCTGGCAACTGTAGCATACTTTGTATTTGCTCGGAATATTCTTCTGAAATCCCTTCTGGTTCCCATGCTTGCCCTTCTTGAAACTGTAGGACTGCGAAGTAGAAGGAGTAAACGGCCTCTTGAAAGATTTAGCA
Organism: Silene latifolia; assembly: GCF_048544455.1. Lineage (NCBI taxonomy): Eukaryota > Viridiplantae > Streptophyta > Magnoliopsida > Caryophyllales > Caryophyllaceae > Silene > Silene latifolia. Next base: position 45,572,175 of record NC_133533.1, on the reverse strand, counting down.
ATCTCAGCTACCGCTTCAAGTCTGACAGCTTCAATAGCACCCTCAGCCCAAAGAGCTTCATCGTAAACACGAGCGAATGTATCAGTATCCCTTCTGACCATACCCTGGATCTTAGCCTTTAACCCCTGCCTGAAAAAGAAAGTCTTCTGTCCTTCATTAAGAATCATAGGTTTAGCAAAATGGGCTAGAGCATTAAACTGATCAGTATATTCCTGTACGGACAAATCCCTTTGCTTGAAATTCAGGAACTCTGCCATCTTCTGGTGTTTCAATTGAGCAGGATAGAATCTTGATTCCAAAAGAGTCTTGAATCTCTCCCAGCCAAAACCTGGTTCCAAAGTAGCAGTGGGACCAGTCATAGCCCACCAACGATCAGCTTCCTTCTCGAGAAAATGTGCAGCAATGTTTTTATCAGCCTCCGCAACACGGTACAGAATGAAATGCTTCTCCATGTCTCTGGTCCACTCTGACATCAGCACAGGATCAACGGTTCCATCATAAATCTTGGCGTTACTCCTCACAATCCGGCTTGCAATATTGATATACTGGTTATGGTTGTTGTTGTTATTGTTGTTGTTGTTCTGATTCTGGAGCAATTGAGTAAGAGCTTGGAGAATCGCATTGTTCACGTTACCAGGTCTGCCTGCCATCTTTTCTCAAAATAGGACAAGGTTAAAACCTAATTATGGTGCTAATCACCCAAACCAACACACACATGCAGACTACCACCCTAGGTCCTTAAATGTCTACCCATCTCTCACTTTAGTCATTAGGGTTAAGGTTAAAATTTAATATTTTATTTGGGTTTACCGAGTGTAAGCGTCGGGAGCAACCATGCTCTGATACCAATTGTAACACCCCTGATTTTCGGCTAAATTAAGACTAACTTTTATATACAAAAATGGCCGAAATACAAGGATGTTATAATTAATATACAAAGTCTCTTATTACAAATCCCTTTTAAAATTAAATAATACAAATTGGAATAAAAAAACTTTTTCAAAACTTTAAATGAAATCTTCTCTTGACATAAAAATCCTTTTGAACTGCAGCGGAAGTAACCTGAAATAAAACTTGAAGACAGAAATGAACTACCCCCATGACGAGTAGCCCAAAAGGGAGAAAACACGTCAGCCGGAAAGCTGAGTAACAGATAATACCTCAATATAAGCAGCTTAGTTTTTGGTCATGACGTGGGAAACAAGCACACATAAAAATAAAAATAAACAGAGAGAATAATAAAAACACTCCCCGTAAACTAACCAGTACCTCAAACCAACTCGATTCTATTCCTCTAATACAACTCTTATTTCATTCCTTCATAATTAACTAAGTCTCAGCTCATTACTATGTCTTACTCATTACTCCGTCCCATAGTATAATACTCCAACTGCCTCATATTGCATTCTCATCGTCGGCCCTATGACCACTGACAAGGGGTGTGAACTAGCGGGATAAAACCGCGAAACAATATTTCCATCTCAATATCGATCTCAAACTCAAATAACTCAATAAATCAATAACCATGGTCACTCAGACCGTAAACACAAGACGGCACAAAGGCCCCATAATTCAACACCAGTAACCAATTTCCATCTCAATTTCAATGTCGATATTGTCAAAGGTTTAATAATAAACCATGCTCATCACTTAGAGTACAGGACTCCAAGCTACTCACCCAAAAATCTAAGATCAAAGAGAACAACAATTTAAATACAATAAAGATCCAGCCGCGAATCCAGACCACCAATTACAATAGCATAAGCTTCCATATAAATTTAAGAATTCTCAATTTCCTGTGTTGCGCTTTGTTTCCTTTATGTTTTTGTTTAATTTCCGCTTTCGTTTTTGTTTCGTCTCTCTTTCTGAGGGCTCTATCCCCGTCTATCGGTGGTGTCCTTCTCTCAGTTTGAGAGCTTTCGTTTTCTAGTTCGTTTGCAGTTTTCTAATAAGTCAGCAGAAGATCAGCGTTGTTATAGATCGTTATATGGTTTTACATATGTTGTCCGATTCATGGCTACAATCAATCACGTCAGAAGAAATCGATACTCGTCAAGGAAGATTCGGAGACCCTCTTATAGATGAAAGCCTTTTGCGGCGAATCGATGATAGAGACTCTGTTGCAGTGTTTCATTCTTTGAACAAGAATTTATTTCCTATGGTTGTAATCGATTTGTATCCGATTGAGCTTGGCATATGTTGTAGATGTCGTATGACTTTTTATTAATGATAATGATCTTTTCTCAAAAAAATCGTACCATACATTCATTCATTAACAACTCTATACCCATTCCCTCACCTAAATCTCATCTTCAACTAATCAGTATCTTAGTAATCAAATTTATTTAATTATTCCACTCATTAAACATTCACTCCTATTACCAACTACACCAAACTTTCGTTTAAACTGCAAAAGCAAACCTTATTAACAAACTCACATCTCAATTACGCAATAATACGTATTACCCATCTCACCAAAATAAGATTTTCAAAACAAAAATATTAGTATATACCAGGTGAATTTATACATAATATAAGATCAAAGTTAATGAACTTAAGAACAATTAGCACATAATTAAGATCACTTTGCACATATACAAACAAATAACCCCAAATAATAATAATTATAATAGGATCGGTAGAATCGTGTTAACTTTTTAACGAATCCTCAAATAAATCACTTAAGAAAGTTGATACAAAATCCATACGAGAAAAAAAAAGGACGGAATCGCCAAGAAGGTGGGACAAAGCACGTATGGAATCATTGAGCCCACAAACTATATAGAGGGAAGCTAGGAGAACCAGATTAAGAAAAGATAAACATGCTTTGGGGTTTGAAATAAAGAGATGAAACATGATAATGATGGCTGTGTGTATTTGATATACGAGGGTTTTGACGACACTAAACCATAAGTTTCATAATTAGTTTTTCGGGAAAGTAGTAAACCACCCCCTTAAGTTTGCTATAACGTGAGATTAATCCCCTTAACTTTGCTTTGGAGTAAACAAGCTCCTTAACTTTGCTATAAAGTGAAATCAAGCCCCTTCTATTTTCCCGATCAAAATCTCACCGGATTTTTCAACTTCTCACCAATTTCTCAGTTTGGTTTGTTAATTAATATTACAAATTCCTTGGAATTATTATTACTTTGCGGAATTTGCACTCAAAACCTCAAATTAAGTAGTCGAACATTGGAGGATGTGTTATTGGCATTGCAGGAAATAAGGGAGGAAAGGGAGGTTATGATTAGGAGTTTGTTCAATTTTTTCGATAATTAAGTCGAGTACTGGGTACTCGGATTCTGCTAAGATTGAGACGGGTTTAACCGCGCTTCATATTCCATCGGATTTGATGAGAAATTGGTGAGAAATTGAAAATTCCGGTGAGATTTTGATCGGAAAAATAGAAAGGGTTTGATTTCACTTTATAGCAAAGTTAAGGGCTTGTTTACTCCAATGCAAAGTTAAGGGGGTTAATCTCACATCATAGCAAACTTAAGGGGGTCGTTTACCACTTCCCCGATTTGTTTTTATATCTATATAGGAATAGTAAAAGTTAATGGGCTACGGATACCCAATACTCAAAAACCAAGTTTGACGCAAATTTCGTCACCAAAAATAGTGAATTAGAAAAATACCAAATAATTTTCTTTTTAAATAAATAATGAGAAAAGTAATACGATGATACAAAATTATGAGTTGTTACAATCTTCCCTCCTTAAAAGGAACTTTGTCCCGAAGTTCGGACTTGCAGAAAACTGAAACCCTTATCAAAATTTTAGGGTGTTATAATCTACCCTTCTTTTAAAAATAAAGTTCGTCCTCGAGCTTAAAATTTAAAGTAAATGACAACTCAAAATTTAAGAAGAGTTTAAAAAGTTATAAGAGCCGCTAAGATGTGACGATCTCAACACCTGACCAAGAAAGAACCCGCTCTGATACCAATTGTAACGACCTGACCCGCCACAGTCGTAACACAATCCCAATAAGATGGGATGCTCCATTTGGGCCAATTATTTGTCCTCACTTAAGCCCAAAAGGAGAAGGCCTTGTTATTAAGTGGTGGGTGGAATCTATTATAAGCTTCTCATGATCTCCTTATTCTTTCCATGTGGGACAACTTTCCTCACATTTCATGGGGTGTTACAGCGTCCATATGAAGCTACCCTCGTGGAAAAATTCGTGGACAACTTGAAGCCTATTTATGCAAGTCATTTGAGGTACCAAAACATTAAAACCTTCAAGGATTTAACTGTACTAGGGACAAGGATTGAAGATCACATCCGTAAAGGACCCTTGTCCAAAACGGTAGGTCGTGGATATCAAGGCTCAACAAGTCGTTCTTACGGCTCTACTAGCAAGAGTGATGAGGTAACCTTCTTGAACCATCAAAGAAGAATAACCCACAAAAGAAGTTAACAAATATTGGAGATACATACTCCAATGCTCTGAAGAGATTGATGAAACAGGGTAATTGATACGTGCCTAATGTATAGTCTTTTTGGCCTATTTCAGCACGTATTTCCATGCATATTCTATGCTATTTTTATAGTATTTTGCCCCGAATTGGCTACTTTGGTGTATTTTGTCCTTTTTGTAGGAATGATCGCAAAAGTAGCGGAACCATGCTCTTTTCTGTCCTTTTTGCATGCATTTAGAGGAGACGGGAGTATCCCAGAGTGAGATGTTGCACTGAGAAGTGTCGTTGCACGCATTACGAGGTACTTGGGTGAAGACGTAAGCTGAATTGAAGATCCAAGTGGTCTATCGAGCTGTTTGGAGGACGATCGAAGGGTTCCAAGGCTCCTTAAGGCTCGATCGAGTGGCCAGTTGTTCGATCGAGGAGGTTCTGCTGAGCTAATGGTCGATCGAGTAGTCTAATCTACTCGATCGAGAGGCTTTTTGACGCTGTGGGCTTTAATTAGCCGTGTTTGGTTTATTTTGCAAGAACACTTAGACTTTTCCTATTTAACCAAGGATTACTAGGTTAATTAGGCATCACTTCTTACTCTTAGACTATCTCTTTTTACTATCATTCATATTGGAAAACCTACTGCTACTTTTCAACGTTGGATTGTTTTTTCGGATTTCGTTCTTTACGCCGGAATTTCTCGGATTGTAATTCTCTTTCCCTTTTTAATAATAATTAACCTTCTTTGTTGTTTTAATTCCTGTTTTATGTTATTGTTTTCATTTCTTCTTGCCCTAATCATTATCATTGCTTTTTATTATTGTTTCGCTATGTTTTCACTTTTGAAATTTACATGCTGTTAGATTAGTTATGAATATGAGTAGCTAATTCCCCTTCATGTTGGGATTAGGGGATCTGCGGTAGAATAATGACGACGTAGTAAATGAATTAGACGAACCGATTTAAGAGACTCTGTCACTATAGCAATATAACTGTAATTATCGACCTAGTTGAGTGCACGCTTCTATGTCACCCATTAATCTGGCTACAATTAGTCCTGGATCGAAAGATTGGATTAAATAGGCCTGCTATAAACAGTAGACTGCCCTAATGAGGACGAAAGTTAAGTTAGTGGTATTTTAGGGTGGGAAGTGGACCGAAAGGACCTTCTAATATCCGTCTCGCATTAGTTCGTCCGAGTCATTTACTGCTGAGTTGTTGTACTACCGTAGTGAACCGAATTCCCGACATGTCTCCCTCTTATTGATAGTTTTAAACCGTTTCTTGCTTATCTGCTCTTCCTTCTTTATTTCTCTTCCTTTTTCTCCGTAGTTTAGAACCAAAAATTAATCAAACCCAATTGTTACCTTAGAATTAAAAATAGATAGCTGTAGTTACATTCCTCCCTGTGGATTCGATACTCGACTGCCTCTACTACATATTTAGTTGAGACCGTTAGGTTTTATTTTTGACAGGTACGCGACAGACGTGTCAAATTTTGGCGCCGTTGCCGGGGAGGCAATTGTTCCAATTACTAGCTGTTTTATTTTTAATTCTCCTTTTTAGTTTAAGGAACATCGTTCCTTAGACTATTCTCATATCTTGTCTGTAGTTTCGTCTTATGCGCAGGTCGCAAGGTGGTCCACTGCTACCTTTTGATCCCGAGATTGAGAGATCCTGTCGCGCAAAGAGGAGACTATTTCGAGAGCAACAGGAAGAGCCCAGTTCTCGCGGCAATTTTTACGAGAACGAGCTTTTCGAAGACAACCCGCCGTCTTCTCCAGTTTCCGACTATTCACTTGACTCTATCACTTTCCCAGAATTTCCCGAAATGGCTGAGGAAGCATCCATTGCTAGTCACTCCGAGCCCACAGCTGACAATCTTTATAAGGGGTTCGAACTGCCGGGAGATGCCAGAAAGTTCGAACCGAAGCCCTCTTACATCAGCATGGTAGAGAAAAATCAGTTCGGGGAGCCGCTAAGGAAGATGCGGCTCAAAGATATGGAGACCTTCATCGACTCATCTTTGCTCCATACCTCCTCCCACCGGTGTGGTGATCGATCAAAGAAACTATGTTCATCTTCTCACTCCGCGATGTTGCAAGGGAGTGGTACAGGATTTGGACAAAGCTGTTCACGGCATAATGATTGAATTCGCTAGCACTGGCGTTTTATAAGAAGTATTTCTCTGCTTCGAGAACCATAGCCATCAGAGCTCAGATAACCAGTTTCAAGCAAGGGCCCGACGAAAATTTCCATGAGGCGTGGCTTCGTTTTAAGAAACTAGTGCGAACCATACCGCACCACGGTTTCGAGAAATGGAGTCTGTGTAACCATTTTTACAATGGTTTATATGATGATCAGAGAGCAATACTAGATGCGGCAGCCAACGGTCGATTTTCTGACAACTTGGGGCCGACGAAAGGATGGAAAATCATAGATGATTTAGCCACTCACAGGGCTGAATACGGGAACTCAAGGGGAAACCAAAGGGAGGGCCGAATCCTCTTCGGTGGCTGCACTAGAAGCCCTTACTGCTAGGTTCGACAAGTATGAACTAGGGGGAGCTTTCAAGCCAGGGATGTACCAGGTTAATGCTATGACAGACGGTCCTTTCGTCTGCACGAGATGTGGGGTAGATGGACATGTCGCTGATTATTGTCCTAGTCCCTATGAGCAATGTGCTGCCTTCCAACACTACAGGCAAAACAACAACCAGTACGAGCCAAATATCCACCCCAATTTGAGGTGGAGTAACCAGAGCAACGTACTCAATCCCACCGCTCCTCCGAATCAGCAGCAGCAGCCTTACATTCCGCCACATCAGAAGCAACAAGGCTATCAGAAGCCTCCGTCCTTTAACCCACCTAGCCACGGCTCATCTTCAAGTGGAGTGAGTGAAATGGGCGAGTTGAAATCTATGATGCAAGCCATTACAAAGCAGCTTCATGCGAGTGATCAACAAAGAAGCACAAGTGATCAACAGCGAGACGCGACCATAAAGGCACTTGAAACTCAAGTTGCCCAACTCGCCGCGAACCAATCCTCGAGAAAGCCAGGTCATTTACCGACTCAAAATGAGAAGAACCCAAACGAGACGGTACATTTGATAGAGCTGAGAAGCGGTCTCTCTTATGAGGGACCGTAAATGAAGAAATCGACACTGGGAATAGTCAGAATCGACGATGAACAGTGTTCTGGTAAGAAAAAGGGACTTACGACACAAGAGTTACTCGATCGACTGAAGTCTGGTGCTGAAACAGTTCGATCGAGTGGAATTGGTGAGAAAAGCCATCGATCGAGTAGTCACTCTGCTCGATCGAGTGACCTGGAAGCTGAAGAAGGTCGATCGAGGGGGACTGTTGCTCGATCGACTGAAATTGATGAAGAGACAGCTCGATCGAGTGGACACATTGCTCGATCGACTGATATTGTTGACGGGAAGCTTATTCGAGAGCCTGCTAGTGCTCGTTTAAGCGATGAATTACCAGAAAGGCCTCGTTCGAGAGGTAAGAAGCGCCCAAAGGACACCGAACTTGCTCCGGAAGACACATTGGAGGCGCGAAATAAGGGACTCGAGATTCCAATTACTGTTCCCTTCCCGAGGCGGCTGCAGAATACCAAGATTAATCAACAGTTTAGCAAATTTGTTGAGCTGTTGAAGAGTTTGGAAGTTTCCGTGCCGTTCACTGAGTTGCTTATGAAGGTACCCTCTTATTTACGATTTATGAAAGACATTTTAGCACGTAAGAGGACCATTAATGATAATGAGACTGTCGCTTTGACTGAGATGGGGTCAGCCCTGTCTCAAAATAAGCTACCTCTTAAGCAATCAGACCCGGGTAGTTTTTCAATCCCCTGTCATATAGGTATGCAGTTGATTGACAATGCGCTATGCGATTTAGGCGCTAGCGTAAGTGTTTTGCCTCTGTCTCTAGCTAAGAGACTTGGTGTGACCAAGCTGAGTTGCACCAATATGACTGTCCAGATGGCCGACCGTAGTCTATCACGGCCACTAGGTATAGCGGAAGACGTACCTGTTAGGATCGGGAAGTTCTTTATTCCCGTTGACTTTGTCGTCCTAGATATCCCCGAAGATGTGCATACCCCTATCATTTTAGGGAGACCATTTTTGTCCACCGCCGTGCAAAGTGATAGATGTCGGGGAAGACTTTGACCTTCCGAGGTAGGGGATGAGGAGTTGACTTTTCGTCAGTCCCAATTCCGGAGGGCTCCCATGCAAGCTCAGCCTTGCAATGCCCTCTCTTCTGTCGACCCTATTATTGACACTCCAGATGAAAGTTTGGAGAATATTGCTATTATTGCTAACCCTCCGCCTCAGATTGAGAGCAACAAGGAGGAAAATTCGTCTGTTGTCCTTACTGCAGGTACAGATGAAGGCAAGAAAGGAGCAATCAAAGGACAGGGTGGAACCATTGTCAATCAAACTGGAGCCAAGAAGGCTAAGGAAGCTGACGCAGGGGCGAGAACAAAGACAGTTCGCACCTACGTAGATTGGAATTATATTCCTCCTCCCCTCAGAAATTCAAGTTCATGGAAGTCAAAGAGGACAGTTAGTATCATTTGAAGTGACGTCCTCTCCAGTGAAGCCCACGAAGGGGCTGCGACAATGATGGGAATTAAACGGGAAATGCCCCGTGTAACAAAGTGTAATAGACAAGTTTTGAATTTCCTTTGAATTGGTTTATTTACGTTTTTAATTAGGACAATTAGCTTAGACATTCTTTTTAGCGTAGAATAAGACTATAGACTGTGTTGCTGCATTTTTGGTATTTTTGGGATGTGTTTGGATTTGTTTTACGCAGGTTTGGGGAAATGCACGCATTTCGAGGGAGTAAAGACGGAAATTCAAGGAATGTATACGAGGAAGTCCTCGATCGAGTATTTTTGTACTCGATCGAATGGCAATTAGGTCGATCGAGCTTGCTAGTTACTCGATCGAGGAAGACCAAAAGGAAGCAGGTCGATCGAGAGGCATCATATTCGATCGAGCAAAGGGACATCAAAAAGTCCTCGATCGAGTGATTAAAACCACTCGATCGAGTGGAATGAACAGGGACACGGGAGTTTTCTTTACTTAACTCCTTATTTCCATTTCATTTTCTATTTTGCCCCTAATTTCTCCTAACACTCCCCTAATTGCGATTGATTTCCCCCAAATCCCCATCTTTTTCCCAAAAATCACCTAATCAAACACCTACATTCTCTTCCTAGTTAATTAATCCTCCATAGCCCCTTGTTTTCCCCCTATTTTGTGTTCGTTTTCACGGTTTTCAAAGGGGATTAGGGTTTGCGGTTTTGTCGATCAAAATTCCGCCATTGTTGCTTGTTTTTGGGGTTTAATTGCTTCTTGTAGGTTAATCATCATCAAGTAAGTATTTATATCACTCTCTTTGCATTTTCTCTTGATTCAATTCGAATTTTTCAGGTGATATTCAATTAGGGGCTCGAAAATTCCATGTCTAGTTGAATTTATTCAATTAAATTGTGTTTAATTGCCCTTGTTTAGCTTGATGATGATATTTTGGCATCTCCTCACTATTTTTGCATGATGAATTCGAATTTTGCGCGATTTCCGCGATTAGGGTTCCTGTGAGTCGGAAATTTCGACTGTCAGATGGTTGTTTTGCTTTGTAATTGCGGTTATCACCTTCGTGTTACTGATATTAACCGCTGTTAACTGCTCTCCCGTCCCCTATCGCCATTACATGCTTTGAACTATTAGGAATTTCGCGCTGTGAGTAGGTTATCTTCGACTGCCCAGAATCATACATGCCCCATTTTTGGTTTCATGCTGTTTTAGCCCCTTGGCAGTCACTGCTTCATCATTTATTCACCACTCACATGCTGTTTTCGAAAATTTTTGAGGAATTGCTTAGTTTTGTATGCTGTACATCGATTTTTTTCGACTGATAGGGCCTCACAATTGCTGTCACATGTTGGTTAGCGGTAGTTTTAACCACGGTTAGCAGCTTATTTTCTTATTCATGCCCTTTTGACACTTTGCGGGATGGACGCGAGCTCTCCTTCTTCTACTAGTACGTCCTCCGGCTCTTGCGAGCGAGCAAGTGGCCCCCGCATTGTTGCCACTAGCTCCGCTTTGGTCACCACCGCAGCACAGTTTTACTTGTCTCGGTAGGGAGGGACAGTCTGGCGCACCCGGCTCGGTAGGGAGCTCGGTTCGAGCTTCACCAGCCATCACTCCTGTGCCTTTCTCTTTTTGCGGCTTGCGGCTTCAGCCCCGTTTTCCGCAGCCTGGTATGGTGCCACCGAGACCACACCAAAGAAAGCTAGCCGGCCTAGCCCTCACTTCCGGCCCGTCCGAGGTCGTTGCTACGAGGGAGAGCGCACTCACACCTCTACCGAAGATGCCTTCGTGACGTTTCACTTCCAAGGCTCACCGGGAACGGTTACTTGCTTTACTTCGTTGCCCCCTCTCCTCTACCCGTTTCCTTGCGCGGACCGACCTAGAGACCTTAGGCATTTACGAGGAGGTCTGTAGTTTGTTGAACGGGACGGGTATGTCGGGTTTGATTGCCATGCAGGAGGCTACCATTCGTACCCTTACGTACGAGTTCTTTAGCTCCTACTCCTTTGACACCGACTCTTACGCCGCTGACCACTCCAGTTCCTGTATTTACTTTCGACTCCGCAACGAGTCACATCACTGGACTTTGGCTCAGTTTGGGCAGGTTTTAGGCCTAGTCGGTGACGGGCCACCGCCCCCACCTCGAGACCTTCTTCAGCCACTCTGGGCCGCTCTGTCTCACACTCCCTTCCACTCACGGAAGGGAGCTCACGTTCACTTACCCGCGCCCCGTTATTACTTGCGTCTGTTAGGAGAGACCATTTTTGGGCGCCCTGAGCCCAATAACGTGACCAACACTGAGCTAGCGATTCTCGCGGGGTACCTCAACATTGACTCCGGTTCCCCGTTTGTTCTAAACATTGCCTATCTGGTAGCTCAGCATTGGAACGGTATTGGGACTCGGGTCAAGAACACTGTTGTCTGTGGCGGGCTAGTTACTAGGATTGCCCGCCACCTTTACCCCACTGACTCTTCACTCAATGCACCTGATGGGGTGGCTCTCCTTGACTTGGAGGCCATGGGAACATTGACCTGGCTCCCAAAGGCGAAGGGGAGTGCGAGGACGTGGAAGATATGTGGTTCCACGTCTGTTACCTTGCCGTGCTCTACCCTTCCGCCACTTTCTCCGCTCCCTACTGCTGCTGAGGGAGCGAGGCCACCTCCACCTACCTACCACCTTACCTTCACCCCTCCCTCTTCTTCTTCTAAGAAGAGGAAGCTAGAGGCCGGAGCCTCTTCTAGCTCCCAGGCTCAGACTCAGGCCCAGGCTGGACCGACACCCACGCCTCAGCCTACACCTTCACTCACTCCACCTCCACTTGACCCTCCTTCTGGCCCGGTTTTCCCGGCCAATTTTGTTTGCCCTCCTGCCTTAGAGGCGCCTGCGGTCACAGACCAAGGGCGTCGTGATGCCTTGCCTCCGGAGTTGTGCAGGTACCTTACTGAGATGAGACGGGATATGGCTTTGGCTGTATTCCCTCTCTACGAGTTCCACATCCGAGCCCGGCGACCGATTCCAGAGGGGTGGCCGCATCCTTCCTTCTACCGATACCCAGCGGACGGGTACCCTCCACTTTCTTCTGACTCAGAGGAGGAGCCGGAGGAGACAGAGGTAGCACGAGAGGTGCGGCTACGGGCAGAGAAGGCGGCGGCGAGAGATGCCAGAGAGGAGGCGAGTGACCCTCCGTTCGTACCCGGTCCGGATGATCAGCCTGGAGATGACGACTGAGTCTCCCCCTTGTTTGTTGCTGGTTTGGGGAGACCGTTTTGTTGAGTCGGAGTACCTGGGAGACAGCGGTGCCGACGACGAGTAGCTACTGGTCTACTCACTTCCCCAGTTTTCTGGCTGGTTTGGGGAAGTTCGTGTTTTGTATGTCCCTTCACTCTTTTTATTTCGTCTCCTTTATTTTTATTTTTATCGGTTGTATACCCCCATCCCCCATTTTTCTGCTGGTGTATGCTGGAGGACAACGAGGGCGTTGTCCGTTTTGGTTTGGGGAGGGTATTGCATCCTTTTGAGTCTGCATCTGCATTTGTTTTGCATTCACGTTTAATTTTCCAGTTTGCATTTGTTGTTTATTATCAAAAAATCAAAAATTCCAAAAAAAAATTAAATTAGAAAATTTCAAAAATTCAAAAAAATTTCACGTTTATTTTTGCATTTAGGTTGAGTCGGAACGGTAGATTCCCATGATGAAATTGCACTTAACTTGTCAATTCACTTGAGCCTTGCACTTTCATTGATAGTTATTAGCTTTGTCGTACGCATAGTCTACGAATTTCTGTTCAAATAATAGCTGACTGTTTAGACTTGACCTGATAAACTGGCAAACTACTTAAAAATTCTGAGTTTTTAGAGCCCATAACTGGTGACATTCATGACCAGTTCATTAGGAATTTTGAGAGTAGTACTCCTTGCATAGCATGTTTGTCTCATTTGCACATTTATGACATTCAATTTCTCGTCAAATGCACATATTCGGGTTTGTGGTTGGTGTCACATGCAGGGAGGGTCTTGCAATTCCCCTTCTCTATATATCTTCACCCATTTAGCTCTACTTTAGCCAAAACTTGCCTTTTTGACCCATTAGCTACACTCCAAACTGAGCCTGCCTAGTCAAGCTAGTTAGTTTGTCCTTTTGTGGTATGTGTTTCCATTGCAGTTTGGCCTGTCTTTCTTGTTGAGTTGGTGTTGTGTTAAGGGAGGAGGAAAGAAAAAAAAAGCATTGAAAAAGAAAGAAAAAAAAAAAACGTGAAGTAAGAAAAAGAAAAAAAAAAAGGAAAAGAAAATGAAAAAAACTGAGTTTCACGTGAACAAAAGAAAAAGAGAAAAATTGTGAAAAAATGATTGTCCCCTCTTGTCAGAGTTGAGAAGATGTTCGAAGATGTACAATCGACAAGAGGGTTGGTTGTTTCAGTTAGTCGTTTCAGACGATATGTTTAAAAAAGGGAACTTTGTGACCGTCTGACTCCTCTACTCTTATTCCATATCTTTTTTGAGGAGATTGTGCTTCCAGTCTAGTGAGTTTTGTGCCAAGTGAAGGGCACCTGTGTTTATCTTTCATTCAGTTTGAGATCCGGATGGTTTATTATGGTCCTGTTAGGAACTAGCTTGACGCTTTTACCTCCACGTTTCCATAACTTGTATTGCCTTTTCTCACCTGAACCTCACTATTCCCATATTATTTGCAAACCCTCGGCTGTGACGGACATTATTGGTTGGAGTGTGTGCATTAGTACTTGAATTGTCTTTCATTTTTGTTGCATGCATGCTATGTAGGTCGCAGTTAGGTGAGTGACTGTCTTTTCTTCTCTCTTTTACATAATACATTTGCCCTTTGCTTCATGAGAGAAGAGTGACCGCGTGAGAGTCCGGTTTTATTGGTCTTGCAAGGTCGATAGGTCAGCTTTATTTCTGAATAGCTTATAATTCGTTTGCGTATTGACTGTCTAGCTTTAACTGTTGATTTTTGTTGCATTAAAGTGGTTCAAGTAGACAAGTTAAGCTAGCTCTGAGTTATCATTTCCGTTCCATTAGTTTAGTTTTGAGTTTACTCGAGGGCGAGTAAAGGTTTGGTTTGGGGAGATTTGATACGTGCCTAATGTATAGTCTTTTTGGCCTATTTCAGCACGTATTTCCATGCATATTCTATGCTATTTTTATAGTATTTTGCCCCGAATTGGCTACTTTGGTGTATTTTGTCCTTTTTGTAGGAATGATCGCAAAAGTAGCGGAACCATGCTCTTTTCTGTCCTTTTTGCATGCATTTAGAGGAGACGGGAGTATCCCAGAGTGAGATGTTGCACTGAGAAGTGTCGTTGCACGCATTACGAGGTACTTGGGTGAAGACGTAAGCTGAATTGAAGATCCAAGTGGTCTATCGAGCTGTTTGGAGGACGATCGAAGGGTTCCAAGGCTCCTTAAGGCTCGATCGAGTGGCCAGTTGTTCGATCGAGGAGGTTCTGCTGAGCTAATGGTCGATCGAGTAGTCTAATCTACTCGATCGAGAGGCTTTTTGACGCTGTGGGCTTTAATTAGCCGTGTTTGGTTTATTTTGCAAGAACACTTAGACTTTTCCTATTTAACCAAGGATTACTAGGTTAATTAGGCATCACTTCTTACTCTTAGACTATCTCTTTTTACTATCATTCATATTGGAAAACCTACTGCTACTTTTCAACGTTGGATTGTTTTTTCGGATTTCGTTCTTTACGCCGGAATTTCTCGGATTGTAATTCTCTTTCCCTTTTAATAATAATTAACCTTCCTTTGTTGTTTTAATTCCTGTTTTATGTTATTGTTTTCATTTCTTCTTGCCCTAATCATTATCATTGCTTTTTATTATTGTTTCGCTATGTTTTTTACTGAAATTTACATCTTTGTTAGATTAGTTATGAATATGAGTAGCTAATTCCCCTTCATGTTGGGATTAGGGGATCTGCGGTAGAATAATGACGACGTAGTAAATGAATTAGACGAACCGATTTAAGAGACTCTGTCACTATAGCAATATAACTGTAATTATCGACCTAGTTGAGTGCACGCTTCTATGTCACCCATTAATCTGGCTACAATTAGTCCTGGATCGAAAGATTGGATTAAATAGGCCTGCTATAAACAGTAGACTGCCCTAATGAGGACGAAAGTTAAGTTAGTGGTATTTTAGGGTGGGAAGTGGACCGAAAGGACCTTCTAATATCCGTCTCGCATTAGTTCGTCCGAGTCATTTCTTCGCCGAGTTGTTGTACTACCGTAGTGAACCGAATTCCCGACATGTCTCCCTCTTATTGATAGTTTTAAACCGTTTCTTGCTTATCTGCTCTTCCTTCTTTATTTCTCTTCCTTTTTCTCCGTAGTTTAGAACCAAAAATTAATCAAACCCAATTGTTACCTTAGAATTAAAAATAGATAGCTGTAGTTACATTCCTCCCTGTGGATTCGATACTCGACTGCCTCTACTACATATTTAGTTGAGACCGTTAGGTTTTATTTTTGACAGGTACGCGACAGACGTGTCAGTAATCTCCAACCCATAGGGCCTACACCTGAACCAGAAAACAAATCCAAGTCCTGGGACGAGAATTCATACTGCGAATATCATAGAGGTAAGGGACACGATACAGAAAAATGTTACAAGCTAAAACATGTACTTCAAGACATGATTGAAGACGGTCGCCTACCAATACCGCATGGAGGCAAGCCTAACAATACTCAGAATCCTCTTGGAATTCTGATGATTACGAGTGAAGAATCTACCTTAGATTGTTCACACCTCATTCTCCAGTCGAAGATGAGATCCACGCAATAGAGGGTGAAGGAAGTTACTCCACCATTTCCCCTACTATCACTGACTTTATCGCATGGGCAAAGAGTGTGAATAGACAAGTCTCAGAACTAGAAAGTGTACTGGCCACCCTACGTAATCCAAGTACAACACCTAAAGAACGTGCGCCACTAAATCTCTCTCAAAATGCTACAATGCAAGAATTAGTAGTTGTGGTTGATGAGCTAATCGACCAAATCATCCACTTGGAAGCCGAAATCATAAGGTTGAGAGAACTCTCTACTATCAATGGAGTGTGGGCCGATTATGATGAAGATGAATATCTCACCGAACACTACCTAGTCAAAATCAGTGAGGAAATAGTTCAAAAAAGTGAGGACCAAGATATAGACCACCTTACTCGTTCGGGGCATCCATATCAAAATGTTTCTCAAAATAGTCCCATAGCAAATGGTCCAATTACCAATACCAACGTTGCCACACCAAATGATAGCAAGGATACCTCTACTGACCATTTACTAAAACAACTACAGAAAACAAAGGTTGATCTTTCAGTCTGGCAACTAGTTGCAAGCTCATTCCCACATCGCCAAGCTTTACTACAAGCCTTGGCCAAATTAAACGTGGCACATAACTCCACACCTGATGACGTAGTCAACTTGGTCTTCCAAGATTCAACTAAGCTAAGTAACCCAGTTACTTTCTCGGTTGAAGATTTGCCACCTTTCGGCGCTAGTCACAACTTGGCTCTATACATTACTGTTATTTGCTTAAAGAAGAATGTGCCAATGACGTTGGTAGATGATGGCTCGGCAGTCAACGTCATACCATTAAAAAAAGCATACAAATTAGGCATGAAAGAGTCGGATTGGACCCCTACCAATCAAGGTGTTCGCGCATATGATGGTACACGATGAAAAGTGGTAGGACTAGTTAACCTTACCATAGCCACAGGGCCGATCGAGCGAAAGGTTAACTTCCAAATAGTGGACATCGAAGAATCCTTCAACATACTTCTGGGAAGACCTTGGATTCACGCTTCCAAAGCAGTAACATCCACCCTCCACCAGAAAATCAAGATCCTACTAGATGGTAAAGTGGTGACGATCACTTCGTCACCCATCAAGGCGGTAATAGAAAAGAGGTCAAGCAACCAAGTAATCACAGATCCAGTATATGAACTTAGGGGCTTCTATAGCATAAACATTGTAGAGAGTGAGTTGGCACCTTTGTACTTCGATCCCTACTCTAACTTAGTGGTCAACCACATGCTCAAATCTCAGGGATACTTCCCGGGAATGCCATTGAATCCTGTCCAAAGAAATAACTTTGCACCCTACAAAGAAGGTAACTCAAAAGGATACCACTAGGATTAGGATACAAACCCACCGAGGAAGAAGCCCTAGAGATGCTCACTCAATTCCAAAACCGCAAGAACGTGGGAATCCAAATGTGACCCTATATCCCTACCCTAAATGGATACTTCGTTAGAGAAGGGAGTCAAGAACGCTTTCACGGGTTTCCCGAGCCTTGGCACTACATAGTAAAGCAACTAGCGGGAATCGATATCTTTCACGATTGCTACTTTATTCCTACGGAAACGGTTCTTACCGTCAAAACTCGCCAAGCACCTTGCTTAGACGAATAAGGTGTTAGCTTACTGTTTGGAGAAGATCGATTTGTTAGAGCCGCGCAGGACGAGATCATTACCATGATACTTCAAGACGATCACTTCAACCCTACCACATTGATCACAGAAAACAGTTCGAATCAGCAGAAAGGATGGAGAAAGTCGATCAAGTGGACGAACAACCAAGGAAGACTCTTCAAGCTCATCACTGGAGAAGGAGAGATGTTCAAAGGAGAACCAGAAGACAACGAATTCGAGTCAGAGTCGGAATCAGATTCGGAGTCTAGAGAACTCCCTAGAGATTCTTCTGCCGTCGTCACTTCCACTCCCCTTGTTTCTCCTAGCTTAGCATCGAGTAGTAACAGTAGTTTGGGAAATGTCCCGACAGCTGTCCCTTTACCGCCATTGACTACTGAACAGATGGCTTCTTTGTTTCAACTCTTTTCAAATTTTAATATGAATAAATCAAATTCTGCTTACTCTTTGTGTTATTCTGAATGCAATTCTGTTTACGATGATAATGAGGATGACCCAGACCCGGACTCAATCGAAATACCTCCCTATATAGCCAAAGAAATACTACAAGAAGGGGAAGAGGGACCAGTTATAGAGAACACTGAACCCATCAACGTAGGAACCAAACTAGAACCCCAAGAACTTAGGTTAGGGACGACCTTGAGCTCCACTGAAAAGGCCAGTTTTATAGACCTCCTACACGAGTTCAAAGACGTTTTTGCTTGGTCCTACAAAGACATGCCAGGGATCGACAGGGATATTGCAGAGCACAGAATCCCAATCAAACCAGGTTTCAAACCCGTAAAACAGAAGCTTCGCCGAATGAGGACAGAATGGGCTCTTAAGATCAAAGAAAAAGTCGATAAGCAATTCAAAGCCGTGTTCATCAAAGTATCCGAGTACTCAGACTGGGTAGCGAACATAGTACCCGTACCCAAAAAGGATGGGAGAATTCGTGTTTGTGTTGATTTCAGAGACTTAAACAAAGCGAGTCCCAAGGACGACTTTCCTCTACCAAATATCGACACATTGGTGGATAATACAATAGACCACGCATTGTTATCCTTCATGGATGGATACGCGGGATATAATCAAATCAAAATGGCCATAGAAGACATGCACAAGACCGCCTTCGTCACACAATTGGGCACCTATTGCTACACGGTTATGCCGTTTGGGTTAATCAATGCTGGAGCTACGTATCAACGCACCGCAACTACACTACTACATGACATGATGCATAAAGAAGTGGAGGTATACGTAGACGATATGATTGTCAAGTCCAAGGATAGATAAGGTCACATTAATAACCTTCGCAAATTCTTCTCAAGACTACGAAAGTACAACATGAGGCTCAATCCTCAGAAATGTGCATTTGGGGTAATATCCGGCAAACTCATGGGATATGTCGTTAGCCAAAGAGGAATAGAAATCGACCCTTCCAAAATTAAAGCTCTAATCGAAATGCCGCAACCTCAAATAGAGAAGGAAGTTAGAGGATTCATGGGCAAGGTGCAATACATAAGTCGATTCATATCGAAACTCACCATGATCTGTGAACCTATCTTCAAAAAGCTAAAGAAAACATATCACACCATGTGGGATGACGACTGTCAAAAGGCGTTCGATTGAATCAAGGAGATACTAGCCAAACCACCAGTGCTCATGCCACCCCAACGAGATTAACCTCTTGGTTTATATCTCATAGTAACCGAAACGGCCATGGGAGCTATGCTAGCACAAACCGTGGGAAAAGAAGAAAGAGCTATCTACTACCTTAGTAAGAAGTTCTTGGAGTATGAGTGCAAGTACACACCACTCGAAAAGACATTCCTCGATCTTGTGTGGGCAACGAAGAAGCTACGCCATTACATGGTTAGTTATTCCGTCAAAATATACTCCAAAATGGATCCTGTCAAATACCTCTTCGAAAAACCCGTTCTCAATGGACGCCTAGCGAGATGGACTTTGATACTCTCATAATTCGATCTCAAATATGTACTTCTGAAAGTTATAAAAGGACATGCTCTCGCCGAGTTCTTCGCAGAAAATCCCATCAATGATACACAAACAATAGACACCTGGTCGTTTCCGGATGAAGATATACTCTAAACCGATGTAGACTCCTGGGACCTTTATTTTGATGAAGCGTCGAACTTAAGAGGATTTGGAATAAGAGTGTTACTTATTTCTCCTGCAGGTGAGCATACACCACTCTCTGTCAAACTCGACTTCGAGGTGACAAATAACGCAACAGAATACGAAGCTTGCCTCATTGGGCTACAAGCAGTAGTAGGTTTAGGCATCAAGAACCTTCGCGTGCATGGAGATTCATCCTTGATCATCAACCAAATTACGGGGTCTTGGAAAATTCGGAGTGAAAGCTTAGCACCCTATCAAGCCAGGATAGACCAAGTTGCCCAATTCTTTGATCAAGTAACCTACCTACACCTACCTCGAGAAGAAAATCAATTTGCAGATGCTCTTGCAAAACTTGCATCTTTGATTAATATGCCAGATAATATGGTAGAAATGTCGTTATGCATCGAACGACGGTCAGAACCAGCTTATGTGCACCAAATTACAGATGAAGAAGAAAACCCAGAGGAACCTTGGTTCCAAGAAATTCTGAACTTCAAACTCAATGGCACCTATCCACCAGACATAGATAAGAGGGGACAACATGCTATACGCTTACTAGTCCAATACGTCCTCATGCAAGGAGAATTGTATAAAAGAACACCTCTTGGTGTAGTCTTGCGTTGCCTTGATCGTTCACAGGCACAGAAAGTGATGGAAGAAGTCCATGATGGAGAATGTGGACCTCACATGAGTGGACCAATGATGGCAAAGAAAATCACGCGTTTGGGATATTATTGGACCATAATGGAATCCGATTGCATCAAATATGTCAGACATTGCCACAATTGCCAAATCTTCGGAAATGTGCAACATGTCCCTCCCTCATTACTCTACACCATGAGGTCTCCTTGGCCATTTTATGCTTGGGGAATCTACATCATCGGAAAGATCACCCCGGCCGGAACAAGAGGTCACTGTTTCATTCTGGTGGCAATCGATTATTTTAACAAATGGGTAGAAACAGCATCCTACACTAGTCTCACGGCCAAGAACGTGGCAAAGTTCATACAAACCAACATCATTTGTCGATACGGTTGTCCACACGAGATCATCAGTGACAATGGGTCACATTTCCAGGCCGAGACTGAACAATTTCTAGCCAAGTACAAGATCAAACACCACCATTCCTCGCCGTATAGACCACAAACTAATGGCGCAGTAGAGGCAGCAAACAAAAACGTTGTCACAATCCTCAAGAAAATGATTGACAATTATCGAGATTGGCCAAGTAAGATACCATTCGCCTTATGGGGATATCGCACATCCGTTAGGACGCCCACTGGGGCCACTCCTTTCTATTTGATTTACGGCATGGAAACCGTGCAGCCAGTGGAGCTAGAAATACCATACTTGCGCATTCTACTCGAAAGTCAAATCCCAGAAGCCGATTGGAAGAGAGACAGATATGAAGAACTCATCCTCTTGGATGAGCGAAGATTGCGTGCATTACACAATGTACGAACATATCAGGCACGTATCAAACGAGCCTTCAACAAAAGGGTTAGGCCTAGGAACATCAAAGAGGGAGATTAGTCCTCAAATCAGTTAGAGTTATTTTACCTGTCGATCCACGAGGAAAGTTCAAACCCAACTGGGCCGGACCATTTCTGGTCAAGTCCATACTCCCGGGGGGTGCGGTTAGAATCGCAGACCTAGATGGAAATGAATTTGCCAACCCAACTAACCTCGACCAACTGAAACGATATTATGCCTAGAATAGGAACAAAAACGCGCCTCACGTAACATCACGTGTCGCTCATGTAGCACGAAATAAAAACGGCCCCTGGCCAGCTGAAATAAAGCTTATGTCACTCTGCTCTTGCATTTTGACAATTCGTCATCCTCATATCATCAAATAAACTGAATTGTGTTTAGGAGTAAGTAAAGCTCATTCTCATTTTCTAGTTCATTACAAGCTCTTGCTTAGAACAATTATTCTTTTACATTTACTTGAACTACGCGCAAGGGTTTTATTTTATTTTTAAAATGAATACGTAGGATATCCTTCACAGGATACAACCCATTATTTTTAAATGTAAATAGAAGGACATTTGCATATGCATTTGGAATTCGACAAGAATAATAAAAGAAAATCACAACGGTTTCATAACCAATCAATATTTTATTCATTTCCTTCTATAATGATAATAATACGCCACATAATAAAAATAATGCTAAAATAAATAGGTTAGGATTCTAAAAACGCCACCATTTTATTACAAATAATAATAATAATAATAAATAATACTAAGACTTAGGCTATTCTTCCATCTTCCCCTTGCCTTTGTCATTTTTGTCATATTTCTTATCTCGACCACGAGCCGGGCGCTCCTGCGCTATCTCAGACCTAATCACCAACGGTCTCTCTCGCAGTCTAGTCTTGCCATTCCTATCAATCACCTTTTCGACGACAGGAGCGGTCTTCGATTTCTTCGACGGATGAACAACTCGGAATCCGGCTTCTTCCTCTCCCTCGGTCAAGTACTTCTTTTTCTCCTTCGCTACATCACGAACCTTGTAATCAACAGGCTTGGGCTTCCTTAGCCTCTCCCACTCCTCAGGAGTAGTCGCCTTCCTCCACTGCAAGTAGGAATCCGATACCCATAATGCGCTAACAGAAGCGTTTAGGAACCATATGTTTCTCTGAGCCCATTTGAGAGCCCACTCTCTTCGACTCTCAGTAGTAAGCGCCACGGCAGTCTGAGGAACAGTATCAAGCTTAGGAATCATTTGCTTCAAGCCAACCTGCCTCATCAGTTTCTCTGGGAAGATGTATATCATGAATTCCAAGCCAGGAATGCGCACCGATCGAGTAGGATCCAGAGACGATACTCCAGTAACAGACTTGAGATGCCACCATGGTACAATCCATCTTATCAGGGGACCATCCTCATTCTTCAACTTGTTCTCCCAATAGTTGCAAACCCGAGTGAAGTCCACCATATAAAGCCTGGTCCTCATGGCAATCGAGCGAGCATGGTAAGCAGGAACATTAACTGGGGGCTCGATCAACCGCAGACACTCCATAAGCTAGACCTACCAAAGCAGGTGTTAGTATCCAAACCACAAAAAAAACAAAAAAAAAAACAAAAAAAAGGGGGTTGTATTCTTTTTACCTGCAAAATGATGGGACTTCTTAAATAAGGAAGGTCACGGTTGGCTTTCCTGTTATCCAATCCCAGTAGGATCTCTCCTAAACATAGGCAAGCTGGGCTCCTGCGCAGCTCCATTTGCTCAACTAAGCTCAGATAGAGAGGATCACCTCTCATCTCCTCATCAACATGCCCTTGGAGGACATAACCATGTAATAGGCAAAACCCAAATGCCCTACGCCTCGCAACATAGGAGATAGAAGGGTCTGTCCTATTCATGAACCGATCGATGAAATCATGCATTCAGACTCCTTTTGAAGTCACAAGACGGTCAACCTCGGCTCTTGTCAATCCAAGCAAATCCCTAAACTTGTTTTTATACCCTTGAGAAGTAGAGGGTATAGCAGGCATATGTTCTGGGTCCCATCCACCAATTGCAGCAATTTCTTCGGGAAACGGACAGATATCTCCTCCAGGGAAGGCAAACACGTGGAACTTAGGGTCCCAATACTCGAGACAAGCATCCAAGAATGGTTTAACCACCTTAACCAATTTCAAGCTCAAAATCGATCCAAAGTTGTAGGCACCCATATCATGTTTCTCCACATTTGTGAATTCATTTGTCCATTCTTTGAGACGGATTTCTAGGGCATCCATGTTGTATGATTAATTAGAGAGTTTTATGTAATAGACGGAAGAAAGACGGAAGAATTATGTGAATAAAACCTCCATCGACGTCTATATTTATACTAAAACCTGTTTCCTAAAATTTGTCAGAACGGACACACTGGGGAAAGGGCGCAACACGTGCTGCGCCCTTTCAAAGGGACGCAGCTCATGCTGCGCCTCTTCCCTAGAGATATTTCTGTAATTTTTCGCGTTCGGTCTTTCCTAATTCCTTAAGCATAATTTCCTATTCATATAGATTATTATTTTTGGTAATCCCGCCGAATTACCATATTTCGAGTTTCCTAATCATACGGGCACGCTTTTCGAGGCAAAGTCGGCATTTTCGTCAAGCAAGCACACTTACCCATTTATTTTTATTTTTTGGGGAATCATTTCACCAATTTAACTATTTATTTTCACACTTACCCATTTCTTTTTATTTTTCTTTTTCGGGGAATCATTTCACCAATTTAACTATTTATTTTCAAACTAACCCGTTTCTTTTTATTTCTCTTTTTGGGGAAATCATTTCACTCCGTTTCATATTATATTTCAAACTTATATGTTTCTATTTTCATTTCTCTTAGGGGGTAGCCCTCCCTACCGTCCAGTCATTTTCGGCAAATTTTTTGCATTTTTTTCGAGTCTTTGTCTTGCGCTAATTTAGGCCATGTGTACAAATACATGTTTTATGTGCAATTTCTATGTAAATTTCGGCAGCATGACGGCATAAACCATCATCGACCAAACCTGTTCAAAGCTAACCTGCAGGTACGAACAAGACAACCCAGCAGCAAAGGCACTCAGGCCGTCATATATACAACCAAAAGGATATATGTACACCAAACTGGGGGCTCATGCCCGAAACAAAGTTCGAAAGTTCAAAATGAAAGTCCTAAAATGTACAAAAGTGTGTGCGGTACAACCAACAACAAAAACAACCAAAAACAAGAACAACTACTGCTGATCGTCGCCTAGCTCAGTGACTCTCGCCTCGAGAGCAACGATCTCAGCGTCGTGGACCTCCAACTCCCTCAGTAGGCGAGCTGTCTCCTCCCGGGACTGCACTAGCTCACGCTCCAGGTTGCGCTCCCTCTACAAATGATAAGAATTGGCTCATATCAATCATTTCAAACACAAAGAAAGTTAGAAAATTAAAAATGAAGTAAACGATAGGTTCATACCTGACGTCCTCGACCGCCAGTAAGTGCCTCGATGGCACTAGCCCGTAGCTGGTTGGACACTCTCCACAAAGCCACGAACCGAGATGGCGCTACCTGCATTTCAATAAACCAGGATTCTCAATGATTGGACAAAATTAAACAAATGTATACTTATACAAAAGCTAATTAAGTTGGGGAACTTACCCTCCGAATCAGATGCTGCCACTCGTCCTGGCCAGCATCTGTCACCGCCTCGCCAAAGTCGCGAAGCTCGGAGATCGTCGTCAACCCCGCCACATGAGTGTACTCGAGGGTCTCGGGGTACGCTGGGGGCTCGACGCCCGCCGCCTCAACCTCCTGCAAAATCCAAATGGTTTCCATTAATCGATGATCATTCATCATTTTTTCAAATTAACTCGGTAGGGAAAGTGAAGCACTTACTACGACCGGCCAGTACGCCAACCTCCGGTAGAGGAACGTGGAGTAGTCCTTGTCAGGAAGAAGGAGGGCGTCGCCACTGACATCTGCCAAGTCAGCCTCCCTCTCAGCATCGTAAGGCTCCCTAAACATCGTCCAAGGAGGATCGATGGGAACCGTAAAGATATCCCGAGAGCACTGGCGAATCAAACGCTCGCCCAAGTACCACATGGGACCCATCGACGTCCTCGGCAGCAACCGGCTCGAGCTCCTAGGTCGAAGGACCTCGGCCACAAAAAGAGGGACGCCAGTGTAGTCCGCCCAAGGCCTGGCCACTCACTAAGATAAGCAAACAAGAGGTCGTTCTTATGATCAGTTCTTAAAGAAAGCGTTGAGAAAGCAAATAAAGGAAAGTGATACTCACGCCGCTCAGCTGCAGGGCGTTCACGTACTGTCGACAGATGTCGTGAGAGGAACGCTGGCTATTTCTGCGACACATCACCCAATCCCTCACAACGGGATAAGCTCTCTCCCCCGGCTCCGCACTCTTGGGCGCGAAGCTCGGAATGTAGGAGTACACCCACGCCTGCAAAACAAGATAATCAGTGATGATCTTTCGTGATTCGATAAGGAAAGGAAATGAACTTTCATGATAAAAAAATGAAGGTTCATACCTCCAGTAGCAGTCCAGGACCAATAGTGGCAGGAGAAGTCCCCTTCTCCACAAACTCAGGATGAAGCATGGCCCTCATGTAGCGGGTGAGGACCGCAAAGCCAGGAGTGACCCAGTCCCAACGACCTAGGCCACTCAAGTTAGAAAGGAAGGGAAGAAGCTTCGTCGACAGCCTCTCCCCCTTGTCTCCGAGGTAGAGCGAAGACAAGAACCACCAGAGCCACAAACGAGCTCTCTGCTCCGGAGTACAAGGAGGAGGAGCCGTCTCCCTCCCATCGATCATCACCATCGTCGGGGTCTTCCCAGCAAAATAATCCCGGACGTAGGAACTCGGCACCGACCCGGGAATCGCAGCAGCTTTCGCCGCCAGGTTCCAACCAATCAAACTCCTAGCCTCAGCCGAGTCCACTCTCATGGCTGTCTCCGACCGCACCACTGCCTCAGTCCCAAACGGCAAACCAGAAATCATGTCGTAATCCTCCAACGTGACCCCAACCTCGCCAAAAGGCATGTGAAAGGTCGAGGTCGGGTCCCAGAACCGATCAAGGAAAGCTCGAACTAGGCAAAGGTTAGCCCGAATCTTCCTTCCCTTGATATCCCTCCACACTAGTACCAAGGCCCCAAAAGCTCCCAACTCGATGATGGTCTGCTCCTCCGCTGACAGCCTCCCGTAAGCCTCCATCATCGTAGTGTAACCCGAAAAGGACCTGATGTTCCCGGCCTCCTATTTCGATTCAAAGCAAGATCTATCTTTAGCTCGAATGAAAAAGGAAAGGAATAGCAAATGAAGGACAAAAGAAGGTAAATGAAAGAATGAAGAACTTAATTTACCAAGCTCTTCACCGTCCTATAGGACAGGTGACTCTCCGCCACCCAGATGAGATGTCGGCTATCCCATCTCTCAGCCCACTTCGGTGCTCCCCTCAACTGACGACCACCTCGTCCGACGTTGGCCCGCCTCGGGGCCTTCTCCTCAACAGCCTCCTCCTCGACGACCTCGTCCTCAGCAGCCGCCACCGCAGCAGGAAAAGCCTCCTCTAACGCCTCCTCGAGCGTAAGAGAAGGGTCAAGAATGGTGTCCACATCCATGGGATATCTCCCTGACGTAGAAGCCTCGTCACCTGCAAAATTAAAGTGAATTAGGCCGCGTCAAGTGACGGCTCGCCTTAGTTAGGGGATTTTTCAAGCTTTCAAAGCTCCGAAATCGCTCTTTTCTCGCTATCTTTGGCCATTTTCTCCCGAAAACCGGTCGCTCATGTGGTAATATGGGTCAAGTCAAGCCTAAATTCAAGCCTAGTCATGGGTTCAAGTCGGAATTTCGACAACATTTCGTTATAACGGTGATTATGCCCTAGAAAAGTGTCCTGAAAAAGCCATCACAAATCAACATTTCGAGATAGTAGGAAGTTTACCCATCACACAAGGATTCCAAATATCAAGTTTCGTCATAAATGGGCAATCCTAAGGCTATTTTCGAAGCAATTTACGACTCAGCTGTGAGACCGTCACAATTTCACTCAAATGCTCAATACTCGATGAAAATTCTAAATGAATACATGGTTATGATCCTTATACTACCAATTATCCATTTAGAAGGTCAATTTTACAAAGCAAAATCATTTGGGGGAAAAGCCCCAAACTTTTTCGACATATAGGGTTGGAAACCCTAATTTGTCGATCCAAATTGCCCAAATATAGAAGTTTAATGCAAAAATAGAACACATACCTCTATTGGTCATGGAAAATTCAAGCTTTTGATCAAATTTTGACGGAAAATGGTTGGAATTTGAGAGAGTTTTGATGATTTGTGTGTTACGGAAATGAACAGAACACGGGCCTCTGTCGAGTTTTTACTCGGACAGAGACACACCCAAGAAAGGACGCAACAGGTGCTACGCCTCTTCCAAGAGTCACAGTGATGTGACCATAATTAGCGCATATTTAGCCCCCGAATTAGCCTTGTTCCCATGCTTTTTAGTGCATATTTGGGTCATTTATTGTCTTTAGTTCTTTGTTTTGCATATTCTTTGAGATTTTGATCCCTTGGTAGGAAAGGAGTGCAAATCTTGCATTTTCATGGCAAAACGAGACTAAATTGATCGAATTCAATGACCAAGCATCAAGGAGAGACAAGATTAGAAGGCCTTTGTACATATTATAGTAGATGAGCAATGTTGAGAAAGGATCCTTGAGTCCCCGAGGAAATCCCCAAGGAATTTATGAAGAAAAGGGAAGAAAAGAAGAAGAAATGTTGCTGAGGCACAATCCGTGCGGATTGTCTACAATCCGGCCGTCCTCCACATGCACAATCCGTGCGGTTTCATCCCAAGACGCTCGGGTTTGCAGCCACCAGAATCCGCCCGGATTCACCTGAAGCCGCCCGTGTTCCACCACCAGAATCCGCCCGTCCCGACTCCAAAACGTACGGATTCCTGTACAACGCAATTTCGTCTTCTCCAAGCTACAAAGAAAGAAGCCCTTCCTTCGAAAAATATCGGCTCCTCCCTGCTCAATCTAAAAAGTGTAATTACTAGTTTAGCCCTTAGTTAACCCTAATGCATCCCCCTAATTTCCACTATAAATACCCCATTAGTCTAATTAGAAGAGTATGTTCTTCTTATCAATAATTAGAGTAGTTAATATCAATCAAATATCTCTTTAGTATTGTAATCAAAAATTAATCAAGTTCTAATACAAGTTTTATTTCCTTAATCTCTCTTTTGTTCATCCTTTATTTTGGGTAATTGAAGATTATTTGGGTTATTATCCGGAGATTGACAACCTCTCAATCAAGAATCAAGTACTTCTTTTATCTTTGCTTTATTATTGGAATCATTAGTAGGTATAATTCTCTTAATCCCTTTTTAATTATTGTTAATTACTTTCATTTATTCATCATGTTTCCTTTTGTTGGTATGATTGACAACCTTGCTAGCATGATCAACATGATAATGAGTGAGTAGTCTCTTAGCTAGGGTTAATGGGTGATTAGGGGAAACCAACATGGGGAATGATTCATGCTTAATTTAATATGCTTTCATGGTTTATTTGCTTGCTTGTTTTGATCTCAACTCATGCACATGTTATGTTTGATGAAATGCTAAGCCTATGAATCCTTGCATTTACCACCATCTCCTATCTTTTCAATGAGACTTGTAAGACATAACCCAACTCGAGTCTCATTAGACCATGCATGTTGTTGAGTAGGGAAGACTAAGTCGACTTGTAGGTGTTGTACAATCTAATCGATTCGGCTCCGGGACCCAAACTTTCCTAGGATTGTAAGATATAACCCAACTCAATCCATCACAACAATAATTGTTTGCTTATAATTTGAGAACATGTTTGTATGATCAATTCCCATGAATCCCCTATGACCCCATGACACCCTAGTGCTTTTTATCAATTGTTTACAACCCTTTTAATTCATCTTGCTTGTTTATTTCCATTGCTATTTTAGTTTAGTGACCTTCTACATCAACCCAAATTGTGACACCCCTAAGACACCACTAGTTGCAATAGAAATCTCATTTTAATACCCGTCCCTTGGGATGTGATCTTTACTTGCCTCTTTACTAATAGTAGAGTTGTTTGTGAAGCTATAAATTGTGTTTTGATTCGGACGTGACCCAACGACCACATCTATTTAATTGTGAACACGAAACGGACCGATGAAAAATGGCGCCGTTGCCGGGGACGGTGTTTACTTGATTTAGATTTTCTTTTATTGTTATTAGTTGTGTCTTTCTTCGCCTTGGGGAAGTAAAACTCCTCAAGGTTTGTTCTAATTGTTTTCAAGTTGTTTGATATTTTGCATGTCTAGAAGGTCACAAGGTGATTTGTTACCTTTTGACCGTGAAATTAAAAGAACCTTGACGAACAATAGGAGATTTGCTAGGAGGAATTTGAGGGGTATTAGTGAGGTTGTTCAACCAACTATTGAGTTCATCAACCCTTTTGCAAGAGAAGGTGAGGAGAACCCATTACAAAATACCCCACAAAATCAACCTACAATGCCTAAATTTTCGTCACATTCCGTACCCACCGAGGAGAACCTACCCAATGGTACTCCCACACCACAACATCTAACCGGAAATTTTATTGCCAAATCCGCCTTTATCCAATTAGTCGAAAGGAGCCAATTTGGGGGGATGCCTAGTGAAGACCCTCATTCTCATATGGAAACCTTTTGTGACTATTGTGATGCGATTTCTCAAACCGGTGTGACTCAAGACCAAATTCGATGGGTCTTATTTCCTTTTTCTCTAATCGGCACCGCGAAACAATGGTTGAAGGGCCTTGACAAGGCCACTCTCGGAATAGATTCTTGGAAGAAGTTGGCTCTAGCTTTCTACAAAAAGTTCTACCCACCGGAAAAGACTAACATGCTAAGAGCTCAAATTACGGGTTTTAAGCAATGGGATGAAGAGTCTTTGTATGAAGCTTGGGAGCGGTTTAAGGGAATTTGTCGCTCATGTCCTCACCATGGACTTAGCGAATGGTTCTTGGTACAACAATTTTGGAACGGTTTATATGAAGATTCAAGGAACATTCTCAACATGGGATCAAATGGAATGTTCACCGAAGTTGATGACAATCAAACATGGAACAAGATTGAGGAAATGGCGGTCCATAACTCACAATATAGTAGACCTCGCAAGGCTACTAGAGGAGGAAGGCATGAAGTGGACTCCGTTACTCAATTGGGTGCTCAACTTAGTGCTCACATTGACACAATCAATTTGAAGTTTGAACAAGCTATGGCTAAACTTGAAGAAGCCTCAAAATCACCAAAGCATCATGTTAATGCCATGACGGCATCCTCATCAATCCCAAGTGGGATATGTGAGAATTATGGAACTTTGGGACATGACCAAAGTGAATGTAGGGGAACAAATGAACAAGTGAATGCTTTCCAAGCATACAAGAGTGGTACCCCTTATTCCAATTATTACAATGAAAACACCAAGTTTCACCCAAATCTCTCATAGAAAAGCCAAAATGTTCAAAATCTTCAAACAACTTACACTCCACCTCCCATGAGAAACTAAAATCAAAGACCCTTTTACAACCAAAACCAAGGTTACCAAAATCAAAATCCATACAATCACCAAAATGACCAAGGTTTTGATGTTCAAAAAGCGGTCCTCCAAATGCAAAAGAATCAACAAGAGTTTTTCACTCAAATGCAAAAAGATAGTCAAGCAAAGGAAACCACCATCAACAACATTATAGCTCACACCAAGATGTTGGAAACACAATTGACTCAACTAGCATCTTCAAGCTCACAAAGACAAAAGGAGCAATTACCACCTCAAAGTAATCCCCCAAGACATGAAACGGTTAGTGCCATTCACTTGAGAAGTGGTACAAGGTATGAAGCACCGAAGAAGCAAGTTGAGGATGAAGTTGTGGAAGCTAGTGATAAGGAAGAAATTGTGCAAAACTCCAAAGATGGAGAATCATCAAAAGAAGAAATTTCAAAAAGAAATGAAGACAAGGTCAAGGAGAAGGAGCCCATTGTGATTAGACTTCCTTTTCCAAGTCGTCAAGCCAAGCCCTAATTTGATGACCAACTTGGAAAGTTTATGGAAATTGTGAAGAATTTGGAAGTCTCAATTCCTTTCACGGAATTAATCAATCACGTGCCGGCCTATGCGAAATACATGAAAGACATCCTCACAAAGAAGAAGTCGATCCGGAAACTTGAAACTATCGCCTTCACTAAGGTGAGTAGTGAAATACTTCAAGGGAGTTCACCTCCAAAACTAAAGGATCCGGGAAGCTTCTCAATACCGTGTACCATTGGCGACACCACGATCAACAAAGCCTTATGTGATCTAGGGGCTAGTGTGAGTGTTATGCCGTACTCGGTAAGTAAAAGGTTGGGAATGGGAGAGCTTAAATGCACCAATATCACACTCCAAATGGCCGATAGATCGACGAAGACACCATTAGGGATATGGGAAGATGTCCCCGTGCGAATTGGGAAGTTTTTAATCCCGGTGGACTTTGTCATTGTTGATATGGAGGAAGACTCCAACATTCCAATCATTCTTGGAAGACCCTTCTTACACACCGCGGGTGCGGTAATTGATGTAAAACATGGTGAGCTCACTCTAGAAGTGGGAGATGAGAGTATAACTTTTAATCTTGACAAAACTATGAGAGCTCCCCGTTTACATGAACCGTGTTTTATGATCGATCATTATAGTCAGAAGGATGAAAGGAAGAAGTCGGAACTCCAATGGAAGAAGAAAATTGAAGATGCTCCATTCAAAGAGCAAGTGAATTGTGACAAGGAGAGCTTGCAAAGCTCACGAAAATCAAACAAAGAAGAAGAAGATGGCCTCATTGGCCAAGAAAAGGAAATGGGAAAGTTGTCACCATCAAATCAAGAGATTTTCAATGATCAACTTAATGAAGTTTGTGGTCTTTGGGACGACGAATTTGAAGGGATTTTTAATCCCTACATTGGTAATGCCATCGATCAAGAGTGACAACAAGGGCCAAGGTCTATTGAAGACCTCTACCATGACAATGAACAAGCTTTTGATTACTTTTTCAAGGTGTTGAGCAACATCAACACCACCTTGGACATGCCCCCTTGACATCTCATCAAGAATGAGAGTTTGGTGGAGTCCTCCCTAAACCACCATTTGTAAATATTTCTAACTCCCTAACTTGCATTTCAATTCTTGTATTGCATTTTTGTTATTTTTGGATTTTTATACTTTGATGAAGATAATTGTCATATTTGAGAAGTGAGGGAGGGATTAATAATTTCAATTAATGTGTAGTGCTTTAGCTTAGTGTGGGGATGACAATTGCCTAGGCTATCCATGCCTTAGTAGTGCTTCCCACAATGAAGAACACAAGATATGAAGAAGAATGGAAAAATGACAAGGGATATGCATTGTACACGGATGGAACTGAATCCGGGTACAAAGGGGTCTAATCCAATGTTGTCAGGATCGGGATTCTACTTTGAATCGATGGGGAGGGTAGGATCGAATTGGTAGAATTGGATCGTAGAATCGCAAGATTCTACAAACTCACTAAATATAATTTTTTATTTGGTAAAAACATATAATTGAAAATTAAAACACTTCTTTATTAATATTTATTCATAAAATATTGGTAAGTAATGATTTTAGTGTCATTGTATGAACATGTTTTTACAACTTACATGAAATTTGAGTTTATGACATCATTTTATAAAAATATATATTAATTTTTTTATTATGGAATCGGATCGTAGGATCGTAAAATCGTAGGATCGTATTATGATCCCATCTCTAGAAATTTTAAAATTAACAAGATCGTAAGATTCTACAACTATGATGGAATCGTAGGATCCAGGATCGGTCAAGCATTTTTGGATCGTAAAATCGTAGAATCGTTGAATCGAATCGCGATTCTGACAACAATGGTCTAATTCGAGCAGATTCAGGAGAATCCGCCCGTTTTCAAGAAATCCGAGTGTGTTGGGTAGAAGACGCACGTCCTGAATTGAGCTGAAGTTTTCAAATTTTTGACTGTCAGCAAATCCGAGCGTCCTACATCCTAATCCGCCCGTCTTTGAAAATCCGCCCATCTTGAAAAGAAGACGCCCGTCTTCTTAGCTGAGGAAAACAAGAAAAATTCCTGGACTGAAATCCGCCCGTCTTCAGAAGAATCCGCCCGTCCTGTGTCTGCGAATCCGAGCGTCTTCACTGAAAGACGCCCGTCTTTAGGCGAGTTTTTTCCAACCAGAAAAGGCAGAATCCGCCCGTCTTGAGCAGAAACCGCACGGATTGCCCCTGCAGTTCGAATTTTTCGGGCTTTATAAAACCCCTCCTACATTCATTTCTTCATTCCTTCATTCAAAACACTACTCAAAACCCTCATCCTCTCCATCACAAAAACAAAATTCCTGAACTACATTGTCACACCACCTTACCCTTTTGAGTATCAAGAGTTCAAGCCGGAAGGACTTGAAGCAAGAAATGATTATTTGACTCTTCTCATGCAAGCAAGCCTTTGAGGATCGGAAAAATGCTTACTTAGCTCAATATCCACCCCTCTTACACTTACCTAGGCAAGGACTACTTGACCCATCATGTCCTTTGCCTAGTTGGGCGGATAAGGAAGTCCTATTTCCGAGTGCATCTAGGGTTGTTCCGGGTGACAATGAGGTTGTTGGTAATGAAGAAGTTGATGATAACATTGATTAAGAAGCTAGTGAAGAAGGAGAAGAGGATGATGAGCAAAATGAAGAAGAAGGTGAAGAAGCAAGTGAAAAGGGAAGTGGCAATAAGACCACTTCTAATGAGGATAATGATGATAGTGATGATATGATGGAAGGTTAGCAAGCTTTGGAGGCTCCTACCCTCTCAAGGTTTGTCTATTTCTCTCTTTGTTCTATTTATTTATTTTTCTTGATCATTGTTGGAGTAGTCCTAGCACCATTGAGGACTCACACCTCGGTACTTTATGAGGTGTTCTCATTTTATTGTTCCCACTTTAATCCAAAATGACAAATTAGTTTCATGCATTGCATAGTGTGTGCATGAACTACACCCATCCTTGGACATTAGCAATAGTGTCTAACTCGGTTTGGGGAAGTTAATGCATACACAACGGGAGGTAATCTAAATTATTCTCTCCGTCATAAACAAAAACCATGCATCATGTAGTATAGACTAGTGTAGATTGCATCTAGTGTAGAAATCATGCATCATGTTTGCATAATTTCCCATCATTTTGGCCATTGAGGACAATGCCCATATTAGTGTGGGGATGGGGAATTCTAACTTAACTCTTATACAAAAATCCAAAAAAATTGAAAAATTTCGAAAATACATAAAAATTTAAAAATTGAAAAACCCAAAAACATGTTTATTCCTTTTGTAGCATAGTTATATTGTATATATTGTATACATTGTGTTTGTTCTATCCTTGTTCACATTGATTGACTACGCCACATCCGAGACATGAGGATCATGAAGACCGCATGGTATGATCTTTCCAATCTCCTTTTTCCTCTTTATGTTAATGACTATGTGGCTTTATTTTGATTGATGCGGTATAACAATGTGAATTTAGGACTTGCATTTAGTTTATATGTCATATTAGTTGATAGAATCACTTGCATTAGGATGTTTATATTAGTTGCATCATTGCATGTAGCTGCATTTAGAAAAAAGTTTTGAAAAATGCCTAATTGAGAACTTTGACAAGAGCAACTAAGCCATTACAAATACTTTTTCAACTTAAGACTTTGCCTACTAGAATGGTTGTAAAACACCCTAGATAGTGTCATACTAGTGTCTTTTGACCCATGACCCAAAGCCTAGTCAAGGGTTTGCATGTGAGTCACCTATTCAACCCCGTGATGCGATGTGGACTTGGTTAACTTGTCTAGGTGACCTTGATTGACCTTGTGGTAAGGCAACCCAAAAATACTTTCTATCAATAAGTTTGAAGTGCTCATTTCAAAGAATTTTGTCATGTGGAAGTAATTTAATGCCAAAGAAACCTCAAAAATTATGAATTGTTGAATGTTGAGAAATTTAATTATTTTGATGGAGGCGTACCACTTCGATGTGCTTTGGAGCGGGATCCATTGTATTGAGCCCCCACACGGTTGTGAATTCGGCCGCCCAGAGACAGAGTGACTATCACCCCGAAAAGCTATTGTCTAGAGGTTAACCGGTTGCCTAATAAGCGATTGGCGAAAGCAAAGGACACTAGCCCGGAAGGGGCAAACCCCATCTTAAATTTTTGAAATGTGAAAGTGAAATGAGGACAATTTTGAATACTAGTCATATCCACCGTTGTGTATAAAGATTTTAGCATTTCATACCCAAAAAGCCTTTTTGTCAAACCACTTTGTCGAGCTTGGGACGATCCATGACCTTTACTTTTGTAGAGAATTCGAGACTTGTCATGTCATATGCTACTAGCATCATAGGGATCATCATTCCACCACCATCCGATCGCTCTTGACGAAAGCATTTGGAAATTGAGGACGAAAGTAGTCTAGTTTAACACCATTTGAAGGTGATTTAGTGCCATCCTCTTAGCCTTAGTAATTTGTGGAACTAGTATTTGTGAAGGATTACATGCTCTTAAATTTGTTCTCTCTTAGTTGCCTCCGCCACTTGATGAGGAAGTGGCTATTCCTTTTGTAGATGCATCCATTATTTGATTTTGTGTGCTTAATGTTTGGATGTGTCGCCATTTTGGCAAGACCCACCTTGCCTTGCAAGAAGGCATCCTACCTCATGGTTGTCTTATTGTGAGTTGAAGGGGCGGAGTGAGACCCGCTAATTGTCTCATATCGGCTATGTTATTAGGTTAGTTTAAATAATGGTCCTAGTCTTTGTCACCTCTTCACTCGGGACGAGCCAAGGTTCGGTTTGGGGATATTTGATGTGACCATAATTAGCGCATATTTAGCCCCCGAATTAGCCTTGTTCCCATGCTTTTTAGTGCATATTTGGGTCATTTATTGTCTTTAGTTCTTTGTTTTGCATATTCTTTGAGATTTTGATCCCTTGGTAGGAAAGGAGTGCAAATCTTGCATTTTCATGGCAAAACGAGACTAAATTGATCGAATTAAATGACCAAGCATCAAGGAGAGACAAGATTAGAAGGCCTTTGTACATATTATAGTAGATGAGCAATGTTAAGAAAGGATCCTTGAGTCCCCGAGGAAATCCCCAAGGAATTTATGAAGAAAAGGGAAGAAAAGAAGAAGAAATGTTGCTGAGGCACAATCCGTGCGGATTGTCTACAATCCGGCCGTCCTCCACATGCACAATCCGTGCGGTTTCATCCCAAGACGCTCGGGTTTGCAGCCACCAGAATCCGCCCGGATTCACCTGAAGCCGCCCGTGTTCCACCACCAGAATCCGCCCGTCCCGACTCCAAAACGCACGGATTCCTGTACAGCGCAATTTCGTCTTCTCCAAGCTACAAAGAAAGAAGCCCTTCCTTCGAAAAATATCGGCTCCTCCCTGCTCAATCTAAAAAGTGTAATTACTAGTTTAGCCCTTAGTTAACCCTAATGCATCCCCCTAATTTCCACTATAAATACCTCATTAGTCTAATTAGAAGAGTATGTTCTTCTTATCAATAATTAGAGTAGTTAATATCAATCAAATCTCTCTTTAGTATTGTAATCAACAATTAATCAAGTTCTAATACAAGTTTTATTTCCTTAATCTCTCTTTTGTTCATCCTTTATTTTGGGTAATTGAAGATTATTTGGGTTATTATTGGGAGATTGACAACCTCTCAATCAATCATCAAGTACTTCTTTTATCTTTGCTTTATTATTGGAATCATTAGTAGGTATAATTCTCTTAATCCCTTTTTAATTATTGTTAATTACTTTCATTTATTCATCATGTTTTCTTTTGTTGGTATGATTGACAACCTTGCTAGCATGATCAACATGATAATGAGTGAGTAGTCTCTTAGCTAGGGTTAATGGGTGATTAGGGGAAACCAACATGGGGAATGATTCATGCTTAATTTAATATGCTTTCATGGTTTATTTGCTTGCTTGTTTTGATCTCAACTCATGCACATGTTATGTTTGATGAAATGCTAAGCCTATGAATCCTTGCATTTACCACCATCTCCTATCTTTTCAATGAGACTTGTAAGACATAACTCAACTCGAGTCTCATTAGACCATGCATGTTGTTGAGTAGGGAAGACTAAGTCGACTTGTAGGTGTTGTACAATCTAATCGATTCGGCTCCGAGACCCAAACTTTCCTAGGATTGTAAGATATAACCCAACTCAATCCATCACAACAATAATTGCTTGCTTATAATTTGAGAACATGTTTGTATGATCAATTCCCATGAATCCCCTATGACCCCATGAAACCCTAGTGCTTTTTATCAATTGTTTACAACCCTTTTAATTCATCTTGCTTGTTTATTTCCATTGCTATTTTAGTTTAGTGACCTTCTACATCAACCCAAATTGTGACACCCCTAAGACACCACTAGTTGTAATAGAAATCTCATTTCAATACCCGTCCCTTGGGATCCGACCTTTACTTGCCTTTTTACTAATTGTAGAGTTGTTTGTGAAGCTATAAATTGTGTTTTGATTCGGACGTGACCCAACGACCACATCTATTTAATTGTGAACACGAAACGGACCGATCACACAGCTCTTGCTGCGCCTCTTCCTCAGCTTCCCTCCAAATCAATTTTCAAAAATTCGTTATAAATTCGTATTTGTGGGCCCATCTTTGGAGCGCCTCTTCCTCAGCACCATATATCATATATTTGGTCCATTTGATGTTTATTCTTCATCCGGACCCGTATTTTCGAGCAGGCTGCGAATCGTCGCAGTACTTTATCAAGACCTCGCTTGCCACAACGAGTGAATATTCTCTAATAGGTGTTTTGACACACCTCAATTATGTTCCCCCAACGAGAGTTCAAGACAGCCAATTGTCCCTCTAAACACGTGGAGTTCAACCTCAATCTCAATTTTTACCGAATTTTGTTTGAAGACCAACCCAAGCAGATTTCCCCCAGCAGTTTCTACCGACGTCCTGCCGCCCTTCGATATTACGTTTTGTTTCCCCTTGGAGTCCGACAGGGTAAGGACTCTCAAGGAATCTCAGGTATGGTCTCTTCTTATGGCTGGTGAGCCTCCTTACGTAGGCTAATAGACTTTAAATGACCCTCCCCGATAGTCGACAGACTCTAAAATGTTCCTGACGACTGGTCCTTGGCTTTGGCCCCTTAAGTCGCCTCGCGTCGCCATAGTCGTCAGGTTGTAATGTTCGATTGACCTGATGGCTATACTTTGAGTTTCGCCTTGTCCAAGCCTCAGTCAAAGTGGGGGCTCTGTAGATACCTCATTTCTGCACCTCCCGCAAACCACCCGGTGATGATTGGGCCGTATGTTTGGTACACGGAACGATTTATGACAATTCGTAAGTTTATCGTCAAGTGATAGTTCAAATACTTGTGTCAACCCCTTGGTCGTCATCTACGCGCCGTTATGGTCGTTTTGGCAGTAATTAGAGTACATTTGGAGTCCGGGTCAAAAACCGTCTTCATTTTCTAATAACCGTTTAAAATGCCGAGTCAGAATGTTCTGGAATGTTCCGGATATTTCTATTCCATATTTTCAATATTTTAATCTTTTGGTAAATTATATCCCGAAATTATATTTTAAATAATAAGGAAATTAAGATCAACCGCAATTCCATAATAGAAACGCGAAAAATCTTTCTTCCGCAGGAGGAAACCCTTGGGGAAAGGACGCAACAGGTGATGCGCCTCTTCCAAGAGACGCAGTGGTTGCTGCGCCTCTTCCCCAGCTCCTTTCTGCGTATTTTAAGATCTTTTCGATATTTACTTTCAAAGTTTTACCGAAACCCTAATTCCTTCGTGTGATTAGTATAAATAGGGAGCTTCGTTCCTCATATTTCTCATGCGAGTGTCCGCCCTTCTCTTCTCCCTTTGCATTCTAAGACCACCCTCTTGCTTTTTGGCGTCTACGTGTTTGAACTTTCGACCACGTAAGCCCGGATCCTTCTGAGTACCAGGCTTGTTTTGCATGACCGACCAATTTGACCAACTCCACATCAATCAACTTAATCAACTTTGTTTAATTTCCTCTTAGAGGGCACTTTCGTCGTACATTCGAGTCGAGCATCACTAAACGTTAACTTAGTTAATCTCGTTTCATCAAACATGTAAGTCTGAGGGTGTAAATCCCATCTTTTACTATTGTATTTTATTTTTGTAATCATTATTGTAAGATTTACGTCGAAAATATATTCAAAACTGATTTATAAAACCTTTATTCAAACCCTTTTTACGGATTAACGGGAGACAGATGTCGAGAAAGAACGCAGAAATCGCTGCGCGCCTCTTGAAGGATGCAAGACTGCCGCTTCTCTTCCCCGAGGGCCGCCAGTTCCTGCTTTCCTTCTTCTTCCTTCGTCTTTTGTTTAATTCGTCTGTTTATTTTTGCTTCGTCTTTGTTTGTTCTTATTTCATTGGCATGATAATTCTAGCATATAATTTATTAGTAATTTATCACCTTTAAATTCCCGACTTAAGTCCCAAGTAATTCATATTTGGGGATTTTCGTCATTAAATCAAATCCGGGTTTTAGAGATTCGATTCATCCATATCAAGTCTCTGGAATTCATTCTTTGTATATTTTTAGTCTGTTTATCGTCGTCATCATCAATAGTTTAGCATTAATTTGACCAAATTAGTTTGTTTAAGTTGTAATTAACCTTGTAATTAATCTTGTAATTCATTTGTTCTAATTAGTTTCATCTCATGTTTTATCGTTTTTATGAACAACTTGCATGTAAATAATCCATTAAACCACTTCTATCCGAGTCAAATATCAATAATCAATCATTAAATTACCAATGAATATTAAAGATATGCAATTCCGGCTTCACAGCCAGCATTCACCTCAGGAACAGACGCAGTGAGCACTGCGCCTCTTCTAAAGGACGCAGCTCTGCTGCACCTGTTCCAGGTTGAATTCTGTCCCTGAACTTCCGTTGTTGCTTTGACCTAATTCGTTAGTTTACGTATTAATTAACTATTACCCGTATTATCACCCATTAATCTGATCGTTAATTTCTTTTCTCTTTTCTTTTCTCAAATCATCTGTTTTAAATGTATTTTCGACGTAAATCAATTAACCCGTTGTAATTATTTTAATTATTGTATTTTTTTATTCTATTCTTTATTATTTATTGTTTGTATGCCTTCACATGCAATTAACCTAAATTTCTACCTCGACATTAATGCATGTTAAACTACAAGTTTACCGACTTAGTTAATTCTCACATGCTAGGATTAATTTAATGGTTGTTGCATTGCATGCATATAATAGACAACATATCAAATATAGACGATTTCCCTAATCATTAGTAGAGGCCGCTAACGAGGCGGGCGGGATTAGGTGTTCGATCAAAAGAGCTTCCTAATACGTACCCTCACCCCTTACTCCAGATCTCTGTGAACATCCGTGTTCATTGACATCCACGAGAGTCATTCTAGATATAGAATGCTAAGGGTAACGAGTTCTTGGTGTTCATGTCACTACTTTGTGTCTTAACATGACACGAGGTATTCGAACGGTTTCCAATTTTCCACAATAAATTGGTGGCGACTTCACAAACGCAAAAGCTTGTTTTCCCAAGCGAACCCCGTGGGCCGGCGTCCACAATTATACTTGTATTAATATTTACAAGTATTATAACGATGAATGTTGTATTTTCCCACTATTTCGTTATTTTTAATGTTGTTCTATTTTATTACTCCTACTCATATGCGATATTATTCCATTGTAACACGAGTCTCCGCTAAACCACTATTTC
Source organism: Silene latifolia (assembly GCF_048544455.1). Taxonomy (NCBI): domain Eukaryota; kingdom Viridiplantae; phylum Streptophyta; class Magnoliopsida; order Caryophyllales; family Caryophyllaceae; genus Silene; species Silene latifolia. The sequence continues at coordinate 45,531,190 of NC_133533.1, read as the reverse complement.
TAGCAAGAAAGAATCTCTTTCTAAGATGAACTGTATCATAGATTGTGGACTAGCTCCATAGGAATCGTTCTATTACATAGAACTTCATAGGAGTTGTCCTATGTCATATAAGATTAGCATCTTAAAATTCCTAACATACCTACGTATGATTTCTTGTGAAGAAATATGACTAGAGGTAATGATTAGTCAAAATATGTTTTGATTAAATCTTCTATGCATCCATGGTTCAAAAGTCTTATTGCTCAACCTAAACACTTGTCATCAAACACTTAAGTTGTTAAGAAAATGACAATGTTAAATTGGTAAATTAATTTGTTAGAAATTTTGATTTACTAAATACCACAATAGAGTTCATCCTTGTGTAGGATTAACTAGGAATTTATATGAAGATAAGTCTTCATCAAGTGGAAATTCTTAAAGTGAGTGGGAGCAATATGAAGTAAAGTTCATATCTTAGTTATTAAGGATAGAACTAGGATCGAAAGAGAAGGTGTGATAAGAGTTGTCGTTGGGGCTCTCAATCAAACAAAATTTATAATACTCAACAAACAACTAGTTAGCGGTAAGTCGAGGTCGATCCATGGGACGGTGTGCTTTGGGTTCTAAGTCTATCTATCTCAATTTATGCTAGTGTCACAATTTGGTTGGGTTTGTAGTTGTGTCTAAACTAATGCAAGCAATGTAGTAAAACAAACAATAAAAGAAAAGATGTAAACAATTGATTAAAGGCACTAGGATATCATGGGGTCATAGGGGATTCATGGTGTTGATCATACAAACATGTTCACAAGGTTGCAAGCAATTAATGTTGTGGAGAAACCGAGTTGGGTTATATCTTACGGTTCTTAGGAAGAGTTGGGTCCCGGAGCCGAATCGATTAGATTGTACAACACCTACAAGTCGACTTACTTTCCTCCTAATCAACTTCTATGCATGGTCTAACAAAACTCGAGTTGGTTTATATCTTACAAGTCAAGTTGAATAGATAAGAGATGGTTGTAAATGCAAGGATTCATAGGCTTAGCATTTCATCAAACATAACATGTGCATAAAGTTGACATCACAACAAGCAAGCAATTTAATCATGTGAACATATTAGATTAAGCATGAATCAATCCCATGTTGGTTTCCCCTAATTACCCACTAATCCTAGCTAAAAGACTACTCACTTATTATCAAGTTTAGCATGTTAACAAGGTTGTCAATCATATTAACAAGGTAAAACATGATGAACAAGTAAGAAAGATTAACAATAATTAAAACAAGGATTAAGAGGATTATACCTATGGAGATTCCAAAACAATAATGCAAAGAATAAGAGAAGAAACTTGATGATTGATGGAAGGTTGTCAATCTCCCAATAATAACTCAATAATCTTCAATTACCCAATAATAAACTTGAATAACAAACTTGAACAATAATTAAGAGAGATTAATGTGAGATTTGTGGAAAGATTAAAGAGTAATCTATTCTAATCTACTCCTAATCTAATCTAAAGAAGGATTTTCTACTCTAAAAATGACATAAAAGAGCTCTCCTTTTTGATTATTTACAAATGGGGTATTTATAGTGGAAATTAGGTGGGATGCATTAGGTTAACTAAGGGCTAAACTAGTAATTACACTTTTTAAGTTGAGCAAGGAGCCTCCGGGATTATCCGAGAGAAGGGCTTCTCCATTTCGTAGCTTGAAGAATGAAAACGTGCTGTGCTACAATCCGTGCGGGTGGAAGTCGGGACGGCCGGATTCTGGTAAGGGGATCCGAGCGGATTCAGGGGAATCCGGACGGATTCTAGGGGGAAAATCCGAGCGGATTAGAGAGCAGGACGCTCGGATTGTGGTGATGAGACGGGCGGATTTCAGACAATCCGTTCGGATTGTTCTTCAGCAGTGGTTCTTCTTCGTTTCTTCCCTTTTTGCTCATTTCCATTTTATTCTTTCGAGATTGGTCTTTAGTCCTTGCTTCCTCTTCAAACTAGTCCATCTATTATCGTCAAGTAGCTTCCAAATATGCATGAAAGACGGGAATTTCCGCCTTATTATCTCCTTTTCTACAAAACATGTAAAATGCACTAGGAAAGCAAATAGGAAGGATTTGACGGATAAAATGGTAATGAAATGTTATAAAAGTATGCAAAATAGGCTCAATTAGGGGACTAAATGTGCGCAAATAATGTTCACATCAAGGTGTTAGACACTAAAATAGAGACAAACCCTAATCAATAAAGATCAAGGAAGTTGGTCGTGTGACTCCAACATATTCCTTCCTTAATATCTATGATGTTGACATTGCATTATTGCCAAATATCACATCATGAGTATTTGATACAAATTAATAGATTTCATCATATTTGGCATCATCATGTGATGATTAGCAAGAATAAGTTCAAAAATTTGCATAAATGGAACTAGGGTAATTGTCATTTCATCCATGAATATATGAATCTTGTAGTGTACTCATTTTAGTTTTGTATTTAGAAATGTACCTCAATAATTGTTATGATGTATAATATGTCTTAATAAGAATATAATTTGAGTTTTGCACAAAAGGTAAAGGGTTTTACCATTATGCAATTAAAACAAGAGTTGTACTCTGAGATCATACAAATCAAGGCAGTTATATTCAAACTAAAAATAAATGTCATATATACAAGACTCAAGTTGGTGACCCCTATCATTCCTCAATTCTCAATTAAAAATCGCATTAAGAAACTAGTTTTGACTAGTCTCCCAAACAATTTGATTGAGAATCTTTTGGTGTGTGCAAATCTTGTATTCAAAGCAAGATGTTTCGTGACTTTTCTTGAAAAGTATAGCGAATAGAATAAGTTATTCACCAAATTACACTTCAATGTATATGGTAAAAAATATTTTCAATCTGAGAAAGTCATTATTACTTCTTCTCTTTTCCCAATGGATTAGGTAGATACTAAGGTATCCACTTCATGAGGTAAGAAGAGAAATTTTTTGAATAAGTTCAATGAATGTTGAAAAGGTATCAAAACCTACAGATTATAAAACCAAAGTATTAGTACTTTGCTAAAATGGGGAACAATAAAGTGATGAGTTTTATCTGCACCAAAAAGAGTGTGATATCGTATCGCAAGTTCACTTTCATTATGATATGATTAAATCTTTACAATATAGTTGGAGGTAGTTTCTGTTATAAAAATTTGTTTGGAATTTAAATTTTCCACTAAAATAAAACATGTTTAAAGCAATCATCTAATTTTCATATGAGATATGGTTAGGCATGGTACCTAAATTGTAGCTTTTTTCGATAGTAAATATGTGCTCTCTCTTCCTACATGATCACGAGAACAAAGGGTTTGTGGCGCGTGATGCTGTCTATTAAGAAAAGAGGATTATTTCTTAAAGACAGAGTGGGAGAAAATGTTCAAGAGCCACAAACTGAGAATAAGATGTAGGAAGATGTTCCTTCTTGGTCAAAATCAGTAATTACTGATTCGAAACCTAAGTGGACAGGAGTCATGTTATTTTTTGAAAGTAACAAACCTGTAACTTATTAAGATTCTTTATCTAGTTTCAACTCCGCAAAAGTCCGAAATGAGCATAAACATGAAAATGTTTATTTAGCTATGTTGATTGGTGACAAAGGGTTTTGCACGCAACAACAACGCCTCATTTAATTCAGATATAATTTGACAGTTGATTTTTAAAATCATCTTGCATGAGTTTTTGAAAATCGCAACTATCCTAACGTAGGATGAAAACATAAGAAAAAGTTTTAAGTAGAAGTTAAGGAGTTGAATTGTATGTTTTGATCATGTGATAAACTTTACTGGAATTGTCGAGTAGTTTTGTTTATACATCGAGTTTAGTGGGAGTAATATGGTATTACTAGTCTTATATATAAGGGACATATTGATCATTTTGAATGATGGAAGACTTAGGAGAAGAATAATACATCTCTAAGGTATCCAAATATATAAAGATAGTTCTTAGAGGATATTAGCGTTGAATGAATATTATTATGTTGATAAGAGTCTGGACATGTTCAAAGGTATTGAACATGTAGAAATTGAATCCACATGATTCTGCTGCGGGATTAATTCATTTTGCTAAGATGTATCACCATTCTTAAATTTCGTATACTTGGAGTATGACAAAAAGTTACAAATTGAATCTTTGAGAGAAGTCTCTATATAGCCACATAGTTCATTAGTTAGTACTCAGAAAGTACTAAAGATATGAAAGTAAGCATTTAGAATTGAGGTGGATTTATGTGCAAGGAGTTACACAAAAACCATATTCTGAACAAATAAAGATGGTTAGAGAACCATCTTGGCTATATTTCACTACTACAAATCCAGGCAACTACAACGCCCCTTTAACAACGCTTATTCAAGAAAATCACCATAAGACGTTGTAGAACGGATGGCGCGAATTTTACTAAAATTAATTACAACGGTTATGGTTCCATAATCGTTGTTATAGGTTTTAACAACGGGTCAAACATGCACAACCGTTGTTAATAATTTGGCGCAAAATTGGCGCAAAGTTAATAAAAAGTAATTACAACGGTTATTTATAAACTCGTTGTTAATACTTTTTAACAACGGTTTACTATGGACCCGTAATTAATATATTCTGTAATGACAACGGGTTTTTGCTTAACAACCATTGTCAATACATTCCATACTATAAACCACACAAACACAGGTCAGCTACAGCCACAAGACACAAACCTAACACAAACACAAACACAAACACAAACCCAAACACAAACCCAAACACAAACACAAACACAAACACAAACACAAACACAAACACAAACACAAACACAAACACAAACACAAACACAAACACAAACACAAACACAAACACAAACACAAACACAAACACAAACACAAACACAAACACAAACACAAACACAAACACAAACACAAACACAAACACAAACACAAACACAAACACAAACACAAACACAAACACAAACACAAACACAAACACAAACACAAATACAAACACAAACACAAACACAAACACAAACACAAACACAAACACAAACACAAATACAAACACAAACACAAACACAAACACAAACACAAACACACACTTTGTCATCGTCTCTTTCTCTCTTTCTCATCGTCGCTTTATCATCTCGCCGTCACTGTTGGTTTCATCGTCTCTTACTTTCTCTAATTATCAGGTAAATATGCATGATTTAATTTAGGTTTTGTCATCTCAGTCATTATTTTCTTTCTCTAATTATTTCATTTGCATGTGCTTTTATCAATCATTATGTTCTTTCTCTAAGTATTATTCGCTTAATTAGTTTTGTCACTGTTGTTTTTCTGCGTTTATTAGCTTGTAAAACAATTAAATAAAATAAAACAAAGAAGAAGCAAGATGATAGAGAGGAATGCATGATAAACTTAATTAATTAATTAATTAATATATATATAATATATAAATACATAAATTAAGAAACGAATTACATTGATAAAAATGCAATTCTGAGATATGCATAGAGAGTCTTATTCTCTTCTATGATATCCATCCTCTCCTCCTTAGCTATTTGGAGGTTTCGTTCAACAGTTGCTATATCGTCATATAGCTGCAACAACTGCTGCTCTATCAAGCCATTTTTTTGGCGTCCTTGAGTGCGGTCCGAGCGTCCTCTAGGTAGCTTCTGTAACTGCCCTCGATGTCCAGCAACCGGCGGATGAAACTCTTGTTGTACTCGGTCATAATGCATGTGTTACGGATGGTATCATTCATTGTTGAAGGAAGTTTGGAGTTTGTTTGAAAGATTTAGGGTTTGGAGTTTGTTTTAGCAGTTAGGGTTTGGAGATAGTGAGATAATGGAATGGTGGTTGAGATAATGCATGTATTTATACTAATTAATGTGTCGTTTGAGTTGTTTTTTTATTAATATATGTTTAGGAAGTTGTGCCATCATATCTCTGCTTCAAATCTTATAACACTTCTCATTCCATATATTGTCCATTCATATGCAGGGATTGGTAGTAATAATGCATGCGGCCGTAATAATGCATGGTAATATTTAATTTATTTATTTATTTAAATAAACAAGAACGGTTATTTAAAAAAAACCCGTTGTCTTTAGTTATAACAACGGTTTTTTATACTGTAACCGTTGTTATAACTTTCCCACCAAAATTTAATCACCCTTTCCACAACGGGTTTTTCTTCTTTAAACCGTTGTTAATAGTTTTCACAACGGGTTTCTTAGAAAAACCAACCGTTGTTAAAACCTACTACAACGGACGCTTTAACAACGTCCGCTTTTTTATATTTAACCGTTGTTATAGCCTGTATCTGTAGTAGTGTTTATTAAGGAGGATATCTGCTAGCATAATCCCAGGCAGTTTAACAATAAGATATACACAACGAAAATTGAGTACACTTGCAATAATGACATATGCAAGAAGGAAGGGATGATATTAGGATTCGGTTTTGTGAATTGGAAGAACTATGTTAGTTCGTTCCAATAACCGAAGTTCCTATCCCTACACACTGTGAGGACAGTGGGAGTTATTCAAAGGCAAGAGAGCCTATATCTAGATTGGATCTAGACATGTACTCAAAAGGTTTTTTATAATAAAGATTATACATAACAATGGGAAGTATATAGTAAGGTTAGGAAACTGCAATGTATTGCTAAAACTTGCTAACCAAGGCTTTTTCATAGGCTAAGCATGATAAGTCATGCTATTTCAATTAAGTTGAGATGTATAGTTATATACAATATTTAGTATGGATTATAGATTATGTAGTAACTAGTATTGGTGCAAAGCCTTGGCCTACTACCTCTACTTACCATTAAATTATTTTTTTCATTAAATAAAATTACTTTAAGTTGCATAACCCATAAATTTATCATTAATATATTTTTCTATGACATATCCAAAAATTACGATGAAATAAATTTTGAGACAAATTCACTACTCCCGCTATTAATATTTTACTCTTATTAATGAAACAATAGTAATAACATTTCACTACTTGCTCGTAAACATTGTTACTTTCACTACTCCCGCCGTAATTATTGTTACTGTTACTACTGTCACATTAATATTGATAATTTCACTACTCCCGCCGTAATTTATTGTTACTTTCACTATTGCCGCATTAATATTGATTATTTCACTACTCCCCTTATTTATACCTCTTTCACTAATCTCGCTGATAATATTGTTACTTTCACTATTCAAATGAGTGATTACTATCATATAACTATATCCAATGTAACTACAATTATTTTCTTTATTGACGAAATTTCTTTTACTACTTAGGCATGCAATTTTAAGAGGATTATATATTTATATAAATATATTACATGTATGCATTAAATCAAATCAAAAGAATTATGCAATATTATATATTATGGAATCTAACTTGAATTATTTATAACTTACTTGTATTATATTTTTGTATGTTAAATAATTAACATCGCTATACATCTAATAAACTATAAAGTTTAATAAAATTGCATGCATAGATTTTAAATTTAATATATATAATTTTATGATGATAATAACTAATACCATAAGTATGCATGTTTATATCAATTAATTATTTTATTTTAAGAAAATTGACCATCTTCTAGTCTTCTATAAATATTTAGGAAAACTACCAAGCATCTTCTTTCTTTTAGTCTCCTTGAAATTAACCATCTTAATTAATTATTTTATTTTAAGGAAATTCACCATGTTTTTGTCTCTTACAAATGTTTAGGAAAATTACCAAACTTCGCCCGGGCTACCTCTAGTTACCATTAATTTTTTTTCATTAAATACAATTACTTAAAGTTGCATAACCCATAAATTTATCATTTATATATTTTTTATAACATATCATAAAATTACGATGGAATAAATTTTGAGACAAATTCACTACTCCCGCTATTAATATAATTTTACTCTTATTAATGAAACAATAGTAATAACATTTCACTACTTGTCCGTAATCATTGTTACTTTCACTACTCCCCCCGTAATTATTGTTACTGTCACTACTGTCGCATTCGTAATTATTGTTACTTTTACTATTATCGCATTAATATTAATTATTTCACTACTCCCGTTGTTGTTTCTACCACTCTCATTAATCTCGTTGATAATATTGTTACTTTTACCATTCAAATGAGTGATTAATATCATATAACTATATCCAATGTTACTACAATTCTTTTCTTTACTGACGAAATTATTTTTACTACTTAGGCATGCAATTTTAAGATGATTATATATTTAGATAAATATATTTCATATATGCATTAAATAATATCGAAAGAATTATACAATATTATATATTATGAAATTAAACTTGAATTATTTATAACCTACTTATTATATTTTTGTGTGGTAAATAATTAACATCTCTATATATCTAATAAACTAAATAAACTATAAATTTTAATAAAATTGCATAGATTTTAAATTTAATATATAATTTTATGATGATAATAATTAATACTATAAGTGTGCATGTTTATACTAATTAATTATTTTATTTCAAGAAAATTGACCATCTTCTAGTCTTCTATAAATATTTAGGAAAATTATCAGGCATCTTCTTTCTTTAGTCCCCTTGAAATTGACCATCTTAATTAATTATTTTATTTTAAGGAAATTGACCATCTTAATTAATTATTTTATTTTATGGAAATTGACCATGTTTAAGAAAATTACCAAGCTTCTATATAATTTAATTTTAACCCAAACTATATAATATTTGCATTGAGATCCCTTATTCGGGTCCATTACACGGTGCTATTGATTTAAAACTATATGGTATAATTAATTTGTATAACTTTATTTAATTACATTGAAGTCCCTTGGTTTCTGGAATTAATATATAGTATTGATTGCCATGGTATCAATTTTACAGATGTGATAATGCATTCATCGTTTGAGTTTTATTAAAAACTCTTTTATTACTTTGTTATATACAAATAGGTTGTATGGACAACGTTGAACCCTATTAAAGTGAACTGGATTAACATAGTATTGGCCCCTAGTTGGTTATATGAGGCGACGTCTCGAAGTGACTAGAGTGTGATGCGATTGATGACAAGTTCAAGTGCCTTAGAGTCATAAGAGATGACTAGTCGATCACATAGGCAGACTGTATAGGCCACTCTGTCGGGCAGTGACCGCTTATAGAATTCTGGAAATTTCTATAAAGCCTGGTCGTGGCGAGAGCTACTATAGTATTCTTTTGAGTCAATTCTTTGACTAAAGACTATTCGCCCAAGTCGGCACAGTTTCTAATTGACTTTGATTTTTGACCCAAGCCATTCTGTAAAAAGGGGTGAGTGTGCATCTTTTGGGTCATGATGAATTGTGGGTGTACGAAGGGATTAGTGCGATAGGAATTGTCCATCCCCTTGTCCAGGTTATCTAAAGTCTCAGGGCCACTCGAGGAATAGTTAACTGAAAATGCGTGGCCACGCTCGGAAGGTATCTACGGTAGATAATTTCGGTCAAACAGTTACTCTCCAAATCGAGGAAACCACTCAAGATATGATCAAATGCAAGTACGACCTGCAAGACACCTTGCATTGAGTGGGATATTGTAATAGGACAAGAGAATTGGTGACGCACACTTGTCTCGGACAAGTGGGAGATTGTTGGAGTATGTGTCCTCAACAATAGTGCGATTACATGATTAAAAATCATTATTAAATAACATAATAAGAATATGTAAGGGATGATTCATTTATATAGTCAACTGATCAACAGTAATTGGTAACGATTGGCTGACTAGAGTTTAACGTTACTATCGTTTGACGATGGTGATCAGTTGATCCCTTAAGGTCACACATATAGGATGGAACCCAAATAATTTCTGATCAAATGTATTTGATACGGGTTGATCAAGTCCTCGATATATATATATATATATATATATATATATATATATATATATATATATATATATATATATATATATATATATATATATATATATATATATATATGAATTAGGATCACATGAGTCCACCCTATCTTTTTTAGTCCCGTGAGTCCACTTATGTATCACACGCTCTACACAAAAATATCACGTTTTTTTTTTACAATTTTTTTTTTTTTTTTGTAAAAAAAAGTTGTGATATTGTTTAGTATAACCTGTGATATTGTATCCGAAATCGTGAGTCCAAAGAAAAGAGTATCACGAGTTATACAAAACAATATCACACCTTACATTAAACAATATCACCACTGGTTGTACTAAATAATATCACGGGTTATACTATACAATATCACACCACTAAACCTAAAATATGCCAAACTACTTCTCTAAAGCTTGCACGTTATATCATTTTACAGCGGGCATTACAATGGAAGTTAGTATTCATACATCTATATTTCATTCTATGATGAATTTATTTGCAGGGACTTACTTTTTTTTACATTAAAAAGCGTTAATGACGACGAGGTTAGCGGGTCAATAAATGACGAAGGAAGAGGAAGGATGCCAACTTAGACCAACAACGTTACCTCGGTGCCTCAAAGGTTATACTTTCAGTTCTAAAATGCTATGGTAGCTATCAAGTAATTTCATGTAGTGGTCTGCTCCAACATACAGTTTCAGTTTGAAAAAAACAGCCATCGGCTTCAGATTATTCAGAATTTCAGTTTAATGTTGTCCCATATACAAGACAGCGGAAATAAGAAAAAGGACAGAACTTGAGTGATACATGGATTACCAGAACTGGACACTTCACCAGTGGAATTTTATCAATATTAGAATCAAAGCTTTCTTCTTGTTGACATGTTAAAAACTTGCGCTTCTATTCACATTATGGGCGAATAATTCCGAATGAGCCTGTTTGTTTACACATAGAGAAAAAGAAGGAGAATAGAAAGAAAGGAAGATCAGTAAGAAAACCTTCTAAAGCAAGAGTCGGAGTTGCTGATATAGCTGAAGCCGCGCCATGTGCTACTGAATTAGATCTGACTCAGAATTTTTTTTCAAGTGATATTCTTGTGTACAACGGGTGATACATAAGTGGACTCATGAGACTCAAAAATATAGGTGGACCCACCGGATCTTGCCTATATATATATATGTATGTATATATATATATATAGAGCCAAGTTCAAATGAGTCCACCTAAATTTTTGAGTCCTTAAGTCCTAATCTAAGCCATTGATCTTCTAAGATTGATAGTTGAGATTTGAAACTTTTTAAATGAAACTTTAGTGTTTTATAAGTGTAACTTTATTCTATAAATGTAACTTTAATTCTTTACAATTATAACTTTAATATTTTATATTCATTTTGTAAAAAAAAAAAATACAATGTAATTTTAAATATAAATTTGATTTCTTGAGTGAAATTTTAATATTTTACGAGTGAAATTTTAATGCTTAAAAGTGAATCTTTAGTTTTTTAGGTCATATTTCAATGTAAAAATTTGAAATTATGTAATAATTTAATTATGACTAAAATTTATATAATTTCACTGATTTATAATTGAAACTTTAATATTTTATAATTGAAACTTTAATGCTCAAAAGTGAAACTTTAGTTTTCTTAGGTCATTTTTAATTATAAAATGAATTTATATAATGTAATTGTGATTAAAATTTATGTAATTTCACGGATTTAAAAGTAAAACTTTATTTTTTTACGAAAGAAATTTTAATGACTAAAACTGAAACTTTAATTTTTTTAGAACATTTTCCAATATAGAAATTGGAATTTATGTAATGACTAATTTTTATGTAATTTCAGTATTTTTTGAGTAAAACTTTAATGTTTTACGAGTTAAATTTTAATAGTGACGAGTGACTTTAATTTTTTTTAGGCCATTATTAAATTAAACATTGAAAATTTACTGTTTATAAATGGAACTTTAATGTTAAACGAGTGAACTTTAATAGTATACGTTTGTAACTTTACTGCTTAACCTGTCTTTTTATATATAAATTTTTTATGTAATTTTTATGCAACTTTAATGGTTTATAATCGAAACTTTAATGGTATATATTTGAAACTTTAATGTTAATAAGTCATGTTCTCTATAGTTTATATTAAACCCCACCATTTTCACCTCCTCAACCATCAACCACCACTTCACTTTCAACAAGAACACCACCGGCCGCACCTCACCTGAGCCACAACCACCACCACGTTAACCTCACCGAAACAATTTTAATCGAAAAAAAAAAATCTGTAAATACCCATCAGACCACCACCGCCGAGTTTTTTTGTAAACCACCTAAACAGAAAAAAAAAATCTGAAAACACCCATTAGACCACCACCACCGAGTTTATTTGTAAACCACCACCTCCTTCTCTTCCCTCTCACGCCGCCGACCACACCACCACGCACACGCCACGACCCACGAGGTTCCAGATCTGGAAAAAACACGACCCACGGAGGCAACACACAACACGACCTCATTTATACGGATCTGAAAAAAAAAAAACGACCCACGAGAGGCGGCAAAATCATAGTAGTGGTGTCGGGGTTGTGGCCGATGGAGGCACGGGAAAAGAGCGAGGCAGAGAGAGGCGGCATACTCATTTGGAAAAAAAAAAGTGAGTAGTGGTGGTGTCGGGATTGTGGATCAGAGGGTGAAGGGTGGCGGCTGTGGAGTTGGAGAGAGAAGGAGGGGAGGAAGAGAGAGAAGTGAGAAATGTGTGTGAGAGGAGTGAATTGCTCAAATTAGGGTTTTGTTGTGTTTTTATATAGGCCCTTTATTCTGAGATTTAATCTTAGCCTTTGATATTATTATGATCTAATGGATAGAATTAGGACTTATGGACTTACCTAAGGGAGGTGGACTCATTTGATCCTAATTCTATATATATATATATGTATATATATATATATATGTATATATATGTATATATACATATATATATGTATACATATATATGTATATATATATATATATATATATATATGTATACATATATATATGTATATATATATATGTATACATATATATATGTATACATATATATATATATATATATATATGTATATATATATATATGTATATATATATATATGTATATATATATATATGTATATATATATATATATGTATATATATATATATATATATATATATATATATATATATATATATATATATATATATATATATATATATATATATATATATATATAGTTGTGTGAGTTTGTTGAGGTTGAGTTTACAACTCGAGTCAACACAAGTTTATTATTCAATTATGCGAGGATTGACTAATGAAATTTTATATCTTATTGTAATGTGATTAAATAAGATTTAGTTTAATAATTAAGCGTTAATTCATTAAATTAATCGAGGTTTTTTGAGGTAGAGGTTATAAGTTAATTATATTTACAAGAAGTTGTAAATTAATTAAATTGGGCATTATGGGACTTATTATACATTGTTATAATGGTAAAATATCACTCAATAAGTTGAGTGTATATTGTTTATTAATTTGCCACATAATTGTTGTATGAACAAATTAACAATTAATTATGTAAGATAATATAACATAAGACTAATAAGCATTTGTGGGACGAATTTCAAAAACCAAAATGGACTCTAAAGTCCCTCCCATTACCGGTTTTATAGGAGTAATGTGACACTCCTATGTTTTATCTTCTAGCTATTTGTAAGATGCTCTAAACATCATGATTACACCTAGTATGACATGACTATTATTATTATTATTATTATTATTATTATTATTATTATTATTATTATTATTATTATTATTATTATTATTATTATTATTATTATTATTATTATTATTATTATAATTATTATTATTATTATTTTTTTTTTTTAAAAAAAGTATGCGCGCAGCTATCATTAAAAGAAAAACAAAAGTTTACATGAAATTGGTAGGAAGCCGAGAAACAAGCTGGGCTCCCACACCCTTATTATTTTTATTATTATTTTTATTATTATTATTAATATTATTGTTATTGTTATTGTTATTATTATTATTATTATTATTATTATTATTATTATTATTATTATTATTATTATTATTATTATTACCCAATTGCCATCCCGACTCATTATTCTATTATTTATTTAATATTCCATCTCATAACATAATAATTAATTATAAATATCATTTATAAAATATAAAATTCTCAATTATTATTTATAAAATACATTTCCACTATTGACTAGCCACTGACCACGTCACTAAAATACCGGGTATTACACTTTTCCCTCCTTAAAAAGAACTTCGTCCCCGAAGTTCACCCACACACTAAAAACATTAACTCCATACATTCCAATAGAAATGCTATCAAAATAAAGTTATATTATAAAGACAATCGCACCGGTATAATATATGAAGCATAGATAAACAATTGAAACGATATAAGTAAAGTTATAGTAACTTAAAATAATAGTAGTATAACCGTCTATACCCCCCCCCCCCCCCCCCAAAAAAAAAAAAAATGAACTTCGCCTCGACGTTTTGGAACTACTACTATAAATGCTAAGACTTTAATCCTCCTAATAAATACTAGTTATCCTTTTCCCCGTTCCCTTGTACTGTACTTGTAATACCCCGTAGTTTAGTGAAATTTATATAATCAATTTACGTAATTCAAATAATTGATCAAGACGGTTATAATTAATAATTGTGAATAAGACAGAATGATATAATAAAATAATAGAATAATAGAGTAATGGGTCGGAATGGTAATTGGGTAATAATAATATACGATAATTTATATGGTAATACTGAATGATTATTATGTTATAATAATAATAGTAATACGATAATAATAATAATAATAATAATAATAATAATAATAATAATAATAATAATAATAATAATAATAATAATAATAATAATAGTAATAATAATAATAATAGTAATTGTATTTATAGTAATAATATTTGTTATGCGACGGTAATTAAATAAATAAAATAATAAAGAAAGACGGGACTAGAGTTGGGTCATGTGCTATAGGGCTTGGGTCGACTATATATGTTGCCTAAATTGGTTGATTAATTGTCGGGATCAGATAATTACTACTAATAATAATTATTATATTTTATATTTCCTAATTGGTTGCGGGTGTTGTTTAACACATTTACTATATTGTATTGAACCCATATGCAAATCGTGATGGACCTGGGTTGGGTTAGGATGGTTCCTGTGGCTGCGTAGGACACCATCGGTGGTCAGGGATGGGTAAAGGCCGTGAATTGGGTGGTTACCTTGCCGGAGTTGCGGGAAAAGGGTAGTTGTTGTTTTCGCATAAAACCTGTTTTATACACCTACCCGTGACTTATTTGACTCGGGCCTAGGTTGGTTGGGTTCGTGGGGGTTCGTCGGTGATAGTGGTGGTCGTAGGCTGGTCTGGGGTGGTGGTTAGCGTGGTGGTTGACCGGAGTTGCGTTAAAACAGGGGAAAGACAGGGGAGTGTGTCGGGTAGGTTATTGTTAGTTGTTGTCGTCTGGTGCGGGTGTTTGTGGGCCGTGAGGGAGGAGTTGTTGGTGGTGATGTGGTGCGGTGGTGGTGCCCTGTAGTGGTGGTGAACTTAGGTATTGTCGGGTTTTCGGTATTGATGAGGTTGTGGTTGGGTTGCTAGGGCGTGAGTGTTCGGGTGGTAAGGGATGGCTAGGTTGGTGATTAGTGGTTATTGAAGTGTGCCGTGGTGCGGGTTAAGAGGCAGCAGGATTGGGTGGTGTTGATGGTGGCTAGTGGGGTCGTGAAAGATGGGTTTAGGAGGGGGTGTTGGTGATGGGTCTTATGCGGTAATGGTGGGAAGTGTCGTGGGGTTTGAGTATTTGTGCATGGGTTGATTATGGGTTTGGGTTTTATTCATTTGTGACGGGTTTTAATGGTTATGTTGGGTGGCTCGGGTTATGAGTAAATCGGGTTTTATGATTGAAGCGGGATTTGAATATCGTAATGAATTAGTAATTAAGTCAAGTAATAAATAATAATTATAAGTTTAATTATAAAGTATGAGAATAATGAATATTGAATTGTTATTAATAAGGGAATAATTATAATATTTTGTTAGGTGACAATTTGTGAAGAATTGTTAATCGGGTTCGTGTGCTTTGTTTATTGGATTGCTTGAGCTGCTTAATTGGAATTGCTTATCAGGTACGGATAAATCCTACTCAACCTTTACTCGATAATGTTTGTTGGATGATTTATATTAAAGTGAATTGATCATATGAGAATTGTGTTGGTTGATATCATTGAAATTGTTGGAAGGGAGAATTATATTGTATATGTTGGTTGGATTAGTTATGATGGAATTACTGTTATTGCATTGGTTACTCAGTTTAATACTGGCAGACATCCCTTCATGGTGATGTAGATTATTATTGCGGTTATATTGACAGACGTGATGGTAAGAGCCTTCGGGTGACGTATTTCAGATTTATTCTGGCAGACGATATTTTATCGTGTTTACTCGAGGCAGCCCTTGATTGGTCCGCAGCCATCCGTGGATATTTAATCAACTAAATGTTGCGGCAGACATTACCTTTGGTAATGTAGTTTGTGTTTACTCACCTTCGGGTTGAGGCTGCCCCGGCCAGGGATTGGCGGGATGATTAGTGTAACGAGTAAGTAAAAGAAAGGAGCACGTTGTCAGGGGTTGTGCAATGAAAAAGAAAATTGGATTCTTTATCGTATGATTTTGTTGTTAGTATTTATTCCTACTCAACCTCACGGTTGACTCTGTATTCGTGAACACCCGCGGTGAACCGTTTTATGGGGAGCAGATTTGACAGGTACCAAAGATTAGCTGACTTGGGAGCATTGAGATGAGAGCCAAAATTGGAACCTTAGATGAAGTCTAGATCACATATATAGTTATATTACTTATTTATTTTCCGATGCGAGTTGTAAATATTTTGAATTAAGTTTTAGTTGGTTAATTTGTAATAAACATGAAATCACTAAGTTTTAATTTAAAGTACTTTGGTATTGTTGTACTTTGTTATTCACTATCTCGGGAAACCGAGATGGTAATGCTCTCATTTATCTAGGAAGGCCTAGTTAAGGCTCTTGGATAAATGGGGGTGTTACAAAGTGGTATCAGAGCAAAACGATCCTCATGCCTAACTAATGAATAATAATGAACTTAGGATGTGTCTAAATAAAATGAACCCCAGATAAAAACTGTTAGGAGCCCCTCATAGTGCGGTTAAGAAGCTAGCCTTAATTCGTACCTTGTCCCTTCCAGTTTTGGACCGGTAACCTTGAGAGAATACGTGAGAGTGTGGGGTAATTTAAAATTAATATCGTATATTTCTCTTAGGAATTTTGTTTGTCTTGGTTGCGTATTGTTGTCATTAATGGTTGCGGTTACGGGGGCGTAACCTTATTTTACGGAGGAGGGATGTGACATGATTTCTTTTGAGCATTATTTTAAGCATGTTGATATGAGGAAGTACGTGGGCATGTATGTGAAATAAGTGAATATGATTAAGCATGTGAAGTATTAATTGTTGTGTGGAATTGTGAAGAATGCGATTTTGGTTGATTTCACAAGATTTTACCCTTTATTGTTTTGGCTGCCATTTACTGTATGTTTAAAATTCTTATACGAGATTTTTATGTGTGATATCCTTGTGAGTTAGATTTGATAGTCCACTGGTCTCATATTCAAATAATATACGGTTTAGGAGAAATAAATAATTTAGTGGACAGTGGTCAGAATGTTCATGTATAGTTGTGTTTTCGTTCACTATTTTGGTAAAATTTTCCATTTAAAAACTACTTATCTATTTGGTGTAATTCCAACTCCACTGATTAAAAGACTCTTATATGTTTCTAAATTGATAAGCCACGTCACAATTTAAATTTTTGACAATTAATAGTGATTTTTATAATTTTACCTAAGTTTCTGACATATTGCTGTAAGATTTCTGTTTCGACCAAATAAATTGTAAATTGCATTATAAATTGACCTTATGAGTTTTTGACTTGATTCTTTCTCCCATGGTTTATTAACTCACTGTATTCTCTAAAAAGTATAAGTGCTCAAGAGGTAATTATGTTATTAATTATTAATGATTTTTTTAGAAGTTGTAACATGTTTTCTATCCTTGAAAATATAAGATATGTTAAAATGTCTAAAGAATTGTTTCGTATCTTTTTCACCTTAGCATTTTGATGTTTTAAATTACGTGAATTACAATAACATGTCTACTGATATGCGGAATGTGTTGCCCTAAGCCTAAATATTAATATTAGTTGCATCCATATTTAAGTTAGATGTAGTTGGTAAGAAATAAACACGCAAGTAATAAATATAACTTAATTCAAAGGTTTTTGTTATTTAATTTCCGTTTAGTAAAATTTATTACATCATCAATCAGTATCATGTTGAAAATAATAGTTATCTTATGCTACAATGTGTATCACATGTTTTGTGATATTACGACAAATGGTTTGTTTATTCTTATTGCTTGATATTTTGAACTTCGAGGACGAAGTTTATTTTTAGGGGGAAGGAATGTAATACTACGAATATTTGGAGCTATTATTGTGTTACCTTGTGATAAGATTGGCGTGATTGGTAATCTTAAAATGCTTAATTGTGTTGGATGGTGCTTAGTTATGAGGATGTTATAAGTGTTATGGTAGTAGCTGTGGGCGAACTTCGGGACGAAATTCATTTTAAGGGGGTAAGACTGTAATACCCCGTAGTTTAGTGAAATTTATATAACTAATTTACGTTATTCAAATAATTGATCATGACGGTTATAATTAATAATTGTGAATAAGACGGAATGATATAATAAAATAATAGAATAATAGAGTAATGGGTCGGAATGGTAGTAATTGTATTTATAGTAATAATATTTGTTATGCGACGGTAATTAAATAAATAAAATAATAAAGAAAGACGGGACTAGAGTTGGGTCATGTGCTATAGGGCTTAGGTCGACTATATATGTTGCGTAAATTGGTTGATTAATTGTCGGGATCAAATAATTACTACTAATAATAATTATTATATTTTATATTTCCCAATTGGTTGCGGGTGTTGTTTAACACGTTTACTATACTGTATTGAACCCATATGCAAATCGTGATGGACCTGGGTTGGGTTAGGATGGTACCTGAGGCTGCGTAGGACACCGTCGGTGGTCAGGGATGGGTAAAGGCCGTGAATTGGGTGGTTACCTTGCCGGAGTTGCGGGAAAAGGGTAGTTGTTGTTTTCGCATAAAACCTGTTTTATACACCTACCCGTGACTTATTTGACTCGGGCCTGGGTTGGTTGGGTTTGTGGGGGTTAGTCGGTGATAGTGGTGGTCGTAGGCTGGTCTGGGGTGGTGGTTAGCGTAGTGGTTGACCGGAGTTGCGTTAAAACAGGGGAAAGACAGGGGAGTGTGTCGGGTAGGTTATTGTTAGTTGTTGTCGTCTGGTGCGGGTGCTTGTGGGCCGTGAGGGAGGAGTTGCTGGTGGTAATGTGGTGCGGTGGTGGTGCGTCCTGTAGTGGCGGTGATCGTAGGTATTGTCGGGATTTCGGTATTGATGAGGTTGTTGTTGGGTTGCTAGGGCGTGAGTGTTCGGGTGGTAACGGATGGCTAGGTTGGTGATTAGTGGTTATTGAGGTGTGCCGTGGAGCGGGATAAGAAGCGGCAGGATTGGGTGGTGTTGATGGTGGCTAGTGGGGTCGTGAAAGATGGATTTAGGAGAGGGTCTTGATGATGGGTCTTATGCAGTAGTGGTGGGAAGTGTCGTGGGTTTTGAGTATTTGTGCGTGGGTTTATTATGGGTTTGGGTTTTATTCATTTGTGACGGGTTTTAATGGTTATGTTGGGTGGCTCGGGTTATGAGTAAATCGGGTTTTATGATTGAAGCGGGATTTGAATATCGTAATGAATTAGTAATTAAGTTAAGTAATAAATAATAATTATAAGTTTAATTATAAAGGATGAGAATAATGAATAATGAATTGTTATTAATAAGGGAATAATTATAATATTTTGTTAGGTGACGATTTGTGAAGAATTGTTAACCGGGTTCGTGTGCTTTGTTTATTTGATTGCTTGAGCTGCTTAATTGGAATTGCTTAGCAGGTAAGGATAAATCCTACTCAACTTTTACTCGATAATGTTTGTTGGATGATTTATATTAAAGTGAATTGATCATATGAGAATTGTGTTGGTTGATATCATTGAAATTGTTGGAAGGGAGAATTATATTGTATATGTTGGTTGGATTAGTTATGATGGAATTACTGTTATTGCAATTGTTACTCAGTTTAATACTGGCAGACATCCCTTCGTGGTGATGTAGATTATTATTACGGTTATATTGACAGACGTCATGGTAAGAGCCTTCGGGTGACGTATTTCATATTTATTCTGGCAGACGATATTTTATCGTGTTTACTCGAGGGAGGCCCCAGATTGGTCTGCAAGCCATCTGGTGGATATTTAATCAACTATATGTTGAGGCAGACATTACCTTTGGTAATGTAGTTTGTGTTTACTCACCTTTGGGTTGAGGCTGCCCCGACCAGGGATTGGCGGGATGATTAGTGTAACGAGTAAGTAAAAGAAAGGAGCACGTTGTCAGGGGGTTGTACAATGAAAAAGAAAATTGGATTCTTTATCGTATATTTTTGTTGTTAGTATTTATTCCTACTCAACCTCGCGGTTAACTGTGTATTCGTGAACACCTGCGGTGAACCGTTTTATGGGGAGCAGATTTGACAGGTACCAAAGATTAGCTGACTTGGGAGCATTGAGATGAGAGCCAAACTTGGAACCTTAGATGAATTCTAGATCACATATATAGTTATATCACTTATTTATTTTTCGCTGCGAGTTGTAAATATTTTGTATTCAGTTTTAGTTGGTTAATTTGTAATAAAGATGAAATCGCTAAGTTTTAATTTAAAGTACTTTGGTATTGTTGTACTTTGTTATTCACTACCTCGGGAAACCGAGATGGTAATTCTCTCATTTATCTAGGAAGGCCTAGTTAAGGCTCTTGGATAAATGGGGGTGTTACAGTACTAACCGTTCCAAATATTTTTCCTCCATTACTCTGATCACCTCCATTGCCTTGCCTATTGTTGTAGCTCCTCTGGATACTCCATTGCCCTGGATTCCTATTGCTCCCAATACTTGGTGCTGGACTTCGATAACCCTCTTGGTTCCTCCCTTCACTACTCCCCCTAGGTGCACTCTTATATTCAAAAGCTATATGCCCTATTTTATTACAGTTAAAACACCTCCATCCTCGAATTGGAGTCTGGCTTGAGCCTTCTCCTCCACTTTGTGTCGCACTTCCACTAATTTTTTTTTTTTTTTGGGAAAATGTAAAGTTATCATTAAAATCTCAAGATCTCCAAACATACAATATTAAGGCATAGTTATAAACTAACTTCCTTAGTAACTACAAATCATATCAACCCAATTAAGTACCTCTACCCTCTTGCTCTTAAGTTTACATGACCGCAGCTTTAAACTATATCTTTTCCGACCTGCAAAGCTACCAACTCAGGTCTAAACAACATAAGTTCCACTCGACATCTATTCCTACTCATCCATACATGATAAATCAAAGCAGCTAAAATAACTCCTATGACCCATTTTTTGCATAAGGATCTGAATCTTTGATTGCTCCACCATTGTACACAATTCTGAATAGGAAGATAGGTACCAGACCAGTCAGAAACACACTTACTGCATTGCTTACTATACTCACATTGGAAGAATAAATGATTATGATTCTCAGAAGCTATCCCACATAGGTAACACTGGTTGGACTGAATGACATTCATACTTTGCAGCCTATCCTATGTCAGCAACCTGTGTTGAGCCATAAGCCATCCAATGAACCCATGTTGAGGCACAACCCATTTATTAATCCACCAAGGATACTAGGGAACATTATCAGAGTCAGGAAGTAGCCAGGAGTAACCCATTCTGATAGAGTAGGGAACCTGCAAAGCTCTCCATGTCTTATCATAGAACAAAGGCTTCATCGAGTTCTTTGAATGACAAATCTTGCGCCATGCCCAACTCGAGTTAGATGTAGGTTCATAATCACACCATGATTTATCTCTGATATAAATAGCATGCACCCACTTTACCCACAAATGGTCCTCTTTGTTCTCAATCCACCAAACATATTTAGCAATGGCAGCTAGATTCCATATCATTAAGTTCTTAAAACCAAGCCCACCTTACTTCTTTGGTCTACACAGCTTTTCCCAATCCACCAAAGCAGGACTGTCTCTAGTTGTTTTCCCATACCATAGAAAATCTTTGCAAATTGAATCAAACTTCCCGATGACAGTTTTGGGGATGATAAAAATGCGAGCCCAGTAATTGTGTAGAGTACTGAAAACAGAAGAGATCAAAACAACTCTCCCAGCATAAGAGATATGTCGAGATCCCATAGCTCTGATTCTACTTACAACCTTATCCATCAAACACTGGCAATCCAACACTGATAAACATTTAGGGGAAACACTCAGTCCAAGATATTTAAAAGGAGTATTTCCTCTCTTCATACCAGTAGCCTGCTCTATCTCCTGAACAAGTCCTACAGCCATCCCATTGCAGTAAAAGCTCGATTTATCCTTATTCATCTGCATACCAGAGGCTTTAGAAAAAAGAGAGAAAGTATTCAGAATCAATTCAACAGATCCCCTCTCCCCTTTGCAGAAAAGAATCAGGTCATCAGCAAAACAAAGATGCGAGAGTCCCACTTTTTTGCATAAAGGATGAAACCTAAATCTCTTGTGCTTCTGAGTAACCAACAGCACTCAACTCAAATACTCTAAGCAAAGAGTGAAGAGGAGGGGGAGAGAGGGTCACCCTGTCTCAGTCCCCTTTTCCCCTGAAAGAACCCAAACACTTCTCCAATTAAGGCAATGGAATATGAGGGAGTTGAAACATATTGCATTAGAATTGTTACCATCCTCTCAGGGAACCCTAAACCAGTTAATATTTCCTCAATAAAATACCACTCAATTGAGTCATAAGCCTTCTGTAGATCTAATTTCATCATCATTCTTGGAGAACAAGTTTTCCTCTTATATAACCTAATCAGATCTTGACATATTAAGATATTACCCACAATATCCCTCCCTTTAATAAAAGAACCCTGAGAAGTGGATACAATATCAGGAAGGATCAGACTCATTCTGCTTGCATATCACTTTAGACAAGCATTTATAAATTGTGTTGCAACAAGCAATGGGCCTGAACTGCATCACATTTTCAGGAACCTCAACTTTAGGCACAAGAGTAAGAACAGTATTATTGCAATGCTTCAAAAGTTTACCATTCAGGAAAACCTTATTGATAGCCCCATACACCTCTTGCCCAACAATATGCCAGCAGTCCTTAAAAAATTGGCTACTAAAACCATCAGGACCAGGAGCTTTGTCCCCTAATATACATAACATAGGCTCCTGAACCTCCTGAAAAGTAACAGGCACCAATAAAAGCTCAATATGCTGCTAAGACAGTCGTTTCCACTGCTTCACAATGTTCGACTTGACTGAGACCACAGGCTAAGAGGTACCCAGTAAAGAAACATAAAATTCCTCAAAAGCAGCTTTAATGGTATCAGGTTGAGTACAAAGAACCCCCCTAATATCCTTAATTTGATAAACAGTATTTATAGCCCTCCTCCTTTTGATAATGGAATGAAAGAAAGCTGAGTTGTCATCTCCATCATTCAACCACGTCATTTTAGCCTTTTGCTTCAGAAAGTCAATTCTGGCCTTACCCAAGAACTTAACCTCCTTAGCACATTCTTTCTCAGCTCTACAAAGTTCTTCATTCAAAGGATCCTCCCTGAGTTTAGTTTGAAAATGATCCAAGGATATCTCAGCAACCCTAGCTAGATTCTCAATATCACTAAACTGCTCTCTATTCAACATCCTCAAACCCTTTTTCAAACCCTTAAGCTTGGTAACAATTCTAAACATCTCAGTACCCATTACATTCATTCCCCATCTATTAGTAATGAGGTCCTCAAACCCCTGAGCTTTGGACCACATATTATAATACTTAAAAGGAGCTTTCCTCTTAATAGGAGCCTCATCAAACCTCACTAAACAAGGACAGTGATCAAATAGTCCCTCTGGTAGAAAGTGAGCCACACTACTAGGGAACACATTTAACCACACATCATTAATAAAAACCCTGTCAATTCTACTATAAACCTTCCCTTCATGCTCATGTTTGTTATTCCATGTATAGAAGGAACCAGTACTTTTCAAATTATACAACTCACACTCTATCATAGCCAGAGACATTGCTCTGATCTCTGCTCTAGTGACAAGTGCCCCCCCAATTCTCTCATCAGCAGCCATTATAGAGTTAAAATCACCTCATACTAACCAGGGCCTATGCATACCTTTATGATAGAGTCTTAATATGTGCCACAAGGACTCCCTAGCATTATACTCATTAAACCCATAAGCTAGAGTAAACCAGAAATGAGTCTTCCTATTTTTATCAAACACCTCAGAGTGGATGCATTGATCAGCAATATCCATCACAGTCACAGAAAACATACTAGGGTTCCATAACAACCAAATCCTACCACCAGCTTGATAACGATTATTAGTGCAAATAGCCTAATCATCACAGAGAGAACTATTCAACTTATTCAAATTCCTACTCCTAATTCGAGTTTCCAGCAAACCATAGAGACCTACTTTATTCTGATTCAAAAACCAATTTATTTCATTCTGTTTACTACTCCTATTCATTCCTCTAATGTTCCAAAAACCACAACTACCCATTATCAGAATGAACAGAGCTGGACTCACCTTTCTCATACACCTTTTCAATCAGATGAGCTCTAGACTTCTGAAGTGAATGGGTAAGGGACTCCATAAAAGACAGTCCTCTAGGAGTAAACAATAGTCTCTCACCTATCCCTCCCTTCATCATCCTAGTGAGTATCCTTCTGGGCATAGAAATCTCCACCTCTGGCAACTTAGCAGAAGATTGCAGACTCCCACTTCGTTGTATCACAGGTGTAATAGGGATAGCCCTAGCAAATAACTAAAGTACATCAGGCTTCTGCATCTGCATAGGATGCTTTTGCACATTCACACCTCTTTTGGGAGGCTGAATCACCTTCTGAGGCTGCACAGGTTTTGACTGAGCGGGCTTACCAGCTGCTGGAGCTTTAGGTCTCTACACTTTCCTGAGACCTTCAGTGCCACCTTTCCTGCACACTTCAGCGGTATGTCCTATACCCTTACACACAGTACAAGTAGTAGGTAGCCAGACATAAACTACCCTCACCCCCTGTGGTTTACCAGTCTCATCAAGGAATCGAATTTCAGTAGGAAACTGTTGGCCAATTTCCACTTCCACCATAATCCTCACATACCCCATGAAATCCCTATTAGAGGTGGCCTCATCACATTTAATGAACTGACCTACCTGCCCACAAATCTTCTTCAAACACCCAACACCTCAAAATTTGATATCCAAACCATATAGTTTCATCCACAGTGGAATCTTTTTAACCTCATTTTTCATCAATTCAGACTAAGGTTTCCATTCTGTTATGATAACTGTCTTATTATAATAAATCAGGTGACCATTACTCAAAACAGTTTGTTGTTGTTCCTTTGTTTTAAACCTAACCAGAAAAATCCCATTTGGAAGAAATGAGACCTTGTCAACCCCATTCGAAGGCCACACCCTCTTCACAAACCCACTAACAACTTTACTAGGGGGATTTGCACCTAAGATGTAGCTAAAAACAGCAGTTGACCAGAACGAAATCACACCCGCAACATCCTCCTTCTGGAGACGTAACACCGGCAGAGAAGGGTTCTCCGGCTGCACTTCATCCTCTGGGATCTCATCTTCAAATTCCGCTTGTTCAACAACAGAATCTAAATCCGATTCAAAATCCAATGAAGAAAATTTGATGTGCCTTGCTACCGATTTACCTTTACCTTTAGTATTTTGTGATTTTTGACCTAGATTAAGTGAAGGATTATTATTGAATTTCTTTGATCGAGCCATTTTTGCATCAGATTAAGAAAAACCCTAGAAAATTAGGGAAAACCTCTCTCTAACTTTCTCTCTCATCCTTGTCTAATATTCTTACGAAGATAACTTTCCACTTCCACTATAACTAAACCCTCTATTTGAAAATTGTTTAGGTTGAGTATTATTTTGATTCTTACTACCCCCAGCTCCCTCACTTAATATCTCAGTCTTCCTCTTTTCCCCCTTCGCCTTCTTCTCCTCTTGTGACATATCAGCAATCCTCTCCGCATGCCCAGCTCTTTGATAAACATATCCATGCCACTTGGCTGGCCAGCTGTAAGCCTCTTCTTAATAGTTGTTGTCAACCCCTTCTTAAACCTTAATGCTAGTATCTCCTCACTTAAGTTCAAATCTGACACATATTCTGCCAATTCCATAAACCTATTGTGATAGCTATCCACCATCATCTCATCAGTCATCTTAAAAGAATCAAATTTAGCTCTCATCTTACTCCTAATATGCTCTGGTACAAACACAACCCTCATAGTCTCCTTGAAAGCCTTCCAAGTGAGAAAAGATTCATCACTCTCCCTCTAAACTTCCCTTATAACCTCCTTACTATGATTCCACCACAAACCATCTTTCCCCCTCAAATAGTAAGCAGCTTGATCTACTTGCAGCTCCGCAGGACAACTCAGCAACTCAAAAACGTTGTCAAACTCCTTATCCCAATCCCCCAAGTAATGATGGTTCACCTAAAATGAGCTACCTTTTAATCATATTTTAATCATTCAGTTGTAACGTTGCTTTTCATATTTCTGGATCTCAACTGGTGTAATTCTTTACTCTCTTATTACTCAATTTAATTCCTTTTGCAACATCTAGTTTCTTGTTCTTAATTGCTTTCATTTAGTTAATGGTATTTCCCCTTTATCCTCTTTATACCATGTTTATTATTGCTTTATCAATCGTTATTGTTTTATTTATCGTTATGAGTAGCTAATTTCCTTAATGCTAGGATTATGGGAGCCATGATAGTAATGTTGGAAATCATATTCTAAATATCACATATTTTGGTTTAATGTTTTAGTCATAAAAACTTAAAGATCTTATGCATGCAAAACTAGAATAAGAGTAAAGAAAAATGGTTTCATACCATATGAATATTTCGGCCAAATGGGCACAAATGAAGTCTCCTACCTCACTTGTTCTTGAGCTATAATGAATATTAGGATGATCCTCCAAAAATCCCAAAGTAGAGATTCTCCTCTTGATTGCACCCAAGATTATCCCTTATCCCCACTAAATAATATTTGCTAGATATTTGTTTAGTAGTTTACCTTAAAATTGATTACTAATACTCATATATTACACTAATAATATTAGTAATACCTTTGGAACAATTTATGTGATTTCTAAAAACTTGTTTTAGAGAGTTTGAGAGAACTAGAGAATATTTTTCATGTGAGAAATGTATGAATGAATGAACAACAAAAATGAGAACAAAAGTTCTCCTCTTTTGAAGCATGCAACCGTGTGAGGCAACAAGAAGAGGCCAAAATGGAATCTCCTTTATGCTTTTTCTCTTATCAAAATGTAGGTAGTGTAAGGCTATGAGTAGGTTAGGCTTATTATTTAAATCTTATCACATAAAATAATATATGCACAACCCACTAACACCTCCTACATTTCGGTCCATTCATGTAAAATGGACTACCATTTTATTTTGTCAATTTATCATTTGTCACACAATATGTCACATGTAGAATGCTACATGTTATAAATTAATTTTAATGCACATTTATCACATAAATATCGTTTTATAAATTAATTAAATTACATTCAACAAATTGACTAGTGATACTTGATCACATAAATAAAATGGGTCATTTAATTATAATTCACAACATCTTGTAATTATAATTAAACATTCATTATCATATCTATTGTTTCACAAACAATAAATAATTTTAGTAATAAAATATTTCAATTACTAAAATAAATCTTATTTAATCCCATTATTATAAGATATCAATATTCTCTCTCTCAAATTGAATTGTTCAATTTTAAGGAATTGATTAACTTGTATCGTCATACAATTAATCAACTTTACAGATTAGGGCATCATCCTTTAGGTGTGACCTTAAGGGATCAACTGACCACCACCGTCCCACGACAGTAACGTCAAACTCTAGCAAGCCAATAATTACCGATTAATGTTGATCAGTTGACTATATAATGAATCATCCCTTACGTATTCTTAAAAATGAGATTTAAACATGTGATCATCATGATCGACAATTGTGATCGCATTATTGTCGGGGACACTCCAACAATCTCCCACTTGTCCTCGACAAGTGTGCGTCACCAATTCTCTTGTCCTATTACTATTTTCCACTCAATGCAAGGTGTCTTTCAGGTCGTACTTTTAAGTGATCATATTGATGCGTGTCTATAATATGATGTTTTACATCTTTATTTCCACGCATTTTATGTCTATTATATGTAGTTTATTCTACTATCTCCCCTATTTCTGTCTACTCTCGTGTTTTTATGTAATATTGCAGATTATTGCGGAAATGGGTAGAAAATGAACCAAATCTTGACCCCGGAAGCTAAGCTTAGGAAAGACATGAATATTTGACTCGGACTTGAAGTTTAGAATGCATTTCAAGGCCTGAAGATAGCAAAAGCATGGGTGCGTACGAGTTTAACAAGCAAAGAAGCACCTCACGACATTGCAGGCTGCTTCAGATGGTTATATCTCGAGTTCTAGAGCAGATAATCGAGTTATTCCAATTGGAGGTGAAAGCTTATCCTCTTAGATTTCCAACGCCGCATAGAACGCCTGATTTGACCAAGTAACGAAGAAATGGCGGCTGTTTTAAGATCGGTGCGCGCTGCAGGAATCGTCAGAATGCAGTGACATACTGTTGGTCGATCGATGGTCCAAGTGGTCGATCGACCACACCACGGGTTCCAGTAGCTACTGTTCGCTGCTACTCAGTCGATCGATCGACATGCTTAGTCGATCGACCAAGATGCTACTTGACGAGAACATAAAGATCGAGAAATACAAAGCCCAAAGCTATATTAGGTTTAGGGATTTGGTTACGTTAGTTGGCTATATAACGTAACCTGACTAAGAACTTTAATCATTCAGTTTTTCATCATCAAATTTATTAGGGTTCTTGAGATTATTTCGTAATCAATAAAGTTACTTTTGCATTCGGTTTTGATCCTTTCTCTGCAATTCCATTCGGTACTTCTCTGTTCTTATATTCAGTTTCATTACTTTGTTCATTTATAGTATAGAATTGCTAGAGTAGTAATCCCAAAAGCCAATTATCGTTTATTGTTATTTGCTTATTTAATTATTTCAAGCATGAATCCAGTAGTTTTAATCGTTAATCTTGTTGTTGTTATTTCTAATATGAGTAGCTAGATTTCCTTCGCTAGGATGTAGGGGATCTATAGCGTAGATGGCGTAGAATTAGGCGACCTGAATTAGGGCATCAGTCGATCGACTGGTTTCTCTGGTCGATCGACTGTGCTAGTTGGTCGATCGACTACCTATAGTAGTCGATCGACTGACGCGTGTATGATTAGCATCGTTTTTAATTTATTAATAGCGAGATTTGACAAAATGAGACCGAGAGGGAACCATTAGATGCTCGATATTGACCAACCCATTAAGATCTAGAGATAGGGAGGGAAATAATTGATGAATTAGAACAATTAAATTGCTAAGATCGAAAGACAAGTAATTTAGGCTTTAAGAATCACTTTTCAAGGCGAGAGCTAGCATTAGTGAGACTTAGGGGCTAGTAGCATAGGCCGGAAGGAGCTCTTTGGTTAACTTGGACCGTGAGGACTTGTTATTTACCCATCTACACGACTTTATTTCAGACTTACCTAGGATTATGCGCCATCGCAGCTATAGTGAACCGACCGTCTTAGCATTTCTTTTATATTTGATTTAATCCAGTTTCTTTAGTTTACTTTTAATTTCACTGCCATTAGTATTAGCCAACCAATTTCAAAACCCCCAATTAATTGTTACTTTTATAGACTGAAAAATAGCAAACAAAATCAACCTTGTCTCTCTGTGGTTCGACCCTTACTATCACTAGCTATAGTTTTAGTTTGGAATTATAAATTTAATTTTGGTACTAAACGACGGTATCACATATCAAGAGTGGTTTCCTCGATCTGGAGAATAACTGATTTGACCGGAATTATCTACCATAGATACCTTCCGAGCGTGGCCACGCATTTCCAGTTCATTACTCCTCGAGTGGCCCTGAGATATTGTTTTAACCCTGACAAGGGGGTGGACAATTCCTATCGCACTATTCCCTTCGACTAGCCACAACCATCATAACCCAAAATATGCCCATTTGACCCCATTTACGAAGGTCGTAGTAACATAAATCAAAGTTAATCTGGAACCGTGCCACCTTGGGCAAACAGTCTTTAGTCAAAAGAATCGACTCATTTGAATACAATAGTAGCTCTAGCCACGACCAGGCTTTATAAATTTGCCAGAACTCTATAAGCGGTCACTGCCCGACAGAGTGTTCCCAACAGTCTGCCTATGTGATCGACTAGTCATCTCACATGACTCTATGGCACTTGAACTTGCAATCAATCGCATCACACTCTAGTCACTTCGAGACGTCACCTCATACAAGTGACTATGGGCAAATACCATGTTAATCCGGGTTCACTTGAACGGGGTTCAACATTGTCATACAACCCGTTTGGATGTAACAAAGTACAAGAAAAGAGTTTTTAAAGTAAAAACTCGAACGACAAATGCGATTATCACATATGAATAGTCAATGCCTGATTACTATTACATATTATATAATCTAATTTGATCTTGTATGTAGTTGTTCATTTCAATTCAATTGAAATGACATGACTCATCATGTTTAGCCTATGAGAAGGCTTTGGTTAGTAGGTTTTATCAACTTCTTGTACCTTACTCAACCTTACTACATACTCGTTTTCCTTTGTAATGTATACATTTGCATTACAAAACATTCTGAGTACGTGTCGAGATCCAATCAAGACATAGGCCCTCTAGCCTTAGAATAGCTCCCACTGTTTTCACAGTGTGCGGGACTCATCCTTCTTGCACATCTCATGATTGTAAGTGTACTCAATTTCCGTTGTAAGTAACTCTCTCATTGTTCTTTATTGCCTAGAACGATTCTAGCAAATCTATTTCTTAAATAACATAGCCACAATGGTTCCTAAACCATCCTAATGTGTTTTGATTATGGTTTTGTCGGAAACCATGCGCAATCTCAATTGTCAATTATCATTTGTGTAACACCCTTACACAAAATTGCATCAAAAACACTTTGCATTACATCCTTAATGCTTCTGCAAGCACTTAAGGGTAATCTTTGTGGCTTACTTGGTAAATATTACTTAAATTCGATTTGAAATAATTCATCATACTCAAAGTATATGAAGTGTTATACATCATTTCCTATTTAATTGATTCGGCAGCGGAAGCAAATGGAATTAATCAAATATGTTCAATCTTGATTGAACTAGTCATGAATCTTATCAACATAAGACTTCTTATTTGATGCTAATGTCATGTGGATTTATCTCCATAAATCTGGATATTAAAGATGTATTATATTTCTCTAAGTCTTAAATCATTCGCAATGATCAATGTGTCATTCACATATAAGACTACTAAAAATTTCCGTAACTCCCACTAAACTTCATGTATAAACACAACTTCTCGACTTATCGGGAAAATTTTTATACCATGATCAAATCATTGATTCCAACTCATTTATGTCCTACTCAAGACCATCTCTTAAGTTGCACATTATCTTAGGATTGCAAAAACTCATAACATGTATCGAATACATTTCTTCTTTGAAGAAGTGGGTTTTTGGATTCACTCGCTATATATCTCATCATAATGAAATACAATCCTTAGACTTAAGCTTCTCAACTAGTGCAAAACCCTTTGCTACCAATCAAGCTTTGAAATCTCTATTAATTAGTGCAAAACCCTTTGTCACTAATCAAGCCTTTTATTTCGGATTTTCATGGCTCTAAGCCTTGTATTGAGTTGTGACTTAAACATTCTCATGTAAGTCATATGTTCATTACTTTCCAGAAGTAATTAACTTGAATCAAACAATTTCTTTGTAAGTTGTAAGCTCTTTACTTTCTAAAAGTAACACTAATTAATCATCTTCAACAAGTGATAACTTTAACATCCTAGGTTTTGAAGAAACAACGTCTTACACAAAATGTCTCATGTCGCCAAGAAAGACCAGATTCTTGCGACATAACATTCTTTGTGGCTCTTTAATAATTTCTCCCACTCTGTCTTCTAGAAATAAACTTGTATTTTAGAAAGACAGCTTCACGAGCCACAAACCGGTTGTACTCGTGATTATAATAAGGAAAAATGAGCATTTTTTTCTTTTGAAAACTTACAAACATGGTACCCTACCATTTCATATCTCATATGAATCGTTTTAGATTTAGTGGAATAATAATTTAGACAAAATGATAAAATCCCCAAAAGGATCAAGTAACTCAAAGTAACTTGATTGAAGTCCAAATCATATCAAATAGCGTTTGATTTCTTTATCCAACCACACATTGTCCCATAATGTGTGCTAAGAGAGATTAACTTGTGATACTATATCACATTTCATTTGGCTTATATCAAAGTCTTCACTTTGATAATCCCATCACGATTTGATCGTGATTCATGGAACACTTTGAACTTCTTCAAAGATTTCTCTTTTTACCTTATTAAGTGAACACATTAGTGTCAACTTAAATCGTTGGTAAAAGTAAATGATCAACCCATTCTGTATCAATAATTTACATTCTCGATTTCCTTTTCAACCAAAAGTACGAGATATCTTGCTTTGAATACAAGATACGCATATACCATAAGATCTAATGGTTTCAAGAGTACTCGATAACTCTTTGCGTTCATCATTCCAGAATCTAAGGTTTAATCTTGGATTACCAATTTGAGTCTTGCATCATCTTCATGATATATCATTCAAGTTTGGTTTAGAATATATTCACCTTGATAATGGGCTAGCCATACATCAAATCGTGGTGTATAGGGTCACAAAAGTGAAACCTCTTTTGTATCTTAACAAGTTTATATTCTTATTTAGAGTTTATGCACTTAATAGTCATAATTAAGTACAACTATAAACCCAAAACTAGATTGATTACACAATGACTCTATCTCTCGATATTATTTGATGCTAGTCATCATATTATAATCATCTTATTTATCGAATACAAAGATGAAAACCTCCATGGTTTCTAATATTGACGAAGTAGTACTAGCAAAATTTATGTTAATCAAATAAACATTTAAAGAATAAGGTCCCATTAGATGTCCCACAACTAACTTGTTGATTCTTCAATAATTTGGGGTAGTTTCCTTTCTGGTGTCCAACAATTAAGACAATGGAAACTTTATCGGTCGGGATTGATAGGTTTAGTATCGTTATTCTCAATAACTTTACTTTTAACATTACCTTGTATCAATTCCATTCTAATTTTATTTCTTTAAACCTCACCCTTTTCTTAGGGGTTTAAGAGAATGCTCCCACTCATTTCAATGAGTCTTTGCTAAGAGAAGCAAAATTGAAATTCATGAAGACTGCTCTTCATTCGTTTGTTTAGTCTTAAAAATTTCATTGAAGTGGTTGCGGTATTTTGGTCAATTTTGATTTCCAACAAATCTAGCTACCAAAATGATGTAACGTTTTAAAGTACTTAACTCAATTAAGCATATGAGAAACAATTCATTGTAAGTAGGTATGTTAGTCAAGAATCAAAAACCCTTTTGATTACGAATAACTTTTATCTATACTCTTCACAAGAGATCCTTACAATCGATAATACGAGGTTTTTAGAAGAAAAATTCAAATTTTGTCTTTAGTTACGATGTTTTAATGGAGATTTGAATCAAAAATCGAAATGATATCGTATATGAATTGTGGTAAAGAAATAGAACAATATGATAACGGAATAGTGGAAAACTTAACATTGTTGGGGCTGGTGTCCTTTACAGTTAGTGCAAGGACTTATAAATCTCTAAAAGGATCAAAGGGTACACTTTTGTATTATAATCAGTTGATCCACGTTTATCAATAACAGTTGGCTTGCTAGATAAGTTTGACGTTATTGTCATACAGATGGCGGTGATCAACTGGTCCCTAAAAGTCACACCTATAGGATACGTTTGAGAGATGTGACGGTATGAAAATACAGTCATGTAGATGCCAAATTTGACTAACCAGTTAGTCTGAGTTATTTGACTAATAATTAGTCAAAATGTGATGTTGAGATATTTTATTTAATACGGATTAAATAATAATGGCTAAGGCGAATTAAGCAGTTAATTCGTAAATTGAATATAAGCGTTTTATATTTAATTAAATGTATATTGAATATAATTATACAATATCGTCTTTGTCGGACATGTATTAATATTTCAACTTATCCGTATTATTAGTTGATGCTTTAATAACCGATAACCGATGACGATTTATAATGAAACCGCGTCATATACATTTAGTAATTTGGATTCGGACCACGAGTTTAAATGAAGAGGAAATGGAAAAGCCCATTTCTCCTCTCCTCACTCGGTTTGGCCGAAATTAGGAGAACAAAAGGAGAGCCTCTCCTCTTTGTTAACCTAATCATAATCATTTGCAAAAGAAATTAGGGTTTTGAGAAACATTTCTCTCAAAACTTTAGATCTCACATCTAAACAAAACTCACATAACAATCCTCTCAATATTGCAAGGCAATTAGAGGATTCATTCTAGCACAAGGGCATTTCTCGGACGATCTTGGGTGCATCATTTAGGAGGAGATCTACTTTGATCTCTCATTGCCAATTTGCACTAGGACCGAAGGTTATTCCTTGATCTTTATCGTTTCATTGTTGTTTTCCGTTTATGACAATAAATTGCATATAAAATTTGCGTTATAATCCTATAATTAAAGGGTTTTATACGGATATTACCCTACAAGTGGTATCAGAGAGAGGCCACGTAAATTTTCTATGTGTTTTTCATCAAACGAAATGGATCGATTAATTTTTGTTGCAAAAAAAATTCCACACGGCTGAAATTTTTTTTTCTGTTGCACGGTTGTTTTTTTTTTTTTGGAAACCGTGTCCTTATTTTTACACGGCTGTTTTTCTTGAAATTTCGTGCCTTTTGTTTTGTTATCATTTTGATCTTTGCATATTATTTTGTAATCGATATTCATTGTAATATGTTAAAGATCTATCAATTGCTATTTCATTTCTATACGGATTAGGTGATATCGCAATTGGTTTTTATCAAATCGATAATTTTTGCTTAAAAATGATAAAACCGTGTGGCTGTCGAAGGTCTCGACATTTTTATATGTCTCGGCCTGTTTTGTGCTTTGGGAACCGTGTCCAGTTCTTTGCGTATTGTTGTTTGCGTATTGTTGTTTTAATCGATAATTATAACAATATGTGAAGATCATATCAATTGTAGTTTTGTTTTACATACGGATTATGTTCGTTTTACAATTGGTTTTAACAAATCGTTTTGGTTTGGTTTGATGAGGCTCTCGGTTTTGAGCCGATTGTTTTTTTTTGGGCTGTTTTGATGCTCTCGGCATTTTTGCATAAAAAAAAAAAAAAAAAAAAAAAAATTGGTACTGTTCACGTCCAACAGTAAAGAAGAAAAAAAAAATTGTTTTGTTTTTTTTTTTCGGCCATTATTGCATAATACGGATTTATGCACTCGCTTGATAGTGAAACGGTTCACCCACGAACAATTTAGTTACTTTAAAACGATTTAAAGTAATGGATTATCATGAATTAAAATTAAGTTGATGAAGTTTTTTTTTTTTGTCACATAATTTTAATTGTTGAAAGGTGGTTTGGATAATTTAACATAATTACGGAATTATGTCACGAATAAATTTAATTTAGTTGATGCATTTTATTTATCGTTTTTGATTATTTTGAATGCTTTTAATTACGTATTTATTTATTTTTGCAAACGGTTGTAACTTAGTGTGGCCTTAGTAGAACGTGTTACCGTAATGATGGAACACGGTCTTGGTTGTATTTTGAGATCTCGTATCTCCCTTTTTATTTCTTTTAATTACAGTTTTTATTTAGAATGTAAATAGGTTTACATTTTGTAAATTTTAAATTGTAATTTTTGAGAAGACCAAAGATGGAGACCGGATGCTCACTCCCGCTACTTGGATCAAGATGGAACATCAAGACAAGCTTCTCGGGTCCAACGGTGGATTCCAAAGTTGTTTTATGTTTTTTTTATTAGGATAGGCCACACTAGGAATTTTTATTTACGTATTGCATTCTTTTGTTTATTTTCGTAACGATAATATGCATCATATTCCGCCTAAAAACCAAACCACCTAATTATTGCATGAAAACTGACACATATAGAGGTCACGAGTTAGTTTTCTTTGACATTCTTATGTCACATGATTTTAAGCCATCACCCAAATTAATTCATTCACGCAGACGCTAGTTATTCGTTCACTTAAAATGAATTAAAACTGAGATGATGGGATCTTCCTCGTATAAACAAAAATTGAGAACGGTCTTTATAGGTCAAACTCAAATGAGTCCCTTCTTCGTCGGTAGGCATAATATGACCCCTTCTACGTCGGGTAAGTTGGAACCGATTGACCTATTTTATCTCAACGCTATGGTCACTCGTACGATCCTGTGATCATGGTGGACTATAGATAGGATTTACGGAAATCTATCGACCAAGAATTCTTACGGAAGAATTAGCTAAACAGTTGGCTTATCAATTTACGGAAATTGAGTCTTGGGATCACTTGTATTATTCTTGAGGGAGATCGATTATGCAAGTGCAATGAGTCTACACGTTAAAATGAATTTTAAATAGACTTAAATCACCTCGATGAGTTGC
Source organism: Silene latifolia (assembly GCF_048544455.1). Classification (NCBI taxonomy): domain Eukaryota; kingdom Viridiplantae; phylum Streptophyta; class Magnoliopsida; order Caryophyllales; family Caryophyllaceae; genus Silene; species Silene latifolia. The sequence goes on along the minus strand of NC_133533.1, from coordinate 45,494,258 downwards.
TTATTTCGTTTTTGTTTTTCTTTTTTTTCAGTGTAGAACACGATCTATTTAACTCGCTATAACAAATGGTCTGGTCCTACTAACGACCCAATGCCAAGTGCCACATTGGACCGTGAGTCCGGCTTCCGGATCTTCATGAATCGGATGAATCAGTCTACTCGATCGAAGAATGATGGATCAAACTTCGCGGATTGGGAGGCGGCATTACGGAATCTGCTGACGACGGAAGCTCAAATATCTATTAGAGCCCATCCCGGCAAACCAAGGTCCCACGGCTAGAGCTAATGAAATCGCCAAGTTTAACGATTTCTGTATGGAAGCGGGTGCGATTAAAAACGTACTCATTTTTGCAATGGAACCCAATTTGCAGAAACGCTTCATAGCCCATGGTGCAAACAAGATTTTCACCACGCTCACTAAGGAATTCTCGAAAGCACCGAGAATCGTGACCTATGAGCATACCACTCGCTTCTTTGATGCGAGACTCAGAAAGGGCCAACCAGTTAGCCCACACATTCTCGGCATGATTGAGAATGTCGAGAAGCTGGAGAATTTTGATTGTAAGATCAGCGAGAACATTGTGATCGACCGAATGCTTCATTCACTCCACGATGGTTTTGCGCTCTTTAGAGCGAATTACTATATGAATGATTTGAAGAAAAGCCCCATGAATCGCACTCCTTCTCGTACAGACCGAGAAGGACATGAAGTCCGGTGGGAGCATGAAACAGGATGTTCTCGTTGTGACAAACAAAGGAAAGGGTAAGGGCAAAGCTCAGGCAAACCTAGCGAGAGGTAAACCGAAGTTCAAGAAGTCGGGTCCAGGTAAGAGTGGGCCTGGTGAGTCGAGCACCTCATCGGGCGCGACAAAGAGCAAGAATGAAAACATGGAATGCCATCATTGCCACAAGATTGGGCATTGGAGGCGTACATGTCCTGTTTATCATGAGGACTTAAAGGCGGTCGCGTTAAACCGTTGGTATGTCTTCATCCTCTTCTACTTTTATTCATATGATTGAGATTAACCATGCAAGTTACGGAACTTGGGTACTTGATAATGGTTGTGGTTCTCATCTGTGTAATCATGTGCGTGGGGCTCAAACATCGAACCCCTCGTAAAGGGTGAGGTGGACTGCGTGTCGGGAATGGAGCACGAGTGGTCGCCGTCTCAAGGGGAACATATGTGATCCACTTCCTAGCGGATTTGAGTTATTTTTATATAATCGCTATTATGTACCCAGTCTTTCCAAAAACATTATTTCGGTTTCCGCACTTGACAAACTTGGATTTTCATTTGTAATAGAGAATAATACTTGCATTTTCTCATTACACGATATGATTTATGGCAAGGCAGTCTCCATGAACGGAATTTATGTTTTAGATCGGACCACCGAAATATTACACGTAATGAATAAAAAGTTAAAGGTTGGTGACAAAGATCAAACGTATCTATGGCACCGCTGTATGGGACACATTAATGAGAAACGCGTTAAACGGCTCATCAAGAATGGAGCTATCTCGGCCTTTGATTTTCAATCATTTGGCACGTGTGAATCATGTCTCATCGGTAAGATGACTCGGATTTCCTTCAAAGGTGTTGGAATGCACGCGCTCGACCTATTAGGACTCATACACACGGATGTATGTGGTCCTATGTCAATCGCCGCACGAGAAGGCTATAGGTATTTCATCACTTTCACGGACGATTTAAGTAGATATGGCTATGTCTACTTAATGAAGCACAAAAGTGAATCCTTTGAGAAATTCAAAGAATACGAGAACAGGGTACAGAACCTATTAGGTAGAAAGATTAAAACACTACGTTCGGATCGTGGTGGCGAGTATCTTTCTCATGAGTTTGATCAACACCTAAAGGACTGTGGGATTGCCCTACGAGTTAACTCCACCGGAACACCTCAATTGAATGGTGTGTCCGAACGGAGAAATCGAACACTACTTGATATGGTTCGATCCATGATGAGTCACACCTTGTTGCTCGACTCATTATGGGGTTATGCTCTTTTGTCACCGCTCTAATACTTAACCGAAGTCCGTCTAAAGTGTTGACAAGACTCCATATGAACTATGGAAGGGAACGGTCCCTAACTTGTCCTTTATACGGGTTTGGGGCTGCGAAGCTTATGTCAAGTGGAGACACGAGGATAAGCTCGGCCCGCGATCGGTCAAGACATACTTTATAGGTTATCCTAAAGGAACACTTGGTCATTACTTTTATTCGCCAACCGAACAACGTGTTTTTGTTGCGGCTAGTGCGACATTCTTAGAGAAGGAATTTCTCAAGAATGCAAAGAGTGATAGAACCTTCGATTGCTTCGGAGATTCCAGAACCAAATACCGAGCAACCATTGGAGGAACCAATTCCTTCAATCCCTTGCATGTTAATATTCCCGAGGAACCTAGGAGGTCGGGAAGAGTCTCTATTCCTCCGCACAGATACATTGGTATGGTCGAGGAACATGACATAGATGACGTTCTACTCTTAACGAGTAGTGAACCCGCAACCTATAAAGGTGCCATGACTAGTTCCGACTCAAAGCTATGGCTTGAGGCCATGCAATCCGAGATGGACTCTATGTATGAGAACAACGTATGGGATCTTGTTGACTTACCTGCTAAGGTTCGTCCCCTTCAAAGCAAATGGCTTTACAAGATAAAGCATTCTGTGGAAGGTCAACAAGATATCTATAAAGCACGACTAGTTGCTAAAGGTTTCACCCAAGTGCCAGGTTTGCACTACGATGAAATTTTCGCACCCGTAGTCATGTTACGTTCCATTCGGATTATCTTAGCGATTGCCGCTTTTCATGACTATGAAATTTGGCAAATGGATGTGAAAACCGCCTTCTTAAACGGGTTTTTGGAGGAAGAGTTGTACATGGTACAACCCGAAGGTTTCATCGATCCAGAACATCCTAAGAAAGTGTGCAAGCTTAAGTGTTCCATTTATGGACTTAAGCAAGCATCTCGGAGTTGGAATCATCGCTTCGACCAAGTGATTAAAGAAAATGGATTTACTCGATCGGTCGAGGAACCATGTCTTTATATCAAGTCGAGTGGGAGCAAGATTGTCTTCCTAATATTGTATGTCGATGACATACTCCTGATTGGGAATGACATACCTCTCTTAACTTCGGTGAAAGTATGGTTGAAAAACCATTTCCAGATGAAAGATCTGGGAGAGGCACAAAGAATTCTAGGCATCCGTATCTATCGAGATAGATCACGACGGATGTTATCTCTCGCCAGAGTCTTACATAGACAAAGTCCTAGAGAGATTCAAAGCATGACTAACTCCAAGAAGGGTTTCTTCCTATGGCTCCAGGGGTGCATTTGAGCAAGTCTCAGTCACCAGAGACACCGGAAGAGAAAGAGCGCATGACACGGATTCCTTATGCCTCGGCTATAGGATCAATCATGTATGCCATGATATGCACACGTCCGGACGTGGCATATGCATTGAGTATGACAAGTCGATTCCAACAAAGATCCGGGTGAATCACATTGGATGGTCATCAAGAACATTCTTAAGTACCTACGGAGGACTAAAGATTGGGCATTGACTTATGGAGGCGAACAAAAGCTATGCGCAAGAATTTACGCAGATGCTAGCTTCCAAACGGATCGTGATGACTCAAAATCTCGATCCGGATTCGTTTTTACTCTTAATGGCGCGCACTCGGTGAAAGAGTTCCAAACAAATCTATTTACAGATTCTACGACCGAGTCCGAGTACTATGCCGCGGCCGAAGCTACAAAGGAAGCGATATGGATGCGTCAATTCTTACATGGACTATCCGTAGTGCCTAGTTCGAATGACCCGATCACTATCTATTGCGACAATAGAGGTGCCATCTTCCAAGCTAAGGAGCCAAAGTCTAGCAACAAGTCTAGACACGTACAACGGAAAGCTCATCTAATCCGAGATTACGTGGAGCAAAAGGAAGTAGTGATAGAAAAGATTGCTACAGATGATAACATAGCAGATCCTCTCACTAAACCATTACGACAAGATAAGCATGAAAGGCATGTTAATTCCATGGGAATTAAACGTGTTCCTAAGTTGTAGTACTCTTTTATGGATTAGATTCATCCTCTTTTGTACTCTATACGACATCATCGTTTTGATATTTTATATATTTTATTTTTCATGTGGATTTGTACGACAAATTTTGAACACCACAAAGTGAACTGAACAAACATTATATTTTTGGTCCTTAATTGCCCACGTGAGCTGATAACTCAAGGTAATTATTTTGTGACGTTGGTTGATGGTGGGTTCAACGAGCCATAAGTCAACCGGTTGGTGACCAATCACGAAGCGGGTTATACGGATATCCCGTAGGACACAATTGTGACATCAACGTGGAGTCCTAAATGTTTTATAACATTCGGTGCCCGGTCGTGGATAGGACCTCCATGGTGATCCTAAGAGTCGATTCTTTTGACTATCGACTGTCTCTTGAGACTAAGACAGATGTTGGGTGACTTTGGTTTCTTTCTCACGGTCATCCGTAACAGGGGGCCAAGTAGATTGTTTCTGGGTCATTTCTGTAATACTCCGTATTTATATGTCTTGGGGTACTCTATCGAGTAGCCCTTACTCTGTCGAGTATGGGCAAGTTGCGAAATGAAATAGTTTCTGACCTGTTGGGTACTCGATCGAGTAGCTGGGGTACTCGATCGAGTAAAGGGGTACTCGATCGAGTACCTTGGGTACTCGATCGAGTGTCCGGTTTTACGGGGAGTTTTCTCGGGTTTTGTTAATTATGCGATTAAGGTATTTAAACATATTCGTCATTGTTTTAATTCACTTTTACAAAACCTAAAACCCTGTTTAAGAGAGAAAGCGACCAGTTCATCTTCCTAATCGCATTCTTAGCAATTCCCGGAGTTCAGACGGTCGGTTTTTGTTGTTTTTCGGGTCGTTGGATTCCTTGCGTCGAGGGTAAGCTTTTAACATAATTTTTATAATGTTTTGTTGGGATTGATTAAACCCTAATTTAGAGATTGGGGGTTTTATGAGTAGTAAGTGATTGGTAGTCTTTATGTGTTATGTGTTAGGAGGAGGATTCGTAGAAAAGGCGTTTTGATACAGCTGTAGATACCGTCCGCTTGTTGTGCTTCCGGGTAGGATTTCTACTCGTATTAGTCCCATAATGGGATATTGGTGATGTGCTGTAATTAGTTGTTTGATATGATGATTGTGATTGTGATTGTGATTGTGATGGTGATTGGTTGTCTATGGTTCTCGAGATGCGTTCTCGGCTGAGTGGGGTCACTTGCGGGAGTGACTTCACGCCCTAGTTTCGCCCTTCGTGGAACCCGCCACGGAAGGGGATGTGCACATTAATGGGACGGGGTTATCGCTCGTATGATGAGCGGGGCTTAGGTGGGAACGGGCTGTCCCCCATCGGGTAATGGGTCCAAAGGGATCAAGATTGAGATGATGGGAGTTAGTGGTGTGTGTGACGGATTGATTTATCTGTTATCTTATTGTTGTTATCTATATTGATTGTGTGATTAGTAATCGACCCGGTGTTGTTTTGTAAACTGCGGTGATCCATTCGGGATGGTGAGCAGATATTGAGCAGGTATTGAGATGAGTATCGGGATAGCCGGGATGCCACGACATGACGATAGGAGTCTTTCCTTGTAGCCTTAGTTTATTTTACATTTCGATTAGAACAGTCATTTGAGAATCTTGTATCGTACTTTGGTTTGGTTTTGAGGACTGTATTTATTCATTAAACTATTTATAATAAATGTTGTTTCTGTTTTGTCTATTTGATTATCATACCTCGGGCGACCGAGATGGTGATGTCTTCATACCGAGTGGTCTGGTAAGGCACTTGGAGTATGGGGTGTTACAAATGGTATCAGAGCGACGATCCTGAAACCTGTAACCAATGAACTTAATGAACATAGGGAGTCAATTAAAATGAACCCGGGATAAAAGTTGTAGGAGCTAGTGCAAAGGCTTGGGAGACGTCCTAAAGTCGCGGGGATCGCCCTATAACTTTGAACCGGTCACATGGGGGAAGTGTGTGTTGAGTCGTATGTGTGTTTGGTTAACTTGTGTACAAATGTGATGGAATGTGTTGATTGTTGGATGTTCGAATTGGAAGTTGATGAGATGAAAGAAAAGTGATGTTATATATATAGACATTGTTGATGAAATGATAGCATGATGGAATGTTTTACAACGTGGCAATTAATAGCATGATTGTTATGATATAATGTGATTTATAAAGTTAGCATGTTAGTATATGACGTAATATGCGGGTAGCTCTTACGTATTAGTGGTACTCGATCGAGTGGGACTGACTCGATCGGGTGGGTTTTGACGATTTTGAGTCCAGAATCGAGTTTTGGGGCACTCGATCGAGTAACTAGGGGTACTCGATCGAGTAGGGTGTCACTCGATCGAGTAGCCTAGATACTCGATCGAGTAGGTAGGAGATCGGAAGGTCCTGTTTGGTTTGGAGTTTGGGTACTCGATCGAGCACGTGGGGCACTCGATCGAGTAGCCGTTACTCGATCGAGTGTGTTTGGGAACTCGATCGAGTGGGTTCTGGGCATCGTGTTTTCGTGTTTTGAGGTTTAGTACGTGTGTTTATGTTTACCCTTTCTTATATAGCTTCAAGATGCCGCCCAAGAGAACTGCTTTGTACGCGAGAGCTGAGCTTATGACCACGGATGACATCGTTAAGATGTTAGAGCACCAGGATGCTCTTACTGAGACCCTGAAGAGAGTGAATGAGGACAAGGATAAGAGTAAGGAGAAGGAGGTTGATCATTCTAAAATCAGCCTCTATATTGCGAGGTTTAACCCGAAAGAATACAAGGGAGTTGGGGAGCCTAATCTGCTGGATAGTTGGCTGAGGGAGATGGAGAACATCTTAGACTTGGTTCATTGCCCTGATGAGATGAGAGTGGAACAGGCTGCGTTCTATCTGAGGGAGGCAGCAGGCAAGTGGTGGGATTCAGTGAAGGTGAGTGCTAAGGAGATATACACCAACCAAGGCTTACCTGCTATACCTTGGGAGGAGTTTCGTAGGGCTGTGAGGAAGGAGTTCGTGCCGGAGCATGTAAGGAGTAAGTTGAGGGAAGAGTTTGATAAGTTTAAGATGACCGACGAGATGTCTGTAGCCGAGTACTACAGACAGTTCAATGAAAAGTCCAGGTATGCTGAGGATATGGGTTTGAGTGAGGAGAACCTGGCGTTGAGGTTTGAGAGAGGGTTGACTACCACGATTATGGATAAGTTACCCGTGGGAATCCTTACCGATGTTAAGGAAGCTTATGAGAGAGCTGGGAGAGCGGAGAGGTTGGTGGAGATGGCTCAGGAGAGGTCAGGAGGTGAGAAGAGGAAGTTTGAGAGCGAGGGTGGTGGCCAATCGAATCACAAGAAAGGCAACCACAATCAGTCTAAGGGATTTTCTTCTGGGTCTGGGTTTAGTGCTGGGGCTTCCTTTGGGCGTGGCCGTGGGAGTATGAGCAATAGTTGGGGAGTGACCTGCTTTGGTTGTGGTGGCGTAGGCCACAAGAGACATGAGTGCACGAGTGCACCGGGATCCTTTCAGAGACCTGCGCAGAGCTTCGCGAGCAAATGCACCGCCGGATCGTGGCCAAACCGGGAAGTCGAGTTACCAGAGTGGAGGCAACCGCAACGGCGGTAATTCTTATCGGAAGACACCGATGAACAACAACAACAATCAAGGGTCGGGTGCTAAGCCGACCGTCACCCAAGATCTTGTCCAGGGAGGTGGGGCGAAGACCATGGCAAGTTATTCATGATGGAGAAGAAGGGTGAGGAAGATGCACACGTTATCACCGGTACATTCCTTGTTAATGGTATTCCTACGTTTGTTTTGTTTGATTCGGGGGCTTCTTAGTCGTTTGTGTCTTCGAGTCATGTAAAACAGTTGGGTTTGAGAGTATATGAGTCTGTCAGTGAGCAAGTTTTCATACCTTCGGGTGAGTCTGTATCGTGTGGGAGGTTGTTTAGAGATGTATCTTTGATAGTTGGGCAAGTCGATTTTCCTGTAGACTTGCTAGAGTTTCCTTTTAATGGTTTTGAGATGATAGTTGGGATGGATTGGTTAGGAAAGTATAAGGCTAAGATAGACTGTCATCAAAAGAAAGTGTCCCTAAGAGGTCCTAAGGGTGTTAGTGTGTCTTATCGTGGGTTTCTAGTCAAACCCAAAGTTAAGTTGATTGCAAATTGTTGTTACTTTGAAGTCGTATCGAGGAAGGGATGTCCTTTGATCTTATGCCATGTGAGAGATGACCGGATAGAAAGTCCAGCGGTTGATGAGATACCAGTGGTGGGAGAGTTTGCAGATGTTTTCCCGGAGGAGATTCCGGGGTTGCCACCGAAGAGGGAGATAGATTTCACCGTTGAGTTGAAGCCGGGGACGGGGCCAATCTCTAAGGCACCGCACCGTATGGGTCCTAAGGAGATGGAGGAGCTTAGGAAGCAGTTGGATGATTTGATAGAGAAGGGATACATTAGACCAAGTGTATCGCCTTGGGGAGCACCAGATCTTTTCGTGAAGAAGAAAGATGGGAGTTTGAGGTTGTGCATAGATTACGGAGTCGAACCGTGTGACGATAAAGAACAAGTATCCTTTGCCAAGGATAGATGACCTGTTTGATCGGTTGAGTGGTGCAACAGTCTTTTCTAAGATTGATTTGAGGTCGGGGTACCATCGGGTGAAGATTAGAGAGGTGGACATACCAAAGACAACTTTCACGTCAAGGTATGGCCATTATGAGTATGTGGTGATGCCGTTTGGGTTGTCTAATGCGCGGCGGTGTTTATGGATTTGATGAATAGGATCTTCGACGGTTCTTGGACCAGTTTGTAGTGGTGTTTATCGATGATATCTTAGTCTACTCTAAGACTAAGGAGGAGCATGAGGAGCATCCGAGGATCGTGTTGCAGACTTTGAGGGATCATGAGTTGTATGCTGTTTGTCCAAGTGTGAGTTCGGTTAGAGAAAGTTGCTTTTTGGGGCATGTAATCTCTAAAGATGGGGTAGTGTGGATCCTAAGCAAAGATTGAGGCAAAGTGACAAAGTGGGAAGCACCAAAGAATGTTCTTGCCGAGGTTAGGAGTTTCTTGGGTTTAGCTGGATACTACAGACGGTTCGTGAAAGATTTCTCCAAGATAGCTAGACCGATGACAGCGTTGATGAGGAAAGAGAACAGGTTTCGTTGGGATGAGAGTTGTGAGACGGCGTTCCAAACATTAAAGGAGCGTTTGACCACAGCTCTTGTCCTAGCATTGCCTGAAGGGAGCGAGAATTTCGAGGTTTATACAGATGCCTCGAAGAATGGGTTGGGATGTGTGTTGATGCAGAATGGTAAAGTGATTGCCTATGCTTCTAGGCAGTTGAAGCCTTATGAGGAGAACTACCCTACTCATGATCTGGAATTGGGTGCAGTGGTGTTTGCTCTCAAGATTTGGAGACATTACCTTTATGGAGCAATCTTTAAGGTATTTTCTGATCACAAGAGTCTCAAGTACATCTTCACGCAGAAGGAGTTGAACATGAGACAGAGGAGGTGAATGGAGTTGATTGGCGATTACGACATGGAAATCATCTACCATGAAGGAAAGGCCAATGTTGTTGCTGATGCTTTGAGTAGAAAGAGTGTACATTCTCTGTGTACAGCTCTATCTTTGATGAGGTGAGGATGAGGTAGCAAGCTTTGGGATTCATATGATGCAGAAAGGAGATGCTATGGGTGATATGACAGTACATATGGAGTTTTATGATGACATTCGGGATAAGCAGGCTTTGGATCCTAAGATAGTGGAGTGGAGAGCTGGAGTAGAGAAAGGGACAGTGTCCCGGTTTTCCATTCATACAGATGGTAGTTTGAGGTTTGATGGTAGGTTGTGTGTTCCTAATGATGAGGAGTTGAAAAAGACGATCATGACAGAAGCGCATTGCACACCATATTCAGTTCATCCAGGTGGAGACAAGCTATACAAGGATTTGAAGAAAACGTTTTGGTGGCCTGGATGAAGAAAGAGACAAATTGAGTTTGTGTCCGTTGTTTGACATGCCGAGAGTTAAAGGGGAACAAAGCGACGACCACAAGGTAAGATTCGAGTCTTTAGAGGTGCCCGAGTGGAAGTGGGAATCAATTTCCATGGATTTCATTGTGGGTTTGCCTAAGAGTCAACAAGGTAACAACATGATTTGGGTGATAGTGGATCGTCGACCAAGTCATCTCACTTTGTTCCAATGAAAGATACATGGACTAAGGCACAATTGGCTATGGCCTATCGAAAGAACGTGCTTAAGTTACATGGAGTCCCTAAGGACATAGTGTCTGACAGAGATGCGAGGTTTATATCAAGGTTTTGGAAGGAGTTGCAGGAATCGTTGGGAACAGCTTTGAAGATGAGTACAAAGCATTTCATCCCGCGACGTGACGGCAGATCGAGAGAACAATCAAGACTCTTGAGGATATGTTGCGAGCGTGTGTGATGGATTTTGGTGGTAGCTGGGAGCAAAGGCTGGATTTGATAGAGTTTTCTTACAACAACGCCTACCACACCGATTGGTATGGCACCGTTTGAGGCTTTGTATGGGAGGAGATGTAGGAGTCCAATCTGTTGGGACGATAGTCCGAGGCGCAAAGTGGTTTTGGGACCAGAGATGGTGCATGAGATGGTGGAACAGATTAAGATGATCAGGGAACGGATGAGAGCAGACCCGGGATCGACAAAAGAGTTATGCAGATCTACATCGTCGGGACATAGAGTTTCGGGTTGGGGACAAGGTTCTTCTGAAAGTGTCTCCGATGCGTGGGGTTATGAGATTTGGGAAGAAAGGCAAGCTAAGTCAGAAGTTTATAGGGCCTTATGAGATCTTAGAGCGAGTTGGGGAAGTTGCTTATCGTCCGGCATTACCCATTGCGTTAGAGAGAGTGCATAATGTGTTTCATGTATCGCATCTGCGGAAGTATGTGAGTGACCCGTCACATGTGTTGGAGGCGAGAGAGCTTAGAGTGGATGAGTCTTTATCATACCTTGAGGTGCCTAAGCGGATTCTAGACCGAAAGGTTAGAAAGACTAGGAGTGGTGAGACAGTTTTGCTTAAGATCCTTTGGTCTAACCACGAGACCGAGGAAGCTACATGGGAGGCGGAGGATATCATGAAAGAGCGTTACCCTTTCCTTTTTGATCGGGTATGTATGGTTACGGGGACGTAACCTTGTTTCTTTTAGAGGGGTAGGAGATGATCGCGAGAGTTTTTAAGAGTTTTATACACCTTTTATATGTTGTGTCGGTATGTTTGTCGGGATAAGTTGGGTTAGTATCATGTTTTACGTTGTGTTTCGTTTGACCTTCGAGTCGGGAGGCTTATGGGAGTACCTTTGTTTAGTAGTGGTTTGAACTTCGGGGACGAAGTTCCTTTTAAGGAGGGAAGACTGTAATACTCCGTATTTATAAGTCTTGGGGTACTCTATCGAGTAGCCCTTACTCTGTCGAGTATGGGCAAGTTGCGAAATGAAATAGTTTCGACTGTTGGGTACTCGATCGAGTAGTGGGGTACTCGATCGAGTAGGGAGTACTCGATCGAGTACCTTGGGTACTCGATCGAGTGTCCGGTTTTTTACGGGAGTTTTCTCGGGTTTTGTTAATTATGCGATTAAGGTATTTAAACATATTCGTCATTGTTTTAATTCACTTTTACAAAACCTAAAACCCTGTTTAGAGAGAAAAAAGCGACCACTTCATCTTCCTAATCGCATTCTTAGCAATTCCGGAGTTCGGACGGTCGGTTTTTGTTGTTTTTCGGGTCGTTGGATTCCTTGCGTCGAGGGTAAGCTTTTAACATAATTTTTATAATGTTTTGTTGGGATTGATTAAACCCTAATTTAGAGATTGGGGGTTTTATGAGTAGTAAGTGATTGGTAGTCTTTATGTGTTATGTGTTAGGAGGAGGATTCGTAGAAGAGGCGTTTTGATACGTTGTGAGATACCGTCTGCTTGTTGTGCTTCCAGGTAGGATTTCCTACTCGGTATTAGTCCCATAATGGGATATTGGTGATGTCTTTGTAATTAGTTGTTTGATATGATGATTGTGATTGTGATTGTGATGGTGATTGGTTGTCTATGGTTCTCGAGATGCGTTCTCGGCTGAGTGGGGTCACTTGCGGGAGTGACTTCACGCCCTAGTTTCGCCCTTCGCGGAACCCGCCACGGAAGGGGATGTGCACATTAATGGGACAGGGTTATCGCTCGTATGATGAGCGGGGCTTAGGTGGGAACGGCTGCGGTCCCCCACTGGCAGGGCTGGTCCAGTGGACAGTCAGTATTGAGATGATGGGAGTTAGTGGTGTGTGTGACAGTTCAGCTGGCTGTTATCTTATTGTTGTTATCTATATTGATTGTGTGATTAGTACTGACCCCGGTGTTGTTTTGTAAACCTGCGGTGATCCATTCGAGGATGGTGAGCAGATATTGAGCAGGTATTGAGATGAGTACTGGGATAGCTGGGATGCCACGACATGACGATAGGAGTCTTCATTTTCGTAGCCTTAGTTTATTTTACATTTCAGTTAGAACAGTCATTTGAGAATCTTGTATCGTACTTTGGTTTGGTTTTGAGGATTGTATTTATTCATTAAACTATTTATAATAAATGTTGTTTCTGTTTTGTCTATTTGATTATCATACCTCGGGCGACCGAGATGGTGATGTCTTCATACCTGAGTGGTCCTGGTAAGGCACTTGGAGTATGGGGGTGTTACAATTTCATGCTGTGCTTAGATCGGAAGGAGTTCGAGTTGAAGGAAATATTCAGCCTTTATCAGGTACTCGATATTTCTCACGGCCACTCGAGGAGTCAGAATCGAAATGCATGGTCATGCTCGAATACGAATTCGTTTTATCAGTTAAGTTACTCTCTAGTCGGGGAAACCACTCTAGATACAGATCGATTGTAAAATACGACCTTTGCGGATCCGGATCTGCAAATTGTTTTACATTGAGTGGGAGAAATTTTAAATGAATATGAGAATCGGTTATCGCACATACACTTGTACGGACAAGTGGGAGTTTGTTGATTTGTGTCCTCCGGTTAGTGCGGATAACGTCATTGCACATACACTTGTACGGACAAGTGGGAGCTTGTTGGGGCTGGTGTCCTTTACGGTTAGTGCAAGGACTTATAAATCTCTAAAAGGATCAAAGGGTATACTTTTGTATTATAATCGGTTGGTCCACGTTTATCAATAACGGTTGGCTTGCTAGATAAGTTTGACGTTATTGTCATACAGATGGCGGTGATCAACTGGTCCCTAAAAGTCACACCTATAGGATACGTTTGAGAGATGTGACGGTATGAAAATACAGTCATGTAGATGCCAAATTTGACTAACCAGTTGATTACGAGTTATTTGACTAATAATTAGTCAAAATGTGATGTTGAGATATTTTATTTAATACGGATTAAATAATAATGGCTAAGGCGAATTAAGCAGTTAATTCGTAAATTGAATATAAGCGTTTTATATTTAATTAAATGTATATTGAATATAATTATACAATATCGTCTTTGTCGGACATGTATTAATATTTCAACTTATCCGTATTATTAGTTGATGCTTTAATAACCGATAACCGATGACGATTTATAATGAAACCGCGTCATATACATTTAGTAATTTGGATTCGGACCACGAGTTTAAATGAAGAGGAAATGGAAAAGCCCATTTCTCCTCTCCTCACTCGGTTTGGCCGAAATTAGGAGAACAAAAGGAGAGCCTCTCCTCTTTGTTAACCTAATCATAATCATTTGCAAAAGAAATTAGGGTTTTGAGAAACATTTCTCTCAAAACTTTAGATCTCACATCTAAACAAAACTCACATAACAATCCTCTCAATATTGCAAGGCAATTAGAGGATTCATTCTAGCACAAGGGCATTTCTCGGACGATCTTGGGTGCATCATTTAGGAGGAGATCTACTTTGATCTCTCATTGCCAATTTGCACTAGGACCGAAGGTTATTCCTTGATCTTTATCGTTTCATTGTTGTTTTCCGTTTATGACAATAAATTGCATATAAAATTTGCGTTATAATCCTATAATTAAAGGGTTTTATACGGATATTACCCTACAAAGTGTGTCCATGAATGAGCAACTACGATAAAATTACCAAAAGTTTATTGTTAGAAAGTGACTATTTTAGTGATTAAATTTTTATATCATTAAATAAGTCACTTTTTATTATAAAATGTTTTTTAACATTTTTCTCCTATTAGGGTAAGATTATTGGTAATCTTGAGACCAGATTTTGGCAAGTCTAAAAACAAGACTCACTCAAAACTACCAATAATCTACCAAAGTCTTAACAAGTCTTAAGTTGAGTTTTGGAAATCCAAGAATCAACTTAATACTTTGAGTTAGTCTTGACCTTACTTTCAAAGTAAATTATCTAATGAATGGATCTCATGTGTCATTTTTTTTGTTCTTTTTTTTAGTTTGTAAAAAGAAGAAGTGAAATGGAAAAGTAGAGTCTAATGTGAGTTTGGTTAAAATGTATGGAGTTTGAGGTGAGTCTCAGCTGAGTGTGATAAATAAAGAAATAATAAAAGTTAGTGAAAAATTGATGTAACAAAGCCTTAAAACCTTGGTGAATCTCACCATTAATCATGCCCATAAATTAAAGACCGTTTGAAGTAAGAATGTGGGTAGACTAGACAAAATCAACCCGGCCCGAAAAGGCTGACTAGAGACCCGAAATCGACCTAAACTGCCGCACCCGAATGACACCCAAAACCCAAATTGACCCGACCCGAAAATAACCTGAGCTTTTATAGACCCGTAACAAACCCGACCCGAAACTACTCAATCCGAAAATGACCCGACAAATCATAACTTTAATTGACCCCAAGAGACTTGAAATGCCTCTGATGGGGCATATTCTGCACCGCTGACCAAGTCAACACACTGAGCAAGGTCAAAGATATCCACAGCAAGTCAACGACTTAGACTGCCTAGCCGATGCAGCCCTTCGGCCTGCTAGCCAGGGTATCGGCATGGCAACCCGCCAGCCGGGGCACATATCCGCGTACTCACATCCAAGACCCTCGGCCGGCCTGCCGTAGGTCCATCGGCCGAGGGTAGAACGGTCTTTCCACCTGATAAGCCACTTGGCCACTTGGCCACTACGTGACAAAAGGTGAAAGCCTATAAATACTCCTCAACCTTCATTGAGGAAAGGATCCCACAACTTAACCTAAATACACTATTCATCTGGTAATATCTCCCTTATCTCTCTACAATACATATCTAGCCAAGTAACACAACTTAATCCTTTGAGTTTACTGACTTGAGCGTCGGAGTGAGTACGCTTGGCACAAAGCCAAGCCCTCAGTTCGTTCATTGTTGCAGGAGAGGCCGAGAGGAACGATAAGGACAAGAAGAATCCAACCAAAGACATTACTCTACAAGCCACGGGTGGTAACGATACTTGCTCTGGAATTACACCCGGAACAATTGGCGCCGTCTGTGGGGAAAAGACACTAGAAGCTAGTCACATTCATTCCCAAACAAAAAAAAACCCAACAAAAACCCACCCAAAAAGCTAAGAAAATGTCGAAACAACAAGATGCGTCAGACCGATTTAAACCGCATTTTACCAAGATGATACTTTCAACAGTTCGGAGTCATACAGCCCTCCACCGGCGGTGTAGTCCAACCGGAGTTCGGGATGCCATCGATACCCGACACGCCGCTGCCAGCCAACCAGGTCACCATCATGGGACATGTGGTTGACATAGCAAAACTGAAAATGCTCCTAGACCTAATTAGTAGTACGCCTGCTCACACTGTCACGCCGACAAGAGCGGCGGAAACTGTCCGGGAGACCAGGGCCCAAAATGTGACTCCGAGAAATTTGAACGGAGCACTAGGAGAAGCTGACCCAGCCAAGTCGCCGGGGGAGCCCAAAGTGGGCGCGGTAGACCTAAGTCCTTCCCGCACTCGTGGGAGGACAGCGTCCCCGCCGCACGAACGAGGTTCACCCGAAGGAGCGGAGGAGTCCGACTCGGCAGAGTTGGAGAAGAAGTCCGAGTCGAAGAAGGAGCCCCTCCCGCTACGGGGGAGGAGCCGAGTTAGGGACGCAAGGAGCCGATCGCCGCGTGTCGTTCGACACATGGTCAGGCAGCCCCTTAACGCCTACGTCCTAGAAGTCCCGGTGCCAAATAAGCTCAAGCTGCCACCCCTGTCATACAAGGGGGATGGTGATCCAGTCGACCACGCTGAGGCCTTCGAGTCTTACATGTCGGTATGGGAGCAGCCCGACGAGGTCTGGTGCCGAATTTTCCCAACAACTTTGCATGGGATGGCTCAGAGCTGGTACAAAGGGCTTCCTGATGGCTCGGTGTACTATTACGCCGACCTGAAGGGCGCTTTCCTAGCCCAGTACTCCTGCAATAAGAGAAGGGCCGTAGAGACGTCTGACCTCCTGACTATCAGACAGGAGGGGGGCGAGTCTCTCCGGAGCTATGTGAAGAGGTTCGATGGAAAGGTCCAGCAGATTCGAGAAATTAACCCCGAGCTGGCGGCCTTCGCACTGATGAAGGGCCTCCCAAGGGGAGCCTTAAAAAACGAGCTCATCAAGAGCGGAGGCCTGGGCCTGGACGCCGCCAGAAAGTTGGCCGACCAAGCCATCAAAGTGGAAGACTACCACAAGACCTGGGAAGATCCCCGCGAAGCCGAGCAATCAGAAAAGAAGAGTCACAGGCAGGACAGTCAGGACGAAGGACGCCGCGACAACAACGGCTCGCGGTCCGACAGTCGACGCCGTGAGAATAACAGATCACGATCGGACAGATCCGACCGGAAGCAAGACTCGGCAGGTGCCGGGTGGAATTCAGGAACGTACCACCAGAGGCGGTATAGTGAAAAAACCCCTCTCGTCGTATCAGCCGCCGAAGTCTTCGCCCTGAGCAAAAACGAGGGCCAGAAGTGGGAGAGACCCCCCAAGCCAAAAAGTGACGGTGACACGAGCCAGTACTGTGAGTACCACGGCCACACCGGCCATTTAACCAACGACTGCCGCCACCTGAAGAATGCTATAGAGGAGCTGATCCTAAGGAAGGAAGCCTCGGCAAGTACGTTGCAAAAGGCCAAAAGACCGACGCCGATATTCGGATAGGAAGTCCGTCTTCGAACGGATAGGCGTGATTCATGTTGTCATCGGGGGCAACGAGAACGGAGGGTCCGCTCATGGGCACAAGCGGCACCTAAACGAGCTATATCAGGCCATCAACTTTGTGCCCAACTCGAGGATCCCCTCTGCAAGCATCCCCGATATAACTATCGGAAGAAAAGACTACGAAGGGGTCATCGCCCCTCACAGCGACCCACTTGTAGTCAATTTGGACATATCCAACCACCTGGTCAAGAGGTGCCTGATTGACACAGGTGCATACACGAACATCATGTTTAGAGAGTGCTTTCTCGGCCTCGGCCTGAAGATCAAGGACTTAAGCCCCTGCACCAACCCCCTATACAGCTTCTCTGGGGCCGGGCTGGTACCGCTGGGATCAATTAAACTCCCAGTGACGTTCGGCGAGAAGAACGCGGCTAAAAACATCCTAGCTGAGTTCGTCGTCATTGACGGCTCGTCCGCCTACAACGTTCTCATAGGCCGAGTCACCCTGAGCGAGGCTGACGCAGTGATGTCCATCCGGGCCCTAACACTGATGTATGTCTCGGACCGGGGGGAAGCGCATAAGCTCGTCTCCAAAGACGAGAAGGATGAGGTGGTCAACGTCCAGATAGCTGCCCGAGGTTGCAACATGCAATCCCTCAAAGAGGCGAAGAAGTCCGAAAAAGGAAAAAGCCCGTCCTTACAAAGCGGGGAGGCGACCTCATGGATACGACTAGTGGCTGATTGGGGGGGGATGTGCCTGGGATGAGCCGTTAGGGCATTGGTAATCTTGTAAAATTTATGTAGCTACGGAGGTGTCCAAGATAGCTGTGGACACCCCAACGCATGTTTTTACCTAGTGAAAAACCACCCGCGCCTTCCATCAAAACAAAATTTTCCCATCAGTTATTTATCAAGAAATAGACGCCGGCTCACACTGTCATACCGACAAGAGCGGCGGTCTATATCAAGAAACAGACGCCGGCTCACACTGTCATACCGACAAGAGCGGCAGTCTCCATCAAGAGTCTAGCGCCGTCGCAGTCACCCCAAGTAGTAGACGCCACGGCAGTCACCCCAAGAGGTTTGATGCCGTCGCAGTCACTCCAAGTGGTAGACGCCACGTAACACGCTATCGAGAAACAGACGCCGGCTCACACTGTCATACGGACAAGAGCCCATCAAGAGTCCAGCGCCGTCGCAGTCACCCCAAGTAGTAGACGCCACGGCAGTCACCCCAAGAGGTTTGATGCCGTCGCAGTCACTCCAAGTGGTAGACGCCACGTAACACGCTATCGAGAAATGGACGCCGGCTCACACGCTCATACCGACAAGAGCGGCAGTCTCCATCAAGAGTCTAGCGCCGTCGCAGTCACCCCAAGTAGTAGACGCCACGGCAGTCACCCCAAGAGGTTTGATGCCGTCGCAGTCACTCCAAGTGGTAGACGCCACGTAACACGCTATCGAGAAATGGACGCCGGCTCACACTGTCATACCGACAAGAGCTAGCCTCCATCAAGAGTCTAGCGCCGTCGCAGCCACCCCAAGTAGTAGACGCCACGGCAGTCACCCCAAGAGGTTTGATGCCGTCGCGCATCACTCCAAGTGGTATACGCCACGTAACACGCTATCGAGAAACGACGCCGCCACACCGTCATACCGACAAGAGCGGCAGTCTCCATCAAGAGTCTAGCGCCGTCGCAGTCACCCCAAGTAGTAGACGCCACGGCAGTCACCCCAAGAGGTTTGATGCCGTCAGCCACCCAAGTGGTAGACGCCACGTAACACGCTATCGAGAAAGACGCCGGCCACACCGGGCCATACCGACAAGAGCTAGTCTCCATCAAGAGTCTAGCGCCGTCGCAGTCACCCAAGTAGTAGACGCCACTAGCCACCCCAAGAGGTTTGATGCCGTCGCAGTCACTCCAAGTGGTAGACGCCACGTAACACGCTATCGAGAAACAGACGCGCCATCGTCATACCGACAAGAGCGGCGGTCTCCATCAAGAGTCTAGCGCGTCGCAGTCACCCCAAGTAGTAGACGCCACGGCGATCACCCCAAGAGGTTTGATGCCGTCGCAGATCACTCCAAGTGGTAGACGCCACGTAACACGCTATCGAGAAATGGACGCCGGCTCACACTGTCAACCCGACAAGAGCGGCAGTCACCCTCGTAAGGCGGATACCACGACAGTAGCGGTCATCGCACACTACACTCGCAAAAACAGACGAAGTGTCTTGGAAGCGTTGAAACACAGTTGAGATACGCACTCTAAAACGGCCCCAGCCAAGCCAATCCAAAAAAAAAAAAAAAAAAAAAAAAAAAAAAAAAAGAGGGGACTCAATTAGGAATACAGGAAGACAACTCTGACGAAGATGGGACAAAGACCTCGACCACGCCGAGGGCGAGGGAAACGAATTATTATTAGAAGTTACAAAATTACAAGTGAAAAGAATACAGACGACGGCCGTCCCCATAGGGACACGCCGAAACATAATCTACCGAGGTTGTACAAAAAGAGGCAAAAAACTAGCGCTATGTTCATGTATCAAGAGACAGCGGGGAGGAAGGGCTGAGTAATTGGCCCCCGGACAGCTGAAGCAGATCTGCTGTAAACTTGTTCTCATCAAGCAGCACGTGGTAGCATGTGAGGAGTCAAACAGTCTCTTTGTAAACTTGTTCTCATCAAGCCGCATCTTCTTCGGCGAGCAACCCAAAGGCTTTTCTAGCGGCCTCGGCCTTGGCCTCGGCATCCTCACGCCCTCATCCTTTCGGCTTCTTCTTTAGCTACCCTAGCCTTCTCAGCAAGAGCCGCCTTTTCCGCGGCCGCCTCCCTCTCCATCTTCGCCTTCACCGCCTCCTTGGCCTTCTCCGCCGCGGCATTCACCTTAGCCTCAAGCTTGTCATCAAGCAAAGACGTCGAACCCGCCCCACGGGAAGGAACCATCAAGAGGGAAAAGCTCCCCGATAACTTCCCTAACAGCATCTTCGGCCAAATCCGGAACTCGGCGCACGGCTTGGGAAGGGTCGGTTTGCGCATCTCGATGTCCGCCCCCTTTTGCTTGATGATGGCATCTCTCGCCCGAACCACCTCCGCCCGAGCCTTAAACAGGTCCGGGACTCGTTCCTCGCTGAGGTAGAGGTCGGCGCGCCCCCGAGCGAGCTCACATTTCCTCTCAGATTCGCGCCTTCGGCGGCCGCAGCCTCGGCTTTAGCCCTCTCGAAGGACCTCCTTTTCGGCGTCCTCCCCGAGTTTTCTCCGCCAAGAGCGCCTTCTCGCCTTCTTCCCTAAGCCTCTCGCTCATTGAGGAGACCCAACTTCGCCGATGCGACCCACCGCTTAGTGGCATTACGCTCATGAACGGCCCGAGCCACGGCCTTCTCTTGCTCCCCGAGACGAGCAACGGTAGCCACGTTCCACCTCGCCGCCTCCCTAATAAGCTTCGTACCCTCCTCTATAAGCTCGGAGACGGAAGCCTTCTGGGATGAAGGGACGGTGGTGGCAAACCGGCCACTAGCCCGCGGGCCGGGAGACGAAAGCCTTCGGGATGAAGGGTTGACGGTGGTGCCTTGACCACCAACCTGTGCGGAGGACCCCACCGCCGCCGCCTAACGTGAGCAATAGCCGATGCGGGCCGTCTGCGAAATTCGGTTAAAACATCGTATCGTATCGACCCATCGAAATACCTAGTGGCACTACCTGAATTTAAGCCACGAGCTAGATAGGTACCATGTTTGGCCTTCTTGGACCGGGAGAAGGCACTTCCTTGCCGGCGGTAGAAGTCGTCCCTTTCCTCTTACGGATAAGGGGAGATCCCTCTGCGTCAGAATCCCCCTCATCGGGAATCTCAACAATCTCCATCTTTTTAAGGGAGGGGATGGGAGTTGAAACCGGTGTCGACGCCGTTGCCACCAAGGGCCTTGTTTTCCGCGTCCGACGCACCACGCCGCTAACAACCCTCGCCTGCGCCTCCTCTTTGCTCAAGACCTTCAGCCGCTGTTCCATGAGATCGTTCGGCGACATCCTGCGGTCATGGGCTGCAGCCTTGGGATGCAAGTCAGCAACGGTTTTATCTTTGTGCAGCCCCATTCTCCGAAGAAGATCCTCAGATAGGTCCGGTCCAAAGTGGTCTACGAAAGAAACAAAGCAAGAGTCAAGAAGAAGAAATGAATCGAAATTCGAAGACAAAGAAACATTGAGAGCGGCGGAGGGCCTCACACCGACCCCACTCACCCCGTGCTAGGGCCGGTATGAGGCCGACATAGCAAAGCGGCTCATCCTGAAGAATGATCTGCGTCGGGGGAATCCATCTTTTCGGCATCCCACGCTTGTCCACCTCAAAGAGCCTCATTGCCAGCCTCTCATCCTCCGTAAGAGGGACCCTGCTAGCATCCATTTTAAGATGCTTCCGAGTGACCCATCTGTCATGCTCCGCCCTAGTCTCACACCGCAAATTAACTGGTCTTTGGAAGGAACGGGGCAGCGGATAGTCATTCGGCACTTTAACATACACCCACCGACCTTGCCAGTCCTTGCAAGAAGAAGGTTTGTCAGCAGAGACATAACCCTGCTCCGTCTGAACACTGTACCATCCAACACGGCCAGAAAGTGACGGTTTGAGATGATGAAGCCGGCGGAATAAATCCACCGTCGGAGCCTCTCCCTTAAAAAGACAAAGCCAGACAAAACCAATTATGGTCCTCATGGCCAGCGGGTGCAGTTGGGCAACAGCAACGTTCATGGCTCTAATTATGGCCACAACGTACCCATTCAGCGGGAACCGGAGCCCGTACTCCAAATGTCGGAGGTATACGCCAGTACAGCCCGACGGAGGACAACATACGGCCTGACCCTCCTCAGGGATAACAATTTCGTACCCCCTACCAAAGGAAAAATGATCCTCGAGAAGTTTCCCGCCGGAGCAACGGGCAAGCTTACGGGACCAAGCACGATCAAGGTGGATCTTACAGACATAGCCGTGATCCATGACGTACTGTCTCCCCTCACTAGGACGAGACCTTTCCGCATCATCACCAAAATCATCACCAAGATCACCAAAAGAGTCAGAATCCTCCCATTCCTCCAGAATTTGAGGATCAACTTCAGGAGAAGGAGACCTAGGGCCCCCCGACGCAGGTTTACTAGGTCCAGCATCAGCAGAAGACATGATTCACAAAAATTACTAGCAAGAAAAAAATAAAAGTTTGTTTGTTTACCTTAAAGAAAAACACTCACGGATCAAATCTTAGAAGATTAAGAAGACAAAGACAACCCTTGAAAGTTTGGAGAGATGAAGATTTTAGAGAGAAATTTTCGAAAATAAAATGGAGGCCAAAATCACGGAATAACTACCCTATTTATAGAGAAAAGCCCATGAAGAAGGACCAATCGGGCACGACCCATGAAGCGTCAACCAATCGGCGAACACACACGTGTCGGGCATGCAACCGCGGAATGTCAATCGTCGCACGGTTGAATGTCAATCAATGCAACGGTGACCAAACGTCTTCAACACGCCTATTCACATCTCTTCGACTGTTCATCTCCCTCAAACAAATTCCTAGGTATCTAGTCTCCGCCGGCTACCGATCAACCAAGCCGGGAAGCACTACGGGGCAATCCAAATCAACCTAAGCACTCTCTCCCTGGTCTCGGCCAGCGTCATGTTCTTTTCCACATCGGATACCCTTTACGCATCCATGTGGAGGGGGGATATGGTATATGGAGCGGCCTAGCAAGAGCCACGATGGTACACAAGAAGACACCGATACAGATATTTTCGAAATTTACTCTGCAGAATATACGCTCGGCATACATCGGAGCCCATACCACGGCATAGACTACGCTGGGGGCAAATTGATGGGGCATATTTGACCAAGTCAACACACCGAGCAAGGTCAAAGATATCCACAAAGAAGTCAACGACTTAGATCGCTTAGCCGTCGACCCTTCTACGCTAGCTGGGGGTATCGGCATGGCAACCCGCCACCGGGGCACATATCCGCGTACTCACATCCAAGACCCTCCTACGGCCGCCGTAGGTCCATCGGCCGAGGGTAGAACGGTCTTTCCACCTGATAAGCCACTTGGCCACTTGGCCACTACGTGACAAAAGGTGAAAGCCTATAAATACTCCTCAACCTTCATTGAGGAAAGGATCCCACAACTTAACCTAAATACACTATTCATCTGGTAATATCTCCCTTATCTCTCTACAATACATATCTAGCCAAGTAACACAACTTAATCCTTTGAGTTTACTGACTTGAGCGTCGGAGTGAGTACGCTTGGCACAAAGCCAAGCCCTCGCCTCGTTCATTGTTGCGAGCAGAGAGGCCGAGAGGAACGATAAGGACAAGAAGAATCCAACCAAAGACATTACTCTACAAGCCACGGGTGGTAACGATACTTGCTCTGGAATTACACCCGGAACAGCCTCTTTTTCTCTTAATCATTGACCCGAAAATGACCCGATCCGCGTGACCCGAAACAGACCCGACCAACAAACCCGAAACAGACCCGTAAACCCCAAATGACCCCACCCAACCCGGAAATTTGAGAAACCGAATGACCCGATCTAAACCCGGGTTGACCCGATTTGCCGAGTCTAAATTATTATTAGTCCGTCTTGCTTCAGACCGTAAGTTTCGTCTGAAACAATAAAACCTCTCACAAGTGTGAAGCACATGGGTGGTGGGACACCCCCATGTGCTTTCCCACTCACTCCCTAAATGGGTTTTTTGTGAGAGAAAATGGTATCCGTCTTACTATTTCAAACAGATCTTGATGTCTGAAATAAGAATTTGTGAATTATTATTTATGTGGGTATTAATATTGCCATAGGCTTTGCTGTTTGCCCACGAGAGTTAGCAATTGGGAATTGGGATCTAGATAGTCAAAGAAAAAGTAATTAAAAATAGAACAAAAAAATGCTAAATTTTGTGCATTGCTTTGTCTAATTCTTTTCCATCTCTCACTACTATTCTCTTTTGCCTCCTACTATTATTACCTCAACAAAGAGGGAAAATCCCAGGCAGTCCAAAAAATTAAAAAAAATTCCTTCTAAAATACTTGTTTAATTTATTGAGCTGTATTTTATGTATTGAAATCTCTTCAACAGTCCCAAGAAAGTTTGCTTCTTTCCTATTATCTACAACTGTGAAAGATTTGTAAGTTGCCATTTTGGTTTAACTGGTTTTCTGGGTTTTGTAGGTTTAATTTGTCAAATTTGCATGTTAGTTGAATTAAAGGTCACTTTTTTGATGCTTTTGGAATATATGAGATCTGAATTTCAGTGGGTATTTGTTAGAATTTGATATGGGATTGTGTTTTGTGTTTAATTTTGATAATTTTTGATTTTAGGGTTTTAAATAAAATGATTGGGGATTTGAGTTCAAGTTTACCCTTTTGATTGATTTAGTTAATTATAAAAGTTTGTGGTGAAATGGGAGGAAAAGGGGTTGGTTTGAATGAGGAGGATAATGCAATGATTGCCTCAATATTGGGTACTAGAGCTTGTGATTATTTGGTGGCAAATCCTCATATGGCTGAAACTTTATTGGTCAGTGCTGAAAATAGTGAAAACATTCATAATAAGTTAGCAGATCTTGTTGAGAGGCCGAATACCGCAAATTTTAGCTGGAATTACGGCTTTTTCTGGCAGATTTCGCGGTCTAAGGCAGGGGAATTGATTTTGAGTTGGGGTGATGGGTACTGTAGGGAGCCAAATGAAGGAGAAGAATCAGAAGCTACCCGGTTTATGAAATACCGGGTTGAGGACGAAGGTCAACAGAAAATTAGAAAGAGGGTACTTCAGAAATTGAATACATTGTTTGGAGGTTCTGATGATGATAATTTAGCCTTGAAATTGGATAGGGTTACTGATATGGAGATGTTCTTTTTGGTGTCTATGTATTTCTCGTTTCCTGAGGGTAAAGGCGGTCCAGGGAGATGTTTTGCCTCAGGGAATCATGTTTGGGAGTCGGATTTGTTGGGTTCCAAGTCTGATTATTGTGTTCGAGCGTTTTTGGCAAAGTCTGCTTTTATTCGGACTGTGGTTTTGATTCCGATGGAGTTTGGAGTTGTTGAATTGGGGTCTGTGAGACCCATGGTGGAGAATCCTGATCTATTGAGAGCATTGAAATTTGCCTTTTCGTCTGCATCTTTGTTTATTCGAGCTAAACCACCACCTCAAGTTTTGCCTCTTTTAACCCCAAAGATCGAGATAGATGATCCTGCTCCTCCTGTTGCTTCCAGTCGTGGTCTTTCTAATGTAACTGTTTCAGCACCTTTTGCATCAGTAGCTGCTCATTCACCGATGCCAGCTAGAATACCTTCTTACATGTCGGTACAGTCTACAGTACCTGCTCACTTGTCGGTTCCATCGCCAACACCGGCTCAAGTTTCGGTACCATTCCCAACACCTTCTCATTCATCAATGCCAGCTCGAGTATCTCTTCATAGATCACTACAATCCCCTACAATTTCTCATTCATCAATTCCAGCTCGAGTACATCATCAAGGGTCAGTACAATCCGCTACAACTTCTCATTTATCAATGCCAGCTCGAGTACATCAAGGGTCAGTACAATCTGCTACAACTTCTCATTCATCAATGCCAGCTCAAGTACCTCTTCAAGGGTCGGTACATTCCGCTACAACTTCTCATTCATCAATGCCAGCTCGAGTACATCAAGGGTTAGTACAATCTCCTACAACTTCTCATTCATCAATGGCAGCTCAAGTACCTCTTCAAGGGTCAATACAGTCCGCTACAACTTCTCATTCATCAATGCCAGCTCGAGTACATCATCAAGGGTCAGTACAATCCGTTACAACTTCTCATTCAGCAATGCCAGCTCAAGTACCTCTTCAAGGGTCAGTACAATCCCCTACAACTTCTCATTCATCAATGCCAGCTCGATTACCTCTTCAAGGGTCTGTACAATCGCCTACAAACTCTCATTCATCAATGCCAGCTCGAGTGCCTCTTCAAGGGTCAGTACAATCCCCTACAACTTCTCATTCATCAATGCCAGCCCGAGTACCTCTTCAAGGGTCAGTACAATCCCCCACAAGGTCTCATTCATCAATGCCAGCTCGAGTACAAGATTATGGGTCGGCTCCATGTCAATTACCAGCTCACAGGTCAGCACCATCCTCGGTACTTGGTCATGGTTCGGCTCCATCCTCAGTGCTTGCTCATGGTTCAGCTCCATCCTCAGTACTCAGTCATGGGTCGGTACCATCCTCAAAACCTGCTTTTTCTTCATTAACAGCACCACCTGCTCCAACAGCTGACCCTTTCGCAAATTTGAGATTTGCTAATAAAGTAGACGGGTTCCCAAAATTATTTGGACAGAATCTGAACACATCAGAGCGGCCTCAATTCAGGGAGAAACTTGCTGTAAGAAAGGTGGAAGATAGAACTTGGGATCCTCATGCAAATGGAACCAAGGTTGCTTGTACCACTCAAAGCGCAATAAATGGCCTACATAACCCTAGTTGGACAGGCATTCCCGGCGTAAACAATGCAACTTCCTCAGAGATTTATAGCCCTCATAACTATAGTCCTCAGAACTCGAGGCTGCAAGATTTCGTGAATGGTATTCGTAGTGAATACCGTCACAACCTATCACAATCCCAATCTCAATCCCACCAAGAAAAGCCAGCTCGAATGGAGATTGATTTTACGGGCGCAGCATCAGGGCCTACCGTGATTTCTCAAGCTGGCAGTGGGGATTCTGAACACTCTGACATGGGGTCTGGCAGAGAATTTGGCATGTCAGATGATTCAAAACCACGGAAAAGGGGACGGAAACCTGCAAATGGCCGAGAGGAAGCACTTAATCACGTTGAGGCCGAAAGACAAAGAAGAGAGAAGCTTAATCAAAGGTTTTATGCATTGCGGGCCGTTGTGCCCAACATTTCTAGGATGGACAAAGCCTCTTTACTTGGAGATGCTGTCTCTTATATTACTGAGTTGCAGAAAAGGCTCAAAGACTTGGAAACAGAACAGGAGAGAAACAGCGCCACGTCACAAGAGGCTATATCACTTGCTGATACAGAAGAACAATCTCAGGCCCCGGTTGCTGATGTAGAAATCCAGGCAATCAACGATGAGCTGGTCGTGAGAGTGAGCTGTCCCCTTGATTTACACCCTGTAGCGCAAGTCATCCAGGCGTTCAAGGACGAAGAGATCACAGTTCTCGATTCAAAGCTCGCTGCAGGTACTGACACCGTATTTCATACCTTTGTGATCAAGTCTAAACGTTCCGAACAATTGTCAAAGGAAAAACTAATGGCAGCATTATCAAATGAATCTAAGCTCTTCCAAACCCCCTCATCAAATGGGGGATAGAAGCTCTAGTTTATTATCTCATGTAGCAAGTGTAATTTGGTAGTAAAGTACCTAGAGTAAAAAATATCCATTTTATAACTTCTGCAGATATTTAATGTTGCAGCAAGAGTTTAGAGAAATAGATGGTGCAAAAAGGTGGCCAATAGAAATAGAATATTAGACAATTGACAGTAGCAGAAGCACAAAATTTGTTGTATTTTGTTCATATGTATACATATTGTCATAAGCAACTATTTTGAACTCCAGTTTTGCTGAGCTTTGCTTTTGTTATGTGCAAGTCGTGTCTCTTGGAGGCGAAATTTTCAAATACGACTGTTATACGACATACCCAGTAGAAATGTCGTGTAGTTTATGCAGTTTATTTATTAGGAGTACTACCTTTAGACGATAAAAGTAAGTCATTATAAAAAACCATATTGTATATAACCGTCTTACATAAAGCCTCTTTTAACTTTCTGTTTGGTTGTAACTGTCAGATTACATTCTAATATTAAATGAAGTACTTTTAAGTTTTAATTGACTGTCGGCAAAAGTTTATTGAAAAGAGACACGTTTAATGAAACAGGCACACAGCATAGTACATGAACCATACAAATCTTAGCTGCAGTTTGTGGTAACTGGTAAATGGCATCATATGATCCAGTACGGCAGTTATCGTACAACATTTAGGTACTATAACTGCTCTTGGCCAACATTGTCTGGCGTTAGCTCATTCACGGGTCACATTCATAATCTATATTTGAAATGTTGGAAGGCAACAACATAAAAATTACCGTAATGACTTCCGTAGTAACCAAGTCGGAGCTAACCAATGTTTGTGGTTTGAGTCGTAAATATTTATTGTCAATGGGTCTACATAGGCTAGATTATATTTTCAACTGCATGGTAACCAAGTCGCACGTACGCGCTACCGTACTACTGGTTTGAAACCATTTTTTTTAATTGAAGTTGGAATTTAAAAGTAAATAAGTCAATTTTAATGTTGCATAGGGTAAAGTAATAACTTTGGTCTATGGAATATTCTTTACTTTCAAGTTTCAAATGCTACTAGGCACTAGACACCTTTTGGGTTGATTTTATGAATTATAAAATTAAAAAAAAAAACAATAAGTCTCCCTTGTGACCGTCTCAAATAAGAGACGGCCAAATGTGACCACTTTTTGATAAAATGTAACCACTCATAAACTGTTCATAAAATGTTACCTATGAAAAAATAGTCACATTTTCTCATAAAATGGTCACATTTGGCCCGTCTCTTATTTGAGACGAACAGTACCCGTCGCAAATAAGAATTTGCGAAAAAAAAAAAAAAACGATTCTGCATTGACCTATTGTTTGTGAATAGTTTTTGGCAAAACCCAAGCTATTTTTATTTACACAATTTGTAAAAAAAAAGGTTCTTTTTTAGTATATTACTAGTTTAGGACAATTTGTAAAAAAAAGGTTCTTTTTTAGTATATTACTAGTTTAGGATCGTGCAACTTTGCACGGGCGTGTATAGATTGTATATATATATAATTTTTCGTAAATTCTTAGATTTACAACATTATTTTGGTTTCTTATTTGAGGTAATTGATTTCTCATATGTTACATGGAAATTATATACTTGACAATTACATTTACAAATAAAACACAAAATCTCATTATAGACGGCAATTATCCATCTATAACTAAAGACGAGCCAAGTAACATACAATATTACGCATAAGACAAACAACAACCTTGCATGGTGGGCCCCAAAGATATCACCACTTTAAGGGTATTTGACCCGTCTCTTGCTATAGACGGATATATCCGTCTATAGCAAGCCTTGCTGCAAATAAAATACTTCTATAACAGTATAATCTACTTATTTAAATTATAATGTTAAATTTTTTTTTCCAAAATAACATTAGTATTAAGAGAGTATTAATTGTAAAAACATAGTTACACTCTTGTTGGATATCATGCTTACACCCGTCGTATCTCATATCTTTGATTAGAGCATGCATATGCCGACGTGTTTACGCCTATGTTAAAGCATGTTAATAATTTCAAATATCGGCAAATTATACCATATAGGATAAGTTTTGAAATGTTTGCACAAAAATTAACATTGAAATGAGGACAAAATAAAAAGTAGAATTACGAATTAAGTCAAACAATATCAGTTAACGTATACACTTGAAAACTTGGCATAAAAGGAAAGAACGCTTATAAGTAGGGCTGAGCATCGGCCCAAGACCGGACCAGACCAAACCGGACCGGACCGAAAATAAAATTTTTGTGGACCGAAGACCGGACCTAAAACTTTCGGTCTTGGACCGGACCAAACCCGAAATATTCGGTCTGGTCCGGTCTTAGACCGAAATGGACTTAGAACTAATTCTTTCACTATTTCGTGTATGATAATTACATTTAAGTTTCACTAAATTAAATGTCGATGAATAATTAGATGATTGTTTTTGAGAAAAAAATACTCAATATTAATTTATAACTAGGTAGTATCCCGCGCTTCGCGCGGCTTGTTTTAAATTTAATTATTATAATTGAAGAAAAATAACATAATTTATATATGACCTTTAATATTTTTACTTATAAGTAAAAATAAATTAATTTTTCTCAAATTTAAATTTTTTAGGTTTATTTTCAATATTTTAAAATAAAATACATACAATTTTAATTAAAATTAATAAGTGATAGGTTATTATGCTGATCAAAATTTTATAAATTATTTTGTGACTGATCAAGTATCATATTAATTAAAATAATTTTTTTTTGAATAATGCAACAATCAACATTAAGTTCTCAAATTCTATCATTTCACAATACGTACGTTCCTAATCAATTAATATTTGTTCAAAATGATCTATATATATATATATATATAGAGTCAAGTTCAAATGAGTCCACCTAAATATTTGAGTCCCTAAGTCCTAATGTAAGTCATTGATCTTCTAAGATTGATTGTTGAGATTTAAAACTTCTAAACAATTTTTTGAATGAAACTTTAATGTTTTATCAGTGAAACTTTAACTTGCGAATGAAACTTTATTTCTTTATGATTGTAACTTTAATTTTTAAAGTTATTTTGTAAATAAAAATAAAAATTTATGTATTTTTAAATATAATTTTAAAGTTTTACGAGTGAAACTTTAATGCTTAAAAGTATAACTTTAATTTTTTTTAGGCCATTTTTAATATAAAAATTGAATTTATGAAATTATATAATTATAACTAATATTTTTTTTATTTAACTGATTTTTGACTATAACTTTAATGAAATATAAGTGTAACTTTAATAATTAAAAATAAAACTTTAATTTTTTTAAAACCATTTTTAATAAAAGAAATAGAATTTAGGGAATAATTTTTATTTCACTAATTTATGAATGAAATTTTAATGTTAAACTAGTGAAATTTTAATGGTATCTAGTGAAACTTTAGTTTTTTTTGTCCATTTTCAATATCAAACTTTAAATTTCACTAGTTTATGAATGAAACTTTAATGTTAAACGAGTGAAACTTTATGATTTTACAGGCCATTTCCAATATAAAATTTGTATTTATATAATTGATCCACCACACAATAACCACCGCCGCCGCCAATTATTAACAACCACCACCTCCTTTGTCGCCCATCTGACACACAACTATCTTCACGAAACACCACTAACGCACACCACGACCCCTGCAATCACCACCACACGGCCACCAGATCTGAATTGAAAAAAAAAAAAAAAAAGAGAGAGAAACGACAAGGCCGACAACAACGACACCAACACGAAACCAACAACACGCAACCACCAGATCTAAAAAAAAGGAGAAAGGGGAAGGAGGGGCGGCTGAGGAGAGGGAGACGACAACCACCACCACCACTACCCACAACAACAACCAACCCCTAAAAATTCACATCTGAAATGAAAAAAAAAAATAAAAAAATCTAACAAACATCTAACCCGACACCACCACGACCCGCCACCACACCAAAAAAAAAAAAGAAAAAAAAAAGAGAAAGGATATGGGAGAGAGGCGGCAGCCTTCAACAACCGCCACCCGACCTACCACCAACACCCACCACAACACCACCACCCCCGCGAAATAGATCTTTAAATTAAAAAAAAAGAGGCGGCTCCACCTAACAACCACCACGATAACATCCAACAAAAAAAACAAAAGAGAAAGGCGGCAACAATCGCGACAACTCAACACCAAAAAGAAAAAAAGGGGGAAAGAAGAGGCATCGGTGGTCCCAGGCGAGAGGGGCGGCAGCAGCAGACGGTGGTCGTGGCAGTGGTGGCATAGGCAGATGGTGATGGTGGTGGCGGCGTGAGGTCGTGCGTGATGGTGTTAGGGTGGCTGTGTGGTGGATATGGCGGTTGTTGTATGGAGCAGTGGGGGTTAAGAGAGTTGGGTGGTGGTGGTTAGAGAGAGAAGTGAGAATGAGGGAGGCAGTATGAAAAAATGAAATGGGATGTAGGGTTTGATTAGGGTTTCTTTGTTTTTATATGTCAACTTTTTATTTTGTTTTAATCTTAGCCCTTCATTTATTTTGATCCAAAGGCTTAGAATAGGACTCATGGACTCATCTAATCTAAGTGGACTCACTTGAACCTAATTCTATATATATATATATATATATATATATATATATATATATATATATATAAAACTGGGTTGAAGCGCTGTGGATGCGACACGTGTCAACCCAGCATTAAATACAACTATTAATTACAGCTGAACATTAAATATAAATATAATAAATGCTACATAAATATCAGCAAAATATTAATTAGAGTTTAATAAATATATTATAAAATACATATAACAATTACGGTGATTTGATTTTAAATATATATATATATATATATATATATATATATATATATATATATATATATATAGAGAGAGAGAGAGAGAGAGAGAGAGAGAGTCGGGATCCGGTGAGAACTCCTATATAATTGAGGATTGCGGATTAATAACAGCCGTCGGATCAAACAAATTAAAAGCTCAGATTTCACGGATTAAAACAAATAAGCCTCAGAGATAGTGACATGTGGATAAGGAAAAAAAAACTCACAGTCAAAGCTTATCAAAACCACGCTCAAATCGCGTAACCTATCATTTTACTTCTACACTTTTCTCTCTCTAAAATTGAAGAAAATCGAAGAAAATGAAGCATCAAATTCATGAATCGCTCAAAATTATGAATCAATAGCAATCACTCGACATAATTTGCGTTTTGATTTGAATGCAGACATAAGTTTTGCTCTAATAATTTCAAATTTTTGAAATTAGGTATATTTGGGGGAAATTGTTAAAATCGATTAATTGTACAATACATTTTGTATTATTGCTTATATTCCTATAAATAATGTTATGAATTTTTGTTTTAGATGTTATTTGTAACTTTAAATGCATATTATCTGGTTAAAATTCGAATTATTAAAGTTAGGGTTTTAAAAAATTGTGCAATTTTTTTCAGATGTTATCTCATATCTTCATTTTGTTAATTTAAATTTATGCTATTGCATTTGTTCTTCAATGTTCATGATTAATTGGGTTATTAATTTCACTATTTCAGTTAATTAATTTCCTGTTTTTAAGATATGGTATGGTTTTGCAAAAAATTGACATTGTCGCTATTCTATTACGCTTTTTAATTCGAATTTGTAGGATTTCTTTAGTTTAATTGTTTATTGTAGAGTTAGAAATGGATTTTAGGTCTACAATTGATGTAGTATTTGGAATAAGTTTTGTTTGTTCGATGTCTTAAGGGCACGATCTTGCATTCAAGTCTTACCTTATCTGTTAGATTGATACTATGTCAGGATGATACATATCCTTAATATTGTGATCTAGGATTGCCTTGCTGATCACATTTGGTAAGTATATTTTTTGAGAATCCGAGGAATTGTAGTTGACAAGTTCTTTGCCAGTCAATAGTTTCTAGTAAGACGATTCCTAGACTGTATATATTAGTACTTTCACATGAGTCTTTGATTTTTATCATTTCAGGAGCTTTGTACCCCTGATTTGCTGAACCCTCGAGCATTTCTTGTCCGATAGTTGAGTTCAGAAGCAGATGTAGGCCGTAATCAGATATATATGAATCAACCACCATCTGATGAGCCATCAATTATCGTCTTATCTTCAGGCTGAAGCAAAGGCAATTAATGAGGCTATTAAGTGGGATGTCAAGAATGGTCTACTTCATGTAGATTGGAAGGGATTCACAAGCTTCATCTGACAATTAGCCTTTTTTATTTGACAAGAGTGTAATCTATTTGAAAGCACATGTAGATTTAAAGGGATTCACAATCTTCATTAGTTATTTAAATATTTAGAGTGTTCTGCCATCAATTAACAACTTTTCTTATACTTTGTGGATACATTTTATAATGCCTCATCATAAAAGCCTATTAGCTCAATCGGTAGAGCGTTGTGCAATGCGCAAAGAATGTGGGTTCAAGTCCCACATAGGCTACTGTTAATCTGTTATTTCAAAGTACAATTTCATTTGCATTTTTATGCTAGTTCAAAGGGTTCCTTCCGCTATTTCTTCATCTTACATGTGTTATTTCTATTACAGAGAACAGGTGTGATATTGTATTGACTGCATTGTGATATTATATTACATAAATTATGATATTGTAACTAAAATCCAACAGTAGGTGCGCAAGGCTAATGATGAAATTTATAAAAATAGATGTGATATTGTATTGGATATGGTTTGATATTGTATTGTTAAACATGTGATATTGTAATACTAAAAAGAGCAATCAGACTGGCGGAGATTTTTTGGAAAAAAAATTGATATTGTATTGAACATTTTGTGATATTGTAAGGTAAAACAGTTGATATTGTAACACTCAGAGAACAATCAATGTTCTACCTTGACTGACAAAGACTATTTGAAAAAGTGTGATATTGTATTGTATATCATGTGATATTGTATTGCAATACAGTTGATATTGTAATATTGAGATAACATTCATTATTCTACCTTGACTGACAAAAACTATTTGAAAAGTGTGATATTGTATTATATATTTTATGATATTGTATGGAAAAACGTCGGATATTTTAATACTAAAACAACAATGATTATTTACCAAAAAGTGAGATATTGTATTGAATACTTTGTGGTATTGTATTGAATAAATTGTGATATTTTAAAGAATACAATGTGTTACTATAATATAATTATTGTGATACTTCTTTTAAAAACTTGTGATATATATAAGACAAATGTGATATTGTAATGGATATGTTGTGATATTGTATTGTAAAGAATACATATCCAATACAGTATCACAATTCACAATACATATCCAATGCAATATCACACGTCTAACAATACAATATCGCAACGTATACAATATAATATTACACGTCTAACAATACTATTTTAAATTATGTAATTACATTAGCTCATCTTTGCGGGGTTCGAACCCACGTCTTGTGCAATAGCACATGCTCTCACTTTTGAGCTAAAAGATGTCAAATTAACATTGATACTAAGTGAGACAATGAAATAGAAAATCCTAAACTGATACCATGAAAATGTAGCATAATTGTACCACCATCATAATAGAATATAACTGTGTCATTATAATAGCACGACTATATTTTTACAATAACACAAAATTACCCTTACAATAGCACAAGTATACCATTACAAAGGTATGATCCCACCACTCATAAACTTTTCATATCACGCTATATCAGGTGTATAATGAAGTAGTTCGGCTGCAGACTAACCACAAACTTTCGGGCTAATAAACTTTAAACACAAATAGGAGATACAACAGAGGAATAAATAGCTAGGCAACTAACCTCCACCCCTAAGCGCAAGAATCCCTGAATGCCTCATCAAATATGACTAGAATTTATTTACTTCAACATTGTTTGACAAGCATACGTTGAAAAAGTGGATCAACCATATACATACCTCCAGGACCATGTATAATTACAGGACAGTTTCAAAGGTCGTTAGCATAAGACCATGCCTACCATTCAGAATAACCCTTCCCCACATATCCTTTAATCTAAACAGGCGAAAAGTCACTATCAAACCCAGAAAACCATGGGAGCACCAATACTCACTCACATCAGGTAAGACAAGGTGACACATCCAACAGTTTTCATGTCAATAGCAAATGGAAATTCATGAACCTTCTCGAGTTTAACTGTGCATCATATCACATCCGGCAATCAATGATTTGTTAGAAAACAAAGTAAAGTTACTCTTAAAGGAGAAAAAAAATCGAACGCGGTGAAATAAATTCAAATTGCAATCAAATAATAAGGTAGTATGAATCAATATCGTTAAAAATATGAATCGAAAACAAAAAACGTCATAACATCAGGTAAACTAAACATAGATAAGGAAAAATGATTAAATATGTAACAAATTCATAGAAGATTCGAATTTAAACATGGATGTATGAAAAAGAAGACAAGTAAATCATATGAGATTCAAATTAAACCTAATTTAGGTAAAATGACAAATAATGACAAATAAAGTATGGAAATCAGGATGAGTAGTAGCTACATAATCCCGAATGAACAACAAAAAAGCATCAAGAATAGTTCTGAGAAAAGAAATAACATTATTAACTATGAATTTTTAACAAAATTGAAAAGAGAAGTTAATCAAATACAAACCTGAAACTGTAATTGCAAAACAAATAATAAAGTTAATTGATTGAAAATGGAACGAGATGAGGAAAACAACAATGAACCGAGCATCGATCTTGTTTTGCGAGAGTGATTGAGGGAATATTGAAGTGTTTCTGGGGATGGAAAAGAAGAGAGAGGGTAGAGAGAGAAATAATCAGGCGTGAGTGAATGAATTTGCTGGGGAAAGGGGTATATATACGCGCGCATCAAAATGACAAATTTACCCTTATTGATCCGCAAACAATAGGGAGCGTTGGATCTCTTAGATCTAACGGCTTGTATTAATCCTCAATCCTCAAATATATGAGTCATACTTACATGATCTCATTCCTATATATATATATATATATATATATATATATATATATAATTAGGATCACATGAGTCCACCCTATCTTTTTGAGCCCGTGAGTCCATGATACAATATCACACGTTATACTACACAATATCACAGCTTACAATTTCACACGTTATACTAAACAATATCACAACTAAAAAAAAAAAGTTTTTGAAAAAAAAATTCGAAAAAAAAATCGTGATATTGTTTTGTAATACAATATCACACGCTATACTAAACAATATCACGGCATACATTAAAATTTAAAAAAAAAATAAAAAACTTTTTCAAAAAAAAAAAATCGTGATATTATTTTGTAATACAATATCACACGTTATACTAAACAATATCACAGCTTAAAAAAAAAAAATCGAAAAAATTTTTTGAAAAAAATAAATTCGAAAAAAAAAAATTGAAAAAAAAAATTTCGAAAAAAAAAATTGAAAAAAAAAATCGTGATATTGTGTTGTATAGTGCGTGATATTGTTTTATGGACTCATGGACTCAAATATATAGGTGGACTCACCGGATCTTGCCTATATATATATATATATATATATATATATATATATATATATATATATATATATATATATATATATATATATATATATATATATATATATAATGATGAAAATTCTAAAATGTAAATCATTACCTTTATTGCAAAAAATGTTTTAAATTGAGTATACTTTCCATTATATTTATTGAAATATTTTGATATGTATAGATGATTAAAGTGAGTGTCTCACAATGCGTTACATTGCTTAAAGAAAAACATTTTGAGAAAGTTATAATACTTAGACCATTAAATGATTAAATCCATCAAGAAAAATATTCCCTCTCATTCACTAGAAAGTCTAGAATGTTCCCATATCATATCGGCACAATACTTTAGGAAAACTATAAAAAAAAATGAGGAAAGGGTTGGGTGGGTTTTGGTGATAGGAGAGAGAGATGAATAATTAGGAGTTAAATAAAGGATTATTTCCACTTTGGTGCCCGAAGGTTTCGCCTAATTCCACTTTGGTGCCCTGAGGTTTGCATAATTCTACTTTGGTGCCCTGAGGTTTGGACTACTTCACACTTTGATGATCTATACATAACATTCTTAATATTTTATACTAAAAATAATATTTTGAATAATAAATCAAGTTTTTTTGCAATATTATGTTGATTATTCTATTTTATACGTAATATAATATCTAATTTTGCACTTTAATTTACTAAAAATATAATTAATTAAAATAAAAGTTGACTATTTAAATGTTTTAGGTTACCAAAATAAAATTTTATTTAAAACTTAGGTCACCAAAGTAGGAGATAGTCCAAACCTCAGGACACTAAAGTGGAATTATGCAAAGCTCAGGGCACTAAAGTGGAATTAGCTCAAACCTCAGGGCACCAAAATGGAAATTTTCCTTAAATAAAGGATTGTGAGGCCAAAACATTAAGGAAAATAATAAAATAAGAGTAAAAGAGTTGTGTGGGGTTTGGTGATAGGAGAGAGGGATAGATAAAATAAGAGTAAAAGTTACAAAAAAAAAAGACAGGGAACATTACTTGAATAATCCGTTTCGGAAAAGAGGGAACATTATTGTGAGTGAGAGCGAGTATATTTGGAAGAATCATTGTGTTTATTAAAAACAAACTTGAATGATAACTACTAAGAGATAAGTTTTTATGATGTGATAATGAAAAAATTATATTGGACAAATTAAATACATTTGAGATTTATGAGGTTTTAAATAATGCGATAATGAGTGGAGATTTGTACATGAATGATGGCTTTTTGGACTTTTTCGAGTAGGTTAATATAGGATTTTCAGCGAGTTGATCCCTATCACAGAAAAAAGTTAATATTTTGGTCTTGATTAGTGATTACTAATTATTGATTATATTGGTACTGATTATGAAAAAGGATCCTTATATTGATTTGTTTATAAATTAACCCTATTTTATATGTAGTTGTTTCAAAAAAACAAAAGGTGTAAAATTCTCATAAATATGTTGTTTGACACATAGCATATGCAAGACATACACAATAAAAACATTCAAATAAGTTGAGTTTTGACCCTATATGTTTGATACATAAATATCACACGTTATACATTTAAACTTGAAAAATGCATCAAATTATATTCACATCATTTTGTACCAATATTAATTGATTTGGATCATAACGTATCGTGAAATAATCTAACTTAAAAACGTAATGGTTGATTTTTGCATTATTCGAATACATTTATTTTATTTACAATGATATTTGATAAGTTACAAAATTATTTATATAATACTCCCTCCACACACCTATTTTCACCCCATTTGCTTTTGGGAGGTCAAAGTTTTCGAACTTTGACCGTAAATAACTTGGAGAATAAAAATTATTGGATTATAAAATAAAAATATTCACACTTATTTTCCTGATAACTTTCACGAAAAAAAATTTCAAGTAAAAAAATTAACATATGGACGTCGAAAATTACGGTCAAAGTGCCGTCTTGGAGACCGCAATAAAGCAAATGGGGTGAAAATAGTTGTGTGGAGGGAGTAACGTTTATCATGAATAGAATTGTCACTTACTCCCTCCATTATTCATTATATGTCGTTTTTTGAAAAAGCACAACTATTAAGAAAATGGAATAAGTGTGATAATGTCATTAATTAAGCATTTAAATAGAGCTTTTGAATAGAGGTGGCAAACGGGTCAATCGGACCAGTTTCGGTTCAGGTTCTTTCGGATCGGGTTCTTTCGGTTTATCTTTTTTTTTTTTCCGATTTCAGTTCGGTTCAATTCAGGTTGGATTCAGTTTTCACTTTTAATCGGTTGTAGATATTTCGGGTTGGTTCAGGTTCGAGTTGGGTCAATATCGATGCAAATAAAGTTCGAGTCAATATCAGAGCAGATGAGATTCGAGTCAGGTCATAATCGGATCGGATGTGAAGGGATTAGGTCTTTATTCAAAAGATTGGATATAATACGAATAATTTTTTTTTAAAAAGTAATAAATTTTTTTTTTTTTGCATAACTACGATATAATATTAATTCATTGACGTCAAAGGGGTGACACTCATGTACAAAAAGACACCTTAAATGTGACGCCTAGGTGCATTCGGGTCATTTCGGGTTTCAATGTTGGGTTTCTGTCATTAATGTACGGGTTGAAATCGGTTCAGGTATATATCGGTTCGGATTAAAACAATTCAGGTTGAAATAGTTTAGGTTCATTCGATCTTGGGTCTATTTTGGATATTACAAATTCGGTTCGATTTCGAATCAATTCAGGTCGATTCAGGTTTCGGGGAGAAGTTCAGTTATACCTTTCGGGTGTACGGTTAGGTGTCGATTCGGGTATTTTCGATCGATTTTTCGGGTTCGGTATACTTTTGCCGGGTCTACTTTTGAATGAGCAAAATGGTTGGAATTTTACAACTCATAGTGAATTTCTTTATTCTAAAACCAATGAAAAAATGGTCTAACCCATAATTAATTTACAATTCCAATAAGAGAGAGAGAGAGAGAGAGAGAGAGAGAGAGAGAGAGAGAGAGAGAGAGAGAGTAAAAATTTTAGTCACCTAAAACGACATATAAAAAATAATGGAGGGAGTATTAGTATAACTAAAACTGTTTGTATTTTATTTTAAAACATTGAAATTAAACATAAGATAATAATAGTTGATAAAGTTAATTTTTTTTTAAGTAAATATATTAAATGTCATATATGAAATATATTATTTTTCTTCAATTATAATAAAAAAAATTTCAAACAGGCCGCGCGAAGCACGGGATACTACCTAGTGTGAATATAATTTTATGTAATTTTTAATTTTTTTATGTATAACGTGTGATATTTATGTATCAAACATATAGAGTTCAAACTCAACTTATTCAAATGTTTTGATTGTGTTTTGCATGTTATGTATCAAACATATCTATAAAAATTGCACCTTTTGTATTTTTAAACAACTATATATAAATGATGTTTAAGAGTTTACCTGTAAATAAATTAGGTTAAACTTTCTCAAATTGTATTTTTTGAGGTTTAACTTCAAAATATTTAAAATATAACATATAAAATATTTAACTAAAAGTAATATTTAGCTAGTCATAATCAATATTTATACTTGACGTATACGTATTTTAGTTGAAGATATTAAAGAAAAATGTAACATTTTTTTTTCTACTTTTTCATGTCTTTTATAATACTATATTATTTAATAATCATTACTTTTATTTTGATTATTCAAATGCATTCGCGATCACTGTGTACATATATACTCATACACATACTTGTTATCACACTATTTAAACCTATCAAAATCTCACATGTATTCAATTTCTCGCAATATAATTTTTTTCATTCCCATATAAAAACTTAAGTATCTCTTAGTAGTTTTCTTTAAGTTATGTTTTTAAGAAATACAATGACTCTTCCAAATATATTATTCTTAGGATTTAATGGTCTAAGTTTTATAACTTTCTCAAAATGTCTTTTTACGTAAATATAAAATATTATGAGACACTTTAATCATCTCTACAAACAAAATATTTCAATAAATATAATGAAAATTATACTCAATTTGAAGCATTCTTCGCAATAAACGTAATTATTTACATTTTAGAATTTTTATCAAAATAATTTTTTAGTAAATTTAAAATCAAATCACCGTAATTATTTAATGTAATTTTATAATAAAATTTATTAAGCTATAATTAATATTTTGTTGAGATTTATACGCATTTATTATGTTTATATTTAATGTTCAGCTGTAATTAATACTTGTATTTAAAGTTGGGTTGACACGTGACACATCCACAGCGCTTTAACCCAGTTATATATATATATATATATATATATATATATATATATATATATATATATAGGAATGAGATCATGTGAGTATGAGTTATATATTTGAGGATTGAGGATTAATATAAGCCGTCAGATCTAAGAGATCCAACACTCCCTATTGTTTGCGGATCATTAAGGGTAAATTTGTCATTTCGACGTGCACATATATACCCCTTCCCCCAGCAAATTCATTCACTATCGTCTGATTTATTTCTCTCTCTACGTTCTCTCTTCTTTTCCTTCTTCAATAGAATCCGCCCTTTTCATACACTCTATTTCGTGATTTTGAGTTCAATCTCAGCTATATATTTGTCGTTCTTCTATTTCTCGTCAATGAACATACTCTTTCAATCATAATCGCAATGTCAGGTACTTCTACTACTTATTTGATTCGTAATTACAGCTTTATTTTCATGTAATTGCTATTTTTCATACATATATTTGCAATTACTAGTTCCTTAGTAGTCATATTATTGCGTGTATTGTTATTTTATATATTGATTTTCAATTTCATCTAAGTTTATTGTGATTTTGATGTTTTAGTTTTGTTTGACCTAATTTGTTGTCATCGTCCTGCGTTTCCCCTAATTTAATTTTCTATCTT
The DNA here is from genome assembly GCF_048544455.1 of Silene latifolia. Taxonomy (NCBI): domain Eukaryota; kingdom Viridiplantae; phylum Streptophyta; class Magnoliopsida; order Caryophyllales; family Caryophyllaceae; genus Silene; species Silene latifolia. The sequence goes on along the minus strand of NC_133533.1, from coordinate 45,452,229 downwards.
GTGGTTTTTTTATTTTTTTTCTATTCATAGGATATTGATGAGGAATAGGTTTGTGAGGTAAGGGGAGAGTAAGAATTCGGGGTTTCCTAAGATTGATTGGTCACCTCCTGATTGGATTTTGAATGTTTCGTCCTTCACTGAGGATTAATTTTCGATGCATTCAATATCCGAGTCTTCTAGCCAATCAGAAAGGTAATGGAAATAGTGTTATAGCATTTTCATGATGTTTATTGTGATGGTATAATTATTGTTACATTTATGAAACTAGATTGGTAGTATTGTCGAAATGGTTTGGGATATAACATTTCTTTTGTGAACTAGAATTATTTCTTCCCATTTGATACATGTAAAGCTATGCTATTAAATCTATGGGGTACGAGTTATTACCCTGTTGAATTCTTGGTATATACATACATTATTATACAAATTAGTTATTTTCAAAATTTGAAATGGTTTGCTAATGTGTGTGATCCTTACTTACTGATGAGAATGATTTCCCTAAAAGAGTGCTGACATGAAAACAATGCTTCCTTTTTCTTTGTGAAGAGAGCCTGACGAGGGTGAAGGATTGGATTCTGACAGTGGGGATAAGAATGATGGAGAGGTGCAATCTGATTTAAAGGATACAAATAGTAAAGATGAGGGGGAGCTAGACGAGATGGAAACTGAATTCAGCAGTCAAGATCAGGATTCACCCTGTCACGCCTTCTCGTTCTGCTGTTAAAGAAGATGTTACGAGAACTCTTCTTAGAATTAATAGCGTGAAGGACGCAATAGAGGAAGGTAAAAACTGTAAATTAAGAACACATATCGAACTGGCCTTACGCCTATTTCTCTTCCCTTGGTGCTAGATTTCAACTTGATCAATATATTAACATTCTTGCAGAGATTTCAGGAAAAAAAACATCAGTTATGTGATACCTAAGACTTCTACATCCGCTACGACTGAGGTAAAAACAATTCCTTTTTAAGCCTTTTCGTTAACTAGATCCATCCCAAATGTCCCATTTGATTTTAATATAGCATGCAAGAAACTGTCTGATATAGAGTTTTAGGAAACCAGCAAGAAAGCTTCTATAGAAGCTGAGCTCAGAAAAATGGAGGCCTGATACCCTTGATGCTTTCCATAGTTGTGGATAAGTATAAGATACTAAATCGAAAAGTAATCACCCCATTTAATTCGTGTATTGACCAGCCTTGTAATAATGTTATGATGAGACATGTCCCATATGAAACCTTGCAAAATTCTCTTATGCGTCCTAAATTGAGATTAGTTTGAACTTTGAAGTATCCCATTATAATATTTGCTCAAACGGTAATAAACACAGGAAAAACTGGAGAAAAGGAAGGCAGAATATGCTGAAAAGATGAAAAACAAGGTCGCAGAAGTTCACAAATTAGCAGAAGAGAAGAGGGCAATGATTGAAGCACATAAAGGGGAATAACTACTCAAGGCAGAAGAATGTGCTGCTAAATTTCGTTCAACCGAAAACACCCAACCAAGTTTCTTTGCCTGCTTTTAACTGCTGGAAAACTCAATACACTTCCAATGAACAAACAACAATCCACTTCCAACTACTCAAGGCAGAAGAATGTGCTGCTAAATTTGTTTTTTTTTTTTTTTTAAATTTGCTAGGTTTTGATAGATAAATCGTCCTATGGCAATATTGGAGGCTTGGAGTGAGGGGGGTTGGTAGCGGAATACTGGTGATCCCCAACAATGAAAAATTTGTTCTAAAGTTAAAATATCCGATTTTGTTAAGTTTGTCTATTGCTTTACTATTTGCTTCTCGGAAATTTTTGGTCAAGGTCATTAGGTGTTGTATTAATGGTTGTGAGTACATGTCAGGTTTGCTCATTTTTTCGTCGACAATGACACTAGTACTGCTAATTTGCTCTAAACTAGCATTTGGATTCTCCTAGCTTGTGCCATATACTACTTTCTCTTAACCCATCATTAATGTCGATGTTAATATGTCATCTTTTAGCTCAAATGGGAGAGCAGTGCTATTGCACAAGACGTGGATTCGAACCCCACAAAGATGAGATTTCTTGGTAAAGTTTGGTAAAGTGTGATTGTTTCAAATATCATGTGATATTTTACTGTAATGGTTGTGATATTGTTTCTCATATAACAAAAGTGGATAGGGATTTAAAAATCTTTTTTACTTCAATATTGTTTTGTATATAGTGTGATATTGTTTTACATACAGTGTGATATTGTTCCTAATGACTTGTGGTATTGTTTCACAGTAGCAAAAAAATTGGAGACTCCTTTTAAAATACTTTTAACCGTGCTATTGTTTTGTATATAGAGTGATATTATTTATAAGTACATGTGATATTGTATAACAATATCACACAAGGGGTATTGTCTATAATTAAGCATGATGTGATGATATTGTTTGTATATAGTGTGATATTGTTTTACACAGTGTGATATTGTTTCTAATGACTTGTGGTATTTTATTTACCTTGTTGTGATATTGTTTCACAGTAGCACAAAATTGGAAACTCCTTTTAAAATACTTTTAACCGTGATATTGTTTTGTATACAAACTGATATTATTTATAAGCACATGTGATATTGTATAACAATATCACACAAGGGGTATTGTCTACAATTAAGCGTGATGTGATGATATTGTCTCAGAAGAATAGTGATATTGTTTCAATTGAAGTGTGATATTGTTTACAATAACGTGTGATATTGCAAAATACAAAAGGCAAATCTTGGTAACACTATATTATTGATTCTTAAGTTTTATGATACTGTTAACCAAAAATGGAGAAAGAATACAAATTTGTTGCCATTTGGAATTACATCTAAGTATAAAACAATTTGTATATGTGTGTATAATGAGTAAAAAAGAGATGATTTTGCTAAGTTGATGATGTAATATAGACTTTCTCAGCATGCACACAAGCTCTTAATCAACATCCGCACGTGAAAAAATCTGCAAAAAAAAACAAAGAACAAAAACATAATGTCAGTAGTAAGTTTAACACATTAATAACAAAACTGTGATATTGTTTATAAGGACGTGTGGTATTTTATTTTAATGGTTCTGGTATTGTTTCATAGTATCACAAAATTGGAGAATCATTTAAAGCACTTGTGAAATAGTTCTATTATTTTGTATAAGGTGTGATTTTTGACAGAAACTGAGTGTGGCACATTAAATGGCACACTGACTGGCGGCATAGCCCGACCCATTTTCACCCCTATTTAGTGCATAAAATATACCTCTTATGAATGACTGATACGAGGAACCTGCCGGATCGGTTCATATACTGTTTGGGTTATCCTGTATCTCCAACACGCTCCAAATTGGCCAAGAAAAGGATGATTAGGTTGCACTCCGTTTTCTCATCACATATTCCTGCAATAGTAACACTTCAGTTCCACATTGCACTTAGAAGCAAACAATAAACGGAGAATGCAACCCATAAGGCCCTATGTGGTTAGATCAATCGGATAAAGTAGAAGATAGCAGCTGAGAGGATGAACATTTAGTCAAGGATTCGATTAGAGGTAAATCAAGAACCAAATACTCCATAATAACAAAGAGAGCAGTCTAAAAACATCCAGCCGCAAACTTAGAAATGTTAAATAATATATCAAGGAACACTCGACAATTAGCTTCTCATACTGAATCCTACACATGATTCAACACCCGGTCAGATACTCGTAATTGAATCTCAGTGGCATATATAGCTAATTTACAGGATTAATCTCAAACATACAAGATTGATTGTACTAATATGAACAATCAGAAGCGACGTCCCAAATTCAAGAATCCAATGTGAATTTAGACATAATCAGAAGACAGTCTTAATTCTGAAACTGATACATGTCAAATATTAGGCATTCCGTAGCCAATTGTAGTAACATAAGTTTTACTAGTTCGCTTATCAGAGGTTTACATATTTATTCACGTACTTGTGGTACTCTGTAGTTACTTGACAGTCGACAGTCGACACAGTGAGAGATTTTCATTATATAACGGAATTCTACACTAGATAGCAGCAACCGTATCAGATAACTCTTTCCTTCCAATTCCTTTTTCCTCCAAAACTCATTCAGAGACAAACAATTTCATTCATGAAACCAAAACTTGTAATTCTAGATTTCTAATTTGATTCACAACTTCTTAATCAACAACATAACTTCAAGAATTAATTACTCAATTTATCGCTCCACTTCAAGCCACAAGTAGTCAAATACATAAATCATTATGGTTTATAATCACCTTTTCACATCACAATCATATGCTATTACAATACGAACACAATTCGGAATGCACCAAAAAAAAAAAAAAAAAACAATACGAACACAATTAATACTGCAAATTAAAATGCCTAAATTACACATACTATAATCAAATGTAACGAATTTGTTAAAATCGCTAAACATTATTCAATCTTTACGTTCTTATTCTTTTGAGCAGAGTATTATAATCAAATGTAAAGAATCTATTAAAATCAGAGCATTAAGGAAAAAATTGTACCTGAATTCTGCTCAAAACGGAATTATATTGAAAAATGATCGGTATTCCTTCGTAATTCTGAGTGATTCGCCAATATAATCCCTCGTTTGCGTCGTTTTTGATTCAGTTTTAGAAAGAGAAAGCTTGTTTGCTTCAGTTTTGATTCAGTTTTAGAGAGAGAGTGTAGAGTAAAAAAAAATGTAACGCGTTATTCTTTTGATCGACGCTGATTATGTTTTTTTATTTACCTTATTAGCGAGTGATATTGTTTAGAAGAACGAGTGATATTTTATACGTTACTCAATCCTCAAATATTTAAGAGTTCTCACCGGATCCCGACTATATATATATATATATATATATATATATATATATATATATATATATATATATAGAGAGAGAGAGAGAGAGAGAGAGAGGAGATCAACTAAGGCCAACATATGTATTTGAGTCCATAAGTCCTTCTAAGGGCCATTGGATCAAGGCAATGGAAGGCTAGGATTTGATGTCAATATGTGGCTACAAATTAATCCCTCCACCTTTTCTCTAATTAACTCATCAATTCAATAAAACAACCTCACTAATCATTCATCATCTCATTATCACAACTCCTCCTCCTCTCTCTACATCTCACTTTTCTCTCCTCTCTAAAAAAACCCCAAAATCCCAAAAAAACCAAAACCCAAATAAATCACTCACTCCTCTCATCTTCATTCACCACCACCCACCACCACCCCACCCGACACCAACTCACCACCCACCACCCCCGCCGCCGCCGCCCCACCGCCGCCACCTCGGTTTTTTTTCCACCTCGGTTTTTTTTCGTTTGGTGTTAATTTGTATGTTTTGAGTTGTTTTTTCCATTCATTTTTTTGTTGTCTTTTATTTTATTTTAATTGTCTTTTATTTTGTTAGTTCTCATTTTTTATTCATTTTCTCAAATCTCTTCTTGTTAAACGTTTTTTTTTTTAAGATTTCGGGTTTTAAATCTCGTTTTTTTTTTGCGAGATACTTTTTTTTCATCTAAGATCTACTAAAATATTTTTCATAAAATTTGTTGTTTTAATCTTAGCTATATAAAAATTCTTATAATTTGTTGATTTTAATCTTATATTTGACATTTTTATATAAAAATGATATAAAATGACTAAAGTTATACAGAAAAGGACTAAAGTTATACAAAACTTGACTAAAATTATACAAATATGGACTAAAGTTATACAAATAAGGACTAAAGTTACACAAAAATGGACTAAAGTTATACAAATATGGATTAAAGTTATACAAATAAGGACTAAAGTTACACAAAAATGGACTAAAGTTATACAAATATGGACTAAAGTTATACAAATAAGGACTAAAGTTATACAAAAATGGACTAAAGTTTATACAAAAATGGACTAAAGTTTATACAAAAATGGACTAAAGTTATACAAATAAGGACTAAAGTTATACAAAAATTGACTAAAGTTATACAGAAAAGGACTAAAGTTATACAAAACTTGACTAAAATTATACAAATATGGACTAAAGTTATACAAATAAGGACTAAAGTTATACAAATACGGACTAAAGTTATACAAATATGGACTAAAGTTATAGAAGTTTAGTCAATTTTTGTATAACTTTAATCCATATTTGTATAACTTTAGTCCATTTTTGTATAATTTTAGCCCATTTTTGCATAACTTTAGTCAGTTTTTGTATAATTTTAGTCCTTATTTGTATAACTTTAGTTCATATTTGTATAACTTTAGTCCATTTTTGTATAACTTTAGTCCTTATTTGTATAACTTTAGTCTGTTTTTGTATAACTTTAGTCCATGTTTGAATAACTTTAATCCTTATTTGTATAACTTCAGTCATTTTTTGTATAACTTTAGTCCAAATTTGTGTAATTTTAGTCCAAAATTGTATAACTTTATTACATAAGAGTATAACTTCAATCATTTTTTGTATAATTGTAGTCAAAATTTGTATAACTTTAATCCAAAATTGTATAACTTTAGTCCTTATTTGTATAACTTTAGTCCTTATTTGTATAACTTCAGTCCAAATTTGTGTAATTTTAGTCCAAAATTGTATAACTTTATTCCATAAGAGTACAATTTCGGTCATTTTTTGTATAACTTTAGTCCAAATTTGTATAACTTTAGAACTATAAATTCAGATTTGAAACAACACATAAGAAGATGAAATTAAAAAACCAATAAGTCAAAAAAGTACAATAAAAAAACTTCAATAACAATAATAAAAAAGTAACCAATAAGTAAAAAAAAAAACAAATAACAAAAAAAAAAAACCAAAACCAAACCCAACAAAAAAACCAACAAAACAAACTTGAATGGTTGTATAACTTCAATTTATACAATGTATAACTTTAGATGTTAATAGTGTAATTTTAATGTAAAAAGTGTATAACTTTAGTCGTAAATAGTATAACTTTAATGTTTTAAGGGTATAACTTTAGTCGTAAATAGTATAACTTTAATGTTTTAAGGGTATAACTTTAGTCGCAAATAGTGAACTTTTATATAAAACAAAAAACAAAAACAAAAACAAGTCAAAAATAAACCCTTAAAAAACAACTCTTAACTAAAAAACAAAAAAAAACAAAAAAACAAAAACCAAAAACAATATATACAAAATCTGAAATAAATGATCACTGAAGTTGCACATAAGAGCATTGAAGTTTTACACAATGACCACTGAAGTTGTACGAAATCTGAAATAACAAAAAATTTTATATATCGTGTGTATAACTTTAATGCACGCAGTGTATAACTGTGGACAGCGGGCCGCCCACGGGGGCGCTTGGTGAGGATCGAAAACAAGCGTTTGCATTTTTGTACGGAGTCGCCACCAATTTTTATGGGAAATTGGAACCGTTCGAATACCTCGTGTCATGTCAAGACACAAAGTAGTGACATGAACACTAAGCAATCGTTACCCTTAGCATTCTATGTCTAGAATGACTCTCGTGGATGCCAATGAACACGGGTGCTCACGGAGATCTGGAGTAAGGGGTGAGGGTACGTATTAGGAAGCTCTTTTGATCGAACACCTAATCCCGCCCGCCTCGATAGCGGCCTCTACTAATGATTAGGGAAGTTATTTATACTCGATATATTGTCGGCTATATGCATGCAATGCAACATCCAAGTTTTAATCCTAGCATGTGAGAATTTAACTAAGTCGGTGAACAATTAAGTTAGCAAACAATTGATGTCGAAGTTGGATTTACCGTTGATTTACATGTGGGAACATACAAACAATAAATGAAATACAATAAATATGAACTACAATAACGGAAATTACAATAATTACATTGGATAGGCGATTTATGTCGAAAATACCTTTAAAACGGATAATTTGAGAAAACGGAATAAAAGAATAAAAATAACAAATTAACGAACAGGAATTAGCGTGATAATACGGATATTAGTTAATTAATACGTAGCCTAATTAATTACGTCAAGGCGGAAAAAGGAGTTCGAGGCGAAATCATCCTGGAACAGCGCGGCGAGATGCGCCCTGCGGAAGAGCGCAGCAGACATTGCGTCATTCAAGGGTGAATTTCGGTTTGTGGCTTAATCGCAAACCGTTAATGTCGATTGGTGATTTTAATGATGGATTAAAATTATTTACTCGGATGGAAGTGTTTAACAGATTAATTACATGTGAATGATGGTCATAAAAGCGATAAAACACGGATGAGACTGAATATAACGAATTAATTACATGATGAAGCGATGTTAATGAATGAATCCTCTGTTGAAATCAATTAACTAATCTAAACATGATGAATATACAACGAATATACGACAAACATGTGAATAAACAAACGAAAACTATATCAATGGCGAATTCCAGAAGCTCAATATGGTTAAATTGAATCTCTAAAATCCGGGTTTGAATTTAATGACGAAAACCCGTAAATACGGATTATTTAGGATTTAAGTCGGACTTATGATGATTAAAACATATTAATGAATGATGGATTATATGCATGTGATTATTAAACTATCATGTGAAAGAATTAAAGAACAAACAAATACAAATCAAATACGAACAAGAACGAATTACAGAGGACGAAGAAGAAGAAAAAAGCGAAGCTGGCGGCCCTCACGAAGAGGCGCAGCAGAACTGCGCTCCTTCAAGAGGCGCGGCGATTCTTTGCGTCTTTTCTCGACTGTCAGTCTTCTGAAAATCCGTAAGAAAAGGTTTTAAAGACGGTTTTAGAAATCGGTTTTAATGAGGTATTTTCGACGTAAACCTTACAATGATGATACGATAATTAAAAATACAATAAATAAAAGGGAATTATACACCCTCAGACTTACATGTTGACGAAACGAGATGAACTAAGATATCGACTAGTGATGCTCGACGCGAATGCAAAGAGAGTGCCCTCGTAAGAGGAAAACGATTGATTAATTATGTTGATTATTGTGTAGTTGGTCAAATTGGTCGGTCATGCAATGGAGAGGCTGGTACCCGGAAAGATCCGAGCTTACGTGGTCGGAAGTCCAAGCACGTAGGCGCCAATTAGTAAGAACGAAGTCTAGAATGCAAAGGGAGAAGAGAAGGGCGGACACTCGCGTGAGAAATATGAGGAACGAAGGCTCCTATTTATACTAATCACGCGGAGGAATAGGGTTTCGGAGACTCTTTGGAAGTGAATCTCGGAAAGATATGAAAAAGATACGTAAATCATGCAAAGAAGGGCTGGGAAGAGGCGCGGCCCACTGCGTCTCTTGGAAGAGGCGCACACTCTTGCGTCTATTCCCTGGAGGTTTCCTCTATTTTGAAGAAAGATTTCGCGTTTGAGTTATGGTAGGACGGAAATAATTCGATTATCTTATGAATATTACGGGATATTATTTGCCAAAAGATAAAATTTATGAAATATGGAATAGAAATATCCGGAACATTCCGGAACATTCTGACTCGGGATTTAACGATTATCGAGAAAATGGAGACGGTTTTTGACCCGAACTCCGAATGTACTCTAATTACTGCCAAAACGACTGTATCAGGACGTAGATGACAACTATGAGGTCGACATTAATATTTGAGCAATCACTTGACGATAATCTTACGAATTGTCACAAATCGTTCGCGAATCGAACATGCGGCCCAATCATCACCGGGTGGTTTGCGGGAGGTGCGAAATGAGGTGTCTCTGAGCCCCCACTTTGACCGAGGCTTGGACAAGGCGAAAGTCAAAGTATAGCCATCAGTTCAATCGAAGATTACAACACGACGACTATGGCGACGCGAGGCGGCTCAAGGGTCCGAGCCAAGGACTGTCGTCGGGAACATTTTAGAGTCTGTCGACTATCGGGAGGGTCGTTTAAAGTCCATTAGACTACGTAAGGAAGCTCGCCTTGACCATGAGAAGAGACCATACCGAGATACCCCGGGTGAAGCGGGATCAAGACGCTTCGGTAAAACTCTTTGGTCGAAGATAACTTGGTGTCTGAAGACATTAGGGGTCACAAGGAACTTTGGTCGAACTCTGCGGGGAAACAAGAACTATTGAAAACAGCAGGACGTCGAGAAATCTTTGGGGAATCCGCTTGCGTCGGTCTTAAGCGAACTCGGCGAAACTTGAGGTTGAATCGCTTGCATCGGTCTCAAACAAACTCTTTATCGGGTAATATCGACGACTAGAACATCTTGATCGTCGTGGGAGAAATCTCGAATGAGCAGTACTGCAAAATACTACTGCGCCGGATATAATGATCTTGAGCAATACTGCAAAATACTACTGCGCTGGATAAAATGCGGGCCGGAACGAAAGAAAATCATCGAAACGGACCAAAAGAATATAATAGCGTTGAGGAAGAGGCGCACCAAAGATGGGCCCACAAATAACGAACTCATAACGAATTTTTGAAAATCCGTATGGAGGGAACACAAGGAAGAGGCGCAAAGAAGAGCTGCGTCTCTTGGAAGAGGCGCGACACTTGTCGCGTCTTTTCCCCAAATTGGCTATTTCTGCGTAAAAAACGCGAAATCAGAAGGAATTGTATTTCATTATTTCGAAACATAATTCTTGCATTTCTCTCTCAAATCTTCACCATTTCCGTCAAGGTTTGATCCAAAAGCTTGCTTTAAAGATGACTAATCGAGGTATGTGCTCCAATCTTGCATTAATCGTCTTCATTTGTTGAATTTTGAGTCAGCGAAAATTAGGGTTTCGACCCTTTTGATCGAAAATTTGGGGCTTTTCCCCAAATGGATTTGCTTTGCCAAATTGATGCTAGAAATGGATAGTAGGTGATGTTAGGAACATAACCATGTGTTTGCTTTGAATTTTCATCGAGTTTTGAGCCTTTGAATGAATTTTGAGACGGTTTCTGACTAAATAGTAAATTGCTTCGAAAATGGCCTTAGGATTGCCCATTTGTGATGAAATTTGATATTTGGAATCCCTGGATGATGGGTAAACTTCCTACCATCTCAGAATTTTGGTTTGTGACAACTTTTTCAGGACACCTTTCTAGGGCATAATCGCCGTTATAGCGAAATGCTGCCGAATTTTCGACTTGAACTCGGAACTAGGTTTTGACTTGGACTTGAATTGACCCAATTTATCACATGAGTGATTGGGTTGGCGGGAATATGGCCAAAGATGGCCGGAAAGGGGTGTTTTCAGGGCTTCGAAGGCTCGAAAACCCCTTAACAAAGGCTTGTCGTCATGTGACGCGGCCTGAATTTGCTTTAATGTTGCAGGTGATGAGGCTTCTTCTTCTGGGAGGACTCCCATGGAGATAGACGCTGCTGTTGTTGAGGAGGCTTTAGAGCAGGCCTTCACCGCCGCAGTGATGGCTGCTGAGTTTCACGAGGAGGAGGCCGTCGAGGAGGAGGAGATCCCGAGACGAGCCAACATCGGGAGGGGGGGTCGTCAGCTGAGGGGAGCTCCTGCGTGGGCTGAGACCTGGGAGAGTAGGCACCTTGTGTGGGCTGCAGAGGGTCACCTGTTCTACAGGACGGTGAAGAGTCTGGTAAATAGGAATTCACTACTCATTACCTATCCTCTTTCATTCTTTTAGTTCAAATTTCTTGCAAATTTCATTCAAAACTAAAGATAACTTTGTTTCAAATCATGATAGGAGGCCGGGAACATCAGGTCGTTCTCGGGTTACACGACAGCGATGGAGCACTACGAGCGGCTGTCGGCGGAGGAGAGAGCCATGATCGAGCGTGGAGCATTTGGTCCTCTGGTTCAGTTCTGGAGGGATATCGTGAAGAGGAAGTTGCGGGCTAACCTTAGCCTGGTCCGCGCTTTCTTGGACCGATTCTGGGATACGACTTCCACGTTTCACCTGCCTTTCGGTGAGGTGGGAGTTACTTTGGAGGATTACGACATGATTTACAGTGCCGTGTGGGACCGAGGAGATGGTGTGGCCGGAGGGCGCTATGAGGGCGGATTCGGCCGAGGCGAGGAGGTTGATCGGTTGGAACTTGTCGCCGAAAGGCTGTTGCGATGCGGGTTTGGTACCAGTACCTACGTTCGAGACTACTGCGGGAAGACCCGGGTGGTGACGATCGATGGGAGGAGACGGCTCCTCCTCCCCGCCTGGTGAGCGAGAGGGCTCGCTTTGTGGCTTTGGTGGTTTATGTCTTCGATTTACCTCGGAGACAAGGGCGAGAGGTTGTCGACGAAGCTTCTTCCCTTTCTTTCTGACCTGAGTTCCCTAGGACGTTGGGACCGGGTCACTTCTTTGTTTTGCGGTCCTCATCCGCTTTATGAGGGCCATGGTTCGTCCGGAGTTGATGGAGAAGGGGACTTCTCCGGTATTTGTCGGACACAGGCTCTCTTGGAGGTATGAACCTCATTTTAATAGCAAATTCCTTTCTTTATCGAATCACGAAAGATCGTTCTTGATTATTCTGCTTTTTACGAGGCATGGGTGTACTCCTACTTCCCCGAGTCTCGCGCCGAAGAGGACGGAGCCGTTGGAGAAGGCCTATCCGTGGTGAGGATTGGGTGATGTTGGACGAAGAGCAGCGTTCTTCTCACAATGTCTCACCGGCGGGACGTGAACGCCCTTCGAGTTGAGCGTGAGTATCCCATTTATATACACTTGTATTTCTTTATCCTTTGCCTTCACTTGATCATCGGAATGATCTCTGCCTTTATATTGTCGCAGATCGGTGCCGGACCTTGGGCGGAGTACGCTAGAGCGCCTCCTTTTGTTCTTTGAGGTCCTTCGACCTAGGAACCCGAGTCGGCTCTTGTTGAGGACGTCGATGGGTCTGTGTGGTATCTCGGGCGAGCGTTTGGCTCGTCGGTGCTCTCGGGACGCGTTGACGGTTCCTGTTGATCCTCCGAGGACGATGTTCGGGGAGCCTTCGAGGCCGAGAGGAGGCGGACTGGCTGGTGCCGTGGCGACGACCTTCCTCTCCCGGCGAGGACTACTCGGCGTTCCTTTTCGGGAGGTTGGCGTGCGGCGGTAGTGGTGAGTAACTTTTACTTTTCCTTGATTTGATTTTGAGAATTACGACGAAAGATCATCGATTAATGAGAGTTATTTGTCTTTGCAGGAGGTCGAGGCGGCGGGCATCGAGCCCCCGGCGTACCGAGACTCTTGAGTACACCGACGCGACCGGAAGGACGACGATCTCCGAGTTGCGTGACTTTGACGTAGCGTGACGGATCTTGGCCTAGACGATGGCGGCAAAGATCATCGATTCGGAGGGTGAGCCTCCAAACTTATATACCTTTCGTGTGAGAACACATTTGATCGAACTTGTTGAATTTACTGAGAATTTCTCTTGAAATGTAGGTCGCGCCATCTCGCTTCGTGGCACTATGGAGGGTGGCCAACCGGTCATGCGAGCTACGCCATCGAGGCACTCGTCGGTGGTCGAGGTCGTCGGTATGAACCTCATTTGATTTCTTTTGATTTTTGATTTTGGTTTTGATTTGGCTTGAATTGATTGACATGAGCCAATTTGTTCTTGTTCTGGTGACCGCGAGTGGAGCGAGAGTTGGCCCGATCCGGGAGGAGACGGCTCGCTTGTTGAGGGAGCTCGAGTTTCGGGATGCCGAGAATGCCGTTCTTGCGGCAAGAGTTGTTGAGTTGGAGGGCGCCAGGTAGTTTTGTGTAGTTTTGTAGACTTGTACATTTGGACTTGAACATTTTTGGACTTTGTTTCGGGGCGCAAGCCCCGGCTTTTGCTTGGACTTTTGAACTTTGTTGGGCGCAAGCTTGATTTGCTTGTACATTTGTATATACGATGGCACGAGTGCCTTTCTTGCCGGGTTGTGTTGCTTGTACTGCAGTTAGTTCTTGAACAGGTTTGGTAGACAACGGTTTACGCCGTCATGCCGCCGAAATTTACATAGAAATCACACAAAACATACATTTTTAATACACATATGGCTTTAATTAGCGCAAAATGAGACTCAAAAGGATACGAAAAAAGCAAAAATTTGATTTGGCCGGAAATGACCGGACGGTAGGGAGGGTTACCCCCTAAAAAAAAGAAAAAAGAGAAATCTACAAGTGTAGAAATGAAATGTTGAAATTTGTTAAAAAATGAAAACAAAAGAAAATTTTTCAAAAAAGGAAATGAAATTTATTTCCTAAAAATAAATAAATTTATTTACTAAAAAATGAATAAATGAAATAAAAAAGAATCAAGTGTGATGAAAATGGCGAAGGTATCGATGTCGCCTCGAAATGCGCGCCCGCGAATTTAGGAAACTTGAAACATGGTAAACTGCTCGTATTTGCCAAAATAAAACCCCCCGAGAATAGGAAATCGTGCGTTTATAGAATTAGGAAAGATCAAACGCGGAAATCACCGAAAGTGAGCCTAGGGAAGAGGCGCAGCATGAGCTGCGTCCCTTTGAAGAGGCGCAGCAGGTGCTGCGCCTGTTCCCAGGCTTGTCCGTTCTGACGGATTTTTGGAAACAGCAATTAGTATAAATAGAAGCGTCGATGGAGTTTTAATTCACATAAATCTTCCGTCTTTTCTTCGTCTATTAACATAAAATTCCCAAAATAAATTTTCAAGAGAAAATCATCATGAATACTTTGGAGATCCGCTTGAAGGAATGGACTAATGAATTTTCGAATATTGAGAAGCATGACATGGGTGCTTATAACTTTGGGTCTTTATTGAGTTTGAAACTCATCAAAATTGTAAAGCCGTTCTTGGATGCTTGCCTTGACTATTGGGACCCGAATTATCATGTTTTCGCGTTCTCGGGAGGTGACATTTGTCCTTTTAGGAAGAAATAGGCGCTATTGGTGGGTGGGATCCCGAACACTTACCTGCCATTCCTTCCACTTCACAAGGGTATAAGAGAAAATTCAGAGACTTGCTTGGACTGACCAGACTTGAGGTGGATCGCTTAGTTACCCCGAAAGGCGTGAGAATGTTGGACTTTATTGATCGATTCATCAACAGGGCCGACCCTACTGTTTCCTATGTTGCCAGGAGGAGAGCATTCGGCTTTTGTTTGCTGCACGTGTACGTCTTCCAAGGGCATGTTGATGAAGACTTGAGAGGTGATCCTCGTCTTTTGGGTCTTATCGAGCAAATGGAGCTGCGCAGGAGCCCAGCTTGTTTATGCTTAGGGGAGATTATCTTAGGCTTGGATAATAGGAAATCCAACCGCGATCTGCCAATTTTGGGGAGTCCCGTCATCTTACAGGTAAAAGACACCTTTTTTTTTTTTTTTTTTTTCTTTTTTTTTTTTTTTTTTTTTTTTTTTTTTTTTTTTTTTTTTTTTTTCGTTTTTTTTTTGTTCGGTGTCTAATACCTTCTTTTGGTAGGTTTGGCTTATGGAACGCTCCATCGCTCGAACCCCGATTCATGCACTTTCCTATCATTCCGTATGATTGCGATGAGGACGCGGTTGTACATGGTGGACTTCACGGGTGCGATTATTGGAAGAACAAGTGAAGAGTGATGATGGCCGTTGGTTAGGTGGATCGTCACCGTGGTGGCACTGAAGTCATCCTTTGGAGTGTCTTCTTTGGATCCTACTAGGTCCGTGCGCATTCCGGGCCGGAGTTCATGGTATGCATCTTTCCGGAAAGATTGATGAGGCAAGTCGGGTTGAAGCGCACGATCCCTAGGCTTGACACCGTCCCCATGATGCTATAGCGCTTACCGCAGAGAGCCGAAGAGAGTGGGCTATTAAATGGGCCCAAAGAAACATGTGGTTCTTGAGCTTCTCTGCCAATGCTTTATGGGTGTCGGATTCCTACCTGATGTGGAGAAAGGCTGCAACTTCGGAAGAGCGTGAGAGACTGAGGAAACGCGAACTGTCGACTACAAGGTGCGCGAGGAGAGAAAGAGAAGGAGAGGCATCGACGAGAGGGAGAAGAAGAAGCCGGGCTTGGTCATTCGCCCTTCAAAGAAATCAAAGACTACTCTGTTGCGGAAATGGTGGTTGGCAAGAATGGAAGAGTCAGGCCTCGAGAAAGACCGTTGGTGATTAGGTCTGAAGTGGTGCATGAGCGCCCGGCTCGAGGTCGTGACAAGAAGTATGACAAG
This sequence comes from Silene latifolia, assembly GCF_048544455.1. Taxonomy (NCBI): domain Eukaryota; kingdom Viridiplantae; phylum Streptophyta; class Magnoliopsida; order Caryophyllales; family Caryophyllaceae; genus Silene; species Silene latifolia. The sequence continues at coordinate 45,436,213 of NC_133533.1, read as the reverse complement.
AATGACAAGGGCAAGGGGAAGATGGAGGAATAGCCCGAGTCTTTATTTATTATTTGATTATTATTATTATTGTTGTAATAAAAAGGAGGGATTTTTAGAATCTAGCCTATTCTATTTTCATTATGTATCGTATTATTATTGTTTAGAATTTGAATGGAATAAAAAAGGTTGAATGGTTATGAAACCGTTGTGGTTTTCTTTTATTATTCTTGTCGAATTTCAAATGCAATGCAAATGTCCTTCTATTTACATTTTAGATATAATGGGTTGAATCCTGTGAAGGATTGCCTACGTATTCACTTAAAAAAGCGAAATCAAACCCTTGCGCGTAGTTCGAGAAAATGTAAAAGAATAATTGTTCTAAGCAAGAGCTTGTAATGAACATAGAAAATAAGCATGAGCTTTTGCTTGTTCTCAAGGTGCGAATTTAGTTTATTTGATGATATGAGGATGGCAAATTTGTCAAAATGCAAGAGCATGGTGACACAGCTTATTTCGGCTTGGCCAGGGGCCGTTTATTTAGTGCCACAAGAGCGACACATGGGTTTACGCGAGGCGCGTGTTTGTCCTATTCTAGGCATAGTATCGTTTTAATTGGTCAAGGTTTGTGGGATTTGAAAACTCATTCCCATCTAGGTCTGTGATTCTAACCGCACCCCCTGGGAGTATGGATTTGACTAGATATGGTCCGGCCCAATTAGGTTTGAATTTTCCCCTTGGGTCGACAGGTAAAAGAGCTCTAACCGATTTGAGTACCAAGTCTCCTTCTTTGATGTTTCTTGGCCTAACCCTTTTGTTGAAAGCTCGTTTGATACGTGCTTGATATGTTTTGACGTTATGTAAGGCGCGTAGCCGACATTCATCCAGGAGGATGAGTTCTTCATATCTATCCTTCTTCCAATCGGCTTCAGGGATTTGGCTTTCGAGTAGAATACGCAAGGATGGTATTTCTAGTTCGACTGGTTGTACGGCCTCCATGCCGTAGGTCAAATAGAAAGGAGTAGCCCCAGTGGGCGTTCTGACTGATGTACGATACCCCCATAAAGCAAAGGGTATCTTGCTTGGCCAATCTCTATAGTTGTCAGTCATTTTCTTGAGAATTGTGACAACGTTCTTGTTTGCCGCCTCTACCGCGCCGTTAGTCTGTGGTCTATAGGGCGAAGAGTGGTGATGCTTAATCTTGTATTTGGCTAGCAATTGCTCGGTTTCAGCTTGGAAGTGTGACCCATTATCACTAATGATCTCATGTGGACAACCATATCGACAGATGATGTTGTTTTGTATGAACTTTGCCACATTTTTAGCCGTAAGACCAGTGTAGGAAGACGCTTCTACCCATTTGGTGAAGTAGTCAATTGCCACTAGAATGAAACAGTGACCTCCCGTTCCGACTGGGGTTATCTTCCCGATTATGTCAATTCCCCATGCAGAAAATGGCCAAGGAGATGTCATCGTATAGAGCAATGAGGGAGGGACATGTTGTACAATCCCGAAGATTTGACAATTATGGCAATGTCTTACGTATTTGATACAATCAGATTCCATTGTGGTCCGATAATATCCTAAACGTGTGATTTTCTTTGCCATCATGGGCCCACTCATGTGGGGACCGCATTCTCCGTCGTGGACTTCTTCCATCACCTTTCGTGCCTGTGAATGATCGAGGCAACGTAGGACTACACCAAGAGGTGTTATTTTGTATAATTCTCCTTGCATCAGAATGTATTGGGAAGCTAGTAGGCGTATAGCACGTTGTCCCCTCTTGTCCATATCCGGTGGATAGGTACCATTGAGCTTAAAGTTCAAGATTGCTTGGAACCAGGGTTCCTGCGTGATTTCCTCTTCATTGGTGATTTGGTGGACATAAGCCGGTTCTGACCGTCGTTCGATGCACAAAGGCATGTCCATCATGTGGTCTGGCATATTTATCAAAGATGCAAGTTTCGCAAGAGCGTCTGCAAATTGATTTTCTTCCCGAGGTAGGTGTAAGTAGGTTACGTGATCAAAGAATTGGGCCACTTGGTCTATCCTTGCTTGGTAGGGTGCAAGGCTCTCACTTCGGATTTTCCAAGATCCTGTAACTTGGTTGATGATTAGTGATGAGTCTCCATGTACTCGGAGGTTTTTGATGCCTAAGCTTACTGCCGCTTGTAGTCCAATGAGACAAGCTTCATACTCTGTGGCGTTATTTGTCACCTCGAAGTCGAGTTTGACAGCAATCGGTGTATGCTCACCTTCAGGAGAAATGAGCAACACTCCTATTCCGAATCCTCTTAAGTTTGATGCTCCATCAAAGTACAGATCCCAGGAGTCTACATCTGTTTAAAGTATATCCTCGTCGGGAAATGACCAAGTATCTATGGTCTGTGCGTCATTGATAGGATTTTCTGCGAAGAATTCGGCGACGGCGCGACCTTTTATAACTTTCAGTGGCACATATTTGAGGTCGAATTCTCGAGAGCATCGAGTCCACCTTGCCGGGGACGGCCGTTGAGGACGGGTTTCTCGAAAAGGTATTTGATTTGGATCCATTTTGGAGTATATCTTGACGGAGTAGCTAAGCATGTAGTGACGTAGCTTCTTTGTTGCCCACACAAGAGCGAGGCATGTCTTTTCGAGTTGTGAGTATTTGCACTCATATTCCAAGAACTTCTTACTTAGGTAGTAAATTGCTCTTTCTTCACTTCCTACGATTTGAGCAAAGCATAGCACCCATGGCGGTTTCGATTCTTGTGAGATATAAACCAAGAGGTTGATCTTGTTGTGGCGGCATGAGCATTGGTGGTTTAGCCAATATCTCCTTGATTCGGTCGAATGCCTTTTGACAATCATCATCCCACATGGTGTGGTCTGTTTTCTTGAGTTTCTTGAAGATAGGCTCACAAATCATTGTAAGTTTCGATATGAATCGACTTATGTATTGTACCATTCCTAGGAATCCTCGACTTCTTTTTTGTTTGGGGTTGTGGCATTTCGATCGAGCTTTGATTTTGGAAGGATCTATTTCTATTCCTCTTTGACTAACCACGTATCCCGGGAGTTTGCGGATGTCACCCCGAATGTGCATTTCGAGGATTGAGCCTCATGTTGTACTTTCGTAGCCTTGCGAAGAATTTGCGAAGATTCGCAATATGTCCCTCTCTTTCTTTGGATTTGACGATCATGTCATCTACGTATACCTCAACTTCTTTGTGCATCATGTCATGTAAGAGTGTAGTTGCGGTGCGTTGGTATGTAGCTCCGGCGTTGATTAATCCAAACGGCATTACTGTATAGCAATAGGTTCCCCATTGGGTGACGAATGCGGTCTTATGCATATCTTCCATGGCCATTTTGATTTGGTTATAACCCGCATATCCGTCCATGAAGGATAGTAATGCGTGGTCTGCAGTATTGTCCACTAATATGTCGATATGAGGTAGAGGAAAGTCATCCTTTGGACTCGCTTTGTTCAGATCCCTAAAGTCAACACAAACACGGATCCTCCCATCCTTTTTGGGTACGGGTACTATGTTGGCTACCGGTCGAATACTCGGAAACTTTGATGAACCCGGCTTTGAATTGCTTGTCAACTTCTTCCTTAATCTTTAGAGCCCATTCCGTTCTCATTCGTCGAAGCTTCTGTTTCACAGGTTTGAAACCTGGCTTAATCGGAATCCTATGTTCGGCAATATCCCTGTCGATCCCTGGCATGTCTTTGTAGGACCAAGCGAAAACGTCTTTGAATTCATTTAGGAGGTCTATGAAATCGGCCCTTTCGGTAGAGCTCAAGGTAGTCCCTATCCTAAGTTCTTGGGGTTCTAGTTCGGTTCCTACGTTGATGGGTTCGGTATCTTCTATTACTGGTCCCCCTTCCCCTTCCTGTAATATTTCTTTGGCTACGTAGGGAGGTATTTCGGTCAAGTCTGGGTCTTGGTCATCCTCAGTATCATCATAAACAGAATTGCACTCGAAAGAACACAGAGAGTAAGCGAGAACCCGATTTATTCATATTAAGATTTGAGTAAAGTTGAAACAACCGAGCCAACCGATCCATGGTCGGTGGCGGCAAAGGAACGATAATGGTGGGGCATTTCCCGAACTACCGTGACTACTCGAGGCTAAGCTAGGAGAAACAAAGGGAGTGGGGGTGACAACAGGGGTAGATTCTCTAATGACTCCTCTAGACTCCGACTCTGACTCCGACTCCGACTCCGACTCGAACTCGTCGTCTTCTGGTTCTCCTTTGAACATCTCTCCTTCTCCAGTAGTGAGCTTGAAGAGTCTTCCTTGGTTGTTGGTCCACTTGATTGATTTTCTCCATCCTTTCTGTTGCTTTGTGTCGGTTTACGTGATCAACGCGGTGGGGTTGAAGCGATCGTCTGAAGTATCATAGTAATGATTTCATCTGCGCGGCCCTAATGAATCGGTCCTCTCCAAACAATAGGCTAACAGCTTGTTCGTCTAAGCAAGGTGCTTGACGGGTTTTGACGGTAGGAACCGTTTCGGGAGGAATGAAGTAGCAATCGTGAAAGATCTCGATTCCGGCTAGCTTCCTCTCAAGATAATGCCAAGGTTCGGGAAATCCATGAAAGAGTTCCGAACTTCCTTCTTGAACGAAGTACCCATTTAGAGTGGGGAGATATGGCCTCATTTGGACTCCCACGTGCTTGCGATTTTGGACTTGAGCGAGCATCTCGAGAACTTCTTCTTTTGTGGGTTTATACCCTAGCCCAAGTGGTATCCTTGTCGAGTTGCCTTCCTTGTATGGTGCGAAGGTATTCTTCCGAATTGGGTTCAAAGGCATTCAGGAAGTATCCGGGATTTGAGTATGTGGTTGACCACTAAGTTGGAGTAGGGATTATAATATAGAGGTGCCAACTCACTTTCTATGACGTTCACACTTTGGAAGCCCCCAAGTTCGTATATGGGATCCGCAAGGACTTGATTGTTTGATTGTTTCTCGATTATTGCCTTGATGGGTGACGAGGTGATCGTCACTACTTTGCCATTTAGTGGGATCTTGATCTTTTGGTGGAGGGTGAATGTTACCGCTTTGGAAGCATGAATCCAAGGCCTTCCCAAAAGTATATTGAATGAAGCTTCGATGTCCACTATTTGGAAGTTAACCTTCCGTTCGATTGGTCCCGTGGCTATGGTTAGGTTAGCAAGTCCAACCACTTTTCGTCGTGTACCGTCATATGCACGTACACCTTGATTGGTGGGAGTCCAATCCGACTCTTTCATGCCTAGCTTGTATGCCGTTTTGAGGGGTATGACGTTGACCGCGGAGCCATCATCTACCAAAGTCATTGGCACATTCTTCTTTAGACAAATGACGGTGATGTATAGAGCAAGGTTGTGACTAGCACCAAAAGGTGGCAAGTCTTCGTCCGAGAAAGTAATAGGATTACTTAGCTTAGGTGATTCTTGGAAGACCAAGTTGACTACATCTTCAGGAGTGGAGTTATGTGCTACATTTAGCTTGGCCAAAGCTTGCAGTAAAGCTTGGCGATTTGGAAATGAGCTTGCCACTAGTTGCCAGACTGAAAGATCAGCCTTGGTCTTTTGTAATTGCTTGAGCAAATGATCAGTGGGGTCATCTTCGTTGTCATTTGGTGTGATGACATTGGTTGGACCGTTTTGAGTAGTGCTTTGATATGGGCGACCCGAACGAGTTAGGTGATCCACATCTTGGTCTTCACCATTTTGGACTATTTCCTTGACTAAGGAGTTTTCAATGAGATATTCGTCCTCATCATTATCGGCCCAAACCCCATTGACCGCAGTTAGTTCCTTCATTCTCATGATATCATTTTCTAGTCGTATGATTTGATCGACTAGTTTATCGACCACGGCGACTACTTCTTGCATAGTGGCATTTTGAGAGAAGATCAATGGTACGCGTTCCTTAGGTATTGCATTAGGATTGCGTAAGGTCGTTACCATGTTTTCTAGTTCCCACACTTGTCTATCCACGTTCCTTGCCCATGTGATGAAGTCGGAAATGGTAGGGGAGATAGTAGAGTAGAACCCCTCTTTCTCAATTGCATGAATTTCATTCTCGGTGGGAGAAATGAGGTGTGAGCAATCTAAGGTAGATTCATCACTTGTAATCACTAGAACTCCAAGAGGATTCTGAGTGTTGTTGGGTTTACCTCCTGGTGGTATTGGGAGTCGACCATCTTCGATCATATCTTGAAGCACGTGTTTCAACTTGTAGCATTTTTCTGTGTCGTGCCCTTTGCCCCTATGGTATTCACAGTAGGAATTTTCATCCCAGAATTTGGACTTCTTTTCGGGTTCGGGAGTAGGTCCAATGGGTTGGAGTTTACCTTGTTTCATTAGCCTTTTTAGAGCGTTGGAGTACGTATCCCCAAGGTTTGTGAATTTCCTTGGTGGGGTAGTTTTCTTGGATGGCTCGAGAAGGTTGACTTCGTCGGTCTTGCTAGTAGAGCCGTATGAACGACTTGTGGACCCTTGATATCCTCGACCTACCGTTTTGGACAAGAGTCCTTTGCGGATGTCATCTTCAATTCGTGTCCCTAGTACGGTTAAGTCCTTGAAAGTCTTGATGTTTTGATATCTCAAATGGTTGGCATAGATAGGTTTGAGATTATCCACGAACTTTTCCACAAGAGTAGCCTCATCCGGGCGTTCAACTAGTTGAGTGCTAGTCTTCCTCCACCTACTTAGGAAGTCGGTGAATCCTTCTTTGTCATTTTGGGTAAGAACCTCTAGAGTACGCATGTTGACTTGGATCTCGGCATTATCCGCATATTGTTTCGAGAATTCGATCGCGGCGTCCTCCCAAGTAGCGACCTTCTTGTGATCTAAAGTGTAGAACCATTGCTTCGGAATGGTGTCAAGAGATGAAGGAAAGATCCTTAAGAACATCTCGGGTTTGATGCCTTTGATAGACATGTAATCCTTGAAGGCACGGATGTGGTTCAAAGGGTTCTCATGTCCTTTGAACTTAGGGATATCCGTCATGCTAAAGTTAGTTGGCAATTTGGAATTGACGGCTTCATATTTGCGATTATTTTCCCTATAAATGTCATCCCCCTTAAGGTACATCAATTGCTCCTCTAGGTATTGGAGTCTTTTCTCATTGCGATCGTCCCTATGATAGGATTCTCATCTTTAGACTCGTCATCGGAAAAACGTAGTACTTCACCTTTAGGGGAAGGCAACCTTCCCTCTACATCAAAGATACGGCCTTCGATAAGTTCAAGGCGGTCATAGGTTTGTTCTTGAGTGATTTGCATTTGGGCTAGCGCGGCTAGGATTCGATCACTATTCTCTTGAAGTTCTTTGGAGATTTGTTTCATCGCTTGATCCGGGCATCTTGGAAACTGGATAAGAGATCGGCGACGAATCAAAACACGATCGACCATTTCGACACACTTGCTAAAAGAAGAAAAGTTTTGACTCGTGAAGTGGGTGTGTGCCACTTGTGTTGAGTGAGTTTTGAAGAAAGACAAGGTCTTTGAAAATGTGTGTCCTAGTCGACTGTAGTGTAGTTGTAGGAGTGGACTCGAAGTGAGGTTTTGGAATGGGCTTGTGGCCCGAATTTTGACAGAGTTTCGACTGGATTTTGCGCTAATTGAAGGCCTATTTTTTTTCGGAATTCTTGTTAAAAAAGAATTTTGATTTTTGAAAATTCGTCATGGTTTTGTTTAGAAATGGTGATCACGTAGGGTTTACACATTTATACAAGCATTATAACGGGATGCTGAGTGCATTTAGAAGGGTTTTGGTTTAAAGGGCGGGTTGCCATACCGAACCATCAAACCCGAAGTCTGTGGAGAGGCTCGTGCCAAACAAGAGTAAGGCCGATTCCTAGTCCATTTCCTCAAGTAGTGAAGGCCCTTGATACAAACAAGAGTAAGCATCATGGTATGGATGACGTCAATCGCTATCCATCCTTAGGCCCAAATAAGAATTAGGACCATTTAGACGGGACGATTGGTCGAATGGGTTGGGTTGGGCCTAGGAAGGCCGAATAAACGATCTAGGAAGATCGAGTTATGAAAACCGACAATTGTCTTGTACAAATTTATTCCCTAACCTTGTTCGAGTTTCACCCTAGCTACACGTAAGTGTATTTCCCCAGTGGAGTCGCCAAACTGTGGACAGCGGGCCGCCCACGGGGGCGCTTGGTGAGGATCGAAAACAAGCGTTTGCATTTTTGTACGGAGTCGCCACCAATTTTTATGGGAAATTGGAACCGTTCGAATACCTCGTGTCATGTCAAGACACAAAGTAGTGACATGAACACTAAGCAATCGTTACCCTTAGCATTCTATGTCTAGAATGACTCTCGTGGATGCCAATGAACACGGGTGCTCACGGAGATCTGGAGTAAGGGGTGAGGGTACTTATTAGGAAGCTCTTTTGATCGAACACCTAATCCCGCCCGCCTCGATAGCGGCCTCTACTAATGATTAGGGAAGTTATTTATACTCGATATATTGTCGGCTATATGCATGCAATGCAACATCCAAGTTTTAATCCTAGCATGTGAGAATTTAAATAAGTCGGTGAACAATTAAGTTAGCAAACAATTGATGTCAAAGTTGGATTTACCGTTGATTTACATGTGGGAACATACAAACAATAAATGAAATACAATAAATATGAACTACAATAACGGAAATTACAATAATTACATTGGATAGGCGATTTATGTCGAAAATACCTTTAAAACGGATAATTTGAGAAAACGGAATAAAAGAATAAAAATAACAAATTAACGAACAGGAATTAGCGTGATAATACGGATATTAGTTAATTAATACGTAGCCTAATTAATTACGTCAAGGCAGAAAAGGAGTTCAGAGGCAGAAATCATCCTGGAACAGGCGCAGCAGGACTGCGCCCTCTGGAAGAGGCGCAGCAGACGCTGCGTCTGTTCCAAGGGTGAATTCAGGCGTGAAGCGAATCGCAAACCGTTAATGTCGATTGGTGATTTTAATGATGGATTAAAATTATTTACTCGGATGGAAGTGTTTAACAGATTAATTACATGTGAATGATGGTCATAAAAGCGATAAAACACGGATGAGACGGAATATAACGAATTAATTACATGATGAAGCGATGTTAATGAATGAATCCTCTGTTGAAATCAATTAACTAATCTAAACATGATGAATATACAACGAATATACGACAAACATGTGAATAAACAAACGAAAACTATATCAATGGCGAATTCCAGAAGCTCAATATGGTTAAATTGAATCTCTAAAATCCGGGTTTGAATTTAATGACGAAAACCCGTAAATATGGATTATTTAGGATTTAAGTCGGACTTATGATGATTAAAACATATTAATGAATGATGGATTATATGCATGTGATTATTAAACTATCATGTGAAAGAATTAAAGAACAAACAAATACAAATCAAATACGAACAAGAACGAATTACAGAGGACGAAGAAGAAGAAAAGAAGCGAGGAAGCTGCGGCGGCCCTCACGAAGAGGCGCGGCGAGGCTGCGCTCCTTCGAAGAGGCGCAGCAGTTGCTGCGTCTTTTCTCGACTGTCAGTCTTCTGAAAATCCGTAAGAAAAGGTTTTAAAGACGGTTTTAGAAATCGGTTTTAATGAGGTATTTTCGACGTAAACCTTACAATGATGATACGATAATTAAAAATACAATAAATAAAAGGGAATTATACACCCTCAGACTTACATGTTGACGAAACGAGATGAACTAAGATATCGACTAGTGATGCTCGACGCGAATGCAGAGAGAGTGCCCTCGTAAGAGGAAAACGATTGATTAATTATGTTGATTATTGTGTAGTTGGTCAAATTGGTCGGTCATGCAACGGAGAGGCTGGTACCCGGAAAGATCCGAGCTTACGTGGTCGGAAGTCCAAGCACGTAGGCGCCAATTAGTAAGAACGAAGTCTAGAATGCAAAGGGAGAAGAGAAGGGCGGACACTCGCGTGAGAAATATGAGGAACGAAGGCTCCTATTTATACTAATCACGCGGAGGAATAGGGTTTCGGAGACTCTTTGGAAGTGAATCTCGGAAAGATATGAAAAAGATACGTAAATCATGCAAAGAAGGGCCTGGGAAGAGGCGCAGCAGCCACTGCGTCTCTTGGAAGAGGCGCAGACTGCCTTGCGTCTATTCCCGGGAGGTTTTCCTCTATTTGAAGAAAGATTTCGCGTTTGAGTTATGGTAGGACGGAAATAATTCGATTATCTTATGAATATTACGGGATATTATTTGCCAAAAGATAAAATTTATGAAATATGGAATAGAAATATCCGGAACATTCAGAACATTCCGACTCGGGATTTAACGGATTATCGAGAAAATGGAGACGGTTTTTGACCCGAACTCCGAATGTACTCTAATTACTGCCAAAACGACCGTATCAGGACGTAGATGACAATTATGAGGTCGACATTAATATTTGAGCAATCACTTGACGATAATCTTACGAACTGTCACAAATCGTTCCGCGAATCGAACATGCGGCCCAATCATCACCGGGTGGTTTGCGGGAGGTGCAGAAACGAGGTGTCTACAATAACTTTAATAGACAAGATGTATAACTTTAGTTCAAAATTTGTGTAACTTCAATTTATACAATGTATAACTTTCAGACATTAGCAGTATAACTCTACTTTGATTATTGTATAACTTTAGCCCAAAATATGAAATTTAAAAAAAAAACTTGAAAAATAACAAATAACCAAATACCAATAATAAAAACCAAATAACAATAATAAAACAAAAAACCAAACGAAAATTTAAAAAAAAAAAAAAAAAAAATCTGAAATTTGAAATTTGAAATTTGAACGAATATGAGGACTTTGGTGACCCGGTTTAGGGCTTCATTTTTGAAGGGGTTGCGGGTTGGTTTGGGTCTGGGTATGGACAGATCTAGTTCGAGGGTGGTGAGAGGAGTCGAGTGGTGGTTCTGGGTGGCCGTGAGGGTGGCTGTAGGTGGCGGGAAATGGGAGAGAAAGAGGGATGTCGGGTTGGTTGTGGTTGTGAGGGTGACAACACCAACGACAACGACAACACCAATGGCAACGACAACACCAACGACAACACCAACGACATCAACACCAACACCAACGACAACGACATGAACACCAATCTGGAGGAGGCGAGGGGAAGGCCGGTTGTTGTTGGGTTGTTGGTTGTTGCTGGTTGTTGTTGCTGGTTTTTGTCGTTGTTGTTGGTTGATGGAGGCTGGTGGTGTTGTTTTTGGTTGTTGCTGGTTGTTGTTGCTGGATATTGTTGTTGTTGTTGTTGGTTGATGGTGGCCGGCTGGTGTTGGGTTGCGGGTGGAGGAAGGTGGTGGGAGTAGAAGGAGGAGACGTGTGGAGGAAAGGAGGTGCGGGATCTGGAGGGAGATAGGTGGTACGGGTGGCCCTGGGGTGGTTGGCGGCAGGAGGAAAGAGAGAACGGTGGCCGTGGGGTGGTTGGCGGCAGAAGGAAGGAGAGAACGGTGCTTTGGTGGTTGTGGGGAAGCCGGAGAAACGAGAGGAAGGAGAAGAGGAGGAAGGCGGTGGTGCGTGGAGAAAGGTGGTGGTTGCCGGCTGGAAGAAGGATGAATGTTGTCCTTTTTTTTGTTTTTTTGGTTTGTTTAGATTTAGGTTTTGGGAGTTTTTTTTTATTGGGTTTTATTATTGAGAGAGAATCAGAGGAAATGGGAGGAATGAAAGTGAATGATTAATGAGGGATGAGGGAGTGGGTAAAGAGAAGGGATTAGAATTAGAAGGAGTTATGAATGATTAGGGAGGAATATTAGTGATGTTCATTTGTGACCATTCAATGAGATGAAATCTCAACCTTCCATCCTAAGGTCCTTATAAGGACTTAGGGACTCATAAGATGTAAGGGCCTTATGAGAACCCTTCTCTCTCTCTCTATATATATATATATATATATATATATATATATATATATATATATATATATATATATATATATATATATATATATATATATATATATATATATATATATATATATTTATATATAAGATGTCTTGTGAAGATAAAATGATAATTTAGTTTATAATATTCTAATGATAGTCTTTAGAAACATAAAATTCGGTCCATTTGGCCCGGACCTAAAATATCTGGGTTTGATCTGGACCGGACCGAAGACCGAAAATTCAAAAAATGAGGACCGAGGACCGGACCTAAAAAATTCGGTCCGAATTTGGTCCAGACCAAATGGTCCGGTCCGGTCCATTTTTCCGGTCCGGACCTAAACTTGCTCACCCCTACTTATAAGTTACACATTATAATCTGTATAAATTATTTTCTATTTAATATACTAATCAGTATATGTAAATTACCATACTAAAACCTCTTTGACCTTTTGAAATTATTTTACGACCCGTTAATCACGTAACATATTTGGTCTCTATGTCCCATAACATTACTCGTGTCTCATATGTTTTGATGCACACATTCAAAAGTCATAAACTAATTGAATTTATTTTTTAGTTTCAAGGTATTCAATATTTGACTGGTAGAAATTAGTACAAAATAAATTTGAAAATCAATTTGAGATTCATTTTTGTTAACATGGTGGGCTCATTTCATAGTCAATATTAGTCATGTATGAGTTAGTAGATATAAGTTTGATGATCATTGTGGACCATTTGATTAGTGGGCTAATGGATTTTGGTAAAATTGTGTTTAGTATAAGGTGAGTATTTAGACGGAAAATTAAAAAAGATATTTATGGTTTGTGTTTTATTATTTATAAGAAATAAGAAATTGGTCGCTTTTATCAATGTAAGTAGAATGTAGACTGGTAAAAGTGACCAATTTATAAGAAATAGTGAACATTTTGTGTAAAAATGATTGTTTTTCTTAAGTAGTCATTATTAATAACAAAATAGTGGTAATTTTTAATATCAAAAGCTAAATTTTTACCATAAAATGGTCACTTTTATGTGGTCTCATCATAATCATGACTTGAAACGACTCTTTAACTTTGTACTCCCTCCGTAACATACAAATGGTAACGTGGTAAAAAATGAGGTTTTTAAGAAAAGAGGGTAAAAGAAGGGGTAAAGAGGGAAGAAAATAGGTGGGGTATGTAATTGTGGGTTTAATTGTGAGTTGGTAGGTGGGGTATGTAGTGGTATTTTATGTAAATATCAAATGTGTATAAGGATAATTTGGTAATGTTGTGGGCCAAATAAGGAATATTACCATTGGTGTGGTACGGCCGTATTAGGTAAGTATTACCATTGGTCTGGTACGGAGGGAGTATATCTTATAATAAGTGTAACACCCCCTTATACCGAGGAGCTTTAACTAGACCTTCCTTAGCATATAAGGGCGTTACCATCTCGATTGCCCGAGGTAAGTAATCATCAAAAGTCGATAAAAGAACAATTATAGTTATATTACAAGTGTTACCACCAACTAACAAAATAAAGATACAACTCGTCAACTACACACTATCTCTAACAGAACTCATGACGACTCATCCCCGCCAGGACTCCAGCTGATAAGGTTATTTTCAGTCGTTTGCCTTAATCAAAATAAATCCTAAACTACTACTAACAAGATAGCTAGCGGTAAGTCAGGGTCGAATCCACAGGGAGACGGTGATTATCTAATTTGTTTATATTTAAATCCGTCTTAAAGGTAACAAGTTATGGGGTTTTGATTGGTTTGATTTCTAACAACTAATAACAAATTAAATAAAGATGAATAACAATAATATTAAAGAGTCTAGGGTTTCGGGTTCACTAGGTCAATTATATGGGGTCTATTAATCAATTGCTAGATCTACCAAATTGTCTAAGGTCATAAGATCGGTCGACTCTATTATGCCCTTTAGATCGATTCTAACATGCGGTCGCTATAATTAGATACAATCTATTCGATTATCGCAGCCTATATTAATTCTAACCCGGTCGGTGAAAGGATTAATTCGCTACACTAATTAACAACCCAGGCCTAAGTTAATTAACTAGAATAAGAACAATAATCAAACGGTAACTTAAACGATTTCACTAGCAATTAATCAATTTCCCCTTTCTAATTAACCTAGATCCCCTTTCATCCTAGATGAGGAATTTAGCTACCCATAACTAAAGCAATAACAACAATAATAGTAATGGAAAGCATGATGAACAATAATAAAGAAGAACAAGTAATTGAAATAGTAATTATTGAAAGATTAGAACAATACCGTAAAATAGCAATGTTTAGATCCGGAAGGAAGAACAATAAATAAACTAAACTAAGTATTTGAGAGAGTTTTTTAAGGTAGCTATATTAAACCTACTGAAAATAAAGCATAAATAACCTAGGGTACGAGTTTTGGTATTTATAGCAATACATAACCGACTTAAGGAAAGTTGCGGGAATTATACAACTGGAAGGTTCCTCGATCGAGCCTAAGTGGACTCGATCGAGGAACTACTTCCTCGATCGAGCCAGTCCTGGCTCGATCGAGGCACCAAAGTTCAAGAACACCCAACTCTCGAAATTGCAAAGTTTATTGATTAGGTTGGTTCCTCGATCGAGCACGAAGTTCCTCGATCGAGCCAAGGTTGACTCGATCGAGGCACCAATTTCCTGCTTCGCGTACTGAACTTCAAACGGCCGCCATTTCTTCGTTACTTGTCAGAAACAAGCGATTTTTGCGGCGTTGGAAAGCTAAGAAGATAAGCTTTCACCTCCAATTAGAATCACTTGAAAATATATTGTAGAACTCGAGATATGGCTCTTCAAAGTAGGCACTTGTAATAAGAAGCTCTTTTCTTCGTGTTTTCTTCTTAACTTCTCTTCCTTCATTCTTATGGATTCTCGTGCCATGCTTCGTGTATCCCTTCATGCTCACTCCGCGATGCCCATTTCATTCCTTTGCTCCTCAAATGCATCATTCTTGCATTAAACATCAAAAGGCGGAAGTATCAACATTCTAACATAAAAGGCATGTAAATGATATAAACTAGCACGAAAACCGTATCAAAAGTAATTAAGGGGAGGCATAAATATGTATATAATTATGACTCATCACCAGCTATCAACCACATCAACACCTGCCAAGACTGACTGCTCACCATAAGAGATCACGGCAGACACATAAACAAACAAGACAACCACACAAGGTCAGTAACTGAGGCAAGACTCAACATAAACCAACAACAATTGTCAACATAATACAGCACAACCAGTCACACACAATCACACCCACTCCAATCAATCTCCGTCACCGACTGTCCACTGGGCCAGCCCTGCCAGTGGGGGACCGCAGCCGTTCCCACCTAAGCCCCGCCCATCATACCGAGCGATAACCCTGTCCCATTAATGTGCATATCCCCTCCCGTGGCGGGTTCTACGGAGGGCGAAACTAGAGCGTGAAGCCACTCCCGCAAGTGATTCCACTCAGCCGAGGACGCACCTCGAGAACCAGAGACAATCAATCACAGACAGCTGCAATACAACAACAACCAACAAACTGAATACACCATTCGACCACCGCATGTACTCTGCCACACAAACACAACAACAACACAACAACCACGACACAACAACCGACACACTAGACCATCCACAGAAACTGAGTAGGCGAACCTACCTTTAAGCGACTGCAACGATTCCAAGCCCATACACGCAATATCCAGGAATCAAGCAACACCTATATACACAACACAATCATCTATCACTACCAAACTAACCCTAACTGCAAAGACAAAGATACGGATGATGATGACGACATACCTACATGAGGAAACCTCGCAAAGGACCGCTACCCGACTCAAGCTATGCTCTCCTAAGGCACAAGGACCTTCAAAGGCTTCCATGGAGGTTATATGGTGAAGGGAAGGGAAAGAGGCGACCTAAAGATCTGAAGAAATGAGACGGAAATGATTTGCGGTTTTAACAAAACACGATTATAAACCCTCGCTGAAAAGACGCTACTCGATCGAGTAACCCACTTACTCGATCGAGTGGCCCCTACTCGATCGAGTATCCTAGCTACTCGATCGACTAGCCTCTACTCTATCGAGTACCACCCATAACCCAAAACACAGGATAACTTTGGTACGCACTTCTAAGGACTATTACTGCTCCCAAGGTCGGTCAAAGCTGGTCAACGAGTCTCTAAAAGGGCGGGTATTACAGTCTTCCCTCCTTAAAAGAACTTCGTCCCCGAAGTTCAACTCACCTATCCCAACGCACAAGATACGGAAACAAAACGACACCACTACTCTTCCTACATAGGTCACTACTCTCCGGAAATACCATCCACCATGTCATCACCATAAACTGTCTAACACTCCATATAGATCAACTTCTACAAGCTACTACTTGAAATACTAACCTCACTACATGGACCAACATAACCAACAACTACACTGCTGCTCACAACTCTTAGCCACTCACTACGAGATTACACGTTCACTAATAACAACCATTAACACGAAGCATGTCACCTTAACACCACTATGTTACTCAACAATACGATTCTATTCCAACACACGACATCATAACTATCTCTTTATGACCATCTTTTGAAGCACACTATCAACTTTTACTTCAACACACAATTACTCACGAACAAGTGAAAACAATTATAGTTTCATACAAGAAATGTAACCTAAATAATAGAAAACATTATAAACAAACAACAAAATAATTGTAATATCGGCCTTTTATCTCGCGACATTACTCTTCCCCTCTAAAAATGAACTTCGTCCCCGAAGTTCACCACCAAATTACTACACATATTATTTAAAATTTACTTCTTGTCATAAAACCACACATATGATTCGTTACGGACACTACTCATTACTCATACAACCATTAATTCATAAAAGCATACGCAACTTTATTCGTATAACTAGCCACAGTCACGGATGCATGTATATATCATTTGTATATGTATATGAAAAGGCACAACTCCGGTGAATTATAATTAGTAGACATTACGGATGTAAAATGAATGCAATAAGAACCTACTACTACTTCACTATTCGTTACGAATACGCATCCAAAACCCAAACACGACTTCCAACATATGAAATTAACGGTTCAAATATGTTACTAATCATAAAGAACCATATTAAACCTCAAAACTTGTAATGATATGGTCGTTAAAACAATTTTAATTAACGAAAAGTTCCTGTAACATTGCTACTCGATCGAGTATATAGGGTACTCGATCGAGTGCCCTCTACTCGATCAATTGTCTTAGCTACTCGATCGAGTAGACCTGAGATCAGAATACTCCTTCCTTGTCACACCTGCAGCTACTCGACCGAGTGTGGGGCACTCTGTCGAGTGGCCACAGGTCAAAACCTTAGAAATTTCCTGTCATAACACCATATATATAGAAAATGTCACATAAGCGCGAGTCGGGATGACAACCCGACCCCCAAAATCCTGCAAACAAGTTCAAACTAAGCAAATTCGGCCTTATGGCCATCCGTACAAACCAAAGCAAAAAGTACTAACTAACAACGACCACTATCATCCAACACAACCAAACCATAAATAAAGAGAAGAAAAAGGAGTATCACTCCTGCTGCTGCTGCTCATCCATCATCTCATCTCCACCACCATCTCCTCCCGAGGTGCCTGCTCCTGATGAACCGAGACCCGCATCGACTCCTGCCCCAGCTCCTGGACTCTCATACCATGGGGTCAAACCACCAAAAGCAAAGGACTGAGGTGTCCCCCATGCTGCCATGTCCACTCCATAGGAGTGGAAAACCCCACTATAGTCCCCAACTCTGCTCCACCACACGGGGTGTGGTCCCTCGGTCCCGATACCCTGAGCATACGCCATCTCATGCATGTTCCGGAGTGTCAAAGTAGATGACACTCTCTGCCAAGTAGCTCGAACGTGTCTCCGGGGTATCGAGGTAGGGGTAACAAGGAAAAGGGTGCTGCTATGGTGCCGCTAGCTATGGTCTGGTCTCAGTTGTCCTCTCTCTCACACGACGAGGTCCTCTCCCCAACCTGGGCCTATCCTCTGCCACTCTCACGTTCTCCCCCTTCTTCGGCTCAGACATCACCCGAAGGATCGTGTCGTCAATGAGGTAGATCTGCAACTGTCGGGGTACATTCTCATCCTCCTCCTCATCGGAGTCCACAGCTACTACCACTGGGTCTAACGGCTCTGTCGGTGGGAGGTGCTCAGGAGCCGGTATCCTCATCCAGCTCATACCCCACACCTCCAAGCTAGGCTACCATCCTCCAAGGTTCTCAACCATTTCAGGTCGAGGTAGTAGTCTCTGTCCATGGTAGGCACCGGTGTGGATAGGGGAACGTACTCAGAAGAAGCCTCAAAGGAGGCTAGCTTTTCGGCTAACCGGGTGGCAAGAGCACCACAACTCAAGTACCGAGTGGTAGAAGTAGCCATCAAAGCAAGGCTAACACAGACCATGGCAGGAGCATTGAAGACCACCCTCTCAGTCCGCTTCGGGTTAAGATAAGACATCAAAAGCAAAAACTCGTGATTGTTCAGCTTACTCATATCCGGCCGCTCATAAAGAAGATTCGAAATAGAACGAAGGAAGATCCTTAAAGTGACATGTTGAACATCGTTAATCAACATGTTACTGGAGGTGGGAGCTGACTTTCCAGACAAACAAGGCATAATATAAGGCGGCAAACCCCGCACTCAGATGGAATCGCGCTGATGGAATCCTTGGGAGGCCTGGCCAACCCAAGGTGAGAAGAAAAGAGGTCTATGGTCAACACAAAACTCGTGTTCATAAGACGAAACTCAACAGACTGTGCAGCTGGCTCGTATTTAAACGAGCTCATGAATTCCAAAGTCAGAAAAGGATAGGTATGCTTTCTCAAACGATACAACCCCGTGAACCCCAAGGTCTCAAAGATATGACGGACATCCGTCGCAATCCCCAGGTCATCAAGAAGTGTGGTGTCCACACAACGGGTGGGTCTCATCTTGCGTTTCTGTAACGCTACAAATCTCTCTCTCTGTTTGAAGTCCACAAAGACTACCGAAGGATACTCGGGTACAGACGGTACGACCGGTCCGCTACTCTCCCCAATTTCGGGCTGAAAAGCCCTCCCCCTCTTGCTTTGATGGGTCCCTAGGTTTAGTCTCGGCATCTATTTCAGCATACAATTTACACATACTTGCATAGGCACTGAAAACATGTAATTTACGCACATTGAACATTGAATCATCATCTATGTACACAATTTCACCAACCAATTCCCAAATTATATATATATATATATAAATATATATATATATATATATATATATATATATATATATATATATATATATATATATATTGTTCGGGTGTAATTCAGCGGTTATATGTTACCACCCGTGCTTGTAGAATGACGTCTTTAGTTGAATCCTCCTTGCGGTCTCTTGAAACGATGAACAACCGAGGGCTCGGCTTTGGACCGAGCGAATTCACTCCGACGCTCAAGTCAGTAACTTAGAGAGGTAAGTGGTTGTTACTTGGCAAAGTACGTATTGTAGAGAGATAAGGAAGATATTACCAGATGAATAGTGATTCTTAGGTTAAATTGTGGATCCTTTCCTCAATGATAGTTGAGGAGTATTTATAGACTTTCACCTTTTGTCACGTAGTGGCCAAGTGGCCAAGTGGCTAGCAGGTGGAAAGACTGTGCTACCCTCGGCCGAGGGACCCATGGCAGGCCGGCGGGCCCTGTTGACTCGCCGCCGAGGGGTCTTGGATATGAGTTCGCGGATGTGTGCCCCGGCGGGCAAGGTGTCCTAGCCGAGGCACAAAGAGACAGCCGACAGCCGCGTGCGTCGGTTATTTTGTTTAAGCCGTTGACTTGCTGTGGATATCTTTGACCTTGCTCAGTATGTTGACTTGGTCAGAGGGTGCAGAATATGCCCCATCAATTTGCCCCCAGCGTAGTCTATGCCGTGGTATGGGCTCCGATGTATGCTGAGCGTATATTCTGCGCAAGTGAAAATTTCTGCCCCGGCTTCTTCTTCTCCGGCATGGCTCTGCTTAGGCCGTACCATATCCCCCCTCCACATGGATGTGTAATGGACGTCCGATGTGGAAAAAGGCAATGACGCTGGCCGAGACCAGGTAGAGAGTGCCGGTTGTTTCTGATTGCCCCCTGGCCGGTGCTCTCTGGCTTGGTTGATCACGTGGCCGGCGGAGAACAGGTACTTAGGAATTTGTCGAGGAAGGTGAATAGGCAGAGATATGAAGGGGCGTGTTGAAAACGCTTGGTCACTGTTGCATTGATTGACATTCAAGCGTCGCGACGATTGACATCCCGTGGTTGCATGCTCGACACGTGTCCGATTCTTGATTGGTCGACGTTTCATGGGCTGTGCCCTGATTGGTCCTTCTTCATGGGCTTTTTCCTATAAATAGGGCAGTTAGTCTTTGAAATTGGGCACCAATTTCATTCTCTTAAAATCTTTCTTTCCTCCAACTTTCCAAGGGTTTTTCTCTCTTCTAATCTTCGGTGTCGTTACTCCGGCTAGTACTTTTCTTCAAGGTAAACCAACAAATTTCTCTTTTTAACTTGTGAGCTTTGCTGTAAACATGTCCTCTGCTGATGCCGGAACTAGTAAACCGACGCCGGGGGTTTCCCCATCGCGTCTTGATGAGGAGGGGATGCTAGACGCCATCCCGCTAAGGTCTGGGGGCCCTAGATCTCCTTCTCCTGAAGTTGATCCTCAAATTTTGGAGGAATGGGAGGATGATGATGATATTGATGACGACGGAGACGATTTTGGTGATGACGCTGAAAGGGCTCATCCTAATGAGGGGAGGCAGTACGTAATGGATCACGGCGAACCCTGTAAGGTCGGCCCTGACCGTACTTGGATCCGTAAGTTCGCCCGTTGCTCCGGCGAGACACTTTTCGAGGGCCATTTCCATTTGGGCAGAGGATACAAAATTGTTATCCCTAAGGAGGGCCAGGCCATCTGTTGTCCTCCACCGGGTTGCACCGGCGTATACATCCGGCACTTGGAGTACGGGCTCCGATTTCCGCTGAATGATTACGTCATGGCTATCATTAGAGCCATGAACGTCGCCGTGGCCCAGCTGCACCCGTTGGCTGTTAGGACCATAGTCGGCTTTGTCTGGCTCTGTCTCTTTAAGGGGGAGGTCCCAACGGTTAATTTATTCCGTCGGCTTCATTCTCTTGGCCGTCATTTTTTCTGGGTCGCGCGGATGGTACAACCGTACAAATGGAGCCGGGTTACGTCTCCGTGGATAAGCTGTCTTCCTGTAAAGACTGGAAAGATCGGTGGGTGTATATTGAGGTGCCGGATGACTATCCGCTGCCCCGGTCCTTCCAGCACCAAGTTAATTTGCGGTGCGAGACTAAGGCGGAGCATGACAGATGGGTTAAACGTAAAAAACTTAAGATGGACGCCGACAAGGTCCTTCTTAATGAGGATGAGAAGCTGGCGATGAGGCTCTTTGAGACGGACAAGAGTGGGGCGTCGAAAAGATGGATCCCTCCGACGTAGATCATTCTCCAGGATGAGCTGCTCTGCCATGTCGGCCTCATACCGGCCCTAGCACAGGGTGAGTGGGGTCGGTGTGAGGCCCATGACTGCTCTCAATGTCTGTCCGTTTTGAATTTTGATTCATTCCTTGCTTAACTTTTGCCTTGCTTCTTTTGCAGATCATTTTGGCGCGGACCTGTCCGAGGATATTCTCAAGAGGATGGGGCTGCACAAGGACAAAACCGTTGCTGATTTGCACCCTAAGGCTCGCCCGTGATCGCAGGACGTCGCCGAATGACCACGATGGATCACACGCAAAGGCCCGAATGTGGAGGCGGCCCAGGCGAGGGTTGCTAGTAACATGCCGCGTCGAACGCGGAAAACAAAGCCTTCGGCGGCGACGGCGTCGACGTCCGTTCCACCTCCCATCCCTTCAGTCCAGAAGTTGCCGGTGGAGATCGTTGACATCACCAACGGGGAGGACTCTGATGCGGAGGGATCTCCCCTCGTCCTTAAGATAAAAAGGTCCACCCCTGCTGCTGCTGCTGTTGCCGCTGCTGCTACCGAGGGCGGCAAGGAAATGGGCCCTCCGACAAAGAAATCCAAGCCTGGTACCGATTTATCCTATGGCTCTAACTCAGCCGGCTCATTGGGCGTTCCTGATGAGTGGCTTTCCGATATGTCCATGTTTACTGACACGGATGTTTTAATTGACTTTTTGTAGATCAACCGTCGGCAGCCGCCGTTCTCACCGTGCGGCAATTGGAGAAGCAAACTTTGAGAAGGCGGGTGATAGAAATGTCACCGTCGCTCCCGACCTCGAAGATTTCCCGCCGAGCTTGTGGCCGAGGGTGCCAAAATATCCAAGAGGTTGGCGAAGTGGACTCAGCGAGCCGGCTCCCACATTATGGAGCAAGAGAAGACCATGGCGAGGCCGCCCGCTTGACTCGAGCGGCTAAGGCCGGAACTTGACGTGGCGAACAAGGAGGTTAAGAGGGCCAAGGCGGAGGTCAAGAGGCGTCCGTCTTTGAGAGAAAACTTAGGGAGGACGCTCGAAAAGGAAGTCCTTCTTTGAGAGAGCCAAGGCCGAGGCCGCGGCGGTGGAAGCTGCAAAGTTGCGGGAGACGCGTGACTTTGTTCAGGGGCGCGCCGACCTTTACCTTACACAGAGGAACGAATTTAGGGACCTGTTCCAGGCCCAAGGGAAGGTGGTCCGGGACAAGGATGCTATCATTGCCCAAAGGGAGGAGGACATTGAGAAACTCCAAACCGTTCTTCTCCCTAACATGTGCGCCCAATATCGGGATCCGGCCGAAGGAGCCGCCGGGAGGTGATTGAGGAGCTCTTCCCTCTTGATGGCTCCTTTCCGTGGGGCCATTTGTGAGTGTTTGATGACAAGCTCGAAGCTAAGGAGGAAGAGGCGAAGGAAAAGGCCAAGGAGGAGGCAAGGGTGAAGAGGGAGGCGGAGGCGGCCGCGGAGAAGGCGGCCCTTGCCGAGGAGGCTAGGGCAGCCAAAAAGGAAGCCGAGAGGATGAAGGCATTTGAGGCCGCCGAGGCTGTGGTCGCTTGAGAAAGCCGAGCTCGCCGAGACAGACTTACGGGTCGCCTATTAAGGACGATGTTGCTAACGCTGCTGACGGCGGGCAGCAACAGGCCTAGGGAGACGGGCGGTTGTCACCAGGCTCTCCCGGCGCCTCGGATAGCTTTAGCTTTAGACCGATCTTTCCTCCCCGCCATCCGTAACCTCGGATTTTGTCCGTAAATGATATCGTAACCTTTTGCCTCTCTTTTCCTTGTATTTTGTACGACTTTGGTAGGTTGTCTTTTGGCTTATCCTTATGGGGACGTAGTTCCGCATTTCTTGTAATCTGTTGAACATTTTTAATAAGAGTTCGCTTCTTTTACCCCATTTTTCTGAGTTGTCTTCTTGCGCTAGTAGTTGAGCGTCTTAACTGTAAACGTTTTCACTTTGCCTCTGGCTTGGCCGAGGCAGTCTAGGGTGCATATCTCAACTTTTTAACGTTCCTAAGGAATGTTGATTGCTTTTGCGAGTATCAGCTGTGCTGGTAGTGATAGCCGTGGCGTCTACCTCCTGGGGTGACTGCGACGACGCCTACTTCTTGATGATGACTGCCGTGGCGTCTACCACTTGGAGTGACTGCTGCGGCGTCTACCTCCTGGGGTGACTGCCGTAGCGTCTACTACTTGGGGTGACTGCGACGGCGCTTGCTTCTTGATGATGACTGCCGTGGCGTCTACCACTTGGAGTGACTGCTGCGGCGTCTACCTCTTGGGGTGACTGCCGTAGCGTCTACTACTTGGGGTGACTGCGACGGCGCCTGTTTCTTGATGATGACTGCCGTGGCGTCTACCACTTGGAGTGACTGCTGCGGCGTCTACCTCTTGGGGTGACTGCCGTAGCGTCTACTACTTGGGGTGACTGCGACGGCGCTTGCTTCTTGATGATGGCTGCCGCTCTTGTCGGTATAACAGTGTGAGCCGGTACCTGTTTCTGATAGTGACTATTTGGGAAATGGACACTTTGATGGAGAACTTGGACGATTCCTCATTAGATATAAACATGTGTCGGGGTACCCACAGTTGTCTTGGGCACCTCCGACACTTTACAAGGTATTCTCTGAGGTCGTCAGTGTTCTAACGGCTTATTAAAGGCACACCTTCCTAGTTAGCCGTCGATTTGCATCCATGAGGTCGCCCCTCTGTTGTAAGGATGGGATTTCCCCCTTCTCTGACTTCCTTGCCACTTTGAGGGACTGCATGTTGCACCCTCTGGCGGATATCTGGGTGTTGACCACCTCGTCCTTCTCGTCCTTGGAGACGAGCTTATGTGCTTCCCCCCGGTCCGAGACATACATCAGTGTCAGGGCCCGTATGGACATTACCGCATCGGCCTCGCTCAGAGTGACTCGGCCGATAAGAACGTTGTAGGCGGACGAGCCGTCAATGACCACGAACTCAGCTAGGACATTCTTAGCCGCACTCCCTTCGCCGAACATCACGGCGGTCCCGATTGACCCTGGGGGGTACAGTCCGGCCCGGAGAAGAAAGCTGTCTGAGTGGTGGTGCAAGGGCTTAGGTCCTTGACTTTCAGGCCGAGGTTGAGGAAGCATTCCCTGAACATGATGTTCGTGTAGGCGCCCGTGTCAATTAGGCACCTCTTGACCAGGTGGTTGGAGATGTCCAAGTGGACTATGAGTGGGTCGCTGTGAGGAGCGATGACTCCCTCGTAGTCCTTCTTCCCAATAGTCATATCGGGGATGTTGGAAGCGGGGACCGCTGTTTTGGGCACAAAGTTGATGGCCTGATACAGCTCGTTCAGGTGCCGTTTGTGTCCATGAGCGGACCCACCGTTCTCGTTGCCCCCGATGACAACATGGATCACTCCTATCCGTTCAAAGAAGGATTTCTTATTTGAACCGCTGGCCTCAGTCTTTTGGCCTTTGGCAACATATTTGCCGAGGCTCCCCTTCCGGATTAGCTCTTCAATGGCATTCTTCAGATGCCGACAGTTGTCAGTAAGGTGACCGGTGTGGCCGTGGTACTCACAGTACTGGCTCGTGTCACCGTCTCCCTTCGGCTTGGGAGGCCTTTCCCATTTCTGGCCCTCGCCCTTGCTCAGGGCGAAGACCTCGGCGGCAGATACAACCAGGGGGTGTGATCACGGTACCGCCTTTGGTGGTATGTTCCCGAACTCCCCCCAGTGCCCGCCGAGCTCTGCTTTCTGGCAGATTTATCAGGCCGTGACCTATTATTGTCACGGCGTCTTTCATCCGGGTTGTCCTCCAGGTGGCTCTTCTTCTCTGAGTGCCCAGCTTCGCTGTGGCCGACCCAGGTCTTGTGATAGTCCTCTACCTTGATGGCTTGATCGGCCATCTTCCTGGCGGCGTCTAAGCCCAGGCCTCCGGACTTGATGAGCTCGTTTTTCAAGTCTCCCCTTGGGAGGCCTTTCATCAGCGCGAAGGCCGCCAGCTCGGGATTTATCTCCCGAATTTGCTGAACCTTGGCATCGAACCTCTTCACATAGCTTCGTAGAGACTCCCCCCCCCCCCTCCTGCCTAATAGTTAGGAGGTCCGACGTCTCCACGACTTTCCTCTTATTGCAAGAGTACTGGGCTAGGAAGGCGTCCCTTAGGTCGGCGTAACAGTATACCGAGCCGTCGGGCAGCCCTTTGTACCAACTCTGAGCCATCCCATGCAAGGTCGTTGGGAAGACTCGGCACCAGACTTCATCGGGTTGTTCCCACACCGACATGTACGACTCAAAGGCCTCGGCATGGTCGGTGGGGTCGCTATCCCCTTTGTAAGTGAACGCCGGCAATTTTAGTTTGGTTGGCACGGCGGTGTCAAGGACATAGGCACTGAGGGGCTGTCTGACCACGTGTCGAATGATACGCGGCGATCGGCTCCTCGCATTCCTAGTCCGGCCCCTCTCCTCGTACTGGGTGGGGCTTCTCCTCCGACTATGGTAAGTCGGGCTTCTTCTCCGACTCTGACGAGTCGGACTTCTTTCACTCCTCTGAGGCAGGCCTCGTCGGTGCGGCGACATCTTTGTCCTCCCGCGGGTGCGGGAGGAGCTTAGGTCTACCAGCGGCACGCTGGGCTCCTCCGGCGTCTTCACGGGGCCAGCTTCTTCCAGTGCTCCATTCAAGTCTCTTGGAGTCACGTGCAGGCCCTGGTCTCTCTGGACGGGTTCCGCCGCTCTTGTCGGTGTGACAAAGTGTGAGGCGTACTACTAATGAGGTCCAGGAGTAGCTTCAGTTTCGCTACATCAACCACATGCCCCATGATGGTGACCTGGTTGGCGGGCAGCGGCGTATCTGGTATTATTGGCATCCCGTACTCAGGCTGTATTACCCGGCCGGTGGAGGGCTGCGCAACTCCAGAGTTGTGGACGGTATCATCTTGGCAGAACTCGGTTTCGTCAGTTACGAATGCCTCTTGTTGTTTTGACATCTTCTTAGCTTTTTTTGGGTGGGTTTTTGTTTTGTTTTTTTTTTTGTTTGGGAATGAATGTGACTAGCTTCTAGTATCTTTCCCCACAGACGGCGCCAATTATTCCGGGTGTAATTCCAGAGCAGTTATATGTTACCACCCGTGCTTGTAGAATGACGTCTTTAGTTGAATCCTCCTTGCGGTCTCCTGAAACGATGAACAAACTGAGGGCTCGGCTTTGGACCGAGCGAACTCACTCCGACGCTCAAGTCAGTAACTTAGAGAGGTAAGTGGTTGTTACTTGGCAAAGTACGTATTGTAGAGAGATAAGGAAGATATTACCAGATGAATAGTGATTCTCAGGTTAAATTGTGGATCCTTTCCTCAATGATAGTTGAGGAGTATTTATAGACTTTCACCTTTTGTCACGTAGTGGCCAAGTGGCTAGCAGGTGGAAAGACTGTGCTACCCTCGGCCGAGGGACCCATGGCAGGCCGGCGGGCCCTGTTGACTCGCCGCCGAGGGGTCTTGGATATGAGTTCGCGGATGTGTGCCCCGGCGGACAAGGTGTCCTAGCCGAGGCACAAGAGAGGCGACAGTGGCATTTGCGTCGGTTAAAGTGTTTAAGCCGTTGACTTGCTATGGATATCTTTGACCTTGCTCAGTATGTTGACTTGGTCAGAGGGTGCAGAATATGCCCCATCATATATATATATATATATATATATATATATATATATATATATATATATATATATAGAGAGAGAGAGAGAGAGAGAGAGAGAGAGAGAGAGAGAGAGGAATGATCAACTAAGGCCACTTATATATTTGAGTCCATAAGTTCTATTATGAGCCATTGGATGGAGGGAGATGGAGGGATGAGATGAACCCACCCAAAGTCATTATAGAAGCTAATTAACACACTTTACTAATCCACCCTAATTAACCACTAATTTACTATATATTTGTTTTCTACCCACCCATTTCTCTCTCATCTCACACATTTCATTCTTCTCTTATCTCAAAACCTCAATAAAAAAAAACCCCCAAAAAATCCAAATAAATAAAAAAAAACCTAAAAAATTCAAATAAATAAAAAAACCCAAAAAATCCAAATAAATAAGAAAACCCAAAAAATCCAAATAAATAAAAAAACCCAAATAAATCACCCACTTCTCTCATCTTCATTCACCACCACCCACCACCACCCCACCCGACACCAACTAACCACCCACCACCCCCGCCGCCGCCACCCCACCGCCGCTGACTCGGTTTTTTTTTTTTTTTCCTTTTGTGTTAATTTGTATGTTTTGAGTTGTTTTTTCCATTCATTATTTTTTTTGTCTTTTATTTTATTTTAGTTGACTTTTATTTTGTTAGTTCTCATTTTTTATTCATTTTCTTAAATCTCTTCTTGTTATACGTTTTTTTTAAGATTTCGTGTTTTAAATCTCGTTTTTTTTTGTGAGATACTATTTTTTCATCTAAGACAAAAATGGACTAAAATTATACAAAAATGAACCAAAGTTATACAAAAATAGACCAAAGTTATACAAAAAAAGACTAAAGTTATACAAAAATTGGACTAAAGTTATACAAAAAATTGGACTAAAGTAATACAAAAATGAACCAAAGTTATACAAAAATGAACCAAAGTTATACAAAAATGAACTAAAGTTATACAAAAATGGACTAAAGTTATACAAATATGGATTAAAGTTATACAAATATGGGCTAAAGTTATACAAATAAGGACTAAAGTTATACAAAAATGGACCAAAGTTATACAAAAATGAACCAAAGTTATACAAAAATGGACTAAAGTTATACAAACATGAACCAAAGTTATACAAAAATAGACCAAAGTTATACAAAAAAAGACTAAAGTTATACAAAAATTGGACTAAAGTTATACAAAAAATTGGACTAAAGTTATACAAAAATGAACCAAAGTTATACAAAAAATGAACCAAAGTTATACAAAAATGAACCAAAGTTATACAAAAATGAACTAAAGTTATACAAATATGGATTAAAGTTATGCAAATATGGACTAACTTAACCTTAACTTCAAAGACAAAGATACGGATGATGATGACGACATACCTACATGAGGAAACCTCGCAAAGGACCGCTACCCGACTGAAGCTATGCTCTCCTAAGGCACAAGGACCTTCAAAGGCTTCCATGGAGGTTATATGGTGAAGGGAAGGGAAGGAAACGACCTAAAGATCTGAAGAAATGAGACGGAAATGATTTGCGGTTTTAACAAAACACGATTATAAACCCTCGCTGAAAAGACGCTACTCGATCGAGTAACCCACTTACTCGATCGAGTGGCCCCTACTCGATCGAGTATCCTAGCTACTCGATCGAGTAGCCTCTACTCTATCGAGTACCACCCATAACCCAAAACACAGGATAACTTTGGTACGCACTTCTAAGGACTATTACTGCTCCAAGGTCGGTCAAAGCTGGTCAACGGGTCTCTAAAAGGGCGGGTATTACAATAAGTGTACTCATTTTATTTTTCACCATTTTTTCATCTGTTTATTGCCGGTGGTACTGTTTTGTATTATAATTATAACATAAGCTCATAATAATTTTATTGTGAGACATTCTCTAAAGACATTTACCCAATGCTTCTCAAATTCAATTTTTTATTTGTTAGATTATTCAATTTACTCGTGCAAGAAAATGGGAGATGTTATAATAACATGATAATCGAAGATCGGCAACAAAACATTAAGTTCATAGTAAAAAAACTTAATCAAGAAAATACTATGACAATTTTTATTGTTTTATTAATTAGTATAAATAGTTAGGTTGAAAGTTATGAACACTTCAACGTGACTGACCACTTTAACAAATAGCTATTCACACCGGTTTAAAAATGTAAAAGGAATGATTTTGAAACTAACGATTATCTAAATTGCACGAGTAAACAATATTGTCTAATCGAGTAAAAACATGATGCTTGAAAAAATTAAATACATGCCAAACAATTGTGTATACTATATATGATATGAAAATTATTTTAAAAAAACCCACAAAATTCTAAAACTAATTATGATATTATGGAGACCTTAGAATATAGAGAAGTTAGTAAAAACAGTAATAAAATATGGTGGTATAAATCTTATGCTAACAACATAAATGAAATTTTATATATTGGACTATTTAGTTAGTGGACCTATTTTTAAGGAACTTTACAATCTATGTTAAATGTGGAAGTGAGGTTTTGGAGTGAAAAAAAATTATGATATGGTTGTTGTTTTATTATTTTATAGATTTTTTAATAAAAATTTGGCAATTAAAGTGCTGATTTTTTATGCTACGACCCTCATTTACCGATACATGGATTTAGGTTTTTGGGTAAAGAATAATAATGCTCCCTCTGTCTCGGTCATTTATTGTCTTTTTCTATTTTTGGGTGTCTCAGTTAATTGTTGTCCTTTCTATTTTAAGAATGAATTTGATGAGGAATTTGATAATTCACACTCAATCTATTCCACTAGTCATTTAGTAATTGACTCATCCCCTTTCCTTGGTCTTTGTGCCAAAACCAAAGGACGACAATTGACCAGGATAGAGAGAGTATCATTTTTCTATATGATATTAGGCTCTAAATGTAGGTATATAATGACATCGTAACTATTACTCGCTCCGCTGAGTCTAATCTTCTACATTTGATGTTCTCACATATTTGTCCAAGCGTACAAATCTCACATATTTATCCAAGCGTACAAAATTGGATCAAACGGAGCGAGTATTAAATGAGAACTTTACTCTAAAATGAACTACAAATATTTACATTTGATGTAAACTCATTCATAAGGTTTCCCTTCACACGCTCATTTTCGTTTGAAAATTTTAGATGAGTCATATGTAACCTATTTACAGCCAAATGTGACAACTTTTTGATAAAACGTTACCTGAACAACAAACCATAGTTATAATATTTTGTTGTATAATGGTCACATTAACATAAGGTAGTCTGAAATCTTCAAATGAAATAGTCTGTCCGAACTGAGAATTAGTGAAACCATTAGCACTCCACTATGCTTGATTAGCTAGAATTTGCTCCTATAATCTTTCTTCAATTAGTCTCACTATAGATGGATATAATTATAGACCGGTTAAATATGCTTAAAGTGATATATTTTTGAGCCACACCATGCAATTTATTGCTTATATTTAAAGTGGGTGAATATTTAGTTCGTCTATAACTATAGACGGGAGCAGGGGCGGCCAATGGAATGTTGAGGCCTTGTTCCAAATATTAGATGGAGGCCCTTTTGATGAATATCTCGTATTTTTTTCATAGTTACAAGAACATACGAGATCTTTAATATATGAGGAGGCGCAGTATTCAAAATCTCGAATACTATGAATACAAAAAAGCACGTTATTGTGTTGATTTTAATCATAAACTTTAATCGTGCTTGTATTGTTCCATTTCTCGTAAAACATATATTCCCTTCATTTCTTCACTTATTCCATTTAGATAATTTGTTTCTAAGACTAATTTTAAAAAAATAAGGATATACGGAAAAATTTGAGTAATGGTGTTAAACTGTTAACATAACTTATAGATCAAGACGGTTTTATACCGTGAGGCGGTCTATTTTTATTTAAAAATATTCATTCAATTTTTATAGATGAGTTGTAATTTACATAATAAGGAGAATCTCGCAGTATGAGACCGTCTCACTCAATTATTGGTTAATTAACTTCATGCAGATGATTTTTTTGAATTTATAAATGAGAAGCATTAGAGAGATTAAAAGAAAGAATGAAACCAAAATGTTTAGTTTAAAGTAAGTAATAAAGAAGAGGAAAGATATTAAGTGAGAACAACAAAAAAGATGATGTAAAAATGATAGCTATGGGAATTGAACCGTGGACGTCATGCGGAGGCTATGTAAGTAACTACCACTATGCCAAAGGAAGCCCAACTAATATTAATGAATAGTCAAATTTAATATAATGACGTGGGTACCAGATGAGACCCCAACCATGTTGGGCCCCGGTGCAGCGGGCCGAATTACTCTAGGTATGGGCCGCCATGGACGGGAGATACAATGACGACTTGGAATATATCCCATGTTAATCGTTGGGACATGTCAAATCAATGGATGTAGTTATCAATTATCATCACTAATGTGATGTAATGGGGCATCTTAATTAGTAACCTCGTTTTTCTTGAAAGTTACTTATAGTGGGACCCAATCAAGTTAATTACACGCGAGAATATATTGATTGGATGATGAAATGTTGTTGTTGTTGTTGTGCTACCTCGTGTTTGTACTCCTTCCTAAACCTTGTCTCGTCCTATTTACTTGTGTTTTCACATGGACAAATTCTCATTTCATGTGATATTCGCAATTCTGATGCTCATGACGGATCGCTTTCTTCTCATAAAACGTCTATTGAGAGGTGAATGGGAAGCAGCGTGGGAGTCGCCCACCTTATCCCCTCTCCCTTTTTGTGAGAGGTCACAAGCTTGTGACGGGATTAACCCGTCACAAGCACGACTAGCTGTTTCACATGATCTTTGTGTTCTTCCTACTTCCAACCACTTCCCATTTAACATCTCTACTTTTCCATCTCGAACAGCCCATTTAATCCCGTCACAAGCAAGACTAGCTGTTTCACATGACCTTTGTGTTCTTCCTACTTCCAACCACTTCCCATTTAACATCTCTACTTTTCCATCTCGAACAGCCCATTCCGATCACGCATCACACAACCAATAACATCAAATCAATACGCATCGCACAACCAATAACATCAAATCAATTACTCGCAAAAATTGCTGCCGCTTATCGGAAGGAAAATAACAAATAGATTATCACAACTCACAAGCTGTAGAGTTCAAGAGCCCAACATATAATCAATTAGAGATGATTATGGGCTGGGCTTATGTGGGCTTGGACCGGGCCAAGATAATAAAAATGGCCCATATATGCAGGTTGGTCAAATGTGCGGGCCTATTTAGCGAGCCCAACACGACCCTTATGGGATAAATGGGCTTTCGGGCCTAAATGAGCATTTTGGGCCTAAAATTTACTGCTTAACGAACGAGAAAAGTAGGATAATACCTTCAACTAGTACTTTAATAACATAGTCCCTCCATTCAACTCCACATTGCATGTTTCTCTTTTGCACAATATTCAGAAGCGGACATTCAACTTCAATTATTCTCCAAAATATGATGAAGAGCATATAAATTATTCTCCAAAAATAAAATAAATAAAATAAAGACAACATCAGCACATTATAATGCTTAATGATGTCTAGTAGATATGCTATATGTTATGTAAACATCACTTTTAAATCTCAATAAATACATTAAAGAGTTATTTATAATTTTAACGCTACTTAAACAAACTTTATAAGAAAAAAATATTCTTTTATTAATTAATATAGGCCGGGTTGGGCCAGAATTTGGGCCAAATGCTTAGCCCAAACCCGACTCAAAAATACCTTGATCTTTTTTGGGCCAAAATATAAGGTCCAAGCCCTTCAAAAAAGTGGTTCAGGCCAGGTCGGACCAATGGGCTTGGACCCTTTGATCACCCCTACAATTAACTCCCACGACTAACCCTAAGTGTGCTATGAGAGATGTTAAGCTCTATTCTTGCCTAGCTTGCATATTTAATACGTGGGACGATGAATGACAAAGTACGTAAAGTAAATAACAACGCGATTTTTAACATGGTTCGACCTAAATGAAAATCCTACGTCAACCTCTTCTTTTATTAATTGTTTATCAAGAGCAACTAATCCGGCCTAACTTACAATAATCAATTAACCCCCACGAATCCACAACTAACAGTAATCGTGCCTATGAGAAATGTGCTTATTACTAAAATGAAAATTCGATGCATACTTGGGCTCGGGGAAATTCGATTGAAACTAGACAGAGCGCAAGGCTAGACAGAGCACTGTGTAATTCGGAATGGGGAATGGTATTTGAAGAAGCAATGGTTCGCCACCTCCCGGCTGTCTAGTCGGATCATTGTCCTCTTCTTATATCACCAAATGGGTTCGCACCCTTAACCGCTATTAATCGACCATTCAGATTTCAAGCGTGCTGGTTAAAGCATGAAAACTTTAAAGAGTTTGTCGAAGATAGTTGGCCAACAGAAGGTATTTTCCCTAATCGACTTGCAGCTCTCTCGAATAAACTTCAAGATTGGAATAAACTCGTATTCGGTAATATATTTCGACAAAAAAAGGAGTTATTCGCGAGGATTGGAGGCTGCCAACGTGAACTTTCTAAAGCTAGGAATAGTCACCTAATTAAATTGGAAGCAAAGCTGCGTTTAGAATTGGACGAGGTCCTAACCCGTGAAGAATTGCTCTGGTACCAAAAGTCCCGTGTTGAATTTATTAAAGATGGTGACCGTAATACATCCTTCTTCCATGTAAGTACTCTGGTTAGGCGGTGACGTAACAAAATCACGTCTCTTAAAAATTCCAATGGAGACTGGATTGATGAACCGAAAGAGGTAAGGAAGATTGTAGTCGATTATTTCAAAGGTCTCTATACGGAAGACCAAACTGTTGATTCTCATGATAATCTCCCTTGGGATTTATTTCAAGCTTTCAACAATAACGATTGGGAAGGTTAACAAGGCCATTTAATCTCGCTGAAATTGAACGGGTAATTAACCATATAGGCTCTCTTAAAGCTCCTGGTCCGGATGGATTTCAAGCACTTTTTTATCAGAAAAATTGGTCTCTCATACGCGACTCGCTATGCCCTATGGTTATCAACGCGTTAGAGGGAAAAAGGATTCCCAGAAGGACTTAATGATACGCATCTTGTTTTAATACCAAAAGTGGACGCACCAGAAATGATCTCGCAATTCCGACCAATTAGCTTGTGCAATGTGGCATATAAAATTATCAGTAAGACTCTCGCTAACCGTATAAAAAAGGTTCTACCCCATGTTATTTCTGAAACTCAAAGCGGCTTTGTACCGGGAAGACAAATCACTGATAATATCGTCATATTTCAAGAAGCCATTCACTCAATGCGTAAAAGAAAGGGGAAAACAGGTTTTATGGCAATTAAAATCGATCTAGAAAAAGCCTATGACAGGTTGCGTTGGAGCTTCATTCGGGATACCTTAACTGATATGCAGTTCCCATTGCTCCTTATAGACGTCGTCATGGAATTTTTTGCTCAGCCCTAATAATAAGCACATTTTGTGCTCTGTCTAATTATGCAAATAAAATGAAAATAATAATAAAGAAAGCGTTTAGGGAAATTGGGCCACACATGCAAATTACTAATTAGTCATGTTAATTTAGAAATGCATTGATAATGATAAATAGTTTAGGCCTTTAGACACCCACCTCTCGATATTAGCGTCGACCATAGACCGGGTCCAAACGATCTCTCGATATGGCTAGGTCGTTCTACTATAGCATGTTTAGTCTAATTCAATTCCGTGCCTCTTATCTTATAGAACGAATTAAAAAATTTAATATACTATTACGGCCAATAACCAAAGATTAAACAATATAATGCAAACATGTTATAGAAACTATTTTAATATCATGACATCTCATTTTAACAATTGTGATTAGTTATTTAGCATGGCTTCCTTAATCCCTAGACTAAGGAAATTACTTGGGCATAATGTAAATTATCTAATGACAAATGAATAATAAAAATAATGCAAGAAATGAAATTACCTTGATAATGGAAGAAATTCCATATGAAAAACAAGGAATGAAATATAAATAACTTGTAATGGAAATTGAAGTATAACTTGAAATGTTTAAAGGGAAATGTAAACAACATAAATGAAAGCTAAACTAATTTGAACCTAACCTTTTGACTGAAACTGATCTGAAATTTAGAGAATTTTGTGAACTAGAACGTAATGGGCATTGTGTAAAATTGGATGCCTATGTGTGTGAGATTAGCACCCCTTATATAGGAAATAAGGGAATAAAATTTGCAAAGGAATCCAATGCTATGTCTTAATGCTCCTTAATTCCTCCGGTTGAATGCTCATATGGAATCCAAAATGGCATCTTAAGCATACTCTTAATTTTCCTGCAATTCTTAATTAATTAGCACAAGGAATCCAATTTTTGCTCTTAATGCCTCTTCCAATATGGAATCCTAAACTTGCTCTTTAATCTTCATTTTGAGCTTCATTTTATTTGTTTTGTCCACCAAATAATATGGCCTGTCATTTTTAGCTCAAATACTCGTAATTATCCCCGCCTTACTCGGGATTTGCCAAAGCGTTAGAAAATGACGGAAAACCACTCCAATTCCTACATAAGACAATAAAATGCAAGAATACTACCAAAGGCGATATTAGATCAATAAATCTCTCCTAAAGCGCAAATTAAATATAAAACCAAGCTAAATATGGGAGAAAAGTATATATAAAATGGACTTATCAACTGATCACATAATATTAGTGAAAACTCTTGCATTTTCTTGAGTTACAATTCTATAGCGCTTATGGAAGTCATACTTTACTTTAGAGTCTTTCCAACTTCAATTAATACATTATTTAGGGATCCTACAATTCTATAGTGCTCGCTCCTCTGGCGGATTAAATATTAGGAATTTTTAGATAAAATTTCCGAAATGTCGTTGAGTGTACCTTATATCATTACCACTTCGCCCCCGCCTCCACCACTGTTGTCCAAGTATAGTAATACTCGACCGAGTAATCTCAATACTCGACTGAGTATCGGGTCTGACAGGAATTATTTCCGCGGTTTGATTAAAGACGATTAGAGTTATAAATTACGTTTTAATAGTTTCACTTTTCACTTTTACAAAAACCTAAAACATTCCTACATAACTATAATCATCTCTAATCTCTCCCAAGATCGTCGATTGTTCGTGAGTCCTTATCCTTTTCTCTCTTGCGTCGGTAAGTCACTAGTCTTATAGCTTTGTCAGTTTTGTCTTTTAGGGTTTTAACCTAGTGATTGGAAATTGGGAAAAGGTATGTTTTGCATGTTATGATTGGATTGTATGATTGTTGTTAGGTGGAGAATTCGTAGAAGAGCAGTTCTAGCTTACTTGTTGACTCGTAATCGGATTTGTGCTAAGGTAGAGTTTTCCTACTCAGTTGATTGCGTAATTGATTTAAGATTGATGTTTTGATTTAATTGATATGATAATATTGTTGGTGATTGTATTCTGGAGTAATTGAGTTTGATGGATTGACTATGATTGTGAGGTGCGTCCTCGGCCGAGTGGCGTCACTTGCGGGAGTGACTTCACGCCCTTGATTCGCCCCTTGTGGAACCCGCCACAAGAGGGGATGTGCACGTTAAGGAACATGGTTTATTGGGAATGGAGTATGGTTGCGAAATAATTGTTATCGATATTGTTGTATTTTGCTTATCTTAAATATACAGTGAATTGACCCCATTGTTGTTTTAAAAAACTATGGTGATCCATTCGAGGATGGTGAGCAGATTATGACAGGTGATGGTTGTCTTTAGCTATGGGGACAAGATGGGATGTCATCACTTCGAGTCTAGCTTTCGCGTTACGATTTTAGTTGTCTTTGATTTCAGTTGTATTAAGATTCATATACATTTATTTTGGGTTTGTTTTAAGACAATGTAATCTTTAACTTTATATACTTTAATGAATGTTTTGGAATGGTTACTTTTGATATACT
Organism: Silene latifolia; assembly: GCF_048544455.1. Lineage (NCBI taxonomy): Eukaryota > Viridiplantae > Streptophyta > Magnoliopsida > Caryophyllales > Caryophyllaceae > Silene > Silene latifolia. The sequence goes on along the minus strand of NC_133533.1, from coordinate 45,399,134 downwards.
AGCCTCGGGCAACCGAGATGGTAACAGTCTCTCATGCTAGGGTGGTCCTTGGTAAGGCACCTTGGTATGTGGGGGTATTACAAAGTGGTATCAGAGAGACGATTCTGGAACCTAAAACCAATGAACCTAAAGAACATCTAGAGTCTAAATAAAATGAACCCAGGGAGAGTTATTTGGAGCTACCGCAGAGACTTGGGAGATGTCCCGAAGTCGCATTAAGGCCCTTATAATTTTGAGCCGGTCAACATGGGAGTGTCTTGGGAATCGTTATGTGTTTGGAGTAATGTGTGTGGTATTTGTAACTGTGGTTTTTGTGAAGTTGTTGGATGAAATGAGAAAGTGAATTGTGTAGCTTGAATATGATAGACTTTGAGCATGATGTATGATTTATTACTTGGGTTCTGAAGGGTAGTAAAGTGTTAGGATATCGAATTGCATGTTTATTTATGTTTCCGTATGTAGATAGCTCGATTTGGCATGACTCGGCCAAGCAGGGCGAGTACTCGACCGAGTAGAGGATACTCGATCGAGTAACCAAGCACTCGACCGAGTGTTCGTTTGTGTATACAAAGCAGTAGCTACTGGTTGTGATCACTCGGCCGAGTAAGAGGGATACTCGACCGAGTGAGGCATACTCGGCCGAGTAACTTGTATAGTCGACCGAGCGTGTTTTATGTGTTTTAAGGTTGGCTACTAGAGTGGAATACTCGGCCGAGTAGTCTTATTACTCGACCGAGTAGTCCTTACTCGACCGAGTATTTCACAGTACTCGGCCAAGTACTTGTTTAGTGGAAGGTTTTGTTTATTTTGAGCTGTATGCTATGTGCTTACGTTTCCCTGGTTATATCAGCTCAAAATGCCGGCTTAGAGGTCAGCTGCATACATCCAAGCTTCTGAGATGTATGTAGATGAGATTGCCCGTATGATTGAGCAGCAAGATGCGCTTATGGAGGCACTCAAGAATGGTGGTAAGGGCGGCGAGAAACCGGTGGACGCATCCCAACTAAGCGCCACCATTTCTCGTTTCCACCCCTCTACTTATGAGGGCACTGGTGAGCCAAAGCAGCTCGATAAATAGCACCGCGAGATGGAGAGTCTTCTAGAGGTTGTAATTTGTCCAACAGAGATGGCGGTAGAACAGGTTGCATTCTACCTAAGAGGTGAACCTGAAGTTTGGTGGCAGAATATGAAAGAGGATGCTAGAGCATAATACATGGACCAGGGATATGATGTTATACTGCGAGCAGGCTTCAAGAGCGCTATGAGAGAGAATTTTGTGCTGGAGCATATCCGTCACAAGCTGAGAGCTGAGTTTAAATCTTTTACCTTGGCTGATGATATGACCGTCACGGAGTACTATCACCGGTTCCTAGAGTTGTCACGCTACACAGAGGATATGCAGGTGGGTCAACAAGGTTTAGCTCTTCGTTTTGAAAAGGGGTTGGCACCAAAGATCATGGATAGACTACTAGCTGGGGTACTTACTGATCTGAAAGAGGTATATGCAACAGTTGGGTACGCTGAGAGGTTAGTGGACTTGGCGAAGGAGACTAAGGAGAGGAATGCTGAGAAGAAAAAGGCGGAGAGTGAGAGTGGCAACCGGTCGGGCCACAAGAGGGGCAACCACGGTTAGGCTAGAGATTTTTCTGGAGGGTCTGGGTATGTAGGGGGATCTCGAGCTTGGGGAAGAGGTGGCGGTCGGAGTACTAGTGAAAACTCCAACCTTACATTTTACAACTGTGGCGGAGTGGGTCACAAGAGGCATGAGTGCACCAGTGCTAGAGAAGGAGGAGGCTTTTCGGGGACTTATCAGGGGAACTTTTCTTAGGCTCCGAGCCAGAGCTTTGTTAGCAACATGCCATCTAGGTCATGAGGTAATCTTGGAGGGCAGAATAACAACAATGGCGGCTTCAACCGCAATAATGGAGGGTGCTATTAGCGCCTGAACAACAGTGTGACTCAGAACTCGGCAGCTAAGCCGACTATTTCGACTACCACGGTCCAGGGTGGAGGTCAGAAAAGCAGTGGGAAGCTCTTTATGATGGGCAAGTAAGAGGCAGAGAATGATGCTCATGTGGTAACCGGTACCTTTCTTGTTCATAATACACCATCTTTCCTTTTGTTTGATTCGGGGGCAACGCACTCTTTTGTGTCTAAGAGTCATGTCTTAGCGATGGGTTTGGGAGAGTATGAACTTGTAAAAGATAGTGTGTTTATACCTTATGGGGAGTCAGTGTCTTGTACTAAGTTGTATAGATATGTGTCCATGTTGGTGGGGGAGGTAGACTTACCAGTCAATTTGTTAGAGTTTCCTATAGATGAGTTTGAGGTCATCGTCGGGATGGACTGGTTGGGCAAGTATGATGCTAAGAAAGATTGCAGACAAAATAGGGTATCTTTAAAGGGTCCTAAGGGAGTCAAGGTATCATATAGGGGGTTCGTAGTGAGACCAAAGTGTAAGTTTATCGCAGTGATGACTTTAAAGTCATTTTTGAGAAAGAAGTGCCCTTTGATCCTTTGCCAAGTGAGAGATATGCGTGTGGAGGAGCCGTCGGCGTTTGATATGCCTGTGGTTGGGGGAGTTTAGTGATGTTTTTCATATGAGATACCGGGGTTAACACCTAAGAGAGATATCGACTTTAATGTTGAGCTCAAACCGGGGACGAGGCCTATATCTAAAGCACCGTACCGTATAGGGCCTAAAGAGTTGGAAGAGTTGAAGAAACAACTGAATGACCTGTTAGACAAAGGGTATATTCGGCTTAGTGTGTCACCGCGGGGAGCACTAATGTTGTTTGTGAAAAAGAAAGACGGGAGCATGAGACTATGCACCGACTATATGGAGCTGCATCATGTCACGGTGAAGAACATGCATCCTTTGCCAAGGATTGATGACTTTTTTATCAGCTGAGTGGCGCATGTGTGTTTTCTAAGATCAACTTGAGATTGGGTTATCACCAGTTGAGGATAGTAGATGAGGATATTCCTAAGACAGATTTTCGGTCACGATATGGTCACTATGAGTATGTAGTGATGCCTTTTGGGTTGACGAATGCACCAGTAGTTTTCATGGATCTTATGAACCGGATTTTCAGCCATTTCTTGGATAGGTTTGTGGTCATCTTCATTGATGACATCTTGGTCTACTCTAAGACTAAGGAGGAGCACGAGGAGCATTTGAGGTTAGTTTTACAGACTTTGCGAGATAATCAGTTATATGCCAAGCTATCTAAGTGCGGGTTTTGGTTAGATAAAGTGGCTTTTCTGGGTCATGTGATATCTAAGAAGAGTGTGTCGATGGATCCTAGCAATATTGAGGTAGTGACTAAGTGGGAATCACCGAAGAATGTTGCTGAGATTCGGAGTTTCTTGGGTTTAGCTGGCTACTACAGGCGGTTCGTGAAAGACTTTTCTAAGGTTGCGAAACCTATGACAGTGTTGATGCGGAAAGAGACCAAATTTCGCTGGGATGAGAGTTGTGAGACGGCGTTCCAGACCTTAAATGAGCGTTTGACCACAACCCCTATTCTAGCTCTACCTGAGGAAAGTGAGAACTTTGAAGTATACACTGATACTTTAAAGAATGGTTTGGGTTATGTTCTGATGCAGAATAAGAGAGTTATAGCTTATGCGTCGAGGCAGCTGAAGCCGTATGAGGAGAACTATCCTACTCATGATTTAGAGGTGGGTGCAGTTGTTTTTGCTCTAAAGATTTGGAGGGACTACCTTTATGGGACGACCTTTAAGGTGTTTTCAGATCATAAGAGTGTAAAGTATATCTACACACAGAAACAGCTGAACATGCGACAGAGACGATGCATGGAGTTGATTGGGGACTATGACATGAAGATCATCTACCACGAGGGTAAGGCCAATGTCGTGGCAGATGCTTTGAGTAAGAAGAGTGTACATTCGTTATGTATAACTATATCTTTGTTGAAGCTGAGGGATGAGATATCCAAGATAGGGATTCATATGATTCGAAAGGGAGATGCCATTGGGGACATGATGATCGAACCGGACTTGTATGTTGATATAAAGAGGAAGCAAGTGTTTGATCCCAAGATTCAAGAGTGTAAGTCAAGGGTAGAAAGTGGCACCGTCTCGAGGTTTTCTATCCACACAGATAGGAGTGTTCGTTTTGATGGGAGATGGTGTGTTCCTAGTGATGCGGATTTGGAAAGGCTGATCATGACGGAGGCTCATTGAACTCCTTATTCAGTTCACCCGGGGAGGTGACAAGATTTATAAGGACCTAAAGAAAACGTTTTGGTGGCCTAATATGAAGAAGGATCTGGCCGAGTTCATGGCTAAGTGTCTGACTTGCCAAAGAGTAAAGGGTGAGCAACGTAGATCACAAGGTAAGATTCACTCACTTGAGGTGCCAGAGTAGAAATGGGAGTCAATCTATATGGACTTTATCGTGGGGTTACCAAGGACTCAGCAAGGTAATAATATGATTTGGGTGATCGTCGACCGTTTAACGAAATCAGCTCACTTCATTCTGATGATCGATACTTGGACCAAGATACAGTTAACGTTGGGTTATCGAAAGCATGTGGTTTGATTACATGGTGTGCCATAGGACATAGTGTCAAGTCACGGTGCGAGGTTTATATCACGGTTTTGGCAAGAGTTGCAGGATTTGATGGGAACGATCTTAAAAATGAGTACAACTTTTCATCCTGCCACAGATAGTCAGACTAAGAGGACTATCAAGACTTTGGAAGATATGTTGAGGGCTTGTGCCATGAAGTTTGGTGGAAGTTGGGAAGATAGGATGGACTTGATTGAGTATTCATACAACAACAGCTATCACACCAGCATTGGAATGACATCGTTTGAGGCTTTGTATGGCAGGCGGTTGATCGGTCTGTTTCGTGTTCACAATTGAATAGATGTTCTCGTTGGGTCACGTCCAAATCAAAACACAATTTATAGCTTCACAAACAACTCTACAATTAGTAAAGAGGCAAGTAAAGGTCGGATCCCAAGGGACGGGAATTGAGATGAGATTTCTATTGAAACTAGTGGTGTCTTAGGGGTGTCACAATTTGGGTTGATGTAGAAGGTCACTAACTAAATAGCAATGAAAGTAAATAAGCAAGATGAAATAAAAGGGTTGTAAACAATTGATAAAAAGCACTAGGGTATCATGGGGTCATAGGGGAATCATGGGAATTGATCATACAAACATGTTCTCAAATTATAAGCAAGCAATTATTGTTGTGATGGATTGAGTTGGGTTATATCTTACAATCCTAGGAAAGTTTGGGTCCCGGAGCCGAATCGATTAGATTGTACAACACCTACAAGTCGACTTAGTCTTTCCTACTCAACAACATGCATGGTCTAATGAGACTCGAGTTGGTTTATGTCTTACAAGTCTCATTGAAAAGATAGGTGATGGGTAAAAAATGCAAGAATTCATAGGCTCACATTTCATCAAACATAACATGTGCATGAGTGGAGATCAAAACAAGCAAGCAAATAAACCATGAAAGCATATTAATTTAAGCATGAATCATTCCCCATGTTGGTTTCCCCTAATTACCCATTAACCCTAGCTAGGTTACTACTCACTCATTATCATGTTGATCATGCTAGCAAGGTTGTCAATCATACCAACAAAAGGAAACATGATGAATAAATGAAAGTAATTAACAATAATTAAAAAGGGATTAAGAGAATTATACCTACTAATGATTCCAATAATAAAGCAAAGAATAAAAGAAGTACTTGATGCTTGATTGAGAGGTTGTCAATCTCCCAATAATAACCCAAATAATCTTCAATTACCCAAAATAAAGGATGAACAAAAGAGAGATTAAGGAAATAAAACTTGTATTAAAACTTGATTAATTGTTGATTACAATACTAAAGAGAGATTTGATTGATATTAACTACTCTAATAATTGATAAGAAGAACATGCTCTTCTAATTAGACTAATGGGGTATTTATAGTGGAAATTAGGTGGATGCATTAGGGTTAACTAAGGGCTAAACTAGTAATTACACTTTTTAGATTGAGCAGGGAGAAGCCGGTATTTTTCGAAGGAAGAGCTTCTTTCTTTGATGCATGAAGAGACAATTCGTCTTTGGGCTGGAATCGGGCGTATTGGTGTCGGGACGGGCGGATTGTAGCAGGGGAAGACGGGCGTCTTCAAGGGAATCCGGCGGATTCTCAGTGGTGCTTACCCGGGCGTCTTTGAAGGAAGACGCACGGATTGTGATGTGGAGGACGGGCGGATTCAAGGCAATCCGCTCGGATTGTAGCTCAGCATGGTTTCTTCTTCTTTTCTTCCCTTTTCTTCATAAAATCCTTGGGGATTTCCTCGGGGATGCAAGGATCCTTTCTCAACATTGCTCATCTACTATCATATGTACAAAGGCCTTCTAATCTTGTCTCTCCTTGATGCTTGGTCATTGAATTCAATCAATTTAGTCTTGTTTTGCCATGAAAATGCAAGATTTGCACTCCTTTCCTACCAAGGGATCAAAATCTCAAAGAATATGCAAAACAAAGAGCTAAAGACAATAAATGACCCAAATATGCACTAAAAAGCATGGGGACAAGGCTAATTCGGGGGTTAAATATGCGCTAATTATGGTCACATCAAATATCCCCAAACTGAACCTTTGCTCGTCCCGAGTAAAGAGGTGACAAAGACTAGGACCATTATTTAAACTAACCTAATAACATAGCCGATATGAGACAATTAGCGGGTCTCACTCTGCCCCTTCTACTCACAACAAGACAACCATGAGGTAGGATGCCTTCTTGCAAGGCAAGGTGGGTCTTGCCAAAATGGAGACACATCCAAACATTAAGCACACAAAATCAAATAATGGATGCATCTACAAAAGGAATAGCCACTTCCTCATCAAGTGGCGGGGGCAACTAAGAGAGAACAAATTTAAGAGCATATAATCCTTCACAAATACTAGTTCAACAAATTACTAAGCCTAAGAGGATGACACTAAATCACCTCCAAATGGTGTTAAACTAGACTACTTTCGTCCTCAATTTCCAAATGCTTTCGTCAAGAGCGATCGGATGGTGGTGGAATGATGATCCCTATGATGCTAGTAGCATATGACATGACAAGTCTTGAATTCTCTACAAAATTAAAGGTCATGGATCGTCCCAAGCTCGACAAAGTGGTTTGACAAAAGGCTTTTTGGGAATGAAATGCTCAAATCTTTATAAACAAAGGGTGGATATGACTAGTATTCAAAATTGTCCTCATTTAACTTTCACATTTCAAAAATTTAAGATGAGGTTTGTCCCTTCTGGGCTAGTGTCCTTTGCTTTCGCCAATCGCTTATTAGGCAACCGGTTAACCTCTAGACAATAGCTTTTCGGGGTGATAGTCACTCTGTCTCTGGGCGGTCGAATTCACAACCGTGTGGGGGCCCAATTCAATGGATCCCTCTCCAAAGCACATCGAAGTGGTATGCCTCCATCAAAACAACTAAATTTCTCAACATTTCAACATTTCATAACATTTGAGGTTTCCTTGGCAATAAATTACTTCCACATAACAAAATTTTCGAAATGAGCACTTCAAACTTATTGATAGAAAAGTATTTTTGGGTTGCCTTACCACAAGCTCAATCAAGGTCACCTAGACAAGTTAACCAAGTCCACATCGCATCACGGGGTTGGATAGGTGACTCACATGTAAACCCTTGACTAGGCTTTGGGTCATGGGTCAAAAGACACTAGTATGACACAACCTAGGGTGTTTTACAGCCATTCTAGTAGGCAAAGTCTTGAGTTAAAAAAGTATTTGTAATGGGTTAGTTGCTCTTGTCAAAGTTCTCAATTAGGCACTTTTCAAAATGTTTTATCTAAATGCAACTACATGCCATGATGCAACTATTATATACATTCTAATGCAAGTGATTCTATCAACTAATATGACATATAAACTAAATGCAAGTCCTAAGTTCACATTGTTATACCGCATCAATCAAAATAAAGCCACATAGTCATTAACATAAAGAGGAAATAGGAGATTGGAAAGATCATACCATGCGGTCTTCATGATCCTCATGTCTCGGATGTGGCGTAGTCAATCAATGTGAATAAGGATAGAACAAACAATATACAATATATACAATATATACATAATTACACTACAAAAGAAATAAACATGTTTTTGGATTTTTCAATTTTCACATTTTTATGGTTGATGCTTGTTATTTATATGATGTTTTACATCCCATTTTACACGCATTTCAGAGCTCATTCTTGTAGTTTATGCTACATTTCTCCCTATTTCCGTCTACTTCCGTATTTTGTACATTATTGCAGAAATGTGAAGAATTCAACGGGAAATCAAGCCAAATCCGTCCCCGAGTAAACTGCATTGCAAATGACGTAAAGGAATCACTTAAGGAACGAGCTTGGTGCGCAATCCAAGGCCCAAAAGACAAGTCCACGAGTTTAAGAAGTCAAGTAGCAGCTCCATTAGTCGATCGACCATCACCCTCAGTCGATCGACCAATGTTCGAGTTCGAAGCTCTTGTTTTTGAGGAGCGATCGATCGACCAGCCTTATCAGTCGATCGACCAGATTGCTATTCCAGACGAGAATTAGAAGACCGAGAAAGCGCAAGCCCATGATGCTAGGTTTAGGAAATAAGATGTTATGTTTTTTGCTATATAACGTAACGTAGAACATTCAGTTGGAGGAGGGAAGTTTTTTATCACAATTTCACACAGTAACTTTCAGTTTTATTCATTCGAGTAATTAGGGTTTGGATCATCGTTTTAGCATTGGAATTCTGTTCTTGTTCTTAATCTTTCCTCTGAAATCTCGGTATTCCTTCTGCCCTAATTCCAGTTTATTGTTTTACTTTCATCATTAGTATAGATTTACTAGTTAGTATCCCGAAAGCCAATTATCGTATTATCGCTGTTAGTTATTTACTTTAAGCATGAATTGATGTCGTTATTAGTTTTATTGTTGTTATCACTTTCATCATGAGTAGCTAATTCTATAGTGCTAGGATGTAGGCGATTTATGGCATAGGCGGCAATAGATTTTACACGGGCTGTCTCGCGTGTTGGTCGATCGACTAACATTGTCGATCGATCGTCGACCTCGTAGGGTTTTATTTTCGTTTTAATTGAATTTAATCTTGTGTTTAACGAATCGAATGCATGCGACCAGTTAGATACCTATTTTGTGACCGACCCATTAGATCGAAAGATAGGGAAGGTTATTTGACCATCAATTAAATCGACTAAACTGTGCTAAGATCGAAAGATAGTATAGTTTAGACCGTTAGTCACTTTTCAGGACGAAAGTTAGTATTAGCGATATTAAGGACCTATAGCGAGATCGAAAGATGCTATTTGTTAAGAGTGGACCGAGAGGACCTCTTTATTTTCCGCCTTACCCGTGTTTGATTGAGGACGACTTAGTTTTTGCCGCCGAAGCTATAATGAACCGACCATCCTAGTACCCTTCTTTTATCTGTTTAAATCGTTTATTTAGTTTATTATCTTTGTTCACTTTTAGCTGTAGACCAATTCAATTCAACCCCCACAATAGTTACCTCGATGATCGAACTTAAATCAACTAAAATTTACATCCGCCTCCTTATGGTTCGACCACTGTTACCACTAGCCTAGGTTAGTCTTAATAGGAATTATAAATTTTATCTTTGGTACTCACAACGACGGGTATCAAATTTTGGCGCCGTTCTTCGGGCGGCAATAGTCCTAATTTTAGTTGTTTTTATTTTTAGTCTTTCTTAGTTTAAGGGACATCCGTTCCTTAAACTTTTCTTATATTCTTTTTGTAGTTTCTTCTTATGCGCAGTCACGGGGTGGAAAATTAGTACCGTTGAACCCTGAGCTTGAAAGATCCTTGCGCGAGTTGAGACGAACACAAAGGATACTACCGACAGATGAAGAGCTGAGTACTCTGTCAAGCTATCATGAGAACGAACTGTTCGAAGATAATCCACCATCTTCGCCCGTTTCCACTTCTTCACCGAGACGATTTACTTCTCGAAAATTCCAGTCATGGCCGAGGAAGCAAGTATAGCTAGTTATTCAGAGCCGACAGCCGATAACTTATATAAGGGGTTCGAGCTACCGGTGATGCCGGGAAGTTCGAACCAAAGCCCGCCTACATCACTATGGTTGAGAGAAACCGGTTTGGGGAGCGCAAATGAAGATGCGGCTAAGCATATGGAGACCTTTATTGACTACTGCTGTTCCATACCCCCACCAGTTGGCGTGACCCAAGACCAGATCAAGGAGACCATGTTCATCTTCTCCCTTCGCGATCTTTTGCAAGGGAGTGGTATAGAGATCCGGACCGAGCCGTTCAAGGGATCACTGATTGGAATACATTGGCATTGGCGTTCTACAAGAAGTACTTTCTGCGCTTCAAGGACGATCGCTATTAGAGCTCAAATCACGGGCTTTAAACAAGGGCCGGATGAGAATTTCCACGAAGCATGGGTCCGATTTAAGAAGTTGGTGCGAACCATACCGCACCATGGGTTCGAAAAATGGAGTTTGTGCAATCATTTCTACAATGGGTTGTACGACGATCGAGGGCCATTTTTGGATGCCGCAGCCAACGGGAGATTTCTTTGAAAATTTGGGAGCAACCAAGGGTGGAAGATCATTGACGATCTAGCTACCCACAAGGCCGAGTATGGGAATTCTAGAGGGAACCAGAGGAGAGCTGCTGAATCCTCCTCTGTCGCTGCGCTTGAGGCTCTTACCGCGAGATTTGACAAGTATGAGCTAGGAGGAGCTTCCAAAGGTGGGATGTACCAAGTCAATCTTTGTGTCGACGGTCCCTTCGTCTGTGAGAGGTGTGGAGGTGAGGGCCATGTCTTGAAAAACTGCCCTAGTCCCTTTGAATCTTGTGCTGCCTTTCAACACAATAGGCAGACCAACACCTACTATGAGCCGAACACCCATCCGAACTTGAGTTGGAGGAGCCAAAATGTCCTTAACCCAACTCAAGCTCCGCCGCGCAAAGAACAACCCTATATACCCCCTCATCAAAAGCAACAACAATATCGAAACCTCTGTTGTGCCACAAAGCAACAATCGCAGAATTCTGAATTTTTCGAGCTTAAGAACCTGTTGCTAAAGGAGTCCCAAGCAAGAGAGGTCGGGATGAAGTTACTAGAGAGCCAAATTGCCCTACTGGCTAGCAAAAGTAACACTCGAGCTCCCGGACACTTACCTACTCAACCGGAACAAAAGGAGACCCTAAATGCCATCACTTTGAGGAGCGGGTCCACCCTTGATGGTCCTGCCATGGTCGAGAACGCTGTTGAAAAAGATGAGCCGGAAACAAGTCAAGAGAAAGCTTCAACGAACAAATCAAAGGAAAAGACGTCGCGGGTATTTGATCGATCGATATACCTAGTCGATCGATCAAGCACGGGTTCTGAGAGCTTGAATCGTACATCTCGGTCGATCGACCGAGGAGAGTGGTCGATCGACCGAGATCGCTGCGATCTTGAAGAATTTCGTCCTTTAATGCCAAATAACCTACGAGACCACTTGTTTCGGGGTACCACGGTCCCGAAGATTTTAGGACAAGACCCGAGTGCTGATGGGTCGATCCGGTCCCAGTTCGACCCAATGACGGTTAATGGTTCTCATTTGAGACGGTCCGAGGAGGGGTCTAGCTTCAACAAAGAGAAGGTGACGGACTTTCAGCCTAAGTCCAAGGACGCCAGCGCGCGTGAATTGGAGGAGAGGGCTAAGGTACTCCTCATGACCCCATATCCGGAGAGACTCGTGCCGACGAAGGAACAGGTATCTTTCATTAAGTTTGAGAAAGTTATCCGTAGTCTAAATGTACAAGTCCCCTTCCTTGAGTTAGTTAACCAAGTGCCCGCTTATAATAAATTTATGAAACAACTGTTGTCCAAAAAGCGGTCACTTGAAACAGTGCACACTGTCGCACTCACCAAGGAGTCTTGCTCCTATCTGTCTCATACTGCGCCCCATAAGTTAGAGGACCCGGGCATTTTTTCCGTTCCTTGCAAAATAGGTACCTTCTCGATTGAGAAGGCATTGTGTGATCTAGGGGCTAGTATAAGTGTCATGCCCTTGAGTTTAGCTAGGAGGTTTAAGTTGACCCGGTTTGCTATCACAGACATGACAGTTCAGATGGCTGACCGATCTGCGGTCGAGCCTATAGGAGTCCTAGAGGACATACCCGTCCAAATAGGGAAGTTTTTCTTCCCTGTTGACTTTGTTGTCCTGGACATGCCTGAGGATGCCCATATACCGATCATCCTAGGTAGGCCATTTCTGCACACTGCTGGTGCAGTTATTGACGTAGGCTTTGAAACTTTGACCTTCAAAGTTGGGAAACATTCTATCATTTTTGCCCAACCTGCAAAAAAGAAGGATCCCATGTGGCCTGTTACTTGTAATACGGTCTCTGAAAAGAAATCGTACTTTGTGCTTCCTGAATTGCCTGTCCCTATCACTACTGCTGTGTTAACCCCTCCGCCCCAGATTGGGAGCAAGAAGGAGGAAGAATCTGTTGTTTTAGATAATGCAGGAGCTGGTTTGGGGAAGGAAGTGCTACAAGTTGTGCCAGCTGTAAAGAAGCCGATCATTCAAAGAGGAGGCCTTGGATGCCTAAGCTATGAGACTGATGAGGAAGTGGAAGATGAGCCAACCAAGGTGAGACGGTCTGACTTGGATTCCGTTGAACCCAACGAAATTCTTGATTGGGGAGCTGACAAAGTTGATCCGTTGAGCCCTCCGATTGTCGAAGCTAAGAAGGTGCGGTGATGAGATGAGCACCATTGAGGCTACCTCTAGTAGCCAAAAGCCGACGAAGTGGGCCATACCGTGGTCCTTCTTGATCAACTATTAGTTGATCGATCTCGTTATAAACTTCATTTTATTTGCTTTGTTAAGACATTTTTATTGTTTTTTTGTGTGCGCGAAAACTTCGCTTTTATTTTGTTTGCTTAGGATTTTCAAGTACTTTAGACTTTTTCTGGGTTTTGCGAAATTTTGGGCGCGTATTATTGTGCACTTGCAGGTGTTTAGAGCTTGTTAGCTCAAATCATTGAGCAAAAATGAAGAAATAAGGAGTATATAAAGATTTTTGATCGATCGATTGACCATCATGGTCGATCGACCGAGTTGCGCTTTCCAGGAGCTTCATTCTGTTCATCTAGTCGATCGACTACCCCTATAGGTCGATCGACCGTAGACACTTCTTTGCACTGTTCACGACCTCTCCCCTTTTGTGTTTGGTCGATTTGCGGATTTAAGGGAGTTTTTACTCCACTTTATTTTCCGTCAAATTATTTATCTCTTCTATTTTCTCATTTGTGCACAATTTTACCGTTTCAAAAATTGTTTTCTCAGTCTTATGCGTGGTATTTTCTGTCTTTCAGGCACTCTTATTGGTAGCATGCTAGCTCATCGAAACCTCCTAGCTCACGCCTGGTTTGGGAGGTTTCCTTTCTTTCGCGCTTAAAGTCTTGTGAGTTCCATATCTTTCCTTTGTGTCTTGCTTGTTTAATTTCTCGCAAAATTCCATTTCTCTTTCCTTCATTACATGATTTTGCACAATGGGGACATTGTGCGATTTTGTTTGGGGAAGGGTTTTGCGTCGCATATCATTTGCTTGCATTCACGTTCAATTTTGTTTTGCATTGTTTATTTCATTTCTCTTATATATACAGAAAAATTCAAAAAAAAAAATTGAAAAATTTCAAAAAATTCCATAAAATGCACGTTTATTTTAGCATATAGGTCGAGTCGGAACGGTAGTATTTCTATGATGATTTTGCATTTGCACTGTTTGCCGAGCCTTGCTAGATCAACATGTTATTAGTAGAATCGTAAATGCATATCTACGAGTTTTCGTTACATTCTTGCTGAACTTGAGACTTGACTTTGATTTTTGGCAAACTACATCATATTTCTGAGAATTAGAGCCTATAACTGGTGACATTCATGACCGGTTTAATTAGGAATGTGAGTAGTACTCCTTATGAGACATGTTTCCTTAATTTGCATGAATATGAATTTGATCTACTTAATACCTGTATGCATTCGGTTTGTGGTTTGTTGACACATGTGGTAGAGGTTTCCTTTTCCCATTATACCCATAAAGCTTCACACTGCCAAAAATACCCCTTTTTGTCCCATTTACTACATCCTACATTTAGCCTGTCCCTCGTCAAGCTAGTAGTCTGTGCTCTTGGGATTGTTACACGTTTTTGGTGGCATTTGCTCTGTTGAGATGATGATTGGAAAATGAAAAAAGGAAAGAAAGAAACAAAAGAAAAAGAAAGAAAAAAATGAAAAAAAATGATTCGAAAAAGAAATGAAAAAGAGGTTAGATCTTGTTTAAGCGATCGATCGACCGCCAAATATGGTCGATCGTTGAGATTCGAGGAAGAAGTCAATTCGCATAATTTAATCCTTATCTTTTGGCGATTTTTGCTCCCATGTTTCATTGATATCCTATGGGGAGTTTATTGATTTGATAGTTTGGAGATTGTGAGTTTTGTGCTTGCTATAGCACCGTTTCGCTTGATTATGAGCAAGAAGCTGGATGTTGCCACTTGGTTCCGTTTTGGTACTAGCTTGATCACCTGTACCTCCACTTTACCATAAAATGTTTTGCCTCTTCTTACCCATACCTCACATATCCCATATATACCTCGGCATGTGTCATTGGTCATCTGTTTGGTTGGAATGCGTATGTACGGTCGTAGAGGTCATTTTCATATTTTATTGCTGGCATGTTTTCATAGGTCATAGTTAGGTGAGAGTCACTACAAAATTACTTCTTTCTATCTTACATATATATATCACCGTGCTTATTGAGTGATTTGAGCGACCGCGAGAGTCCAATTTGATAAGTCTCTACAGTTGACGGTTCGTGATCTCTAACGACCTCATAACTCGTTTGCATGATTCACGTTACTAGTTGATTGTTGGTTGTGCATTAAATTGGTTTAGGCTTAACAGTTTGTATTTCGCTCTGAGATTGAACTCGTTCCATTAGGTCATTAGATCGAGTCTAGTTCTTGCTTGGGGACAAGCAAGGGTTTGGTTTGGGGAAGTTTGATGCTTGTTATTTATATGATGTTTTACATCCCATTTTACACGCATTTCAGAGCTCATTCTTGTAGTTTATGCTACATTTCTCCCTATTTCCGTCTACTTTCGTATTTTGTACATTATTGCAGAAATGTGAAGAATTCAACGGGAAATCAAGCTAAATCCGTCCCCGAGTAAACTGCATTGCAAATGACGTAAAGGAATCACTTAAGGAACGAGCTTGGTGTGCAATCCAATGCCCAAAAGACAAGTCCACGAGTTTAAGAAGTCAAGTAGCAGCTCCATTAGTCGATCGACCATCACCCTCAGTCGACCGACCAATGTTCGGGTTCGTGGCTACTGTTTCTTTGAGGAGCGATCGATCGACCACCTTATCGGTCGATCGACAGATTGCTATTCCAGACGAGAATTAGAAGACCGAGAAAGCGCAAGCCCATGATGCTAGGTTTAGGAAATAAGATGTTACGTTTTTTGCTATATAACGTAACATAGAACATTCAGTTGGAGGAGGGAAGTTTTTTATCACAATTTCACACAGTAACTTTCAGTTTTATTCATTCGAGTAATTAGGGTTTGGATCATCGTTTTAGCATTGGAATTCTGTTCTTGTTCTTAATCTTTCCTCTGAAATCTCGGTATTCCTTCTGCCCTAATTCCAGTTTATTGTTTTACTTTCATCATTAGTATAGATTTTCTAGTTAGTATCCCGAAAGCCAATTATCGTATTATCATTGTTAGTTATTTACTTTAAGCATGAATTCGATAATCGTTATTAGTTTTATTGTTGTTATCACTTTCATCATGAGTAGCTAATTCTATAGTGCTAGGATGTAGGCGATTTATGGCATAGGCGGCAATAGATTTTACACGGGCTGTCTCGTGTGTTGGTCGATCGACTAACATTGTCAGTCGATCGACTGACCTCGTAGGGTTTTATTTTCGTTTTAATTGAATTTAATCTTGTGTTTAACGAATCGAATGCATGCGACCAGTTAGATACCTATTTTGTGACCGACCCATTAGATCGAAAGATAGGGAAGGTTATTTGACCATCAATTAAATCGACTAAACTGTGCTAAGATCGAAAGATAGTATAGTTTAGACCGTTAGTCACTTTTCGGAACGAAAGTTAGTATTAGTGATATTAGGGACCTATAGCGAGATCGAAAGATGCTATTTGTTAAGAGTGGACCGAGAGGACCTCTTTATTTTCCGCCTTACCTGTGTTTGATTCAGACCGACTTAGTTTCTTCGCCGAAGCTATAATGAACCGACCATCCTAGTACCCTTCTTTTATCTGTTTAAATCGTTTATTTAGTTTATTATCTTTGTTCACTTTTAGCTGTAGACCAATTCAATTCAACCCCCACAATAGTTACCTCAGACTGAACTTAAATCAACTAAAATTTACATCTGCCTCCTTATGGTTCGACCCTGTTACCACTAGCCTAGGTTAGTCTTAATAGGAATTATAAATTTTATCTTTGGTACTAACAACGACGGGTATCAATGGTTTTTCGAAATTTTCAATTTTTTTTTTTTTTGGATTTTTGAATAAAAGTTAAGTTAGAATTCCCTATCCCCACACTAATATGGGCATTGTCCTCAATGGCCAAAATGATGGGAAATTATGCAAACATGATGCATGATTTCTACACTAAATGCAAGCTACACTAATCTACACTACATGATGCATGGTTTTTGTTTATGACGGAGAGGATAATTTAGATTACCTCCCGTTGTGTATGCATTAACTTCCCCAAACCGATCTAGACATTATTGCTAATGTCCAAGGATGGGTGTAGTTCATGCACACACTATGCAATGCATGAAACTAATTTTGTCATTTTGGATTTTGAAAGGTGGGAACAATAAAATGAGAACACCTCAATGGGGCCGAGGTGTTAGTCCTCAATGGTGCTAGGACTACTCCAACAATGATCAAGATTAATAAATAGAATAAAGAGAGAAATAGACAAACCTCAAGAGGGTAGGAGCCTCTAAAGCTTGCTAATCTTCCATCATATCATCATTATCATCACCTTCCTCACTAGAAGTGGTCTTATCACCACTTTCTCCTTCACTTTCTTCTTCACCTTGCTCATCATCCTCTTCTCCTTCTTCAATAGCTTCTTCATCAATGCTATCATCAACCTCTTCATTACCAACAACCTCATTATCACCCGGAACAACCCTAGATGCACTCGGAAATAGGACTTCCCTATCCGCCCAACTAGGCAAAGGACATGATGGGTCAAGTAGCCCTTGCCTAGCTAAATGTAGGAGGGGTGGATATTGGGCTAAGTAAGCATTTTTTCGATCCTCGAAAACTTGCTTGTGCATCTCTTGCATGAGAAGAGTCAAATAATCATTTCTTGCTTCAACACCTTCCGGCTTGAACTCTTGGTACTCGAAAGGGTAGGGTGGTGTGACAATGGAAGAGGAGGGCATTTCAATTTCACCCTTTTGTTGTTGGATAATATACTCGGTCTCTTTTGAAAGGGGAAGTAGATAGTTGGTCCGGTGGACACTCAATCGACAAATATTTGAAGGCAAAGTGAAAGATCTAGCCTCACTAATGAGCCATCCATACTTGGTGTCAAGAGGGTTATGGGTAACCCACTTGTACTTGTATATCATAGTATTAATATCAATGAGATGACCACCTTCTTTCGCCTCATACTTGTTATCTTTGTTGAAGTTTGGATCAAAGTATTTAGCTAGGATAGTGACTAGGCCTCCATTCACAATAACGGTAGTGCCTTTCTTTCCACAATCAATATTTAACCATCTATCCACCAAGAGCCTTAGAGAGTTAAAAGGCTTGGTGAATTCCCTACCAACATTCAAAGCCGACTCAAGAAGAACAAAATCGAGTTTGGTGAAATGGTTGGTGTCTTTTCTTGCAATGATGGTGTTACCTACGACCTTGTGCCACACTCTAATGCCCGGATGGTGGACTAATAGAGCGCGACTAGCATGAAAGTCTTCAAATTTCCTTCCGGAAATCGCCTCCCAAAGAGGGCCGGGGTCATATTTGCCAACATTCTTAAAATAACTCGGAGAATCACCAAGACCCAAAGCGTTACCCATTTCCTCAAAGGAGATGCGGCTACTAACATTAGCTAGGCGAAACTCGATGGTCTCCATGGTCTCAACCTTGTTAACTTTCAAAGAACTCAAAAATTCTAAGGTAAGGGAGGGGTATGTCAATTCTTTTGATTCAAACAATTTCTCCAACCCCATGGCTTTGAAAAAGGCTCTAGTTTGCTCAAGGACACCCAATTTTTCTAAGGTATCTTCACAAATAAACTTGGTGGAAAGAAATGATTTCCTAGCAAACTTGGCAAAAGTGTCCCTATGGGATTTGGAAATGAAAATTACCTCCAGATAGTTCGAAAGTTGAGCAATTTCCGGAGTAGAGGATGTTGTTGCTTCCATGGGAGGTTGTTGTTGTTGCACTTCCAAGTTTGGGTTAGCTACCACCATAGCCAATGCTTTCTTTGCTTGAAGAGTCTTTTGCCTTGATGAGAGTGCCTTTACCTTTGGTGCCTTTGCCTTTGTTGCTTTTGTTGCTCCCTTAGTCCTTGCCATTGATGAATTAACCAAGAAAAGAGTGAAAAATCTTCAATTTCTAGTGCACCCAAATCGATTTAAAGATGAAAGGCTTTGCCTTTATGAATTCAAAATCCGACTCAAAGGTTGAAGATTTTGTGCTTGGTTTTGATTTTTGTTGGAAGAGTAGTGATTGATTTGTTGTTAAAAGGATGTTTTGATTTGATTTTGGTGAATGTTGTTGAGGAATCGTGTTTTTGTGATGGAGAGGATGAGGGTTTTGAGGGTTATGAGTAGTGTTATGAATGAAGGAATGAAGAAATGAATGTGGGAGGGGGTTTATAAAACCCGAAAAATTTGAACTGCAGGGGAAAGACGGGCGGATTTTGCTCGGGACGCCCGGATTTGGTCTGTTCTGGGTTGGGAAATCCTCGCCTAAAAACGGGCTTCTTGTTGGGAAATGTGTCCTCAACAATAGTGCGATCACATGATTTAAATATCATAATTAAATCTCAAATTAAGAATACGTGAGGGATGATTCTTTATACAGTCGACTGACCGTCATTAATCGGTAATGATTGGCTAACTAGAGTTTGACATTACTGTCGTGTGACGGTGGTGGTCAGTTGATCCCTTTAGGTCACACCTATAGGATGAGGCCCAAATAGATATTTAATTAATTGTATGCGATACAGATTAATTAATTCCTTAATAATGGGAGTGCAATTTTGCATCTTATTTTAATGTGATTAAATAAAGATTAAATTTAGTAATTAAGTGTTATATTACTAAATTAGTTGAGATATTAATATAAGTTTTGAGGTAGAGGTAATTAGTTATTTAAAGTTACAAGAAATTGTAATTTTAACTAACTAGTAATTATGGGACCCATTATATATTGATATAATGGTAGTATACTACTCAAAAAGTGGAGTGTATATTATATTATTAATTGTAATATTTAAGTGTTAAATGATTACATTAATAATTAAATATGTAAGATAGTTAAACATATGACTTATAAGCATTTGTGGGACAAATGACAAAAGGCAAAAATAGACCATAAAGGGTCCATTATTTCGGCCAAAATGAGAGCAAGAGATGCTCTTGTTTTGTCTTGTTCTTTTTGTTATAATAATATGTGATAGTGACTTATCCATGACATGTCTTACAAAGCAAAAGCCTACACACTACCTACACAAACAAAGAGTAAAAACAAAAGGCAAAAGATTCTTTCTTTCCCCCATGCCAACCGGTTTTGGCTTGATAAAATGGGCATTTGGTTGCTCATTTTATCACTTGTTGTTTTTGCTTAAAAATCCTCATATCTCTCTAGCTTTCTCACATGCAAAATTCTTACAACCTCTCAATAAATACTAATACACCAAATCTATTACTAGAAGTAGTAATATAAGATTATTAGTATTATTAAGGTAATATTTCTACTAAATATCTAGTTAATATTAGTAGAGATTTTTGGGATTAATCTTGGGTGCAATTTATTGGAGTGGCTTCTAAACTTGGAGTCTTAGGAGGATCATCCATTGTTATTAGCTCAAGAACAAGTGAAGGAAGGTGACCTTACTTGTGCCCATAATTCGAACCAATCTACAATGTAAGGAACATTGTTTTTCCTCATAAATCTTTCATTTTGTTATGCATGCACTAGATCTAAAGAACAAATAATTAACAAGTTAATTAGTTCACTATTAGAGGAGTCTAATAATAGGTATATGAACCTAACAAGTGGTATCAGAGCATAAGGATGTTGCATGCATAATCGGTTATTGTTTTTCCGAGTTAAAAGGTTAACATATAAAACTTAAAATTTTTTGATTTATAAGAATAAGTCACGAAATCACCATGCATGTTATATATTCTGGTCCTAAAATGTTTTTAGGTCATTTTTATGATTCATGGAAATTTATTGCTCATTTTAAGGATTTTTGGTCATTTTATTACATTTTTATGACTAAAATGGGAATTAAAATGCTAAAAATAGTTAAATTTCGTTTCTGACCTTGAAAAATTTATATGACCTCACATGCATATTTTACAAGTTGTGTGTAAAAGGACGAGTTAATTTGATTAATTTTGCATGATTTATGATTTTTATGAGATAAAAATGGATTAAAAGAGGTAAAATGGTTAAAATTAGTTAAATTTCGAATTAAGCCATGATCTTTTAATATGATGTCACATGCAATATTTACAGAGAGTATGTAAATTTCTAGATTTAAATATCTTCTTTAGCATGATTTATGGATTTTTGAGTAAAAATGGCATAAATAGTGACTATTTTAGCAAAAATTAGCTAAAACGTATTGCATGGCTTGAGAAAATTATTTTAAGTTGCATTAATATCCCACTAATCAGATCTAAAGTGGTAAAAATTATTTGTTTAATTTTCGTATGCTTTATGCATTTTATGAGATAAAAACGATAAAAATGCAACTATATTTTCTCAAAATTAATTCGAAAATTTTAACCATGTTTTTTGACATTATGAGGGTCATGGAATTATTCCAGAATGTTCAAAAATTTAAAATTCAAATTTTGAAACTTTTATGATTTAATTTGGATTTATTTCATATAAATAATGATTTTAAGGTCAAAAATGAGCATAAAATTAAATCAAGTTGAATTATTGTCAAAAAATTTAGTGATGACTAATTTTTGAGTCCTAAAATGTGTTAGGATAATTAACTTGGGCTTAGATGTGATTTAAGTGTTAATTAGTGATTTTAAAAGGTTATTATCACGCATTTCCATGAAACCGGGTTATATGTACGACATAAGTTAAATAGGGCGATTTGGCACATGATTTTGCATGATAGGTACATATTATAATGCTGCATATTTCAATTGTTGAATGTCATTTATTTATATAATTTTGAATTATGTAATTTTATCTTAGTATGGCCTTAGTTTTAATCAATATTACCCGTAATGAAAGGGAATATTGATTCGGTTGTAATTTAATGTGATCTCGTATCACTTTTATTTTTATTTCATTAGTTTTTCATTTTACAAATGTATAATAGGAATAGCTTTGTATTTTTATTATTATTTGTAATTATGGAGCATCTTCAAAGACGGTGCCATTCGGAAAGGTGATCCGACAAAGACGGTGTCTTGGAAGGCGTGCCAATTGAAGATTCAAGGGACCAAAGGAGTTGGTTTCCGAATATGCAATAGATTATTTGATTTTCTATTTTTAGGAAGGCCATACTAGGAATTTTTTTTATTGCTTTGCATTTCTTTTAATATGTTGCATGCATAACCAAATCGCCATAACAACACATGCATTTCATATCGAGTCATCGACCGTGTCAATTATAATTATCGTAGTTCACCGCTTTAGTTCACTTAAAACGTGATAGATAATAAATTGACAAGACCTCTCACATATTAAAAATTGAGATAAAGCCTTACCAAATAGTAGAAACTCATGAAGTACCAATTTCGCAAGGGAGTTAATCCGGCTTCACCGTAATACAAACCTTGTTACGTTGGCGAAGTGGGGTAGTAAAATGTTATTACATCGAAATTTGGATTGAGCTCAACGGAAGTATTGTTGACCGTAGTCGCATGTGTTCCGGGCTAAAGATGAGAATTAGAGTAATTTTTATCGACCGAGAGTTCTAAAAGTAGAATCGATTAAAAGGTTAATCCACCGAGTTATATTAATAAGGGATGAATCGGCTCACCGTGCCCAAGTTAATATGAATTTGGATCTCGGAATCATTTATGTAGTTGGGTGGAGGTCACTATATAAATGCAATACTTGTAGTTATATTAACAAGTATTATTAAAACGATAGATGATAATTAAATTCCTTCATTTCCTATTTTGTAGTCAAAATTTGTTTTAATCAACTGCAATGGCAACTCCAAACGCGTCCGCATCCACTAGTTCCACCCCGCTTTCCAATGTGTCATGGCTCCGATCCTTCATGGATCGATGTAAGTTAGAAAAGAATGGGTCCAATTTCGCCGATTGGGATGCACAACTTCGCTTGGCCGCGCAAGGTGACGACAAGCTTCGTTACCTTACCGAGGCATCTCCCACCGAACCACCTAATACTAGGTCCGCCGCTAGGCAATCCTATGAGGATTACCAAAAGGAGTCGGCCGCAATGAAAAATGTATTGATCTTTGCTATGGAGGCCGAACTCCAACGAAGTGCTATAAAGATTAGCACCGCTCATGAGATCTATATGAAGCTTGTGAACATGTTTTCACGAGCTCCTAGGGTCATTCAATATGAGGCGGCTTCCGCATTCTTTGATCTAAACATCAAAGAGGGCCAAAAGGTGAGCCCACATGTGCTCAAGTTGATGGAGCATGTTGAGACCTTGAAAGCGCATAAGGTGGAAATTCCCGATGAACTCGTAATTGATCGAATTCTTCATTCCCTAAGCAAAATCAAAGCATATGTTCAATTCCGGGTGAATTTTAATATGCAAGATAAGAAGGTTTCCCTTGATGAGTTGCACAAAATGCTTGTGCAAGCCGAAAGGGACATGGGGCTAAGTGTTAGCACCACCAAAGATGTGCTCAATGTCAATCAGAAGGGCAAAAGAACTTTCAAGAAAAGCGGGAAAAAGGGAAAGAAGCGAACTCCCAACAGGAACAAAGCTAAGACTTATGAAGCAAGCACCTCCAAGCCCAAGTACAATGCCCCCTCCGGGGACAAGTGCCACTATTGTTGTGGAGTTGGGCATTGGAAGAGAAACTGTTCCAAGTATCTGGGCGACATCAAAGCTGGAAAAGTTACTCCAGTAGGTATATATGACTATCCCTATCTTTTATGTTTCAATCTCAATTAGTATGTGATACAAGTTGTGATGATTACCCTTTTTATTGTAAATAGGGCCCCCTCCTAGCAAGGACAAAGGCAAGGAGAAGCAAGTCTAGAGGATCACGAGGGAAGCTAGAGTAGCCGACCATGGTGATGAATCAATGGAAGCTTGGCTTTTTAATTTGCTTTGTCTTTAATTTTATGATGAATTTCATGTTTTAGAACTATTTTGATTTCCTTGTGTGACTTGGAAATTGGTTTGTATCCTTTGAACACGGGTTGTATTTTGGATATTGGTGATTTGGTTTTCAACCCAAATCACTTGTTTTATTATGTTAATTGTTCTAAAATCATCATCATTAATTACTTGCGTAGAGAAACATAAGATAAACAACTTAAATTGATTGATTAGACGATTATGATGATGGGATCATTATATGTTCATAAGCTATGAATCTGATTCTCCTTATGTCTTTGTTACTTAAAGTAACAACTTATTTATATAAGATCAATTCTAAAGTTGTAATGAGTTTTTGAATTCATCAAGTAGGGAATTCATGATAGTAATTGGACATATTATTCTAATTGGATGGTCAACCGTGAGATACCTAGAATAGAGAGTCTATTAAACCATATTACATGAATCAAACTACCATGTTTGGGATGGCCTTTTGAAGGCTAATACATTATCTTGGATAAATCTCAATACTCCGTTAAATATATATATGTTTGTGCCTCACAAAGCTATCTCTCAAGAAATTAGGTGTATTTCTGAGAAATAGAGTGGGAGTAAATTGAATCGTCACAAACATCTCCTATAGTTGAAATGTTACTTTGTGAAAGTAATAGAATTATAGAGTGGGAGTTGGCATTGAACTATAGTCTATGAAGATAGATTGAGAGTATAGTTCAGTGGGAGTTTATCGCACATGTCTTTATTGTTTAAAAATATTACTTTGTGAAAGTGATATGTATTATGACCATGTTACATTTGAGCCGAAGCATTACAATCCGAAAATTGTTGCTCATGAGTAGATTTACTTTAAAGTGAGGGTCTCTTTAAAGGGAAATAGAGCTTTAGAGTACACAAATGCATATGATTTACATAAAGATGTTGATCAAGATAAATTGTGTTAGGGATTGCCACATTTCATTAAATAAAGAATGGCAAATAAAATTTCGCTTTTCTAAAATGGGAATTTAGAGAAGGAAGTGTTTTAAAACACAAAACCTTAGATGAAGATCTAAGGATCCTAACATATTATGCGTAGCTTTCTTCAATGATCATTAGAATGATCTTAAGCAAGCATTAAAGGATTATACTTTTTCGTTCATGTGATTATAGTGAATTGTTTCATTCACATGATTGAAGAATCATGATATACATGAAGTTAAGTGGGAGCTAGAATTGTTTATCCATGTCTTATATGTTGATAACATATTAATTATTGAGAATAATGTACCAATGATCTCTTCTGGTAAGAGTAATTGGGAGACATGGAAAGGGATGCAAAGTATTCTGGATTTTGAATCTATGTGAGAGAAAATTGGCATAGAGTTGAGAGTCTTATGAAGATAAGTTCTTTCGTATCTGTTTAACATCAACGAAGTTGAATGGCTTATTCATGATGATGAAAGTGGAATCACTATGATGGAATCATAGTTGTTCACTGAACCCATTAAATTGTTGATTACATGAAATTGATTACTAATGTTTCCGCCATTAGAACGATTATGTATGCCAACAGACGCACGTGCTGTGATGTACCATATGCTAGGTGCATGATAAGTCAATAATAAGTTAATTCATATGATGGGCCTGTGAAAGCCTTAAAGTACAATTGATGACTTGTACACATGTTTGGATGATAAACTAAGTTAAGGTGTTGAAGGGTTGCACAAACTTTAGTTTCCAAACCAAAAGGGATTTGTTGAAATCCTAGGATGAATTGTTGACAAAGGAGTAAAAGACTAAGAAAGGTGTTTTAGTTTCGCGCATTGCAAAAATCTACAAAAGGAATCCAAGTTGTGATAAAATAGTCAACGTAGGGATTAAGGGTGAATCCCTCTACAAGTGACTTTATCACAAGTTATGCGATAACAGTGGGAGCGTCTTTCAAGTTAAAGAGCCGAAGTCTAGTATGAAGTCTAGACATATACTTGGAGAAAATTCATGTCATTAAGAGATGACATTGAATGGAAGGAAATAGCAATTAATTAAGTTGGAATATATGGATATCGGGTATATCCACTTGCCAAGCTTGTATTGCATTTTAACTAGTGTTATTATAACACTAGAGATTATAGAATATGAAGTAGTAATAGTGTATTGACTATTCATATGTGATAATCACATTTATCGTTTGAGTTTTTAATTAAACTCACACGGTACCTTGTCGTATCCGAATGGGTTGTAGAGACAAATTGAACCCCATTAAAGTGAACTGGATTGACATGGTATTCGCCCCTAGTTACTTATATGAGGTGACGTCTCGAAGTGACTAGAGTGTGATGCGATTGATGGCAAGTTCAAGTGCCATAGAGTCATATGGGATGACTAGTCGATCACATAGGCAGACTGTATGGGACAATCTGTCGGGCAGTGACCGCTTATAGAGTTCTGGCAATTCATAAAGCCTGGTCGTGGCAAGAGCTACTATAGTATTCTTATGAGTCAATTCTTTTGACTAGAGACTATTCGCCCAAGTTGGTACAACTTCTGATTAGCTTTGATTTATACTCTACGATTTCTTAAACGAGGTCAAACTGGGTATATTTTGGGTTATGATGGATGTGGGTGAACGAAGGGAATAGGGCGATAGGAATTGTCCACCCCTTGTCGGGTTGTTTGAAATCTCAAGGCCACTCGAGGAGTAGTTAACTGGAAATGCGTGGCCACGCTCGGAAGGCATCTATGATAGATAATTCCGGTCGACGTTAATCTCCGGATCGAGAAAACCACTCAAGATATGATCAAATGTAAGTACGACCTGCAAGACACCTTTCATTGAGTGGGAGATTGTAATAGGACAAGAGAAATGGTGACGCACACTTGTCGAGGACAAGTGGGAGATTGTTGGGAAATGTGTCCTCAACAATAGTGCGATCACATGATTTAAATATCATAATTAAATCTCAAATTAAGAATACGTGAGGGATGATTCTTTAAATGATCGACCGTCATTAATCGGTAATGATTGGCTAACTAGAGTTTGACATTACTGTCGTGTGACGGTGGTGGTCAGTTGATCCCTTTAGGTCACACCTATAGGATGAGGCCCAAATAGATATTTAATTAATTGTATGCGATACAGATTAATTAATTCCTTAATTATGGGAGTGCAATTTTGCATCTTATTTTAATGTGATTAAATAAAGATTAAATTTAGTAATTAAGTGTTATATTACTAAATTAGTTGAGATATTAATATAAGTTTTGAGGTAGAGGTAATTAGTTATTTAAAGTTACAAGAAGTTGTAATTTTAACTAACTAGTAATTATGGGACCCATTATATATTGATATAATGGTAGTATACTACTCAAAAAGTGGAGTGTATATTATATTATTAATTGTAATATTTAAGTGTTAAATGATTACATTAATAATTAAATATGTAAGATAGTTAAACATATGACTTATAAGCATTTGTGGGACAAATGACAAAAGGCAAAAATAGACCATAAAGGGTCCATTATTTCGGCCAAAATGAGAGCAAGAGATGCTCTTGTTTTGTCTTGTTCTTTTTGTTATAATAATATGTGATAGTGACTTATCCATGACATGTCTTACAAAGCAAAAGCCTACACACTACCTACACAAACAAAGAGTAAAAACAAAAGGCAAAAGATTCTTTCTTTCCCCATGCCAACGGTTTTGGCTTGATAAAATGGGCATTTGGTTGCTCATTTTATCACTTGTTGTTTTTGCTTAAAAATCCTCATATCTCTCTAGCTTTCTCACATGCAAAATTCTTACAACCTCTCAATAAATACTAATACACCAAATCTATTACTAGAAGTAGTAATATAAGATTATTAGTATTATTAAGGTAATATTTCTACTAAATATCTAGTTAATATTAGTAGAGATTTTTGGGATTAATCTTGGGTGCAATTTATTGGAGTGGCTTCTAAACTTGGAGTCTTAGGAGGATCATCCATTGTTATTAGCTCAAGAACAAGTGAAGGAAGGTGACCTTACTTGTGCCCATAATTTCGAACCAATCTACAATGTAAGGAACATTGTTTTTCCTCATAAATCTTTCATTTTGTTATGCATGCACTAGATCTAAAGAACAAATAATTAACAAGTTAATTAGTTCACTATTAGAGGAGTCTAATAATAGGTATATGAACCTAACACTTCTTTCAGTGAAGACGCTCGGATTTACAAACACGGGACGGGCGTCTTCTACAGAAGACGGGCGGATTCCTTCACAGGGATTTTTCTTGTTTTTTTCAGCCAAGAAGACGGGCGTCTTCCTTTCAGGTCGGGCGGATTTTTAAAGACGGGCGGATTCTACTGCAGGACGCCCGGATTCGTTGACAGTCAGAAATTTCAAAAATTCAGCTCATGTTGGATGGACGTCTTCTACCCAATATGCCCGGATTGCCTGAAGACGGGCGGATTCTCCTGAATCCGCTCGGATTCGACCCCTTTGTACCCGGATTCAGTTCCATCCGTGTACTTTGCCAATCCCTTGCCATTTTTCCATTCTTCTTCATATCTCGTGTTCTTCATTGTGGGGGCACTACTAAGGCATGGATAGCCTAGGCAATTGCCATCCCCACACTAAGCTAAAGCACTACACATTAATTGAAATTATTAGTCCCTCCCTCACTTCTCTCAAACATGATAATTATCTTGATCAAAGTATAAAAATCCAAAAATAACAAAAATGCAATATAAGAATTGAAATGCAAGTTAGGGAGTTAGAAATATTTACAAATGGTGGTTTAGGGAGGACTCCACCAAACTCTCATTCTTGATGAGATGTCAAGGGGGCATGTTCAAGGTGTTGTTGATGTTACTCAACACCTTGAAAAAGTAATCAAACGCTTGTTCATTATCATGATAGAGGTCTTCAATAGACCTTGGCCCTTGTTGTCGGTCTTGATCGATGGCATTACCAATGTAAGGATTAAAAATCCCTTCAAATTCGTCGTCCCAAAGACCACATACTTCATTAAGTTGATCATTGAAAATCTCTTGATTTGATGGAGACAACTTTCCCATTTCCTTTTCTTGGCCAATGAGGCCATCTTCTTCATTGCTTGTCTCTGATGAGCTTTGCAAGCTCTCTTTGTCACAATTCACTTGCTCTTTGAATGGAGCATCTTCAATTTTCTTCTTCCATTGGAGTTCCGACTTCTTCCTTTCATCCTTTCGACTATAATGATCGATCATAAAACATGGTTCATGTAAACGGGGAGCTCACATAGTCTTGTCAAGATTAAAAGTTATACTCTCATCTCCCACTTCTAGAGTGAGGTCTCCATGTTTTACATCAATCACCGCACCCGCGGTGTGTAAGAAGAGTCTTCCTAGAATGATTGGAATGTTGGAATGTTCCTCCATATCAACAATGACAAAGTCCACCGGGATGTAAAACTTCCCAATTCGTACGGGGACATCTTCCCATATCCCTAATGGTGTCTTCGTCGATCTATCGGCCATTTGGAGTGTGATATTAGTGCATTTAAGCTCTCCCATCCCCAACCTTTTACTCACCGAGTACGGCATAACACTCACACTAGCCCTTAGATCACATAAGGCTTTGTTGATCGTGGTGTCGCCAATGGTACACGGTATTGAGAAGCTTCCCGGATCCTTAGTTTTGGAGGTGAACTCCCTTGAAGTATTGCACTACTCACCTTAGTGAAGGCGATAGTCTCAAGTTTCCGGATCGACTTCTTCTTTGTGAGGATGTCTTTCATGCATTTCTCATAGGCCGGCACGTGATTGATTAATTCCGTGAAAGGAATTGAGACTTCCAAATTCTTCACAATTTCCATAAACTTTCCAAGTTGGTCATCAAATTTGGGCTTGGCTTGACGACTTAGGAAAGGAAGTCTAATCACAATGGGCTCCTTCTCCTTGACCTTGTCTTCATTTTTCTTTGAAATTTCTTCTTTTGATGATTCTCCATCTTTGGAGTTTTGCACAATTTCTTCCTTATCACTAGCTTCCACAACTTCATCCTCAACTTGCTTCTTCGGTGCTTCATACCTTGTACCACTTCTCAAGTGAATGACACTAACCGTTTCATGTCTCGGGGGATTACTTTGAGGTGGTAATTGCCCCTTTTGTCTTTGTGAGCTTGAAGATGCTAGTTGAGTCAATTGGGTTTCCAACATCTTGGTGTGAGCTAGAATGTTGTTGATGGTGGTTTCCTTTGCTTGACTATCTTTTTGCATTTGAGTGAAAAATTCTTGTTGATTCTTTTCCATTTGGAGGACCGCTTTTTGAACATCAAAACCTTGGTCATTTTGGTGATTGTATGGATTTTGGTTTTGGTAACCTTGGTTTTGGTTGTAAAAGTGTCTTTGATTTTGGTTTCTCATGGGAGGTGGGGTGTATGTTGTTTGAGGGTTTTGAACATTTTGGCTTTTGTATGAGAGATTTGGATGAAACTTGGTGTTTTCATTGTAATAGTTGGAATAAGGGGTACCACTCTTGTATGCTTGGAAAGCATTCACTTGTTCATTTGTTCCCCTACATTCACTTTGGTCATGTCCCAAAGTTCCACAATTCTCACATATCCCACTTGGGATTGATGAGGATGCCGTCATGGCATTAACATGATGCTTTGGTGATTTTGAGGCTTCTTCAAGTCTAGCCATAGCTTGTTCAAACTTCATATTGATTGTGTCAATGTGAGCAATAAGTTGAGCACCCAATTGAGTAACGGAGTCCACTTCATGCCTTCCTCCTCTAGTAGCCTTGCGAGGTCTACTATATTGTGAGTTATGGTCCGCCATTTCCTCAATCTTGTTCCATGTTTGATTGTCATCAACTTCGGTGAACATTCCATTTGATCCCATGTTGAGAATATTCCTTGAATCTTCATATAGACCGTTCCAAAATTGTTGTACCAAGAACCACTCGCTAAGTCCATGGTGAGGACATGAGCGACAAATTCCATTGAACCGCTCCCAAGCTTCATACAAAGATTCTGCATCCCTTTGCTTAAAACCCGTAATTTGAGCTCCTAGCATGTTAGTCTTTTCCGGTGGGTAGAACTTTTTGTAGAAAGCTAGAGCCAACTTATTCCAAGAATCAATTCCGAGAGTGGCCTTATCAAGGCCCTTCGACCATTGTTTCGCGGTGCCGATTAGAGAAAAAGGAAATAAGACCCATCGAATTTGGTCTTGAGTTACACCGGTTTGAGAAATCGCATCACAATAGTCACAAAAGGTTTTCATATGAGAATGAGGGTCTTCACTAGGCATCCCCCCAAATTGGCTCCTTTCGACTAATTGGATAAAGGCGGATTTGGCAATAAAATTTCCGGTCAAATGTTGTGGTGTGGGAGTACCATTGGGTAGGTTCTCCTCGGTGGGCACGGAATGTGATGAAAACTTAGGCATTGTAGGTTGATTTTGTGGGGTATTTTGTGTTGGGTTCTCCTCACCTTCTCTTGCAAAAGGGTTGATGAACTCAATAGTTGGTTGAGTATCCACAACCTCACTAATACCTCTCAAATTCCTCCTAGCAAATCTCCTATTGTTTGTCAAGGTTCTTTCAATTTCACGATCAAAAGGTAACAAATCACCTTGTGACCTTCTAGACACAACTAATAACAATATAAGAAAATCTAAATCAAGTTAACACCGTCCCCGGCAACGGCGCCATTTTTGATCGGTCCGTTTCGTGTTCAGAATTGAATAGATGTTGTCGTTGGGTCACGTCCGAGTCAAAACACAATTTATAGCTTCACAAACAACTCTACAATTAGTAAAGAGGCAAGTAAAGGTCGGATCCCAAGGGACGGGAATTGAGATGAGATTTCTATTGAAACTAGTGGTGTCTTAGGGGTGTCACAATTTGGGTTGATGTAGAAGGTCACTAACTAAATAACAATGAAAGTAAATAAGCAAGATGAAATAAAAGGGTTGTAAACAATTGATAAAAAGCACTAGGGTATCATGGGGTCATAGGGGAATCATGGGAATTGATCATACAGACATGTTCTCAAATTATAAGAAAGCAATTATTGTTGTGATGGATTGAGTTGGGTTATATCTTACAATCCTAGGAAAGTTTGGGTCCCGGAGCCGAATCGATTAGATTGTACAACACCTACAAGTCGACTTAGTCTTTCCTACTCAACAACATGCATGGTCTAATGAGACTCGAGTTGGTTTATGTCTTACAAGTCTCATTGAAAAGATAGGTGATGGGTAAAAAATGCAAGGATTCATAGGCTCAGATTTCATCAAACATAACATATGCATGAGTTGAGATCAAAACAAGCAAGCAAATAAACCATGAAAGCATATTAATTTAAGCATGAATCATTCCCCATGTTGGTTTTCCCTAATTACCCATTAACCCTAGCTAGGTCACTACTCACTCATTATCATGTTGATCATGCTAGCAAGGTTGTCAATCATACCAACAAAAGGAAACATGATGAAAAAAATGAAAGTAATTAACAATAATTAAAAAGGGATTAAGAGAATTATACCTACTAATGATTCCAATAATAAAGCAAAGAATAAAAGAAGTACTTGATGCTTGATTGAGAGGTTGTCAATCTCCCAATAATAACCCAAATAATCTTCAATTACCCAAAATAAAGGATGAACAAAAGAGAGATTAAGGAAATAAAACTTGTATTAAAACTTGATTAATTGTTGATTACAATACTAAAGAGAGATTTGATTGATATTAACTACTCTAATAATTGATAAGAAGAACATGCTCTTCTAATTAGACTAATGGGGTATTTATAGTGGAAATTAGGTGGATGCATTAGGGTTAACTAAGGGCTAGACTAGTAATTACACTTTTTAGATTGAGCAGGAGAAGCGGTATTTTTCGAAGGAAGGGCTTCTTTCTTTGATGCATGAAGAGACGCAATTCGTCTTTGGGCTGGAATCCGGGCGTATTGGTGTCGGGACGGGCAGATTGTAGCAGGGGAAGACGGGCGTCTTCAAGGGAATCCGGGCGGATTCTGGTGGCTGCTTACCCGGGCGTATTTGAAGGAAGACGCACGGATTGTGCTGTGGAGGACGGGTGGATTCAAGGCAATCCGCTCGGATTGTAGCTCAGCATGGTTTCTTCTTCTTTTCTTCCCTTTTCTTCATAAAATCCTTGGGGATTTCCTCGGGGATGCAAGGATCCTTTCTCAATATTGCTCATCTACTATCATATGTACAAAGGCCTTCTAATCTTGTCTCTCCTTGATGCTTGCATGGTCATTGAATTCAATCAATTTAGTCTTGTTTTGCTATGAAAATGCAAGATTTGCACTCCTTTCCTACCAAGGGATCAAAATCTCAAAGAATATGCAAAACAAAGAGCTAAAGACAATAAATGACCCAAATATGCACTAAAAAGCATGGGGACAAGGCTAATTCGGGGGTTAAATATGCGCTAATTATGGTCACATCAGCGGTGCAGGATATGATTGAGCAAGTTGGGATGAATCGTCAAAAGATGAAAGCAACTCAAGATCGCCAAAAGAGTTACGTAGGTTTGCACCGCAGAGACATTGAGTTCGCCGTAGGTGACAAAGTCCTTTTGAAAGTATCACCTATGCAAGGGGTGATGAGGTTTGTCAAGAAAGGGAGGTTAAGCCAGACGTTTATCGGCCCGTATGAGATCTTAGACCGCATAGGTGAAGTAGCCTATCGGCTAGCTTTTCCACCATCGTTTGATCGAGTCCACAACGTGTTTCATGTTTAGCAACTCCGGAATTATGTGAGCGATCCATCACATGCGCTTGAGGTTAAAAACATAGAGCTAGATGAGTTTCTAACTTATGCGGAGGTTCCCAAGGAGATCATAGACCGGAAAGTGCGCAAGACAAGGAACGGTGAGACCGTCTTACTAAAGGTACTTTGGACTAATCACAATGTGGAAGAGGCTACATGGGAACCACATGTGTCGATAAGAGAGCGTTTTCCTCACCTTTTCGATCAGGTATGTTTGGTTACGAGGACGTAACCATTGTCTTTTAAGGGGGGTAGGAGATGGTCGCATGCTTGTTTTTGTTGTTTTTGGGATTAGCTAGGGTTAACATAGGTATGTTTTTGTCATCTTTCGAGTGTTGAGTTGAGTGTTGTGTCATGTTTAGTTGGAGTTGTTCATACTTGGAGTAGTAGTTGTTGTTGTTAAATAGTTAGTGTTGTGTTGGTTTGTTTTGTTTGGAATATGGTATGAACTTCGGGGACGAAGTTCTTTTTAAGGAGGGAAGACTGTAATGCCACGTTTTCTAAGTCCTGTTACTTGATCGAGTAATGCGTCGTGTGTTTCTGGTCAGGCTACTGTCCCGGAATACTCAGCCGAGTATGGTAATACTCGACCGAGTAAGGGATACTCGACCGAGTATTCTTAATACTCGACCGAGTATCCATTCTGACGGAAATTATTCCCGCGGTTTTATTAAAGACGATTAGAGTTATAAATTACCTTTTAACGGTTTCACTTTTCACTTTTACCAAAACCTAAAACATTCCTACCTAACTCTAATCATCTCTAATCTCTCCAAAGATCGTCGATTTTTCGTGAGTCCTTCACTACTACAGATACAGGCTATAACAACGGGTAAAAACCGTTGTAAAAACAAAAAGCGGACGTTGTTAAAGCGGCCGTTGTAAAAGGTATTTACAACTGTTAGGTTATTTACTTAAACCGTTGTAGAAAGTATTCACCACGGTTAAAAGCCGTTGTTTTAGCGTGTAAGCCATTGTGGAAAGTGTTTCAAAAATTTGGTGGGAATAATATAACAACGGTTCTTAGTTTAATATCCGTTGTTGTAACTTTCCCTCCAAAATTGTGAAGACTTTTAACAACGGGTATATGATACATACCCGTTGTTGAAATTTGTAGCAACAACGGTTCTTAGTTTAAAACCCGTTGTTGTAACTTTCCCTCCAAAATTGTGAAGACTTTTAACAATGGTTTTTCGTTTAAAACCTGTTGTTGAATATTATGCGCGGTATTTGTGAAAGGTATTCACAACGGTTTTGTTTTTATTAACCGTTGTGAAAGGTCTTCACAGCGGTTTTTTTTAGTAACCGTTTTTATTACGAACTCCTAATGTTTTTAAAAATTAAATTTGTTTCATGCCATTCAAAACCTCGCATATATCAAAGAACACCATATACCAAAGACCTAAAGATAAATCACGGTGGGTTCATCAGAACTCAATAGATTCAATTCAACCACAACAGCAGCATCACACACACACCGCGGGTGTTAAATTTACATGAACTAATCAGCATTCCCTAACTTCAACAAAATTTTTACTAATAAGCTGATCTAAACTCTGAGTATCATGCATTTCTATTTTCTAAGACGTATTTGCCCAACATGTCCCTTACCTCGTCTATATCTACACTTGAGTACTGCTGAATCTCTGGTGACGGGTTGATTACATACTGCGGAAAAAACAAATTAAAGACAAGACATTATTGTAACAACATCAAATCGTGCATAGCAACATCAAAAAAGTAATAAACGTAACACATTATTAAATTATTAACCTTTTCTGGAATAAGGATATATCTTCGCCTAATAATCTCCAACATGAACCGACAAACGTAGTATCCACATTATATGCTATCCGGCTGGCGAGGGGCCTATTATTACATAAAACCAAACAGACGAGAGAAGGCTCACATCAGAATCTTGAACTTTAGGTATTCTATTAGTATTAAACACAGATTTTTGCACTTAATGTATTGTATTTGAGCACGTACCCCTGTTATCATAATAAAATCAGGGCCATCATCAGAATTTTTAGTGGGTTGATCCTGCTCGTTAGCTCTTCTCTTCTCAAAGGCCCTTTTTTTTTAAAAAAAAAAGAGGCAACACTCATTTTTTTAGGGACAAAAATGAGCTTTTTGCTATAAATAAAAATTGAAACTTAATGTTATTATAAATAAATCAGTATTATAAACTTACTCATTAATCAAGCGCTTAAAAGTCTCGCTTGGTGGATTATGTAAAGAGTCCAACCAAAAAACTTTCTTCTTTGTCGGCATGATGGCTGCTAGCACCCAATGAGTCCTACATCAAGAGACATCATCATTATTAACAAGTACATATATTAGTTATGAAAATGCAATTGTAGGGGGAAACGTAATATTAATTTGTTTATTACCCTTTTTCATTATAAGCGGCAAAAATCAGCTTCTTGGTTATCGCCAATTGCTGAGCAATATAATCTACCCGATCTTCGAACGAGAAATCCGGAATAAATAAAGATAAAAAATAAGGGCACAGGAATCCGTATTGATCAACTGGAATCTTCTTCTCGGGGATCACTCTCAATTTAAATATCCTACATTATTACGGTATTAATTTCGGTATTTAATTAAAACACTATCTAGTAGTCAGAATATTAGAATATGAAATTATTTATTAAGAAACTTACTTCATCCAAACAAATAGGTGTGCCACATCAATCTGGTCTAGGCCAGCCCAAATGGCTAGCATATCCCATGACATAAGTGCTTCGCGCTCAACCCCTAGAATATCCTCCTCGAGCGGAATAACTATCAATTGCTCAGTGGCTATGCGACGGCAAGCCTCCTCATGCAGTTTCCTCATCGTCGTCGTTCTTACTTTTGCATGTAATCCTTCCCAGTATATTGTGTGGAGTTTAAACTCCTAACCTCTTTCAGGTCGGGGAAATAATGATTCTTTGATTTTGTGCTACTACCACCAGCCTACACATGTAGATAATTAAAATAATAAAAAATCCAAAGGTAACATATCCTAGTTGGAGTAATAAAAATAAAAGCGTACTTAACTAAATACCTCATCAACCTGCTCTTTCAATGATGAGGTAGTAGTAGCAGTATGATTTGGGACTTAGGCTTATCGGTCTTTTTGTCCCCTACACAAAATTACCATGCATGCTTTTTAGAAATACAGACAAAATATAATTAAGGGAGCGAGGTTTTTAAAAAAATGGAGAAGTTAATTAAATACCTCATCAAGTTGTTCTGGACGAGGTAGTTGGCATGTCCGGGGACTTAGGCTTATCCGCCTTAACCGGCTTTTCTGTTCCCTACACATACAAAAAATTTCCATGCTTTTTAGAAATACAGAAACAAAAAAAATTAAAGGGAGGTTTTCATAAAAATGGAGAAGTTAATTAAATACCTCATCAAGTCCCCGGACATTAGGCTTACCCGCCAAAGCCGGCTTTTTTGTTCCCTACAAAAAAAAAATAACATATAAATTTAACATATAAAAACATTCAACAATTAAAAATGTAACATATATATAAAGGTATTTCTTCTAACCCCAACTGCTTTCGGCTGCTGAGGCGGAGACGACCGAGCCAAGTAGATGTGAGTTTCAGGCCATTGGATGAAACTCCCAACCGCATCTCCCAGAATGGTAATGTCGTCACGAACTGGGACAGGCAGTTGAAAGTTTTCATGGCCTGGAAAGACTGTAGTTATCTCTACTTTTCTATGATTCGGCAAAAGTTTTTCGCCATGAACTACTACAGTTACCGCGGCTGATTTGGTGTGCATTTCTACGAGACCCCGTCCAACACACACATATGAATTTTCGAATTTAGGGTCAGCAAGAATAACTACTGCCCTCTTGTTTACGGCCTGAAGAATATACACATACATTATATCCCAAAATTTAATAGAATTCATATAAATTTAACTAATTAAACACTTCATGTATGCATACCTTACTGAAAACAGGGAACTGACTTGAAGGGGATGTATGCTGTTTTCCATCAGCCGTCTTCTCAAGTTGCATCTCCTTACGATGTCAGAAGTTATAGCATTAGAGTTGGCAGGGAACATACCCCTTGATCTTACCCAAAAAAAGAAAGAAAAGAAAAATAAGGAAGTATTAGGTGGTACCTGATCGGCTTTAGTTATTCTGACTTCAGAAGCATTAGGTACCGATCTTTCGAATCTCGTTGACCGATACTTCCTTCTCAGCATGTATTGCCAAGGTAGTAGTGTTCTCGGCCTCTTGACCAATCTGTTGTACCTTATTACCCCCTTTACATATGACATCCTCCATCATCTTCACTTCTTCTTCTGAAAGCTTGCCTCCAGCATTCAACTTTAGTAGTACGGATGCCATTAACTGAAGCTGCGTACCAAGAATGTAATGTGTCAGCAATTTTTATCCCAACAATAACATGTGAATTGAACTTAAATGAAAATAATAGAATAAATGGTACCATGTCAGCCTTCTCAGACTTAGTCTTCCTTTTCTTCTTTATCGGGGCAGTTGTCCCATAATATTTCGTTACTCCAAAGCGTAACGGGACGCCCCTCAAACGACCTGGATGTTTGGTCGACCACCGATCGCTCTAGCAAGAACGTCATTACGACCCTTTGGGAGTGAATTTCCCTTCTTCTACCTCTTTCAATACGTTGTCCTATAATATATTAAATAAACTTCAAATTATATTTGTGACTAAAATAATAAAGTTAGTAATGAACTCGTCTTAATAAAATAATGCTTACTATGTTGGCCAACACTTCCTCATCATATTTGTCACGCGACCGGGATCCTTTAGGCGTGTGCCCTTCTTTATAAGTTACATGCCGATCCACCTCTTTCACTCCCTTTGCCACCTACACATTAACATGGTAACATTTATACATGTAAATGTGTATCAATGCAAGTCCAAGTGTGATTAAAAAAATAAAGTCTCACAGGGGAATAATGCATGCTACTTACGAGGTTCTCTTCTATCTTTCTGTAACCGCCTCGAGAACCATACCATTTCCCCTTCTTGCATGAAATGTTAGCACGATTTCTTCTGCTAACGGCCTTCAAATAATTATATAAAAGCGTAAGTAGATGAGATAATAAAAAGATTATATAAAGGACTCATTAATTAAAAAAATGATAGGTAAATCGTTAAAAGGCGATAATATTTAACCTGAAACTTCTCAGTAGTTCTCATCTTTTTGAAAAGATCCCATTGTTCCTGACTGATGGTGGGACACTTGTTTTCCGGTGGGCTCTTACGCATCTCCCCCGTTGCCTTGTCCATATACAACCAATCCCTAGCAACGTCACACCTCCACTGCCTGTGGACATCCGCTGCCTTATGCATTAAATACTTATCATGGCTTTCATCGGGTATAATAAAGCCTTCCTTTATACGAGCCAAGTATAACTTCGCCAATTTTGGATTCAAACTTCTAACATCATCTAAATGGATAGGCACAAACTGTCTTGTGCAACATCCAATCCAACTGGAGAAATAACCCGCATTTGGACCAGTAGGGAAACCCTTCGAGCTCCATGTTATTTCCATCGGCTCTTTAGCGGCTATAGCTGCAAGGACTTTCTGGCACTTCGTAGCACCCCTCTCACCAGGCTTATTATCCTCAGGCTTATTATTCTTTTGACTTCTTTTCCGTTTTTCACCCATGATAATCCTAAAACCCAAATATGAATGATATAGAAAATGAACAACTTAACAACGTACATGCAGAGTATTATCTAAAACCCTAAACCCTATAGGAATGAAAATTTAAAACAACAGATTGAGCTTCTAAAATCCTAAACCTTAATAAGAGGAGTGAAGTAGATGATGCGGGATGATAACGATAACAAAGAAGACGAAAAACAAACAGATGCATGAAAAAGAAAAAAAGATGATCGTCTTAAAACCCTAATGACGAAACACAAAATTAAAGTGAACATACCTGATGATGATGATGATAAAGAGAACGAGCAGGATGATAAGGGAAGGCAACGGAATCTGGGCGTCGGAAATTGGGCGGCGGCCGGCGCAACGAGAAAGAAAGCGAGGAAGAGAGAAGAATTAACTCAGGATACCAACGGTTGAACTGGTGTTGTGTGTGTATGTGTTTGTAAAATAGTTTTTTATTAAGACAGACTATTGACAACGGGTTCTAAAAGAAAAACCGTTGTTATATGTTAATAACAACGGGTCAATATAAGTCAACCGTTGTCAAAAATTTATTACAACGGTTAAAATATACCCGTTGTAATATATTTTCACCAAATTTGCGCCAAAATGAAATATGTCAAAAAAATCAATGACAACGGGTAGGGGTATTACAACCGTTGTTGAAAGTAATAACAACGGGTAATTTAACTATAACCGTTGTTGATTGTAATAACAACGGGTAATGTAACTATAACCGTTGTTGAAAGTATTAACAACGGGTAATTTAAATATAACC
Organism: Silene latifolia; assembly: GCF_048544455.1. Lineage (NCBI taxonomy): Eukaryota > Viridiplantae > Streptophyta > Magnoliopsida > Caryophyllales > Caryophyllaceae > Silene > Silene latifolia. The sequence continues at coordinate 45,359,287 of NC_133533.1, read as the reverse complement.
GTTGTTATTGTTGAACCTTTTTTTTAAATTATCAGTAATTCCATTACGGTCCAAACTGTAATAATATATACATACATGTAACAATGAAGCACCATATCCGCAACATTATTCAATAATTTCAACACCAAAGCATCCACATCTAATAATAAGATCAAGAACATAAGACAACACAAAGATGCATGCATCTTTTGCATATCTAAGCTACAGGATTTAACATGCCATGCAAATTTGGGAATTTTTATTTAACAATGACCATTATTGATTTACCAATAAATTAAACCATCAAATTATTGGTCCGAAAATGACTCAAAATGTTGGTCGTCCATATCATCGTGTCCGATGAACTATCTCGGGATCGGGGCGTTTCTTGGATGTCATAGTTTCTTCGTTAACCCAAATACCTTCACCATGGTCATCAGGCATATAGATGCTTTCAGTGTCCTCATGATCAGTGTCAACATCGTCGAAATAAGATACAGTGGTAGAGTGATCCATTCCCTCAAAAACGACATCCTGATCATCATCACCATTATCGGATGGACTACTTATTCTACTCATTATAGACAGTACAACAGACCACTTCTTATCCATAGGATCGGTGACATAGAACACTTGTTTAGCTTGGGATGCCATTATGAAAGGATCATCCTTATTATTGCCAACCTTACCCAGATTGACCAACGTAAATCTCATCTTATCCTTTCGGACACAATGGATGTTGTTATCAACCCAGTTACATCGAAACAAAGGCATGATGAAATCAATGTAATCTAGTACCAATATTTCTTGAATAACACCATAATAAAGGCATTTTCCCCAAATAGGCTTTTTATCTTTTGAAGTAGCAAAGTGCATTGCCTCAAATTCAGAACTCACACCACTATTTTGCATTGTGCTCAACTCATCTTGCTCGCGGGTGTAAAAAGTATATCCATTAATGGCAAAACTGTTGTAAAAGGTGACCCTGGCATTTGGACCTAAACCAAGACGTAGTAACCTAGGAGAGATGTCATCACCAGTTTGATCCGTACACTCTAAGACAATATTCCTAAACCACTCTGCAAATGTCTTCGTATGCTCGTTCGCAATCCACTTCTCGGTCTTGTTTGGGTGATCGTATTTGAGCTTATCTTTGTGTTGTTGAATATAAAGTTGCACCTCATCTTCGTTGTTTAGCACATACGTGTGTGCTAAATGCAATATTTCACGTGTCACAATTTTTTCAACCCGGCCCCTAATACCTTTTCCGGTCATCATGACGATTCTTAGGAACGCCAATCAACTCCTCAGGGGAGAGATGAGCGTAACAATATGAAAGAGCTTCGTCGAAAATAGCGCGTTCCAACCTTCCGGACGATACCGATTAGATGTATAGTCCTTGTAGACTTTCATCAATCTTTCGAAAGGATACTGGTATCTTAAGTACACGGGCCCAAGGTACAAAATCTCCCAAACCAAGTGAATGGTCAGATGAATCATGATAGTGAAGAAAGAGGGTGGAAAATACATTTCCAACTGACAAAGAAAGGTTACAACGAGGTCCTGCAATGAATCCGCGTCATCGGGATCGATGACTTTCCCGCATATGGACTGGAAGAAGAGACAGAATATAGTTATAGCATATCTTACCTTTTCAGGTAAAATGGAACGAATAGCCACAGGTAGTAATTGTTGCATCAAAGTGTGACAATCATGTGACTTTAACCCGGTGAGTTTTAGGTCTTGCATCGACACTAGGCTTTTGATGTTCGACGAATAACCATGTGGCACTTTAATTCCATTCAAGCATGCACAAAACTCTTTTTTCTCATTCCGTGAAAGGATATAAGTCTGGCAGCGGTAAAAATGTACGATTACCTCTCTTTCGTGGTGCCAACTCTAGTCTAATACCCATCATTTTCATATCTTCCCAAGCTGCGGCGTTATCCTTTGTTTTACCAGGAACATTCAGAAGGGTATTGATAATATTATCACAGACATTTTTCTCAATGTGCATGAAATCGAGGCAATGCTCGACCTCCAGTCGGCCAATATGGAAGTTTATCAAAAAATATGGATCTTTTCTTATACCCACGAGTAGACAATTTAGAGCCGCTCTTCTTCCCATAATCTATCTCAATATGCTTTACTTTCTGATAAACTTCATGCCCACTCAAAATTCTAGGAGGTTGACGAAGTTCTTGTCTTCCATTGAATGCTTTCTGCATCTTGCGATAACAATGGTCATGATACAAGAACCTCCTATTTACCATATACACATACTTACGAGAAGACTTTAAGTATTCAGACTCGATATCCTCCCCACACAATGGACAAGCCTCTTTCCCTTGAACTGTGTGCCCAGAAAGGTCGCCATAAGCCGGATAGTCAGTTATTGTACACAATAACATCGCTCTCAAACTGAAAGTTTCGTTCTTATATGCATCAAATACTTCTATCCCACTATCCCACAACAATCGCAAATCATCTAGAAGAGGTTCCAAATATACATCTATGCATCTTGTAGGACTACACACTTAAGTGTGTAGTCAGTTATGTGACTTGATTAAGAATGGAGTACGGTTGCGAAATAGTTGTTATCGATATTGTCGTATTTTGCTTATCTTAACTATGCAGTGAATTGACCCCGTTGTTGTTTTGTAAAACTGTGGTGATCCATTCGGGGATGGTGAGAAGATTGTGACAGGTGATGGTTGTTTTTAGCTATGGGGATGAGATGGGATGTCATCACTTCGAGTCTAGCTTTCGTTGTTACGAGTTTATTGGTCTTTGATTTCAGTTGTATTGAGATTCATATAAATTTATTTTGGTTTGTTTTGAGACAATGTAATCGTTAACTTTACATACTTTAATAAATGTTTTGGAATGGTTACTTTTAATATACTAGCCTCGGGCAACCGAGATGGTAACAGTGTCTCATGCTAGGGTAGTCCTTGGTAAGGCACCTTGGTATGTGAGGGTGTTACAATGTCATATTTGATGAAAATCATTTTCCTTTTGCTGAGCACGAGCCCTCCGACAGACACCTCTATGTTTTCTTAGACGAGCCCATGTCCCCATATATACTTCACCATCTCCAATCGGGCCCATCTCAGACTATCGACCAACCCAGGGATACCCCAGTCTCCCCTAATTCTAATCCCGTTCCCCCGCATTCCCCTCATGCCACGACCTCCCCTGCCCCAGCTACAAACGTCACCAGTTCCGTGCAACCGTCACATGTTATAAATCCTCTAAATACCCATCTTCTCCTTCCATCAAAAGCTATAACACGAGGTGACCACGGTATACGGAAACTGAAACCAATCTTTGATCTCAACCCCGCTGTTTCCATATCTCATATACCCAAATTTCCCGTTTCTGCCCTTAATGATGCTAATTGGAAGATGGCTATGGATGACGAATTTAATGCTCTTATTAGTAATAAGACTTGGGAATTAGTCTCGCGTTCGTCTAATGTGAATGTTATTCGGTCTACGTGGATTTTTTGTCATAAGATTAAATCTGACGGTTCTTTTGAAAGGCACAAAGCACGTCTTGTACGTGACGGGAAAACTCAACAGGTGGGCATTGATTGCGGCGAAACATTCAATCATGTGGTTAAGCCAGCTACGATCTGTACGGTTTTGAGCATTGCTCTTTCGCATCAATGGACTATCCATTAATTGGATGTCAAAAATGCATTTTTTCATGGCGATCTTAATGAGACAGTCTATATGCATGAGCCTATGGGCTATCATGACTCTTGGTTTCCAAATCATGTGTGCCTTTTTCGCAAGTCCCTTTACGGTTTCAAACAAGCACCTCGTGCTTTGTACAAGCGGTTTGCTGATTTCGTCACCACAATTGGATTCCGCCATAGTAAGTGTGATCATTCATTCTTTATCTACAAGGATGATAAATCTCTTGCATTCCTTATTCTTTATGTAGATGACATCATTTTTACTGCCTTCTTGGATGGTTTACGTCGCTCTATCATGGCTCGTCTTAGCTCCGAGTTTGCGATGGAAGACCTCGATTTATTAAGATATTTCTTGGGCATATCCGTCTCTCGCCATGGAAAAACTATGTTCTTGTCTGAATTAAAATATGCTAATGAAATCATTGAGCGAGCTGGAATGTCAATGTGCAAAGCTACGTCAACACCAATTGACACCAAACCGAAGCTTAGCTCTACTGCTGATCACCCATGTTCTAACCCCTCGCTTTATTGAAGCTTGTCCGGGGCCCTTCAGTACCTTACATTCATGCGCCCGGACATCTCCTATGCGGTTCAGCAAGTCTGCTTGTTTATGCACAATCCAATGGACGTGCATATGAACGCTTAAAAGTGTGTGATCAGGTACATCAAAGGCACGGTTGAGTATGGTATTTGGCTCGGTTCTTTACCTCCCTTCTCTCTCATATCCTATACGGATGCAGATTGGCCGGGGTGCCCGGATACTTGTCGTTCCACGAGTGGTTATTGTGTGTTCCTCGGGGACAATATTATCTCATGGGCGTCGAAAAGACAGCCTACTTTGTCTCGCTCGAGCGCTGAAGCCGAGTACAGAGGCGTCGCGAATGTAGTCTCAGAGTTCTATTGGATTTGAAATCTACTTGTTGAGGTTCACCATCCCATTCCTAAGGCTACGATTGTTCATTGCGATAGCACTAGTGCTATTTATTTAGCAGGGAATCCGGTTAAACATCAAAGAACCAAGCACATCGAGCTTGACATTCATTTCGTACGTGAAAAAGTAGCCCGTGGTGAAGTCTGTGTTCATCATGTACCTTCACGCTATCAAATAGCGGATATTTTCACTAAGGGGCCGCCTCTTATTCTTTTTGATGATTTTCGTCACAGCCTCAATGTTCGTCTTCATCTTGATACGACTGCGGGGGTGTGTTAGAATATATTGTTATATATTTTGTCAATCGTGTATTATTTAGTTACGATTATGCACGATTGTGTATCGGTTGTTTAGAGTAAATATATCCTTGTAATTAGACTAGAATATCTCTTTGTAATTGTATTTATACTCTCTACGTTATCAATGATAAGCAAGCATTATCTTCCCATTTTCTTTCACTACTCACATCCCGACCACCATTACTTAATAATGAATGGTTTGTTCCATCACCGCATTTGATCTGGAGTACTCTTCAAGTGGCTAACTATGCTTTTCTAGTAGATAATAAACCATGTTCACCTTGGTAATTCACCCCTCTGATATGCCCTACGTGTCCACTAGAATATCAAGGACATCCTGATATTTCAAACATTTTGCAAAAGAGATTGAAAGGAGCGCACGAACACTGACAATTTTGTGAAGGAAGAGCAAATACTGCAAACCATTACTGACTAGCGCGTAAACTTTTATAGAGAAACCATGTAGCGAAGGGAAATATAGGTTTTTAATTTAGTAATTTATGTTTCTTAGATATTGTATACGATCTACTGTTTTCAAATCTTAAATATAAGAACCCTAATTTCATTTATCTAAATTAATCTAATCTCCCTAATTTGATATAGCATAGTTAATAAAATTAATAAATTAGAATTATTACTTAATCGACATGAGAACTATCGTCCATATAATTGAGTAATTTGAACGGTTTGATGAATTTTGTGAGGAAGAGAATCAGAGAGAGTAGTTTATTTTGCTTTTTTGGGGGAAGGGTAATGTAACACCCCCATATACCAAAGTGCCTTACCAAGGACCACCTTAGCATATAAGGGTGCTACCATCTCGGTTGCCCGAAGTAGTATGCATCATAGTAACAATAAAGAAACAAACTTAAATAAAAGAATGTGATAAAGTTTACAAGTCTCAAAAACAACTCCAAAAGAACAACTGAAACAAAAGTCATAAGGTGATCTAATGTCGCCTAAAACAACATGACGACTCAGTGATGACAACGCCCATCAATCATCAACAATCATCACCTTCTAAGCCAACTGCTCACCATTCCCGAATGGATCACCATAGTTTTGAAAACATAAAACGGGGCCAGTCAACTGTATAACCAAATCAATATATGCAACGGAAAACAATATAACAATACAAACAACCGATCTCCAACTCCAACAATCATCAATCACTAACTGCCAGGTTACCTATCGCAATAGGTAACCCACACCGCCAATGGGGGTTCACAGCCTTGCCTACCAAATCCCCGCTCATCGCAACGAGTGATCCCAGCTCCTTAATGTGCACATCTCCCTTGTGACGGGAGTCACAATAGGCGAACATGGGTATGGGACATCTCCCGACATAGTTCCACAACAATCATCCAACCAACAATACCAACCAACCAACCTCCATCAATTCCAACAATGATCACATGCCAACAATCAATCATAAACAATCAATTAAATTATACAACCAATTGAGTAGGAAACCCTACCTTATTCGCAATCCAAACAATCACAACAAAAAATCAGAAAGGCTCCTCTACGAACTCGTCACCTATACACAAATTAGGGTTTAACAACAATAACACTATGACCATAAAGACAAAAGTACGATGCTTACCAATGAATCGACACGAAAGAACGATGTAAAAACCCCTTTAGCTCCGGCTTTAGCAATGATTAGAATGATTAGAAAAGTTGTACGTAATTTAGTTTTTAAAAGAATGATTAAGAAAATGATTAAAAACTATTAATACGTCTTTATATACTTCTCCAATTATTTTAATCAAAACCGCGGATATAACCCCGTTAGACCGGCAACTCGACCGAGTACGGAATGTACTCGACCGAGTAAGACAACTCGACCGAGTACCAACATACCCGATCGAGTTCTGACGTTCCAGAACCCAACCTTAACACGCCTGACAGCCAACTCGGCCGAGTAAGCAATAGTACAGATATAGAGGACAACAACGGTTATTAACCGTTGTTATAAAAAAAAGCGGCCGTTGTTGTTCGGGCCGTTGTTAAAGGTTTTAACAACGGTTATTATTTTAGACAAAAACCGTTGTGGAAAGTATTAACAACGGTTAACACCCGTTGTTATTTGGCCTTATCCGTTGTGAAAAAAAGTGACTGACGCGAGTAATATTTTGGTGCGAAAGTAATAACAAGGGTTATTTTTAAAAAAACCGTTGTTAAAAGTAATAACAAGGGTTATATATCAAAAAACCGGTGTTAAATGTGACTATTAACAAGGGTTATATTTTAAAAAAATCGTTGTTAAAAGTAATAACAACGGTTATATGTTAAAAAAACCGTTGTTAAAACTGACTATTAACAACGGTTTTGTGGCATATAACCGTTGTTATTGATATTTATTTTTTTTTTAATTTACAAAATCAGTGCATTCAAAATCCTGTATCAACAACAGCAGCAGTATGAACATACAACAAAAGCTCACTTCAAATTGATTAACCTAAAATTAAACACCTGCAAAGTTTTATGCACTAGCACAACGATTTTCTCAAAATATTAAAACCACAATTCCAACATCCATTTACATCCGAGAGTTACAACTCCACTACTACGCACGTACATTTTAGTGAATAGACTACTCAACAATACAACTCCAACAAACTTCTTAGTGAATAGACTACTCAACATTACGTATTCCCTAAATAGTTGGTAACCTACACCTTGTTAACATCTTTCTTCTCCTCAATTGACACTCTCAAATTTAAATCTGTAATGATACATTTATGTTAAGATGGTGAAAATAAAGAAGGGAAACCTACGTAGATAAGAGAAGTGGATGAAAGCAATAAGTTGAGGAAAAACAAAGGAGGAAGATACCTGAGGCAAATATATGAAAATCACCAAAAATCTAACCTACAAACAGCATAAAATGAATGTTTACTAGCAAAAATCGAGGAATAGAGCAAAAATTGAAAATGAAGGAGAAATCAAAAAGAAGAAAGTGAGGTAGCACATCATAGAAATTTCACGAGTTTAGCCAAAAATGAGCATATATTGTATCTTTAGCTATAAAACTAAAAGTCGTGAACCCAAACACTTGAAACTGAAGTAACACAAACAACATTGATCCATCTCAATTTCATAAAATTTGGAAGAAGATTCAAACCATAATGGATATTGGGGATAGACTAAATTACCAAGTCAAATTAGTTATAGTTGAAAGACTTGTTGATATGCAGCAAATAAACTAAACAGTTCTATAACATTCCAAAGACAAAAGATTCTGAGTCTTGCGAATCCTCAGGAATTAAAAACTTTGAAGTATATGTAAAATATATATGAACAACATAATTTCTAGTAAAAAAAAGTAGTGATAATTACCAAAAGAAGTGGCTTTCGTCCTGTTTTGTCAGTCAGAGTTGCTCCAGCAGCAGTGATTACTACCTGCAGGATCAATTTCTCAAATCAAAAGCTATCAATTAATTCTCTAAAGAAGAGGTTAATTTAAGATGTTAACCTGAAGAAGAGCATACATTACAGTCCCAATGCTAGGTAATACCGCTGAAATGGGGAAAATGAAGAGGTCACAGCTTAGCATCTTCGTCAAAAGGAAGAAATATATACCATTTCACGCACCTCTGAAACTAATCATCTATAATCGAACAATAGTATACACAGAAGGGTCATGCCCACCAAACAATATGATCATTAAATAAGGAGCCCATATATTGAGTGAGATTACCTGACAAGAAAGACGGTAAAAGACTACAATGTACAAATTTCCACCATGTTTGACCTTCTAAATCAGCTGAGCATATTAGCATACTACCCCCAAGACTCCAAGACTACAATGTACAAATCTCCAAGTATAAGAATAATGCGAGACGGTAAAAGAAGTACAAATATCAAACGAATCCTATAATTCAACAAGGCACCAGGGATTTTAAAATCAAAATAGGCGAAGAAATTAGGGTTAAAAAGAATACCTCTATATCTGAATCCCTTCATGGATACTCTGAAAGATGAGATCCTTATGAAATCAAACAAAACCCTAAAATTTAACAGGGTAATTGATAGTGTAAAATGAAGAATTGATAAAGAGGAGAGTGATGTCGATGGTGAGATAAATAAGGGTTAGTCAAACAACAGTAAAATGAGAATTAAAATAGATGAGCGATTATTAAGATTTTGTGTTGACAAATAAATCGAGTAGGTTAGTATTTCATACCTAACAATCGAAGTAATAAGGCAAAAATCAAACCAAAAAATCAATTTCTTGCTCCCGGATTTTTAAAACCCTAGGTTTCTAAAAGTCGATTTTGAGTGATTTTGGTAGTTTTGAAGGTTGGAAAGTGGGTTATATGTATGTAGGATTGAGTTAGGGAGAATTTTTGAGTCTTTTGGGGGTGATTTGGTGGGTGTTGAGTGAGTATTGTGTGAGGGGTTTTGTTTTTGAGTGTGAGGAAGATGAAGATGTGAATGTTGAAGATGAATAAAGAATAGAAAGGCAAAGAAACATAAGGGATCCGGTTTATCCCACAGTGAAAATATTTTGGTGCGAAGGTAATAACAAGGGTTATATGTCAAAAAAACCGTTGTTAAAAGTAATAACAACGGTTATATGTAAAAAAACCGTTGTTAAAAGTAATAACAAGGGTTATATGCAAAAAAACCGTTGTTAAAAGTAATAACAACGGTTTTAAAGAAATAACCGTTGTTATTACCTTTCAACTATTAACAACGGTTCTAAAATGAAACCCGTTATGATTACTAATAACAACAGTTTTAAAGAAATAACCGTTGTTATTACTTTTCATAGAGTTGCACCAAAATATACTAACCTGATTAACAACGGTATTACATATAATGCGTTAATATGCGTTGTTATTGCCTATATTTGTAGTAGTGAAGCCCTACTCAACCGAGTTACTCATGATCAGAAACCTGTGGTATTACAGGTAAGGTGTGGAAAATTAATGGTAAAAAGTCCATGAAAGAGTAATTTTTGTCCATGGAAGAGCAAGTACATTTGAAAAAATAGAAAAAATTTTCCAACAGTGAGGGTAAACAGGCTCTATATCTCGTCCCTATAAGTTACTCTTTATTCTTAGTTGTGTGGATTACACAAATTAGCCAATTTAATGTATTTATTTATTTTTTCATCGTCCATACCTACCCAAAACAATCTAAAACTCTCCTTAAGGGAGAAACGGATCAACCATAAAGGTAAACGTTTCACTTTTAATTAAGAGACTAGATTAATAACTTCAACATTTTCTATTAGAATAAATTGAGCTCAAATAATACAAGTTTCATCAATGTTTTCTATCAAAACAAGCATACAATAATGCATTACACGTTTATAATTAGCGTCATAATCTTCTTCTTTCTTTTCATAACAAATGATCTTTGCGATCTTACACAAATAGTTTGCAAAGATCTCGCAAAAGCCGATAAAATTAACGTCAATTACGACTATTGCGTGTCTAAACTCGGATTAAATCCTCAAAGCTCGCAATCAACGACTCCAGAACTAGGGGTGATAGCCTTTCAGTTGGCCATGTTAAAATCCAAGGACGTTTTGAAATCCATTCATACAGCCTTAAAATGGTCGCGAACTGATCAACGTGAAAAGCAATGGTTGAGACGTTGTTCGATTATATACTCGAGAATCCCAGGTCAATTGAACGCCGGTCTTTTGGCCTTGAAGAGTGGTGAGTATAAAACTGCGAATGCGAAGGTGGGTACAGTACTGAAAGGTGCACGTATCTGTAAAGATGTTATCAAGCATAAGTATACTGGATTATTTAATGTTACGAAGAAGAGTGGTGATTTTTGTAAATTGGGTGCTATTTCTCTTGGTTTTACTAATCTATTGCGTATTTTAAATTGATTGTATACTTGATAGTAATCAACTCTTTAGATTCGAGTTGGGTAGGATTGTAAGGACGATTATCAGGTCTTAAGATTTATCAACAATGCAGTGTCTTCCGAGGCATGGACTAGGGATGAGATAAGTAAGATTTGAATCTCGTCTTTTAGAGTCGACACTAAATTAATGGACCAATGATAAGATATGACGAAATGATGTATCAACTTTCCATCTTTCAAGAGTATTTCAGGATAAAACAAGAAATAAGACTAATCTAGTGAACCATTTTGATTGTTTCGTAATAATATAGAAAAATTTAAAGAGTGTTTAACTTCCACACAAAATTTACATTATTAGGAGGGAGCAGCACACGCTATCGAGTTACGAGGAGGACATTCCACTGAAAGATTAAAATTTTAATCAACAAATGACATAACATGGTGGTAAATGGTAATGTAGTTTCAATATCGATTACGTCCCAAGACATATCTGCAAGGAAATGGAGGCTGTGCAGATTTTGTGTAAGGAGAACAAAATACAAAAGAGAGGTTAAAATTAAAAGGCAAGTTTACTGAAAAGAGGAAAAAAGAAGGTCCTACCGAGAATTGAACTTGGGCTACTGGATTCAGAGTCCAGTGTCCTAACCGCTAGACTATAGGACCTTGTTGCTATTTTCACCATACAAAATATTTATATATTAATTTACTCAGCCAAGTCCGCGGATGATTTCCCTTTCTAATTTTTTGTTTTTGTTTTTTATTTACTAACAAAAGGAGAATCATAATTTGTGTAATTTGAAATTTTGAATATTTGATCATTATCCATTTATCCTTGACTATTTCTCATATTTTGAACATTAGATCTTTTTAACTCTATATTCCCCAACTTTGTAAAAGACTATTTTACCTGACTACTCACTAGATCTGGCAAAATCAACCCGATCCAAAAAAGATTGACTAGAGATTCAAAATTGACCTGAACTACAACCCTGAATGTGACTGGAAACCCGGATTGACTCGACCCGAACACGACCTGAGCTTTGTTGACCCGAAACTAACCCAACCCGAAATGATCCGATCTGAAACCACCAAACTCGAAAATAACCCGAGCTTTAATTTTCTAGTAGGGTTTTACTCCTGTTCCGATTTAATCTATAACTAAACGTCTATTCTCCTAGATTTTTTGGCTGTTTTCAGGAGTAATATTTCGTATATGATGTGACCATCTTTAAAACATGATATAGTTACTGATATCGATATACAATCGATATTGATACATGCTATGTCCCTTTAATTTTGATTTTTTTCTTTCGTCCTTATTATTTGTTTGCCTATTTGATTTAAGATGCTTAGTTATTTGATTAACTTTCTATTTTTGTTGTGTAAATTAATCCAATCACTTGTGTAATTATGTAATTTGGTCCCAACAGAAATAATCGCAGGTGATACTTTTTCTTAAAGTAAAGGTATTAAAAGGGTCGAGATATAGATAATAATATATATGAAAGGCCTAATTTCATATCAACGTAGATAAAAAATATCCAAGTAAGGTTAATATCACGTGAAACCTATTTTAGAAAGAAAGACACCTCTAAGAGTATAAGTGAGTTCATTGTTAGGGAAGTTAGGGAAAAGAGTATTAATAATAGGATGATTTATATGTAAAACAAATATGGTGCTTGGATAAATGTAGAGTGGTAAAGAACTGATGCTTATTTTAGAAAGTATTTCTCCCCTTACAAGCCCGAGGTAACCGCGAAATTAATCATAGGATAAAAGTACACTGACCTTTGAATCTTGGGCGAGAAACAAAGAAAACTTTACTGTTTTTATATAGTTTTTGATGAAGTAGAAATCTTAATTTTTCTTGTTATTTTGTATCACAAATTTTCTCTTATTTATAAGGAAATAATCACCCTTTGACAAGGTCGTCAAGAGCTACGAACGGAATTCCATGAATAGATACATATCTATTTATACTCGTTGAATAATTTGGCGCTGAAAACAATTGCGGAAACACCTAGGTCGATCAACCTATGACTTAGGTCGACCGACCTACGATCCAAGTCGATTGACCATTAGCCAGGTCAATCAACTTATGCATTATTCGACTTACTTTGATTGTCTTGTATCGCTTTTGTACAATGTTTCCTTTTCCTTTCTTCCGAACATCCCGTTAGCTCTATAATTTGTCTATATATGAACGTGTACTCCACACTCCCGATTTATATTATAACATTATGAGCTTCCGTATGATTCTACCACGATATCCAATTATACCTAAACGATCGATGACAATTAAATCCCCAACATTCCTCCCCCATTTAAGTGTAATCCTTGATTCATTTAATACTCATCAAATATCAAATTCATAAATGAAAATGTCACGAAGATTGAATTTTCACATAGTAAAATGCACGTTCCATATACTCTAGTTAAAAGGGTGTCTATAAGGATTGAACCCTTAAACATATTGAATACATGAAGGCAAAATACACGCAAATTACATTAATATATAAAGTTATATACTGATACTTATTACAGGCCTAATATCCTAATCCTCTCATGAGCGTATAAAAGCTTAGTCCAAAAAGCGTCCGAAGTCGCCCATACTTCACGTCTCACATAGGTGAATTCTTTTATCATGTACTTGCTAGTACATTTTCTCCAAAGAATTCATTAAGAAGATAACACTTCATCCTTTAGCCACAGCAGGTCCAAGTACATACCTTTCAAGATGAAACTTTGATGTACTTCAATCTTAAGTAAAGGGCTTTCCATATTGAATTAATGCCTCTAATATTGTATTAGAGGGAAATTGAGTATCCCAATACCTAAGGTTTAATGGACTTAACCTATTTTTCCACTAAATGCTTTGCCAAGCTATTAGTTAAATGACCAGGAAGATTTTGTTGAGATTTTACAAAGTCTACCGATACTAACCCATTTTGATAGTTTATATACCACGTAATAATAACGCCCCGATGCGGCCGCCACCATAATTCTACTATAAACTTAACCAAAGTAACATCACTATCAAAACATGGGTAAACTCGGTCTCGTTGATAAATGAAACTCATCGACTTCCTTAAGCACTTAGCCTTTTTATCGGCTTTAGCTAAAACCACAAATTCATTAAACTCCAATGTCGGTTGATAGATGAACAAAAACCACAAATTCATTAAACTCCAATGTCGGTTGATAGATGAACCATCTTAACCAAAACCTTACGGTGATGGTTGAAGCCCAACTATTATATGTACTAGGTAGTATCCCGCGCTTCGCGCGACCTGTTTTAAAATTTAATTATTATAATTTAAGAAAAATAACATAATTTATATATGACCTTCAATATTTTTACTTATAAATTAAAATAAATTAATTTATCTCAAATTTAATTTTTTTAGGTTTATTTTCAGTATTTTAAAATAAAATACATACAATTTAAATTAAAACTAATAAGTGATAATTTATTATGCTGATCAACGTTTTATAAATTATTTTGTGACTAATTCAAATATCATATTAATTAAAATAAAATGTATTCGAATAATGCAACAATCAACATTAAGTTCTCAAATTATATCATTTCACAATATGTTAGGTTCCAAATCAATCAATATTTGTTCAAAATGATGTGAATAAAATTTTATGTAATTTTTAATTTTTTTATGTATAGCGTGTGATATTTATGCGGGGATGTAGCAAATTACCCCCGTAACTTATGTACTATGTGTAATTTAATCCCCTAAGTTTCACTTGTAGCAAATTACCTACATAAGTTTTCAAAAATGTGCAATTAAACCCAAATCAATTTTTCTACCATTTTTTAAACTAAAATCTATTATTTTATATTATAAAAATCATTTTAAATATATCTTAAAAATTCAATAAAATAGTTACATATTCAACAAAAAATGTAAACTAAATTTAAGATAAAAAAAAATTGGACATGTAACTTTTCATTGTAACTTCACTAAAGAATAAAAATTATCATATTTTTTATATTTTTTTCACCAAAAAAAAAATATTTAAACATGCTTTCTAATAATTAGGAATTTTAGGATTAATATTTAATCAATATTTTTGACTTTAATAGTAGTAAATATATTTAATTTAGTAAATTTCATTAATAAAAATAAGAGATGTGACAAATTGCACATTAAGAGAAATTTATGGGGCTTATTTGCTACATTTATAAGTTAAAGGGCTTAATTGCACATCGTATCAAACTTATTGGGGTGATTTGCTATATTTCCCGATATCTCTTATGTTTCACTTATATAGAGTTCAAACTCAACTTATTCAAATGTTTTGTTTGTGTTTTGCATCTGTTATGTGTCAAACATATCTATAAAAATTGCACCTTTTGAATTTTTAAACAACTATATATAAATGATGTTTAAGCGTTTACCTATAAATAAAATAGGTTAAACTTTCTCAAATAATATTTTTTGAGGTTTAACTTCAAAGTATTTAAAATATAACTTATAAAATATTTAACTAAAAGTAATATTTATCTAGTTATAATCAATATTTATAATTGACGTATATGTATTTTAATTGAAGATATTAAAGAAAAATGTAACTTTTTTTTTCTACTTTTTTATGTCTTTTATAATACTATAATATTTAATAATCATTACTTTTGTTTTGATTATTCCAATGCATTCATGATCACTGTGTACATACATACTCGTACACATACTCGTTATCACACTATATAAACCTATTAAAATCTCATATGTATTAATTTTTCGCAATATAATTTTTTTCATTCCCATATAAAAACTTACCTCTTAGTAGTTTTCTTTAAGTTATGTTTTTAAGAAAAACAATGACTCTTCCAAATATATTTTTCTTAGTATTTAATGGTTTAAGTTTTATAACTTTATCAAAATGTCTTTTTACAGTTGAGGAAATCAAACAGAGTATTTTTAGCATACCCAAGAGTAAATCACCAGGGCCTGATGGTTTTAATAGCCAATTTTATAGGGATGCTTGGGATATTGTGGGTGAGGAGGTCTGTGTAGCTATTCTTTGATTTCTTTCTCTGTTGGAAAGCTTTTGAATCAGATTAATTCTACTGTGATCACATTGATCCCTAAGGTGGATAGACCAACAAGTGTTAAGCACTTCAGGCCAATTTCTTGCTGCAATGTGATCTACAAATCAATTTCTAAGATTCTTTGTTCTAGACTTCCCTTAATTTTGCCTGATATCATTAGTAAAAACCAAGGTGTTTTTGTTAAAGGGAGGAGTATACTTGAAAATATTCTTATCTGTTAGGACCTTGTGAGACTTTATTCTAGAGGAATGGCTTCACCTAGGTGCATGTTCAAGCTAGACTTGCAAAAAGCCTATGATACTATTGAATGGCCTTTTGTGGATCAGATGTTGGAGGCCTTAAACTTCCCTATTAAGTTTAGAACTATGGTGATGACTTGCATTTCTACTACTTCTTATTCTCTTAATCTTAATGGGGCAAGCTTTGGATATTTTAAAGGAAGAAGAGGGTTGAGACAAGGAGATCCTATTTCTCCTCTTGTCTTTTGTATTTGCATGGAATATCTCTCTAGGGTTCTGATGTATGCAACTGATAAGTGGTTTTTCAGATACCACCCACTCTGTAAGAGCCTCAAGCTGACCCACTTTCTATTTGCAGATGATTTATTGATGTTTTGCAAAGGAGAGGTTCAATCAATTATGCTTCTGCTAAGGGCTTTGGCTACATTTTCTGCTACCTCAGGACTTAGGGTTAATGCAGCTAAGTCCGAGGTAGTGTTTAATGGTGTTACATCAGTCCAAGACGAGGATATTACTGAGATTTCTGGTTTCACTGAAGGGAAGCTCCCTTTTAAATACTTGGGTGTTCCTATCCAGGCTGGGAGGCTAACTAGGGATGACTGCAATGTGCTGATTGAGAAGATTGTTTCAAGGGACAGGAGTATTGGTGCCAGGAAACTGAGTTATGCAGGGAGGCTGGTTTTGATTAACTCAGTTTTCAATACTTTACATAACTACTGGTGTTCTATTTTTTTGATCCCCAAAGGAGTGATTAAGAGAATTGAGGCAATCTGTAGGAATTATTTATAGAATGGGGACACTGAGTACCACAGATCTCCTCTTGTGGCCTGGCATGATGTTTGTTGCAGCAAAAAAGAGGGGGGATTGGGAATCAAAGAAGCTGGGGTGTGGAATGTGGCCACTATTGGCAAGTTAGTTAATTGGATATACACAAAAGCAGACAGACTTTGGGTTTTATGGATAGACCATGTGTATATGAAAGGCCTTGCTTGGGAAAATTATCACCCTCCTCAAGATTCCAACTGGAATTGGAGGAATATTTGCAAGGTTCGTGGACTTCTCTCAGGTGGCTTTCAAGGTAATCAATGGGTAGCTGACCCTAAGGGCTACTCTATAAGCTCTGGGTACCAATGGTTGCAGGGATCACACCCCTCTGTACCTTGGTACAAGGATGTATGGAATGATTGGACTGTTCCCAAACATGCTTTCATTGCTTGGTTGATTTGCAGGAAAGCTTTGAATACAAGAGTTAAATTGTCTCAGTTGGGAGTGGCTGCTAATGATAATTGTGTTCTGTGTGAAGGGGGCCTGAAACTCATTGTCATTTATTTGCTGACTGTGCCTATAGTCAGCAAATTCTTACAGGCTTAGAAAACTGGCTTCAAAAGAAGCTACTAATCAGTACAGGTAATTGTTCAAAATTGCAGACTCAAGTGGTCAGGCTTACCAGAATGATATACTGGTATACTATATGGATGGAAAGGAATCAGTGCAGACTGGAGCTCAAGCTCAGGTGCCCTGCTCAGGTGATCAGGCTAATACAGTAGCAGGTCTAGGGGAGAGTTAAACAGAAACTGAAGGAGATTGTGCAATCAAGAGACAGGCAGTGGCTAGCTAGCATTGACATTTGTGTTTAGTGTAGATGCTATGTAATGGTCTTAATGTTGCGAAATTTGGACAATATTGTAATGTTTTTTAATTAATTAATATAAAAAGCTCACATTTCACCAAAAAAAAAATGTCTTTTTACGTAAACATAAAATATTATGAGATACTCACTTTAATCATCTCTACAAATCAAATTATTTCAATAAATATAATGAAAATTATACTCAATTTGAAGCATTTTTCGCAATAAACGTAATTATTTACATTTTAGGATTTTTATCAAAATAATTTTTTAATAAATTTAGAATCAAATCACCGTAATTATTTAATGTTATTTTATATACAATTTATTAAGCTGTAATTAATATTTTGTTGGGATTTATATAGCATTTATTATGTTTATATTTAATGTTCAGTGTAATTAATACTTGTATTTAAAGTCAGGTTAACACGTGGCGCATCCATAACGCTTCAACCCATTATATATATATATATATATATATATATATATATATATATATATATATATATATATATATATATATATATATATATATATATATAAAGCGAGGATCCTAGTGAGTTTGCCACTTTTCGTGAGTTACCCCGCATTTATATACCATTGGATCTAACAAGATCAAGGGCTGAGATTAACCCACACAAAAATACACAACCTTAATTTTTCTTTCTCTCTTCCAGTTCATTCTTGTTCTGCGTTACCCTGCTTACTATTTTTTCCCCTCGCTTTCTTCATTCTTCCCCTCTTTTTTCCTATTTTCTTCCAATTTATGGCATAATCCAATCAAAGTTTCTCAAAACTTGAGTAATTCAAGTTGAAAACACAAAATTAATTCATTATCTTCATTCAATTTGATTAATACACGCATCAATCGTCAGTTTTTGCCCAAAATTTGCAGAAACCCTAGCGCAAATTGACAAAACGAAGGTAAGTGTAGATTATGTAAGTGAATATATGTTATTTTGCGAGTTATTTCAATTGTTACTCCGTTAATATGCTTTCTATCATACCGTTGGCATTTGATTGGTGATTTATTATCATAATCCTGAAAAATTGTTGGTAATATAACTTAGCACACCAATTGTATGTTATAATGTCTAGTTCAATATAGAAACTCAGTTATTGTAATGAAGAAACGTGGTTATTTAATAGTTATTCAAATGCGTAAACTCGATTATTGTAATGTAGAAACTCGATTATTGTAATGTAGGATGTCGAGTTATTGTAATGTATAAACTCGGTTATGGTATGTAGAAACTCGATATTTGTAGTTATTGTAATGTAGAAACTCGATTATTGTAATTAATAAAGTCAGTTATTCTATATGTGATTCAGTTATTCACTCGTTAGTTGTTTAAACTCAATTACAGTTATTTTATAGTCTAGTTATTATAATATATTGACCGAGTCATTCTATATGATGTTCTGTTAAGTTATATTCTTCTTTTTGGTGATTTGCAGATTGAATCAAGATAGACGCTGATAATTGACGTTCAATGGAAAAATTGATGTATATACTTGGTCATTTGTTGTTAGCTTTCATCTTGTTTAATTGAATAGCTCAATTATTGTAATGTAGAAACTCAGTTATTGTAATGTAGAAAAGCTCAGCTATTGTAATGTAGAAACTCTGGTATTTGTAGTTATTCCAATGTAGAAACTCGATTATTGTAATGTAGAAACTCAGTTATTGTAATGTAAAACTCGGGTATTTGTAGTTATTGTAATGTAGAAACTCGGTTATTGTAATGAGTAAATTGTGTTATTGTATTAAGATGAAACTCAAATATATTCAAATATCTATCGTGTGTTTGTTTTCATCTTCTTTAATTGAATAACTAGTCATTTCCATTCAATCAATCATTGAGATTGGTTAATGCAATTGCAAAATCTGAAAAATGAAATAATCATATATAACATGGCTAAAACAAATCACTTACTTTTATTATATAACTATTTTGTTTCCAACACATTACACTTAAATATCTCCAACAACTTATAGCTAAGCATCATCATCATTACATCTAAGCATTTCAAATAATACATCTAACAATAGTACATCACAAATATTACATATATTTATCTCTATTACAACGTCTAAAAATATTTCTTCCAACGAGAACCGTGTCTTGCCGTTGTGTTCACGTTTCTTCCACCGATATTTCTTCCCGACGAGAACCATGTCTTGCCTATTGATGTGGGCTGAACTAGCAGACAACAAAAGCTCTCGAAAGAAATAAAAACAAAAGGGAGTAAGTTATAAATTACTATACAACTATATGCAGATTATATAAGACCACAACAATAATTACAAATTTAAATAACTAAGTTAAAACAATACAATAATTGAGATGTAATATTACTATAACCAACTTAAACAGATTATATAAGAAGACGTCATCTTGCAACAACTCTAATTTGAAATAACTAATTTAAAACAATACAATAATTAAGTTTGAATAATACAATAATTCGGTTAAAGCAATACAATAATGTTGTTAATGATTAAAAAAAAAAAAAGTAAGCGCAAAATACAATAACCGAGTTTGTATAATACAATAACCGTAAAACAACTATAAAATAACTGGATATTTTAGAGAAGTAAAGTATACTATTATAACCGACTATAAGCATATTATATGAGATCACAATAATAACTCCAAATTGAAATAACTAAGCTAAAACAATACAATAATTGAGGTGTAATATTATTATAACCAACCTAAACAGATTATATAAGAATACGCCATCTTACAACAACTTTAATTTGAAACAACTAAGTTAAAACAATACAATAACTAAGTTTGAATAATACAATAACTCGGTTAAAGCAATACAATAACTATTATTAACAGGATATATTCAAACATAGCAAACAAGAAGTAAATACAAAATACAAAATACAATAACTGAGTTTGAATAATACAATAACTCGGTTAAAGTAATACAATAACTGCTATTAACAGATTAACCAGAGAATTCGAGATATTATCAAAGATACAAAAACACAATTGAATAAAAAAAACCTACTCAAACACCTTACAAACAAGATGAAAATGCACAAATCATTTAGAATTCTCATCTCAAACTCAAAACCTTAGAAATTATTGGCAAAAACAATGAGAGAACAAGTAATTTAACAACAAAGACATAAGAACAAGCAGATATACAACGAATCAACGAAAATGAAACGAACATTAGATAAGAACGATAATGAAAACGCACAAATCGGATCGGAAAAACAAAATTAGTACTTACCTATTGTGAAATTGAAGAGAAATACGAAGATGAGGCGAAAGTGACGACGAAATCTCCTTAATTGATGACGAATTTGAATGAGTATGATGAAGACCGAGTTTGTAGTCAGAACTTGAACGAAATTGATGAAGATTGAATTTCATAATTCTTATCGATTCTTTTTTTTTTTTTCTGGTTTTTTAGAGGTTGAAGGAGGAGAGAGAGTGATTTTTTCTAATAATGGGGGATATTGAGGAAAAAGTGGGTATTTGTAGGTTGGGTAAGATCTAATCTCAACCATCCACCTTAGATTAGATTAGTGGTTCAGATTTAGAGGGGTAACTCACCAAAAAAACCAAACTCATATGATCCTATTTCTATATAGAGGATCCTATTTCTATATATATATATATATATATATATATATATATATATATATATATATATATATATATATATATATATATATATATATATAAGAGATCTTATTATGACCCCTCACTCGAATGTCCATTGGGCTCGAAGAGTGGTTAGTGCACGATCTCTCCTGTATCGTGTGCTGAAATTCCACTTCGTGAGTTATTGAAGGCTATCAGGATTTGAAAATGTGACCTTCGCTCACACTGGGTCTGATAACATGAAAGATGAACCATCTTAATCAAAACCTTAAGGTGATGATTGAGTCCAACTATTCTATGTACATCTTATTCGATTTTGTAATTCAAAATTAGCTTCTTGGAAATCCATATACTAATGGTATAGCACTCAAGCAATAATACACTACCATTTGTAGAAAATAACCTCTACTAAGGTAATACAATTTGGATTCAACCATCCCTCTAAAACCTAAGGACAACCGATATAGGATAAACCACAAATAATGGCTTACTTTTTACCTTCACTATTGTCTAAATGCTTGCCAACCATGAGTACTAGTATCACTAGATTCATACACACATTCTTAACTGCACAAGAAACACAAGACCATGTGAATCTTGGTTATGATACTACTTTAACCATATTGGAAACAAGCATTGCACTTGACGCCATGAGAGTATAACCGAAAATGATTACCATATTTTCACACTTGATCCTAATCACAAGGATTATATTTATTTACCTTCCCCATGTCCTCCATAAAACTAACATAATGACTATAACCGCCTTTAAAAAAAGTTTATTAATCTTTGGCCTAATGCTACTACCTCCATGGTTGAATCCACCATGACTCCATAATCTCACAATGACACCTACAAGCTATATTTACTGAGATTATTTGTATTAAAAAAAATATTACTTATTAAAATAATTATTTGTATTATATCTGGTGTTTTGAATAAAGACCTAATTCCGTAACATCCGTCCAAATATGACCTGACTCGAATCTCATCTGTTCCGATATTGTCCCGACTCGAAACTTATTTGCTCTGATACTGACCCGAGTCGAAACTGCACCGACCTAAAATATCTACAACCGATTAAAAGTGAAAACTGAATCCAATCTGAATTAAATCGAATTGAAATCGAAAATAAAGATCAACCGAAATAACCCGATCCAAAACTGATCCGAGACCCATTTACCACCAGTAAGTGGATTATACATCTGATGTACTACCCCGGTTTTATAGTTTCTTAGCATCATAATAAAGTTTCTGAGTTTTGTTTTAAAAATTATGAGTTTTATTATAAAGTTTTTGAGTTCATCAACTAAAACATTAAGCTCAAAAAAATTATAATAAAACTCAAAAAGATTACATACAAACTTAGTTAAATTTGAGTTTGACGGAAAAGCAAAATAAAGTCTAACTTATAAACTTTAATAAACTCAGAAAAAATACACATGCTCAAAAACAAATAAAGTTTGAGGTAAAAAGCTCAGAAAAATACAAATATGTTCAAAAACAAATAAAATATGAGATAATACATTCGATGTATATTCTTTTTTTTTTCTATTAACCACCTCTAATTTTAAGACTTAATTCTCTTCTTAATCTGAGTGTCCAAATGAACCCAAATGAGAGGGTAATTCCGAATTAAACGGAGTAGCAGTTAATCGTTAGTATCTTGTTTTCTTTGAACATAAATTTCCATTTAACTAACACTATCCGTCTCTTAATGCCGTACTAATTTCTGTTGCTCTTACGTCTTATTTGTGGTGTTTCTAATCTTGATCATTTTTGCTCTTGTTTCTTTTTGGGGGTTTCTCTGTATCCATAAACCCTAGAATTTTCATGACTAGTTTCCATCATCAGTTGAAGATCATGTCCGTTATGAAGAAGGCTAAATTGGGTAACGAGAATGCTAGTGAAATCCCTGAACATCTAATTCTTGAGCACATTTTGCCAAGACTTCCGGTAAAATCCCTGCTTCGCTTCAAAACTGTAAGCAAAACCTGGTTGTCTTCAATTTCCGCCCCTGCATTTCAGAAATCCCATTTACGACTCTCGTCGTATGCTCCTAAATTTCTTCTGTCTCATGTTGATGATGATGATCGCAAGATATTCTTGCTTTCTTATGATGAATCCAAGACAATTTTGAGTGATTTGGTACATTTAAACTCCAATATCCTTAGTGAACAATCTGATCACTTTTATCCTATAGGTTCTTGTAATGGGCTCTTGTGTTGGTATCATGAGCCGTTAGATTCCTTTACTATTTGGAACCCTGCTACCCGTCATTGTAAGAAAATCCTGGGCTATAGCGAAACCACTGACCAAGTTACTTTTCATGAGGTCTTTGATGCTTATGGATTCGGTTATGTTTCGTCTACCCATGATTATAAGATTCTTGTTATGTATTTGAGCTCGCACATTCAAGGATTTGGTTACTTTTACTTGTACTCGCTGAATACTGGGACATGGAGTACGCTCAATTACTTAGACGGGATGTATTATGCGCGTTCATTGTGTAGTATTACTGCTGTGTATATGGATGATACACTGTACTGGCCTTTCAGAAATCAGACCACCGGGGCCTTGGTTGGTATCATTGGTTTTGACTTGGTAACTGACCAAATGAACCCGGTTCAACAAATTCCGTGGCTATGTAACTACATGAGTGTGGACCAAATCTTTAAAATGGAAGGGTGTTTGTCATTGTGCTGCAGCAAGGGCAGGAATCTTGATTCCGATATCTGGATGTTGAAGCAGCAAGGCGATCCAAAAACTTGGTCCAAGTTGTTCTCTATTGATTGCAAAATGACACCTGTTCTTGATTTCACTGAGAATGGCAAGTATTTGGTGCAACATTCCGGCCAACTCAAACTAATTGATCCTGTTGAGGAAGATGCTCATCATTCTACAAATGGTATTGATTGTCATGATGAGATTTTGGGAACAGGAAGTAAGTATGTTGAGAGTCTCATCTCCTTTTAGATCCAAAATACAGGAATGTGTTCCAAGTCTGATAAAGGTAAGTTCATTTCACTGTAAATTTGACAGTGTCTTACTCTCTAACTGCAATTTGATAGTTACTACATGGTAAGGTGTTTGCTAGTACACTTTATTAAAAGTGGAGTATGTCTTTGTGTAATTGTTAATTCTCAATGTATCGCCCCCAAGACCCGCAAAATATTAGATTGGATACCTACACAATATCGCTCACCTCATTGATGCTGTAAACTGTAAAGTACTCTTGATCACTGTTAAGAACCTGATTTCTCTAGTATTTGTTGAAGCAAATTAATAGTGGAGTATGTCTTTGTGTACTTGTTAATTCTCAGTGCACTAGCTTCTTGTCTTATGATTGATTTTGATATTGATTCTGATATAGTTTACCTTTCATATTTTTCGTGAGGGGTATTTTAATCAAATGTAAACAAATGATTAGGACGGAGGGTACTTGCGTACATTTGTTGAACCCAGAATCTGATGTTGGAAACTTTGTAAACATGACTCGGCAATGTTAGAACTTGGCACAACAATAGAGGAATAGGATCTGTCTTTGGTATATGCCTGTTGGTAGTAATGGTCAGACGGATATTAGACAGCGAGATATAGCTGTTGTACTCATGTTCCTCCTATTCTGGCTCATAATACCCTCAAATAATATTGTCTCATTCTGTGGATTACTCTATCAAAGGTGAGAAGGGATTGGTGGTGTCGTGGATCGGCGGTGGTGAGGAATGGGTCGAGTGATACAGATGCAAAATACGGAGCACTAAAAGTTTGAGGGTAGGGGAGTTAATGGTAGTGGATTAGTCGGTCACCGAGTCTGTTACTAGAATATGGAGTTCATAGTTGGGTTTATTCAGAAATAATATGAAGTTGAGATTATTTTGAGAAGGTCGGTCATGTTATGCCATCAAATCAGTCCAGGAGAAACATCTGAGTATCAAATCAGTGTCCTCGTGTGAAGCTCAAATTGGGGAATTTTCAGTGTCCTCGTCTAATTAAATGCGTGAATATAAATTTACTTTAACGGCATACAACCTTTAGCCCGTCAATCAATAATCTAGTATCCCACCCAAAAAAAAAAAAGACAAACCAGAAAACAGATTAGAAGAGCCGTGCCCAAGTTTGCATTGCATAGTTTATCAA
This sequence comes from Silene latifolia, assembly GCF_048544455.1. Taxonomy (NCBI): domain Eukaryota; kingdom Viridiplantae; phylum Streptophyta; class Magnoliopsida; order Caryophyllales; family Caryophyllaceae; genus Silene; species Silene latifolia. The sequence goes on along the minus strand of NC_133533.1, from coordinate 45,333,831 downwards.
TAATACATCCAACCTCTATTTGTCGCGCTCGCCTTTCTTTGCTGGTTTCTTGACCAACACCCAAATTTGCATTGCATAGTTATCGATAATCCAATAAACCTGACAGATACAGTGACGCACGTCTCACACAATAACTACGGATGAACTAAACCAACATTCCCCACATACACCGTATAATCTGTTTTCCAATAAACACTTCTGTAATTGAGTTGATTTTCATCCATGGGCAGTGAAACTCAAAGGCTTCATGTCGTCTTCTTTCCACTTATGGCGGCGGGTCATATGATCCCAACCTTAGACATTGCTAAGCTTTTCGCGGCTCACTATGTTAAAACCGCCATTGTCACCACCCCTCTAAATGCCCCCTTTTTTATTAACCCATTACAGAACTACAAAAATATCGGTCCAACTATTGACGTCGAAATAATTCCATTTCCCTCTAAGGAGGTTGGCCTCCCTTAGGGAATCGAAAATTTCGACCAGTTCAGTTCAGATGAAATGTCCCTTCAATTTCTAAAAGCCACTGAATTACTTCAAGAACCGCTTGTTCGATTGCTAGAGAAATGCAATCCTAAGCCGAGCTGCCTTGTGGCTGATATGCTTCTTCCTTTTGCCACAGAAATTGCCGCGAAATTTAATATACCCAGGTTAGTTTTCCATGGTAGTTGCTGCTTTGCACTTAGTGTCATGGACGCTATGATTAAGCACGAGCCCCATAAAGCGGATTTGGATGATTATGAAGAATTTGTCATCCCACATCTTCCTCATGAGATTAAGATTACGAAAATGAAGTTAAACGAAGACTTTAGACGCGAAACGCCGAATATGGAGTTGATGCAAATCTTAAGGCGTGCCTTGGAATCTGAAATTAAGAGCTTTGGTGTTATAGTAAACAGCTTTTACGAGTTGGAACCGGATTATGCTGATTATTACCGGAAAGTTATGGGAAGGAAGGCATGGCAAATAGGCCCTGTTTCGTTATGTAATCGAGAAAAACAATCCATGTTCCAAAGAGGAAAGGATTCTTCAATTGATGAGCATGAATGCTTAAAATGGCTTGATTCAAAGTGAGGAGAAACAAGAATAAGGAAGAAATAGAAGAGTGGTTGCCAGAAGGGTTCGAGGAAAGGATACAAGGTAAGGGACTAATTATAAGAGGATGGGCTCCTCAAGTGCTGATTTTAGATCATGAAGCCGTGGGTGGGTTCGTAACTCATTGTGGGTGGAACTCGACTTTAGAAGGGATTTCATGTGGGGTTCCTATGGTTACTTGGCCGGCTTTTGCGGAGCAATTCTATATTGAAAAGTTGGTGACTGAGGTGTTGAAGACGGGCATTGAAGTTGGAGCGAAAGAATGGAATAGAACGGTAGAGTGTAAAGTAAAATGGGAAGAAGTAAAGGAGGTTGTAAGAAGGTTAATGGTTGAAGAAGAAGGTGTGGAGATAAGAAGCAGGGCAAATAAGTTGAAAGAAAAGGCAAGGAAGGCTATTGAGGAAGCACTCAAACTTGGGAGAGACGGTCTCTCACTAAATTATTGAGAGACCAATCTTTCGTACCTTTTTATTTGTATTTCGTACCCCTTTTGTTGTTGATCGTAACATAATAATTTCGTACCTATTTACATAATAAATGTACCCATTTTATCATTAATCATAATTTGTACCTATTTTATTACCACTTTTTCTTAAAATTGTACAATGGTCTCTCAATAAAGCTTATTAAGAGACCGTCTCTCAGGAGACCTACTCGGAAGGAAGGGAATCATCTTATTCTGAGTTGTGTTCGTTAATTAATGAATTAAGCAATTACAATGCTTAACACTAATGTGTTCGAGTCACGAATTAGCTTTGTATTCTTCTTTGTCTTTTGCAAAATTCATTACTATATGGTATTAATGTAAAGTTAAAAAAAAATCTTCTATTAAAGCAAGAGCAAAAATAGAGTCAAGAATAATCCACATTGACAAAAACCATTTATACAAAATAACTGTTCATAACCAAGGAGAAAAAGTCATCTCCGATATTCCCAAGTCCCAAGACTTCTAATTTGCAACTCTCCCAAATATTGGTCACTTTTTTTTCCTCTCTAAAATATCAGCTTTCTCATTAATAAGCATCAATACGGTAAACCGACCTTATCGAATATTCCCCATTCTTCTCCGGATACCAACACCACTACTCGTCCACAAGTCTATTATTGTTTAGTCGGATTTTGAGGATTCGATCTCGTTTAATAGGAAGGAAGACTAATTCTACTTTCTCTTTATCCCATCCCCGTGCAGAAGGTCAGCCACGCACATCGCCACATCCCTCACCCCTCTCGTTGTAATTTTGTTTTAGTACATTCTAATTTAGAATAATACAACAACATGAAATATCAACTGCTCTATATTTTAATTTTTTTGGTAAAATGTCAGCTTGATGTTTGCGCTTCTCTAAATTATAATTCATTTATGTTGTAATAGATCCTTCTCGATTAAAGATGGACTTTGGTTGTCAAAGGTGCATTTGATGTAATTGCGCACAAAAAATGTGAACACTAAGTTTGTAATTTGATTCCTCACAGGGTAAGTGTCGGATGAGGAGGTAGAGCAGTCAAATAGGACCCACGAGAAATGGCTTTTGAGTTATGTATAGAAAACCCAGGTGCTTCCCCGTATTAAAGTGTTTTTCTAGCAGCTTTGTCATGACGTCATAGCTACAAAAAAGTACATTGTTGGCCGATCGGTTGGGAGAGAGGGAGCGTATGATTTTCATGGTAAGTTGCTGGGCTTTATGGGAGTGGAGAAACAAAGCGGTGTTCGAGGGTGTTAGGTGGTGTGTAGCGGAGGTTGTAGAGCGGCTTTGGTCGCTGTTATGGGAAATGCAGAAGGTAAACGAAGCGAGTGGTACTCGAGAGAGAGGGAGTTTGGAGGGGCATATAACGAGTGGGTGTTCGGGCTGGTTAAAGCCGAGTGATGGGGTGTGTAAGGTGAATGTAGACGCAAGTGTGAGGGAGGAAATTGGGACGGAATAGGGGCAGTATGTCAGGATAGGTCAGAGAAGATATTGTAGGGAGTTGCGATGCAGGTCGAGAAGGAACTTGTCCCAGTTATGGCGAAAGCGGGGACTCCAGGAAGCAAAGCAGGATGGTGCTAGGATGGCAGTGGTTGAAAGCGATTGCATTAACTTCATTGAAGACATCAAGCCTCGAAAACATGGTCGCAGCGATATTTATTTAGTTTATAAAGACATTTATTCTTTATGTACTTGTTTTGATACGATTCCCTTTGCTTTTACTCGTAGAAACAATAATAGGTTAGCTCATGAATTTGCTCTAACATCTCCGTGGACGTTCGGACGAAGATGCTGTAGGGATTCGGTTCCGGATTATTTGGCGTGTGTTGCTGTGATTGATTTAATGAATTAACCCCTTGTTGGGTTTTCTCAAAAAAGAAAAAATTATTCTAGACCAGAATTTAAAAGTAAGACCAAACAAATGTAACTTCTAAATTCATTATTGAATAACTATTATCAAATAATAGCATAATATATGATATGAAATGGTCATATATTGAATTCTAAATATATCTGATTTAGATTAAATCTTAACTAAATCATGTATGTGCAAGTGCAACTAATATTAATAAAAGTTCCATTGGCTCAAGAATGATAATCTTGATAACAAATTTGAGTGGCTCACTAAAGAAGCTAAGTCCTTCATCTTGCCAAACAAGATATGCCGCATCAATGTCCGAAGTCCAAGCTACTTACTTTCCATCTCCGATGAAGCCGAGATGATTATGAAACAACATAGGGAATCACATGCCAAAACCTCCTCCTCCTCTCTTGTAACTCCAGCTTATCCAATCGCCTACCAAGAATTCACACCAAGTGGCGTAAATGTCGAGGTAGGCAAAGACTACTTGACTCAATTATTGAAACATATGCATAAGCAAGCTTATGAAGACCGAGTTAATGTCTACCGAGCTCAATACCCGCCCCTCCTTCATCTAGCTAGGCAAGGACTCCTTGATCCTACATGTCCTTTGCCTAGTTGGGCAGATAGGGAGGTATTCTTCCCGAATGCTCCTAGGGATGTCAACATGGATGGTGAAGTTGCTAAGGGGAAGGAGATTGTTGTTGAGAGCGGGGAAAGTAGCTACTCTTGCCATGAGGAAGAAGAGTAAGAAATACAAAGTTCAAGTGATGAAGATGATGGTAAAGCCTCCGGGTCCATGGAGGTAGATGATGATGATGATAATGAGGAGGATGATGATGACGATGATAGTGATGAGGATGTCGCAATGAGCGACAATTGAGGTTTGACAAGATATTGGAGGATGTCACAATACATTGTGAGTTACCTACACCTCCTCTTAGCTTTGTTTATGTCTCTTATTTCTAATTTTTAATCTTGATCATTGGTTTTGAGTCCTAGCAACACCTAGAGGACTCCCACCTCGGTTCCATTGAGGTGTCTTATATTGTTCCCACTTTTGAAAATTCAAAATGACAAATTAGTTTCATGCAATGCATTTTTGTGCATGAACTCCCCCATTTTCACACTAGCAATAGTGTCTTACTTGGTTTGGGGAAGTTCAAGCACAAGCATTGGGAGTCAATTCAAATTGTGCTCTCCAACCAACAAATTCATACATCTTATAATGTAGTATAATGCATCACTTGTTTATATGTCATGTAGTTTGCATTTAGTGTAGAAATCATGCATTCTCATATTAGCTTGCATAATTTCCTATCGTATTGGCCATTGAGGACAATGCCCATACTAGTGTGAGGATGGGAAATTCTAACTTGACTTTTAAAATCAAAAATTATAAAAATTGAAATTTTTTGAAAAATACAAAAACATGTCCTTTATTTTCATAAAAACACAAAAACCATAAAAGTTTGAAAAATTTGAAAAACCAAAAACATGTTCATTCCTTTATAGTGTAGAATTGTGTATTTTTGTATATACTTGTTTGTTTGTTTATCCTTTTTCACATTGATCGACTACGCCACATCCGAGACATGAGGATTATGAAGACCACATGGTATGATCTTTTCAATCTCCTTTTTCCTCTTTATGTTAATGACTATGTGGCTTTATTTTGATTGATGCGGTATGAAACAATGTGATTGTAGGAATTGCATTTAGCTTATATGACATACTAGTTGATAGAAGCATATGCATTAGGTTGTATAAATGTTAGTTACATCATGGCATATAGTTGCATTTTAGAAAAATTTTGTGAAAACATCTATTTGGGGAACTTGACAAGTGTATATAAGGCCCTTGTAGATATTTTTTCTTCTTGAGACTTTGCTCACTAGAATGCTTCTAAAACACCCTAGGATGTGTCATTCTAGTATCCTTTGACCCATGAATTAAGGCATAGTCATGAGTACCTTGTGGTGTGATAACTCCTTGGTTACCGTTTATTCCAAGGTGACCTTTGAAGCCATGCAACCATCTTCCACATTCTACCACATTTTGTCAACAAAAGGGAATGGGCACAAAAATTGTTCAAATTTGAGTTTAAGCATTGAAAAGAAAATAAAAAAGTTTGCAAAATGCATCAATGAAAAGAGGAGCAAAAATAAGAACTCCTATGCTTCAAATAGAAGGCACCCTCGTTACTAATTGGGCTGACTTTGAAAATGTTCAAAAGAAAATGCAAAAAGTTGAAAATGTCAAGTATTGAAACGCCAAACATCAAAGAAATGGCAAAAAGAAATTGTTCTCAAATGTCAATTGCCACAAGAAATTGGGGGAATAACAACATCAAAAGCAAACTCCCATATGAAACTCAAAACAAATAATCCCTTTATACATTGAATCCACTTTTATGCATGGTGGAGAAGGGACGACCCTTCTTCTTGTCTAGGCAAGAAGAGGAATTCCACGATCCTCCAATGTTTCTAACACCATAAGGAGTCTACTCTTGACAAAAGCATTTAACGATTGAGGACAAAGGTACCCTAGCTTGACACAACTTGGAGGTGATTTGTTGGTATCCTCCTAGGCTTAGTAGCTTGAAGAAACCGTATCTATAATGGAGTGTGTACCCTTAGATTGTTTCCCTTATAGATAATTTCTGCCACTTAGATGAGGAAAGTGGCTATTCATTTTTGTAGATGCATCCATTACTTGCTTTTGTGTGCTTAATGCTTGGATGTATCGCCATTTTGGCAAGCCCCACCTTGCCTTGCAAGAAGGCATCCTACCTCATGGTTGTCTTGTTGTGAGTTGAAGAAGTGGAGCGAGACCCGATAATTGTCTCATATCGGTTATATTAGTAGGTTAGTTTAAATAAAGGTCCTAGTTTTAGTCACCTCTTTACTCGGGACGAGCAAAGGTTCGGTTTGGGGATATTTGATGTGACTCGTATTTGAGCACATTTAGTCCCCGAATTAACCTCGTTCCCATGCTTTATAGTGCATAATTGGATTATTTACTATCTTTAGTTTCCCATTTTGCATATTCTTTGAGGTTTTGTCTCCTTGGTAGGAAAGGATGGTTAATCTTGCATTTACAAGGCGAAATGGAGCTAAATTGATCGCATCTAATGACCAAGCATCAAAGAGAAGACCAACACCAGAGGCCTAAGTAGATAATAAAGTGAAATGGGCAATGATGAAAGGATCCTTGCATCCCCGAAATGATCCTTGCGGATTGTTAAGGAGGAAAAGGAGAGAAGCTATCTGCCCAGGAATCCGAGCGGATCAGGCACTTTCTGGGCGTCTCACAACAGCATGATCCGGGCATCTTGTGCCCAAGATGACAGCACCTTGATCCGTGCGTCTTCTCCAGGATCCGAGCGGATCCTATGACAGAAGAGCCTGTGCCTTACCTCAAGACGCACGGATCGTGGCAAGACTTGCACGGGAATATGCTCATTTCCTTCGAGAGGAGCATTCCCTCAACTTTTCTTAGGGTCTTAATAGTCATTTAAGCCCTTAATAACCCTAATGTTTGTACCTAATCTTTAGTATAAATACCCCTTTGTACTACCTAGATTAGCATGCTCTCTTAGTGATATCTTAATCCATCCTTAATCATCTCTTAATTACTCTTAAATTAGTTGTAAAACAATTTATCAATATTAATTATATCTTAATCTTTCTTAATTTCTCTATTGTTCTTCATTTATTTTGGGTAATTAGAAGATTATTTGGGTTTATTTGGGAGATTGACAACCATCCATCAATCATCAAGTACTTCTATTATTCTTTGCTTTATTATTTGGAATCATCTTCATAGGTATAATTCTCTTTACCCTTGTTTAATTATTGTTTTCATTTGTTCATCATGTTTAGCTTTGTTAGTTTGATTGACAATCTTATTAGCATGTTGAACTTGATAATGAGTGAGTAGTCTTCTAGCTAGGGTTAATGGGGAATTAGGGGAAACAAACATGGGGAATGATTCATGCTTAATCCAATATGTTTTCATAATTAATTTGCTTGCTTGTTGTGATTTCAACTTATGCACATGTTATGTTTGATGAAATGCGAGCCTATGAATCCTTACAGTTTTTTACCCATCACCTATCTCTTCAATGAGGCTTGTAAGCTTATACACCAACTCGAGACTCATTAGACCATGCATATAGTTGAATAGGAAGGATTAACTTGACTTGTAGGTGTTGTACAATCTAATCGATTCGGCTCCGGGACCCAAACCTTCTTAGCGATTTTAAGCTTATACACCAACTCGATCCCATCACAACAATAAGTGCTTGCATATAATTGAGAACATGTTTGTATGATCAACTCCCATGAATCCCCTATGAACCCATGACACCCTAGTGCTTTTAATCAATTATTTACATATCCATTTATTTACCTTGCATTGTTTTCATTACTTTACTTTTATCTTGTTGATTAGTTTAGTGTATCTCCTACTTCAACCCAAATTGTGACACCCTAAGACACAACCATTTGCAATTGAGAATCCTACATCAATACCCGTCCCTTGGCATCCGACCTTTACTTGCCTCTTTACTAAGAGTAGTTTGTAAAGTTATAAATATTGTGTTAGTTGGTAGCTTTTGACGACGAGTTTAATCCACACTAATAGGATGCCTAATGCAGGTCCTGCTTCCTTTCCAGCACTTGCCTAGGATGATCCCGACTTTGGTTAACCCGAATACAGGACGGATCAGATAGCAAGACTACCCCTTTACTTCGTATTTGCAAAACGTCTTTCTAAGACAAATGGATCACGTTATGCACCATAAACCTAACTCGGTAAATGGATGTATAATTTCCGTCTTGCATGCAAATTAACACTAAATCCAACTTGACATCAATTACTTGATATTTGGATAAACAACCGATATAGAAAGCCGACATGTTAGGTTTAAACTTATGGATGCGCATGCATGCGTTTACCCGTTTTATCAACTTTTGCATTCAACTAACCAAGATCAATCAGTAGAATCCACTACCGCGGGCGGGATTGCGTGTTAAAGGGCTTCCCATTACGTACCTTCACCTTTTACTCAGAAACTTTGGATAGTGGACGACTTTATCCAGGGAGAACGAGAGTCATTCTAGAGATAGGATGCTAAAGAGGGGCGACTCCTTATCTTTAGTACCTAAGTCAAACACTGCTTTTTGCCTTGGTTGACCTAGGTATAAAGTGGATTCGAACGGGTTCCAACAATCCCACAAATGCTTGGTGGCAACTCCGAACATCTCTTACATCATTTCGAAACCCTTGCCAAGATGAAACCGACCGATCTAAAGCGAGCCAGAGCATTTTTACGCCACCGAGCGTGGCTTTCAAACTGCTGCACGTCCACAGATTTGCTTGGCGTGTAGGTGACCTATGTCCACACACAACAGGAAGTACCGTGCCCAGATCTCCACCCGATGCACAATTGCCACATCGATAGTCATCGCAACTTATACAATCGCATAAACACTGGCTCAGTACAACTTCCTTGACCATAAGACTTCCTTAAAACCGCTTTACTAGATCACAACGCAACATACTACACGGCATAACAGATAATAATGTTATGAATATCATCCATACTATTACTCATGGGGCCGGAACCTCACACTATCACTTAGAGATATCATACATACACATGCAAGTATAATAGGCCATTCCAGATGACCCAAATTACCACTTTTTGAATATCATCCTATTAGGTTACTGTACACAATATATGACGCAGAACACTCATATAACTACTTATAACTATCACACCATACCATTACTCGTGAGGTTAGAACCTCACACAAACATTTACACACATCACGGACCCATAATCGAATCTAACTAGCCAATCTTGATCACGTAAGTTACCACTTGGTAATGGATATCTCTCTCCCAAGCTTAACTCACATGCCCTTCATAACATGTCCTACCATTCGCACAATTATCACCACCCGACAAACGTAACCATATCATAAGTACCCAAATACTAGCAAACATCTCCTATATCCATATCTTATACTCCCTCACATTCATACATACCAATAAGGCCTTCACAAAATCAACCTCTTTTGAATGGCCAACTTCCTTATTTAACATCATCCTTAACCACTAGTGACAACACTACGACAGCACCATCTTTCATGCAACTACTCTTTTACTATCACTTCTAAATATAACAATTCATTTCCTCTCTTTGGTTATCATCCCAAATAATGAACTTCAAATCCATAAACAAAATTTACCTCAACATTCTTTCCGATTCTATCCTTAATTGTATCGTCACCTAACTCTCCACCAAAATCTCACATCGTACAAACACTCTACCAGCTTCTTACTCCCTTAATACCTTAAAACTCACGACTAACATATCATCCTGAACCCCTATATAACCATTAACACACACCCTCTCATGATGCTATCGTACATTTGCATGATTATTTACTTTCATGTTCTATAACTTTGGTCAACGTTCTCCCAACTTACTTTCATCCTTCTTTCCCTTTTTTTATTCTTTTTTTTTTACTCAATAATACCAATTAATAATTCATCTCATTCCTTCTTCTACCTAACTCTTTAGTAATCCGGTTACCTTTTTGTTGCTCCACAACTCAAATTTCATTAATTCATATCAAGATCTTCTCATTCTTTCTTATCACTGATCCTTTCTCGTCATACTACTCACTCACACTTGTCACCATCAAGTCAACACAACTAACGGTTACTCTTCAATTAGTTGTATCTCCCTTTCGTATCCCTAGAAAACCAAAAATTCACCTCATACCATTAATTGCCCAAGGAATTAAACACTAGGCTTAGCTCTTGATAATCCAAATTCCCAAACTCGGCCACTATCTACACATCGCAACATAACTCGATCTCACTATACACCATTCGTTTCCATCCATCTATAATGATCTTCCATCACATATATCCTTAACCAACACAATCCTAACCGCCTCCCTCCATAAATCCTTACACATCCCAATTTACCACTATTCGCATCCCTCATTTCAATCTTTGCATTCTCACGTTTCTTTACACTTACATCACCCTTGCCCATAAACACTTACTTTTATATTACTCAACACGCGACTATATCACCCACAACATCTCACAAAACATGCTCCCTGCCTCAATAAGCTCATCGATCTTCCATTTCCTTTTCCACTATCCCTCACAACTACATATAATTCATGTCCTGCCTCCCTAACACATATCTCTCACAAGCCGGCATTCTCCACATCATAGCATCTGGTAACTTACGTATCAAGACCGTCACATATGTAAAAGAATGCTTTAAGACCCAAAACAACGTGTGCACATAACCTATAACTCAAAACATATGTAAAAACGTAGCCGCCGACTCAAAACAACCGCCCAAAGAGGTACTCGGTTGAGTACACGACGTACTCGGCCGAGTTCTCAACTCCAGAAGCTGAATAAAATTATCAGAGAAAGATTACTTGGCCGAATATGGGTTACTCGGCCGATTATGAAAGTTACTCGGCCGAGTAGGCCCTACTCGGCCGAGTTCTGGCATAGTTCTCAGCAACATCCAGGTTTTGTAAAACAGTCATATCTCACTCGTTACTTGGTCATTTTGGGCGTATGAGCTATCATTAGAATCAGAAGACAACAAGCAATCACCTCAAATTGGAATCATGGCAATATCATTTCTAGAACTCGAGTTATGACAGTTGTAAGACAGCCCTTCCTTAATCGGTCTTCATATAAATTTTCTCGGGGACTAAATGTGCTCAAATATGAGTCACATCAGTGACCCATGAGAGTCCATTATCAAATGTCTTGCAAGGTCGACGGTTAAGCTTTGTTATAAAAATCGTGCAACTCATTTGCATTTGATAATTTTTGCTATAAGTATTAGTTTGCTTCAATTAAATTTGTTTAGGTAGAATATTTGTAGCCGGCTCTGAGTTTTTATTCCGTTCCATTAGTTAGTTGCATAAAATTTGTTTGGGGACAAGCAACGGTTTGGTTTGGGGAGATTTGATACGTGCATTTTATATAGTCTTTTTAAGCCTTTTATGTACGTATTTCTATGCAGTTCCCGTAGTTCCCATAGTTTTAGGCTACGAAATGCCCCGAATATTCTACTTTGGTTCGTTTGGCTTTAATTGCAGGAATAGACCTGAAAGTAGCAGAATAGCGCCTTTTACTGTCCCGTTAGCATGCATTTAGGAGATGGAAGAATTGGAGCGGAGATATCACTGTCTCGGGATGTGTGAAGTCACCTTGGAAGGAAGATCATACGTCCTTTGGCCTATTTCAGTAGGAATGTACTCGATCGAGAAGTTTGAGTGGCTGATATGCTCGATCGAGAGCTTGTGGATGGTGAACAGTCTTTGATCGAGACCGTGCTGAGCTCGATCGAGGAGTGGCTTAATGGAGGTCCTCGATTGAGTAGTCTAAGTACTCGATCGAGAGGTTTTTGTTGGGAAGTGTTCGATCAAAAAGAATCAAGTTGCTCAATGGAGGTCCTCGATCGAGTAGGCTAAGTACTCGATCGAGACGTTTTTGTTGGGAAGTGTTCGATCGAGAAGAATCAAGTTGCTCGATCGACCACTTTTCTATCTGAACGCGAGATTTTATCGCATGAACTTATCTATTTTTTTATCTTTAGTTACGTGTTTTAAAATAAATATATTTACTATATAAAGGAAAGACGTCATTAGGTTTAGGTTATCGAATTTTTACCTTAATCATTTAGCTTTTCTGTCATTAATTTTGGATCTCGTTCGACGTTACTTCTCTCTATATTTCCGGATCTCAAGCTTTGTAATTCCTTTACTCTCTTTATTCAATATAATTCTTTTGCAACTTTAATCTATTGCCCATTAATTTCTGTTTTTGTTAGTTTTGCTATTAAGTTTATGTTATTTCTTCTTAATAATCTTTATATCATGTTTTCTATTGCTTTATTAATCGTTGTTAGTTTTATGATCGCCATGAGTAGCTAATTTCTTAGTGCTAGGATTAGGGGAGCCATGATAGTAAACAATGATGTTATAATTAGATTAGGAGGTTTTATTGTGAAAATTGTTTCATAGCAATATAATTGTAATTGTTTAGTTGAGTGCACGCTTCTAAATTAATTAACCTGGTTAAATTTAGACCTAGATCTGAAGATTGGAATGAATAGACCTGTTATGAACAATAGACTACTCTAATGAGGGCAGAAGCTAAGTTAATAGTGCTTTAGGGCGGATAGCGAACCAGGAGGACCTTTACTTCACCCTTCTCACATCAGACCGACTGACCTTACCCTTAGCAAAATTGTGTGATATCATGGTGAACGGACATCCTATCATCTTTTACTCTTTTTGATCACATCCTTTCATCCTTATTAGTTTTTATCGTTGTCTCTCTCATTGATATTTATTTTGGTTCATTAGATTAGAAATAAAAAAGAAACCCCTCAATTTGTGACCGTGACGGACTAGATAACAAGTAGATACAATAACCTCCCTGTGGAGCACGATACCCGATTTACCTCTGCTATATAATCTAAAGCCGGTTGGTTTATTTTTGATAGGGTTGCGACAGCCGTGTCAGTCCCTATATGACATGGTATAGAAAAACTACCCAGGTCAGAAAGCTTAGAAGGGGTCCTATTCTGAAGAAGTGCGCTGCATTCTTCAGTCAAAGCCACAGTTTAAAATTCATCTATATTCCTCTTACATAAAAGAATTTATTTCACAAATTTTGAGTAAGAGGGTACCTAAGTGAGTAATTCGACAAACGACATGTTAACTTTAAGACTTCGCAAAAGATCGGCAAATCTGCTAAATTGCTGTTCCGTCTTTGTCCTCCGTAGCCTGCCGAGGAATGGAACTAGGGGCTTAAAGGAATTATCGTCCTTCGTAGTTTTATCGTCCAAATTAGATTTAGACGACAAATTATCACTCTTAGCATTAATATTGCTCGATCGAGGGCTTTTCTCAGAAATTTTGCTCAATCGAGCAGTTTCGGATGCTCGATCGAGTGACCCATTTTCTCAATGCTCGATCGATCACTTTTATCTACTCGATCGAGCACTTATTCAGTAAACTTGCTCGATCGACCATCAAGAACCAGTCGATCGAGTACACCAGGTGAATTAATCACTTTTTCGTCAAAAGACGCCTTTCCCTGAACAGTTGCTTCAACCTCCGAGTCTGAAAATTCAGGATTCGCAATAGGCAGCTCAAGTCCTTCATAGCGAGGACTGCTCCTAGTATGAACAACATATACCGTCTCAGGTTACCTAAAAGTTTGCTCGGCAATTACCTAAGCCAAATGAGTCTCAAGTCTCTTGATAACGGTATCTTTAGCTTGTATAATCCCTTGTACTTGCAGCGCAAGTCTCTTCACTATATATGTCAATTCAGTAATCACTTCATTCTTTTTAGTAGGGGAAGGGGTTTGTTGTTGCGGCGGCCAAACAAATGGAGGATTTTTATAGCCTCGTTGCTGAAATGGATGTGGCGGCACATATGTCAGTTGTTGCGAAGGTGGGGTAAAGTTTGGGTAAGCCCCACTGTGGTTGCCATAGGAATGACTACCTTGTCTACGCTGCTTAAACGTATAGACTTTGACGTTCTCCGCCATACAAATAACAGCATTGTGCCCCGAAGCACCACATCTCTCACAGTAGACCACCTTTTGTGCCATAACATGGAATTGAGGTGGACCACCCCATGATTGTCTATTCTCCAGCTTGTCAGATCTTGCATTCTGAGCTTCAAATTGTGCTATAATTTTGGAGACGTTAGACATCTTGGTAGAATAATCAAAGGTACTCAAGCCTTCCCTTTCACGCTTTTCTCCAAAAATACTGTCTAAGTAGGACACGTAGGACCTATTAGAACAAAACTAGAAGAAAAGATAAGAACTACCTCAAGAAATAAATTCCTTGAGGCTAAAGACAGACAAAAATAAAGCAAGTAAATAAACTAGTTGCCTCCTTGGCAACGGCGCCAAAATTTGACACGGCTGTCGCAACCCTATCAAAAATAAACCTAACCGGCTCTAACTAATATAGAAGAGGTAAGTCGGATATGGTACTCCACATGGAGGCGGTCACTATCTATTTGTTATTATGTCTGTCTATGGTCACAAAATGGGGGTTTGATTGAGTTGTTTTTGACTAAACTAAAGAACTGAAATAAAAGCAATAAAAGTAATAACAATTAAAAATAACAAGAGCGTAAAGGATTGAGATCAAATATATATATATATATATATATATGTATATATATATAGGAATGGGATCATGTGAGTATTAGTTATATATTTGAGGATTGAGGATTAATACTATGATAGGTATTTAGGGTAGAAACAAGGAAGGGCAAATCTGTAATTTAACACTCCCCTATATAAACCACGTTTTAGAATAAATACCGTTATTTCCTCTTTTTTCTTCTTCTCCCTTCAACTTCTCTCTCTACTGTAGCTTCTTCCTCCATTGTTGAGCTGGAAAACCCTAGAATTTAGGCGTCATCTCCGTTTTTCGTCGTCATTCTTCACAATTATCATATCATTCCAACTAGTTCGTTTGCTCAGGTACGTAATTGGCATTTTTCGTCCCTAAATTTCTAATTCGTTGTAACATTACTCTGTTTGTTCTTGTTTCGTTTCTATAATTTGAATTTCATCTTCCTTTTGTTTGTTATTTTCAATTTAATTTTGTGTTTCCTCAAACTTCGGTACGTTTTTGTTGTATTTCCAGGTTTTTTGCTCATTCTTCACAATTATCATATTATTCCAATTATTTCCTTTGTTGTGCACGTAATTTACATTTTTCGTCCTTATGTTTCGCCTTCGTTCTTATCTTACTCTGTTTGTTCTTCTTTTCGTTTATATGCTTTGAATTTCATCTTGATTTATTTGTTATTTCGGTTTACTTTTGTGCTTCCTTAAAATTGATGCACGTTTTTGTTTGATTTCAGATTTTCTGCTCAAATCTCTGCGTATTCAATCCTCATTGCGATGTCTGGTATGTTATTCTTCTTAATTTTGTACTTTCAGCGTATTCTGAAATCTCTGTGTATTCTCTCTTTATTTTGTGCTTTCAGCTTTCAATCACATGTTCGTTATACTTTTGGTAAATATTTTATGTTCATTGACGTTCTTATTTTGCTCAATATGTGATATTGTCTTCTACTTTGGTGATATTGTTTTGTTGATCTGTACCATTGTCTATTCACGTTTGTGATATTGTTTTTCAACTTCATGTGTGATATTTGTTTCAGAGTACGTGATATTGTTTTCTGGATATGTGATATTGTATGGCACGTGTGTGATATTGTTCTGCAACATTCCTAGTGATATCGTTTTCCATCTTCATGTGTGATATTTATCCCAAACAACGTGATATTGTTTTCCGGGATATGTGATATTGTTCAGCCACTAGTGTGATTTTGATTTCCTTCATATCTTTAAGACTTTTTCTTGTTATTTTACATTTTACTTTTCTTGCCAGATCCTACAAGTAATGTCACTTCTTCTTCGTAATGATCTTCATGTCTCTCGCCATTACGCCGAAGATAGATCTTGCTATTGTTGATTCTTCACTTACTTCTCTTTTGTTGAACCACCTGATGCATCTAGTTCTACTCCACATGTTGAACAACATTCTGTTCCTTCTCGTGTGCATCAACTACTTTTGGACTCCACACCTGGTGGTAGTGAATTGTGGACAAGGAATGTTGCACCTGAGTTTAAACCTTATATTGGCCAGTTGTTTGGGACGTTGGCAGAAGCTATTAGTTTTTATGATGTGTATGCAGAAGCATGTGGTTTTGAACCTAGGAAGTCTTCTAAAAAAAGGGTCATGTATCGGTGATGTGAAGTATAAATATGTTGTTTGCAACCGTGAAGGTTTTAGAGATCGTAAGAGGAAGGCTATTGTTTTAGATAGTGGAAAGGAGCAGGCCACTCCCAGGCCTTTTGATATCAGGAACACTAAATTAACTAGGATTGGTTGTACTGCTATGATTGAGTTTCGCTATAATGGGGATGGTTATGTTGTTTTTCAGTTTCGTGAGTGGCATAATCACCGTCTTTGTTCACTTAGAAATCAACGAGTTTCAAAAAACACAGGCACCTCCATCTTTACCATAAAAAGACAATTATTGATCATTCAAGGGTTAATCAAGGGCCAACAAGGACATTTAGAAATGTCAAGGAATATGTAGATGGCTATGAGAATGTTGGAGCTCAATTGGTTGATTTTAAGAATTTTGGAAGGGATATCAAATGTTTCATAGGAGACCGGGATGCTCAATTGTTTGTTAACTATTTTGAGGATAAACGTGATACCCTTTGAAGGTTTTTACTTTGCTTATGAGGTGGATTCGGTAAATGCTTGGTTCGTGTATTTTGGTGTGATGCGAGTCTCGTAGAAACTATGCTTTGTTTGGTGATTATATCACTTACGATCCAACTTACAGTACGAATAAGTATTGTATGCTTTTCACTCCTTTTATTGGCGTAGACCACCACAAAAGGTCGAGTTACTTTTTGCTTCTGCGTTTATTTCATGAGGATGAAGATTCTTTCACATGGGTCTTTCAAAAGTTCCTTGATGCTATGGGGGTGAGAGCCACCTTTGTATAATAAGCGATCGGTGTCTTTGGAATAAAGCTAGGTTTGCGTGTTGTCTTCAAACATGCTAAAGCGCGAGATATTGCATGTGGCATATCATGCAAAAGGTTCTTGATAAGGTTGGGCTGCAATTTCGAGAGAGACTGATTTTGTCGGTACCGTTTGAATGCTATTGTTTGGGATCTTTGAGTTAGAACCTCTTGAATTTGAAGAAAAGTGGTGTCAGTTGGTCAATGAGCATAATCTTGATGGTAATTCATGGTTGTCAACCATGTTTAGAAAAAGGAGGAAATGGATCCGAC
Organism: Silene latifolia; assembly: GCF_048544455.1. Taxonomy (NCBI): domain Eukaryota; kingdom Viridiplantae; phylum Streptophyta; class Magnoliopsida; order Caryophyllales; family Caryophyllaceae; genus Silene; species Silene latifolia. The sequence continues at coordinate 45,316,489 of NC_133533.1, read as the reverse complement.
TTATTTTCGTGATGTTCCTATGGGTTGTCTATTACGAACAACTCAACGTTCGAGAGTCGAATAATTTTTTCAAGCGTTTTGAAAATGCACATGGTACACTTGTTGAATTCTTGATGCGGTTTCAAAGTGCCATTGATGTCTGCCGCCATACTCAAAAACAACTTGATAGAGACGATGATTGTACTCTTCCACAATTAGCGACTTCTCTTAAGTTGGAAGCTCATGCTTCAAAGGTTTATACAAATCTTTGCTTTCTCGATTTTCAAGTAAAAGCTTCTGCTTCTATTTGTTCCCTTAGTGTTGGTGGCTTCACACCACCTGCAAACGGTGTAGAATTAATTGGTATTGCTGATGCCAAAACACAGAAGACCTACCAAGTCGTCTACAATTCTCTAACGAATGACGCTGAATGTTCTTGCAAGTTGTTCACGGGAAGGGTATTATTTGTAGACACATTATCCGGGTTTACTCGGAAAACAAGTCCACACTTTGCCCGATAAATACATTCTTATGCGGTGGACCAAGAATGCACATAAGATCCCTCTTTATGGTCCACATGGTGAGTTAATCGAGGATTTTGATGCCACTGATTTACGAAAGATGGAAATGTGCAAGTTATGGTCGGAGTTCTACGCGACCATCAGTGTGCTCAAGAATGTGCCTACGAAGGAGATCATCGATCTTGTTGACACCCTTAAACAATTGGGGTGAAACTCAATCCGCAATCGAGTCAATGACCAAAGAGCGGGAGTTGGAGATGCTTCTCGAGTGCGGTTCCTCAAGCGAGGTGAGGATTTTACCACCTCGTCGAGGCAAAGAACAAGGGTAGCGGGAAGAGAATGATCTCAAAAAGCAACAATGCATAGCTAAAGCGGAGAAGCCTAAAAGGCTTTGTCGTAATTGCAAACAAATGGCTCACCATGATAAACGAATCGTCCTAATGCTTTTTGCACGATGCCGGCAATAAGGTATGTTCACCATGAACAGTCTATGTATGAAACTTTTTATCTATCTTTTGTATGGTCACGAGTCGAAACAATACCATATGTTATTTAAAATAATATCACATCTTTTGCTAAACAGTATCACTATTTGTGATACAGGAATGTGATATTATTTGAGGATAACGAGAATGTGTCAACACATCTGTCTTAACTTTCTTTTATATTTTCTTGGTAATTTAAGAAACAATACCACATCTTTGTTAGAAATAATATCACACTTTTGTAGTACAGAGTATCCGCTTGAGGGTATGAGAATGTGATATTGTTTGTAATTGTTTACGAGATAGAAACAATATCACACTTCATTTGAAATAATATCACTCCTTATATAAAATAATATCATTGTTTCACCTTTTTGTGTTTTCGGGGTAGTTCGGATGAGGATGATCTTTGATGATGGTTGATCGGTCGAAGGAGTTTTTGTTGATGGCGCTCATTAATTATAGCGGTGACAAATAGGCGACATTCTATATGACTAGTATATTAATATAGCCTACAACATTCATTAAAGTATAGATTATACTTTATTTTTAATAGAAAGTACTCATTACTCGGATAGTATTTGATTATTTTATTTGTCTCGATTTGTCTTGTTTTTGTATTTTGTGATCTTTGAGAAACAATATCACACCTTACATTTATATATTTCACATCTTACTCTAAACAGTATCACTACATCGGGGAGTATTATATATGCCTTTTGCTTTAAGATTTTCACATCTTGTGTTTTGTGTGTTGTCAAAATATGGCAGTTCATAATATGGCAGTTTTCTAACACAATATCAAATTGTGTACACAACAATATCACAACATAGTGAAAACAATATCAACGTAAGACTTAAACTAACATATTCATATTGTGATATTGTTTATACATTCAAGTGATATTGTTTAACATCTCGTATGCGATCTTGAGAAGCAATATCAACTGTGTACACAACAATATCACAACATTCTAAAAACAATATCAACGTGAGATTTAACAATCCATATCCATAGTGATATTTAAAAGTAAACAGTGTGGTATTGTTTTTAGCCTGTGTGATATTGAGAAGCAATATCACAAAGCAACTATTACACAATATCACACCAAACGTGAAATAATATCACACTTTAGCATCGTTAGATGACATCCAAAATAAGCATCAATACTTTGCCATTATAAAAAGTTACCATTAAATTCGTTTTTAGTTTAATTAGCATCAGTTTTGTACTACCATTACATAGCCTTTACTTTAATTACAACTTCGTTCTAACAAATATAGTAGTGCTAATTCCTTCCTCTTCCTCTCCCGCGGTTCTTCGGATTTGCAACGGTCTTAATCCTACCACGTTTGTATTTCTGCGGGCTCGTTCCTACGATCTTGACATCTTTTCCGAATCTTTCCTCGTAAAGCATATCCATACCAACAGTCATTTATTATTTCGGACACCTTTGTCCTAATTACTATCTATCTTTTTGTATATACAATTGTAAATTGTTTTTACCTTTTCCTAGGAGATTGCCGAAGAATTGGCAATTATGTGTTAATAATCGGTTTCTTAGTACAATCCTCCTTTCTTTGTTTTAACATCTTCTTTATTTGCCTCCTCCACAACAACATCAGCATTCTCTTTTGTTTGAACTTCTGCCATTGGTACTTCCTCTTTCTGCTTCCCTTTCGCCTTTTCGTTGTTCTTCCTCTGTTGCTTCAATGTCTTCCATATTTCATCCTTCCCATCTGAAAATTCTTTTACTTTTTCGATCAAAGGTGTTCTGTTCTCATTTATGTCAGCTAAAAGCAATGTTCTTTTTTGCCATTTCTAGCCAGTAGTATCGCCTATACACTTTTTGGTTCAGGTCGGCTTCAAACATTACACCCTCATATCGAATCATGTGCATCATTAAGAAGTTCCCGGACTCGTATTGTTCATCTCTGTCTTTTGCCAAGGGAAGTTGATGTTGACAACATCAAACGTTATTATATCATCTGCTCTTTCCACTTTCTTCTTTGCTAAGTAGTCACTCATGTGCTCCGCCTACAATATTACGGTTCACCATTAGTAATAATTTCACAAACACAGAAAATCCATTATTTCAATGTTACTATACAACAATACTTTAAAGAACTATCAATTAATCATACCACCAAATCTGCAACTTTGTGTATTTGTGTTTGCTCCCAGTCGGGGTACTCTGTGTTGTCCAAAGCACTTCCACTGTCTCGGTTTTGAAATTTATACAAACACGAAATAATGCTCTTTCCATACCATTGGAATAAAAACCAGATCGCTTGCGAATTCTGAGGAACTCGTGTTTCTTCTAATGAATTCGTCCCATTCTTCAAACATCTTTTCTTTAATGAATTCCCTGTCTCCAGCTCCTTCGGTTTTAATTTCCTGTTTTGAATATATATGTTACAAGTCCTATTTTTGTTTTAAAGAGTGATTATATTTAAACAAACTAAATGGACAACTTACCATGTGTCGAATCCCAAAAAACATCACACTTGTTTCACATTTTTTCGTGTGCTCAATATGGTTCGAGAATGAGGGACCAACATTCAATCACATTGCTCTGACATGCTCATTTGGAAGCAACGACAATATATCGTTTCTGACAAGATATTGATCATTACTGAATTTGGCAACCACCTCACTGCTCCAAATATTAACACAAACCAAATTAAAATAGTGCACACAATATCACACTTCTCTAAAAACAATATCACATCCCTTAAGAAAGAAAGTATCACAAAAATAGCGGTTATGATAAAATAAAAGTACCATCAAATTTAAATAGTGCAAACAATATCACACTACTCTGAAAACAATATCACACTCTTCAAGAAAACAGATTATCACGAAACATACTCTAATGGGAAACGTGGGTCGTCCAATAGGCAGTAGTCAAGCACTTGTTTCCTCATTGTCAACATTTTTGCACACAGTGATTTGTTAGCCTTCATAAACCTTGAGACGACCTCCACGTTAGAATCTGCCACACCACAGTTGTATGTGCTACCAAGGCCATCTGATTTCCCCCTCCTCGCTTCCCACCACATGGCGGAACCATCTTCTACCACACCTACAAAAATATTTATTTTTGTTATTTGAATATATAATGCTTATATATAATTAAAATAAGTCAGTGTTGAAGAAAATAACCTGTTTTTTTTTGTACAGGAGTTTGAACATTCTTTTTCCCACATTTCCCTCTCTTTCTTTTGCTTGCTGCTTTCCTCTTTGCTACTAATTTAGGCAACAGTGTCCCTTTGATTGTATTAAGGTTTGTAACCTTCCTCGGGACTGACTCCTACATTTATTTAAATCGCTCAACACAAGCGTTGCTGCAATCTCCCCTGTACAATCGCCACTTCTTTTGATCGTTCAGTTCACATTTAAAATCTTCACCCACAAAAAAATCATGTGGAACATCATGAATAATCCACAATCCAGGTTCAACTCTTTTGTTTGCCAATCAAAGGCGACATTTGTCAACACATAGTCCTGTACTTTCGCCCCACTTGCATAACCTTTCTTTGTTGAGGTAGTGCCCGTAAATGTGACTCCTGTTTATGTTTATAGAAAATACCTATCAAATTTCATTCTTTAGCTAACAAAAGCATTATATCCTTAGTTCTTATTTTTAAATATAGTACTTACAGTTAAATGAGCAAGGTGTACATGCTCCTCGTCCTCAAAATGATCATAATCTCGGTTGTCCAAGTAGAACATTTTTTCCCTCTTCTTTGTCATAATCTGAGCACGCAAATGTAGTGGTCTTGATATAGCAAAGGTATGAACACCTATAGAAATATTTTATAGAAAATAACACTGTCATTCATGACCATAGCATACAATATCACAAGTACTTAGTAATAATATCACAGAATATATAATACAATATCACAACTAAAATAGCTACCTGATTTAAGAAACAATTTCAATACTTACTTCGACAATATCGGATAATTAACTTAACAAAGTATTAGATAATTAACTTAACGATGATCGAACTAAAAGTACTTTTAAATTCTTACCATATACGAATTTAAATTCGGTGGTCATTTATATTGATTTGACCACGTATCCCATGTCCTCCATACGTCTTCCTTCAGTCTTGTCGGTTCATCAACATTTTCTTCATCTACCAATAAGATTTTCTCCATACCACCCTGTTTGTTTATAACAGAATTGATTAGTCGTGTTGATAGATTTTTCCACGTAATTTAAAACACAAGGAACACATGAGGTTTATGTTTTCCATACCGAGTGGGCAAGGCCATAGAAAATCCTTGTGGGTGCATTCTGTGTCTTTGGCGCCATTTCAAACTCATTGAGCAATATTGCCCATGCCTCAATAACCACTGCTTCTATTTTAGTGTCCGGCAACAAAGACTCAATATCGCTCTTTGGTATGTTATGGTAAATACCAAAGTCACGGACAATCTCCTGTACCATTTTCCAAAAAAATTAGCATATTAGTTTTTAAATTATTTTTATGTAATAGATTAATTAATTTCTTATATTCAAAAAATAAACTTACGTCTTCTTAATCGCATGATCTGTAAGGAAGCAATAATCCATTACTTCCTTCCGACGCTTCAAGACAGTCTCAAATAATTGGTCCTGTCGAACATGAAATCGAGACAAGTGCAAAGATCCTGTGCGGTAAACCACAGTCCATAGTACACCCCAAATTATGAGGTACCATATCTGCCGATTCAGGTATTTTGTTCATGCTCTCTGCGTGCAACAAATAGTCATTGATGCTCCACGTTCTCTCTGTTTCCAACTGAACATTTGGAAGAACCTCCTTCTTATGAGACCCCACACTTTTATCATCATTTTTCTCCCTGACCTCTTTTCCGGACTCCACGTTCTTATTATTCAGGTCCTCAACATCTTTTCCAAATCCCTCCTTAACATTTGTTACGTCCTCAACATTTGTTGTCTTCCCATCCCTTTTTATGGCCTCCACATTCATTTCATGAACCTTCTCAACAGTCTTGGTCCCTCCTAAACCAACATTGATTACACCTTCATCAAGCTGTGTCAACACATCTGTCTCCTCATTTATTTTTCCACACTGTTTTTCACCGTCTTCTTCATTTAGTGTATCACGATTCAACTCTTCAACGGGACTTCCTACTCCTACACCAATACTGGATATAACATCATTCAATTTTGAATTCATGTCATTATCCAGTCCATCATCTTCGTCTTCATCATCACCACTGTCCAAGTTAGTAACATCATTAATATCATCATCCTGTTGTTTGTCATCACCTTCCAAGTCATCATCACATGCTCGTAGATCTTTATCTCGTACATCCACCGTATTTTGTGTTCAATTCCTTGTACTTGCACTTTCAACATTTCAGTCCAAACATCAAATCTGGCATCCTTTTTTGCTTTCTTCATTTCATATGACCTCGCTATCAACATGTCCACCAAGTTATGATACCCAACATCTTTCATGAAAGGCAGCGTTTGAGTCTCTGTTGTACTCTTTTCAGGATTCCCAATTTCTTCTTCAAGAAAGACATGTTCTTTAGGATCAACATCTTCCGCACCATCTACCTTCGCACCAGATTGTGTAGATGTAGTTGCTTCACCCATTGAACTCTTTGCTTTCATAGTGATCGTTTTTTCTCATGTTACGTACATACCTACCTATGAACAATTCATTGTCCCTCTTCATACGTAGATAAATTTCATGAGCACGCTGCCAAATTACAAAATAAATATATTAAACACTAAAATACACTCTTTGATAATAAGAAGAAATGACACAATAATAAGGTTATTTAATATCAACTTTCATAACAATATCACAGCCTATTACAAATAATATCACACTAGTGCAAAAACAATATCATAACAATTTATAAATCAATATTACAACAAATCATTATTCAATATCATTTGCTTTTCTAAACAATATCACAATTATCAATTAAGAATATCACAATATCATACAATATATCAAACAATATCATATCTAAAATAATTATCAGAGCAAATGCTTTTATTCAATATCAATATCATAATAATATCACAGCAGACTCAAAACAATATCACACTAGTTCAAAAACAATATCACAATAATATTTTAATATCATAGCTAAAATAATTATCAGTCATTAGTGCTTACATCCATTGCCCTTGCTCTGATTTGTTCATCAGTTTCAACACCACTAGGCAACTTCACCATCATATACCCCTCTTTTGTTTCCACTTCAGCTTCATGATCAGACGTCTGAGTCAGTAATATCTCTGGAGCTGCTGAAGAATATGGTGTCTTTTTAGGGACTTCTTGTTGCTGACAGATGGGGTACTGAATCTTTGATATTGGAGCATTCCCCAAAGATCCTGTTTTTTTCTCATCATCCACTCTCTTTGACAATTTTTTATCGTCCCAATGTTGGATGAGTGGTAAAGTGTGTTCCAAAACATCACCCTTGAAATCAAACCTATGCATATATGCTAGCATAATAACTATTACACATCCACTAACAGTTGACTTTCCCCCTTCTTTGAACACCCTAACACTTCTAACCATTTCCTCAAATACGTATTCACACCAATCAAATTGGCTTATCCTTGGCACATGCTCAACAACCTTTACCAGTTTCAAATCCAGAGATTTATTTGAAGACGGTGCTAGGAAAATAGACATGCTGTAAATTACAAACATTCTTTTAAATTCATCCCCAGCATCATTACATTCCATCAGTCTTTCATGCACATCTTTGACCATAATTGAGTCAAGTACTCTCCAATCCAAACTTTGCCCTCCATGCATTTTTCAGCTTTGTGTCATCATCAGTGGTGTTTCCCATGTGAGCGAGCGTCCACTTTCCGACCTTGTCGAGGAAGTTGAAATATGTCATGCACATCGTCTTTCGTCAACAGAAAATCAAATTTCTTTGTTTTGAACATGTTGCTTGTGTGATCAAATGCCTTTGACATTTTGAGAATTCCATGTGGAATTTTGTTAGTTTCAACTCTAACAATCCACCAAAGCCAACATCGAAACTTGACCTTCCTTTGTTCTTCATTTAAGTTGGCAATCAACTCAACCAATTTCAGTGGCCTACATTTAGTTTGAAACGGTTGCACCTTCTTCGTTTTACCTCAGCTGCTTTCTACCTGCATCCTGTACCACCAATTCGGCATCTTTGTTTCTATCAGTCTTTGATTTCTTTTTTGATGGTTGGCCCTTTTTTTTTGTTGACGGCAGGATGCTCTTCAATTTCATCCTGTAACACCATTTCGTCGACTTTACTTTTATTTTCATTACCATTTTTGACCTCTTGCTTGGTTGTTCAACCTCATCATTTTTGATCTCCTCTTTTCGTGTATGTTTTTTCAGGTTGTTTTGAAGTTGTCAAGTCCATTTCTTTGAATCAATATCACATTTCATTAGACATAATTTCACACCTTATTCAAAACAACATCACTATTGTATGTCATTGGTAATAAGTATTTTAAAAGGAGTATACAGTTTTGTATTTTTGTAAACACTATCAATAATAGAACTACACAAAATTCATGAAGATTCAGTACCACTAATATTCAGATTCAATATCAGACCATACAAGTAATAGTATTACAAGTTTATCTTCCTCATTGCCAACACATATATCAACGTTATTCATTGTACTGAACAGAAACTCTCAATTCATGGACCTCATTGTCAAACAAATTCAATTCAGTGTTATGAAATTGTACTCGTTCACATTTAACCAAACGTTTACCCCTAATTTTCGCGATTCAAACAATTTGCAACCGTTTTTTTGACAAATTCACAATTTCGAACTTTCAATTTCACAATCGAACAGTGTTCAAACGAATAATTAAACGATTTATTATGTTAAACAGTTTTTTAACCCGTTTTAACCCTAATTTTTCACAATTAAACAATGTCGAACTTTGAATATCACAAATAAACAATGGAACAGTGGTTAAACATAAATTTCTTCATTGAATATGTTAAAACCTATTCTTAATTGATAAAAAAAAGATCGAAATACTTATTTTGCATTTGAACAATGTCGAACCCTAATTTTTCGATGCACAATATTCAACGCTAATTTAGCGATTTAAAGAGGAAAATATGCAATTTCATCGTAATGAGAAAAACATTCAATTAACAACTACGAAGTTGTACAATTATATGAAAATTATTGGAAATTAACGAAGTTTATCAATAATTTTGATACTTAAACTAACAAATACTCGATTTTAACAATGATTTCACTAAAATTGAAGTCCTCGAGAGAATTAAGACAGAAATTGTACCTGATTTTCAGTGAAAATGCAATTGAATTGAACAATGATTAGTATTTTCCCGTAATTTGTTGTTGATTCGCGTTAATAATCGGGAATTTTAGTGGTTTTTTGAGTTTTTAGAGAGAGAAAGTGAGAAGTTGAAAAAACATTTGCGGTTATGAATTTCAAAAGGCGTGCGTGTCTGTTTTGTTAATTTTTTTTTTTTTTTACGTGATATTGTTTAGTTTAATGCGCGATATTGTATCCGTTACTCAATCCTCAAATATTTAGGGGTTCTCACTAGGATCCCGACTATATATATATATATATATATATATATATATATATATATATATATGTATATATATATATATATATATATATATATATATATATATATATATATATATATATATATATATATATATATATATATATATATATATATAGAGAGAGAGAGAGAGAGAGAGAGATGCCAGGATGTCGGTTCACCATGATATTACGCAAATCAGCTAAAGGTAAGGTTAGTCGGTCTGATGTGAGAAGGGTAGTGGAAAAGGTCTTTCCGGTTCGCTATCCACCATAGATTCTTCCTAAATAGCTTCTACTCTGATTATGGTAGTCTATTGTTCATAACAGGATTCATTCAATCTTCCGATCTAGGTCTGAATTTAACCGAGTTAATTAATTCAGTTGCATGCATTCAACCTAATAGTTACTGTTATATTGCTATAAAATAATTCTCACAATAAAAACCTCCTAAACTAATTAAAGCATCATTGTTTTACTATCATGGCTCCACTAATTCTAGCATTAAGGAAATTAGGTACTCATAACGATAAATAAAACAATAACGATTGATAAAGCAATAAAAAATATGGTATAAAGAGGATAAAGGGGAAATAACATAAACTAAATGAAAGCAATTAAGAACAAGAAACTAGATGTTGCAAAAGGAATTAAATTGAGTAATAAGAGAGTAAAGAATTACACCAGTTGAGATCCAGAAATATGAAAAGCAACTTAAAACTGAATGATTAAAAGATGATTAAAAGGTAGCTCATTAGATAACCTAAACCTAATTACGACTTTCCTTTATATAGGAAAGATATTTATTCCCTAAACACGTAACTTAAAATATCAAAATAATAAGTTCACGCAAGAAAATCTCACGTCAGATCACAAACTGGTCGATCGAGTACTTTGAAACTCCTCGATCGACCATCCTCCAGCCAAAACCTCTAGATCGAGTAAAAAGACTACTCGATCGAGGAACACCAATATACCACATCTCGATCGAACACAGCAGGGGTTCGATCAAGAACTTCTCATCAACACAAAGCTCTCGATCGAGCAACTTAGTCAGCAAAACCTCTCGATCGAAGGATCTACCACTGAACCAGCCATAGGACGTATGATTTAGCTTCAGTACGATTTTACGCATCCCAAGACAGTAGCATTCTCGCTCCAATTCTTCCATCTCCATAAATGCAAGCTAAAGGGACAGTAAAAGGCTCAATTCTGCTTCTTCCGGGTCCATTCCTGCAATTAAAGCCAAACGAACCAAAGTAGACTATTTGGGGCATTTTGTAGCCTAAAACTACGGAAATTGCATGGAAATACGTGCAAATAAGACTTAAAAAGACTATATAAAATGCACGCATCACCAAGATTGCATGATAGGTTTAAAATGGTGGTTTACACTCTCATATAACTATCGTAGTCTTGTCCAATTAGCCATCATAGTCCTAAGTAGAGGCCGTTATTGCAACGGGTCAGTGTGGGTGTTTTATTAACGAACTTCCCATCACGTACTTTGAACAACGAACGCAAATTTCGTTTTTCAAAATGGTTCCCAAATTCCCTTAAATTTGGTGGCGACTCCAAACGATTTTCAAACCCGTGGATATCCAAATCCCCACATCCCGACTAAGAGTTTAATTAAAGTAAAAACCAATCGATAATATAAATGTAAGTGTCAACCTCGCTCTTTTTCATCATTCCATATTATATAAATTAACATGTTTTAATGTTCAACGAAAAGGCAATATAATTTTTAATTTTTTGTAATTTTAATATATTTCCTCCTTAACATACCATGCAATTGCATGGAATCTAAACTAGTATTATTTATTTATTTATTTTTCTTATTGTTTGGGGTTTACTTATTTTGAATAATATTTACGGTATTTGTATGATTTTAAATTGATTAAAATATCGTAGAAATCCTAACTTTATTTGGAGGATTATTAAATCGTGTTATTTTTAATTTGATTAGTAATAAAACAAATAAACAAAACAAAATTTTCAATTATGAAAATTATTATTAAATGATTTTTCCGTGATAGAGTGATGATAATTGAATAAAATTAGCCATAGATTCTTTTTTTTGTTACGTAATAGTTAAGTAATATAACTAATCTGTTATATAAGTACTATTTTTTTTCTAATTAATCATTAATTAGAATGTAGGTTGCACGGACACGACGGTATTTGAGCATTCGCATGTCGGACACCGTGTCCGTCACGGACATGCCTGAAAACGTCTCCAACACGCCAAAAATAATGTCTTCGGTTTTTATTCAAATCAGAAACATTTCGGACACGACCCAACCATGCCGGACACGATGCGTTTTTAGGGGACACGCCAATTTGCCTTTTCAAAACAAATCCCCAATTTCAATTAACGACTTTACTAATTATATACAAAACCAATACCCCTTTATTGTTTATCTAGCAACGACACCTAGTCTAACCGCCTGCCTCGCCTCACCGTCGTCCACACCTTACCGTCGGCCTCTCCGTTCCGTTGCCCACAGTCCACGTACGAGTACAAAATATGTACCTTCCTTTCTCAGTTTTCTCTAATTTCTCAATTTAGGGTTTGAGTTTAGATTTATAAAAATAAGTAATTAATGACTAATTGATGATTGAGGAATTAGTGGACTCACGATTTTGATGCTGACTTTGCTATTCACGATTTTGATACTAGATTGTTTGAGATTTGAGAATGAATTCATTTCTAACATAAACAATTTGACAGAATAAGGCTTTTGGGATTGATTCGTTTGATTGTTTGTTTATAGTATTAAGTTAGGTTTTGATATTGATTGTTTGTTTGTATGCTTGGTTGTGGTGTATGCTACTGAAGTAGTGATGAAGTGAATGAGATTAGAATTAAGCATTATGGCATTTGAGAATGCCTTGCACGTGGCTAATCTATGTGGGATTGTGTGGTAGTTCGCGATTTACCTAGCTATGTTGTTGTATTTCTTATTTAATTTATTTATTTTGTTTTGTAATATAGAATTTTGTAAAATAAGTTTGATTTTGAATGTATAATCCATTAATGCTTGTTTGCTTATTTTTATGACGTTGTAGTTTTTAAGTGAGCAACGTTTAGAGGTTAGTCATAAAGGGCTTTAAATTGCCCTTATTTTAATATGTATATTGATTTTTTTTTGCCGTGTCCGTGTCCTAAAAAATCCGGAATGCCGTATCCCGTGTCCGTGTCCGTTTTCGTGCAACCTAGATTAGAATATGTTAGCAGTTATTACATGCTGCTGTGAAGGTTGTATGTCATTCTGTGTTAATATTTCGAAAGCGGCCATTGAATGTCATTATATTTCATATTGCGATTGCTTGAGGTGATGACTAGTATAGCCCAAAGTAGGATGGTTTACGATTTGCGTATAATTAATTTTTGTAATGTTTTACAATTTGTGTATATTAAGTTTTGTAACGGTATACTATATGTGCATCATTAGTTTTTGTAATAATTTGCGATTTGTATATCGTCAAATTTTGTACTTTATGTAATCCTATAATTTAGTTAGTTAAATTATTTGTATTTTAATACATTTTTGTAAAACCACGAATGGAGTTCAAAAAGATTGTCAATGATGGCGATCAAAGAGATTCACAAGAGCTTCAATGAAGATAGTTTTTACAAAGCTAGTTTTAGGGGCCATACAATTATACGAGGATCACGTTTTATTTTTTCTTTAGTTTCTCGCGTTTCTCTATATGTTTTTAGTTTATGCATCTAGTTAGGTTTTGCTATGAGTTTACCTATAAAATGTCTATAATCATAAACTTGATCCTCAAAAGTAACATTAAGTTTAAGTGTTTTTCCAAGCAACACCTATAAAGCCTTAGACACGAGTGATAGGTTCTGCCAAAAGCATGGTGCATGTCAGTTGTATTTCCAACGATAATAGGGTGAGTTTATTAATTAAACTTGCATACAAGTTATTGTTTTGTTTAACTCAACAAAACTATCAAGAAGCGAAATCTTGTGTAACACCCCTATTTATTCAGGAGCCTTTAGCTAGGTATCCCAAGTAAATAAGAGCGTTACCATCTCGGTTTCTCGAGGCAATAACAAAGTCCAACTCACCAAAGTACTTTAAATTAAAACTTAGCGATTACATGTTTATTATAACTTAACCAACTAAACTTAATATAAAATAAAATACAACTCACAGCGGAAATAAATCAAGTGATGAAATAATCTATGTGGTCTAGACTTCTAGGTAGATTGGCCAAATCCTCACGCATCCAATAGCTCCCAATTCAGATAATCTTTAGTACCTGTCAAATCTGCTCCCCATTATGGTTCATCACAGGTGTTCACGAATACACGGTCAACTACGAGGTTGAGTAGGAATAACCAACAACAAGTCAAGGTGAAATGATATGATATATAATGCAAACACAATTGAGCTCATCACCCGAAACACCCGTTCGTCCCGCCAATCCCCGGCCCGGGGTATTCATCATTCTAACCGAAGTTGAAGTATTCACCATCTTAACCGAAGTTGAGGTATTCACCATCCTAACATAAGTTGAGGTATTCATCATCCCAACCGAAGTTGAGGTATTCAATTATACGCCATGCCAATTATAAAAATCATCTCGGACACGAGGCTGAGGTATCCAATGCAAGCGAAATTCCCATATAAATAATTAAACAATAAACAATCCAACAATATATAATCCACATCCATTAACCCATTCAATTTCACAATACTTTATAAATTCCACAACCAACATAGATAAAACGAGTTAAGTAGTTATCCTACCTGGCAAGCAAATCCAATTAAGAAGCTCAAAGCGATCTAAATAATTAAAGCAGACGAACCCGATTATAAATTTCTGCACAAATCGTCACCTAACATAAATATTATAATTAGTAATTACTCAATTGAGTTAATTATCTTTAATTATATTACTTAGATTATTATTACCCATTCATTATTTAATATAACTTGTCTTTAAACAATTCTCACAATACACCTAAAAGCCATGTAAATAATTACGTAAAAACCCGTCTACTAATTACACACCCAAACACCCAATTAAAACCCGTCATAACAACTCAATTTAACCCCCATGTGAAACCCACGAACATCCATCTTTTAACCCGTGTAAACCACCAACCCGACACTTCCCCAAGTCAACCACCAGCCCCCACCGTGAGTCCCTACTGTCGACAGCCCTACCACGGCCCAAACACCAGCAATCATCACCAACCACGGCCAGGAAATCACGCCTTAGGTGTCACGCTCACAACACCACCACCACCACCAACAACAACAACACACACACACACACACCTATATACACACAACCCGTAACACCCATTACAACCACCACCCTGCCACCAGTGGCCACCACCGTAGTCCTCCTTTGACCTACGATGGACCCCCTAGTCATACCACCTATCATGGTCATGGTTAGGTCAACACAGCGGGGGTTATGACCCTTAACTTCACCCGACAACAACAACAAAAATCCTCCAACCACCACGTCTTAAACCCAACGCTAAAGCCACCACCGTCATCCCTACCACCTCTGACCACCGCCATTGACACCTCTGTCCCATGGTGGTCCTTTTTTCCCTGACAAGTCAATAACACGGTCACAGTGTTTGTCTTAAGATGGTTGCAAACTCGCCCCTGTTTTCTCCTGTTTCGCCACCACCACCGTCATTAACAACCACCTGCCACTCCCCAAACACCTCCCCCAAGGTCGACTTGACCACCCCAACACAACCCCACCATGCCCAGGTCAAGACTCCTCCAATTGGTAGGCCAATCTAGGGTTCGAGTCCCTTGCTTCAATCCCGCATAACCTTCACCCCCACTTTTAACCGCCCCAAAAACCACCCCAGAACGGTCAACAACGGTCAATGAAGGGTTAGGTCAGAGTCACGGTGGTCCAAGGTGGTCCTAGGTCAAAGTCACGGGTCGTATGGTCGTTCCTATGGTGTTGTGCGGTGGTTATAATAGTCACGGTTAAAAGCTTAAAACAAGATTAATTTAGTTTTAAGACGGTTTTACCTTTTATCGTTTAATTGCTTCTTCCGTCTCCAAAAGCTCCTTCTTCTAATTTATGAATTATTTATCAGAATTACTTTATATTTATAGTCTAAACTTAGAGAGTATATGAGGCCAATTAGGAAACTATTACTATTACTTTATTATTATTATTATACAATTATTATTACCATTATAAATTATATAATTATTATTATTACACATTATATTAGTCTTTCCATAAGTAGGATTACCATAAACTCCCATTACTAATTTTATTATTATCATACACTAATATTACTAGGATTATTAATATTATAATTACTATTACCTTTACTTATTTTTATTCACCTTATTAATATTATTATTAAATCTCGAAATAATTCCCGATTATCGCTCGTACTAAGCCAATAAATCTATCCATACAATTATAGCACACGGCACAAGGCCTTACTATTACCTAAGCCCAAATACCGACTTGCTTGCTTATTTTATAATTTAATTAACGTCTTATTCGCAACTATTATCAAAAATTCCATTAATTATATTTATTTAAATTACATAATTTATTCTCGTAAATCATTATTAAATCACGGGTATTACATTTTGGGTTTTGAAATAAGTTGGTATATTAACAAGGAGTTGTTAATATGTCAATCAAGAGATATTAGCTCTTATAAATAGTAATGAGTATACTTACCCCAATCATTCTTAATTAAAGTTTAGTATTCACCAAGTAGTATGACAACTTTCATATTCTCATTATTGTGACGAGAAGCTCATTGACTCGATGTCGAATGAGTGTTCGTATTAAGGGTCCGACTCTTAATTGATACGGAGTATTATCAGTTGTAGGAGCAAGAATTTGATTAGCAATCTTACTCTGAGATCTGATAATGTACAATCAGAAATTATATCCCTATAACTACGATTTTGCACGTAGAGTTTGTACGTTATATTGGTGTTTGGGTTGTATTCCACTCGTGTAATTTGAAATTATTTTAATTTACTTTCGGTATTAATAATTTTGTATCAATAAAATTCATAGGCTAGAATAACCTCGATATATTCAATTTGCACCTGACATAACCAATGTGTTGACCATTTTACTAAACATCGTACTCTAAAACCTATGATTCACTTAGTAGCAGCTACTAAGTATGGGTAGGGTTGGATGTATTATTAAAGAGCTTTCTGATACGTACTCTCACCTCTTCGTAAAATCTCTGGATTTCATATTTCCGAAGCCTAGGGTTACGAGAGTCTCTATCATGTAATTCAAGAGATGAATCTTAAGAGTTTCAAGCATTTTGTGTGGGTAATTGTTTTATGCTTTATTGACTAAAGTTCGAAGTGGATTTAAACGGATCTGAATTCCTATAAAGTTCGGTGACGACACCTTCAATGTTTTAATTTGATTCGAGTTTCCAACATCGAGTCCATATCGAGCCAGATTACATGGCGTGATCTACACCAAGTTATTTGGTTCAAGTTAGTTTTGTCAGGTCTGTTTAGAAGCATTATTTAAATTGTAGATATAATAAATCAATCTATTTGAAAGGGGTGATGTGATTAAATCATTTAGCGAGCGAATTTAACCTACGCCTTAATTTGGTAGCAAAGTGTTAATTTTTTTTTTTTTAACATTTTTCTAACGGTTGTTTTGTCGCTGATATTAGTCACAATTTAAAGAGCGATCGCGTTTTTATTTTTACGACTGATTGTCTAATCGGAAGCAGGGTTTTTATTGTACTTTTGCGATAGACTTCAATCCCAATTATCAATCGCAAAAGGGATATTTGTCACCAAATAGTTGAAAAGTTGACAACTTTCATATGTCTCACAATAGTGAATTTGGGGCTGAATAGGATTATTTTTTTCTTTTTTTTTTGAAAAAATCCCTAATCAATCCGAGATCCAAACTGTGATTGTGTTTACGATAAATTTCAATGGTCACTACTCATCGTGCCTTTGTAGTGTTAATAAGAGGCTCGTTGTATTGTGCCGAATTATATCGTGTCATTTACACAATACATGCTGGATATTGTACATAATGGGGAATCTATCTACTTTGATTTGCTGTTTAGTTTCCTCGTTCTTTTGTACATGTGTATAAGGTAATTATAGCAAGGATCATTTTCTAAAAAAAAGGTAAAAGGTTGTTGTATATCCATTTTACAATTCTAAACCCACACACACTAAAAACATATTTATTTGTTTTATAAATTACATAATTATTAAAAATGATTATTTGTGTAAAGCGTAATAATATCCCTTACATAAAAATTTGTGGGTGAACAAAACGCGTAAAAAGAAGAATTATTTAAAGGAATAAATATACTATGAAATTAATTTTAGAGCAAAATTTCATCGATCATTTTTTTCTATTTCAACTCTAAGAGAAACTCTTACTACCATATATATGAAACTACTATTTTAGTTTTACTATTCAATATATAAGCTCAGCGTCCCCTAGAAGTTGTCATCAAAATCAATCAAAATTCATAATTTTCTTTTATTTTACTATTCAATATATAAGATCTATTTCATCATGTCTTCTCCAAGTGGTATAATTTACACTTATAGTAGTTATTTAGACGCTTATTTAATTTTGTTTTTTAACTAATATATGTTTATTTTTAAGGTACCAACTCGGAAAATGTCGACCTTTACGCTGAACTAGAAAGTTTCCAGCGTAAGATTGAAGAAGAAGAAAACAGGAACAAACAACTGATGAAGGAAAGAGAAGAGAAGAACTTGACATTACCAATAATAGAAAACCTTAGTCTTGAGGAGTGTCTTAAATACTATGAGAGGTTATCGGAAGTTAAAAGCCTACTGTTGTCTCAAGCGGAGCAAACGCGAGCTTTGGAGACTAACAAAAATGGTGTTGAACAAGTTAGATTTCATTTTGACCTCAATGATTCACCAAACAATAAGCCGTAGTTGATTTTTACATTGTTTCAAGGGTGTTCTTAGAACTCTTATGTGATATGTTGAAGATGAGCATCCAATCTAATACACATTTAATGGTTAAATAAATGTTTTTCGTGGAAATTTATTTACTTAATAATTTTCTTTAAAGTAGCGTTTTAATTAAAAATATTAACTAAAATGAGGCTTGTTTCAAACTATTTACAGGGAATGAGGTCACATGAGCAATTTAGGTTTTTTTTTGTACAGATTTGTAGCTGGTAGCTTTTTTATCAGTGATTGATTTTTTTTAAAAAAAAACTAGTTAGTTCTATATAATTCAACGATTGGTTTAATGAAATTATTAGCGGACTTTCTTCCTTGCTATTGATTTGATCTTAGTAACTAGTCGTTATGTCACATTACAACTGAAATAAGTCGCATTTCACACAAGAAAATCTACTCTTGTACGCACACAAAATCCGACAAGTTTCCGGATACTAGTTCAAGCATATTATACAAATTTCTTTTAGTATGTTTACAAAAACACAAAGTAAGATAAATATAACTGTAGGGAATATATGTCACATTAAAAATAAAATTATACTTGTCATTGTTGGAAAAAAAAATAATTATCTCATGAATGCATTAGTATAAGAATCATATTATAATAACTTTTTTTGTCTACAATCATTGTCTCTTTATTTTCATGCATAACTTTTCTTTTCTTTTCTTGCAATAATTATCTCATGAATGCACTAGTAAGATATATTTTCATGCATCTTTTCTTTTCTTGTGATTATAGCAGGAAAGTGATTGGAGAAATTGAGAATTGGATTCGGGTACCACTTCCAAGGCAAGGTCTATCAGATTGGAGAGCTCAAGGGACTGGGACGAAGCTTAATCAAAGGATTGTGAATGCGATTCTCAATGCGACTATATACGACATTGGAGACAACGAAATCTGAGTAAGTTTGAGCTCAAACTGAATCGCCCAGAGAAAGTAGCCCAGAATATCAAAACTGAGATGAGAGCAAGGATCTCGGGTATGATAAAGGGAGTGATTGATGGTTGTGATCGGGGCTGGTTGAGGCAGATGCAAATTCAGAACTAGGTATTGAGAGAAGGAAGATGAAGATGGAATGAGGGGTGGTTGTCTGTTATAGCGTCGATTTGATTTGTTGCCCCAAATTTTATATCTTGTTTTGTTGTCTAAAAATTGAGATAGGTTTTGATGTTGGGCCTTTTGATAAAAGGCTAACTTGGTGGTGGGCTGTTATGTCACCGAAATTGTAAAGTTTTATTCTTTACTATATTTTACTTACATTTTACCGAAAAATATTTTCATGCATAACTTTAAAGCCGTTGGATAACACCAGAATACGACGTGGACCTTTGATAGGTAATGGGCCGTCCATTTTCTTTTTGGGAAGTAGAGAGTATCTTGGCTCATTATATGTAGGAAATATGGGTTAAATGATTACAATCTCCCAAAAGACTTCATTCTACGGTGTCGCGAGACTAGTTCAATGCACCTGGCTTCGCCACTACTCCCTTCGTTCCAATCATTTATTTACCTTTTATTAAGATACCCCTCACAATTAATAAAAAAGATAAACAATGAGTAGGACCATTTAATTCATGTTAGTTTAATGGGACTTAAGAATATCGTCGATGTTTTATAACGAATCGTCGACTTTTTTGGACATTTGACCAAATTGCCCTTGTTATATTTGTAGTCCCACTTTATCTCTTCTATCTCCACTCTCAAAATCTTCCAAAACAAACTTAAACCAAAAAATTTAAAAAGAAAAAAATACAACTTTTTCAAGATCAAAATTAATGTCGGACGATATTAATTTCGATCTTAAAAAAGGTCCTTGGTGTCATTTTGGCTTCCTTGATTTATCATATTTGGATTTGCAGGAACAAAAGTCGTGTTGATCAGATTGTGCTAAGGCCTGAAGTTCTATTAGTACAGGTTCAGCGAGATGTAAAACTCAGATTGCAATATTGCAATTTTAAGAGTAAGAATGTGAGATTTCGAAATTGGGTGAAGGATATATGTTGTAACTAAATAAGTTAGTCATCACTATGCCTTAATATTGTAATGTTTGGACTTTACTAATAAGCTTACATTTTTCCCAAAAAAAAAAAAACAAATTAATGTCGGACGCCTAATCGTCGGAAAATTAACTAGGTAACACCTTATTACATTCAATCGTTTTTTATATGTTAGAAGTCATATTACATTGTTTAAACATGTTTTTACGTTCGAATTTACATGAAATCGCCTAAATCTAATTATTTGACGTTTCACATATATAAAATCTAAAATGATCATGGAAATTCATGACAAATACATCGACTTTGAAATTAAACATCCAATATCAACGTCCAACCATGGAGTTGACAATGAGTTTCAACGTCCAGCAATGGCTAGAACATTGAGACAAATGATCACGGTGAAGAAAATTTTGAAAACAGACCATGGATGTAATACTACGGTTTTCTGGTCTCAGCTTACTCGGTCGAGTAGGCAATAATCAGTCGAGTAAATTATCGAGTGTTTGGAAACAGGCTACTGTTTTGGATGCACTCCGCCGAGTATTGAGGAACTCGGTCGTACTCGGTCGATTACTTCAGGTACTCAACCGAGTACCCGGTTTGACGGGTTAGTTTTCCGCGGTTATGATTAAAATAATCGGATAAGTATATAAGGGCGTGTTAACAGTTTCTATGATTTCTTAATCACGTTTATCTAACATAAACTATGTACAATGCCTCTCTAATCATTCTAATCATCTCCAAGGCGAAGGTTGTTAGAGCGTGAGTTTTAGCATCTTATTCCGTGCCAATCGCAGTAGTAAGTATCGTGAATAGGGTATCATTTAGAAAAGCCATGAAAAGGCTATCGAATTAACCGAACAAGCGGAGACAAAAGGAATTCAAATACAAATAGAAGGCCGGATCGATGGAAAAGAAATTGCACGTATTGAATGGATAAGAGAAGGAAGAGTTCCACTACAAACCATTCGCGCGAAAATTGATTATTGTCCCTATACCGTTCGAACTATTTATGGGGTATTAGGTATCAAAATTTGAATATTTATAGACGCAAAATAATAATGGGACTTTACTTGTCTTTCTTTTTCGGTTTAAGATTTAAGAATGGAACACAAAATAACAACTTTTTCCCTTTTTTACATCAAACTAGTTCTAATTTAAAATTTCACAAGGTTAAATAAAAATTTAATTCATCTTTTTTTGATAAAATTCCTATGCTTAGTGTGTTACTCGTTGGTTTTTACTATAATTAAGCCTAAATAAGCTAAGAACCCGTAATATGAAGTATGAACTAATAATGAATACTGAATTAACTATAAAAACTAATAACCAACTCATCGCATCAAATTATCTGGATCCAAAGAAACGGTCAAGATATGCTTTTTTAATCCTATCGTTGCAGCAACTAAATTTTTTTAGCATAAAAAAATATGATGAATTTTAAGAAAAAAAAAAAGATACGGATAAATGGAAAGGTGAGAGAAAGAAAAAAAGGAATATAAAAGATATATAATTCCGATATAATATGTTATGTAAGGTCTTTGAAACATCTCATAAACGACAATAATGTAATAAAGCATTAATAAAGATTTTTGAATAATTCTATGAGATGAATCTTTTCATAGAAAAATAAAAATAAAAATCATATGAGCTTCAAGCCAAAAAAGACTAAGAGGGTTGGCTTAAGAACTACTTTCAGTAAGAGCTCCATTGTCGAATTCAGTCCTAATCATTAATCAAGAAGCGGTGGGAACAACGGAACCCATGAATACCTAAGATTAAATTGAAAATGAATTCTGATTATTCAGTGGGAAGGATGGCGGAACGAACCATAAATCAATTCATATTTTCTGAAAAATTATAAACTAACTCTACAATTGAAAAAGAGACTGAAAGAGTAAATATTCGCCCGCGAAAATATATTTTAGATCATATATATATAAAATATTTACTAAAATTAATCCCTAAGAATCGCTTGATTCAGTGGATTATTCCGTGTATATCTTAATTTTATCTCTTCTTAATTTAAAATTTTACATACGCGAGGAGCCGGATGAGAAGAAAATCTCATGTCCAGTTCTGTAGTAGAGATGGAATTACTAAAATAACCATCAACTATAACCCAAAAAGAACCAGATTTCGCAAAAAAACATCGAGGAAGACTGAAGGGGGATATCTTATCGCGGAGATAATTTTTTTTTTTGGAAGATATGCTCTTCACACACTCGAACCTTCTTGGATCACATCTAGAAAAATAGAAGCGGGGAGGCGAGCAATGACACAAAATGTGGCCGTGGGAAAAATATGGGTACGTATTTTTCCAGATAAACCGGTTACACTAAGGCCTACGTAAACCCTTATGGGTTCGGGGAAAGGATCCCCCGAATATTGGGTAGCTGTTGTCAAACCAGGTCGAATACTTTATGAAATAAGCGGGGTAGCAGAAAATATAGCCGAAGGACTATCTCAATAGCGGCATCTAAAATGCCTATACGAACTCAATTTATTATTTCAGGATAGGAATGAAGAACCAAAGGAAAATCGATCTTATTTTTGACAAACAATATTTCTTTTTAGTCCTTTGTAGTTATTTTTGCATTGAAAGAACAGATAAAAAAATATGATTCAACCTCAGACCTATTTGACTGTAGCAGACAACAGTGGAGCTAAAAAATTTATGTGTATTCGAATCATAGGAGCTAGCAATCGTCGATATGCTCGTATTGGTGATGTTATTGTTGCTGTGATCAAAGAAACAATACCCAATTCACCCTTAGAAAGATCAGAAGTAATAAGAGCTATAATTGTACGTACCTGTAAAGAACTCAAACGAGACAACGGTATAATAAGATGTGATGACAACGCTGCAGTTATCCTTGATCAAGAAGGAAATCCAAAAGAGTTTTTGGCGCAATTGCCCGCGAATTAAGACAAAACTTTACTAAAATAGTTTCATTAGCTCCTGAGGTATTATAAGAACAAGAAAAAGAATATTTGAATGAGATAGTAGACTATCTATCACGTATATATCTTTCGTTTAAAAATTTTGTATTTTGTAATTCATAACAGAAAAAAAAAGAAAAAGTAATAAAAAACATGTTGATTATATAGAAATTTGGAGACACCGCGGATTTTAGTTCATTATGGGTAGGGACACTATTGCTAATATAATAACCTCGATACGAAATGCTGACATGAATAGAAAAGGAATGGTTCGAATAACATCGACTAACATCACCGAAAACATTGTTAAAATACTTTTACGAGAAGGCTTTATTAAAAACGTGAGAAAACATCAAGAAGGAAAAAAAATACTTTTTGGTTTTAACTCTGCAACATAGAAGAAATAGGAAAGGCCCATAGCGAAATACTTTATATTTAAAAAGCGTCAGTCGACCTGGTCTACGAATCTATTCTAACTCTCAAGTAATTCCTAGAATTTTAGGCGGAATAGGAATTGTAATACCGTATCCTTGTTTATTTATTACTATTCTTATAGTTAAGTAAACCCTAATTTGGGAAAATTGGGGGAATTCGTAATTGGGCATACTATATCGGTTAATTGAGGGGTAATTAATAATCGTACGTGATTATTACTTGTAGGTGACAGTTTCATGGATGATTGCTATTGCGGTTACTTGTGTGTGCGCGCTTATATTGCGAAAAGGTAGGGTTTACCTACTTAGTTGATTGCATAATTGGTTATAAGACTGCATTTATATTGATTGATTGGTATTATTATTGTGCTTGTGGTTGATTGTGATATCTTTGATTATTGGTTACTGTTGGTGAAGCCATTTTCGGGAGATGATCTTCACACCCAATTTCGCCCCTTGTGGCTCCCGTCACAAGGGGGGTGTGCACATTAATGATCTGGGTTCGCTCGTTGCGATGAGCGGGGATTAGGTGGTACGGCTGCGGTCCCTACTGGCGGCGAGCGTTACCTGTTATGAAGGATAACCTAGCAGGCTACACACTTCGGTGTGTAGTCGGTTACTTGTTACTAATGGAGTTTGGAGAATGGTTACTACAACTTAGATTTGATTGTGTATTGGACTCTCAGTGATTTTCTATTTTGGTTATGCAGTTGACTGACCCCATTTATTGATTTGAAAACTGTGGTAATCCATTCAGAGATGGTGATAAGTTGGTTTAGTGGGTATTAGATGTGGATGTAGCTCGCGGGATATCGACGGGGCAGAGTCATCACATGTTTTCTAGCTAGCTTCGGCTGTTGTCTTAAACTTTAGCTTTTACTATGGTTTCTTTTCGGAATTGTAAACAATTTTGGTTTGGTTTTCAGTTTGAGTTTGGTTAAACAGTTTGTACTTTTACTAAATATTCTTTGATAGTCCATTTGATATACTTTACCTCGGGCAACCGAGATGGTAAAACTTCTATTTACTAAGGTAGGCCTTGGTTAGGCACTTTGGTGGATGAGAGTGTTACAATGGAGTCACTGAGTCGGAGACATTTGATCTATTTGATGAAGCAGATAACCACAAGATTGTAATAAACAAATGAAAATTACAATCACGAGGGTAACAAAGGATATTCTAATTGCCCAACAATTAATTAGGTGGAAAATGCAATCCTCAACATCATATTAACATACTTAATTCGTAGTTAATTACATTAATGATTTACCTATGATGAACAAAAAGCCAATGGTTTTCGGATGGCCGATTTCAAAAGTGTCTGATTAAAGGACTTCCTAATACGTACCTTCACCCCGACCTCAAAGTTAATGGTTCTTGAATGCCGATTTCATAGGTTGCGAGAGTCATTAAACGAGTGATAATATAAGGGACGAGTTTGTTAAGCTTTAATAATCACATGACATGAATTTTGCTTTGTGCTCTTTTGACCGAGTGTGTGAAGTGAACTCGAATGGTTCAGAATTTCCATAATATCCGGTGGCAACTCCTATCAAGTTTTTATTCGATTCGTTTTGAACCTTGAGT
Organism: Silene latifolia; assembly: GCF_048544455.1. Classification (NCBI taxonomy): domain Eukaryota; kingdom Viridiplantae; phylum Streptophyta; class Magnoliopsida; order Caryophyllales; family Caryophyllaceae; genus Silene; species Silene latifolia. The sequence goes on along the minus strand of NC_133533.1, from coordinate 45,290,962 downwards.
CGAAAATTAGCACTTAAAGTCGTGAAAAGCAAAAATGACGTAGCTTGTAACACCTCGGCCCAACCCCAGGGTCGGAAGCGGTCATTTACGATAGCTCGCCAGACTGTGTACACGGCTCATAGATCAAGACGGGTCCTTTCCAGCGCATTTTGTCCTCAGTCATGCGCATGCCGGGAACCTTCCTAGGAGGTCACCCATCCTAAGACTACTCAGCCAAGCACGCTTAATTATGGAGTTATTTTGCATGTATAACCATAAAATAAAGTGCACTTGGTTGATATGAGTAGTACTTTCAATCTCTTTAAACACTATTCAGATTTTAAGCCTATCAATGGACCTCTTCAAATAGTAATCAAATTTTAAGCCTATTATTGGACATCTTCAAAGGGGTACCCCACCCGAATAATATTTTTGGTTCAGTGGAGTATTACATAGCTGGGTCTACAATGAAAAATGCCATAATGCCTAGAACTGGCATGTCTTAACCGACCCGAGTGACCCGATCTGAACCCAAGCAAACCTAACCCATTAGAACACAGAAATTTTACAACCCGAAACCAACCCGATCAGAACCGTAACTTGACATAACCAGATGATTAGTGACCCGTAACTTGTATGCCGACATGACTCGATGATTAGTGACCTAAAATTGACCCTAGCCCGACCCGATATTGACATGGCCCGATACTGAACAAATTAAATTGATGACCTGACAATTATTAAGCTTAATATTGATCAAAATTAAAGTAATTGTATATTTAGATTAATGCAACCCGACTTGACCCGTCCTAAACCCTACCCGACTAACCAGATTGCCACCTTTATTTAATGCCAGGGGTAGGAACAAATCCACGGATTCGTTCCTATTCAAGGATGACATAATGCGTTCAATTGATTAAGCGGCGGTTGAGGGACAAGCTGAAACTATTGAGAACGGAGGACCCCATATAACGAAATATTTAGCCCCATAAAAAGTATTGGTGCAATCATTTAGAGTCTTGACGTTTAATCGCGTCCTGGGAAATCTCACAAGTGCATTTGCCGCATTTACAGGCAAACAACGGTTCATGTACGACCAAGGCATCTGATAGGGCTAGTCATATATCCAAATCAAAGATATACCCCAACATGTGGCTAGCCTAAGCTAGTGTAGTCGGGGTCGAACACAAGGAGACGAGAGTTGCTATTATGGTTGTCATAGAGTGAATTCTATCAAGGTCGATAACAATTTTGGTTGGATTTTGGTTTGTAATTTAAAAGCAATTAACAAGATAAAACATAACAATATAAGGGGGTACGGGTTTTACATGTAAACTAGCATAATCATATTGTTAAATACGGGTATTGTAGAGTCGGTAATTGTCTTAGTCAATAAAGGCACATCCCTTTCGGTTTATTGCCAACTATAAATCGGGTCCTAGAGGCTTTTGTTCTACTAGGTCGCTTTACTACTCTTGCTTAGTCTTATTCCCTTCCCGGCTTTCGGTCTTAGGTCGGAAAGTAACAAGTATTAACAAATGATTATGGCCATTCAATCAAAGTTCTTCAAATACATTATGCAAAGAATAGAGACAAATACGATGATGAAACAAACTTAATTCAAACAATACAATTTACTAATTATACATGCTACATCCCTTCACCCTAGGGGTGTGTTTGGATAGCAAAAGTGGAGGGAAAGGGACGGGAGGAGGAAGGAGGGAATGAGGGAACATAGAGAAGGGAAATGGAGGGGGAATGAAGTATAGGTGTTTGGATACAATTTCTGTAATACCCCGTGTTTCTTGTCAGCCTAGTACAGCTGATTACTCGACCGAGTGGATCCTTACTCGACCGAGTGAGGACTGACTCGACCAAGTATATCAAATGGAACTTGTACCAACTGCTGGAGTGCATCACTTGACCGAGTGGTTGGTTCACTCGACCGAGTGGACCCACAGTCGATCAACTGACTCGAGCACTCGTTCTAGCGTCTTGTCTCAGACCTAATTTTATGCGTGTGGGCTTCGTGATGATGGGCCTTGGTATATAGACCCTTTTTTAGATTTTCTCTTTCATTTCTCAATCCTAAACATCTCCAAACTCCCTCTCTACCTTCAAATCCTCTCAAATCACTCCATCAACCTTATCCTTTGGAAATTTTACCTTAGCTTCAAAATTTGGTATTAAAGCTTCACCTTTTCTCATTTCTTTACACTTGTATGTGTTCGTTTACTCTTTTAACTTGTTTTTTATTAATAGTAACCCTAGATATGAGAGTTTTCATGGGTAGAGTTAATTAGTAATTATTCTTAGTATTGTGAGTAATTAAGGGGTAATAATAAGGGGATTTGTGTTGTATAATAGTATATTATGTATTGTGATAGTTATTATGTGGTATTGTAGGATGAGACGGGTTTATGAGACGGTCTTATGAGACGGATCTTGCTTGTATTGGATTGGTTATGGAGTATGCTAAAAGGTAGGTTTATCCTACTCGGTTTCAATAATGTGTATACATGTTTGTGTGTCTTTTACATCATTTGCATATTATGAGTTGTATTACTTCACATGATAGTATTGAGGATCTTGGTCAGTTTTTTATGTTGTTGGAATGCATTATTAACATGATATTGGTTTATGATGACTCAAGGAGTCGGGTTAATTGAGTAATAGATGTCCATGGCATGTTTGGAAAGTATATTTCATAATTAGTCTTATTGGATATGTGGTGTTGCATATTATGTATTGGTTATTGTCATACATGTTGAGGATGTGGTTGTTCTTTCGGACACGAAAGATTCTTGGGAGACCATCTTACACTCGGGTCGCCTCTTCGAGTTTTCCATTTCAAGAGGGATGTGCACATTAATGACTTGAGTTACGGAGGGACTCGTGTGGTTAAGGCACGACGTCTGATGGGGGATCCGAGTCGCTCTCTGGTCCGGTACCACGAACATGTTCCAAGAACCTATACGTGTGGTGTGATGTCATGGGCTTATCCATGACACCGTTATGGTTGTGGGTACGACTGGGCTTGTCCCAGTACCCGTGTGGTGATGTATAATTATGGGTTATGCCTTTCATTAGCATACTGCATACTTACATATTGCATCGTGTTATACATTTCATTATTGAAACTGACGAGTGTATGTGTGTCTGTGTAACTTCTCACCTATTTATGGGGTGGTCTGTGTCGATCCATATGATATTTCTGATCATATAGGAAGCAGGTTGAGAACAGGTTAAGTTGGTGTCACGCGGGTAATGATGCAAAAGTAACCACTTCCTATCCTGCCCCTGCACTTGCTTTCCATATCCTCGTGCACCAGTGTACTCAAGAAATTTCGCCGATATGACCACTTATCAAGCCTTTGGTCCACGCGCCCATTTATGAAGCCTGTACGCCGTGCATCCTTTCATTGACGGAAGGGGGCATGAGACGGGACGAGCTTTGCACTTGAAGTCGAATGTCACTTCGTTAGAAGAGTACAATAGTCATGAATTGTATCATTTATTTTATTTATTCATTAATGGTTATGTAATGCATTAAAAACTTTATTTATATTAATTATTTCTTAATTGTGACTCTGATTCACTGCCTCGGGAAACCGAGATGGTAACATCCTCCCATTGCCTTGGCCGGGCAAGAAGAGGGTGTTACAAAGTGGTATCAGAGTGACTATTTGGAACCTAAACCAATTAACCAAAGTGAACCTAGGTGTATCTATTAAAACGAACCTGACATGAGTATAATAGGATATCGGTTTTGGATGAGTAGGCGCCCTCATATCAAAACTAGTGCCTATTGTCTCGGTTGGTCCCTACGTGGGTGATTATATGTATGGGAGAATGCTATCTGAAATGTTGTTTGATTACATGTGGGTTGTGATTGTTGTTATGTTTTTTGCATGATATCCTTGTTCGTTTGGTGCATGATAATATATGGAATTTGGATGAAATAATTGATGAGTATAACATGTTTTGGGAGTGGTTGCTATGTGTCGGCGTGTGAAGACTATGTGAAATGTGGTGTGATTACATGTATGTTGTGACAAGTGATGCATTCTTGCAATGTGTGGTCATTTATAGCATGAGATATGGCCACATGTGGAAGTTGGATAAAAGAGTCGTGTGTATAACATGCTTCGAAAAGGATTGTTATGTGTGAGTGTACATGCATGGGGGAAATTATTCCCGTTTCTTGGCATGCAGATATTGTGTGCATGTTTGAACTTGTTAGTCCTATCCTTAGAGTATGAATATTGATGATTGCTAGTAGAGTAATTACGAGTATGAAGGTAATGTACCTAGGATGACAAGTATGATGTCGTATGAGCTAACTTGGGGCGAGTCACTGATAGATGGTGGACTCTTGAAGCTTTCTTTGTGTTGTAAGGATACTGTCATTCGAATTTAATCGAGAATTGGAAGCCGTAGAGGGTCACTCGAGTAAGTACGAGTCCAAACTCGACCGAGTAGAGGTCACTCGACCGAGTGGATCCTGTCACACGACCGAGTGGACGAACCCAGAAACTGGCAAACTTTTGGAGATGGTCACTTGATCGAGTAACCGAGTCCCTCATTCGAGTGGAGCTTATGGGCTGCTAACTCGTGTAAAAACGGCTTATTCCTCTATCTTATCTTCAGCATATCTTCATTTTTCTTCCCATCTTCAACACTAAAATTTCTCTAAAAATACTTCTAAAACTCCATTGTAGTTTATTGTTACTTGGATTCAAGTTTTCTATTCCATTTTACTCCCTTACTTTCCGATAATTTAACAATCTAAGTGTGTTCATCCTTCTCCATTTTTTTCTCCAAATTGATTTTCTTTAAATTTACATTAAATGCTTCACGTTTTCTTGATTATTTACATATTTTTGTTTAATTCATGATAGTTATGAACCTATTATTGTCGTAAAAATCCCATTTTTATGTTTGAATTTTTTCCCACCATTGATGAACTCGGAAATTTGTGTTCTCGAGTCATTTATTGGATTTTGTACTTGTTGTTGGGTTTAATTGATCAACAAAGGCCTATTTTTTGTTGTTAGTGGTAGATCTTGTCTTGTATGTGAAAATTTCGTCTTAAAAAAATCCCGCCTTAATTTTCAAATTTTGAGAAACCATGTCCAAATTTTGAGTTTTCATGTTTAAAACTTGGTTTAACTATGTTATAATACCATTTTCCTTGTTAGTGAAGCTATACATTGTCTTAAAACGAAAATTTCGTCTTAAAATTTCGACTAAGGTCCTCGAAATCCCAATGAGTCATGGCAAAATTTTAATTTTTGCATCTTAAACATGGTTTAATGAAATTGTTAAGCAATGATCTTAATGGGTATCGTCAAAATATGGTTTAAGGTGAAAATTCCGTTTTCAAATGGATTAATATTTTCGAAACATAGTGAAACAAATGCTAAAATTTTTATTCTTATGCTCTCCACATGGTTTAATTGTCTCATGTACTGTTAATTCCTCATTATGAAGCCTTTTGAAGCCTTACATTGAGAAAATTTCCATCTTAAAGACACAAAAGTTTTGAAAATGGGTACTAAGTGTACTCGGATTTTTATTTTTATGTTTGATTCATACTTGAATTGTCTCTTGGTTTCTTCAACCTTGTTAATAATGTGTCAACCTTATTTGAACTAAATAGTTGTCTTGAACTTTCCAATTTCTCAAATATGTAAAAGTATACCGAAAAAATTTAATTGTGAATTCTCTCTTGAATATGGTGTTAAGGTTGATAAATGTTCTTACCATTTTATTTGGGATTAGGTTGTGACATACTTCCACCAAAGCTTCCTTTCCCGGAAAAAAAAAAATTTTGTTTAAGTGAACTTGTTTGGATGAAGCTTTAAAAAAATGGTGTCAAAATTTATTTTCAAGGTGTTGGTTATCTTAATGCATCTCCAAGTTATCTTAATTCTCATCACTCCCACCTAAAATTTGACATGTGAAATGGGTTTCGTGACATGTCGTGGCCAACAAGGAACGCGAGGAGCAACCAAGCAAGAGATGCTCAGAAAGAGCCGACAGTACCTCCGGTGGTTGAACCCCTGGACTTCCGGGGATAGAGTCTGAGTGAGAGCCAAAAGAGTGATTTTCTTGTCCTAGCCCTTCGACATATGGGTCCGACAAGGTGTATGAAATTGGATAGAGTCATCAAGTTGGAGAATTTGGGAACACTAGGAAGATATGTTAGCCTATACAAAGTTTTGATTTGAGTGAGTTGATCATCGGAGACAACTTATAGATGATGGGTGGAGTTCGATCCAGGTTGGATACTTAGCGGTTTTTCGGACTCATAATTAGTGTACGGAGTTTGAAGGATATGCGAGAGTGGTCCTTATCGAGTACGGTTCGTGGATGTTGGTTAGCATATAGTCGAGATTTGGATTGTGGAATGAAATATAAGGAGATAGTTGCGATGTTAAAGAGTTGAGTGTGAGTGACAACAAGAGAGTTTGCGGTGAACGGAGGATATGAGAGTACCAGAACACGATGTGTGTTGTAGACTATTCAAATGGAGGTACGACATCTAACGAGAGTGAATAAGCGGTGGGAAGCACCTAGAAAAGTCCAAGTAACATCTAGTGGGGGAATTACTTAAGGGTGAATGTATACGTATAACATAGTAAGCAGCGGTTGTATCATTGTACCGATGTCGGATTTTCGGGGAGTGTTATTTTGTCAGATAGAGAGAGACAAGGTCATCCATTGGAAGTTGGTTGCAATAATTAAAATATATAATGGTGGATTTGGTACTACCAAGCTTGGTTTTCGCGGTTATGAGATTAGGACCATGATATATAATGCGTATGGATTCATCATGTTGTTAAGATTTTTTGATCACTTGTGTTATATAGTATGACCATTAATTTAAGTTTGTATGCATAAAGTGTGAAAGTGGTTATGTGAGACTCTGACTCTATGAATGATAGCATAGATGTTGTTTGCGACGTTGTCTTCTAATTATTCTGTGAAACACCCATATTATGCATGGTGATCTTGTTGTAGTGTTTATTTGAATTGTGATGTTATGAAGCGAGTTTTAAAATATCATGTTATGTCGGTAGTGTAACTCGGATAATTTATCTTATGATGTCATAATCATGGCCATATGGCCAAGACTAGTTTACATTTGGTTGTTGGGTAGTGTGTTAGTCATCGTTTGACACTTGCTTGCATTTATTTAGTAGAAATAGACCGTGTTTGAAGCAATTACAAGTGAGACACAAACCTGTCCAGGTGAGACTCGGCCAGTGTGCCATGTACTCGGCCGAGTGTCTTCTGCTCGACCTAGTGGCCATTTGACTCGATCGAGTAGTATGCTTTGACCCTTGTTTTGTCAATATTCGACACAATATTAGTCGTATACCCTTGCCTTATGACTTATAATAGTAGACTTATGTTTGGATGATCGAGCATGAAGACCCTATATGGGTGTTATTTTTTGTATTGTGTACGTTTGGACATACTACGTGGCATTTTGCTGTTTAAAAGTAAGGTTAAATGAAAATGGTTATGTGACACGAGTAATTTGATGACAAAAGGATGTGATAAGATTGCATGATGCATGTTACTTGCCGCGATTTTATTTTATGATAACGATGTCCATATCATTTGACGAGTCCATATTGTGTATTGCATAATGGTTGTTTGCATGATTGAGTGATTGTAATTCTCCTTAGAAACGGGAGGGTCGATGATGGATGGAAACGGATGTGAAAACATATGTGTGGTGATGTGGTGGATATGGCGCGAGATATGCATGATATGGCGTATGCGGAAGGTGCGAGTATTGAATATGACGAGTCACATCACGAGTAGCTTTGGCATATCTTAATTGTTTCATGATGTCCGCCTGATAGATATATCTGTAATTTGATGCATACATGTGAGTGTACGAGATGTGACCTAATAAATACGTAATAGTAATCGAGTCATATCACGTGATAGACATATATGCATATATATGTGTGACAAACGTTGGTTGGGAGTCGTTCATGAGATTATAAAGATGAACTTTGGACTCGACCTTATGTTTTGACCTTCTAGAAAACCCTTAGAGCGGGAGCCACATCGATAGTATCATGTACAAAAGGTGGGTGATGAACCCGGAACCTAGTTATTTGGGATTTGGATAATGAGCGCAATGAGATCATATTATGATATTTGACCGTTAAACTTTGGGACAAAGTTCTCTTTTAGGGGAGTGAATGTAATAATTCGGAAATTAAGGAAATAGAATGTACGATGCGTGAGAAAGTAATGAGAGTTGAGCAAAGAACCTTGTGATGAGCATGAGAATTATTAGAGAATGGATAAGGTAGATAAACCTGTGTGGTCTAATAAGAGAGTGATGATGACGGTAAGTATATTGATGGACCTCATGATAAGGTAAAGGACAATGGTAGGAACCTCCAGAGAGTACTTGAGAATCGGTGGTGAGACTTCAGGGAGTAATTCGAAAGGAGAGAGAGGGAGGTGAACTTCAGGGACGAAGTTTGTTTTAAGGGGAGAAGACTGTAATACCTCGTGTTTCTTGTCGGCCGATTACTCGACCGAGTATACCAATACTCGACCGAGTGAGGACTGACTCGACCGAGTATATCAAATGGACTTTGTACCAACTCCTGGAGTGCGTCACTCGACCGAGTGGACCCACACTCGTTTGAGTGAACCGAGCACTCGATCGAGTGTCTTGTCTCAGACCTAGTTTTACGCGTGTGGGCTTGTGATAATGGGCCTTGGTATATAATCCCTTTTTTCAGATTTTCCTTTTTATTTCTCAATCTTAAACATCTCGAAACTTCATCTCTACCTTTAAATCCTCTCAAATCACCCCACCAACCTTATCCTTTGGAAATCTTACCTTAGCTTGAATATTGGGTGTCAAAGCTTCACCTTTTTTCATTTCTTTACACTTGTAAGTGTTTTTTTTACTCTTTTACCTACTTTTTTTTATTATTGGTAGTAACCCTATTTTTGGTGGTTTTCATGGGTATTTTTAATTAGTTGTTATTGTTAGTATTGTGAGTAATTAACGGTTAATAATTAGAGGATTTGTGTTTTGTAATAGTATAGGATGTATTGTGATAGTATTATGTGGTATTGTAGGATAAGACGATTTTATGAGACAGTTTTATGAGACGGATCTTGCTTGGATTGGATTGTTTATGGAGTATGCTAAAAGGTAGGTTTATCTTACCCGGTGTGAATAATGTGTATACATGTTTGTGTTTCTTTTACATCATTTGCATATTATGAGTTTTATTACATCACATGGTAGTATTGAGGATCTTGATGAGTCTCTTATATTGTTGGAATGCATTATAACATGATATTGGTTTATTATGACTCAAGGAGTCGGGTTAATTGAGTAGTAGACGTCCATGGCATGTTTGGAAAGAATATTTCATAATTAGTCTTATTGTATTTGTGGTGTTGCATATTATGTCTAGGTTATTATCGTACATGTTGACGATGCGGTTGTTGTTGAGGAGACGTAAGACGGTTGGGAGACCGTCTTACGCTCGGATAGCCTCTTGGAGCTTCCCACTCCAAGAGGGATGTGAACATTAATGACTTGAGTAATGGAGGGACTCGTGTGGTTGAGGCATGAAGTCTGGTAGGGGATCCGAGTCGTCCTCGGTCCCGGTACCACAGACGAGTTCCGAGTATCTATTTGTGTGTTGTCGTGGGCGTGTCCCTGGCACCGGTGTGGTTGTGGGTACGGCTGGGCGTGTCCCGGTACACGTGTGGTCATGTATAATCATGGGTTATGCCTTTAATTAGCATATTGCATACTTACATATTGCATCATGTTTTATGTTTAATTATGTAAACTAACGTGTGTGTGTGTGTATCTGTCTAAATTGTCACATATTTTCTGGGTGGCCTTTGTCGATCCATATGATATTTACGATCATATGGGGAGCAGGTTGAGTACAGGTTAATTTGGTGTCATGTGGGAGACGGAACGAGCTTTGGACTTGGAGCCGAGTGTCCCTTTATTAGAAGAGTATAGTAGTCATGAATTCTATCATTTCTTTTATTTATTCATTCATGGTTATGTAATCCATTAAACACTTTATTTATATTAATTGTTTCTTAATTGCAACTCCGATTCACCGCCTCGGGAAACCTAGATGGTAACATGCTCCAATTGCCTTGGCCTGGCAAGAAGGGGGTGTTACATTTTCCCTCCAAATATTGCCTATTGTGGAGAGATTTTGATTAGGCTTGGAGGAGGGAAAATGGATCCTTCAAATTCCCCCCCCCCCCCTTCATTTCCCTCCACGCCCATTTTTTAACCACTCTCCCTTCATTTCTTTCCCCTTTAAATCCCTCAATTCAAACATACCCTAGATAAATTAATTACTCACACATAATGAAACAATGTAAACAAATGACAAATAGAAATGTAAACAATTGCATAAATATAAATTAGAAAATGAGTGGGGGTCCAAGTAATGGTGTTTATGGCGGTTATTTACCAAATATGCTACCAGAAGAATAGAGCCCGCATTGAAGGATTGGTAAAGAAGCCTCATTTCGTAGTGAAGAGGATCTTGAATGATGCAAAATTTCGAATTAAGGATCTGTTTGGATAGAAAAAGTGGATGGAAAAGGAGGGGAGAGGAAGGAGGGAAGAGAAATAGAGAGAAGCGAAAGAGAGAGGAAATGTGATGTGGGTGTTTGGATACAATTTTCGTCCAAATCTTGCCTACTGTGGAGAGATTTTGATTTGCCTTGGAGGAGGTAAAATGGATCCCTCCAAATCTCTCCCATCCACTTCCCTGCACCCTTATTTGCTATCCAAACAAAGGATAATTTTAAATCCTCTACTCTCCCTCCCTTTCCTTTCTCTCCAAATTCCTCAATCCAAACACGCCCCAAAGAGCGAATAAAGCTCCCTTTTGCAACAAAGGATCAATAATGGCTTGACAATAGATTCGTTGGGTAGTAGGGCTCATCTGGGAGAACTGTAGGTAATATGTACTTGTATCGATGAAGGTCATGCATAGAATATGAAGAAGAGAGTAGAAGATTGAAGAAAGGATTAGAAGGTTTTGGAGTTGTTTTGTTTTATTCCAGATAGAGATATCTGGTTCTGATTAGCTGATGTCAGTGTTTAGGTCATATAAGTTTTTAGGTTCTGAACATCTCCTATTTCGGAAAGCCCAACCCGTCTTTACATTTTTTATTTTATTTTAATACTATACTTACATTTGACCAAAAAAAAATGAGAAAATGAGAAAATTGCAATAACAAATATAAATAGAGAAGAAGAAATTACCAAAGGGAAATTTGATCTAAGACGGAAACGGATGAACAAAAGCTCGAACTACAACCCAAATCAAAATGTAAAAATTGACATTAAAGTCCGTATGTGATAACTGGAATTAATTCCTCCATTCCGCAAAAAAAGTTAATCCAACTATAGTAGTATAATCGGGGTCGAACCACAAGGATGGGGTGGATTTGCACCTAAATTGTCTAAGTCTAAGTCTAGTCGAAAAAACAAGGAGGTTGGTGTAATCAACTAAGCTAAAACTAAAGCAATTAAAAGCAAGTAAACTAGGGTAGTAAGATGTAAACTATCGTTAAAGACTACCGTTGTCGGGTTCTCCTAAGTAGGCTAAGGTAAGCATGGGTACTAAGGAGTAGTGGGTAATTGTTGGCCAAGGGAGCTAATCTCTTAGATTCTCCTAAAGACGGATTCAAAGTTCTCATAAGGCATCCGAACTCAATGTAAACATGCTATCAAGCATTCATATAAACTTTCATTCAACAAGACACTAAGGATACGTTGTGGAAAGACATAAACTCTCATTCATACATTTCTACAAACACCTTCTATGCATGTTAACAAAAGCCGAACAATTTACCCATTACCAACATTAACAAGCCATTCTTAACCCTTGAGCCTTACTTAGGTTCCCCCTAAACCCTGGGGGATCACTACTCACACATACTTAGAAGACAAATGTAAAGAATTGGAGAAAAACAAGCAAACATAGTGATAAACATGATATAAAATGAAATAACAACTAATTAGAAGATGGAATTGTAAAGAAATAAAAATTCAAACTAAAAAAGAAAGAACTTGTACCAACAAAAGGAAAGATTGAATCTTTCATTGATAAATGGAAGATGTTCTTCAACAAACTTCAATTACAAACCAAGTACCCAAATGCAAACTATTGAAACTAAGTAGATTTATGTTAATTAAGTAAGTAACTAAGGCTTAATTATGGAAAGATTAAAACTTTGTTAAAAGAATGTTGCATAAATTTAGGGAGTATTTTCAGATATAAGGTTGTGTGTCGAAATGAGAATGAGAGGGAGTATTTATAGTTTACAAGGAAAGTAGGTCAAAAATTACAAAGGAAGTTGATGCGTGTCCTAAATATGATGTTTTACACCTCATTTTACACGTATTTCAGAGCTCAATTATGTAGTTTATGCTACTATTTTCCCTATTTCCGTCTACTTTCGTGTTTTTGTGTAATATTGCAGAAATGTGAAGAATTCAGTGGAAATCGAGCCGAATCCGTCCCCGAGTGCTTGGCATAGGATTTGACCTGAAGTAGTGACTCGAGAGATGAACTTGGCGCGCGTTTCAAGGCTTAAAAGATAGCAAAAGCACGGTTGCGTACAAGTTGCAAAGCTTAAACAAGCGAAGAAGTGCTTCTCGACATTGCAGGCTGCTTAAAATGGCTATATATCGAGTTCTAGACCAGATAATCGAGTGATTCCAATTGTAGAAGAAAGCTTATCCTCTTAGCTTTCCAACGCCGCGTAGAACGCCTGATTTGACCAAGTAACGAAGAAATGGCAGCTGTTTTAAGATCGGTGCGCGCTGCAGGAATCGTCAGAATGCATACTGTACAACACCCTTGGTCGATCGACTGGTCTATGTGGTCGATCGACCACATCACGACTCTGACGAGAGATTTAAAAGAACGAGAATTAAAGGATTTTAATCTAAGCCCAATTGTAATTAGGTTTAGGAATAGGTTACGTTATTTTCCTATATAACGTAACTTTACCGGCTGCTTGACGGAGGCATCATTCATTAGTTTAGTTTAGTTTTCGTCAATAAAATTTACTTTTCGCATTAAGCTTTGGTTCTTTCCTCTTCAGTTCTTCGTACGGTATTCTTCTGTTTCTTTGTTAAATTTCATTGCTTTAATTCTTCCGTAGTTTAGAATTGCTAGATAGGATCCCAAAAGCCAATTTATCATTTCATGTTAATTATTTGTTTAGTTAATTTAATTATGAAATCATTTGCTTTGTTTATAAATTTTACTGTTATTATTGTCGCCAATATGTCTAGCTAAACACCCCTTGCTAAGATGTAGGGGATCTATGGCGTAGATGGCATTAGAATAGGTGACCCCGCATTAGGTCCTGGTCGATCGACTGGCTTAACTAGTCGGTCGACTGAGCCGGTTAGTCGATCGACTGGGGTAGCTGGTCGATCGACTGACTTCATGTCTGATTAGCACCGTATAATTCGTTAAGTGCAATATTTAACAATGAGACCGAGAGGAGACTTGTTAGATGCTTAGTTTTGACCAACCCGTAGATTGAAAGATAGGGAAGGGCATTAATTAACGAGTTGAGACAACTAAATTGCTGAGATCGAGAGATATTGTAATTTAGGCTTTAGGAATCACTAATCGGGGCGAGAGCTAGCATTAGTGAGACTTAGGGACTGGTAGCATAGGCCGAAAGGAGCTACTAGTTAACTTGGACCGAGAGGACTTGTTTTACCCATCCTACACGACTTTATTTCGGACTTACCTAGGATTATGTGCCATCGCAGCTATAGTGAACTGACCGTCTTAGCATTTCTTTTATCATTGTTTACATCTTTTGCAACTTTTATTTATTTATTCAGTTTTTGTTATTAGTTTTAGAATTAATTCACATCAAAACCCCCCCTCACTGTTACCGATAGACTGAAATATAAAGCAACTATTATCTCCCTACCTCCCTGCGGATCGACCCTTACTACCACTTGCTAGTTGTAGTTTGGTTTTATAAATATTATTTTTGATACTCACTTCGACAGGTATCAAATTTTGGCGCCTTTGCCGGGGAGGCAGCGCTAGTTTTAGTTGTTTTTAATTTTAGTCTTTCTTTCTTTAGTCTCAGGGAACTTCGGTTCCTTGAGACCGTTCTCATGTCGTTCCTTCTGAGTTTTCCGCAGGAAGAGAACGAAATCTTTGGTGCTTATTTAGCCAGACTTTGGGAGTTTATTGAGCCCAGACGAGATGCATTTTCTGATCTCCAAATATGCTGCACCATTTTCCGGCATATGAATGACCCTACGCGAGCATACCTCGAGTCTATAGGTAAGTGGGATTTCGAAGGAATCCCCGTAATTGAGGTATTAGAATTCTTTAATTGGTTTGCTACTGAATCTCTTAAACCTACTTTTTCTCTTCATGTTGACTCAGATGAGGGGGTGGGTGAGACCTTAGAAACCGATCTACGAAATGCTGACGGAGACATAGAGGAGACCATTAGCGTGGTTGACAATCCTTTTTATGAGGATAGTCAACAATCCCTTTATGATTCTTACACAGATAGTGAGGATGATTTGGAGGCTCTCTTTGAGAATCTCCATCTTGACGAGTCTAGCGATGCGGAGAGTGAGGAGGTAGATTTAGACAGTCTTGAGGTCAAATGGGATACTTATGATGATATAGATGATGAGCCTATTTTAGGAGACCCCATTGACCCATTTGACTTTACTATCCCATGCATTTGGGACGATTATCCACCTTCTCCCTTAGTTGACCAGACTTCTCCACCTCACAGTTCATACCCGTTTGAGCATCTTAATTCTACTCACGTTATTTTTGAGTCAATTGCTCCTGAGCTCTCTAATTTTCCACCTGCGGATAATTTGAGCTTTTATTTTCCGCCCTTAGCTGGATGGCAGAATTATTTTGTGGATGATTTTAGGAGCTGCCATAGGACATTTGTTAGGCTTAAATGTTTTTACATTTTGATTTCCTATGTTATTTCTATCTTATGGTGCTACTTATAGTTTTGTGTAGCACATGCGCAGATGTATGATAGGTTGCTGAGAGCCTTGAGTTGTTTTGATTTGGCTCCATTAGAGTGAGCTGCTGAAGAAAAAGAGGTCGAGCGGGACCGGTCTGAAACCAGCGCTAGCCGGGAGGCAACCCGGATGTGATTTGTTTAGTTTTGCGAATAAAATTCGTAGTTGTTTAAAAAAATAAATAAAAGCTCTTAGTGTGTGCTTAGTTTCATTTCCGTCTTTAGACTGTCACAATTGGGTTTAGCGCAATTTTGGGCGCGTTTTTATGTGCATTTACAGGTTATTAGACCAAGTTAACTCAATTCATTGAGTTAATTCGAAGAAAGAAGTTGTTTCGTCAGGTAGGTCAGTCGATCGACTGACCTAGCTGGTCGATCGACTGCCCTCAGCAGTACAGTACCCTCTGATCTTCGTGAACTGGTCGATCGACCAGGACCATCGGTCGATCGACCATTGTAGCTGTTGTACTTCTTTCTTCAATTTAATTCTTTGCACGTAATTTACCGCTTCATTTTTGTTTTCTCGGATAATGCGCGGTATTTTCTGTCTTTTCAGGTACTTTATGGTAGCACTGCTGGCTACTGAAACCTCCTAGCTCACGCTGGTTTGGGGAGGTTTCCTTTTGCTGCGCTTAAAGTTTTGTGAGTTTATGAGTTTCAACTTCATGTCTTATTTAGTTAATTGATCGCAAAATTCTCGTTTCCCTTTTATTTCATTACATGATTTTGCACAATGGGGACATTGTGTGATTTGGTTTGGGGAAGGGTTTTGCATTGCATTCATATGTTTTTGCATTCACGTTTAATTATTCTGTTTGCATTGTTATTTAATTTCTCCATATATATACAAAAATTCAAAAAAAAAAAATTGAAAAATTTCAAAAATTTCAAAAATATCACGTTTATTTTAGCATATAGGTTGAGTCGGAACGGCAGTATTTCAATGATGACATTGCATTTGCAGCTGTTTTATGCCTAAGCCTTGCTAACTAACATGTTATTAGTAGAATCATATATGCATAGTCTACGAGTTTTTGTTAAATATCTTGCTGAGCTTGAAACTTGACTTTGATTTTTGGCAAACTACATCATTTTCTGAGTTTTAGAGCCTAAAACTGGTGTCATTCATGACCAGTTTATCTAGGATTGTGAGTAGTTACTCCTTATGAGATATGTTACATAAATGTGCATAAATATGAACTTAATCTGCTTAATACCTGTATGCATTCGGTTTGTGGTTTGTTGACACATGTGGAAGAGGTTCACTTTATTCATTTTACCCATAAGCTCCACAATGCCAAAAATAGCTTTTTTTGTCCCGTTAACTACATCCTACATTGAGCCTGCCCTTGTCAAGCTAGTAGTTTATGTTCTTGGGATTGTTACTTCATTTTTTGTTGCATATGCTCTTTTGAGATGATGTTGGGAAGATGAAAAAGGAAGAAAAGAAAAAAAATAGAATTGAAAAAAATAGAAAAAAAAGAGAAGGAAAAGAAAAAAGAAGAAACACGTGTTTACTGTAGAGGGCGGTCGATCGACTGGCAATCTTGGTCGATCGACTGCAGCCCGAGAAGAAAGAAAATCAAAAAAATCAATCGCATAATTCAAAGTCTTTATTTTATGGCGATTTTTGCTCCCATGTTGTAATTGTATCTTATGGGGAGTTGATTATTTCGGAGATTGTGAGATTTGTGCTTGATAATTAGCACCGTTTCGATTAAAATATTGAGCAAGAAGTTGGATGTTGTTATAATTTGGTTCCCTTAGTTACTAGCTTGGCTTTTAACTCTGTTTTTATCCAAATTTATCTTAGCCCCTTCTTACCTATACCTCACATATCCATATTTACCTCGGCATATGTCATGGTCATCTGTTTGGTTGGAATGCATATGTACGGTTGTAGAAATTACTTTCATATTAGATTGCAGGCATGTTCTTATAGGTCGTAGTTAGGTGAGTGTCACTACAAAATTACTTTTTTCTACCATTTACATTATTCACTTGTATTTATTGAGTGATATGAGCGACCCGTGAGAGTCCGATTTGATAAGTCTCTACAGTTGACGGTTCAGCAGGTTTCTAACGACTTCATAACTCGTTTGCATGATTCACATTGCTAATTGATTGTTAGTTGTGGCATTAAATTGGTTTAGGCTATTCGGTTTGCATTTCGCTCTGAGATTGAACTCGTTCCATTAGGTTTTAGGATCGAGTCTAGTTCTTGCTTGGGGACAAGCAAGGGTTTGGTTTGGGGAAGTTTGATGCGTGTCCTAAATATGATGTTTTACACCTCATTTTACACGCATTTCAGAGCTCAATTATGTAGTTTATGCTACTATTTTCCCTATTTCCGTCTACTTTCGTGTTTTTGTGTAATATTGCAGAAATGTGAAGAATTCAGCGGAAATCGAGCCGAATCCGTCCCCGAGTGCTTGGCATAGGATTTGACATGAAGTAGTGACTCGTGAGATGAACTTGGTGCGCGTTTCAAGGCCTAAAAGATAGCAAAAGCACGGTTGCGTACAAGTTGCAAAGCTTAAACAAGCGAAGAAGTGCTTCTCGACATTGAAGGCTGCTTAAAATGGCTATATCTCGAGTTCTAAACCTGATAATCGAGTGATTCCAATTGGAGGTGAAAGCTTATCCTCTTAGCTTTCCAACTCCGCGTAGAACGCCTGATTTGACCAAGTAACGAAGAAATGGCAGCTTTTTTAAGATCGGTGCGCGCTGCAGGAATCGTCCGAATGCATACTGTACAACACCCTTGGTCGATCGACTGGTCTATGTGGTCGATCGACCATATCACGACTCTGACGAGAGATTTAAAAGAACGAGAATTAAAGGATTTTAATCTATGCCCAATTGTAATTAGGTTTAGGAATAGGTTACGTTATTTTCCTATATAACGTAACTTTACCGGCTGCTTGACGGAGGCATCATTCATTAGTTTAGTTTAGTTTTCGTCAATAAAATTTACTTTTCGCATTAAGCTTTGGTTCTTTCCTCTTCAGTTCTTCGTACGGTATTCTTCTGTTTCTTTGTTAAATTTCATTGCTTTAATTCTTCCGTAGTTTAGAATTGCTAGATAGGATCCCAAAAGCCAATTTATCATTTCATGTTAATTATTTGTTTAGTTAATTTAATTATGAAATCATTTGCTTTGTTTATAAATTTTACTGTTATTATTGTCACCAATATGTCTAGCTAAACACCCCTTGCTAAGATGTAGGGGATCAATGGCGTAGATGGCATTAGAATAGGTGACCCCGCATTAGGTCCTGGTCGATCGACTGGCTTAACTAGTCGGTCGATCGAAAGCTGTTAGTCGATCGATGGGGTAGCTGGTCGATCGACTGACTTCGTGTCTGATTAGCACCGTATAATTCGTTAAGTGCAATATTTAACAATGAGACCGAGAGGAGACTTGTTAGATGCTTAGTTTTGACCAACCCGTAGATCGAAAGATAGGGAAGGGCATTAATTAACGAGTTGAGACAACTAAATTGCTGAGATCGAGAGATATTGTAATTTAGGCTTTAGGAATCACTAATCGGGGAGAGAGCTAGCATTAGTGAGACTTAGGGACTGGTAGCATAGGCCGAAAGGAGCTACTAGTTAACTTGGACCGAGAGGACTTGTTTTACCCATCCTACACGACTGTATTTCGGACATACCTAGGATTATGTGCCATCGCAGCTATAGTGAACCGACCGTCTTAGCATTTCTTTTATCATTGTTTACATCTTTTGCAACTTTTATTTATTTATTCAGTTTTTGTTATTAGTTTTAGAATTAATTCACATCAAAACCCCCCCCCCTCACTGTTACCGATAGACTGAAATATAAAGCAACTATTATCTCCCTACCTCCCTGCGGATCGACCCTTACTACCACTTGCTAGTTGTAGTTTGGTTTTATAAATATTATTTTTGATACTCACTTCGACAGGTATCAGAAGTCAAAATTGCGAAATGTGTGTCCCAGCCGGTGGGTCGGCCGCCGGTAGGCTGCCTGGCTCGGAGTCTTCTGATAGTTCGCACTTGATTTTGGGTCATCAGGTGTGCACAACCAGCGGGCTGGCCGCCAGTGCGGAGCCGGCTGGGAGCTCACTGTAACCCTTCTTCTCTTTTCTACCTTTTTCCAGTTTCCCCGGCCGGTGCACCGGGTGCCGGTAGGCTGCCCGGATGGGAACTCCCTATAAATACTTCCAAAATATTCAAGTCTTCAAGGGGTGGGGTTCCTACCGTCGGACCGGCTGGGAACGCACTCTCAGCTTTTTCTTTTTTTCTCCTCATGCTAGCTTCTAATCCCCTCTTTCTTGCTCCCATTCCCTCGTTTCCATGTTAAATCCTGCAAGGCAAGGCACGAGTACATAGGATAGGGATACGGGATACAAATTGCAAGCAAAGACATGCAAAAACGTCTCAAATGGAGTAAAAATGCATGAGAATAAAGAGGGGACATGGCCGAATAAACGCGTTTAAAAATTCCCCACACTTATGTCTTACTCATCCCCGAGTAAGTGACCTAAACAAGACTAGGACCCCTATTGAAATTAACCACTTGCACACTTTATTCATAATAGCCGAATCGGGTTTAGCTTCACCCGGAGCCCTTTCAACTCGCAATTTGACACTTCATGAGGGGAAGTGCCCTATTGCAAGACAAGTGATGTCTTGCTACAAAATCTTGATTCAAAATGGCACTCAACTACCAAATAAAACATGGAAATGAATCATTCAAAATGCATATGCACTTGCCTCATCCAAGTGGGATTTCTCAAAACGGAACAAAGAGAGTCATTAGTGGAGGATGTCGACTCAAGGTCACACCGAGGTGCCTATCCCCTTGTTCTATCTCGAGTAACCTACATTGACAACACGGAGGGCCAATGAAACAAATTATTGACGGGAAAGGGGAAGTATGTAGCTATATTCCCATGATTGAAATGACACACACAAGATTCGACTCCCTATCAAGCTGTTGAAATAATTAATCTAATTAATTTACATATTCATATATGTGACATTTTAATTTAGTCATAAAATTAAACCTAGATCTTATGCATGCAAACATAAATAAGATAAGAGAAGAAATCATTGTTCTTACTATATGATTTCGGTTTTATGGACACCAACAAGATCTCCTTCTTGTTAGTTCTTGAGCTTTCCAATAATGGATGAACAAGATTCAAGTTTAGAATCTCTCCCAAAAGCATATACCCAAGGAAACCTCTTAATAACTAATATTATTTTGTACTAGAAATAATATAAGTCTTACTATAAAATTGACACAAAAATTATAACTTTTGCTCTTGAAAAATCGGTTCAAGAGGGAGTATTTGTAAAGTTTATTTCTCTAGAATTTTCATAAGATGTAGAGAGAATAATAGTAATTTCTTACTCTAGAAATTCTATATCAAAAATGAATGAATGAAATAGAGAGGAAAAATCCTTGCCTTTTTCTCATGCCAAAACCGGTTGGAGGGGAAAGAGTGCCCTATGCATGAGCATGTTTTTCTACCCAAGAAAATAGGCATGAAAGGCTAGTCCCTAGAGGTAATAATCATGTTCCTATTTAAAATAAAAACACAATATTCATCCTCATACTCCCTCCATTATTTCGGTATATATAAGATAAAATGGGTTCCATTTTATCTTTGCCAATTTGTCAATTTTGTCACAATGTCACATGTAACATGTTACATGTTTATGTCTCACATTTATGGATTTTTAACCCATTAAAAATCAACATACTAATAAAAATATGTCATATACAAAATCGACTAGTAATTCGTAATTACTTGTACCAAAATGGTTTATTGAATTATAAATCACAACGTCTTGTATTTATAATAAATTATTCATTCAATTTCAATTGTTTCGTAAACAATAATTTTATCTAAGTAATAAAATAATTCAATTACTTACACCGTATATAATATAATCGAGTTACAATAAGACACGTTAATTTTACTCACAATATCACCGTCAATTCTAAGCAATTTAATTAACTCGTATCGGCATACGATTAATTAAATAATCAATTAAGAGTATTTCCCTATAGGTATGACCTAAGGGGATCAATGGATCACCACCGTCGCACTACGTAATGTCAAACTCTAGTCACCAATCATTACCGATATGTGTGGACCAGTTGACTATAAAATATTACATCCCACATGTATTCTTAAAATGAGATTTAAACATGTGATCATCATGATCAACAGTTGTGATCGCATTATTGTCGGAGGACACATATTCCTACAATCTCCCACTTGTCCTCGACAAGTGTGCGTCACCAATTCTCTTGTCCTATTACTATCTCCCACTCAATGCAAGGTGTCTTTCAGGTCGTACTTGCAAGTGATCATATCAAGAGTGGTTTCCTCGATCTGGAGAATAACTGATTGACCGGAATTATCTACCATAGATACCTTTCGAGCGTGGCCACGCATTTCCAGTTCATTACTCCCCGAGTGGCCCTGAGATATTGTTTTAACCCTGACAAGGGGGTGGACAATTCCTATCGCACTTATTCTCTTCGACTAGCCACAACCATCATAACCCAAAATATGCCCATTTGACCCCATTTACGAAGGTCGTAGTAACACAAATCAAAGTTAATCAGAAACTGTGCCACCTTAGGCGAACAGTCTTTAGTTAAAAGAATCGACTCATTAGAATACTATAGTAGCTCTCGCCACGACCAGGCTATATAAATTTGCCAGAATTCTATAAGCGGTCATAAGGCCCGACAAAGTGTTCCTAACAGTCTGCTTATGTGATCGACTAGTCATCTCATATGACTCTATGGCACTTGAACTTGCCATCAATCGCATCACACTATAGTCACTTCGAGACGTCACCTCATACAAGTGACTATGGGCAAATACCATGTTAATCCGGGTTCACTTTAACGGGGTTCAATATTGTCTCCACAACCCGTTTGGATGTAACAAACTATAAAAAGGAGTTTTTTGATTTAAAAACTCAAATGACAAATGTGATTATCATATGAGTAGTCAATACTTAATTACTACTTCATATTCTATAATCCAATTTAGATCTTGTATGTAGTTGTTCATCTCAATCCAATTGAAGTGACATATGACATGACTCATCATGTTAAGCCTATGAGAAGGCTTTGGTTAGTAGGTTTTATCTACTTCTTGTACCTTACTCAACCTTACTACATACTCGTTTTCCTTTGTAATGTATACATTTGCATTACAAAACTTTCTGAGTACGTGTCTAGATCCAATCTAGACATAGGCCCTCTAGCCTTAGAATAGCTCCCACTGTTTTCACAGTGTGCGGGACTCATCCCTCTTGCACATCCCATGATTGCAAGTGTACTCAATTTCCGTTGTAAATATTTCTCATTATTCTTTATTGCCTAGAACGATTCTAGAAAAAATAACATAGCCACAATGGTATCTTAACCATCCTAATGTGTTTTGATTATGGTTTTGTCGGAAACAATGCGCAATCTCAATTGTCAATTGTCATTTGTGTAACACCCTTACATAAAATTGCATCAAAAACACTTTGCATTACATCCTTAATGCTTCTGCAAGCACTTAAGGGTAATCTTTATGGCTTACTTGGTAAATATTACTTAAATTCGATTTGAAACAATTCATCATACTCAAAGTATATGAAGTATTATACATCATTTCCTATTTAATCGATCCGGCAGCGGAAGCAATTGGAATCAATCAAATATATTCAACTCGATTGAACTAGTCATGAATCTTATCAACATAAGACTTCTAATTTGACGATAATATCATGTGGATTTATCTCCATAAATCCAGATATTAAGATGTATTATAATACTCCAAAAGTCTTAAATCATTCCCAATGATCAATATGAAATCCATATATTAGACTAATTAAAATTTCCGTAACTCCCACTAAACTTCATGTATAAACATAACTTCTCAACTTATAGAGAAAAGTTTCATCACATGATCAAAATGTTGATTCCAACTCATTGATGTCCTACTTAAGACCCTCTCTTAAGTTTCACATTATCTTAGGATTGCAAGAATCTACAAAACTCAAGACATGTATTGAATACATTCCTTCTAATTGAAGAAGTGGGTTTTAGATTCACTCGCTATATGTATATCATCATAATGAAAAACAATCCCTAAGTAGATCCAAATAGACTTAAGCATTTCAACTAGTTAAAAACCCTTTGCTACCAATCAAGCTTTGAAATCTCTTTTTATTAGTGCAAAACCCTTTGTCACTAATCAAGCCTTTTATTTCGGATTTTTATGGCTCTAAGCCTTGTATTGAGTTGTGACTTAAACATTCTCATGTAAGTCATATGTTCATTACTTTCCAGAAGTAATCAACTTGAATCAAACAATTTCTTTGTAAGTTACAAGCTATTTACTTTCTAAAATTAACACTAATTCATCATCTTCAACAAGTGATGACTTTAACCTCCTAGGTTTTGAAGAAACAACGTTTTACACAAAACGTCTTATGTAGCCAAGAAAGACCAGTTTCTTGCGACATAGCATTCTTTGTGGCTCTTGAATAATTTCTCCCACTCTGTCTTCTAGAAATCAACTTGTATTCTAGAAAGATAGCTTCACGAGCCACAAAACCGTTGTACTCGTGATTATAGTAAGGAAAAATGAGCATTTGTTTCTTTTGAAAAACTTACAAACATGGTACCTTACCATTTCATATCTCATATGATTTGTTTTAGATTTAGTGGAAAAATAATTTAGACAAAATGACAAAGTCCCCAAAAGAATCAAGTAACTCAAAGTAACTTGATTAAAGTTCAAACCATATCGAATAGCATTTGATTTCTTATCCAACCACACATTATCCCATAATGCGTGCTAAGAGAGATTAACTTGTGATACTATTTCATATTTCATTTGGCTCATATCAAAGTCTTCACTTTGATAATCCCATCACGACTAAATCGTGATTCCTTGAACTCTTTGAACTTCTTCAAAGATTTCTCTATTTACCTTATTAAGTGAACACATTAGTGTTAACTTAAATCGTTGGTAAAAGTAAATGATCAACCTATTCTGTATCAATGATTTACATTCTCGATCTCCTTTTCAAACAAAAGCACGAGACCTCTTGCTTTGAATACAAGATACGCATATACCATAAGATTAACAATCTAATGGTTTCAAGAGTACTCGATAACTCTTTGCATTCATCATTCCAGAATTTAAGGTTTAATCTTGGGTTACCAATTTGAGTCTTGCATCATCTACATGATATATTATTCTAGTTTAGTTTAGAATATAATCACCTTGATAATGGGCTAGCCATACATCAAATCATGGTGTATAGGGTCACAAACGTGAAACCTCTTTTGTATCTTAACAAGTTTATATTCTTATTTAGAGTTTGTGCACTTAATAGTCACAATTAAGTACAACTCTAAACCCAAAATTAGATTGAGTACACAATGACTCTATCTCTCAACATCATTGTTGCTAGTTGTCATATTATAATCATCCTATGTATCAAATACAATGATGAAAACCACCACCGGTTTCTAATATTGACGAAGTAGTACTAGCAAAATTTATGTCAATCAAATAAACATTTAAAGAAGAAGGTCCCATTAGATGTCCCACAACTAACTTGTTGATTCTTCAATAATTTGGGGTAGTTTCCTTTCTAGCGTCCAACAATTAAGACAATGGAAACTTTATCGGTGGGGATTGATAGGTTTAGTATCGTTATTCTCAATAACTTTACTTTTAACATTACCTTGTATCAATTCCATTCTAATTTTACTTCTTTAAAACCTTATCCTTTTCTTAACAGTTTAAGAGAATGCTCCCACTTATTTCAATGAGTCTTTGCTAAGAGAAGCAAAATTAAAATTCATGAAGACTACTCTTCATTCGTTTGTTTAATCTTAAAATTTTCATTGAAGTGGTTGCGGTATTTTGGTCAATTTTGATTTCAAACAAATCTAGTTACCAAAATGATGTAACGCTTCAAAGTACTTAACTCAATTAAGCATATGAGAAACAATTCATTGTAAGTAGATATGTTAGTCAAGAATCAAAAACCCTTTTGATCACGAATAACTTTTATCTATACTCTTTACAAGAGATCCTTAGCAATGGTTCATATGAGGTTTTAGAAGCAAATTCATATTTGTCTTTAGTTACGATGTTTGAATGGAGATTTGAATCAAAAATCGAAATGATATCGTATATGAATTGTGGTAAAGAAATAGAACAATATGATGACGGAATAGTGGAAAACTTAACATTTATCGTTTTATTAATACTTGTAAATAACAAGTAAAGCATTTACATAGTGACCTCTACCCAACTATGATAAATGATTCCAAGATCCAAATTCATATTAACTTGGGCACGGTGTGGCCGATAAATCCCTTATCAATATAACTCGATGGATTAACTCTTTAATCGATTCAACTTTTAGAACTCTTGGTCGATAAAATTACATTAACATTTATCTTTAGCCCGGAACACATGCAACTACGGTCACGAATACTTCCGTTGAGCTCAATCCAAATTTCGAATAAATGCGTCCATGATCCAAACCCACATTAACTTGGGCACGGTGTAGCCGAAAAATCCCTCATCAACATGAATTCGGTGGATAGACATTTATCACCCACTTCCCCTACGTAACAAGGTTTGTACCCCGGTGTGGCCGAGTGCACTCCCTCACGAAATAGGTTTTCATGGTTTCTACTTTTTGGTAAAGCTAAGTCTCAATTGTTTATTTTTAGCAAGAGGTCATGTCAATTTATTATCTATCACGTTTTAAGTGAACTAAAGCGGTGAACTACGATAATTGTAATTGACACGGTCGATAAACTCGATTTAAAATGCATGTTTAGTTATGGCGATTTAGCGATGCATGCAACATATAAATAAAATGCAAAGCATAAATTAAATCCTAATATGGCCTTCCTAGAATAGTAAATCTAATAAACTATTACAAATTCGGAAACCAACTCCTTTGGTCCCTTGAACTTCGGTCTTGGCACGCATTTCAAGGCAATCACTACTACAAATCCAGGCAACTACAAAGCCCCTTTAACAACGATTATTCACGAAAATCACAATAGACGTTGTATAATGTATGGCGCGAATTTTACTAAAATTAATTACAACGGGTATGGTTATATAACCGTTGTTATAAGTTTTAACAACGGGTCACACATGCACAACCGTTGTTAATAATTTGGCGCAAAATTGACGCAAAGTTAGTGAAAAGTAATCACAACGGTTACTTTTGAAACCCGTTATTAAAACTTATTTGACAACGGGTGTTGTTTTACAACCGTTGTTAAAACTTATTTCACAACGGTTGTTAAAACTTATTTGACAACGGTTGTTGTTTAATAACCGTTGTCAATACCTTCCATACTATAAACCACAAAAACACAAGTCTGCTACAGCCACAAAACACAAACCTTAATACACAAACACAAACACAACAGACAAACACAAACACAAACACAAACACAAACACAAACACAAACACAAAACACACACTTTCTCTCTTTCTCATCGTCTCTTTCTCTCTTTCTCATCGTCGCTTTATCTTCTCGCCGTCACTGTTGATTTTATCGTCTAATTATCAGGTAAATCTTGCCGTCACTGTTGGTTTCATCGTCTTTCATCGTCATTATTTTCTTTTTCTAATTATTTCATTTGCATGTGTATATGTTTTTATCGACCATTATGTTATTTCTTTAAGTATTATTCGCTTAATTAGCTAGTAAAACAAATTAAATAAACTAAAACAAAGAAGAAGCAATATGATAGAGAGGAATGCATGATAAACATAATTAATATATATATATATATATATATATATATATATATATATATATATAATAAATACATAAATTTAAAAAAAAAATACATTGATAAAAATGCAATTCTTATATTTTCATAGAGGGTCTTATTCTCCTCTATGATATCCGTCCTCTCCTCCTTGGCTATTTGGAGGTTCCGTTCAGCAGTTGCTATATCGTCATATAGCTGCAACTACTGCTGCTCTGTCAAGCCATCTTCTTTGGCGTCCTTCAGTATGGATCGAGCATCCGCAAGGTAGCTCCTGAAACTTTCCTCAATGTGGAGCAACCGGCGGATGAAACTGTTGTTGTTCTCGATCATAGTAAGAGTCTTAAGGATGATATCATTCATTTTGTTGGAGTTTGGAGTTTGTTTTGAAAGATTAAGTAGGGTTTATTTGGAGTTTGTTTTAGCAGTTAGGGTTTGGAGATGTATAGTGAGATAATGGAATGTTAGTTGAGATAATGCATGTATTTATACTAAGCAATGTGTGGTTTGAGTTGTTTTTTAATTAATATATATGTTAGGAAGTTGTGCCATAACCATCATCATATCTCTCTCTGCTGCTTCAAATCTTATTACTAACCCATCTCATTCCATATTGTCCGTTCATATGCACAGGGATGACAGTAATAATGCATGCATCGGAATTATAACGGGCCGTAATTATGCATGCATCTAGTAATATTTAATTTAATTTTTTTTATTTTTTAAGAACAAACAACAACGGTTATTTATAAAAAACCCGTTGTCTTTAGTTATAACAACGGTTTTGTATATTACAACCCGTTGTTATAACTTTCCCCCCAAAATTGAGTCACATTTTCCACAACGGGTTTTAATACTTAATACCGTTGTTTATAGTTTTAACAACGGGTTCCTTAAGAAAACCAACCGGTTTTAAAACCTTTTACAACGGACGCTTTAACAACGTCCACTTTTTTATATAGCAACGGTTTTTAACCGTTGTTATAGCCTGTATCTGTAGTAGTGAATACTTTCTTTAATGGATCGCCTTCTCGAGTGGCACCGTCTTCAAGGAACTCCGGAATAAATAAATTACATAATAAATTACATAATTTCCTATTATACATTTGTAATTAAAAATAAAAATAAATCTATTAAATTACAAAACGGTGATACGAGATCACAATAAATTACAACGGAATCGATATTCCCATACATTTCGGGCAATACCAATTAAAACTAAGGCCATACTAAATAAAATTACATAATTCAAAAATTACATAAAATTAAAATATGACAATCATAACTAAAATGCAGCATTATAATATATATGAACATGCCCAATTTTATGCTAAATCGCCTTTAAGGAGCCAATATCGTATATTAATCGGTTTTTACGGATTTGCGTGATTTAACCTTTTAAAATCACAATAATTACATAAATTCATATTTATGTACAAGTTAATTACCCTAAACATCTTAGGACTCAAAATTAGTCTTCACTAACATTTGACAATAATTAACTTATATTTCTTAATATTGTTCATAAATGGACTCAAAATACAAAATTTTGCCATAAATTTCAAATTAAATCATAAACAAAATTTCAAATAATTTCAAAATTTGAAATTTAAAATCATGAACATTCCGGAAAAATACCATGACACTCATAATGCTAAAAAAACATAGGTTAAAATTTCGAAAATTTATCGAGAAAAACAATGTTGCGGTTTATCGGATTTATCAATTATTACCATAAAATATGAGAAAAAATTATTTTTATTAACTTTTCACTTTTAGATCTAAAATATATGATAAAATGCAACATGTGACGTTTTTCTTTAGGCATGAAGTATGTTTTAGCAATTTTTACTAATTAAAGTAACTATTTATGTGATTTTTCATCAAAAATTCATAAATCATGCATAAAGACTTTATTACAGCCAAATATTTTACACACATCTTATAAAATTACATGTGACAACATACTAAATTTCTATGACCAGATTCGAAATATAACTAATATTAACCTATTTTCCATTTAAATACGATTTTAACTTGAAAAATCCATATTTCGAGCATAACAACTCATTTTATTATGAAGATTTACAGGCCATTAGTAGATAATATATGTGAAAACATATCCAAAAACCACTGAAAAAATCGAAGTTTAGCTATTTTTAGTCCAAAAATGACATTTTTATTATAAAAATCACATTTTAATGCCATTATTATATAAAATGAACAATAAAATCCATAAATAAATCAAAATATCCTAAATACATTTTAGGACCAGAAACTTTAACATGCAAATAAATTTCGTGATATTTCATAATAAACACAAATTTATAAGTTTTGTTTGTTAATCGTATAACTCGGAAAAACAATAACCGATTTGCATGCAAACATCCTAAGGCTCTGATACCACTTGTTGAAATAATTAATCTAATTAATTTACATATTCATATATGTGACATTTTAATTTAGTCATAAAATTAAACCTAGATCTTATGCATGCAAACATAAATAAGATAAGAGAAGAAATCATTGTTCTTACTATATGATTTCGGTTTTATGGGCACCAACAAGATCTCCTTCTTGTTAGTTCTTGAGCTTTCCAATAATGGATGAACAAGATTCAAGTTTAGAATCTCTCCCAAAAGCATATACCCAAGGAAACCTCTTAATAACTAATATTATTTTGTACTAGAAATAATATAAGTCTTACTATAAAATTGACACAAAAATTATAACTTTTGCTCTTGAAAAATCGGTTCAAGAGGGAGTATTTGTAAAGTTTATTTCTCTAGAATTTTCATAAGATGTAGAGAGAATAATAGTAATTTCTTACTCTAGAAATTCTATATCAAAAATGAATGAATGAAATAGAGAGGAAAAACCCTTGCCTTTTTCTCATGCCAAAACCAGCTGGAGGGGAAAAAGTGCCCTATGCATGAGCATGTTTTTCTACCCAAGAAAATAGGCATGAAAGGCTAGTCCCTAGAGGTAATAATCATGTTCCTATTTAAAATAAAAACACAATATTTATCCTCATACTCCCTCCATTATTTCGGTATATATAAGATAAAATGGGTTCCATTTTATCTTTGCCAATTTGTCAATTTTGTCACAATGTCACATGTAACATGTTACATGTTTATTTCTCACATTTATGGATTTTTAACCCATTAAAAATCAACATACTAATAAAAATATGTCATATACAAAATCGATTAGTAATTCGTAATTACTTGTACCAAAATGGTTTATTGAATTATAAATCACAACGTCTTGTATTTATAATAAATTATTCATTCAATTTCAATTGTTTCGTAAACAATAATTTTATCTAAGTAATAAAATAATTCAATTACTTAGACCGTATATAATATAATCGAGTTACAATAAGACACGTTAATTTTACTCACAATATCACCGTCAATTCTAAGCAATTTAATTAACTCGTATCGGCATACGATTAATTAAATAATCAATTAAGAGTATTTCCCTATAGGTATGACCTAAGGGGATCAACTGATCATCACCGTCGCACGACAGTAATGTCAAACTCTAGTCAGCCAATCATTACCGATATGTGTGGACCAGTTGACTATAAAATATTACATCCCACATGTATTCTTAAAATGAGATTTAAACATGTGATCATCATGATCAACAGTTGTGATCGCATTATTGTCGGATGACACATATTCCAACACAAGCCATTAACAAAAAGGGGACCCGAGCATCGACTCTCACGGGTTTCACTAGTCACACAATGGTAGAACGAGGCGACTTTTGAGATAAAAAGCAACCAAAATCACTCTCCTAACTCGACTTGCGAAGCATGCCCGCAATTTAATGTGGTACTCCATCTAATATCCGCAAGATAAGTGTCAAAATGATGCACATACAACGGAGACAATTGGGTTATAACGGGGCTTGGGTTAGGTGAAAAGGGATTGGTGCAAGCATCGTTCTAGGACATGTGGGGCTAGAGGTCAAGTAGTAGTCACATATAACTCATTCACTTAACCTTACCTAAAGCAAGAGAATCCTTCCGAAAAATTTGGCAAAGGTCATCAATTCTAACCATTCATTTCATTCTTTTCAAAACAAGACTCAATTGCAAATTCGTCAACTATTTATTAGATACAAACACAACATTAATTTCTTTTTGTTTTTCATTTTATTTTTCAATTTCCTATTTAGTTTTCTTTCTTTCATTTTTCAACACTTGTAACCTTCTTGTTCTTGCAAAACGAGCCAAAATTGATGAACCGTCACATTTACGTGATATCCAAGATTATACACCCAAGAAGAGTCAATTAAAATCCGAATCTGCTTCCGCAAACGTACAACAACGACGAACTACTCAACAAAGGTGAGTTGTTTATGGGGTGTAGTTGTTTTGTTGGCAATAGAAACGACAAGGCTAAGGCATAAAATGGGTTATCAAAAAGGAAAATTGACTAGAGGGTATAAAATAGGCTAATTTGGCTAGGGTGAGGCTACTTTATTGAAAAAAATTGTTTCAATATGCACATCAACACTTATACGGAATCAAGGAACGAGCATCATACTTATGCGCCTTGACATGACACACCACGTAAGGAGACTACTCACAATTTCTAACCGGGAACCGGTTTGATGGACATGCCATAAGGAGGATCTAACCTCACATTTGAGTAGGTATGTCGGTCCTACGTCAAGTCTCGGGCCTAATATGGTCTCACAATGGTGTCAAAACTTGGTCATTAAGCTAGACTTCCGGGTTTTTGCGAGCAAAAACCCCTAACTATGTCCTATCAAAAGGTCCAAGCTATCAAAAGTGAAATTGCACGGGTAAAACGGTTATCATCATAGTTAACATGACCCTCTACTTTAGACCTTCTATCCACTATTTACAAACGATATGCAAAGTGTATGAAATGCATCTAAAGCATATATACGTCTAACGTGAATGCAAGAATGAACACATAAATACAATTCTAACCTAAACACTAACATATTCTAGGCCTAACAACAGATCAATGACAACACGCATCTCCAAAACAGATCCCAAAGGGAGTACCCACATCACATAATCCCATCCTCCTCCATGTTAATTATATACTGAAAATGAAAAGAAAGGGTAAAAGAGAGAATTGGAAGAATTTTACCAAGCATCTTCTCCGATGCAATGCGTGTGTTGCCTATCAACTTGGTTAGTATGAAGCAATATATAAAGTATATAAAATTCATATTTTCGAATTTGTTTGATTTTTAGGTATTTTTTGTAATTTTTCCAAATTAACAAGTAAATATATACAAATATAAACAAATATAAACAAATATACACTAGGTGGATATTTTCCTCCCCACACTTAAAATTTACATCCTCATCGATGGAACGGAATGTAGGGAAGCAATAGGAAAAATTAATAAACATATTTTTGATTTTTTCAATTTTTGTAAAAAGGAAATAACATGTTTTTGTTGTTTTTTGAAATTTTATTGAAATTAAAAAACTTATTTTTGATGGATTATTTGATTTTTCGATTTTTTATTTTTTTAAAAAAGAATGCAATGCGTTCTTCTTAACTAAATGCAAAATTGAAATACGATGCAATCTATTATATATGAATGCAATCTTATATGTGACTTATTTTACAAAAATTTAAATCTAATGCAACTATATAAAATGCAACTAGATGGCACACCTATTCTATATATATTACAACTAACTAAATGCATGCGGAAATATGAATGGGATATTTAAATTAAAGGGATCATACTTGGCATTTGGATTGGAACGGGAGTGAGGATAGCCATCATTACTAGGCCTCCTCGATGTCGGAATCCGCACCGACATCATCATCATCATCATTGCTGCCCCAAAACTCCGCTTCACGGATAAAGTCATTTGTGTTCATCAGCATAGAGGGGGTACCCATGCCATATCCTTCCACCGTCAAGTAAATGAGGAAGTCCCTCCCGGAACCCAAGCCTCTAACATTCCCCCCCCCCCCTCACCAAAGACGTATGGAGTTCCTCCGAACCATTGAGTGTCATGCCCCTCTCCTTGAGTAGAGGCCGGAGTAAGGATGATCGGGATGTTAAAAGAGTCCGGTCGGAGGTTAATATCCCCACAGAGGAAGGTCCCATTCGTAGGGTGTCCCCCGTCCGGAAGGAAGTAGTAACAGGGGTGAATGCCGGATAGATGTTTGTATCCTCGCCTCATGTAGTCATCATACACGGGGAATTGACCAACCGCTAGATCAAAGTAGATCTGGTCCAACCCTAATTACATAGCAAGCCACTCACTTGCGGCCGTTTGCATCCCCAAGTTCATGTTTTCCATAAAGTCCACAAGTGAGGGGTGTAGTGGAGGTTTTTGAAGGGGTTGTTGACTTGGCGACCCATCACCTTGGTGAAAGGACCCAGGTTGTTGGAACGATCCTTTGAAGAAGGGTGTGGTTGGTGTGTTTTATTTGAAGGTAATTGGGCGGTGACCGAGTGTTCACGCCCGTAGGTGAGGTTCGGGTATTGGGTTTGAGCGGTGGTATTTCTTCACCCGCTTCAATTTCCAACAAGTAGTGCTCGGAATTCAGCACTACTTTTATTTTTTGTGGATTGGGGAGTAAAATCTAGTTCTTGTCCACTCAATTGACCCGAATTTGCCAATACTCATTCCGGTCGCGGGGGTTCTTTTTAATTTAATTTAGAGTGAATTGGATAGAGTCTTTAGTGAGCATGGTTTCCCCGGTGATGTAATTCATACCATTCGAATTCAACTTTCGAATAAGGCGCTTTGCAAGGTGGGTAATAAGGCCACCCACCACAATTGGTGTCGATATGGCCGCTGAGTAGTTAAGTTTGTTAAGGTGAAGAGCCATATGATTCGCCACACAAACTTTGAAAGTCATGGGGTTAGAACGGAGGTAGGATCCAAGAATTTTCAACTCCTTCGTCCGAAAATTATGGGACTCATCCCTCCCAAAGACGGTCCAACCCATATAACGGTGCCAAATTCTTATGGCGGCATTGTAACATGTATTCGCTGCTCTCTTCACCCCTTTTAATCACCAAGGCCGGTGATTTGCCTTCCAAATAAGCCCACGGTCAAAGTTATCAGGTGACTTGTGAGGAGAGCTTGGGTCTAACCCAAAATGCTCGGCAAAGGTAGGAAGGGTAAGGGATTAATCCTTGTTTAGGAGACGGAAGTGTAAAAATGCTACCTTTCCGTCTTTCCGGTGCTTGTCTATCTTAAGGGAGCTTAAAAGTTCCGAAGTTAGTCGGGCATATGTTTTCTCATGGAGGGCATACATTCTCCGCATCCCGACTCCCTTAAAAAAACCGAGTGTGACATGGTCTAACCCTAAGTCCCTCATGGATTGGCCGTCAATAAAGTGAGTTGGGTGAAGGGGACGCCTTTTAACCAATAAAAATTTACCTTTCATGGTGACGGAGGACAATTGGAGTCCCGGAAAATCCGGATCTGGACTCATGTCGGATGCCGCTGCCGCAACCATATCCGCTTGTTGGAGAGCCAAATCGCCCCGATGAACTCGGTTCTTAGGTGCCATGGATGGAAGGGTGAAAGGGAGGGATTGGGTGGTGGTTTGGTGGGATTTGGTGGAGATTTGAGAGAGAAAGGGGAAGTTTAGTGAGAGGACTGCCGAACAATTGTGAGGTGTTAAGTGTGTTTTCATGCGGTTTATTTAAATCAGTGTATTCCCAGCCGGTCGGTGTACCGGCCGCCGGCACCCAGGATGGGAGGACATGCTAATTTCGATTTTTTCACCAAACAATCAGAGTGTTCCCAACTGGTGAAAGGACCGGTCGCCGGCCTACCGGCTGGGAACGCACCCTTAGTCTTTACATCCTCATAAGCGTGCTCCCAGCCAGTGGACTGCCTAATCGCCTGCCGGGAGGGAACCTCTCCACACTTCAACTTTGCAATTTTCATAAATTGAAACAAGAACTTCCCAGCAGGTGCAGTTTTCCGGCGGCCGGTGGGCCGGCTTGGAGACCATTTACACTTGGTTTCCTCAATTTTTTTAATTTAACATCAGAAACATCCCAGTCGGTGTAGGTACAAGCTGCCTACCCACAGGCTTGGAGTCCTTTACCTCGTGTGCTCCTCATTTTCTTGCAATTTCAAATACCGCTTCTTTAATTGGCCTCGAAATGCGTGGAATAAGATTATTTTTAGTCGTTTGGCCTCAATAAAAATAAATCCTATAATACTACTAACAAATATTTAGCGATAAGTAAGGTATCGTATCCAAAGAGAGGCGAGATAATTAATCTAGTTTGTTTATATTTAGATCGTCTTAAAGTAACCAATTTTATGGGTTTTTTTTGTTTGATATCTAACAACTAATTGCAATGTAAATAAAAGATGAACTCAAATATATTAAAAGAGTCTAGGGATCGGGTTCACTAGGTAGTCATCCAAGGGTAAGGTTTAATTCATTGATTGAGCAATTTATATTGTTGAAAGTCATATGATCGGTTGATTCTAATATGTCTTTTTAGATCTAAACTTAACATGCAATCGTTATTATTAAGTCGGTCTAATTCAATTATCGTGGCCTATACTAGTCTTAGCCCTATCGGTGAAAATCTTAGTTTATGCAAGACTAATTAATCAATTCTGATCATTAATTAATCAACTAGATTTAAGATGATAATTAAACAACAATCAAAAGCAGTTTAATAATCAATTCATAAGTAACCCTTTTCTAACAACCTATATCCCCTTTCACCCTAGATAATAGATTTAGCTACTCATGATAAAGGGAATAACAATAATAGCAATAATAAGAAACATGATGAACAATAATAAAAGATGAATAACGATTGAATTGTAATTATTGAAGAAATATTAGAAACAATACCGTAACTAAAGGGCAGTAGATCCGAAGCGAATAAAAAATAAACTAAACTAAGACTATTCTAATTGAGTTTTTAGATAAGTTCTACGAAACTACGGAAAATAAGACGTAAAAATAAACTAGGGTACGATTTAGGTACTTATAATAAAACATAACCGACTTAAGGAAAATTGCGCAAAATATAGAAACTGATGTTTCCTCGATCGAGCCTTGATGTACTCAATCGAGTACATGCTTCCTTGATCGAGCCCCTTTACACTTGATCGAGGATCTCCCGTCCTTCAACTCCTTTCTTCGTGTTATCTTCTTAACTTCTCTTCCTTCATTCTTATGGATTCCCGTGTCATGCTTCGTGTATTCCTTCATGCCCACTCCGCGATGCCCATTTCATTCCTTTGCTCCTCTAATGCAACATTCTTGCATTAAACATCAAATAGCGGAAGTATTATCGTTCTAACATAAAAGGCATGTAAATGATATAATCTAGCACGAAAACTGTATCAAAAGCAACTAAGGGGAGACATAAATATGTATATAATTATGACTCATCAAACTCCCCCAAACCATCTCTTTGCTTGTCCTCAAGCAAAGCATCACACAATTACAAAAGGCAATCATACAAATGGTGATGTTGATGTACATACAAATCCTAGCTTATCCTTATCTGTAACAAAGCAATGACCAAGGTGTACCAATAAAACAAAGGTTCAAAGGTACGAGAAATAGAAAACGTAGCTCGAGTCTCATGTCACCATACTATAGACAAATGCCAATCACCTTACGATCTTGCAAGGCAACTTAGTCGGATTCTCGCGGATTCACTCATTCTCTCATAAATATGAGTGATTTATATGTGAAGATTGAAAGAAGTAGAAGCACTCACTCAACTTATGAAACATGCATGCAATCTAATGTGATAGAGATTTCTCCAACTAATATGCATCCAATATGTAGACAAAAGTACATGTATCAAGGACAATAAGGGTGGCAAATGGGTTAGAAGGGATAGAAATGGTTTGTGCCAAAACACATTATGGATATGTGGAGCTAAGACGGTAGTCGCAACGCTAAACAAAAACCAAATCTATGATAATAGATACAAGTGAACCCAACTTAGAGAATTAATCTCAACTTTACAACACATGAGAGTGAATGGAGTACTCTCCAAATATACATTAGACTCTAACGACCATTCTTTTGATCCTTGACAAAACTAAATCAAGCAATCAATTTTTTTTCTTTTCTTCTTTTTCAATTCTTTTTTTTTTCTCTTTTTTTTTTCTCTTTTCTTTCTTTTGCTTCATATTTTTTCTTTTTCCAACATAAAGATACAACACAGTTGCTAATAAGCACTTTGCCATACCCTTATGACAACAATTCCTAACCCAACCGTAATAGCAAAATAGACATGATAAACAAGCAATAGCGACTGTCCCGATAAGGTAGGGAAATTCTTCGATTGTAGCTCATAAGATGTAATTTAAAGTTGGCTACAAGGGTTCAAACGGGCTAAAAAAAGGTAACGTAAGGCTTATTTGAACGGTAAGAACCGCCTATCCACATGTACTTAGTCAAATGAAAGCAATAAATGTATCAAGAAATCAATGCCACACTTATGCAGTTTGATATTATACATTCCACAAGGAGAAACCACACTCAAGCCTAATTGACAAATGAGACCAGTTT
Source organism: Silene latifolia (assembly GCF_048544455.1). Lineage (NCBI taxonomy): Eukaryota > Viridiplantae > Streptophyta > Magnoliopsida > Caryophyllales > Caryophyllaceae > Silene > Silene latifolia. The sequence goes on along the minus strand of NC_133533.1, from coordinate 45,253,507 downwards.
ATTGATGTTCCTGGCCTAAGAAGCTCTATAGACCTCAGAATTTAAGTAGTTTACCAACATAATTGTGTCAAATCTAATCAGCATAAGGCATGTTAATACGGTTAAGACTTGAATTATTAGCTCTGTTTTCATGAATAATGGGTCAAAATAATGTACATGAAAAACTAAATGGGATTCAAATGCAAAAACAATGCAATTTAACATCATTGTAATTTAATTCACCAAGACTCGACCTAAGATAAAGGAAAAACATGTTTTTGTATTTTGAAATTTTATAATTTTTATGGATTTTTGATATAAATTGAACACAATGGAAATAAAGGCACACAACAGTAATTAAATCACACAACATATTTAAACTCTCCCCCAAACCTAAATGTCACAGTGTCCTCATTGCGACGCCTACAGCATAGCAATCACACAATAAATAGTTTTAGCAACCTAAAGGACACAACTAACAAAAGGAATGTAAAAGAAACAGATAATACAATTAAAGACGGTACAAGGGAAGACAATATCGGGTAAGAGCGTAGGAGTTCTCCCAGACCAGCTACAAAAATAGGGGAGAAAGATCAACCGCGCAATTCCTATCATCGTCTGGCTACGTACGAAACCCAAAACACGTGGGTACTCGATCGAGCCTGCCAGCACTCGATCGAGTACTCATATGGCGAGCACAACTTCTGCATTTAAAAGAAATGCCCACACAAACCATAATCAATACAACTTAAAGCGCATAATAGTAAATCAAAAAGTAGCATATGTGCTACACACAAGCATAAGTAGCACCAATAAAATGTCCAAGAGAAAATAAATGACGAATAAAGTATTTGAAGAGTCTATTGATCCAAAATACTCAAGAGGGGGGGGGGGGTGAATTGAGGATTTAAAACTTTTGAAAGCTTTTTCGATTATGTGTACGTAATTGATTATTTAAAGTTTATTGATTAAACTTTAACTAATTAACTAGTGAATGTAAAACGAAATAACAAACGAACGAAAGAACGAGGAGACACACGGTTTTTGAAGTGGTTCAGTTTCACAAGTCGAAACCTACGTCCACTATTCTCGATTAATAAACTTAGTACCTTTCTACGGATTACAAATTTACTAACCCAACTCGTACAACTAACTCTAGCTGTAACTCAATGAGTACCGTTAAATACTCGAGTGACTAACTTACGCTAATAAGAAAGCACTAATGATTCTAACAAAGGTTCACGTTAATGAACAAGTAAGAAATCAACTAAGCACTATTATCTTATAACGATAAAAATAAGAACGAGTATACGAGTTTAAAACACACGACCTTTCAAAATAACAAATCGGTTTTTCTGCTTGAAAACACACGGTTTGCTTTGTAAAATTAAAATCAATTTTTATGCTTAAGGTCTCTATTTTAAAAGTTGTAAAGAGTAAAGTATTTATAGGAAGGAAAGAGCAGGCAACTCGGTTTTGCTCAAACCCTAATAGCCGAAATAATAAGATATGTAAACAAATCATGTCTTCTATTATCTATTTCCTAAAAGCCTTAGAAGATAATAAAGAATATTCCAAAAGATAGATTATAATCTATTCAAATATTATCTTTACTATAAATTCCAAGATATGATAAGATTTCCTAAAATAAGAATATCTTTTATCATAAACAAATATATGAAGTAAGATAAATAAGATATGTAAAGATATTATTATAGAATAAAATCAACATCAAATATACCCTAGGTAACACGAGATGTCACGGCTCATATGCCTCGTGACTCGTGCAAACCCTAGCTCAATATATGTGTTAGAATTTAGGTTTTAAGAGAGGTGTTGTTGAAACCCTAATTAGTAGCAAGGTCCAACTCATAAGTTGACCCAACACGACTACTAACCAACGTCCAACATAAAATCGAACTCCTCACTAAACCGGGCTTTATTATATAAATACTTTTATCAAAACATTTAAAATAAACTTTAAACAATTTGGAAACATTATAAGTCGTGTATAAAAACTCAGCATCTCAATGTTATAGTAAGAGAGCTATAACATTGAGCTCTTTTACTAGTAATGTTATAGCTGCAAAGCTATAACTTTACTAATTCAAGAAACTCATTCTTGGTTATCATTACGAGATAATCACCTATACTATTCTAATCTTCAGAGAGATCTTCGAGTATAGGCTACGTCATCATCCAAGCTTGATTAATCTTTAGACGGACTTCGTCTTCACATATATCTCGAATGAATCTTAATATTGTTTGATCTTGAATAGGGGCTTGAGCATTCATGCTATCATCACAATCTTCTTTGTTACTTTGCTTGTAATAAGTTGATTCTAAAACACTTAGACAAACGATTACATGCAACAAGTATATAAATTACAAGACACCTTGACATCATCAAAACATAAACATATAAGCTATATGGTTCAACAAATTCCCCCCTTTTGATGATGGCAAGCCTCCTAAAATTGTGACTAAGTATGTAGTTCCCTCTTAATATAATACCGTCATCTTAATAATAAATATTAACGCAAGATCAAAACGATTTATCAAAAACCGAAACTTTAAGGATTTTAAGAGACAATCGGTCTTGACAAGGAGCAAGCTTATGTAGATGTTTACTATAGACGTTCTTTCCCCCTCTTGACATCATCGAAAAGCTAAGAACAAATCAAAAATGACTAGAATAATATAAGATGAGACAAGAGATAAAACGTCATAGAAATTCATATTAGCATACATAACTAAATTCATCGAGAAGTTTAATTATTAAACAAACTTAAGAAAACCCGCATAAAGTCGATGGGCCAAATAGAACGCATGTTTAAAGAAACACTTGGGCCATAATCCACAAGTGCGTGCCAAAATTGGGCCGAATGATAAGTTTGTGAAACGTACCATAAGAAAATGAAAAAGAAAGCTAAAAATAGGCAGGGCTAATTATGGTAAGGCAAGGGTAGATCAAATGTTACGGGTGCGGTAAGGATTCACGTAGTCAGGCCGAGTACGATGCTCTAAAGCATCAAGACGATCGAAAGAACTCCGCACAAGCTGAGAAAGAGTCTGAATACTCCTTTCAAAGTTGAGCACTTTCAGGGACAGAGCTTTCGTGGCCTCCAATGTAAGCGATTGATCACTTGCCATAGCCTTTCCGTGCATGACCAACGCTCCACCTTGACTCGTGAGGAAAGTAAGACGGTCACCATGTGGAAACACTTCCCTACACATTGCCTTCAATTCCCGTTCAACACCCGCTAATCTCTTATCCACCGCTTCCATCCAAGAATACACCCGAGAAGCATCCAAACCCGAGTCTAAAGACCGAGATGGTCCAACCCGTAACAATACCGTAGCCAAATTTGTTGAATGCTCCTCAAACTTCTCCATTAAACCACTCATAAACCCTTCCAATTTCGCCTCCATAGCGCCCAAACCCGAATCACCCGGGGTTTTCTCAACATCCTTAACAAGAAGTAACTCGGGTCCATCAACAACCAGACCCATAAGCTTGATCAACCGATCACACATGCAATCCCGTGCACTTACACCGTAACTGTCTCGTCCCACCACTTGTTTTATCTCCAACAACCGAGACACCCACATCCCATATGGTAAGTCTATTGTTGTACTCAATTTTTCCTTAGTGACCGTGAGACTCGTTTGAATGATACGATGCAACACAAGACTAGCCAAATTCACTTTTTGTCTCTCCAACCACGAATAGACTATAATAGCCTCATAACTCGAAACTTTATCACGACCTCCTCTCCTCGGCACAACCATACTCCAAAGAAAGTTCAAGAGGAACTTGATTTTTGCCGAGAGAGGACGAACCACAAAATTACCTCTGTCCATCCCTACCTCCTCAAAGTACTTTTTAACTAACATATCCTTTTCACTCACCACATTAGACCATTCAAGACTCGTATTTACTTCAATTACGTCATCGGGAACCGAAAAAGTAGAGCAAAAATCCGAAACAGAGACCGTCACATCAACCCCATTAACAACCGCATGTAAGACTTCCTTCTTAATTGACACACTAGCAAAGTATTGAACCACTTCAACTGGATAAATAGAACCCGAAAACTGACTAATGTGACTCCACCCTTGAAAATCAAGAAAATCAACAAAGAACTTAAGAGCGGGAATATTAATCAACCAAGATTTCAGATAGTACCTTACTCCATGAATAAAATACCTCAAAACACGATTAACAAAGATGCTTTCGTCATGAGTAAGCCGAACACGATTTACCCATCCTTTGTTGCAGCTTTCGAAACATCCCGAAGCAAGGTACGAGCAACACCGTTCCGAACAATAACCTCGGGTTCCTCCATATCTTCAGCTTCATCAACAACCACTTTATTTTTCCCTTTAAAAAGACGGCGCCTTTTACCTTCGGACATCGACTCGTCCCGACCACGAAACAGAGGCGTAGTTGGGTTTTGTTGAGGTGAAGAAAAATTTGTGGAATTATGATCATTAGATGGTAGAGGTGATGATGGTTTATGAAAGTGGCGGCTTTGTTGATGACGGGTTGAGGATCGGGTTTTTGCATGGTTAGGATTCATTATGATGGTGATTGTTGAATAGAGGAAGTGACGGTGATGCTTGTGTAAAGAAGATGATGGTGATGATGGTAAGTATTTTGAGAAGAGAAAAAATAAGGCAAGTGGGTTGTGGGTTTGGTGTATACGGCAAAGGGAGGGTAATTATAGGACTAGGGTTAGATGAAATATGGCAAGTGGCATCCTAGTCTAAGAGAATAAGGGTGTGATTAATTTTGGTAAGTGGTAAATAGTGATAGGAGTTATGGTAGGTATAGGAGATTTAGGTGATAAAATTTATATAGTAAGAGATAAAATTTAGGAAGTGAAATTGTATATGGAAAGCTAGCCGTGTAACATGGAAGGTGATTTTAAGGAAACTTGTATGTGGATTGGAAAGATAAAAGATATGGTGTGTCATATTTATTTTATAAGGAATTAAGTTTGTATAAATAATAAAATTCTAAATAACAAATAGAAATTTATAACAAATATATATTCCTATAACGAAATTATTCATGCAACGCAATATACGGACACAATCATACAATCTTAACTTAACTAGTCAATCATAGAAAAATTGAACGTGTATAGAAACTTAGGTACCACTGATTAAACCAATTTCCAACCGTAAAGTCTCAAATCGTTCTCTAGCTAATGATTTTGTCAAAATGTCTGCCCATTGTTTTTCAGTACTACAAATTTCAAGTTTTATATTCCCCTTCTCAACATGGTCTCGAATAAAATGATGTCTTATTTCAATGTGTTTGGTACGTGAATGTTGTGCGGGATTTTTAAAAATAATAATTGCACTAGTATTATCACATAAAATAGGAATACATCCTACATCAATACCATAATCACGTAATTATTGCTTAAGCCATAATAGTTGAGTAAATACCAGTTCTACAACAATATATTCGGCTTCAGCAGTTGAGAGAGCAACTGAATTTTGCTTCTTCGAACCCCACGTAATGATACACGGTCCGACAAAAGTGGCGACACCCGACGTACTTTTTCTGTCTAGAGAACATCCTGCGTAGTCAGCATCAGAATAACCGACTAGATCAAAATTACACTCCATCGGATACCACAAATATAAATTGGCCGTTCCAATTAAATATCGTAAAATTCGTTTTACGGCCGTCATATGCAATTCTTTAGGAGACGATTGATATCTCGCGCAAACGCATACGCTAAACATAATATCGGGTCTACTTGCGGTCAAATATAACAGTGACCTAATCATCCCACGGTAAGTAGTTTCATCAACTGATTTACCGTCTTCATCCAATGTCAATTTCTTGTTCTCGACCATTGGAGTAGGCATAGCATGAGAGTTTTCCATTCCAAATTTTTGAATTAATTCCTTAATATATTTCTGTTGATGGATTTTAATGCCTTCTTCAGTTTGTTGTATTTGCAGACCTAAGAAGAATTTTAACTCTCCCATCATACTCATCTCGATCTCGGAGGTCATTAACTCAGAAAAGTATTTGCGCAAGTTTCGGTTGGTAGATCCAAAGATAATGTCATCAACGTATATTTGAACAACTAAAAGGTCAGATTCCTCGGATTTTAGAAATAGGGTTTTATCAACAGATCCTCTACTGAATCCACTGTCAAGTAGAACCTTGGATAACCTGTCGTACCAAGTCCTAGGTGCTTGTTTTAATCCATATAGGGCCTTATCCAACTTGAAGACGTGATCTTCAAATTTGCTATTTTTAAAACCGGGAGGTTGTTCAACGAAGACTTCTTCCTGTAAATACCCATTCAGAAATGCTGTCTTGACGTCCATCTGGAAGAGCTTCATTCCTTTATGTGCAGCGAATGCTATTAGAAGTCTAATAGCTTCAAGACGAGCAATAGGTGCGAAAGTCTCGTCATAATTTATTCCTTCTTGTTGATTATACCCTTGGACCACCAATCTCGATTTGTTTCTGACAATGACTTCAGCATCATCTAGTTTGTTCCTAAAGACCCACCTTGTTCTAATGACAGAACGATCCTTTGGTCGAGGAACTAAATGCCAAACCTTGTTTCTTTCGAACTGTTGTAGCTCTTCTTGCATAGCTATAATCCAATCAGATTCAGCAAGAGCTTCATTGATATTCTTTGGTTCGATCATGGATAGAAAAGAGTAGAAAGAGCAGAAGTTATTCAAGGAACGTCTTGTCTGAACACCCTTCTTAATATTCCCTAGAATATTGTCCATGGAGTGTGAGCTCTTGTATTTCCACTTTGTTGAAGCTCTTGGTTCTTCATCATTATTTGAGCTTGACCCAACTTCATTTGGATCGGAATTGGAGGAACTTCCCCCTGAATCCAATTCGGGTGTTGTATTAGAGCCGATTATAACCTCGGACTCTACACCTTGATTTGGATTCAATGTTATAGTAACATCATCTATAACATTGGTTTGGGAATCCTTATTTTGAGTTAATGTTATAGTATCATCAACTATAACATTAGTTTTCTCCTTTTTATCTTTTGAGGAACGATCAAGTTCATCATTCGTTCCCTCAATCTCATTATCCTCTAATTCTAGTTCCGGGGGATTGTCTCTTGAAAGACGAAAGTCGGGTTCATCCAAGTCTTCTTCCTCATCTTGTAAAGGCTTATCAAACAAGTTATCTTCATCAAAAATAATGTGGACACTTTCTTTAATACATAGAGTTCTCTTATTGAAGACTTTGTAAGCCTTGCTAAGATCTGAGTATCCTATGAAAATCGTCTCATCACTCCTAGGGTCAAACTTACTTAAACGTTTTTTACCGTTATTATGAACAAAGCACTTACTCCCAAAGCAACGAAGATGGGAGATATTAGGTTTTCAACCTCTAAGGAGTTGGTAGGGGGTTTTCTTAAGAATAGGTCGGATTATAGCACAATTATGGATGTAGCAAGAAGTACTAATGGCTTCAGCCCAAAAGTTACGAGGTAAACCACTACACAAAAGCATTGTACGAGCCATATCTTCCAAAGTTCTATTCATACGTTCAACGACACCGTTTTGTTGAGGAGTTCTTGGTGCAGAGAAGTTATGCCCTACACTATTAACTCTACAATATTCTATGAAAGCTTGATTGTCAAACTCGGTCCCATGATCCGTACGAATAGATACAAGATTAGTCTTATATTTGTTTTGAATACGTTTCATAAGATAATCAAATTCATCAAATGTTTCATCTTTTGAATGAAGAAAGATAGGCCATACATACCTCGAGTAATCGTCTACAAGAACAAAGACGTACCTGGATCCTCTTCTACTCCTTATCTTCATTGGTCCACATAAATCCATGTGTACTAATTCCAAGGCTTGATTTGTGCTTACTACTCTTTTCGGTTTGAACGATGATCTTACTTGTTTGCACCTAGCACACGTGTCACACATCCTTTCTTGGTCGAACTTGATCTTAGGTAACCCTTTAACCAAGTCCCACTTCTTGAGTTTGTTCAAGGTTAGTGAACTAATGTGACCAAATCGTTTATGCCATAGACAAGGATCATCAAGAGTAACTTTCATGCATGGAAAAGAGTTAGTAGGCACAGCATTTAAATCTACCATATAAACATTTCTTTGCCTGTGGCCTTCAAGAATAACGTTGCTAGTTCCTTCAATAATAATGCGACAGCTGTCAGTATGAAAAACTACTTTGTTACCTTTGTCGCATAGTTGAGATATGCTTAGCAGGTTATGTTTTAGACCGTCCACAAGATAAACAATCACTGATCGCGTGAGACTTAGAGATTCCAATTTTTCCAACGCCAATTACTTTTCCCTTTTTGTTGTCCCCGAACGTCACTTTTCCTCCGTTGAAGGGCTTGAGTGAAAGAAACAGGTTCTTACCTCCGGTCATGTGTCTTGAACATCCACTATCAAGATACCATTGATTGTTCTTTTTTACTACTTCCTGCAGAAAGGATTAGATACAATTTTTAGGTACCCAAGCTAAGTTGGGTCCCTTATGATTAGTTACTCTATATACTAAATCCTTTCGAATCCACACTTGTCTAATAACCGTTTTTCTAACCCTTGGTTTATTTTGCTTGGGAGGAGTTCTTGGGTTAGGGTTTTCTCTTGGTCTAGGAATTTCTCTAGGTCTTTCATGACTATTTCCCTTGTGAATAGGTTTACTAGGTTGAGATCGACAAGGGTTATGTGAGGTACTAGGTTTCTTGCTGTAGTCGAAGGCCATGTCATAGAACCAACGAAATTTATTGTTCCTTTCTTCGTTAGGTTCCTTAATGGGGGTTTCAACATTCTCGTCAATCGTGTAGACAGTTTTAGCATGGTCGACATTTTTTCGTATATCATGAGCCTTTTTGACACAATTGATTTAAATGTGACCCGTATGACTACAGTAATTTCAAATCAGGTATTTAGGAAGATCAGCATACTTCCTTTTTCTGAAATCAAAATCTGAAGGTGTTGATTTGCATTTAGAGTGATATCTACGGCTGTAGCATTCATGTCCTAACCCCATCTTCATATTATTGTCAGATTGTTCGGTTAGGAAGTTTAAGACTTTTGTGCTACCTTCCCACTTATCATGGACCTTCCTAGCGTGTAGAAGCAAGTCTTTTAGGTTTTTAATTTCCTCTTGACATTTCGTGTGATTTACATCATTGTCCTTTTTAAAGTTGTCACGAATGTCTTGGAATCGTTTGTTAAGAATGAACACAACATCGGTGTGTTGTTTCTTAACATTGATCATATCGCTCTTAGATTCTTTTAATTGCATTGAAAGAGAATCTATCTCTTTTTTTTGGTCTAAGATCACTGCTTCATCAGATGTGACCCTAGTTTCCAAAAGTTCTTTGGCTTTTCTAAGTTCTAAAGTTATAGCTTCATTAGCTATAACTTTGGCTTGAAGGTGCTTGATGTTAAGCTTTAGGCCTGAAGTTATAGCTTCATTAGCTATAAATTTGGACTATAATTCCTTCTTTTCAGCCATAGTAGAATCTAACGTTGTTGCTTTCTCAGCTATAACCTTAGATTTCAACTTCTTAGCTTTGGCCTTGAGAGTATGATTCTCTTCCGCGATTTCGAGAATCTGTTCCTTCGGATCTTTCAATTCTAAGTCCTGTTCGTGACACTTATCAAGAGATTGTTCAAAGAATTCAATTAAAGCACTTTTAGACAATTTCTTAACGCGTTTTTTAAGCTCAAGATAACTTACCTCTTCATCGTCATCTTCGTCTGATTCTTCGAGAAAGCAATAGTTTGAGTGAGAGTTTGTGCTTTCATTGTCGCTGTCGGAGATTAGGTCAAGACTAACGCTGCTGAGACAAAGGTTAGCAACTTCATCATCTTCAGATTCCTCGTCATCTTCTGAGTCAAGGTCTCCCCAACACGAAGCCATCATAACTTGTTTGAATTCTCTCTTTGTCTTCTCACGTTTTGTCTTGTCCTTAATATTTTCCCATGTTGGACAATCCTTGATCATATGACCAGATTCTCCACACTTGAAGCAACCTTTATTTGCGAAGGACAACTTTGATTCAGTAACCTTTTTGTTGGATGATTTTGTTTGTTTGTTTCGAAATATCTTATATTTGAAATGGCGTGCAAACAGAACAGTTTCATCCTCTAGTTCAGAGTCAACTTCTTCGCTTTTTAGGGCCATACTCTTATTACGACTAGGTTCAACATCATCTTTGTTAAGAGTAATTTCATGATCCATGAGAGCACCAATGAGTTCTTGATAGGACAAATTTTCAAGGTCTCGTGATTCGTCCATTGTAGTGACTTTAGCACGCCACTTCTTAGTCAGGCTCCTAAGAACCTTTCTAGTAATGTCCTCAGCATTGAACTTCCTTCCTAGGTTTTTCAGTTCATTTATGATGCTTGAAAACCTTGCGGACATACTATCTAAGGACTCATTAGGCTCCATAATGAATAGCTCATATTTCTGCATAAGCAAATCTATTCGGTGCTTCCTAACAATGGAAGTACCTTCATAAGCTAATTCAAGCCCATCCCATATCTCCATGGCCGTGGAGCATGAAGAAAACCGATCAAACTCTGTAGAAGTCATTCCGTTTTGCAGAAGACTTATTGCTTTGGAGTTCTTTTCGTCCTTCTTGTAGTCGGCCTCGACATAGTCCTCTTCTTTCTTTTCATAGGTAGTGCCATCCTCGGATGCTACAAGAATTTTGTGCGGTCCGTTTTGGATAATCCTCCAGCACTCCCAATACTGACCTTTCACATAGTGAGTCATCATGTTTTTCCACAATCCATAATTCTTCCCATCAAAGACGGGACACTTGAGATATTTGGAATCCATTTATCACGTGATAGGCAGCGAAATATAAAACAATAAGATAAATGAAAAACAAGATAGATCAGCCTCTTTGCGGTTAGGCAATCAAGAGCACGAGGCTCTGATACCAATTGAAGAGTCTATTGATCCAAAATACTCAAGGGGGGGTGAATAACTAATCAACTAGTGAATGTAAAACGAAATAACAAATGAACGAAAGAACGAGGAGACACACGGTTTTTGAAGTGGTTCAGTTTCACAAGTCGAAACCTATGTCCACTATTCTCGATTAATAAATTTAGTATCTTTCTACGGATTACAAATTTACTAACCCAACTCGTACAACTAACTCTAGCTGTAACTCAATGAGTATCGTTAAATGCTCGAGTGACTAACTTACGCTAATAAGAAAGCACTAATGATTCTAACAAAGGTTCACGTTAATGAACAAGTAAGAAATCAACTAAGCACTATTATCTTATAACGATAAAAATAAGAACGAGTATACGAGTTTAAAACACACGACCTTTCAAAATAACAAATCGGTTTTTCTGCTTGAAAACACACGGTTTCCTTTGTAAAATTAAAATCAATTTTTATGCTTAAGGTCTCTATTTTAAAAGTTGTAAAGAGTAAATTATTTATAGGAAGGAAAGAGTAGGAAACTCGGTTTTGCACAAACCCTAATAGCCGAAATAATAAGATATGTAAACAAATCATATCTTCTATTATCTCTTTCCTAAAAGCCTTAGAAGATAATAAAGAATATTTCAAAAGATAGAATATAATCTATTTAAATATTATCTTTACTATAAATTCCAAGATATGATAAGATTTCCTAAAATAGGAATATCTTTTATCATAAACAAATATATTAAGTAAAATATATAAGATATGTAAAGATATTATTATAGAATAAAATCTTCACCAAATATACCCTAGGTAACACGAGATGTCACGGCTCATATGCCTCGTGACTCGTGCAAACCCTAGCTCAATATATAGGTTAGAATTTAGGTTTTAAGAGAGGTTTTGTTGAAACCCTAATTAGTAGCAAGGTCCAACTCATAAGTTGACCCAACACAACTACTAACCAACGTCCAACATAAAACCGAACTCCGCACTAAACCGGGCTTTATTATATAAATACTTTTATCAAAACATTTAAAATAAACTTTAAACAATTTTCAAAATAATTTTGAAACATTATAAGTCGTGTATAAAAACTCAGCATCTCAATGTTATAGTAAGAGAGCTATAACATTGAGCTCTTTTACTAGTAATGTTATAGCTGCAAAGCTATAACTTTACTAATTCAAGAAACTCATTATTGGTTATCATTACGAGATAATCACCTATACTATTCTAATCTTCAGAGAGATCTTCGAGTATAGGCTACGTCATCATCCAAGCTTGATTAATCTTTAGACGGACTTCGTCTTCACATATATCTCGAATGAATCTTAATATTGTTTGATCTTGAATAGGGGCTTGAGCATTCATGCTATCATCACAATCTTCTTTGTTACTTTGCTTGTAATAAGTTGATTCTAAAACACTTAGACAAACGATTACACGCAACAAGTATATAAATTATAAGACACCTTGACATCATCAAAACATAAACATATAAGCTATATGGTTCAACAGTATTGCTCATCAAACTCAAAGTCTAATATAAAATATGAGCAATGTTCATCATTCTTCAAGTCATCATCACTTGGTTGGAGATAGGGCACTTCATCCATCATAAGAGCTTCATCAAAAGCTTTGACTGGCTCCTCTCTGAAAATCTCAGCTTCCAAAGCATCCTACTCGACTTCTATGACAACATTCTCAGCACAGTTGCAAACCATCTCAGGAGGAGGCTCATCTCCATATATCAACTTCTCTATTTTATCCACCTCCTTGCTCCATAGATATGACGCAACAGCAGGGGGGTCAGATGAATTCCTGTCAAAATAATAAGCAAAGGAATCATGAATAGTGGGATCAAGAGTATTAATCATATGACAAGAAGCTTTTAAATCAGGAGGACGTTATACTTTGTCAAGACCAAAAGTGATAGTATCATCTCCAATATTAAACGTAAGACTCGCATGCCTAACATCTATAACCGCCCCTGCTGTATGCAAGAATGGTCGCCCTAGAATAATAGGAACAAGAGAATCTTTAGCTATATCTATCACTACAAAGTCGACTGGAATGAAAAATTTCCCTATTATAACTGGCACATCTTCTAAAATACCCATAGGGTGCTTAATAAACCTGTCAGCCAATTGAATAGTCATGTTAGTACATTTAAGCTTAGTCATGTTTAATTGATTGCAAATTTTATACGACATGACACTGACGCTTGCTCCTAAATCACATAAAGCATTGTCAATAGTTAAAGGGCTTGTAGTACAAGGAATAGAAAACTCCCTAGATCCTTAAGCTTAAGTGGATAATTGGCTTGTAATACGGCGTAGCATTCATGAGTGAACGCGGCAGTCTCCACTTCATCAAAAGACCGCTTCTTTGACAAAATTTCTCTCAAAAACTTAGCATAAGCCGACACTTGAGTTACCAATTCAGTAAATGGCATTGTCACTTGAAGATTCTTTACTACCATCATGAACCTTCTAAACTGTTGTTCAAGTTTGGATTTCTGCAATCGTTGAGAAAAAGGTAGTTGAATTTTAATCGGCTCGGCTTCTTTCGCATTAGAAATAACTTTGGAAGCATTATCATCAGTTACAGGAGTGACTCGATCGAGACTAATGGTTACTCGATCGAGTCTAGGCTGTACTCAATCGAGGAACCTACTTTTGTCAAATGCCGTAGTTGAAACACGCGAAATTTTATCAACAGGGGGTTCCTCGATCGAGCCCGAGTGAACTCGATCGAGTAAAGGTGATGCTCGATCGAGCCCGTGTTTACTCGATCGAGGAACCATGCTTTGCATCCTTTTTTTGCTTTTCGTCCTTTCCCGTGTTTGATCTTTGCAAATTTCTTTCTCGTCATCGCTTGACTCGAGATTGCGCAATCCCTTAGGATGCATATAGGGAACTTGATCATCATTAATGGGCACGCCCGGACTTTGATAAGTGGTACCGCTCCTCAAAGAAATAGTATTAACTTGCTCATGTGCTTGATTACCTTGAGAAGGAAGACCGGTCTGTTTTGAAGGATTTTAAGCCGCCATTTGAGCAACTTGAGTATCCAACATCTTGTTGTGAGCCATATGTTCGGAAATCTGAGCCATTTGCTTTTGTTTTATCAATAAAATTTGTTGCAAGAGAGCTTTCATCTGGGCCATCTCATTACTTGGAGCTTGAGGAGGAGGTTGCATCTGTTGAAAACCTCCTTGATTTTTTCGAACGAAGTTTCCTTTTGGTTGGTTACCACGATTTGGAGAAATATTATAAGCACATTATGGAGAAGTTTGAGCAAAAGCATTCTGACTCCTTTCAGGTAAGAAGTTAGAATATGAAGTACCTTGCTCGAAAGATTGGAAGGCATGAACTTGTTTAATGGTACTCATACACTTGGTCGCAGTGTGGCCATCTATCCCACATCTCTCGCAGGACACTTCTTGTTGAACCATCTGAACCATTTCTTGCTTATTACCCAAAGACTGAGTAGTCTTTAATTTGGCTATTTGAGCCGTTAAAGCCTCCAGCTGCTCTGCAATAGCATTGTCTGAACCACTTCCTCTCTTATTTCCTCTAGGGTTACTATACTCAATTGTGTGAGTAGCTATTGAAGGAAATGTAGATCTATATACATATTAACATACTCATATATGTCTTAATTAATTTTTCATAAAATTAAATACGGATTTTATGCATGCAAACAATATGAAAAATAGAGGAGAAATCATGTTCTTACATTGGTGATTTCGGTTTTATTGGGCACAAAAGAAATCTCCTTTTCTTTTGTTCTTGAGCTTTCCTAAGATGGAAGAACAAGATCCAAGTGTAGGATCTCTCCTTAGGATTAATACCCAAAGCTTTCTCTTAATTAAGATTAATATTATGAGAACTAGTACAATATTAATCTAGTAAAATTGACCCAAAAATATTATAGACACTTAATTATTTTCGGTTTTGTGAAAGGAAGATGGAAGCTATTTTTCTCTCTAAAACTCTTATTTTAGATGATTGGGAGAATGAATAATAATACACACACAAAATGAATGTAGTGTATTAGAAGAATATAAGGAAAAACCCTTTTGTTTTTCCTTTGTGAAAAACCGGGCAAGGAAGAGGAGGGAAGAAAAATAGAGCCAATGCATGCATTAGTTTGCCTTCACAAGGTTAATAGGGTTGCATGGCTACTCATTCTTTTTAATCATTATGTTTACCACTTAATTATAAACACAATATTAAGCCTAATACTCCTCCATTTTCGGCACTTTAGTTAATATGGATTCCATATTATTTTTGTCAATTGTCAATATGTCACATGTCACATGTCACATAAATTTGTTATGTATTTTTAACATATTAAAAATCAACGTATTAATAAAAATACGTCACATACAAAAATCGACTTAGTAATTTCATAATTACTTGTACCATAATATTTTACCATTTATAAATCACAACAGATTGTATTTATAATAATTCATTCAATTTCAATTGTTTCTTTAAACAATAATTTCATCCGAGTAATGATACAATTCAATTACTCGCATCGTATCTCATTTAATCACATTTCAATTTGATACGTAAATTTTACTTCCAAAATCGTCCGTCAATTTTCAAGTAATTTAATTAACTCGTAACATTATACGATTAATTAAATAATCAATTAAGAGTGTTGCCCTATAGGTATGACCTAGGGGGTCAACTGATCACCACCGTCACACGACAGTAATGTCAAACTCTAGTCAGCCAATCATTACCGATATATGTTGACGATTGTGAGAACAATATTACTTCCCAATTGTATTCTTTATAATGAGATTTAAACATGTGATCATCATGATCAACAATCGTGATCGCATTATTGTCGGAGGACACATATTCCAACAATCTCCCACTTGTCCTCGACAAGTGTGCGCCACCAATTCTCTTGTCCTATTACTATCTCCCACTCAATGCAAGGTGTCTTTCGGTCGTACTTGCAAGTGATCATATCGAGAGTGGTTTCCTCGATCTGGAGAATAACCGATTGACCGGATTTATCTATCATAGATACCTTCCGAGCGTGGCCACGCATTTCCGGTTCATTACTCCTCGAGTGGCCCCGAGATATTGTTATAACCCCGACTAGGGGTGGACAATTCCTATCGCACTCATTCCCTTCGACTAGCCACAGCCATCATAACCCAAAATATGCCCATTTGACCCCATTTACGAAGGTCGTAGTAACACAAATCAAAGTTAAATGAAATCGTGCCATCTTAGGTGAATAGTCTTTAGTCAAAAGAATCGACTCATTTGAATACTATAGCAGCTCTCGCCACAACCAGGCTATATAAATTTGCCATAACTCTATAAGCGGTCATTAGGCCCGAGAAAATGTTCCTGTGATCGCCTATGTGATCGACTAGTCATCTCACATGACTCTATGGCACTTGAACTTGCCATCAATCGCATCACACTCTAGTCACTTCGAGACGTCACCTCATATAAGTAACTATGGGCAAATACAATGTTAATCCATGTTCACTTTAACGGGGTTCAATTGTCTCTACAACCCGTTTGGACATAACAAAGTGCAAGGTGAGTTAACAATAACTCAAACGACAAATGTCGACATCACACTTGGGCAGTCAATATCATATTACAACCTTGTGATGTATATCGTAAGTATAAACACTTATTGATTGCAATAGAAGTTTAACATGCCATGTGTCCATGTGTTCAAACTTCTCACACTTGCAATTTCCTTTACATTCATGTTCTCTCTTATAGCATGAATCTTACCAAGTACACATCAAGGTTCCCGACCTTGGTTTCGGTTCTTTAACTTGAAAGAACTTTCTTATCGACTATCACATAACGAACGAATTTGTGATGAATGATATAACTTGTACTGATCAAGTATTCCATCCACACACAATGCACTAGGTATATGTTTTGTAGAATCTTGTAACAATTGCCAAGATTTACAGCTTAGCACTTCTCACAAGTCCTAGCTTAACTAGGAAAGATTATTTTTAAATAACTTCTTATTCGACCAAGCATCTTTCCAAAACTTCTTATTTCTCTTTCTAGGCTTGAAAGATTTGGGATTCTCATAAATCCTTACATGTGCTCGGACTTTCTATAATATGTGCAACCTCTTATCACATAATGGAGTATTCCGTCAAACACCGAAATCGCTCATCGGATTCTACTTGAGAATTCATGACGTTTCTATTATGGCTCACCAATCAATCATCATGCTCTTATGCATATGATTTATAATTGGACATGTACATGATTATTCTAATGGCGGAAACATTAGTTACTAATAATCATGAGATCAACCGTTCATAGGTTCAATGAACGACCAACACTGCTAATGGCAATTCCATTTTCATCTACATGAATAACCTATATGAATGTTGATACGATGTGTATCTCTTAATACTAATCCAACATCCCTTGATGTAATTGGATTCATCATAGTCCATTTTCATCCAGAATTGAAAACTAAAAAGCTTCTTTATGAAAGAAGGTATTAGCTCGTCATTCTTTAATGAGTGATGAGTTGTAAACATTCAAAGGATGATAGATCCCACTAAATTCCATGTCTTCACATGATAATTTCCTAACTCCCACTCAATTTCACACATTTCGAAATTGACTTCTCAATCGAAACTTTATTAAGAATATAAATTGCATTGCCAAGTTATTAGGATAAAACCATATATGTTCCATCATATCCTTTCAAAATACCTATTTTGAAGTGGTCTCATCTTAACCTTACGGAAAGAGATTTTAAATCTCCAACACACTCATGTCATAATGATGTGTAGTAATGTCATTATTCAAATAATATCTAGAATACGTCCTTCGCAAATACCCTTTTGGAAGGAGGTTTAACCATTTCATAGTGAGGTTAAACAATGACATTTGTGTGGTTAAAACTTTGGCCATTGAAGATATCGGTATATCGATCTATGCAACTCGATCATAACTTAGTATGTAACTTTGATTCATTTAGGCTCTTAAGTAAATCTCAAGGTTGAAACTATTGGTCAAATATTTCATAAACTTAGTCAAAAACTTGTTAAGACTTTACATTAGTCATTTTTCTTCCAAAACTTTCTTTTGGTCTCCTCGTGTAGCTATCTTGAGAATATACTCTTATGATTACTTCACTTGGTCTCTTTAGTCATATAGAACTAACTTGAGACCATAGATCTCATCTATTCGGCATACTATGTAAATAGATACACCTCATTCAAATCATTCTCTCTTACGTAGATCTTCATTTACATAAGTACACAATTTTATCTTGCCTTGTGTGTTGTGTCCTCATTTTTCTCCCACTCTATCTTTAGAATAAATACACTATAGATTCAAAGATAGCATATGAGACACAAATTAATGATGTTGAAGTATAAGGAGAACTATCTCATAGATAGACTAATAGTTCATGATTTCATATGTGTACTTGGTGGTTGACATTCCTTTAAGAGAGTTCATAGACTCAAAATCGCTTTATAAATGATCATACACAAGCCTTAAGCATGTGGACATATAATGAAACCCGTCATTATATTTGTCTATTAGATCACTTTAAGTGACTAATCTTATGTTTCAAAGTGCAAGCATTTAAAGATGAATTTTAGAACATAAAAGGATAAATGATAAAACGGGTGACTTGGGTTGCAAACCAAGTCACCATCATCCAAAATACAAACCATTATCCAAAATACCTTTCCATGTCGAACACGGAAACTTAAAGTTCTAAAAATCCAAAACACAACTTAAAATAAGACAATGAAAAGCAAAGCTCCATAAAAGCTATCCTTAGCTTCTCCATGGTTTCTTATGCTTGCTTTTCCTTTCCCTTGTCTTTGCTTGGTGGAGGCCCTATTTACAATAAAAAGGGAGATACATTATCACAACTTTGCATCATATTACCATAGTTGAATTAGAAACATAAAAGAAGGATAGTCATTTACCTCTTTGGAGTGATCTTTCCAGCTTTGATATCACCAAGGTATTTGGAACAATTTCTTTTCCAATGTCCCATGCCATTACAATAATGGCACTTATCAAGAGGACCCTTCTTGACTTTTGAGTTGCTAGCTTCATTAGGCTTAGCTTTGGTGAATGTGGGAGCTAGCTTCTTGCCCTTTCTCCCATTCTTCTTGAACTTCCCCTTACTCTTAGTGTTTATGTTAAGCACATCCTTGGGAGGGTTCACATTTAACCCCATGTCCCTCTCGGCTTGCACAAGTAACTTGTGCAACTCCTCAAGAGACACGTCCTTGTCTTGCATGTTAAAATTCACCCGGAATTGCACATATGCCTTGACTTTGGACAAGGAGTGTAGAATCCTATCTACGGTGAGTTCTTTGGGGATTTCAACTTTTTGAATTTTCAAGGTCTCGACAAGCTCCATGAGTTTGAGCACATGAGGGCTAACCTTTTGGCCCTCTTTGAAGTCGAGATCAAAGAATGCCACGGCCACCTCATATTGGACGATCCGCGGAGTTTTTGAAAACATGGTCACAAGTTTGGAGTAAATCTCATTAGCATTGCCCATTTTAAAGGCTCTCCTTTGGAGGTCCGCCTCCATCGCAAATATCAAGACATTTTTCATTGCGGCGGACTCATTTTGGTAAGCCTCATATGCTTCCCTAGTGGCCGCGGTGGACCTAGTGGAGGGTTCGGGTGGAGAGGCCTCGGTAAGGTAACGAAGCTTGTCGTCACCTTCGGCGGCTAATTTGAGTTGGGCATCCCAATCGGAGAAATTTGACCCATTCTTTTCAAGTTTACATCGATCCATAAAGGATCGGAGCCATGATGAACTAGCGAGAGGTGTGGTGTTAGGAGTTGGTGTTGGTGTTGCCATTTGTTATGAAAAAAGAAGTGGTCTACAAAACAAAATATAAGGAATAAAACAATTGTCGTTTTAATAATAATACTCGTAAAAATGTATGATTTAAACAAGTTTTATGCATTTTTCTAGTGACCTCTACCCAACTAGATAAATGATTCCAAGACCCAAATTCATATCAACTTAGGCACGGGGTAGCCGATGCAACCTTTATCAATATAACTTGGTGGATTAACCTTTTAATCGATTCTACTTTTAGAACTCTTGGTCGATAAAATTACTCTAATGTTTATCTATAGCCCAAAACACATCAACAAGGGCACGAGGTAGCCGATGCAACCCTTATCAATAACTTTTGTTGAGTTCAATCCAAATTTCGAATAAATGTGTCCAATATCCAAACCCACATCAACTTGGGCACGGGGTAGCCGATGCAACCCTCATCAACATGAATTCGGTGGATAGACATTTATCACTCACTTCCCCTACGTAACAAGGTTTGTACCCCGGTAGGGCCGAGTGCACTCCTTCGCGAAATAGGTTTTCATGGTTTCTACTATTTGGTAAGGCTATGTCTCAATTAATTGTTTTAGCGAGAGGTCATGCCAATTTATTATCTATCACGTTTTAAGTGAACTAAAGCGGTGAACTACGATAATTATAATTGACACGGTCGATAAACTCGATAAAATAACAATGCATATTTTAGTTATGGCGATTTAGCGATGCATGTGACATAAAATAAAATGCAAGCATAAAAAATAAATAAATCCTAGTATGGCCTTTCCTAAAATAGAAAAACTATTTAACTATTACATATTCGGAAACCAACTCCATTGGTCCCTTGAACTTCGGTTGTGACACGCATCTCGAGGTAACACCGTCTTTATGTATCACCATTCTTGAAGAAATCCGTCTTTGGGAACTCCGGAATGAATAAAATTACATAATAAATTACATAATTTCCTATTATACATTTGTAACTAAAATAAAATAAATCTATTAAATTACAAAACGGTGATACGAGATCACAATAAAATTACAACCGAATCGATATTCCCATACATTTCGGGAAATACCAATTAAAATCTAAGGCCATACTAAGTAAAATTACATAATTCAAAATTACATAAATTAAAATTATGACAATCATAAAGGAAAAATGCAGCATTATAATATGTATGATCATGCTCAATTTTATGCTAAATCGCCTTTAATTAGCCAATATCGTATATTACTCGGTTTTTACGGATTTGCGTGATTTCAACATTTTTATAATCGCAAAAATACATAAACTCATATTTATGCATAAGTTAATTACCCTAACCTCTTAGGACTCAAAATTTAGTCTTCACTAATAATTTGACCATAATTAACCCATATTTTATAAAATTGTTCATAAATGGACCAAAAATTACAAAAATAAGCTATAAACTTCAAATAAATCACAAAATTTCAAATAAATTCAAAATTTGAAATTTAAACTCATGAACATTCTGGAAAAATACCATGACACTCATAATGTTCAAAATCTTAGGTTAAAAATTTCGAAATTTTTCCGGAAAAACAATGTTGCGGTTTATCGGTTTTAACAAAAATAATCATAAAAACATGGAAAAATTATATTCATTAACTTTTCAATTTTTAGATCTGAAAAATATGATAAAATGCAACATTAGACGTTTTTCCTAAGTCATAGATTATGTTTTATTAATTTTTTCACTAATAATGTCACTATTTATGCTATTTTTCTTCAAAAATCCATAAATCATGCAAAAGGACTTCTTTATAGCCAATTATTTTACACACATCTTGTAAAATTGCATGTGACAACATATTAATTTTCTATGACCAGATTCGAAATTTAACTCATATTAACTTATTTTTCACCTAAATCCGAATTTAATAATGAAAAATCCATTTTTCGAGCATAACAAGTCCAAAAATTATGAAAATTTACAGGTTATCTCAAAATAATATATGTGACAACATATCCAAAAATCAACTGAAAATTCGAAGTATAGCTAATTTTAGACCGAAAATGACATTTTTGCTCATAAAATCATATTTAAATGCCATTATTGTAAATTATGAACAATAAAAATCCGTAAAATTAACCAAAATACCCTAAAAAATTTTATGACCAGAAATATTAACATGCAAGGATTAATTTCGTGATATCTCATAATAACACAAATTTTACAAGTTTTATATATTATTCTTATAACTCGGAAAAACTTTTAACCGATTTGCATGCAAACAACCGTCGCTCTTGATACCGATTGAAGGAAATGTAGATCTATATACATATTAACATACTCATATATGTCTTAATTAATTTGTCATAAAATTAAATACGGATTTTATGCATGCAAACAATATGAAAAATAGAGGAGAAATCATGTTCTTACATTGGTGATTTCGGTTTTATTGGGCACAAAAGAAATCTCCTTTTCTTTTGTTCTTGAGCTTTCCTAAGATGGAAGAACAAGATCCAAGTGTAGGATCTCTCCTTAGGATTAATACCCAAAGCTTTCTCTTAATTAAGATTAATATTATGAGAACTAGTACAATATTAATCTAGTAAAATTGACCCAAAAATATTATAGACACTTAATTATTTTCGGTTTTGTGAAAGGAAGATGGAAGCTATTTTTCTCTCTAAAACTCTTATTTTAGATGATTGGGAGAATGAATAATAATACACACACAAAATGAATGTAGTGTATTAGAAGAATATAAGGAAAAACCCTTTTGTTTTTCCTTTTGAAAAACCTAGGGCAAGGAAGAGGAGGGAAGAAAAATAGAGCCAATGCATGCATTAGTTTGCCTTCACAAGGTTAATAGGGTTGCATGGCTACTCTTTCTTTTTAATCATTATGTTTACCACTTAATTATAAACACAATATTAAGCCTAATACTCCTCAATTTTCGGCACTTTAGTTAATATGGATTCCATATTATTTTTGTCAATTGTCAATATGTCACATGTCACATGTCACATAAATTTGTTATGTATTTTTAACATATTAAAAATCAACGTATTAATAAAAATACGTCACATACAAAAATCGACTTAGTAATTTCATAATTACTTGTACCAAAATATTTTACCATTTATAAATCACAACATATTGTATTTATAATAATTCATTCAATTTCAATTGTTTCTTTAAACAATAATTTCATCCGAGTAATGATACAATTCAATTACTCAGACCGTATCTCATTTAATCACATTTCAATTTGATACGTAAATTTTACTTCCAAAATCGTCCGTCAATTTTCAAGTAATTTAATTAACTCGTAACATTATACGATTAATTAAATAATCAATTAAGAGTGTTGCCCTATAGGTATGACCTAGGGGGTCAACTGATCACCACCGTCACACGACAGTAATGTCAAACTCTAGTCAGCCAATCATTACCGATATATGTTGACCAGTTGACAGTAACAATATTACTTCCCAATTGTATTGTTTATAATGAGATTTAAACATGTGATCATCATGATCAACAGTCGTGATCGCATTATTGTCGGAGGACACATATTCCAACAGCTATCTGATCAATCAACTTCCAAGCATTACTGTCATTAGTATTATCCTGGAATCTCCCATAAGCAGCTGAATCAAGCAAGGCTCTATGATCGTCAAACAACCCGTTGTAAAACTTGTTGCAAAGAAACCAAATCTGAAAACCATGGTGAGGGACAGATCGAACTAGCCATTTGAAACGAACCGAAGCTTCATTAAAATCTTCTGTGGGACCCCGCTTAAAACTTGTAATATGGCTTCTAAGAGCATTAGTTTTCTGTGGTGGAAAATACCTCTTGTAGAATACAAGAGCTAATGAAGTCCAGTTAGTAATTGCGTCGGTCTCCATATCCAAGTCACGAAGCCACTCAACTTCATCATCTCTTAAACAGAAAGGAAATAAGGTCTGCTTGACTTGATCTTGAGTCACCCCAGCTGTCAAAGGAATAGAACAACAACATGTAACAAATTTATCCATGTGCTTTGCGGGGTCCTCTCCAACTTTTCCTGCAAACATATTTCTCTATACTAAGCTTATATAGGAAGGCTTGATATCAAAAGTCTCCTTATCAGTGGTAGGGAGCTTGAAGCCTTTAGGAATAGAATTAACCGTGGGTTCGGAATAACTTGCCAAGGTCGACATCTTTGATGTTGTAGAAACCACTGCTGCAGAAATAAGTGTGTCCTTTTCTAAGGAAGAATCTTCTGCAAAAGTATACCGCTCGTAGTCAACTGTACTCAAGTCTTCCACCTGACTTACTTCTCTTTGAAATTTTCGTTTGTACCGAAAAGTCTTTTCTGGCTCGGGATCAAAAGGTATAATCTCTAACATGTTAGACCTGGGCATACATGAAAACAACAAGAAAACATAAAAATGTCTCAAGGAACTGATGCTCCCTGAGACAAAAGACAAAAATAAACAAAAACAAACAGAAAACTTGTTACCTCCCCGGCAGCGACGCCAAATTTGATAAGGTTATTTTCAGTCATTTGGCCTCAATCAAAATAAATCCTATAATACTACTAACAAATAGCTAGTGGTAAATAAGGTATCATATCCACAGGGAGGCGAGATAATTAATCTAGTTTGTTTATATTTAGATCGTCTTAAAGTATCCGATTTTATGGGGGTTTTCTTTGTTTGATATCTAACAACTAACTGCAATGTAAATAAAAGATGAATACAAATATATTAAAAGAGTCTAGAGATTAGGTTCACTAGGTAGTCATCCAAGGGTAAGATTTAATTCATTGTTTAAACAATTTATATTGTTCAAAGTCATATGATCGGTCAATTCTAATATGTGGCTTTAGATCTAATCTTAACATGCAATCGCTATTATTAAGTCGGTCTAATTCAATTATCGTGGCCTATACTAGTCTTAACCCTGTCAGTGAAAATCCTAGTTTATGTAAGACTAATTAATCAATTCTGATCAGTAATTAATCAACTAGATTTAAGACGATAATTAAACAAAAATCAAAAGCAATTTAACAATCAATTCATAAGCAACCCTTTTCTAACCACCTAAATCCCCTTTCACCTTAGAAAATAAATTTAGCTACTCATGATAAAGGGAATAACAATAATAGCAATAATAAGAAACATGATAAACAATAATAAAAGATGAATAACGATTGAATTGTAATTATTGAAGAAAGATTAGAAACAATACCTTAATTAAAGGGCAGTAGATCCGAAGCGAATAATAAATAAACTAAATAAGACTATTCTAAGAGAGTTTTAAGATACGTTCTATGAAACTAAGTAGAATAAGACGTAAAAATAAACTTGGGTACGATTTAGGTATTTATAATAAAACATAACCGACTTAAGAA
Organism: Silene latifolia; assembly: GCF_048544455.1. Classification (NCBI taxonomy): domain Eukaryota; kingdom Viridiplantae; phylum Streptophyta; class Magnoliopsida; order Caryophyllales; family Caryophyllaceae; genus Silene; species Silene latifolia. The sequence goes on along the minus strand of NC_133533.1, from coordinate 45,228,332 downwards.
AAATTGCGGAAAATATAGAAAATGATGGTTCCTCGATCGAACCTCGAAGTACTTAATCGAGTACATGCTTCCTCGATCGAGCCCATTTACACTTGATCGAGAATCTCCCCTGCTTCAGCTCCTTTCTTCGTGTTATCTTCTTAACTTCTCTTCATTCATTCTTTTGGATTCCCGTGCCATGCTTCGTGTATTCCTTCATACCCACTCTGCGATGCCCATTTCATTCCTTTGCTCCTCAAATGCATTCCTGCATTAAACATCAAATAGCGAAAGTATCATCGTTCTAACATAAAAGGCATGTAAATGATATAATGTAGGACGAAAACCGTATCAAAAGCAACTAAGGGGAGGCATAAATATGTATATAATTATGACTTATCGGCGTGTTTTCCTCTTTCAAATCGACGCATCATGTCGGGATTTTCGCTAATTGACTGTTATGCTTGTGTTCCTCATCGAATTCTCGGTCTTCTTCCAAGTGACTGCCCATCACCAACTCAAATTGCGCCAAGTACGATGGTTTCAAATTCTCCCATTGTCTACCTACATGCATGCTATTTACAAAAAATAGTGGTTCTTGAGGAACTCCCTCAAACCTATCATTTGAAGTTGCTTTCAATCCGACTCCTCCTCGGGGAGTGGGTCCCCGAGGTAGAGCACTTCAATTGTTCCTTTCTCATCACCATTATAGTACTGTTTCACCCTTTTGCCATTGACTTTGAAGCTACCACCATCCTCGCCCCATAGCTCGAATTTGCCACAAGGGGAAACATGAGTCACTTTGAATGGCCCCGACCAACGGGATCGAATATTTCCCGGAAATACCTTGACTTTCAAATTTAAAAGAAGCACTAGGTCTCCTACACTTACATCCTTTTTTACAACCATGGCATCATGTCATTTATTTGTTTGGTCCTTGTAGATTCTAAAACTTTCTTATGCTTCTATCCTCAATTCTTCAAGCTCGTTCATTTGGAGAAACCGTATTTCACCGGCCGCATCAAAGTTAAAGTTTATTTCCTTCAAGACCCACCATGCTTTATGTTCTAGCTCCACTGACAAGTGGCAAGCTTTCCCATAAACAAGTTTGTATGGTGTAGTGCCAAGAGGTGTCTTAAATGCCGTTCTCAAAACCCACAATACATCCGGTAGATTTTGACACCAATCCTTGCGACTTTAATTGGTCACTTTATCTAAAATAGCCTTGATTTGGCGGTTAGAAACATCCACTTGTCCACTCATTTGGGGGTGGTAGGCAAGTGCGGTTTTAGGCCACACCCCATGTGTCTCTAGCAAAGCCTTGAATGTGCTCTTACGAAAGTGAGATCCACCATCACTTATCACTACCCTTGGGGTTCCAAACCATGGAAAGATGGTACCTTTGAAAATTTTCATCACAACCTTGCTATCATTTGTTGGAGAAGCCACCGCCTCAATCCATTTGAATACATAGTCCACCGCAACTAGGATGTACTCATTTCCGCAAGAGTTTGGAAAAGGGCCCATAAAATCTATACCTCAACAATCGAAAAGCTTGACTTCCAAGATGTTTGTGAGTGGAATCTCATTTCGCTTTTCGATATGGATGGACCTTTGACATGAATTGCAATATTTCACCACCATATGAATGTCCATAAACATATAAGGCCAATAAAACCAGCCTTGCAACACTTTGGCAATGGTTCTTGAAGTAGCCAAATGTCCATCATAGGCTGAGTTATGTACCCTATCAACAATCTTAAGTACTTATTATTTGGACACATATCTCCTAAACATACCATCCCCACACTTAGGAACAAGTGAGGATCTTCCCAAAAGTATCTCTTCACATCATGCTTCAATTTTCTTCTTTCCCTTGCTTCCATTTCATCGGGAATGAAGCCACTAACCACATAGTTTGCCAAATTCGCAAACCACGGTACCTTGATACTCACTTACATCAATGAATCTTCTCTTAGACATTCATCAATTGGTCCACTCTTATCAATTATCCCATGGTCACTGTAAGCCTTGACAAATGATCCGCCACCACATGTTCGGCCCCGGTTATATCTCTTATTTCGAGATTGAATTATTGAAGCAATAGAACCAATCGCAATAGTCTAGGTTTGGCATAATTTTTTACCATTAGTTGTCTCAAGGCGGTGTGGTCGGTGTAAACCACCACCTTGGACCCCATAAGGTATTGCCAGAATTTCTCGATGGCATGAACTATGGCCATTATCTCTTTCTTCGTTGTTGAGTAGTTGCTTTGAGCTTGGTACAAGTTCTTTCTAGAATAGTAGATGATGATTCTTGTCAACCACTTGACCAAGTTCCGCTCCCACAACATAATCCGATGTATCACACATTACTTCGAACGAGCGACTCCAATCCAGAGCACGGATGATTGGAGTCGTTGTGAGAGAAAGCTTTAACCTATCAAAGGACTCAAGGCAAACATCATCAAATACAAAGAGGGCGTCTTTGAGAAGGAGTGAAGTCAATGGTTTTGCTATTTTTGAAAAATCTTTAATGAATCGCCTATAAAAGTCGACATGTCCTAGGAAACTCTTCACTCCCTTCACATTTGTGGGGGGTGACAAGTTTTCTATGACTGAGACTTTAGCACCATCAACTTGAATCCCCCTCTTTGGGACAATGTCACCAAGTACAACTCCCTCTTCCACCATAAAGGGGCATTTTTCCCAAATGAGGACTAAGTTGTGCTCCTCACACTGTCTCAAGAGGTTAGAAAGATTAACCAATCCATGATCAAATGAATCTCCATGGACACTAAAGTCGTCCATGTAGACCTCCATGCACTTTTTAATAAAATTCGCAAAGATAGCCATCATGGACCTTTGAAAGGTGTCGGGTGGATTACATAACCCGAATGGCATCCTATGGTAAGCATAAACACCAATGGGACACGTGAAAGTTGTTTTTTCTTGGTCTTCTGGGTGAATTGGTACTTGGAAAAACAAGGAATAACCATCCAAAAAACAATAATACGCGTGTCCCGACAACCTTTCAAGCATTTGGTCATGAATAAAAGGAATGAGGAAATAGTCTTTAAGGGTTGGGGAGTTTAGCTTCCAATAATATATGCACATACGTCACCCAGTGACCGGGCGTGTAGCCACTTAAGTTTCGTCTGCTTGCTCTACCATGGTCACTCCACCCTTTTTGGGAACCACGTGAACGGGACTCACCCATTTACTATCGGTGATTTCATAGATGCTTCCCGCTTTAAGTAATTTCAAGACTTCATTCTTGACCACCTCGACCATTTTGGGGTTCAACCTTCATTGACCCTCAACCGATGGCCGACTCCCCTCTTCAAGGTTTATGCGGTGCATACAAATTTGGGCTTAGTCCTTTGATATCATCAATTTTATATCCTAGAGAGGCCTTGTGAGATTTAAGAACCTTTAAAAGTTTTTGTTCTTGGTCTTCACTAAGATTAGTATTGATTATGACCGGATAAGTCTCTCCCTCACCTAAAAAAGCATACTTAAGTAAGGGAGGAAGGGTTTTGAATTGTACCTTTGGAGGGAGCAATCCCTCAACTTTCTTGAAGAGCTCATCATAAACCTCGTGGTCTTCCTTCATTTCTTCATCATGGAGGGAGATTTGGAATACCTCCTCCATCTCCGACTATTCCTTTGCAACTTCATTAACAACTTCCTCAATCGTTTCAACCGTGAAAGCTTGATTGAACTTTGTTCCTTTCACCAGATTAGGAAGGTTAAATTCAACCTTGTCACCCTCGATCCTAAGAGTTAGCCTCCCATCTCTAACATCAATTAAGACTCCCCCAGTAGCCAAAAATGGTATACCTAGGATGATGCAGGCATGGCTATCTTCCGGGATGACAAAGTCGGCGGAGATTAAGTACTTGCCAACTTTGACGGGTACATCTTCAAGCATACCCAAGGGGCATTTCACGGACCTATCCGCCAATTGGAGGGTCATATTTGTCGGAATTAAATCACAAATAACAATTTTCTTGGCAACCTTTAGGGGAAGCACACTTACACTTGCCCCTAAACCACACAAAGCTCATGATATTGAGACACCACCAACCACAAAAGGAATGGAAAAGCTCCCCGGGTCACCAAGTTTATTTGGCATTTTGTTTAGCATTAGAGCACTATACTCTTCCTCCATTGCCATCATTTGTTGGTCACCCAAGATTCTCTTCTTTGTTAAGATGCTTTCTAAAAACTTGGAATAGGCTGGCATGTTCAATATTACTTCGGTAAAGGGTAGGGTCACTTCAAGTTTTTCCAACATTTCACAAAACGTGGTTTACTTGAAGTTTTCCCTAGACTGTAAGGCTCTTGTGGGATAAGGAATTCTAGTGACAAGTTGAGATTTAGAGGATACCTTGGGAGAAGTAGGCATGTTTGTTAACTTGGTAGAAGGTTGAAGAAGGACTTCTTCACCCACCTCCTCGTCATAGGGGAGGTCTTCAACCAAAGCATTCTCATTGCTCTCTAGAGGAGCTTTTTCCTTTGATGTCCCCTCACTTGTAGTCTTCCCCTTCTTGGCCTCACTAACCCTTGTCAAAGGAGTCATTGGTGGGCTTTCCCCACCACCATCCATTTCCAACCGCTTCCTCTTGGGATCTTCATCCACTTCAATTTTAAGGTCCTTGTAAGGGTCTTGAAGCTCAACACCACTCCTTAATATTACCTATAAATTTTATCGAATACTCTAATTGAACATGGTTCCACCTTTTTAGTCAAGAATAATAATCGAACTGGAGGAGCTTGCTAGGATGGCGCTCATTTTAAAATTTCTTCTTTGTTATTCTCGTGGGCTTAGTGGTTTGGCGAGGCGTCTTTTAAACTTTGGCCTTGGGCAAGGAAACCACCCGACGGCTTTTGAGGGTTTGCAAGTGCATGTGATGCCAATTGAATTTCCATGTCCCTCTTAATGTTGCTAAGTTCTTATTGGTGTGAAACTTGCATGGTCTTTACCACCTTCATCAAGTCACCAAGTTGAGATGCCAACGTTGGTTCTTGATGCGGTTGGTTAGTTAAGGGTAAAGGGAACCCATAATCTTGTCGGGTGTAGGGACCTTCATTATTTTTGTTGTTGTGTCTCCCTTGGTAGTTCCCCTTAGGACCTTGGTTGTTGAAATTGGACCCTTGCCCTTGCTCTTAAAAACCTTGGACAAAGCCTTGGCTAAACCCTTGATTTGCTTGATTACCTTTGTTGAAGCTTTGACTATCTTGATTACCCCCCAAAATCTTAGCATCGTTGAGGTTGGTTCCCAAAGTTTCGGTTTTGATTGCCAGAATTGTTACTTGAATTTTGATATCCACCCCTAGGTTGAGCAAACGCGGGTGGATTGGTGTTTTGCACTTGTGGTTGGATGTGTTTAGGGTTTTGCACATTCGTGCTCTTGTATCTTATAAGTGGGCTATTTCTCATGTCCGGATGATAGAAGTTGGAGTTGGGATTGAAATTTCCTTGGTTGTTATAGGGTTGCCTCGGTGGCTGCATATTGTTGCTGTTATAACTTTGAAAAGCGTTAACATCTTGAACATTGTCGTCAAACCCCACATTAAAAGCATTATTGGCACACACTTCGAAAGTATGTCCGTTTCTCCCTACACAATTCGCAAGAAGGGTTAGGAATGACATCTTCCATGGGTGGTCCATGGCAGGCACTAGCTCGGTGCACTTGATTCCTTTGCATTTGCACAAGTTTCTTGGTGAGAAGATCAAGTTTAGCATTGGTTTCAGCAATTGCGATAGAAGAGTTCTCTTGAGGATACCGGCTATTTCTTCTCAATGCGTTACCTCTCGAACCATAGTTAGCTTCCGACTCGACCATCTTTTTTATAAGGGCCGACCCTTCTTCATCCCCTAAATGGTCGAATCCCCCCTCCCCTCGCGGAATCATTCACCATTTCCTTCATTTGCGGTAACAAGGTTTGAAAGAAAGTTTGGGCTATGTACCACACCGGGATCCCATGGTGAGGACAAATCGAGATTAACTCTAGATACCTATCCCATGCCTCCCCTAAGGATTCCCCATCCTCTTGTTGGAAGGTGTGAATTTCGTTTCGGAGCATGGCGATTTTTGATGATGGGTAATACTTGGCTAGGAACGCCTTGGCTATCTAAGGCATCCTATGTAGTAAATGTGTTTGGAGCATGCACATTCAACCAACGATCCGCTTTATCTCGTAAGGAAAAGGGCAACAACATCAATCGCAATGTGTCTTCGATCACCCCGTTCCATTTCATCATGGCAGCCTTGTTTTTGAACTTCCATAGATGGGCATGCGCATCTTCATCAATATGTCCACCGAAACTATCCTTTTCAATCAAGCCAACTTAAGCCAGATGCATTTCGAAGTTGTTTGGGGCCAAGGTACCAAAGTTAATCGGATTGCAAGCGTCATTGTCATTTGGGCGGTTGTGGTCGCGTAGAGCCGCCATTTGTGGTTTTGGAATTGGTATATATAGAGGTGGTGTATTTGAATTTTGGAGCTCGTGAAATGGGTTTTCTAGTAGAGGATCAACGGCGTTGTTTGGTTGTTGAGGTGTTGTGTTTTTAATGAAAAGTTGGGTGGGTGAATTTGCTTGGTTCAAAGTAGCTTGAGAAGAGGTTCTAACCCTTGCAATGGTCCTATTCCTTAAGGCTCTAAAAAGCCTTTCGGGATCGGAGTTAAAGAGCAAATCTTGGTGATTCCTCCTAGGCATGCAACTTCAGAAATCGTAAGGCTCCTAGTGCTTTTACACACTAGGGTAAGGCAAAAATCACACACTCTACAAGAAGCACACAACTACTCAAAAAAACAAACAATTAAACTAAGACTAAAGCTATGACCTTGACAAACTAGCTACACTCTAAAGCCATCCCCGATAACAGCGCCATTTTGATGACCGAAATTAAGTCGTGGATTTCTGCACCAAAAGTTAACCCAACTATAGTAGTATAATAGGGGTCGAACCACAAGGATGGGGTGGATTTGCACCTAAATTATCTAAGTCTAAGTCTAGTCGAAAAAATAAGTAGGTTGGTGTAATCGATTAAGCTATAAGCAAAGCAATTAAAAGCAAGTAAACTAGGTTAGTAAGATGTAAAATATCGTTAAAGGATAGGGTTGTCGGGTTCCCCTAAGTAGGCTAAGATAAGTATGGGTACTAAGGAGTAGCGGGTAATTTTTTGCCAAGGGAGCTAATCTCTTAGATTCTCCTAAAGGCGGACACAAAATTCTCACAAGGCATCCGAATTCAATGTAAACATGCTATCAAGTATCCATATAAAATTTCATTCAACAAGACACTAAGCATAAGTCGTAGAAAGACATAAACTCTCATTCATACATTTCTACGAACACCTTCTATGCATGTTAACAAAATCCGAACAATTTACCCATTACCAACATTAACGACCCATTATTAACCCTTGAGCCTTACTTAGGTTCCCCCTAAACCCTAGGGTGTCACTACTCATACATACTTAGAAGACAAATGTAAACAATTGGAGAAAAGCAAGCAAACATAGTGATAAACAAGATATAAAATGAAATAACAACTAATTAGGAGATGGAAATGTACAGAAATGAAAATTCAAACTAAAACTTGTACCAACCAAAAGAAAGATTGAATCTTTGATTGATATATGGAAGATGTTCTTCAACAAACTTGAATTACAAACCAAGTACCCAAATGCAAACTATTAAAACTAAGTTGATCTATGCTAATTAAGTAAGCAATTAAGGCTAAATTATGAAAAGATTAAAACTTTGATTAATGAATGTTGCAAAATTTAGAGAGTATTTTCAGATCTAGGGTTGTGTGTCGAAATGATTAAGAGAGGGAGTATTTATAGTTTACAAGGAAAGTAGGTCAAAAATTACAAAGGAAGTCAAAATTGAAATGTGTGTCCCAGCTGGTGGCTCGGCCGCCGCTAGGCTGCCCGGCTGGGAGTCTTCTGATAGTTGGCACTTGATTTTGGCTAATCAGGTGTGCACAGTCGACGGTGGGGTGTCGGCTGGGAGCTCACTGTAACCCTTCTTTCCTTTTCTACCTTTTCTTCCTTCTTCCTGTTTCCTCGGCCGCTGCAACGGCTGCTAGGAGGCTGCCTGGCTGGGAACTTCTTGTAAATACTTCTAAAATCTTCAAGTCTTCAAGGGGTGGGGTTCCTAGCCGGCGGACCGGCTGGCGGCCTACCGACTGGGTACGCACTCTCGCCTTTTTCTTCTCCCCCCCCCATGCTAGCTTCTAATCCCGTCTTTCTTGCTCCCATTGCAACGTTTCCCTCTCAAATCGTGCAAGGCAAGGCACGAGTACATAGGATAGGGAATTGGGAGACAAAATACAAGCAAAGACATGGAAAACCATCTCAAATGGAGTCAAAATGTATGAGAATGAAGAGGGGAAATGGCCGAATAAATGCGTATAAGTACATATTAAAGAAATGTAGTCTAGTAAAAGTACAAGGGAAAATGACGAAATAAGATGGATTATAAACACGAGAAAAAGGTTGCTGTATATAAAGGAACACGGCTTTGGAGACAAAAGGACGTACGTTTCAGCTAAGCTACTGCTTCCCCGGGGAGGTTGGGATTACTATCCCTGATCGGGGATGTATCCATCTCAGTTGGGGCTTCAAATTTGTGTGCTTCAGCTAAGAGAATGCCACTCTGGGCTGGGCTGATCTATTTTTGGATTCTCCACGCCACGGCCCCTGTACTCATCAAGCACATCCATTTTTGCTTAGCTTCTTTGGCTCGGGCTTGTAACTAGCATCAACATGGCACAATCCCGTCATTTCAGTGTGAAAACCCGTCCCAATTGCGATACTTGCCTTTATTTGAGCTTAAAACATGGATATGCGCATGGTTTCTCCAATACTTGAGATTGAAACCCCGCTTCATAATTTCAACATGTAAACTTGTTTTTATAATAGCATTAAAACATCGTTGCAGCAGATGGCCATTGTAATTTCGTCGCTAGTTATTTCTTTGAACTTGAAATGGCATGAAACTCGTTTCCCTTGAGTTGGGACTTGTAAATTAACATGTCAAGCAAAATTAATCTCCTTTACTCGTAACTTAGCTCGCCATACTCGGTTTTCTTCTAAGTGTTAGGAAATAACGGAAAAACCACTACAAATCCTACATAAGACATTAAAACACAAGAATACCCTACAGGAAGATATTAACTCATAAAGTCGATCCTAATAGCGGATAATAAATTTAAAACCGAGCTAAAATGAGGATAATTAATGTATACGGATCAAGTGAATCCTTCTATATTTTTTGAGTCCCTAAGGCCTTCTATGAGCCCTTGGATGGTGAAGACGGATGGCTGAGATGAATCCACCAAAAAGGCGTTTAATGGGCTAATTAATATACTCTCTCTTACTCTCACTAATACCCCTAATTAATCACTAATTCACTATATATGTTTTTTCTCTCACTCACTTCTCTCTCATCACACACATTTCACTCCACTTTTCTCTCAAAAACCCAAAAAAATCAAAAAATAATATACTCTCTCTTACTCTCACTAATACCCCTAATTAATCACTAATTCACTATATATGTTTTTTCTCTCACTCACTTCTCTCTCATCACACACATTTCACTCCACTTTTCTCTCAAAAACCCAAAAAAATCAAAAAATAAAAAACTCCAAAAAACCAAATAAATAAAAAACTCAATAAACCCAAATAAAAATCTCACGACTCTCTTCTTCATTCACCACCACCACCCACCGCCACCCCACCCGCCACCACCACCCACCACTACTACCATCACCGTCGCCGCCGCCTACAACACCACCACATAGTATTTTTTTTCGTTCTTTTTTTTTCAAATTTGGTGTTTATTTTTTATGTTTGGGGTCGGTTTTTTGATTTGTTATTTTTTGTTGGTCTTTATTTTATTCATGTATGTTATTTTTTTTCGTCTTGCTATTTTTTTTCATCTTGTTTTTTGTTATTTATTTTCTCAAATCTTGTCTTGTCATACATTTTTTTTTTCAGATTTCGGGTTTTTCAAATTTAGTTTTTTTTTGTAAGATCCTTTTATTTTGATTCTAGATCTAGTAAAATAGATCTCATATAATGCGTTGCTTTTAATCCTATATCTACTAAATAAAAAATAGATTTTTGAAAAGTTATTATAATTCAAATTTTTATATAAAAATGACTTAATATGACTAAAGTTACACCGTCTTGGACTAAAGTTCTACTATCATGTACTAAATTTACATTAAGACTAAAATTATATAAACTTGTCTTAAAATTACATAAGTTACATTTAATTTATCAAAAAGGACTAAAGTTACAGTATTATGGACTAAAGTTACACTGTCAGTGGACTAAAGTTACAATCAGAAAAAACTAGAGTTACATAAATCAAAATAATGTATAAAATGGACTATACGACTGAAGTTATAGTGTTAATGATTAAAGTTACATCCTTAAAACATTAAAGTTACATGATTTTGAATATATAAAATTGAATTTATATAATTTTAAGTCAATTTGATGTAACTTATGAGTTTGACGGCTGTAACTTTAATGCAAATTTGTATAACTTTTTTATTTCATAGGTGAAACTTTAGTTCTTAAGAGTTAGTTTTATACCTTTATATTATATAAACTCAAAATAATGTATTTAAATCAAGGAGATTTGAAAATAAAATAACCAATAAAAAATGACTTAATATGACTAATGTTACACCATCGTGGACTAAAGTTATACTATCATGGACTAAAGTTACACTAAGACTAAAGTTACACTGTCATGGACTAAAGTTATACTATAAATTTGATATAACTTTTGAGTTTGACGGGTGTAACTTTAATCCAAATTGATATAACTTTTGTATTTAGTTCTTGACAGTTAATTTTAAACCTCTATGTTATATAAACTCAAAATAATGTATAAAAACTATATGACAGAAGTTATAGTATTAATGACTAAAGTTACACTTTTAAAGCATTAGAGTTACATGATTTTTAATATACTAGTTGTTGCACCGCGCCCTATCGGGCGCGGTGCCCCAATTTGGTGCAATTCTAATCGGAAGTAAGTTGGTGGAAATCAGTTGCCTTAATCAATAAAAAAAACATGTTAGTTGAAACACCAAAGTAGATGCGTTAACAATCTGCATAATAGGCAAAACACGAAGGTAGTCAATTTCCACTATAATGCATCGTATGTGCAACAGCATTTGAGTTGCTTCTTAGGATGAAAATGAAGGGGTAATTCGGCTCGAGGCCGTTACCTTAACGGCTGGATGCCTTGTTACAAAAACAAGGGAGAATTAAGAGGCAATGGAGTTGATAAATAATCGTTCAGTAAAATAGTAGGAGAGTAGCTTGATATAAATATTCAATCTCTTGATCGATCGAGAAACAATAAGTATTCAAAATTGCATTCCTAATCTTAAATGATCAAAACGATGTTCATGACAATACAAGATCGTTATTTTGTTGTGTTCTATACAAAAGAATGAACATACTACAAAATCAATTGCGGAGTATATATTCAGATTGTTGAAGCCTTGGTAGTTGGTACGAGGCTCTAAACTTGGGAAGCACAAACAATAAGAAAAAAACATTGTGTGAAACATTGAAGTACAACAAAGAGCTCAAATCCTGCATCTCAACCGTGAAACCATTTTCAACTGTGAGACCATCCCAAATAATCCAATTGTCAACTGCTCCTATCGGAAATCGGATTGACTACGTATTTGAGCCATAGCCCATGCTTTCATAAAAAAAGCGTAGGATTTTACCGATCTAAATCAAGCAGGTTTTGCATGAAGAAGATTTGGCTTGGCATGTTCTATTCAATATAGGTAGGAGAAGAAACCGACTCGATATTAAAAAATAATATATAGAGGAAGCAGAACCAAGTCAAGATAATACGGATCAACCCCTTCTTCTTGTGCCAAAGATCTTACCCTTTCCAAAGGAACTGTCATCTCTTTTCCATTTCCATTCAAGAGTTCTTATGTGTTTCCACGCCCTCCAAAAAATGGACAAATTCCTTTTCTTAGGAACACATACAGCATTCGTCACTCCAAAAAGTAATTGACGAATAATTCCTCAGCTACCTTTCATCCTTTCATCTTCTCTAACTCCTATATCGACCGGTATTTTTAGCAACAATTTTCGTAACATCCTCTACTCTAGTCCAGATAAATATTGAACTGTATTTCAATATTTATTTTTCATTATATATTACTGTACTCATACAAATTTCTATTTAAAACTGAATTTGAAAGGAAAATGTAGTATTCTTATCAACTTCATAAATATCTAACATTAAGGCCTCCTTTATTTAAATCACTTATAAAAAAAGATACGATAGTTTTATATGACAAGGACATAACAACCAATTTTTATAAACTTAAATGACGAGCCCGATCTTGAGAATCAGCAACAAGAACAGTCCATTTTCCGGTCTGGACTGTATTTTGCCCACCCCTATACACTACAATCAAACTCAATAAATTAGATCATAATGTTTACACCCATAAGCATCAAAGGCCCTTATTTTCATATTTCAAAAATCAAGCTTCAATGGTTCTCCAAGTAAGCAGCGCCATAGTGTTTATGGCATTGGTATACAGTTATCCTGACATCATTAATTAAACCACTTGAAATAGCACCACAATCACCATAAGGCCAATAAAAACTTCAGATGCTACTCATAATTAGACGAGGATGATCCCTTTTTTTCCCCATTTCAATCAGATGAATCATGCATAGCAGTTTTTCTAGAAAAGATATGGCACCGTAAACTCATCGGGAGAAAATGATGTCGTAACATTTAGTTCAAAACCACTTGGAAATTAGACAAGGATGATCCCTTTGTTTTCACAATTCACATTTTCAACTGTGAAAATTGTGTTAAAAGAAAATGAGGCAAAGAGCCAGGTTAGTACATTGTACACTGCTCCATCGTAATACCCTCCCTCCCTCCGTCAGTGTACTATGACTGAATGCTAAGGTACAAAAACACTTTTCACTGCTTGCCTTGCCCCCTTTCACAGAGCAAGGCAGAATTTCTTCACAAGGATAGGAGATTTTATGGTATCTACAAGAGGAATGGGCGGTCTTTATGAATAATACATAGTGTATCTAAATCGATATTCAAAGAGAGTGTTTTCGATACAGATGTCCAAAGAATCACAAAGAGTATTACTCAAAGATTTGTCATGATTCCATCTTTATTCACATTTCGACTGTCCTTTAGTTATTCATACAAAAAAGCATTACGCTTATCGTTCTTATCATAGAAATCAATGTAAAATTGTTAAGAATAACATCAAAGAATTAACTGAAGATAAATAGGACTGAAAATAGATTTAGCAAGATCAATATGACATACATAGGAGGGTCTGTTTCTGATATGGATATTGGTAAGCATCCAACAAGATACCCGTACTCGGTTATATAACTTGTTGACGCTATCACCATCTTTTTTTGGGGAGGCGTTGCTTTCACTGCTCGCCTAATTTTGAGCTCATCGGTCCAAAATAATTCTACGACACCCATTAAATGCACACTAAATATAACCAAGAGCTAAATTAAGTCTTATTTGTTATGGGCAAGATGCCTTTGTTGGTGTCCTCGCCTCCTCGGTGACTAAGCGAGTCGTTTCTTTAGTGAAAAAGTATTGATAAATGTAAATGAATCGCATTACTTTTTTCATAACATCAGAAGGGGTGAATAATTTAAGTTACTCTACACTAATTTGTTGACGATTTAGGTTTGATAAGTTCCCCAAACTATGTGGGATATTCTTTGATTCTTTCCACTACTTCAAGTATCTGGCGTGATATCTCCATATTCATTCAATAGGAATCACTTAGCAACTCTAGCAGATGAAAAATGCATACTCCACAGAGAATGACAAGAAGAAGCATTATAAGCATATGACTCATTTTGTTACTGATAAAGCAATTCCACCTGTACTATTCCTTCAGGTTAGGGAAATTGAATACTAATAAACCTTTATATGGTTCGATTTATTTACGGCAGGGCTACCAAGTCGAAGTTTATGAACACGCAGTATGAATAAGCGAAATGCTCTCAATAGAGCATAATCCAAGGTAACTGTAACTAAAACCCATAATGCAGCGGAAATCAGATAGATACGTAATAATTCTTTTTTATTATTATACTATCACAAAAGGCCCTTTACGAAACAGAAGTGGTACCTCGATTAGAACCCCAAGTGAAATACTTCCCCACTTTCAGTAGTAACAACAGTGTGATGTTTAGCATTAGCAAGTGCCTTCACCCAGCGAGAATCAAGCCCTAAGACCACTTGCCTTGGTATAATTACAGCAGCCTGACCACTGCAAGAATGCACAAAAGCAGAATATTAGTGCACAATACATATATCATGCAGAGCTACAAGCCGCAAGGAAGTGATACCCATTCGCTTCAACACAGTAACTACGTGCATAACCAATTGTTTTGTGTTGTTTGGTTCCACTTAAAAAGTTAAAAGGAAAATTGGATGGGGAGGTCATTGTTCTGCTCCACTCCCTCCATCGTTTTTCCTGATTTTCTCAGTACAGCCAAACAACAGAAATATTGTCTACAGTTGAAACATCAACTCAAAAACAGCTCTAAAATGATTCATATATGTGGGCTCCACATGATTGGTTATATAGTCGTACGACAAATTTCTATTTGTCCCAGATTTTTGCCAAGTAACTAAATGGGAAGAGGCATCCTATGAATTTTAATTATAAAACCTTTGAACTTAAATTTGCAGAACAAGCTATAAAATTAGTAACTAATACTCTTCTGTAATAGTTACCTACTTTGGTCCATGAACTTCAATAGTCAGTTTTTTTTAGTCATCAACATCAAGCTTGATCAGCTCGAAAGTCCAAATTTGTTATTATTATACTATCACAAAAGGCCTTAGAAACATTTTATGCCTGACTATTTTGAACTGTGCAAATGATGGTATTTGGACACACTTTTCGCACAATACATATAATTTGCAGGAAACTGACAACCCTTCAACAAAAGTAACAACATCAACAACATTTTTTTCAGATGATAATCAAAATCACTTAACTCTTCGCACAATACATTTTTTTCAGGTTTATAATCAACAGTATCTGCCCGAAGGTGTGATATCATGTTTTGCCAAAATAACCTCTGGGGTAGTCATCCGAGTGTTGTCTTGGTACCCTCGTCGTCATTTTATTTCCTTTTTCCTACCTGGGAAATAAAACAAGTATCTTAGACAGATAGCAAAATACCTTCCAGATTATATAATTTCTTGGGGGAAAGAGAGAAACGGAAATAGAAATAGAAACAGAAACTGAAGAGTCAAACAAAAAGGCACGATGATGATTAGTCAAAAGATCAAGAGTGAGCCAATATTCTACACTATGCTGCAAATTCAAACCCTGGAAACCGTGAGACCTGATTAGGATTACAAACACCAGTCCGTATTTTTGGCAATCGTCTTCATTCTGACGTGAAATGCAGACAAATCACACATAAACACTCTGAAGACACACTCTGATGGTAGTTCTAGTTTCACTAAAAGAGGCATCATATGTTGAGGTCTTTACCTGAAAATTTGCGGGCATCTTTTATCGATGAAGACATTAATGCTACAACAAGAGGCTCAATTGGAACAACAATGAACTAAAAAAACAGAGGAATTTTCGAAAGTATTAATGATTGGATGAGAAAGATAGAAAGAGGAGCCCATCTTGAACAACATCGGATACCCTACTACTATATAAATAAGGGAACACAGCCCTGACTATAAATTTAAGAATAACAAAAGCAAATGTTACATTTTGTAAATAAGGGAACACAAACAATCTCATTTTTTAAACAAACTCGACAAATAGGAAAAAAATGGCAAGAGATTGCGGTGTTAGACACTTAGACATGCCAATTTAAGAAGGACAAAGCCATTCGACAGAAAGCACACCAGTGCAGCATGAAATTACAATTTTCAATGGCCAGTAGAAAGACTATTTACCTAAGAGAGGCAACAACATCTAGAAATTGCCTACATATAAACTGTAGCTTATGTAGTCAAGTAGAACAACTTCGACATTCCATCTGGATTTGTGGTGCAGCCAACGTTCAGGCCACCTCGGCAACCATCATACCCTGCAGATCACATACTAATGTCATTTACGACTCCAATCAGCAAATGTACGTGCTTATAATAATTCCAAAGTTGAAGCCTTATACACAACTATATGTTGCACAAAAGATCGCATGAGATGCTATTTCGGATAGTTACCTGATCAGAGCATGTAACACCATCTTTGAAGAAAAAACCTGATTTCAGGTGATTCCATTCTATAAAAATACACCATATCACTATCCAGTTCATTCCACGAAATTAGAGCATATCAATCTTATCTTTAGGATATCTTCACTGTAGGGTTTTTCAGGGGCAGTGAGCCACATACGGTGGGAAGTGCTGTGAGTGACTCAACCCGGTAGCAATTCAATAGTCAATCACTCAAGCCTAAGTAAAAGCAGATAAGTAGTCCATAGATGCTATGATTATTACGTGCTACACCAAACCAAGATACAAATCCAAAAACAATAGAAGTAAAAGACATAAACTAATAAGGAATCCCAAATCTCTAATGTTAGTGCCATGTTCCCAAACAAACTGTTCTTTTGCTAGAACTTATACAAAGCGTTTGGGGTACATGTACCTGACTGAGATCACTGACCGAGCAGATAATATAGCAGTAAGTTGCTACAGTAATTGTAATATCATACATATTTATGAGTATTATGAAGATATAGTTACCAGAGTCAATGAAGGCCAAAGTTATCATGCAAATCAAACTGTAACTTAGTGGAAAGTCGTAAATAAAAAACAGTTGACTGTCCCTCCAAAAAACCTATTCACCTTCAAAAAAGAGATATTTCTTAGAAATGTGGCTTCTATAGAACTGTCTATCTTCTATCTGTGGTTAATAACATTCAACTTAAGAGTAGCAGACTTAGACAGTGCAGCCCAATATGGATTCTACCGACTAAAGAGCCACAAGAGGCTACTTCCTCATTTGAAGGCACAAGTTAAGAGTGTTAGACCATAAAAAAATACTGCTTTTCAAAGAAATATGCCTCCTGTTACAAAAAGGGATGGGTAGAGAGGGAAAAGACCACGCATATTGATCTTAATAAATATCCGCTTACAAACTGAAAGTGCCAACATCGACTATCGAAATAAAGACTCATCTTAACAGAGTAGAATGTCATCGGACTCACACGGCTGAGTCACTGAGATTGCCTTACCCTAGTTACCAGGCAAGGCACTCCAAATACTGGCATACTCAAATGTTCAAACCCACGCGGCCAGACTACAATTGAGAAATTAAAAAAGAACATCAACTAAGCATTATAAGTACTCAGATTTATACTATCTTTAAACAATGTAAAGTTCATAACCATCATCTCCCATTTTCTCTTCAAACGTAAGATCCACATAATAAGCATTTCTAGTTCCCAATAATAGAGGAAAGGCACATAAGCAGAGATAAATTAGTAATGCTACTCCGAACTCAAATGTACAAACTAAAAGAAAACAACATTCGAAATAAAGAGGAAGAAAGAATTTTAAAAATGGAATTCGGAGATGAAGATGAATAATGAACAAATTCTGAGTTATGGAGAAGATTACCTTTCCTTGATTGATCGCTGCCTTTCGCATTCATTTCCAAAAAATTACGAGATATCCGAACTATTTAACCAAACAACATAAAAATAAGCGAGTATATACTATTAGGAGTTGGATTATATTAAATTATTGTACAGGCTTAGTCCAATACCGGTTCATATTGACGATTAAGATGAATATGCTCTACCATTCTATGTATCTTAACACGTACCAAAATAACAAGAATTAAAATTGCTCAAATTATTGCATGCAATCAATTTAAACCAAAAAAAGTCCCAAATAATTGCATGCAATCAATGTAAACAAAAAAAAAAGCCCCAAATTAATGCATGGAATCAATTTAAACCCAAAAACTAAACCCTAAATTATTTAATTTAACTCACAATTAATAATCCACCTCAATAGTTAACATATAGGAAGAAAATCATAATAATAAATAGGGCAACTAAATGTTCGTATCAGCCGGTCTGAATTCTAGACCACCATTGTTGCCCATCTGACATAGTGAGCTGCTTTCTCTCGAGAAAAAAAAAAGAGGAAATATGCTGATTGTTTTGGCTAGGAGAGAAGAGAATGGGAAGGACAAGCAGGTGAGATATGGAAAAGCGTGAAATAGAGAAGAGAGGGGAAAAGAGGCAGTAGATGGACATGGGAACAAGGAGGAAATAGAAAAGAGTTTCACCACCGAACATTACCATACTTTCCTAGATACCTTCCACCGCCTATTACTTAAAATCGTCCTTCTCCATTTAATTTATCACCTCAAACTTCATCACTCCATTCCCAAAAATCCATTATTAGGTATCGTGTCACAAATCTTGAAGAACCTCAAACTCACATCTCGATCTTGTACCTTCTTATATTCGTGTTTCATGAATCCTTATTATCATCTATTCAGTTCATATCAATCCTTAAATCTAAATTAAACTTTCAAACAAGTATTAACAACTCATGTAATTACACCCACTCAACTCTTTGATGCCTAACTATTTCTTTATCATTCCACAATTCAAATCTCAATTATTTTCCAACCAAGATTCGCAAATCATACTCAATAATAATCACCCTCACATGTCCTCCAAACCTCATTCACTAACTGTAACTCCAAACAATTGCTAAGTATCCAATTGTTTGAATGTCTTGAACATTTCTTGCCCATCCTATTACTCTATTAGTATGCATTCAATGAAGAACCGTACAAAATTCCTTAGACTATACTTTCCTCCCACCACTTAAATCTATAATTAGCTAATTTAGCATGAATAAAGCACTATAACTTATTTCTTTTCTCTAAATAAAAAAAAAAACTATTTGTTCAAATTAAGTTAGATGTAACCATAATACGTCTACCTAAACGCCCCCCATCAAGACATCGTTAAAATTCACAACTAACCTTAAGTATAAACTGCTAATTTCGGAAGAGCTCCTATTTTAAACTACACCTCGCATCTAAGCACAATTTCTAGCATGGAAACAAATCTTGAAATTGCGAAGCTTTCCCTCAAAAAAAAAAAAAAGAAATTGCGAAACTTAAACCATAACTCAAAGGGTACACTAACCTCTGGCAGACCCATTGCCCGTGTACTTCCGCTCATCTAAATCTTGAACCTTTATGAGAAGCGAACAACACCCGCAGGAGACCCCTGTACCAGGATTCATACTATTAACATAGCAAATTCCAGAAACAATTAGCAAATATGAAGATTCAAAGGACATTAGACATTCATGTGCTTGAACGTCAGGCTTTCACTAAGATGGGTTAATCCCTACAGTTTACTGGGTTAATCCCTACAGTTTACCTGTTGAACCAATGAGTCAAAAAGAAATATGCGCTTGTTCTAGAAGAAACCAAACATGTAAGCTTGACAAGAATTGAAACAATTGCCAATGAGAGTGAATCATAATGGACTCCCAAGTTGCAAAGTACAAAATATCACTAACAAGAAGTTCAATTCAATGCAAAAATTTCAGTATCCTATTGGCTGCTATAACAGCACAAAAGCTCTTGCAAACAAAATTGTACTCAAATCAGCCGGAGATGTGGATTACTACTCCCTCCATTTTTTTTATTCCCGTTTGACTGCAGGGTCTTCATTGCAATTCTTTGACCACGTTTTTAATGCATTTATATGTCATTTTTTTTTTGAAAATATATTTTCGAAAGATTTTTCAATGATAAATATAAATATATTGCAACAATTCATTTATAACTTTTAAGATGTTCAACGTCAAAATATGGAATTCTTGACCAAAAAGTCGTATGGGAAAAGAAGCAAAAAATGGAGGTAGTATTAAAAGACTTTGCAAAATCACAGTCATACAGTGTCAAGAATTAAGAAAACATAAGAAGCAAAGTACCAAACAGGACGAAACTTGTCAATGAACTCGAGTAAAGCTTAAATATTACTCCGTACAATTTAATAGTTGAAAATCATAAGCAACAAGAAACAAATTTCAGCTGTAGATGAGGAACAAGAGAAAACAAAAGACGGTTCCAGCGAACAAAACCATAACCATACTGAGCTCGAGATAGAAATACCGGATATCAAATAAAGTTAGATCAGTTGAATTAGTACTACACACAGTACATAAAATAGACTTCAACTCTATTTCTCGACCCTGTTTTGTCCTAGAGATTTTTCATGGATATTACCAAAATCAACAAATGTAAGATGGAGTATTAAGATGCAGACATCTATCGACTAACATGCTACAAGGTTTCAACAATATAATGCTTCACCAAGTTCGGAAATCAATCTGCAAATATACCGAAAGAACAACCTAATAAACGCAATATTTAAATATAGCCACTGAAATCACATCCAAGCCATATCATAAACAAAATTTACAGTGAAGTGATTGTAGTAGCAAGAAATTACAAAATACACCGGAAGGCAGAATATTCATACAAGAAAAGAGATCTCATATTGCTATGGTCGGACCTTCTCGACCCATCAACCACAAATAATTTCTTCAACGAAAATTTCAGTGAAGAAGCAAGATTCTCAATTTTATGCCTCAACTCTCCTTCAGGAAGTTGTTTATCATCCAACGCCACAGTAAAGAAGCCGTTAATATATATGACACCTGATGGAACCTTGCTAAAAACTGTCAAGCTAGAGTGTATCTGGCGGTGTAAACTTGTTAAAAAGTGCAGCTATAAGAACATGGTAGATAGTCATCATCACAATAGATAGCGGAAACATAACGCCCCAAAGGTAGATAGCAAAGTATGACCCCCCTTTCTGAAAGCAAAAAAAAAAAAAAAAAACTCAGAATAGTATGTAAGACTGTGAGAGTATAGAGTAGTAGTCAATACATGTACCATGTAAATAATCGCAGCAACTATAGGAGGACCAATCACAAGCATTTGACTGCTCCGAAGCACGTACCCCAATTAACATCGCTGGTATACTTTTGACTCCCCGATCGGATTAAACCCTGAAACAAAGTCAGTACAATCAGCATGCTAAAACTCGTAAACAACTACATCAAATAAACAAATTCAGAAGGTGATAAAAACATATTGACTTCAACTCCAGCACAATAAGGCCTATAGTTAGATGCGAAGAGTTCGGAAATCGCCAAGGATTAAACTGAAATAAAATAGCAACGGTGAAAGGACCAACGCCGAGAGCAACGATCGACTACAATAGCTCCCATGGCGGTGCCTTCGCAACGATGACGCCATCGTTGTTGTTGTTGTTGTTTAAAATCAAATGCAAATTAAAGGGAATACTTAATTAACGAATGACATGCAACTTAAAAGGAAATGATTTAATTACCTGGTGACCATAACGACCAAAACCTTGAGAACCAGCAACAAGAACAGCCCGTCAAGGGTATCACCACCGTCATCAGAACCGAGAGCTCCCGATTGTACTTGGAGGCGCAAAAATTATAACCATTAAATCCTCGACTTCATCTATGAAAGCAAAGAAAGAGTATCCGTTGAAAATGTCGATACCCAAATCAAATGGCCATGATAGTAACAAAAAAACAAAAACAAAAAAAAGCATACCGTCGATCTCCAACCTCCGTCCTCAACAACAACCGTTGTCCTTCGATCAGAGGCATGTAATTAGTAAAAAGGAAATGTGTGTAAGAGAGGGTAAAAGGGAGACTGAGTGGACTAAATGGGAGAAGTTAGGCATGCACTTCAGGAGAATGGAACAAATGGCAGAAAATTGTGCAGTATGTGAAAGAGAGAAGAATGTTGTAGAAGAAGAGTGACGCAGATAAGAGGGAAATAGAGAAGGGCAAAATGGTCAGGAAGTGTAAATGTTACTGTTACAGCTACAGTAAGGGGATTTTGGGTTTTTTAAAGAGTATGGATAAAAATGAATTTATACAATTTTAAGTTAATTTGATGTAACTTTTGAGATTGACGAGTGTAACTTTAGTACAAATTGATATAACTTTTAAAGTTACTTAACTAGTTTTGTTTCCCGTGATATTCACGTGTCTTTTAAGTTTTATTGAAGAAGACAATTTTTTTTCTTTGACAGTTTAGTTTAGCATTACTGTACCCTATTTTACCTTGACTCAAATTTATTATATTATCAAAGTGGTCCTTGTTTTACTAAAAGAAATGGCCAGAACAAAATGAATTATTTAGATAAATTATTTCTTAACACCCATCACTGCGACATACATTCAAACTATTAAATATTACACAAATAGAAATACACCTTATTACGAGATATTTGGTCTGAAAAAATAAAATCACTACCGTTTTTTGATCTCATAACTAAAAAAAGTAATGATGAGTCCAAAATTTAATTTTTCATGAAAATACTTTTCTAGGTGTTATATAATACGAAATACACCTCACATATATTAAACAAACGTATGGAATCAAACCGAGCGAAAGAAGTAATAATGATCGAAACCGAGGAATATGATTTATGTTTCTTAAATGTATTCCTACAGAATTGACAGGGTAAAATCGATCGGGTATAATATATATAAATATATATAAATCTATTAATAAGAGTATAAAAATTCTTATCAAACTTCAATTTGTGACAATAATATACTTCTCATTCAACCATCAATATGCTTTGATAACATTTTTTATATAAAAAGTGAAGAAAAAAAACACTTACCATACAATAATAAAACTGTAGGAGATTAAATGTTTAAATACACATAATATTAAAACGGGAGATATCAAGATATGGAATAGATGAGAAACAAAAGAGAGCCAGAGAGGAGAAATTTCATATCAAAATACGGAGTATTTTGGTACAAAAGAAATTGTTGGAGCAATAATTATCATGTCATAAATCCCTCATTTGTGGAAATTCTTTGTGTTTAGAAAATGTCTTCACATACATCTTGTCCAGTATTTTCTCAAATTAAGAAGCTTCTTCAACCCTGCAAACATAAAACTGAGAAAGAAATTAGCATTAAGTTGATAGATAAACAATGGAGTAGAAGCTGATATATTCTAAAAGATTTATTAGTTTGAACAGCTATATCTTATATTGGACAACAAAATCTAGAAAATAAGATGATATTATTTGAGAAAAATAATTAACTGGGAGGTTCACTTGTCAATGGTAGAAAAACAATTATGGTGGAAAAAGGATGATTTAAAAGACCAAGTACGTCCGTTACTCAGCAAATTTAAGTTTGAAAAGGGACTTGAGGAGATAATAGCATTCAATGGTAAGGAAGGCATGTTTAGACGTTATGGATGAAGAAGATGCTTCATTTGGAGGTAATTATGAACTTTTTAATTGCACACAATTATGACGATTGTTGAATGGGGATTTTGCTTGGAGTAATATTGCTCCTCCACGTTATAATATTATTTGTTAAGTTACATGCTCAATCTAGCTGTTTTATATTATTTATAGATTTATAGATTTTGGTCTAAAGTTACAATGTAATTTTTAGTTTATGCAACTTTAAGACAAGTCTATGTATGGTTAGTCCAAGTTTATATAACTTTAGTCCAAATTTGTGTAAGTTTAGTGTTATATGATGTAGATACCTAGTACCTTCACCTTCCAAAAACCACCCGATGATGATCGGACTATAACATGTTTTTGATTTGTGTGCGTGGATTGGCTAGACATGAGGCCATTTAATGCATTAATCGGATATGAAAAATGATTTCAAAAATGGTTTTATAACTTCATTTGCACTAAAACAACACATTTTAGAGTTAAAACCTTCTTCGGACCCAAAACCGACTCAAAAACCCGCAACCTGAGTCAATCTGAGTCAACCCGAGTCTCGAATGTCAAAAATAATTCCATAAATGGTTTTATCATGCCATTTGCATTAAAATGACCTAATTAGAGTCAACACTTTGTGGTCTAAGCTAACTAACCAAAACAATATTTATAGGCTAAACAAACTACTCTTAGTAGAGTGGTAAGTAAAGGTGGGATCCCAAAGGACGGGTTTTGAATTAAGTTATCGGTTATAGAAAGCTATGTCTTAGGGTGTCACAAATTGTGTTGAGATTTGAGGTATCAAACTACATTACTTAACAATGAAATGTAAAGAAATGAAAGTAAAACAAGCTAGTAAAGTAGGGTTTTGCAAATAATAGATTAAGACACTAGGGTGTTATGGGTTCATAGGGGATTCATGGTGGTGATCATACAAACATGTTTACATAGTTGCAAGCAAATTATTGTTGTAGTGGAATCGAGTTATTTTATGTCTTACAATTCCTAGGAAGTTTGGGTCCCAGAGCCGAGTCGGTCAAGACTGTAAAACACCCACAAGTCGACTTAGTTTCTTTCTATTCACTTTTATGCATGGTCTAACAAGACTCGAGTTAGTTTATATCTTACAAGTCTTGTTGAATAGATTAGAGATGTATGCATGCAAGATTTTCAATCAAGCAATTTATCAAGCATAACATGTGCATAAGTTGACACTACAACAAGCACGCAATCTTATGAAAAACGACATATTAGATTAAGTATGGATCTACCTCCATGTTTTAGTTACCTATTCCCCCATTAACCCTAGCTCGGAGACTACTCACTCATGATTATGGTAAACATGCTAATAAAGGTGTCAATCATATTAGCAAAGTTAAACATGATGAATGAGTAAGCAATAATTAATTAAGCAAGGGTAAAAGGAATTAAACCAACTTAAAGACGATCCAAATAATAAGCAAAGCATAATATAATAACACTTGATGAATGATGAAGAGTTCTCAAGTCTTCAATAAACACAAATAGTCTTCAAATTACTCAACTAAACTAAGAATACTTGAATGATTAAAGAGGAATTAAGATTTGATTAATATTGAATTAAGTAAATACAACTAGATTAATAATGTCTAAACTTAATTAATGCTAAATTCTAACTTGGTGATTAATCCCCTAACACAATGGGATATTTATACTAAGTACAAGTATTAGGGTAACTAAGGACTTAAATGACGATTAAGTCCCTAAGAATAAGATTAGTGCTTTGCAAGTCCCATAAGGAGCCGTCCGGATTGACATTGAAGGAAACTCGTGCTGCCTAGGGATCCGCTCGACCTGAAGGTGAGATGCCCGGATTGAGGCTTCAGACGCCAGACCTACGCTTGGGACTCCCGGATCTTTGATCAGCTCTTCTTCTTCTTCTTCTTTCACTGCCTAAGGATTAGTGGGGATCGTTGGGAGATCATGGGGGTCTTTATCATTGCTCATGCTACTTAATTTATTCACTTAGGCCTTTAGTAATGGTCTCCTCTTTGATGCTTGGTCATTAGATGCACTCCAATTAACTCTACTTTGCTCCATAAATGCAGGGCTAGCAATCCTCTCCTAGCAAGGACACATAACCTCAAAGAATATGCAAAGTAGGTAACTAAAGATAAGAAACGACCCTAATAAGCGCTAGAAAGTATAGGAACGAGGCTAGTTCGGGGACTAAATGTGCACAAATATGAGTCGCATCAAATATCCCTAAACCAAACCTTTGCTCGTCTCGAGTAAAGAGGTGACTAAAACTACGACCCATATTAATACTATTATCCGATGTGAGGCAATTAGCGGGTCTTACTCCGCCCCTTCAACTCACAACAAGACACCTATGAGGTAAGATGCCTTTTTGCAAGGCAAGATGAGGCTTGTCAAAATGGCGATACATCCAAGCATTAAGCACAGAAGACAAGTAATGGATGCATCAACAAAAGAATAGCCACTTTCCTCATCTAAGTGGCGGAAATCAACTAGAAGGGAAGCAATCTAAGGGTACACATTCCATTGTACATCTCATTTCTCCAATCTACTAAGTCTAATAGGATACCAACAAATCACCTCCAAGTTGTGTAAAACTAGGGTACTTTTATCCTTAATCGCTAAATGCTTTTATCAAGAGTAGCTTCCCTATGGTGTTAGAAACACTGTAGGATTGCAGAATTCCCTCCTCTTGCCTAGACAAGAAGAGGGGCCGTCCCTCTCCACCATGCAACAAAAAAGGATCATCAATGGATAAAAGGGATCAATATGCTTTGCGTTTCACAATGGTAGTTTGCTTTTGTTTTGTTTTCCCCAAATTTCTTGTGGCATTTGTCTTTTGAGAACATTTCTTTGCCATTTTTGATGTTTGGCAATTTTGATACTTGGCAATTCTTTGCATTCTTGTTGAACATTTTCAAGTAACCCCATTTTGTAGCAAGGACACTTTTATTAAAGCATATGAGGCTATTTTTGCTCATCTTTTCATTGATGCGATTTTTGCAAACTTTTTTACTTTCACTTTGGTAATTGAACTCAATTGGAGATTTTTGTACTCATTCCCTTTTATATTGGCAAAACATGATGATAGAAATGAAACAACGGTTTCATGGCATCAAGGGTCACCTTGGAATAAACGGTTGCCAATGAGTCATCACACCACAAGGTACTCTTGAGTAGGCCTTAGTACATGGGTCAAAAGATACTAGTATGACATGATGCGTGCATTTTATATCGGTATTTTGTACTTCATTTGCACTCACTCCTATGCATATTTAGTAGTGTTTAGCTACAAATGTCCCCCGAATAGGCTGCTTTGGTTTGTCTTGTATTATTTGCAGGTATGAACCGGAAATGAGCATAATCAAGCCTAAAACATGTCCCTATGCATTCATTTAGGAAATGAGTTGAGTCGGAGCTTCAAGACTACAATTTTGAGATGCACAAAGAAGTAAGATAGCTAGGCGAGCAAAGGAAGAACTTCAAAATACTAGTGCCTATTTTGAAGAGCCATATCTTAAGTTAGACAACTGATTTTCAAGTGAGTCAAATTGGAGATAAAACCTTGTCCTCATAGTTTTCTAACACCAACGGAAACACTCTGTTTGCCCAAGTAACGAAGAAATGGCGGCCGTTTGAAGTTCAGTGCGCGAAGCAGGAATTGTGCGCTGGAAAGTACTCGATCGAGTACTATCTTGTTCGATCGAGTCCTTTTTCTACTTGATCGAATGTGAATTTTTTATAAGTGTTCGATCAAGTACCTAAAGACTTCGATCGAGAGGTTTTAGCTTGGATTTGTTCGATCGAGTGATATAAAGTTGCTCGATCGAGTGACTAGCTTATATACTCGGGATTTTTATCCCGTGTTAGGTTTATTTTATGTTAATAATCACTTCCCTATATAAAGGAAGTAGGGGGATTAGGTTAAAACATCTCATATACTCTTAATCCGTGCTCTTACTCTTAATTACTGCTGGGAACTTTGCTTTGCTTCTTTTTTTCCAGATTCGCTACTTTGTAATCTTTCTTTTGCTCTCTCTATTTAATATTTCCTGTCTTTTGCTTAATTCTTCATTATGTTTGTTCTTGCTTCATCTTTCTCTTTTGCTTTATTCATTATTATGTTTAGCTAATTCTCCTGCTAGGATTTAGGGGATTCAATGAGTTGATGTTAGTTGCTAATTAGGTTCGTAGATCTGTTGCTAAAATCTTGTCTATGCTGTTAATCACCGCATATAATTGCAATTAGTTGCTTGAGTCGACGCATCTAGCTAACTGATTTGGTAAGCCTTGACCTAGACCGGAAGGTTGGAAGGGGTGAGACCTGCAGTGAACATTAGGATGCTTTAGTGAGGGCAGAAGCTAAATAATAGTGTTTTAGAGTGATATGAGACCGGAAGGATATATTCGTTGCCCTTTAGACCGATACAAGTGACCGATCTGTGACCTTAGCAGCAATTATCTGACATTCATTGGTGACCCGACAATCCTAGTTCTCTCTCTTTATTGTTAATCCCTTTATTTTTATAGCTCAATTTCTCTTGCCACCTCTCTTAGTTTAGAAATCATACTCAAACCCCCGTTACTCTTAGACTAATTTAAAACAGATAAATCTCATTTTTGCCTCCCTTTGGAGAATCAACCCTACTTACTGCTAGCTTTTGTTAGTAGTACTTAGGTATTTATTTTTGATACTAAAACAACGGTATCAAATTTTGGCACCGTTGCCGGGGAGGCAGCGTAGTTTTATCTGTTTTTATTTAGTCTATTTATTATCTCAAGGAACCTCGGTTCCTTCAGACCATTCTGATGTCTCTCGTTCTTGACTTTCCGCAGAGAGAGAATGAAAGTTTTGGTTCTTATATAGACAGGTGGGAGGAGTGGCTCGAGACAGGACGAGGAATGCTTTTGGGACTTCAAATATGCCTGTCTATCATCCGGGGAATTAATGCCCCTACGCGAGCATACCTCGAGGCTAATGGTAAGTGGGATTTCGAAGGAATCCCCGTAAAAGAGGTATTAGAATTTTTTGAATGGTTTACTACTGAAACTCTTAAACCCAATTTCTCTATTCATGTTGACTCAGATGAGGGGGTGGGTGAGACCTCAGAAACCGTTCTAGGAAATACTGATGGAGAAATAGAGGAGACCATTAGCGTGGTTTATAACCCCTTTTATAAAGATAATTTAGAACCCCTCTATGATTCTTGCACAGATAGTGAGGACGACTGGGAAGGTCTCTTTGAGAACTTCCCTATTGACGAGTCTAGCTATAAGGAGAGTGAGGAGAAAAGTATTGACAGTCTTGAGGTTAAATGGGATAGTTATGACGATATTATAGATGAATCTATTATTGAGGACCCAATTGACTTTACCGTCCCTTGCATTTGGGATGAATACCCACCTTCTCCTTTAGCAGACCAGATTCCTCCACCTCACAATATAAACCCGTCAGTGCATCTCGATTATACTCTCGTTATTTTTGAGTCAAATGCTCATGAGCTCTCTTATTTTCCACTCGCGGTTAATTTGTGCTTTTATATTCCGCCCTTAGCTGGAGGGAGGAATAATTTTGTGGATGTTTTTAGGAGTTGTCATAGGAAATTTGTTAGACTTAAATACTATTTCATTTTAATTTCCTATGCTATTGCTATTTTATGGTGCTACTTACATTTTTGTGTAGCACATGCGCAGTTATTTGATCGATTGCTGCATGCTTTGAGCTGTTTTGATTGGGTTCAATTTGAATGGCTGATGAAGAAAAGAAGGTTGAGCTGAGACATGTCTGAAACTAGCGCTACCCGGGAGGCAACCCGAAGTTTAAATTTTTAGTTGATTTACTTTTCAGTTTTTGTTGTGTGTGTAATAATTGGTTTTTAAAGCATAGGCTGTGAACGATTTAGAATTGGTTTTTGGTCTTCATTTGTCTGCAGGTACCACTCGATCGAGCATTTTTTTTACTCGATCGAGTGCTTAATCCGTTCGATCGAACACTCTTATTCCTCGATCGAACACCTACAGAAACAGATATATTGATCGAGTAACCAGCTCTCCTCGATCGAACACTTTGGCAGCTGATTGTACTCGATCGAGTATTCTATCTTCTAGATCGAAGTACCACGAGTAGGCTTGTTTTGTATTGTTTCCAATGACGCCACTGTGAAGCTGTTTGTGACCTCCCATGTTGCTGGTTGGTTTGGGGAGGTCCCTACTTCGTGTATTCTTGTGAGTTTTCCGCATCTTAACTCTCTCCTTTTTAGTTTCCATTTCCTTTCCCTATTTTTGAGTATAATGAGGGCATTGTACAGTTTGGTTTGGGGAGGTTATGCATCCATATATGTGTCTGCATTTATGTTCTTATTGCATTTATGTTATCACGTTTAATTTCTGTATGCATTGTTGTTTATTTTTTATATAATAAAAATTCTCATAAAAATTTAAGATTCAAAAAAATCGAAAAATTTGACGTTTATTTTAGCATATAGGTCGAGTCGGAACGATAGATTTCAATGATGATATTGCTCTATGTTTTGTCACTTTGCTTAAGCCTTGCATTAAACTGTTATCTTTTAGCTTTGTCTATTGCATATCCACGAGTTAATGTTAAAATTTAGCTGAACGAATAGACTTGACCTGAAATTTTGGCAAACTACTTATCATTTCTAAGACTTAGAGCCTTATAAACTGATGTCATTTGTGACCGGTTTCATGTAGGATTGTGAGTAGTTACTCCTTGCATAACATGTTCATTAATTCGCACGTATATGAAATTCAACTGCTTATTGCCTGCATACATTCGGGGTTAGTGGTTGGTGTCACATGCAGGGAGGTGCTTACATTCCCTTTTTTCTTTCATTTTACCCATTAAACTCCACATTAGCCAAATTTGCCTCTTTGACCCTTAACTACATCCAAAATTTAGCCTGCCTTGTCAAGCTAGTTAGTGTATGTTTTACGGTATATAGTTTATTGTGTGCCAAGTTTGGTCCGTGTTTCATTATTGGGAGTTTGTAAATTATGGAGGAAAGAAGATGACTTATATGAAAACAAAAAAAGAATTGAAAAATGAAAAAAAAAAACGTGAATCAGAAGAAAAAAAAAGAAACCGAGAAAAGAAGAAAAAGAAAAAAATGTTTGAGTGTTGACGGTTTCACTTCTATGCTTTATTTATATCTATTTAGGAGTTTATTCAGTTCGGTTTGGTGAGTTTGAATGCCAAATAAGGGCATTGTGCTTCATTTTGATGGATTAGAAATGGATATGTTCCACTTGGTTCTGTTCAGGTACTAGCTTGGTCGCCTATACCCTCACATTTCCAAAAATGTTTTGCCTTTTCTTATCCATTGCCTCACTTTCCCATAACTTTTGTAAGCCCTCAGCTGTGACAGACCTTGTTTGGTTGGAATGTATGTACGGTAGTTAGAATTGTCTATCATATTAGTTGCATGCATGTTTATGTGGGTCGTAGTTTAGGTGAGCGATTATATTTCTTTCTCTCTTACACTCATATGCTTACCCTTTGCTTCATGAGAGAAGAGTGACCCGTGAGAGTCCGATTTTAAAGGTCTTGTAAGGTCGACGGTTCAGCTTTATTATAAACATCTTACAAATCGCTTGCATTTGATATTTTTGCTATAAGTATTAGTTGATGCATTAAATCGGTTTAAGTGGACAATTTGTAGCTAGCTCTGAGTTTTCTTTAATTTTCTCTTCCATTAGTTTTGCATATAGTTTGCTTGGGGACAAGCAAAGGTTTGGTTTGGGGAGATTTGATGCGTGCATTTTATATAGGTATTTTGTACTTCATTTGCACGCATTCCTATTCATATTTAGTAGTGTTTAGCTACAAATGTCCCCCGAATAGGCTGCTTTGGTTTGTCTTGTATTATTTGCAGGTATGAACCGAAAATGAGCATAATCAAGCTTAAAACATGTCCCAATGCATTCATTTAGGAAATGAGTTGAGTCGGAGCTTGAAGACTACTATTTTGAGATGCGCAAAGAAGTAAGATAGCTAGGCGAGCAAAGGAAGAACTTCAAAATACTAGTGCCTATTTTGAAGAGCCATATCTTCAGTTAGACAATGGATTTTCAAGTGATTCAAATTGGAAATGAAATCTTGTCCTCTTAGATTTCCAACGCCACCGGATACACTCTGTTTGCCTAAGTAACGAAGAAATGGCGGCCGTTTGAAGTTCAGTGCGCGAAGCAGGAATTGTGCGCTGGAAAGTTCTCGATCGTGTACTATCTTATTCGATCGAGTCCTTTTTCTACTCGATCGAATGTGCCTTTTTGATAAGTGTTTGAACGAGTACCTAAAGTCTTCGATCGAGAGGTTTTAGCTTGGATTTGTTCGATCGAGTGATATAAAGTTGCTCGATCGAGTGACTAGGTTATATACTCGGGATTTTTATCCCGTGTTAGGTTTATTTTATGTTAATAATCACTTCCCTATCTAAAGGAAGTCGGGGGATTAGGTTAAAACATCTCATATACTCTTAATCACTACTCTTACTCTTAATTATTGCTGGAAACTTTGCTTTGCTTCTTTTTTTCTGGATTCGCTACTTTGTAATCTTTCTTTTGCTCTCTCTATTTAATCTTTCCTCTCTTTTGCTTAATTCTTCATTATGTTTGTTCTTGCTTCATCTTTCTCTTTTACTTTATTCATTATTATGTTTAGCTAATTCTCCTGCTAGGATTTAGGGGATTCAATGAGTTGATGTTAGTTGCTAATTAGGTTCGCAGATAAGTTGCTAAAATCTTGTCTATGCTGTTAATCACCGCATATAATTGCAATTAGTTGCTTGATTCGACGCATCTAGCTAATTGATTTGGTAAGCTTTGACCTAGACCGGAAGGTTGGAAGGGGTGAGACCTGCTGTGAACATTATGATGCTTTAGTGAGGGCGGAAGCTAATCTAATAGTGTTTTAGGGTAAATTGAGACCGAAAGGAGATATTCGTTGCCCCTTAGACCGATACAAGTGACCGATCTGTGACCTTAGCTGCAATTATCTGACATTCATTGGTGACCCGACAATCCTAGTTCTCTCTCTTTATTGTTAATCCCTTTATTTTTATCGCTCAATTTCTCTTGCCATCTCTCTTAGTCTAGAAATCATACTCAAACCCCGTTACTCTTAGACTAATTTTAAACAAATAAATCTCATTTTTGCCTCCTTGTGGAGATTCGACCCTATCTACTTACCGCTAGCTTCTGTTAGTAGTACTTAAGTATTTATTTTTAATACTAAAACGACGGTATCATGACACATCCTAGGGTGTCTTGAAGGTATTCTAGCAAACAAAGTTTCAAGAAGAAAAATTATCTACAAGGGCCTATATACACTTGCCAAACTTCCCAACTAGACATTTTCACAAAATTTTCCTAAAATGCAACTACATGCCATGATGCAACTAGCATATATACAACCTAATGCAAATGCTACTATCACTAGTATGCCATATAATCTAAATACAGTTCCTAAAATCACATTGGTTTGTACCGCATCAAACAAAAAGAAGCCACATTGTCATTAACATATAAGAAGAAAAAAAGAAATTTGGAAAGATCATACCATGCGGTCTTCATATTCCTCATGCCTCGAATGTGGCGTAGTTAGTCCAATGTAACAGGAGTGAACACAAACAAACAAATATCTACAATATATAAATTTCTACACTACAAAGGGAAGAACATGTTTTTGGATTTTTAAAATTTTTATGATTTTTGAAATTTCGAGTTAGATAGTGTTAGAATTCCCCATCTCCACACTTAGAATAGACATTGTCCCCAATGGACAAAACAATAGGGAATTGTGCAAATGCAATGAAATGAATGACGCATGATTCTACACTAGATGCAAACTATATGTGAAATATTTACCTGTGACGAATATATACAAGTGATGCGAACTAAGCTAAACTATATGATGCATGCTTTCTATTGTTCGGAGAGCTAATTTGAATTAACTCGCATTCCTTATGATTGAACTTCCCCAAACCGAACAAAACGCTATTGCTAGTGCAAAAAGAAAGCGAAGTTCATTCACAAGGCATGAAATGCAATGCATGAATGAAGATTGTCATTTTGGATTCTTGTAGCCGGAGCAAAAACATAAACACTTCAATATGACCGAGGTGAGAGTCCTTTGAGTGGTGCTAGGACTCCAAACTCAAAACTACCAAGAGTCCAAAGTGACTCTCTAAAAGATATAAGTTAAATATTATACAAGTCATGGAAATATGAGACAAAAACAAAGCAAAAATAGGGGTAGGAGACTCACAGTGGAATAGGTTGGTACTAGCATAAGTGATCAACCCCGCATTGTAGTGCCCTTCTTCAAGCTTTGTCAACCATCAATCGTCGCTCATCGCGACATCCTCATCATCATATACCTCCATTGAACTGGAGGTTTCACCATTATCTTCTTCACTTGAACTTTGCTCTTTTTCCTCATCATCTTGGCAAGACCCACTACCTTCCCCGCTCTCATCATCAACTTCCTCCTCTATCCTTGTTTCCCGGTCATGCCTTTCTTCATCTTGAGAAGCATTAGGAAAGAACACTTTCCTATCCATTCAATTTGGGAAAGAACTCGAAGGATAAAGGATTCTTTATCTAGCAAGATGGTATAGGGGTGGATATTGGGCGTAGTAGGCATTCACCCGATCATTTTAAGAATCTTTATGCATATGTTGCATTAGTTGGGTCAAGTAGTCATTGCCCGCCATAGAACTACTAGATTTGAACCCGTGATAGGCAAAGGGATATGGTGGTGTAACAATGGAGGAGGAGGGCTCTTCTCTTAGATTTCGTTGTTGTTTGATGATGGTCTCGACTTGCTTAGAAACGGGAATAAGGTGGTTGGTCTGGTGGGTGGAGATGCGACAAATCTTGCTCGGTAAGACAATGGAATTGGCATCCTTGATGAGCCACTCATAGGTATTGTCTAAGTTATATTGCTTGACCCATTGAAACTTGTGAATCAAATTGCGCATGTCAAGAAGGTGCCTTCCTTTAACCGATATATAAGTGTTATCCTTGTTGAAATCCAGGTTAAAATGCCTTGCCAATTTCGTCACCAAGCCTCCATTAAAAATGAAAGCCTCTTAATCTTTCCCATTCTTAATATCCAACTATCTCTTGATCAATAGTTGAAGAAGATTGTACTCACTTTTGGGCTTCCCACCAACATTTAAGAAGGATTCAAGGTAAACAAAGTCTAATTCTGTCAAGTGATTGGTTTCTTTTCTAGCAATCAAAATGTTTGCCACGAACTTGTGTCAATACCTTATACCCGCGTGATGAATGTACAAGGCATGACACTCTTTGAAAGTCGTGAACTCACAACCGGAGATAGCTTGCCAAAGTGGTTTGGCATCAAACTCCAAAGGTTTCTTGTTGAATCGATCATGGTTCTTAAGCCCAAACACTTTACCAAAATCACTCTTGTGCATTGTTCTAGTCTTGTTTTCGAGACGGAATTCTATATAATCTCGAGCCTCAATTTTATAATCCCTCAAGGAACTAATGAATTCCAATGTCAATGAGGGGTATGTCAATTCATTCATTTCAAAGAGGTTTGATAACCCCATGGACTCGAAAAATGCCTTTGTTTGTTCAAGGACACCCAATTTACTCAAAGCATCTTGACATATAAATTTTGTAGCTAGAGTCTTTTTCTTGGCTAGGGATTCGAATGCAAGCCTATGCTTATCAAATATGAAAGTTACCTCTGAATAATACTTCAATTGTTCCACCTCCGAGATAGAATTAGTAGCTTCCTCGATAGCATTGACGGTTGATGAAGCTTGCTCCCTTTGTTGAACCAAGACCATTGCTTTGGATGCTAGAGCTTGTTGTCTTTAGGACAACGTTGGTGTTTTTGTTGCCTTTATGCCTCCCTTGGTCCTTGCCATTAATATTCTCCTTTCAAACTAGTACCAACAAACCAAGTTTATACTTGAATGCTCCTTTCTTCTCCAAGTTTCAATTCAATACTCAATCAATTTGGGGATTTTCGGATTTGTCCTAACCCTAGAGGAATTGATTGATTTTGTGAAGAAATTGTTGTTTGAATGGTCTTATTGTTGATAAAGGAGTGATTTGTTTTTTATTTGATCAAGTTTGGACTTGATTGTGGTGAATTTGGATGAGAAATTGTTGTTTTTGGATAAGGGTTTGAAGGTTGAAGTGAAGGAAAAGTATTGTGTTTGTGTTTGAATGAAATGAAATGAAATGAAGAAGAGGTGCTGGTCCCGTGTTTTGTTGGTATAGCAGGTCGGGACGGGCGACTTAAGGTGGAGTCGGGCGGATTTTCATCCAGTGGAAAATCAACAATCTACAACGCTTTGAAGACGGGCGTCTTGGAGCCAATTCGGGCGGATTTTCATCTGGCTCGCTCGACTTGAGCTGGAGACGGGCTGATTGTCATCCACTGCAAAATTTATATTTGAGAGCTCCTCTAAGACTCATGACCTGAGCTGAAGTAGAGTGACTTGGGCAGTGAGACGCTCGGGTTAAGGTCGGCTCGGGCAGATTTCCTTCCAGAGTAAAACTTCACTATGCACTCCTTTCCCAGTCCCCACGAACTCAGGTCTGCCCGTGGGGATCTTCTCCCCGTGTCAATTCTTCTTCTTCTCTTCTTCATTTCTTCATGGGTAGCATTAGAAAGGATAGGTTAGCCTAGGCATGTGGTTCCCCACACTTGATCATCAAACACTAAACATTTAAAGCACATTAAAATCCCTCCCTCACTTGCTCTCATGTCACACAAATTCGTCAAACAAAGCATGTAGAATGCAATGCAAAAATTGAGTAATGTACAAGTTAAATGAAATGCAAGTAAAGAGGTTAGAATATTTACAAATGGTGGTTTAAGGACTCCTCTACCAAACTCTCCTTCTCTTGAGAGGTGTCAAGGGGGCAAAGCTAAGGTGTTGTTGATGTTGCTTAACACCTTGTAGAAGTAGTCAAAGACTTGTTCATTTCCATGGTAAAAGTCTTGCATAGATCTTTGTACATTGTTGTCTTCATTGTTGTAATCCGAGTCAAAGTGTTGACAAGGTTCCATCAAGCCTTGGTCTTAAGTCATAGCATTCCCAATTTAGGGATTAACCAAACCTTGAAATTCATCGTCACATAGA
This sequence comes from Silene latifolia, assembly GCF_048544455.1. NCBI lineage: Eukaryota > Viridiplantae > Streptophyta > Magnoliopsida > Caryophyllales > Caryophyllaceae > Silene > Silene latifolia. The sequence continues at coordinate 45,191,807 of NC_133533.1, read as the reverse complement.
CCATACACTTCATTTGCTTTCTCCCCTATGTAGGGTGGATCATGAGCTGACAAGAGCAACTCTCCTTCCTTGTTATCATGGCCAATGAGGCCTTCATCTATACTTCTCTTCTTTGATGAGTCATTGGTAGTTGTCTCCACCATCTTAGGATTTCTCCTTAATGGTTCAATCACGTTACTTTGCTAGTCATTCTCCTTAATAATATCTCCTTCAATTGGCATATGTGGTCCCTCATATCTAGTACCAATCCTCAAGTGGATAGCACTGGTGGTCTCATGTCTTGTGGAAGGATTTCCTTGAGGAGGTAATTGTCCCTTTTGTCTTTGGGAGCTAGAATAGGCCAATTGAGACAATTGAGTCTCCAAAATTTTGGTGTGAGCAAGGATATTGTTGATGGGAGTCTCTTTGGCTTGACTATCCCTTTGTATTTGAGAAAATAAATCTTGTTGGCTCTTTTGCATTTGGAGGACCGCTTTTTGAACATCAAAAGCTTGGTCATTGGGTTGATTGTAGTATGGTATTTGAGTAGGATTTCTCATTGGAGGAGGTGTATATGTGGGTTGAGGGTTTTTAACATTTTGGCTCTTGTATGAAAGATTTGGATGGAATTTGGCATTCTCATTGTAGTAGTTGGAATAAGGTGTACCATTTTTTAATGTTTGGAAAGCATTCACTTGTTCATCTACATTCGTTTTGATCATGTCCCAAGGTTCCACAACTTTCATACACTCCATTTGGGATTGAGGAAGTTGCCATCATAGCATTGACATGTTGTTTGGGTGATTTGGAAGCTTAATCAAGCTTGGCCATGGCTTTTTCAAACTTCAACTTTATGGTGTCGATATGAGCACTTAGTTGAGCACCCAATTGTGTGATGGAATTCACCTCATGCCTCCCTCCTCTAGTGGCCTTTCTTGGCCTACTATATTGGGAATTATAAACCGCCATCTCTTCGATTTTAGCCCATGTTTGGTTGTCATCAACCTCGGTGAACCTCCCACTGGAGCCCATATTAAGCACATTTTGTGAGTCTTCATATAAGTCAATCCAAAACTATTGAACAAGGAACCATTCACTAAGTCCATGGTGAGGACAAGAGCGAAAAGTATCCATAAATCTCTCCCAAGCTACATATAATGATTCCTCATCCCTTTGTTTGAACCAGGTGATTTGGGCTCTCAACATGTTATTCTTCTCTGGACGATAGAAATTCTTGTAGAAGGCAAGTGCTAACTTCTTTGATGAATCAATGCGAAGGGTAGCCTTGTCTAGGCTCTTTAACCATTGCTTTGTGGTTCCGATCAAGGAAAAAGGAAATAACACCCATCGAATTTGGTCTTGGGTCACTCCGGTTTGAGAGATTGCATCACGATAGTCACAAAATTCTCCATATGTAGGTGATCAGGATCTTCACTAGGCATCCCTCCAAATTGACTTCTCTCAACTAATTGTATGAATGCAGATTTGGCAATGAAATTACCGGTTAAGTGTGGTGGTGTTGGAGTACCATTTGGTAGGTTCTCCTCGGTTGGTACAGAATGAGATGAAAATTTAGGCATTGTGGGTTGATTTTGTGGTTGATTTTGAATTGGGTTCTCCTCTCCTTCTCTTGCAAAAGGGTTGGTAAACTCAACACTATCCGATTGGACAATACCAATGTCCACAAGTTCTCCAATACCCAAACTTGTTAAAGTTCGTCTAAAAACTCTTTTAATATTGGTCAAGGTCCTTTCAATCTCAGGATCAATAGACAAAAGTCTACCTTGTGATCTCCTAGACATGCAAAAACCAAAAAACTAGAAAATAATTAAAACTACCTTGAGGAATTTGACTTCCCCAAGGTTAAGAAAGACAACTAAAAACAACAAATGTTAACAATTCAATTGAACATCGTCTCCGGAAACGGCGCCATTTTTGGTTTGGCTCAAAACTTTGTCGTCTAAGCTAACCAACCAAAACAATATTTATAGGGTAAACAAACTACTCTTAGTAGAGTGGTAAGTAAAGGTCGGATCCCAAAGGACGGGTATTGAATTAAGTTATCGGTTGTAGAAAGCTATGTCTTAGGGTGTCACAAATTGGGTTGAGATTTGAGGTGTCAAACTACACTACTTAACAATGAAATGTAAGGAAATGGAAGTAAAACAAGCAAGTAAAGTAGGGGTTTGCAAACAATAGATTAAGGCACTAGGGTGTCATGGGTTCATAGGAGATTCATGGTGGTGATCATACAAGCATGTTTACGTAGTTGCAAGTAAGTTATTGTTGTAGTGGAATCGAGTTAGTTTATGTCTTACAATTCCTAGGAAGATTTGGGTCCCCGAGCCGAGTCGGTCAAGACTGTACAACAACTACAAGTCAACTTAAATTCTTCCTATTCACATTTATGCATGGTCTAACAAGACTCGAGTTAGTTTATATCTTACAAGTCTTGTTGAATAGATAAGAGATGTATGCATGCAAGGTTTTAAATCAAGCAATTTATCAAGCATAACATGTGCATAAGTTGACACTACAACAAGCAAACAATCTTATGAAAACATATTAGATTAAGTATTGAGCTACCCCCATGTTTTAGTTCCCCTAATCCCCCATTAACCCTAGCTAGGAGACTACTCACTCATGATTATGGTAGCATGCTAATAAAGGTGTTAATCATATTAGCAAAGTTAAACATGATGAATGAGTAAACAATAATTAATTAAGCAAGGGTAAAAGGAATTATACCAACTTAAGGATGATCCAAATAATAAGCAAAGAATAATAAAAGAACACTTGATGAATGATGAAGAGTTGTCAAGTCTTCAATAAACCCAAATTGTCTTTAAATTACCCAACTAAACTAAGAACACTTGAATAATTATTAAAGAGGAATTAAGATTTGATTAATATTAAATTAAGTAAATACAACTTGATTAATAATGTCTAAACGTGATTAATGCTAAATTCTAACTTGGTGATTAATCCCCTAACACAATGGGGTGTTTATATTAAGTACAAGTATTAGGGTAACTAAGGGCTTAAATGACGATTAAGTTCGTAAGAAGAAGATTAGTGCTTTGCAAGTACCATAAAGAGCCGTCCGGATTGACATTGAAGCAAACTCGTGCTGCCCAGGGATCCGCTCGACCTGAAGGTGAGACGCCCGGATTGAGGCTTAAGACGCCCGACCTGGGCTCGGGACGCCCGGATTGAGGCTTGAGACGCCCGGATCTTTGATCATCTCTTCTTCTTCTTCTTTGACTGCCTAAGGATCCGTGGGGATCATTGGGAGGTCGTGGGGGTCTTCATCATTGCTCATTCTACGTCATTTATTCACTTAGGCCTTTAGCAATGGTCTCCTCTTTAACGCTTGGTCATTAGATGCACTCCATTTAGCTCTACTTTGCTCAATAAATGCAAGGCTAGCAATCCTCTTCTACCAAGGACACAAAATCTCAAAGAATATGCAAAGTAGGGAACTAAATATAAGAAATGATCATAATAAGTGCTAGAAAGCATAGAAACTAGGCTAGTTCGGGGACTAAATGTGCACAAATATGAGTCACATAATCCACCCCCCCCCCCCCCCCACATCTCCCTTAAACTTCTAGACTCGACTTCCTAAGTCACAAAATCGACACGTGTTTTCGACCTACCGATCGAAAACACAAGCCTTAAACATTTTGTTTGGTACCGACGTGAAAGGATACATAAAACCCTCAAAATTAAACTCTTTAATTTTATATCTAATTACTCATTAATTAAATGTGATGATCTTATGCATGCATAACAAAATAAAACAAAGATAAGAAGAATGCTCCTTACAATATGAAAACTGGATTTTAAGGGCACAAGTAAGAACTCCTTTCTTACTTGTTCTGGAGCTTAAAATATAAGGATGATCCTCCTAGTCTCAATATTGTGAGATCCTCCTTTCAATTGCACCAAGACAAACCCTTAATACTAATTTATATATTAACTAGATAAGTAAATTAGTGACCTTAAAATGATTCTAATAATATTCTTATTACTACACTGATAATCTAATATTGTGATTAGAATTTAGGATGAACAATCTTTTGATTTTCTAAAACTAGTTTAGAGAGAAGTGAGAGAGAAGGAGATAACAATGCATGTGAATAATGAATGGATGAATGAATAGCAAAATAGAGAAAATAATTTCTCTATTTTTACTAAGGGGAGCCTGTTTTGGAGGGCACCCAAAGCCAATGCATGGCTCTTACTTTAGCTTTTGTTCTTCGCAAGAAATAGCATGTGTAAGACTAGTTAGAGTAGGTGTGTAAGGCTAGATAGACTAGGTTTGATTATATATATATATATATATATATATATATATATATATATATATATATATATATATATATATAGGGTTAAGATCCTATGAGAACCCCCTTCCCATGAGAACCGTGAGAACCTCGGGTTCAGAACCTTTGTACTAAAGGTTCAGAACCTTTATACTAAAGGTTCATAAGTTTTGTTCCAAAGGTTCAGAGTTCAGACGCGACGCAACTGAGAACACTTGTCATGAAAATTGTGATTCAGTCCTCCTTTCTTTTTCTCTTGAAATCAATCGTAACGGAAACGAATCTGACTGAAAATAATTCAATGAGGTCGTTGCTAATACTTGGGACACAAGACATGTAATTTACGGGTCGCCAGCTCGTGCGTTTGTTAAGTCCACTGAACACGAGTTTTACGATGATGTAAAATGTAATTAATTGTTTATATAAATTATGCTTTTGTGAAATTGAAGTTGTGTGTTTAATATAGTTGAGAAGATGTAAAAGGTCGCAAGACATCATTAGGACATACTGATGATATCAGAAAATGATCATAAATTGAATTATTCTATATGTTATTTATCTTATTTCCGAAAGCTAGTCCAGTTTAGTCCACTGTTTCGAACAAGTGTTGGGAAAAGTTATATTTTCCAAAGGCAAATAAATAGTGTAGCATAATTTAGAAAAAATAAAAAAAGTCAACCCAAATTCATGTTTTATTGTTGAGGGCGGTAGTGCGGTACACTTACTGTACTACCATGAACAACTTTTATCCATTTTCAAGTTCCACGTTCTTTATATTTTAGGAGAACATTGTTTTAATATGATTTACATTTTTGTTTTTGTGTTTAAGATAGGTGTGTTAGGAATAAAGATGAAAAATAATTGACTCGAATCCACTGAATCTTTCGTACAAAAGTTCTAAATTTTTGGTATTGAGGTTCTGAATCTTTAGTACAAAAGTTCTGGACATGAGGTTCTCATGGTTCTCATATGAAGAGGGTTCTCATAGGATCCTAAATCTATATATATATATATATATATATATATATATATATATATATATATATGTATATATATATATATTTTATCCCATAAAATAAATCAACCACAATCCACTACTACCCCTCAATTTCGGTCCATATATATAAAATGGACTACCATTTTATTTTGTCAATTTATCATTTGTCATACAATATGTCACATATAATATGTTACATGTTATTAATTAATTTAATGCATATTTATCAAATAAATATCATTTTATAAATTAATTAAATTACATACAACAAATTGACTAGTGATTCTTGATCACATAAATAAATTGGGTTATAGAATTATAATTCCCAACATATTGTAATTATAATTAACCATTCATTCTTATCTCAATTGTTTCACAAACAATAATCGATTTTAGTAATAAAGTATTTCAATTACTAAAATAAATCTTATTTAATCAAATTACAATAAGATATAAATATTCTCTCTCACAAATTGAATTGTTCAATTTTAAGGAATTGATTAACTTGTATCGTTGTACAATTAATCAATTTATCTATTAAGGGAATTTGTCCTATAGGTGTGACCTTGAGGGATCAACTGATCACCACCGTCAAACGACAGTAATGTCAAACTCTAGTTAGCCAATCATTACTAATTAATGTTGATCAGTTGACTATATAAAAATGAATCATCCCTTTACGTATTCTTATTATGAGTTTTAATAATGTGATAGCACTATTTTCGAGGACACATACTCCAACAATCTCCCACTTGTCCGAGACAAGTGTGCGTCACCAATTCTCTTGTCCTATTACAATGTCCCACTCAATGCAAGGTGTCTTACAGGTCCTTTTTGCAAATGATCATATAAAGAGTGGTTTCCTTGATCTGGAGAGTAACTATCTGACCGGAATTATCTACCGGAGATACCTTCCGAGCATGGCCACGCAGTTTCAGTTTACTACTCCTCGAGTGGCCCTGAGATTTTAAATGACCCTGACAAGGGGATGGATAATTCCTATTGCACTATTCCCTTTGTTTAGCCACAGCTCATCATGACCCAAAAGATGCCCATTAGACCTCATTTACGAATATCGTAGAACATAATTTAAAGTCACTCACAAACTGTGCCAACTTGGAGGAACAGTCTCTAGTCAAAGAATTGACTCAAAAGAATACTATAGTAGCTCTTGCCACGACCAGGCTATATGAATTATCAGAACTCTATAAGCGGTCTCTTACAGTCTGTCTATGTGATCGACTAGTCATCTCTTATGATCCTATGGCACTTGAACTTGCCATCAATCGACTCACAATCTAGTTACTTAGAGACGTCACCTCATACAAGAAACTAGGGGCAAATACTATGTTAATACAGTTCACTTTAGTGGGGTTCAATATTGTCTCGACAACCCATTTGGATGTAACAAAGTACAAGATGAGTTAACGATAACTCAAACAATAAATGTGATTATCACATACGAGTAGTCAATACCATATTACTACTCTATGTCTTATAACCATAAGTGTATTTATACACTTGTCAAATGCAATAAAAGTTTAACTTGTGAACATACCAGGTGTCCAAGAGTTCAAACTTTGTGAATTGCGATTTCCTTCAATTTCATGTTATCCCTTATAACTTGAATTTTACTAAGTACATGTCTAGACTTCATACTAGACTTAGGCTCTTTAGCTTGAAATAAGCTCTTTCTGTTATCTTATAACTTGTGATGTGGGTTCCGGTGGACAACACTACTTGTAGTTTTAAAGTACACCCCTAATCACAACGTACTTAGGTTCATTTCGTAAAATCTTGCAATGGATGACAACAAAATACACTTTTCTAGTCTATTACTCCTTATGTCAATAAACTGCCTAGGATTTTCACAAATCCAAATGAGTTTGGAAACTTGAGTTTGCGTAATCTTCAACACACAACTTAATATTCTTCCAAACTCCAGAACAGACCATTAGTTCTCCTTGAGAATTTATGACGGTTCCTTAAGGCTTACCAATGACTCTCATATGGGTTAGCTTGTTATCGACTTATCATGCTCCAAGCATGTAATTCATCTAGGACATGTGCATTATGGCATACATGATAATTCTAATGGCGGAAACATTAGTAATTGATTTCATGTAGACAACATTTCTTAGGTTCATGCGAATGATCATGACTTTATGATAATCCAATTATTCATCAATATGAACAACCTACTTAACTTGCTGACATTTTCAAGATGAAAGATCATTATCAATATACGATACTTATCTGAGTGCCAATCCAACATCCCATGCTATAATAGATTTGCATAATGTCCAATTTCATCCATAATTGAAAACCTATTTGCACGTCATTTCCAATGAGTAATAAGTTATGCAATTCATGAAGGGTGATAGCTCCCACTGAACTTCATGCCTAAACATGACAGTCACTTGCTCCCACTCAATTTCATGTACACACATGTTTCTTCATCGAAACATCACATGATTGGAATGATAATTGCTTTTCTAAGTATTAGTTAAAACCATATATGTCATTCACATATCCCTTTCAAAATGCCCATTTGGAAAGTGGTTTTAATAGTTTACTTATTTTCATAATGAGGTATAGCACGCAATGATTTGAATCTTTAGCATAGTTAACAATTAACTTAGCTTTCGTAGACATAGTCATGCCTCTCTATACAACTCTTAATCATAAATTTTTATTTACTTTGGATTGGTCTCAACAGTCCCAAATAAATCCATTTACTTGCATAGATACCATTTTAGTTTCATAAGACTCTTAAGTAAAATGTCGAAATTTAAAATCTCTAGGTATATTCACTTCATAGATCATTATCTAAATTTCCCAAAGAACGCTTTCTTTTGGTGTCTTCACGTAGTTTCCTCAAGAACATCTTCTTTTGGTCTCCTCACGTACTTCCCTCAAGAACATCTTTTTTTGGTCTCCTCACATAGATCCCATCTAGTCAAGGTTTGTGGCGAAATTCACTCCCACTCTATCTTTAGGAAAAATGCACTTTTTCTCCAAAGATAGCTTTTGAGCCACAAATAATGATGGAGAAGGAGGAAAACATATCACACATTAACTTTATAGTGATTTATTCGAGACATGTTAAAAAGATAATATAGACTAGACGATATAAATTTGATAGGTGTATCAAATAAGTTTGTTAACATTCCCTAGTGTGAGTTCAATAACTCAATATAACTTCATATATAATTGATCTTACATAAGTAAGTTGTGACTTTAGTCACAATGGCATAAGGAGAATCGAATTCATAGCTCATGGACATATAATGACTCGATCATTATATTTGTCTAATGATCAATTTAACTTGATAAAATTTTAATGTTTCACGATGCAAGTAGTGTATGATGACAAATTTTAGAACAAATGATACGATAAAGTAAGTGACTTGGGTTGCAAACCAAGTCACTAATATCCAAAATACAACCATTGTTTAAGGAAACAACCAAATTTCCAAGTCGAACGAGGAAATCAAAATAGATCCAAAATTTCAAAATACAATATGAAAATAAAGACAAAGCAAAATAAAGCCAAGCTTCCATCGATCTAGCACCATGGGCGGCTACATCTAGCTTCCCTCAAGATCTTCTAGGCTTGCTTTTCTTTGCCCTTGTCCATGCTTGAATGCCCTAATTATAATAAAAGGGTAATCATCACAACTTGTATCAAAATAGCAAAGTTGAGATCAAAACATAAAAGATAGGGATAGTTATTTACCTACTGGAATAACTTTTCCAGCCTTTATATCGCCAAGGTACTTTGGACAATTTCTCTTCCAATGCCCAACGCCATTACAATAGTGGATTTGTCCCCAGACGGGGCACCCTTCTTGGGCTTAGAGGAGCTAGCTTCACAAGTGATACCCGTCGTTGTGAGTACCAAAAATAAGATTTATAATTTCCTATTAAGACTAACCTAGGCTAGTGGTAACAGGGTCGAACCACAAGGAGGCGAATGTAATTTCTAATTGTCTAATTTAGTCTATGATAATGAAAGTGGGGGTTGATTTGATTTTGATCTATAGCTAAAGGTAAACAAAGATAATAAACTAAATACGTGAATAAGACAGATAAAAGAAGGGATGCAAGGATGATCGATTCGTTATAGTTTCGGCGGCAGCATACTAAACAGGTCTAAATCAAAACACATGAGGCGGGAAATAAAGAGGTCCTCTCGGTCCACTCTTAACAAATAGCATCTTTCGATCTCGCTATAAGTCCCTAATATCACTAATACTAACTTTCGTCCTGAAAAGTGACTAACGGTCTAAACTTTACCTATCTTTCGATCTCAGCATAGTTTAGTCATTTTAATTGATGATCTAACAACTGTCCCTATCTCTCGATCTAATGGGTCAGTCATATCCTAAACATTCAACTAGTCGTGTGCACTCGATTCGTCAAATAAAGAATTAAAACAATTAAAACGAAAGGAAAACCTCACGTGGTCAGTCGATCGACCAAGTATGGCGGTCGATCGACTGACATGCGAATTCAGCCCGTGTTCATTATTTTGCCGCCTACACTATAATTCCCCTACATCCTAGCACGAATAAATTAGCTACTCATACTAACGATGATAACAACAATGTAATTAACGAAATAGACGGAAGAATTCATGCTTAAAACAACGGAATAAAAAGCTAACATTAAACGATAACTATGGTTTTGGGAAACTAACTAACAATTCTAAATCTATGAATGCAAATAAAATAATAAACTAGAATAAGAAGAATACCAAGATCGCAGAAGAATTGTAACGGAATGATTGAAAGCACAACGAAAATCCGATGCGAAATAGTTTCCCAAACCCTAATTATTTGATAAACTAAACTGATAAAGAACCTAATGAAAAACTGCCTGATCAAAGTTCTTAGTCAGGTTACGTTATATAGCAAACTAACGTAACTAAATCCCTAAACCTAATATAGCTTTGGGCTTTGTATTTCTCGATCTTTATGTTTAATCCGCGTATCAGCTCGTAACTTGGTCGATCGACCATGTTGCTCAGTCGATCGACCAACCTATACTGAACAGTAGCTTCGATCTCGTGCTCGGCCGATCGACCATAAGCATCAAATCAATCGACCAAGGTTTCTGTACAACAAAGGCATTCTCGACGAATTCTGCAGCGCGCACCGATCTTAAAACAGCTTCCATTTCTTCGTTCCTTGGTCAAATCAGGCGTTCTACATGGCGTTGGAAAGCTAAGAGGATAAGCTTTCGCCTCCAATTGGAATCACTCGATTATCAGCTCTAGAACTCGAGATATTGCCATCTGAAGCAGGCTGTAATATTGTGAAGTGCTTCTTTGCATTTTAAACTCGTACGCACCCGTGCTTTTGCTATCTTTAGGCCTTAAAACGCGCACCAAGCTCATTCCTCGAGTCAATACTTCATGTCAAATGCAATGTCAATTACTTAGGGATGGATTCGGCTCGATTTCCGCTCAATTCTTCATATTTCTGCAATAATAGACAAAAACACGAAAGTAGAGGAAAATAGGGAAATAATGGCATATATTGCACATTTGAGCTCTGAAATGCGTGTAGAATAAAGTGTGAAACATCATATTTTAGACACGCATCAAATCTCCCCAAACCAAACCTTGCTTGTCCCCAAGCAAGAACTAGACTCGATCCTAAAACCTAATGGAACGAGTTCAATCTCAGAGCAAAATGCAAACCGAATAGCCTAAACCAATTTAATGCAACAACTAACAATCAATTAGTAATGTGAATCATGCAAACGAGTTATAAAGTCGTTAAAAACTGTTGAACCATCAACTGTAGAGAATTATCAAATTGGACTCTCGCGGGTCGCTCAAATCTCTCATAAGAACAGGTGAATATGTGAAAGATAGAAAGAATTAAATTTGTAAAGACTCTCACCTAACTACGACCTATGAAGACATGCCAGCAATAAAATATGAAAATGATCTCTATAACCGTACATATGCATTCCAACCAACAAATGACCATGACACATGCCGAGGTATATATGGGATATGTGAGGTATGGGTAAGAAGAGGCAAAATATTTATGGAAAAGTGGAGGTACAGGTGATCAAGCTAGTACCAAAACGGGACCATATGGCAACATCCAACTTCTTGCTCATAATCAAACTAAACGGTGCTATAGCAAGCACAAATCTCACAAATCTCCAAACTAACAAATCAATAAACTCCCCATAAAATATAAATAAAACATGGGAGCAAAAATCGCCAAAAGATAAGGATTGAATTATGCGAATTGATTTCTTCCTCGAATCTTCAGTCGATCGACCAAAAGGGGCAGTCGATCGACTGCTTTGAACAGTACAGGACACTTTTTTTTTTTCTTTTTCGAATCATTTTTTTTCATTTCCTTTTTTTTTTTCTTCTTTTCGTTTCTTTCTTTCCTCCTTTTCATCTTTCCATCAAAATCTCAAACATGAGCATATGCTACTAAAAACGAGTCACAGTCCCAAAAACTAGGCTACTAGCTTGACAAAGGCAGGCTATGTGTAGGATGTAGTAATCGGGACAAAAAGGATATTTTTGGCAGTGTGGAGCTTATGGGCAAAATGAATAAAGGGAAACCTCTACCACATGTGTCGACAAACCACAAACCGAATGCATACAGGTATTAAGTAGATCAGGTTCATATGCATGCAAATTAAGGAAACATGTCTCATAAGGAGTACTACTCGCATTTCTAAATAAACCGGTCATGAATGTCACCAGTTATAGGCTCTAATTCTCAGAAATATGATGTAGTTTGCCAAAAATCAAAGTTAAGTCTCAAGTTCAGCAAATGATTTAACGAAAACTCGTAGATATGCATTTACGATTCTACTAATAACATGTTAATCTAGCAAGGCTCAGGCAAAACAGGTGCAAATGCAAAATCATCATGGAAATACTACCATTCCGACTCGATCTATATGCTAAAATAAACATGCATTTTTTGTAATTTTTTTTTGAAATATTTCAATTTTTTTGAATTTCGTATAATAATGAAATGAACAATGCAAAACAGAATGTAAACGTGAATGCAAGCAAATGATATGCGACGCAAAACCCTTCCCCAAACCAAATCACACAATGTCCCCATTGTGCAAAATCATGTAATGAAGAAAAGAGAAATGGGAATTTGCGAGAAAATGAAATAAATAAGACATGAAGTGAAAATTGGGAACTCACAAGACTTTAAGCGCAGAAAAAGAAAACCTCCCCAAACCAGCGTGAGCTAGGAGGTTTCAGTAGCCAGCAGTGCTACCAATAAGTACCTGAAAGACAGAAATTACCACGCATAAGACTGAGAAAAAGCAATAATGAAGCGGTATTATGTGCATAATTGAGAAAAATAGAAGAAATAAATAGATGACGGAAGATAAAGTGGAGTAGAAAACTCCCTTAATTCCACAAATCGACCAAACATAGCAGGAGAGAGGTCGTGAACAGGTACAGCAGTGCAGGGTGGTCGATCGACCACGCCACTCAGTCGATCGACCAAGTGAACAGAAGCTCCGGAAACCGCGGACGATCGATCGACCAACCGAGACGGTCGATCGATCTGGAAATATCTTTGTAACTTCTTATTTCTTCGTATTTGCTCAATTACTTGAGCTAATGAGGTCTAAAAACCTGCAAGTGCACAATAATACGCGCCCAAAATTGCGCAAAATCCAAATGTAGAGTTTAAAGCGTATAAAATCCTAAGCAAACAAAATAAAACGCGAAGTCTCGCGCACACAAAATACTAAAAAGAAAGTCTAACAAAAAGCAATAAAAACAATGTTTTATGAGGAAGCAATTGATAAACTAATAGTTGATCAAGAACGGCCACGGAATGGCCCACTACTAGGCTTCTGACTGAACGCAGTGGCTTCAAAAACTGTCAAATCTACCCCCGGCCTCCACAACATGGCAACGGAAGAACAAAAACGTCTCGCAGCATCCGGATCCCAATCTTTCACCTTAGCGCACAGCTTCTTCTTAGACGGCATATCCTCATCAGGACCTCCTCCTGGATCATATATCCGGCAAAGGTGCGGAACTTCAAGCTAGGAACACCCAACTCACCTCCGGGGTCTTTGAACTTGCCAAGACCTGTAGAAAGAGAAACAAAGCAATGTTCCTCCAATTTGTTCCCAAACTGGGACCGAGGCGTCAATCCTACAGAAGCAAATGGTTCAACAGAAGGAATAGGAAGGTATACATAATCACTAAAGGAGTGGAATTACCTCTAATCGGATAGGAGTGGTCTTCATTTACCTTCTCATCGTCATCCGGAATAGGCGTTTGTGACGATTGAACATTTTCCAAGGCTGCAGGGGTCAATCGAACAGCGTCACTACTCGATCGAGTAGTTTCCTCCTCCAGCATAACCGGTCGATCGACCACTGGTTCCAGTCGATCGACCGCTCTTCCTTCTGCAATGTCATTCGTTCGACCACACAAATCTGCTTGATCGAATTCTTTATGTGGCACAGCATTGAAGTCTACAATTGACGCTTCACCTTCCTCCAAATCATCATCCTCCGAGTCATACACATCATCATTTGGCTCGGTAGCTACTTGAGCCAAGAGAAGCTCAAGTCTTTTCAAAGAAGCTTCTCTCTGTTCAGCGATTTCTTGCATTTGGAGTTTAAGCATCTCCACCATAGACTTCAATTCCGCACTCTCTTCAGAAGGAAGAGGGCCTTGCTGAGGCGGTGCAAAGGAATATGAAGGCTCTTGGAAGCCTTGCTGATAGCACGGATGTGGCGGCACATAATGACCTTGTTTATAATGCCAGTAAGCATAGACTTGGTCCATATCTGCTCGGCATATAGCAGAATCATGCCCCTCAGCGCCACATCTCCCACAAATCTCCACCTGCTGCTCCCAAGAATGGAACATGAGTGGACTCTCCTGAAGTACTGCAAATAGACAACACTAAAGAAGGAGATGAGAACTGCCTCAAGGTACTCAGTCTTCCCTTGAGGCAAAAAACAAACTAAAATAAAGACAACCAAAAATTAGAACAATTGCCTCCCCGGCAACGGCGCCAAAATTTGATACCCGTCGTTGTGAGTACCAAAAATAAGATTTATAATTTCCTATTAAGACTAACCTAGGCTAGTGGTAACAGGGTCGAACCACAAGGAGGCGAATGTAATTTCTAATTGTCTAATTTAGTCTATGATAATGAAAGTGGGGGTTGATTTGATTTTGATCTATAGCTAAAGGTAAACAAAGATAATAAACTAAATACGTGAATAAGACAGATAAAAGAAGGGATGCAAGGATGATCGATTCGTTATAGTTTCGGCGGCAGCATACTAAACAGGTCTAAATCAAAACACATGAGGCGGGAAATAAAGAGGTCCTCTCGGTCCACTCTTAACAAATAGCATCTTTCGATCTCGCTATAAGTCCCTAATATCACTAATACTAACTTTCGTCCTGAAAAGTGACTAACGGTCTAAACTTTACCTATCTTTCGATCTCAGCATAGTTTAGTCATTTTAATTGATGATCTAACAACTGTCCCTATCTCTCGATCTAATGGGTCAGTCATATCCTAAACATTCAACTAGTCGTGTGCACTCGATTCGTCAAATAAAGAATTAAAACAATTAAAACGAAAGGAAAACCTCACGTGGTCAGTCGATCGACCAAGTATGGCGGTCGATCGACTGACATGCGAATTCAGCCCGTGTTCATTATTTTGCCGCCTACACTATAATTCCCCTACATCCTAGCACGAATAAATTAGCTACTCATACTAACGATGATAACAACAATGTAATTAACGAAATAGACGGAAGAATTCATGCTTAAAACAACGGAATAAAAAGCTAACATTAAACGATAACTATGGTTTTGGGAAACTAACTAACAATTCTAAATCTATGAATGCAAATAAAATAATAAACTAGAATAAGAAGAATACCAAGATCGCAGAAGAATTGTAACGGAATGATTGAAAGCACAACGAAAATCCGATGCGAAATAGTTTCCCAAACCCTAATTATTTGATAAACTAAACTGATAAAGAACCTAATGAAAAACTGCCTGATCAAAGTTCTTAGTCAGGTTACGTTATATAGCAAACTAACGTAACTAAATCCCTAAACCTAATATAGCTTTGGGCTTTGTGTTTCTCGATCTTTATGTTTAATCCGCGTATCAGCTCGTAACTTGGTCGATCGACCATGTTGCTCAGTCGATCGACCAACCTATACTGAACAGTAGCTTCTGATCTCGTGCTCTGGTCGATCGACCATAAGCATCAGTCGATCGACCAAGGTTGCTGTACAGTAGTGCATTCTGACGAATTCTGCAGCGCGCACCGATCTTAAAACAGCTGCCATTTCTTCGTTCCTTGGTCAAATCAGGCGTTCTACATGGCGTTGGAAAGCTAAGAGGATAAGCTTTCGCCTCCAATTGGAATCACTCGATTATCAGCTCTAGAACTCGAGATATTGCCATCTGAAGCAGGCTGCAATATTGTGAAGTGCTTCTTTGCATTTTAAACTCGTACGCACCCGTGCTTTTGCTATCTTTAGGCCTTAAAACGCGCACCAAGCTCATTCCTCGAGTCAATACTTCATGTCAAATGCAATGTCAATTACTTAGGGACGGATTCGGCTCGATTTCCACTCAATTCTTCATATTTCTGCAATAATAGACAAAAACACGAAAGTAGAGGAAAATAGGGAAATAATGGCATATATTGCACATTTGAGCTCTGAAATGCGTGTAGAATAAAGTGTGAAACATCATATTTTAGACACGCATCAACAAGCCTTTTCTTTGTTCTTGTAGGGAGTTTTCTTCTTTCCCTTAATGCCACTTTTCTTGAAATTCCCTTTGCTCTTTTGATTAACATTGAGCACATCCTTGGTGGTGCTAGCATTTAGCCCCATGTCCCTCTCGGCTTGCACAAGAATTTTGTGCAATTCATCGAGGGATACTTTCAAGTTTTGCATATTAAAATTCACCCTGAATTGAACATATGCCTTAACCTTGTTCAAGGAATGAAGAATTCAATCAATGATCAGTTCTTCGGGAATCTCTACCTTTTGCATTTTAGAGTCTCAACATGCTCCATCAACTTGAGCACATAAGGGCTAATGTTTTGGCCCTCCTTAATGTTGAGATCGAAGAATGCGGATGCCGCTTCATATTGAATGATCCTCGGAGCTTGTGAAAACATGGTCACAAGCTTCGTATAGATCTCATAGGCGGTGCTAATCTTTATAACACTCCTTTGGAGTTCGGCCTCCATAGAGAAGAACAACACATTTTTGATCGCGGCCAACTCCTTTTGGTAAGACTCATAGGCTTTCCTAGCGGCGGGGGTAGACCTAGCGTTAGCTGCGGCGGGAGAGGCCTCGGTAAGGTAACGAAGCTTGCCGTCACCCTCCGCGGCCAAGCGAAGTTAAGCGTCCCAATCAGCGAAGTTGGACCCATTCTTTTCTAATTTACAACAATCCATAAAGGTTCGAAGCCATGAAACATTGGTGAGAGTGTTCGAGCTAGTGGTTGCGGATGAATTTGGAGTTGCCATTGCAATTGAGAAAACAAATTGGACTACAAAATTAAAAGTAAAGGAATTAATAAACATTTATTGTTTTAAAATTACTTGTAAACATTTTAAACAAGTTTTAAAAATTTATATAGTGACCTCTACCCAACTATTATAAATGATCTCGAGATCTAAATTCATATCAATTCGGGCACGGTGAGCCGATTCATCCCTTATTAATATAACTCGGTGGATTAACTCTTTAATCGATTCTAGAACTCTCGGTCGATAAAATTACTTTGATATTTATCTTTAGCCTGGAACACATGTGACTACGGTCACGAATACATGCGACTACGGTCACGATAAAATTTCCCCTTAGATTATTTTAATTTATTTCACAAATAAATCGTATAAAACATAATTTTAACCCTTTAATTCAAAATTAAACATAAAATTATGCAATAAATCAAAATTAAAATTTTGAATATTCTAAACAAGTTTCCAGTACCTGTAAATGACGAATTTTAAGCCCAAAATCTAATTTTTATATTAATGAATATTAAAGTTGCTATTTATCAATTTATAACTCATAAAAATCAATAACCATTTAAATCATACGAAATTTAACATACAACTTTAGATCTGATGTTCATATTATATATTCAACATTGGGAAAAACTTTCATGCCATAAAACTAATTTTAGCTAAGTTTGCTAAAATAGTCACTATTTATGTGATTTTTACATCTAAAAATCATAAATCATGCAAAATAAAACCATTTTATCTCAAAATTTATATACAGTGTGTAATATTTCATGTGACAACATACTTAAATTTCATGGACAGAATCGAAGTCTAACCATTTTTAACAAAATACCTCTATTTAATCAATTTTTATCATGTAAAAATCATAAAACAACCATTTTATACGAAATTTTAAATACAATGTGTAAAATATGCATGTGAGGTCGTGTAAAAATTTCATGGTCAGAATCATAGTCTAGCAATTTTAGCATTTTAAAAGTCATTTTATTCAATAAAATGTAATAAAAATACTAAAAATCATATTAAAGAGAAATAAAATACCATAAATCATCAAAATGACCTAAAATCAATTTAGGACCAGAATATTTAACATGCAAAAATTCCGTGGCCTTTATCATCATAAATCACAAAATACAAGTTTTATATGTTAACATTTTAACTCGGAAAAACAAAACCGATTATGCATGCAACAACACTAGCTCTGATACCACTTGAAAGGATTCATAAAACCCTCAAAACTAAACTCTTTAATATATAAACTTAACATAATTAGTTCAAATCAAACATTTTCCTTTCACTTTTATTTCATCTTTGTCTGGACCATATCATGTGTCATCCTTGGCTAATATATATGCCATGTCTATTTAATTCGAGTACGGTGGCGAAACGGTTAAGCATACACCTTTTACTATACTTTTCAAACTTGCAAATCCGACAACTAATATTACTAACATAATAGTAATTATTCCGAGTCATGCAAAGAATACTTGCAAATCATTTAATCACAAATACGGTTTAAACAACCTTTTTAAAAACTAGGAGATGCCCCTTGGGTCGTCGTCTGACTCGAGCCCCAAGAGGCCGTATGTTTTCATATTTCAAAACCTGGACAGGCTCTGTTCCCTCGCCTAATGGCTCGCGCCCCAATGGGGCTGCATGACATTGTTATGTCTCATTTTGGTACTTGTCTAGGACGATCTCGATTACGGTTAATCCGAATACGTGACGGATCAGATTGACGAGTTTGCATTTTATACTTTATCCTTTAAACACACCTTTTCAAACAAATGGATCGTGTTAAGCATCATAATCTGAATTTGGTAAATGGATGTTTAATTTCCGTTTTCACATGCAAATAAATCTAAATCCAACTTTGACACAAATTTCTTGGTACATGGACAAACAAACCAACTTAGGAAATTCTCACATGTTAGGTTAAGCTTTTGGATGCGCATTCATGCATTTAAACCGTTTTATAAACTCTTGCACTTAAACGACCACGATCGATCAGTAGAGGCCGCTAACGCGGGCGGGATTGGGTGTTGGATTAAAGAGCTTCCCAATACGTACCCTCACCCCTTACTCAGAACCTTTGGATAGTGGATGGCCTTATCCAGGGCATAAAAGAGTCATTCTAGCGATAGAATGCTAAAGGGGGACGAGTCCTTATCTTTAATACCTATGGCAAGCACCGCTTTTTGCCTTGATTGACTTAGGTATAAAGTGGATTTCGAACGGGTTTCAGGCATCCCATAATTGCTTGGTGTCGACTCCGAACATCTCTGCATCATTTTTAGACCTTTGCCGAGACGAAACCGACCGATCTAAAACAATCCGGTCGAAAGCATTTTTACTCCGCGGAGCGTGGCTTTCAAAAGACCGTTGCATGTCCACAGATTGGCTTGACGTGCAGGTGACCCATGTCCACAGTTTGGCGACTACGCTGGGGATAACTAGGACACTTGTGTCTTTGTGGTCCTTAGAGGTGAAACTCGAACGAGGTCGTGGTTAAAGTGCATTAATTGATATTACAGTCAAAAGTCGAGTTCCTTGTCCGGGCCCACAACTTAACCTTTATCAACCAATTGGCTCGTCCCGTCGGCGTGAGTTTGCTCATCCTCGCGTTTCAAATCCCGATTTAGTCAAGCATACCATTGACGTTACACATTTCTGTTTCATCAAAGAGATTTTATTTCCTTCGTGCACGAGGCTAGGGCACCCTCTTTACACATTTTGTTTGGATTGGTATCCCTCTCAAAAATCGGGGATTGATTTCTTGGTGTGTAACCCACCCTTTTAAGCCAAAATCCGTATCGGCATTATGCATAATATAATGAACTATGAGTGCTTATGTGCTACCTGATCATAAGTCCTTCCGTATCATTTCCAAACTTTCAAAAACACCTTTTTGCGGCATTATAATGGTCATTTCAAACCTCGGTCTTTCGCCGACCGTTGCACACCTTTTTAGGCCGTCGTAATGATGATTTTCAAACCCGGTTTCTACAACCGTTTCAAAAAGCAGCTTTTTATGCCGTCGTAATGACGATTTTTAAACCCGGTTTTTACAACCGTTTCAAAGCACCTTTTTAAGCCGTCCTAATGACGATTTTCAAACTCGGTTTTTACAAACATTTCAAATGCACCTTTTCAAACCTTGGTTTTCAAAAACCATTTCAAAATACCCTTTTGCGTCGTCATAATGGTCGTTTCAAACCTCGGTCCCTCGCCGACCGTTGCATTCTCAAATTAAAGCGCCCTTTTACGTCGTTGTAATAACGAATTCTACCCTCAAATTTTCAAAATTCGAAATCAGTTTTCAAACAAAAACGTTTTTCAAACCGTCATAATGACGATTTCAACCCGTGCAACATTCCAAATTTCATATCTCGTTTTCGAAATCAAATTTGGCTTTTCTAAACCGTCGTAATGACGAATTCAATCCTCACAATTTCCAATTTCAAATCATTGAAAACAATTTAAACTGTTTCCAAATTTCCAATCAAAACTCAATATTTTGTAAACAAATTTAACTGTTTTCAGATTTCAATCCAATTTTAAATCATTTACAACAAATTTAACCATTTTCAGATTTCAAATCCAATTTCAAATCATTTGAAAACAAATTTAACCATTTTCAAATTTCAATTTAAAATCAAATCCTTGAAAACAAATTTAACCGTTTTAACATTTAAATCCGATTTCAAATCATTTGAAACAAATTTAACCGTTTTCAGATTTCAAATCCAATTTCAAATCATTTGAAAACAAATTTAACCGTTTCCAAATTTCAATTTAAAATCAAATCTTTGAAAAAGAATTTAACCGTTTTCAGATTTCAATCCAATTTCAAATCATTTGAAACAAATTTAACAGTTTTCAAATTTTCAACCCATTTTCAAATCGCTTGAAAACAAACTTAACCGTTTTCAAATTCTCCAATTTAAATCGTTTGAAAACAAATTTATCCGTTTTCAAATTTTCAACCCATTTTCAAATTCTTTGAAAACAAATTTAACCGTTTTCTTGGCCATTGTGATGACGAATCCAAATTCTTCAATTCTCGATTTTCAAATCCGTGATTCGGAATTTCAAAAACCATCTTCGAAAACAACACATTGTTTTCAGAGCCGCTGCAATTTCAACTCAAACCGTCTTTTGAAAAAAAACCTAAGACAACCCTTTCAACTGGCCGACCTTTTGACAATCCCTACTCTTCGGAAGCCGTACATAAAACGACAAATGAATCTTTTTGAAAATTTCTATTTTTGAAAATTTCAATCCACCATTCCGATTCAGCCTCGAGTCGATTAGAGTCTAGTCGATTTCAAGTCAAGTCGTCTAGATAACGTCAAGTCTCCGCTGAAGTTAGCATCTACCTTATGGTCTAGGTCGTGTCGCCTATTTGTCGAGACATCTCCAATGGCTTTAGCAGAGTCAAAACCTATCGGGTTTTAAACCAGCATTTCCCCTACATTACGGGTCAAAGCTGAAGTTTGTGTACATGTCTTGTCCAACTGCGTCATGAAAGCAACACACATCCAAACTGAGTCAGAAGTCATCTATCTAGGCATCACTATGCCAGAGTCGACACTCGAGTCTAAGTTCAAAGTCATGCACTAAGAGTTCAAACACGAGAGGTCATTCACGATCTTTAGTGAACTCATAATCTAGTTGCACCGTCGCGTCTTCACGACAAAACTGCCTTTTATACATATGTATCATACTTGCCTTTGTTTGTGCAATTCCTTGCAAAGACAAGTTATAACGCCTATCAATATGTCAAATAGGAATCCCTTGGGTGCCATCGATCATCCACAAGAAACTCAAGAAGCCGATCAATCTACATCCGCCACAACTTCTGCCGATATCAGCATGGTCTTTCGACTCCTAGCTACCGTGGAAAACATGAGCACTCGTCTCTCCCAATTTGAGGACAAACTGATAACCGAGAATTTTCCCTCTTCTGATATTGAGCAAAGGGTTAAGCACCTTGAAAGCCGACTACTTGCCAACGACAAAACCAAACCTAGTTGGAGGGCTACTAAAACCACTAACGCCAATTCCTTAGGTGCTCCACCAACCAAAACCAGACGACCTCATAGGTTCTTCCCTGATTTGGGTATGACTTATGCCACATCCTTGGAAAGGCTAATCTCCCAAGGAAAGCTCAAACCTATTGGTCCAACTCCAGACCCTCTACCAATCAAGTGAGGTCAAAGATGGAATGGAAACCTCTTTTGCCAATATCACCAAAGTCGCGGACATGACACTGAAATGTGTCTTCCCCTAAAAGGTGTCATCCTGGATATGATTGAAAATGGCGAGTTACCATTACCTCCCTCAGCAAACGACAAAAACAACCCCCCGAAAAACCCCATTGAACACAGTCAGGAATCTTCCCTAGATTTATCTCACCTCATCTCTCCTGACGATGAGAAAATTCATGCAATTGATGAGGATGGCATAAAATGCGGTATAATGATGCTCTCCGTCGCTATCAACAACATATTCTCAAAGCTGCAAGTGGCTATCGATGATTTAAACACTTGTGTAGCTAATTTGGAGAAAAGATTGGGTAATACCGAAAATGAACCTGGATATCAAGGAGAAGACCAACCCTCCATTCAGCAACCAACAACTGTTGAAAATGAGGAGTCATATAATGGTTCGGACACCCATGAACCCACCAACAAAGAACATGAAATTGCCTCACCAAAATCCCCTTTAAAATACCAAGCAACATCCCAAAAACTTCCCATTGACAACAATCAAATCCTTTTTCCGCTCAGGGTTGACAAAAACAAAACTCACAAAAACATCCCAAAAAACACCAATGTTGGAACCATGGGAAAACATCAAAGGGTATTCACAGATATGGAAATAACATATGGCACCGCTCTGGGGATACTTGCTTCAGAAGGAATGCTGCAACCAATTGGTCCGACTCCGTACAAACCTGAACACAAAAGAACTCCTTTTTGGGATGGTAATGCTTATTGCCAATACAATCAAGGCAAGGGCCATGACTCGGAAACCTGTTTCAAACTCAAGCATGTCATTCAAGATAAGATTGAAGCTCGCAAAATAAATATCGCACCTCGCAGTCAAGACAATCCTCCTGGATGTCTCAAGTCAAACAACAAGGTTGAACGTTCTCAAAGGACATTCACTAATCTTAACATAACTTATGCCGCAGCTCTTCAAAAGCTTGTGACTGAAGGGAAGCTACAATCAATCGGGCCCACTCCGAACCCGTCTGAATGCAGAAAAACCCGTTTCTGGGATGGCAATGCTTATTGCCAATACATCAAAGAAAAGGTCATGATACTGAAACATGCTTCAAACTGAAACATGTTATTCAAGATATGACCAACAACCATGAACTGACAGCTTCATCCCTATACCAACCAAGTGACGGAGACAACTCTAGTGGGCATCTCATTCTGCAAGGAGATGAAAGCCTCATGAACTATTGTCCTCATATAGTCCCAAACAACGAGAGTGAAGTGCTTAAGTAGGTCAATGCTCAAGATCGAACATTCAAGCCGCTGGATACTGCGAAGAAGACCTTCGAGGTGGAAAGAGATAATTAGGAGTCCGAGTCCGAGTCTTAGGCTTTCTCATATCGAACCTAGTGTCTGTCTTTTATTCCTAAGTGACAAACTGGGGGCTATCCCTATGAGTCACACGTATTCATCGAGTCTGTTCTAACATCTCATTTATCTAAATAAAAGCACGATTTCCAACTATCACATATTCTCCTCTTTACCATTTCCCGTTGACAACGAGAATTGATTTGAGAATTGCTTTAAAACAAACAACATGTTCCCATTCAATGTGAGTACACTCGAGTGACGTTCCGTACCGAGTAAGCAGAGGACTCGAAACTCCGTGTCCATTCTCCTTACCTATTCCATGTCTCGCAATAGAAACCTTTAATTAGAACCCAATCTTGAACGAGCTCTTATCAAAGGGATTCTACGACGAACCCAGATAACAAACCAAAATATCTCCTTGTTCATGATCAATGATGGAAGGCAAGCCCATTCCCCACAAAAACATCTCATCACCAAGTATCAACCTCTCACCAACGGGTACATCCCCGTCTGCACCTTTACCTTCCTCGAACGAAGGACAGCAAAGAACTAATAGATCCAAGCCAAAACAAAAGCGAAAGGCCAAAATCAAAAACCAAAACCAAAAGGCCAAAAGCCATTCACCTAATCTCCAAACACTAAGCCAAAGCTAGAGCGAAAGAGAAAGCCAAGGCTAAAGCCAAAACAAAAAAACGAAATTGCGAAATTCAAATTCGTTTCCCACAATTTCAAATGACGGAATTAAAAACCGTCACTTTTCAAGATAATGAAATAACGTAATTCAAAATTCATTATTTTCTCACAATTCCACACGACGGAATTAAAAACCATCCTTTTTCAAACAAAAAACGAAATAGCGAAATTCAAATTCGTTATTTTCTCATAATTTCAAACGACGGAATTAAAAACCGTCCTTTTTCAAACAAACATGAAATAGCAAAATTCAAATTCGTTATTTTCCCACAATTTCAAATGAAGGAACTAAAAACCGTCACTTTTCAAGAAAATGAAATAACGGAATTCAAAATTCGTTATTTTCTCACAATTCCAAACGACGGAATTAAAAACCATCCTTTTCAAACAAAATAGCGAAATTTAAATTCGTTATTTTCCCACAATTTCAAATGACGGAATTAAAAACCGTCACTTTTCAAGAAAATGAAATAACGGAATTTAAAATTCGTTATTCTCTCACAATTACAAACGACGGAATTAAAACCGTCGTTTTTCAAACAAACATAAAATAGCGAAATTCAAATTCGTTATATTCCCACAATTTTAAACGACGGAATTAGAAACCGTCACTTTTCCAGAAAATGAAATAACGGAATTCAAAATTCGTTATTTTCTCATAGTTCCAGACGACGGAATTAAAAACCGTCCTTTTTCAAACAAAAAACGAAATAGCGAAATTCAAATTCGTTATTTTCCCATAGTTTCAAATGACATAATTAAAAACAGTCAATTTAAAAAAAAAACGAAATAACGAAATTCAAATTCGTTATTTTCTCATAATTCCAAATGACGGAATCAAAAACCGTCCTTTTCAAACAAAAATGAAATAGCAAAATTCAAATTCACCATTTTCACAAATTTCAAACAACGAAATTAAAAATCGTCATTTTTCAAGAAAATGAAATAACGGAATTCAAAATTCGTTATTTTCCCACAATTTCAAACGGCGGAATCAAAAACCGTCATTTTTCAAGAAAATAAAATAGCAAAATTCAAATTCGTTATCTTCACAAATACTCAAACGACAGAATTAAAAGCCGTCACTTTTCAAACACAAAACCCAGGACCAATGAGTCCAACACAAAAAATCTCGGACCAATGAGTCGAAAGCACCAAGTCCAGGAAGAACGAGTCCAAAGCCTAGGACCAATGAGTCCAACACACCAAAACCCGGACCGATGAGTCCAGAACACCAACCACCGAAACCTCAACCAACATCGCTTCACCCTTAAGTCCTTCTAGAGACAGCTATAGGGCGTCCTATCTAGGATCCTGAGGATTCCTCTCAAGATCATAACCAAAACTACTTCACCCCTAATTCCTTCTAGAGACTGTTACAGGATGACCTATCTAGGATCCTGGGGATTCCCCTCAAGATCATAACCAACATCGTTTCACCCCTAAATCTTTCTAGAGACTGCTACAGGAGACCTATCTAGGATCTTGGGGATTCCCCTCAAGATCATAACCAACATCGCTTCACCCTTTAGTAGTCCTTCTAGAGACTGTCATAGGGAGACCTATCTAGGCTTCTAAGGATTCCCCTCAAGCTCGTAATATCACACCTTAACCTTTAAGGTCCAGACATGGGATTCTGATCCCACATTATTTATTAACCATTTCGTTCTCAGGCCACACCAAGCCCGAGACCCCATTCCGCACCATATTACAAGTCGTAACCCATCGACTTAAACACCACAAATAAAAGCTCCAGATTTTTATCTGTCAAACAAACTTATTATTACCAGGCTCCACATTCCATAATGTCGACGCCATGTTCACCCGAACCCAGATATAGAGTCTTCACAAAACATTGCTCCCCGGAACGGGACATGCCCATTTCATTCTTAGAGTCCACTTTTTAGTGTGCTCACATAACAAGAAACATTTTCAAAAACTATGCCTCTTCGATTCATGATCAAGAGGGAATTCTCTCCAATCAACCTTCAAGTCACCAAACGGAATTTACCGTCGTGACTCTCAACTCTAGATTTTTATCTGTCAAATAAACCTATTATTTCCAAGCTCCACATTCCATAATGTCGAAGCCATTTTCACCCTGACCCAGATACGGAATCCTCGAATGCTTTGCTACCGAGAACGGGACATACCTAGTCTACCCTTAGGGTCCACTTTTTAGTGTGCTCACATGATAAGGAACATTTTCACAAATTACACCTCTTCGATTCATGATCAAGGAAAATTCTCTCAAATCAATTTTTGAGTCACCAAATGGCATTTACCGTAGTGACCCTCACACTTTAAGGTCCTAACAGCTAGCTTAGGCATACACTCAGAATTATGATCTGGTTTGATTTCACTTCACGTGAATATGTAGGCAGTCCTTCAAGGACGCAACCATACACCTCAAAATAAATTATCATCAAACACACAAAACAACGATCTGGTTTGATTTCAAATCACGTGAATACATAGGCAGTCCTTCAAGGACGCAACCATACACCTCAAAATCAATTATCGACACACTCAGAACTACGATCTGGTTTGATTTCACAACATGTGAATATGTAGGCAGTCCTTCAAGGACGCAACCATACACCTCAAAATCAATTTTCAACGTCAATAATTGAAAGGAATATCCTGACGAAAAATCCGTCAGGAAAGTCAATATTCTGTTGACTTTCCTGACGGAAATTCCGTCAGTAACGTTCAAAAACACGGGATCCTGACGGTTATTCCTTCAGGATATTCCTTTCAATTATTGCCGTTTGGCGAATAATTGAGAGGAAACACTTGACGAAATTTCCGTCAGGATATTCTGTTCTGTTCACTCCTGACAGAAAATCCATCAGGAAAGTCAACATTCTGTTGACTTTCCTAACGGATTTTCCGTCAGGAGTGTTCTATCAGTTATTGCCTGTTGGTTGGTTTATTAAAGGGGACATCTGGCGGAATTTCCATCAGTAATAGTGAAATTCGGACGGAATTTCCGTCAAGATATATTGGCGCCTTTGCTTTTTTTAACGTGCCAGTAACCTCCGACGTATTCTGATGGAAATTCCGTCAGGAACGGATTACTGACGGCATATCCGTCACTTTTTCGTCAGTTTCCCTAATTATCTGACGGTTTGATAATTCCGTCAGAATTGTCGTCAGTTTCTCGCGTTATTTTTGTAGTCTCACTAACCATGCAGATAATCTTGAGAAAAAAAACGTACTCCAACTTAGTACTGGGTTCTTCCCAACAAATGCCGACCCGTCAAGTCTAAAGGCTTTAACTGCGTCGATTACAGGGCATACGCTACCTCCCAACGAGCGGCAACTCATGTCACCGGCGAGTCCGGAGAAGTTTATAACTCCCCAGCGAGTGCCGATTTTCAAATGGAAGTCACGCAGGTCTTTCAAAGATCCTCGCAACATCGTTCATGATCCCAACGCAGCGCTCTCCCTAAATGGTTTTCCAGAGAGCCTTGCTTAGATGATTTATCCCCACGGGAGTTCATTGCTCCCTAGCCGAACTTATCAATGTCAACCTGGTTGGAAGTTATTACCAGACGATATCTAGAAATAAGCCCGATGTTGCAGGCTATTTCCCGCAGTCGATCATTTGACCATCAACATGGCTGGCGAGCCTAAAAACGCACCTTCAACATGGCTGGCAAGCCTCAAATCTCACATTCAACATGGCTGGCAAGCCTCAAAACGTACCTTCAACATGGCTGGTGTGCCTCAAAACGCACCTTCAACATGGCTGGCAAGTCTCTACGTCACCTTCAATAGGTGGCGAGCCTCTACGCACGAACAAGAAGCAATTCAAGGACATATCCCGAAGATGCCTCACGTATGATTCCTTCTTATGGCTGGAGGGCCTTTATACATAGTCTAATGGAATTTAAACGACCTGCATTGATAGTCGACAGACGCTAAAATGTTCCCGACGGCAGGCCCTTGACTTTCATTCCCGAGTCGCCTCAACGTCGCCCTTCCCGACGCCGGTCCTTGGCTCAAACCCTTTTGAGTCGCCTCGACGTCACAATGGTCTTCAGGTTGTAATCTTCGATTGACCTTGAGGTTATACTTTGACTTTCACTCCGTCCAAGCCTGAGTCAAAGTGGGGGGCTCTGTAGATACCCACTATTTGCACCTTCCAAAAACCACCCGATGATGATCGGACTATAACGTATTTTTTATATGTGTGCGTGGATTGGCTATACATGAGACAATTTAATGCATTACTAGGATATGAAAAATGATTTCAAAAATGGTTTTATAACTTCATTTGCATTAAAATAACACTTTTTAGAGTTAAAATAATCTTCGGACCCAAAACCGACTCAGAAACCCGTAACCCGAGTCAATCTGAGTCAGCCCGAGTCTCGAATGTAAAAACTAAATGCCATAAATGGTTTTATCATGCTATTTGCATTAAAATGACCCTAATTAGAGTCAAAACCGACACCGGGCCAAAAACCGACTTAAAATTCAAATCCCGACTCAACACAGATCTAACCCGAGTCAAGCACAAAATGCCTACCACAAATAACACCCAAATATCATCTTATTCGACGCCCATATTGTCACACGACATCTTCATTTGATTACCACAAATCAAACCAACCAAACAATGGATGGAGCAAA
The DNA here is from genome assembly GCF_048544455.1 of Silene latifolia. Taxonomy (NCBI): domain Eukaryota; kingdom Viridiplantae; phylum Streptophyta; class Magnoliopsida; order Caryophyllales; family Caryophyllaceae; genus Silene; species Silene latifolia. Next base: position 45,163,003 of record NC_133533.1, on the reverse strand, counting down.
GGCACGTTAATTGAAAGGGACAGTACACTTGTTTGTATCACTAGGTGGCTTGCGCCACTTTAGGCGTTCTCCTTAGCCTCCAAGCAACCTCAACCGACCTACCACCCCACAATCCTTTATAAATACCCACCTTCACACACCATAATCTTCACGCGAACGTCCGCTCCCTCACATCTCCCTTAAACTTCTAGACTCGACTTCCTAAGTCACAAAATCAACACGTGTTTTCGACCTACCGATCGAAAACACAAGCCTTACACATTTTGTTTAGTACCGTCGCCATGCATTCGACCAACTCAAAATTAATCAATATGTTTTTCAACATATTTTCAACACATTTTCAAAACAAAATTCTTTTTTAAGGCACTCTTTTAAACTTCTTTGATCGTGAGTAGTCGCATACGAGAAAACCGTCTCTAAAGTCGTCTACCTCACAAACATCAAAATACGTATGTTTGAGGGTGTAAACAACTCATTTATTTCATGTTTTTACTGTTTTTATGAGTTTACAAGCATGAACAATGCATAACACGATTATAATATAGGTTAAATGAGCCAAAACCGAGTTTTGGCCAGAGACAGAAGATCTTTGCTATGCAAAGAGACTCGCGCCTCTTATGGCTTCTCGGGTCAGATTCAAACGTGTTTGAGTTCGTCTTTCCTCCATTTCATTTCTTATTTGCAATCGGTTTTTACCATTTCAAATGTTTCAAATCATTTTTATGACAAACTTTTTAATCATAAATCATAATCACCCTTGGTTCCATATACCATGACGGTTTAATCCGTGACTCGGTGATATTAATTGGTTAATTATATTCTAAAGGAAATTCTTTTCTTTTATTTACTACTTTTACTCATTATTTTACATTTGCAAACATATTGGTCCTAATTCATAATCATCCTTGGTTCTCTATACCATGTCGGTTTAATCCGAGTACGGTGATAAATATCGACTAATTACAAATAAATGAACTTAACATAATTAGTTCAAATCAAGCATTTTCCTTTCACTTTTATTTCATCTTTGTGTTGACCATATCATGTGTCATCCTTGGCTAATATATATGCTATGTCGAATTAATTCGAGTACGGTGGCGAAACGGTTAAGCATACATCGTTTACTATACTTTTCAAACATGCAAATCCGACTACGAATATTACTAACATAATAGTAATTATTTTGAGTCATGCAAAGAATACTTGAAAATCATTTAACCACAAATACGATTTTAAACAACCTTTTTAACAACCAGGAGACGCCCCTTGGGTCGTCATCTGATTCGCGCCCAAAGAGGCCATCTTTTTTCATATTTCAAAACCCGGACAAGCTCTGTTCCCTCGCCTAATGGCTCACGCCCCAATGGGACTGCCTGACATTGTTCTGTCTCATTTTGGTACTTGTTTAAGACGATCCTGATTACGGTTAATCCGAATACGTGACGGATCAGATTGACAAGTTTGCATTTTATACTTTATCCTTTAAACACACTTTTTCAAACAAATGGATCGTGTTAAGCATCATAATCCGAATTTGATAAATGGATGTTTAATTTCCGTTTTCACATGCAAACCAATCTAAATCCAACTTTGATACCAATTTCTTGGTACATGGATAAACAAACCGACTTAGGAAATTCTCACATGTTAGGTTAAGCTTTTGGATGCACATTCATGCATTTAAACCGTTTTATCAACTCTTGCACTTAAACAACCACGATCGATTAGTAGAGGCCGCTAACGCGGGGGGGATTGGGTGTTCGATTAAAGAGCTTTCCAATACGTACCCTCACCCCTTACTTAGAACCTTTGGATAGTGTATGGCCTTATCCAGGGCACATGAGAGTCATTCTAGCGATATGATGCTAAAGAAGGACGAGTCCTTATCTTTAGTACCTATGGCAAGCACCGCTTTTTTCCTTGATTGGCTTAGGTATAAAGTGGAATTCGAACGGTTTCCAGGCATCCCATAATTTCTTGGTGGTGACTCCGAACATCTCTGCATCGTTTTGAGCCCTTTGCCGAGACGAAACCGACCGATCTAAAACAATCCGGTCGAAAGCATTTTTACGCCGCCGTGCATGGCTCTCAAAAGACCGCCGCATGTCAATTTAATGTAACTTTAGAGTTTTATGAGTGTAACTTTAGTCCAAGTTTATGTAACTTCTATCTATTATGAGCGTAACTTTAGCATTAATTATGTAACTTTACTCCCACCACCACCAACTAATACCACCGACAATAACAACAAAAAATAAGAGAAATAAAAAATTAAAAAATAAGAGATATGAAAAAATTTAGTCCAACTGTAATTTTAGTCCATAATAGTGTAACTTTAGTCCATAACGGTGCAACTTTAGTCATTTTAAGTCATTTCTATATAAAAAATTTAATTATAATTATTTTAATATATCAAGGGTCTAACTTTAATCGTTTTCGCAAATATCGAACTAGTTGACTGAAGTAATAGTATTAATGATTAAAGTTTCACCCTTAAAACATTAAAGTTACACCCTTAAAACATTAAAGTTACATGATTTTTAATATATAAAATTGAATTTATACAATTTTAAGTCAATTTGATGTAACTTTTGAGTTTAACGGATGTAACTTTAGTCCAAATTAATATAACTTTTGTATTTAGTTCTTGAAAGTTAATTTTAAACCTCGATGTTATATACACTCAAAATAACGACAAAAGTTATAGTATTGATGACTAAAGTTACACCTTTAAAGCATTAGAGTTACATAATTTTTTTTTTTTTGGGGAAATGTAAGTGTTATATTATAAGCCCAACCAAACAATTTGTCACTAGAGATATATATCTCTAGTCTTTTACATACTTTGTTCTAGCCGGGTTACCCAGGCAAGAACCCTCCAATCCCTATGCTCTAGTCTACAACTTTGCAATTGCAGACGAAAAGCCCCCTTCACCTGCTTTATAATACCGGGGAGGGGTAACACATTCTCAAGGCGACATTTGTTTCTAGCAAACCAAATGCCATACATAAGACTTGCAATACCAGCTGCAATACACTGCTTCATGAATAATGATCTACATCTATAGCCTATCCACCACTGAATGATCCCCTGCTCAGGAATGAAACAGTCAAGCCAAGTTGCCAGTAGCTTTTTGCATTGCTGACTATAAGGACAACTGAAAAATAAATGATCAATGGACTCCTCAGCATTACCACACAAGAAACAGCAGTTAACCTGTATGATCTTCATCCTGATGAGCCTATCTTGAGTAAGTAATCTGTTCTGAGCAACCAACCACACATGAAAAGAATGTTTTGGAAGCAACATTCTATTCTGAATCCATGGGAACCAAGGAACATCATCAACCTCATCCACCAACCAAGAATATCCCAACTGGGCAGTATATTCCTGATCACGGTCTCTCCAATTAGTATCAAAAAATTGATTTTTGAGTCTATTCTTTACCTGACAAATACGCTTCCAAGCCCAACTGGAACAGCTAGATGGAACAGCTAGAGTTACATAATTTTGTATATATAAAATTGAATATATACAATTTTAAGTTAATTTGATGTAACTTTTGAGTTTGATGAGTGTAACTTTAGTACAAATTGATATAACTTTTACAAATAAAAAAAGTAATGAGAATAAATGAGAAATTGTCAACTAGATCTAAAAAATTGAAAATTTAAAAAAATTAAGGGAAGTCCCTAAGTCAAATTTAATCCCTAATGATATAACTTTTGTACTAAACAACGAAACTTTAATGTTTGAACGGTATAACTTAAATCGTAAATAGTGCAACTTTAGTCGTAAATAATGTAACTTTAATCAACAACATGTGTAACCTTAGTCCAACATTAGTCAACAAAATTAAGCAACTTTAGTCGTAAATAGTGTAACTTTAATAGACAACATGTGTAACTTTATTCCAACATCTAATATTAAAAAACAAAAAACAAGATAAAAAAAAAACAGATTTGAAAAATTAGAACACCTTTTTATTTCTTTTTTTTTTTTTTTTTGCAAAAAGATATCATTTCATTTCATTTAAGAAAAGAAATTACAAATTGCAAGGATATCACACTAGCAAACTACTTAAGTAAACACTTAAGCCAAAATATGCTCTAAATTAAGAGCTAAGTCTAGCTAATAAGACAGCAGACCGCTTCTTCATTTGCATTCGAACTGAAACCAGGAACTTGATATTGGTAACAATGTCTTGAACAGTGTGCTCTGTCCCAGTGAAGATCCTACCATTTCTTTCCGTCCAAATTTTATATACAGCCGCTGCCAGGGTCGTACTAAACCAGATTTTGTCCCAACCGTTTTTACTCATATGATCAAAACTCTATTTCATCCCAATTAGAAGATCGGAGTTTTGGAAGGTCAGATGCTGCCAAGTTTGTAATTCAGACCAGACTGCCTGTGCAAAAGTGCATTTAAAAAATAGATGCTGATGATTCTCCTCAGCATTCCTACAAAGAAAGCATCTATTAGCAAGCTGAAACCCCCTGAGTTTCAGGTTATCCAGAGTTGCTAGTTTTCCTTGAGCAACAAGAATGGCAATGATCTTGTGACTAGGAATTATACTAGTGTGAAAGAAGACAGAATACCAATCTTCTTGGAGAACACCTTTTTATTTCCTCTAACAATTTATACAATTTTAAGACAAGCCTATGCAACTTTAGTTCTTTAATGAGTGTAACTTTAGTCCAAGACCTCAAATTACAAAAAAAACTAAATTTATATAAAAATAACAAAAGATGAGATTAAGACGAATTTTAACCCACACTACTACCACCATGAAACAATGTATTGAATTCTACTCGATCGAGAACTCTTGGTTATTCGATCGAGGACTTTTCCTCTTCAATTTTGCTCGATCGAGTACATGACAACTCGATCGAGAACCCCTTAAATTTGGCCTTTCGATCAAGAACTGTGAATCACTCGATCGAAGACTCCCTCTTGGCATTTTGCTCGATCGAGCACATAAAGTGTTCGATCGAGGATTTTCTTTTGGGCACGCCTTCCAATGATTGTAAATCTCCCAAAACTTGCATAAAACACAAAAGTACTTCCCGCAAAAATACCAAATTCACAGCAGCTGCCTATATTCGGTGTAAGCTAATTAAACTAACTAAACTAATACTATTGTCTAAATGCAATTAAAAAGTCTAACAAATTCAAATTACAAATTGTTTTTACAAGCCGAATAGCACTACGGCTCATCTTCTAACACACTTGAACAGCCCGTAAGAGGGCTTTTGACTGGAGGAGGTCCCTTCAGCATCGCGGACCGTCCTTTTAGGCTTCCATGTACTTGAATTGATCGAAGAGGAGTAGTCCGCATCAACATATGCCTTTACTCTCGTCTTTAATTTGTCCTGCTTTTTCCTTGCATAGCCTTTTTCTTTGGCATCATGTTTTTCATTGAGCTCAAATTCCACTGTACACTTATCACCGGGATCTCCAATATCTAATCCGCCTAGACCTGCAACAACAGAAATGACCGAATGGTCCTCTATATTGCTCCCAATCTGGGGCGGAGGTGTTAATATCGCAGCACATGACTCAACATTGTCAATTGGAGGTTCCGTGTCAGGGTCTGTAGTGGGCAGTGCATTGCAGGGCTTGACTTGCATAGGAGCCCTGCGAACGCTAGACTGATAGAAAGTTAACTTCTCATCGCCTACCTAAAAGTCAAAGTCTTCCTCCCGACATCTATTACTGCGCGAGCGGTATATAGAAATGGTCGTCCTAAAATAGTAGAAGTATAAGAGTCTTCGGGGATATTTAAGACTACGAAATCGACGGGAATAAAGAACTTCCCTATCTTAACAGGTATGTCCTCTAAGACACCTAAAGGCCGTGATTAAGTACGGTCCGCCATCTGAACGGTCATATTAGTACAATGAAATTGGGTCAAACCAAGCCTCTTAGGGAGAGATAACGGTAGGACACTCACATTAACTCCCAAATCGCATAATGCGTTATCAATGAAATGGGTCCCGATATGACATGGTATAGAGAAACTACCTAGGTCAGACAACTTAGGTGGGGTCTTATTTTGAATAAGGGCAGTGCCCGCTTCAGTTAAAGCCACCGTCTCATGGTAATTAATATGCCTCCTACGCGCTAAAATGTCTTTCATAAATTTCATATAGGAGGGTACCTGGGTTAGTAACTCAGCAAAAGGTGTATTAACATGAAGACTTTTCAAAATTTCAGCAAATTTACCGAATTGTTGCTCGATCTTCTTGCTTTGCAGTCTTCTCGGAAATGGGACCATAATTGGGATAGCTAGCCCTTCATTCTTCTTCGCCAAAGAATTCTCACATTCAGCATTGGAATCACTCGATCGAGGAGAAGAACCTCTCGATCGAGTACTTTTATCAGCAATAGTGCTCTATCGAGCACTTTAATCTACTCGATCGAGAACTGTCTTTTCCTTTGTGCTCGATCGAACACTTTTAATCTCTCGATTGAGAACCCTTTCAGCTTTATCCCTCGATCGACCACCAGAAATCAGTCGATCAAGGACATCTCTTGAAGTCAGAACCTTTTCGTCAGAAGACGACTGTTCATGTACAACCACTTTAGCTTCCGGGTCAGAAAGTTCAGTATTGCAGTCGGCATTTTGAGTCCCTCATAAGAAAGACCACTCCTCAAATTTATCATATTTACCATCTCATGATGTTTCTTGTCAAGTTGTGACAGTAAATGACCCGGTTGCCTCGAAGCTTGATTAACAGCTAGTTGAGCCATTTGGGATTCGAGTGACTTAATGGATGTATCTTTCGCTTGGTCACTTTTCTGCAATGTATCGTACTCCACAGGGAGGCGGTCATTATCTACTTGTTATTCTGTCTGTCTATGGTCACAAAATGGGGGTTTGATTGAGTTGTTTTGACTAAACTAATGAACTGAAATAAAAGCAATAAAAGTAATAATAATTAAAAATAGCAAGAGCGAAAAGGATTGAGATCAAATAGAGAGAGAGAGAGAGAGAGATGCAAGGATGTCGGTTCACCATGATATTATAGAAGTCAGCTAAAGGTAAGGTCAGTCGGTCTAATGTGAGAAGGGTAGTGGAAAGGTCCTTCCGGTCCGCTATCTGCCCTAGATTCTTCCTAAATAGCTTTATCTCTGATTAGGGTAGTCAATTGTTCATAACAAGTCTATTCATTCTAATCTTCCGATCTAAGTCTGAATTTAAACGAGTTAATTAATTCAGTTGCATGCATTCAACCTAATAATTACTGTTATATTGCAATAAAACAGTTCCCACAACAAAAACCTCCTAAACTAATTAAAGCATCAATGTTTTACTTGTTGGAGTGTCCCCGACAATAATGCGATCACAATTGTCGATCATGATGATCACATGTTTAAATCTCATTTTTAAGAATACGTAAGGGATGATTCATTATATAGTCAACTGAACAACATTAATCGGTAACGATTGGCTTGCTAGAGTTTGACGTTACTGTCGTGGAACGGTGGTGGTCAGTTGATCCCTTAAGGTCACACCTAAAGGATGATGCCCTAATCTGTAAAGTTGATTAATTGTATGACGATACAAGTTAATCAATTCCTTAAAATTGAACAATTCAATTTGAGAGAGAGAATATTGATATCTTAAATAATAGGATTAAATAATATTTATTTTAATAAATGAAATATTTTATTACTAAAATTGTTTATTGTTTGTGAAACAATAGAGATGATAATGAATGGTTAATTATAATTACAAGATGTTGTGAATTATAATTAAATGACCCATTTTATTTATGTGATCAAGTATCACTAGTCAATTTGTTGAATGTAATTTAATTAATTTATAAAATGATATTTATGTGATAAATGTGCATTAAAATTAATTAATAACATGTAGCATTCTACATGTGACATATTGTGTGACAATGACAAATTGACAAAATAAAATGGTAGTCCATTTTACATGAATGGACCGAAATGTAGGAGGTGTTAGTGGGTTGTGCCTATATTATTTTATGTGATAAGATTTAAATAATAAGCCTAACCTACTCATAGCCTTACACTACCTACATTTTGATAAGAGAAAAAGCATAAAGAAGATTCCATTTTGGCCTCTTCTTGTTGCCTCACACGGTTGCATGCTTCAAAAGAGGAGAACTTTTGTTCTCAATTTTTTGTTCATTCATTCATATATTTCTCACATGCAAAATATTCTCTAGTTCTCTCAAACTCTCTAAAACAAGTTTTTAGAAATCACATAAATTGTTCCAAAGGTATTACTTATATTATTAGTGTAATATATGAGTATTAGTAATCAATTTTAAGATAAACTACTAAACAAATATCTAGCAAATATTATTTAGTGGGGATAAGGGATAATCTTGGGTGCAATCAAGAGGAGAATCTCTACTTTGGGACTTTTGGAGGATCATCCTAATATTCATTATAGCTCAAGAACAAGTGAGGTAGGAGACTTCATTTGTGCCCATTTGGCCGAAATATTCATATGGTATGAAACCATTTTTCTTTACTCTTATTCTAGTTTTGCATGCATAAGATCTTTAAGTTTTTATGACTAAAACTTTAAACCAAAATATGTGATATTTAGAATATGATTTCCAACAAGTGGTATCAGAGCATTATGGTTGTTGCATGCAAGATCGGGTTAGTTTTTCTGAGTTAATTTAATTAACATATAAAACTTGTTATTTAGGATTTATGAAGATAAATCATGAAATAATTTTGCATGTTAAAAGTTTCTGGTCCTAAGTGATTTTTAGGACATGTTTGTTTATTTATGGATTTTTATTGTTCATTTTATATATTATTGGCATTAAAATGTGATTTTTATGATAAAAATGTCATTTTTGGACGAAAATTAGCTAAACTTCGAATTTTTTAGTGGTTTTTGGATATGTTTTCACATATATTATCTAATAATAGCCTGTAATTTTTCATACTAAAATGAGTTGTTTTGCTCGAAATATGGATTTTTCAAGTTAAAATCGTATTTAAATGGGTAAATAGGTTAATATGAGTAATATTTCGAATATGGTCATGGAAATTTAGTATGTTGTCACATGCAATTTTACAAGATATGTGTAAAATATTTGGCTATAATGAAGTATTTATGCATGATTTATGAATTGTTTATGAAAAATCACATAAATAGTGACTTTAATTAGTAAAAATGTTAAAACATACTTCATGACTAAGGAAAAATGTCACATGTTGCATTTTATCATATATTGCAGATCCAAAAATGAAATGTTTTTAAAAATAATTTTTCTCATATTTTTTATCGTCATAATTGTTAAAATCGATAAACCGCAACATTGTTTTTTCTCGATAAATTTTCAAAATTTTTAACCTAAGTTTTGAACATTATGAGTGTCATGGTATTTTTCCAGAATGTTCATGAGTTTAAATTTCAAATTTTGAATTTATTTGAAATTTTTATGATTTAATTTGAAGTTTATGACATAATTTTGTATTTTAAGTCCTTTTATGAACAACATTTATAAATCTAGGTTAATTATTGTCAAATGTTAGTGGAGAATAATTTTGAGTCCTAAGATGGTTAGGGTAATTAACTTGTGCATAAATATGAATTTATGTAATTATTGTGATTTAAATAAGTTAAATCACGCAAATCCGTAAAAACCAATTAATATACGATATTGGCTCTTAAAGGCGATTTAGCATAAAATTTGGCATGTTCATACATATTATAATGCTGCATTTTATTTATGATTGTCATATTTTAATTTTATGTAATTTTTTCAATTATGTAATTTTACTTAGTATGACCTTAGTTTTAATTGGTATTACCCGAAATGTATGGGAATATCGATTCGGTTGTAATTAATGTGATCTCGTATCACCGTTTTGTTATTTAATAGATTTATTTTATTTTAATTACAAATGTATAATAGGAAATTATGTAATTCATTTTGTAATTTATTTATTCCGGAGTTTCTTGAAGACGGTGCCACTCGAGAAGGCGATCCATTAAGAAAGTATTGCCTTGAAATGCGTGCCAAGACCGAAGTTCAAGGGACCAAAGGAGTTGGTTTCCGAATTTGTAATAGTTTATTAGATTTACTATTCTAGGAAGGCCATACTAGGATTTAATTTATGCTTTGCATTTTATTTATATGTTGCATGCATCGCTAAATCGCCATAACTAACCATGCATTTTAAATCGAGTTTATCGACCGTGTCAATTTCAATTATCGTAGTTCACCGCTTTAGTTCACTTAAAACGTGATAGATAATAAATTGACATGAACTCTCGCTAAAAATAAACAATTGAGACTTAGCCTTACCAAAAAGTAGAAACCATGAAAACCTATTTCGTGAGGGAGTTCACTCGGCCACACCGGGGTAAAAACCTTGTTACGTAGGGGAAGTGGGTGATAAATGTCTATCCACCAAATTCATGTTGATGAGGGATTTATCGGCTACACCGTGCCCAAATTAATGTGGGTTTGGATCATGGACACATTTATTCGAAATTTGGATTGAGCTCAACGGAAGTATTCGTGACCGTAGTTGCATGTGTTCCGGGCTAAAGATAAATGTTAATGTAATTTTATCGACCAAGAGTTCTAAAAGTAGAATCGATTAAAGAGTTAATCCACCGAGTTATATTGATAAGGGATTTATCGGCCACACCGTGCCCAAGTTAATATGAATTTGGATCTTGGAATCATTTATCATAGTTGGGTAGAGGTCACTATGTAAATGCTTTACTTGTTATTTACAAGTATTAATAAAACGATAAATGTTTGTAGGGTAATATCCGTATAAAACCCTTTAATTATAGGATTATAACGCAAATTTTATATGCAATTTATTGTCATAAACGGAAAACAACAATGAAACGATAAAGATCAAGGAATAACCTTCGGTCCTAGTGCAAATTGGCAATGAGAGATCAAAGTAGATCTCCTCCTAAATGATGCACCCAAGATCGTCCGAGAAATGCCCTTGTGCTAGAATGAATCCTCTAATTGCCTTGCAATATTGAGAGGATTGTTATGTGAGTTTTGTTTAGATGTGAGATCTAAAGTTTTGAGAGAAATGTTTCTCAAAACCCTAATTTCTTTTGCAAATGATTATGATTAGGTTAACAAAGAGGAGAGGCTCTCCTTTTGTTCTCCTAATTTCGGCCAAACCGAGTGAGGAGAGGAGAAATGGGCTTTTCCATTTCCTCTTCATTTAAACTCGTGGTCCGAATCCAAATTACTAAATGTATATGACGCGGTTTCATTATAAATCGTCATCGGTTATCGGTTATTAAAGCATCAACTAATAATACGGATAAGTTGAAATATTAATACATGTCCGACAAAGACGATATTGTATAATTATATTCAATATACATTTAATTAAATATAAAACGCTTATATTCAATTTACGAATTAACTGCTTAATTCGCCTTAGCCATTATTATTTAATCCGTATTAAATAAAATATCTCAACATCACATTTTGACTAATTATTAGTCAAATAACTCAGACTAACTGGTTAGTCAAATTTGGCATCTACATGACTGTATTTTCATACCGTCACATCTCTCAAACGTATCCTATAGGTGTGACTTTTAGGGACCAGTTGATCACCGCCATCTGTATGACAATAACGTCAAACTTATCTAGCAAGCCAACCGTTATTGATAAACGTGGATCAACTGATTATAATACAAAAGTGTACCCTTTGATCCTTTTAGAGATTTATAAGTCCTTGCACTAATTGTAAAGGACACCAGCCCTAACAAGCTCCCACTTGTCCGTACAAGTGTATGTGCAATGACGTTATCCGCACTAACCTGGAGGACACGGCTCAACAAACTCCCACTTGTCTCGTACAAGTGTATGTGCGATAACCGATTCTCATATTCATTTAAAATTTCTCCCACTCAATGTAAAACAATTTGCGGATCCGGATCCGCAAAGGTCGTATTTTACAATCGATCTGTATCTAGAGTGGTTTCCCGACTAGAGAGTAACTTAGCGATAAAACGAATTCGTATTCGAGCATGGCCATGCATTTCGATTCTGACTCCTCGAGTGGCCGTGAGAAATATCGAGTACCTGATAAAGGCTGAATATTTCCTTCAACTCGAACTCCTTCCGATCTAAGCACAGCATGAAATGACCCAGAAACAATCTACTTGGCCCCCTGTTACGGATGACCGTGAGAAAGAAACCAAAGTCACCCAACATCTGTCTTAGTCTCAAGAGACAGTGGATAGTCAAAAGAATCGACTCTTAGGATCACCATGGAGGTCCTATCCACGACCGGGCACCGAATGTTATAAAACATTTAGGACTCCACGTTGATGTCACAATTGTGTCCTACGGGATATCCGTATAACCCGCTTCTGTGATTGGTCAGTCAACCGGTTGACTTATGGCTCGTTGAACCCACCATCAACCAACGTCACAAAATAATTACCTTGAGTTATCAGTTCACGTGGGCAATTAAGGACTAAAAATATAATGTTTGTTCAGTTCACTTTGTGGTGTTCAAAATTTGTCGTACAAATCCACATGAAAAACAAAATATATAAAATATCAAAACGATGATGTCGTATAGAGTACAAAAGAGGATGAATCTAATCCATAAAAGAGTATTACAACTTAGGAACACGTTTAATTCCCATGGAATTAACATGCCCTTCATGCTTATCTTGTCGTAATGGTTTAGTGAGAGGATCTGCTATGTTATCATCTGTAGCAATCTTTTCTATCACTACTTCCTTTTACTCCACGTAATCTCGGATTAGATGAGCTTTCCGTTGTAGGTGTCTAGACTTGTTGCTAGACTTTGGCTCCTTAGCTTGGAAGATGGCACCTCTATTGTCGCAATAGATAGTGATCGGGTCATTCGAACTAGGCACTACAGATAGTCCATGTAAGAATTGACGCATCCATATCGCTTCCTTTGTAGCTTCAGACGCGGCATAGTACTCGGACTCGGTCGTAGAATCTCAGAATAACAGTTTGTTTGGAACTCTTCCGGTGACTGCAGCGCCATTAAGAGTAAACACGAATCCGGACCGAGATTTTGAGTCATCACGATCCGTTTGGAAGCTAGCATCTGCGAACTTAGGTTGCGCATAGCTTTTGTTCGCCTCCATAAGTCAATGCCCAATCTTTAGTCCTCCGTAGGTACTTAAGAATGTTCTTGACAGACCATCTAATGTGATTCACCCGGATCTTTGTTGGAATCGACTTGTCATACTCAATGCATATGCCACGTCCGGACGTGTGCATATCATGGCATACATGATTGATCCTATAGCCGAGGCATAAGGAATCCGTGTCATGCGCTCTTTCTCTTCCGGTGTCTCCGATGACCGAGACTTGCTCAAATGCACCCCGGAACCATAGGAAGAAACCCCTTCTTGGAGTTAGTCATCTTTGAATCTCTCTAGGACTTTGTCTATGTAAGACTCGATCGAGAGATAACATCCGTCGTGATCTATCTCGATAGATACGGATGCCTAGAATTCTTTGTGCCTCTCCCAGATCTTTCATCTGGAAATGGTTTTTCAACCATACTTTCACCGAAGTTAAGAGAGGTATGTCATTCCCAATCAGGAGTATGTCATCGACATACAATATTAGGAAGACAATCTTGCTCCCACTCGACTTGATATAAAGACATGGTTCCTCGACCGATCGAGTAAATCCATTTTCTTTAATCACTTGGTCGAAGCGATGATTCCAACTCCGAGATGCTTGCTTAAGTCCATAAATGGAACGCTTAAGCTTGCACACTTTCTTAGGATGTTCTGGATCGATGAAACCTTCGGGTTGTACCATGTACAACTCTTCCTCCAAAAACCCGTTTAAGAAGGCGGTTTTCACATCCATTTGCCAAATTTCATAGTCATGAAAAGCGGCAATCGCTAAGATAATCCGAATGGAACGCAACATGACTACGGGTGCGAAAATTTCATCGTAGTGTAAACGTGGCACTTGGGTGAAACCTTTAGCAACTAGTCGTGCTTTATAGATATCTTGTTGACCTTCCACAGAATGCTTTATCTTGTAAAGCCATTTGCTTTGAAGGGGACGAACCTGAGCAGGTAAGTCAACAAGATCCCATACGTTGTTCTCATACATAGAGTCCATCTCGGATTGCATGGCCTCAAGCCATAGCTTTGAGTCGGAACTAGTCATGGCACCTTTATAGGTTGCGGGTTCACTACTCGTTAAGAGTAGAACGTCATCTATGTCATGTTCCTCGACCATACCAATGTATCATGCGGAGGAATAGAGACTCTTCCCGACCTCCTAGGTTCCTCAGGAATATTAACCGCAGCCGGGATTGAAGGAATTGGTTCCTCCAATGGTTGCTCGGTATTTGGTTCTGGAATCTCCGACAGGTCGAAGGTTCTATCACTCTTTGCATTCTCGAGAAATTCCTTCTCTAAGAATGTCGCACTAGCCGCAACAAAAACACGTTGTTCGGTTGGCGAATAAAAGTAATGACCAAGTGTTCCTTTAGGATAACCTATAAAGTATGTCTTGACCGATCGCGGGCCGAGCTTATCCTCGTGTCTCCACTTGACATAAGCTTCGCAGCCCCAAACCCGTATAAAGGACAAGTTAGGGACCGTTCCCTTCCATAGTTCATATGGAGTCTTGTCAACAGCTTTAGACGGACTTCGGTTAAGTATTAGAGCGGCTGACAAAAGAGCATAACCCCATAATGAGTCAGGCAACACGGTGTGACTCATCATGGATCGAACCATATCAAGTAGTGTTCGATTTCTCCGTTCGGACACACCATTCAATTGAGGTGTTCCAGGTGGAGTTAACTGTAGGGCAATCCCACAGTCCTTTAGGTGTTGATCAAACTCATGAGAAAGATACTCGCCACCACGATCCGAACGTAGTGTTTTAATCTTTCTACCTAATAGGTTTCAGTACCTATTCGGTATTCTTTGAATTTCTCAAAGGATTCACTTTTGTGCTTCATTAAGTAGACATAGCCATATCTACTTAAATCGTCCGTGAAAGTGATGAAATACCTATAGCCTTCTCGTGCGGTGATTGACATAGGACCACATACATCCGTGTGTATGAGTCCTAATAGGTCAGCAGCGCGCATTCCAACACCTTTGAAGGAAATCCGAGTCATCTTACCGATGAGACATGATTCACACGTGCCAAATGATTGAAAATCAAAGGCCGAGATAGCTCCATTTTTGATGAGCTGTTTAACGCGTTTCTCATTAATGTGTCCCATACGGCAGTGCCATAGATACGTTTGATCTTTGTCACCAACCTTTAATTTTTTATTCATTACGTGTAATATTTCGGTGGTCTGATCTAAAACATAAATTCCGTTCATGGAGACTGCCTTGCCATAAATCATATCGTGTAATGAGAAAATGCAAGTATTATTCTCTATTACAAATGAAAATCCAAGTTTGTCAAGTGCAGAAACTGAAATAATGTTTTTGGAAAGACTGGGTACATAATAGTAGTTATATAAAAATAACTCAAATCCGCTAGGAAGCTGGATCACATATGTTCCCCTTGAGACGGCAGCCACTCGTGCTCCATTCCCAACACGCAGGTCCACCTCACCCTTTACGAGGGGTTCGATGTTTCGGAGCCCCTGCACATGATTACACAGATGAGAACCACAACCAGTATCAAGTACCCAAGTTCCGTAACTTGCATGGTTAATCTCAATCATATGAATAAAAGTAGAAGAGGATGAAGACATACCAACAGGTTTAACGCGACCTGCCTTTAAGTCCTCATGATAAACAGGACATGTACGCCTCCAATGCCCAGTCTTGTGGCAATGATGGCATTCCATGTTTTCATTCTTGCTCTTTGTCGCGCCTGATGAGGTGCTCGACTCACCAGGCCCACTCTTACCTCGGACCCGACTTTGAACTTGAACTTCGGTTTACCTACTGCTAGGTTTGCCTGAGCTTTGCCCTTACCCTTTCCCTTGTTTGTCACAACGAGAACATCCTGTTTCATGCTCCCACAGGACTTCATGTCCGTCTCGGTCTGTACGAGAAGGGAGTGCAGTTCATGGGGGCTTTTCTTCAAATCATTCATATAGTAATTCGCTCTAAAGAGCGCAAAACCATCGTGGAGTGAATGAAGCATTCGGTCGATCACAATGTTCTCGCTGATCTTACAATCAAAAGTCTCCAGCTTCTCGACATTCTCAATCATGCTGAGAATGTGTGGGCTAACTGGTTGGCCCTTCTGGAGTCTCGCATCAAAGAAGCGAGTGGTATGCTCATAGGTCACGATTCTCGGTGCTTTCGAGAATTCCTTAGTGAGCGTGGTGAAAATCTTGTTTGCACCATGGGCTATGAAGCGTTTCTGCAAATTGGGTTCCATTGCAAAAATGAGTACGTTTTTAATCGCACCCGCTTCCATACAGAAATCGTTAAACTTGGCGATTTCATTAGCTCTAGCCGTGGGACCTGGGTTTGCCGGGATGGGCTCTAATAGATATTTGAGCTTCCCGTCAGCAGCGGCAGCATTCCGTAATGCCGCCTCCCAATCCGCGAAGTTTGATCCATCATTCTTCAGTCGAGTAGACTGATTCATCTGATTCATGAAGATCCGAAGCCAGGACTCACGGTTCAATGTGGCACTTGGCATTGGGTCGTTAGTAGGACCAACCATTTGTTATAGCAGTTAAATAGATCGTGTTCTACACTGAAAAAGAAAGAAAAACAAAAACGAAATAAGCAACTCATCGAGGTGATTTAAGTCTATTTAAAATTCATTTTAACGTGTAGACTCATGGCACTTGCATAACTGATCTCCCTCAAGAATAATACAAGTGATCCCAAGACTCAATTTCTGTAAATTGATAAGCCAACTGTTTAGCTAATTCTTCCGTAGGAATTCTTGGTCGATAGATTTCCGTAAATCCTATCTATAGTCCACCATGATCACAGGATCGTACGAGTGACCATAGCGTTGAGATAAAATAGGTCAATCGGTTCCAACTTACCCGACGTAGAAGGGGTCATATTATGCCTACCGACGAAGAAGGGACTCATTGGAGTTTGACCTATAAAGACCGTTCTCAATTTTTGTTTATACGAGGAAGATCCCATCATCTCAGTTTTAATTCATTTTAAGTGAACGAATAACTAGCGTCTGCGTGAATGAATTAATTTGGGTGATGGCTTAAAATCATGTGACATAAGAATGTCAAAGAAAACTAACTCGTGACCTCTATATGTGTCAGTTTTCATGCAATAATTAGGTGGTTTGGTTTTTAGGCGGAATATGATGCATATTATCGTTACGAAAATAAACAAAAGAATGCAATACGTAAATAAAAATTCCTAGTGTGGCCTATCCTAATAAAAAAAACATAAAACAACTTTGGAATCCACCGTTGGACCCGAGAAGCTTGTCTTGATGTTCCATCTTGATCCAAGTACCGGGAGTGAGCATCCGGTCTCCATCTTTGGTCTTCTCAAAAATTACAATTTAAAATTTACAAAATGTAAACCTATTTACATTCTAAATAAAAACTGTAATTAAAAGAAATAAAAAGGGAGATACGAGATCTCAAAATACAACCAAGACCGTGTTCCATCATTACGGTAACACGTTCTACTAAGGCCACACTAAGTTACAACCGTTTGCAAAAATAAATAAATACGTAATTAAAAGCATTCAAAATAATCAAAAACGATAAATAAAATGCATCAACTAAATTAAATTTATTCGTGACATAATTCCGTAATTATGTTAAATTATCCAAACCACCTTTCAACAATTAAAATTATGTGACAAAAAAAAACTTCATCAAGTTAATTTTAATTCATGATAATCCGTTACTTTAAATCGTTTTAAAGTAACTAAATTGTTCGTGGGTGAACCGTTTCACTATCAAGCGAGTGCATAAATCCGTATTATGCAATAATGGCCGGAAAAAAAAAAACAAAACAATTTTTTTTTTTCTTCTTTACTGTTGGACGTGAACAGTACCAAATTTTTTTTTTTTTTATGCCGAGAGCATCAAAACAGCCCAAAAAAAAAAAAAACAATCGGCTCAAAACCGAGAGCCTCATCAAACCAAACCAAAACGATTTGTTAAAACCAATTGTAAAATGAACATAATCCGTATGTAAAACAAAACTACAATTGATATGATCTTCACATATTGTTATAATTATCGATTAAAACAACAATACGCAAAGAACAAAAGGAACAAAACGTCAACAATGCAACCGTGTAAACTGGACACGGTTCCCAAAGCACAAAACAGGCCGAGACATATAAAAATGTCGAGACCTTCGACAGCCACACGGTTTTATCATTTTTAAGCAAAAATTATCGATTTGATAAAAACCAATTGCGATATCACCTAATCCGTATAGAAATGAAATAGCAATTGATAGATCTTTAACATATTACAATGAATATCGATTACAAAATAATATGCAAAGATCAAAATGATAACAAAACAAAAGGCACGAAATTTCAAGAAAAACAGCCGTGTAAAAATAAGGACACGGTTTCCAAGAAAAAAAACAACCGTGCAACAGAAAAAAAAATTTCAGCCGTGTGGAATTTTTTTTGCAACAAAAATTAATCGATCCATTTCGTTTGATGAAAAACACATAGAAAATTTACGTGGCCTCGCTCTGATACCACTTGTAGGGTAATATCCGTATAAAACCCTTTAATTATAGGATTATAACGCAAATTTTATATGCAATTTATTGTCATAAACGGAAAACAACAATGAAACAATAAAGATCAAGGAATAACCTTCGGTCCTAGTGCAAATTGGCAATGAGAGATCAAAGTAGATCTCCTCCTAAATGATGCACCCAAGATCGTCCGAGAAATGCCCTTGTGCTAGAATGAATCCTCTAATTGCCTTGCAATATTGAGAGGATTGTTATGTGAGTTTTGTTTAGATGTGAGATCTAAAGTTTTGAGAGAAATGTTTCTCAAAACCCTAATTTCTTTTGCAAATGATTATGATTAGGTTAACAAAGAGGAGAGGCTCTCCTTTTGTTCTCCTAATTTCGGCCAAACCGAGTGAGGAGAGGAGAAATGGGCTTTTCCATTTCCTCTTCATTTAAACTCGTGGTCCGAATCCAAATTACTAATGTATATGACGCGGTTTCATTATAAATCGTCATCGGTTATCGGTTATTAAAGCATCAACTAATAATACGGATAAGTTGAAATATTAATACATGTCCGACAAAGACGATATTGTATAATTATATTCAATATACATTTAATTAAATATAAAACGCTTATATTCAATTTACGAATTAACTGCTTAATTCGCCTTAGCCATTATTATTTAATCCGTATTAAATAAAATATCTCAACATCACATTTTGACTAATTATTAGTCAAATAACTCAGACTAACTGGTTAATCAAATTTGGCATCTACATGACTGTATTTTCATACCGTCACATCTCTCAAACGTATCCTATAGGTGTGACTTTTAGGGACCAGTTGATCACCGCCATCTGTATGACAATAACGTCAAACTTATCTAGCAAGCCAACCGTTATTGATAAACGTGGATCAACTGATTATAATACAAAAGTGTACCCTTTGATCCTTTTAGAGATTTATAAGTCCTTGCACTAACTGTAAAGGACACCAGCCCCAACAAGCTCCCACTTGTCCGTACAAGTGTATGTGCAATGACGTTATCCGCACTAACTGGAGGACACAGCTCCAACACACTTTACTCGTTCACGGACTTTTTGTCATTTGTTTTTCATACCTTACCCTTCCCCAAAAAAACCAAAAAAAACAAACACTCTCTAATTCTCTTCCTCACAAGATTAATGAAATCCGTTAAATTAATTAACTATGGACACTAATTCTCATGTCGATTAAGTTATAATTTGTATTTACTCTATGAACGATGTTACATGTAGATTAAACTATTTAGACTAATGAAATTAGGGTTTATAGAAATGATTATCAATTGAAAATTTATGGTCCAAAACTCAATGTTGAAACCTGGTATCCCAAAATGCGCAGAGGAGAGGACGTTAAGCCTCTGACATATGGAGGAATGGAGCAATTGTTCTGACAATGTTGAAAATCAATTCACTCTTCCAAAACTTGTGAATTTTTGGTTCCAAGCAATGCCCTTTTCAATTTTATGGGTTCTAATAATTAAGCAACCTTGTTATACTTCAAGTTTGAGAATTTTATCGAATTGTTGCCATTTTTTCTCGCAAAATCGCCATTTTTCTGGGTTTCCTGTTGAGCAGTTCTTTGATGATGAATATGACTGTGATTTCGATTCGCACGTGGTAAATAAATTCTCGTCTTTGATGAACAATTGAATTGGAATGGAGAGAAAATGAAAAATAAATAAAAGGGTATAATGGTCATTTACGTCCATGAAAGAGTAAAACCCGTCCATGAATGAGCACTACCCTATTTTATAGGAAATTTTCACATTTATGGTAAGATTGTTAAGTTTTATCCGTTTTAACTTGAGAAAAATACCGTCCTTTTGGAATGAGACTTGCTGACATTAATAGAGAGATCCTCTTTTTCATTTTTCGTTTCGTGTTTTGTTACCTTTTTATACCAACATTAACCAATAAAAAGTTATGTAAATCTCATAAGAGGATGAAATAATTTTTTTGTCTCGGCGAATTGTTACCAGTTTTCATTTTAGATTTATCGGTTAATTATAGTTATCTATGTTTAGTTTGATAAGTTTTTATACAAAAAGGACGTGTGCAAGTGGATAAAATAATATAAATAATTGACTATTTCACATACTCTTTAATTTCCTTAGAACTTACCCCAACCATGACCAAGAAGTTGAGAATTCGATTCTCACCAGCGACATATTGCGCTCATTTGAACCATGAAAAATTTCCTTAGAACTTTTTGGGATATAAGATGAGTAATGAAATGGGATAGAGCCATTATGCCTAGACCTGACAAACGGGTCAATCGAGTCGGGTTTAGATCATGTTAATTACGAGTTTGTAATAGTTCGGGTCAGGTCGAATCGGGTCAACAATTATCAAGTTATTTATGGATAATAATCAATTTTCAACAATAACGATTCGTTCTTTAGGAGTTAATTTCAGCTCATTTAAGTTCAGTTTATCTTTATTAGTTCAGTTCAGTTTAGTTCAGCTCGTCTCTTCGGCTTTGTTCTTTTGGACTTAATTTCAATTCTTATAAGTTCAGTTCAGTTTAATTCAATTCATATCTATTAAGTTCAATGCAGTTCAGAAATATTAAGTTTAATTCAGTTCAGTTCAGTTAAGATCCATTAAGTTAAGTTAAGTTCAGTTTAGATCGGTTAAGTTTAGTTTAATTATTTTATTATTATTATTTTATTATTATTATTATTATTATTATTATTATTATTATTATTATTATTATTATTATTATTATTATTATTATTATTATTATTATTATTATTATTATTATTATTATTATTATTATTATTATTATTATTATTATTATTATTATTATTATTATTATTATTATTATTATTATTATTATTATTATTATAAAAACACAACTTTTATAGAGCTCAAAAATATTTACAAGAAATTAATGGGCAACCGAAATACTATCTAAACTCTCACTCCTTTTGCAATAGAAAAACTAAGTCTATTAAAAAATGGGAGTAGTTGCGCGAGGCCCGACATCCTGAGACACGGCGAATTTCTGAATCCGCTTGACCAAGGCAATAACATCTGTCTCCTGCTCCCCCAACAAAAAGAAGAAGAAAGGGAAGAAACCATGACCAATCGTCGTACACAAATCCCGATACTTGGCACACTTGCGATGAGCAATATCGACCACCACACGCCAGGGCACGAAATCAGACATCCCGGACTGAGTCAAGGAGAAGACCCAGTCAGATTGACACACACATTATTACGCCCTCTGTCCTAGGAATAAAGCAACAAATCTGCTGGACATAAGGGCTTGTTATACCCATCAATCAAACCAATATCCACCCCATTACTGCAGAAATTCCAGACCGGAAGCAGATATCCAAGAGGGTGTCACGAATGAGGTTATGTTGGTGCTTAATACCAACAGTTCCAGTACACGACATAGCATGATCACCAAAGTCATCTCCATCAAAAACCCGAGAACAAGCAGGACACTACAGTAGGTCCTTCCATTCATACTTTGCTCCAACCCAGAAATAGGGACCGCACGCAGCGAATCAGAAGTGTGATCACCCAGTAGAGACTTCCATAATGCTATATGTCGAGGAGTCAAGGAGAAAACGGATTCCGAGGTAGCAGTAACCGTCATGACTATTATTTATTTATTTATTTATTTATTTATTATTATTATTATACCCAACCCCATCTCCACACACCTAACCTAACACAATTCCACCAACAAAATAAGCCTTCTTCACTGCTACCCTTGCACTAGTCGCCGAATACTATCAGAATTCACCACCACCAACATAATACCACCGCATTAGCCCCACAATCACCGCCTGTAATACCACATATTTCTGAGTATCGGGTAATCGGGTGTTTTGAGGCAGGTTACTGCTTTAGGGGCACTCGGTCGAGTATGTGAGACACTCGGTCGAGTATAGCTGTAATACCGGCCCTGTTAAGGACCCGTTAACTGACCTATTGACCAAAGGAGAGCCTTAGGAAGGGAGACGGGAGAGATTAGTTGACCATTGTAACTCGTTACTCAACCTAGCTGAGGCCACTCGGCCGATTAGTTAAGATACTCGACCGAGTATGTCTATACTCGACCGAGTACCTCGTCAGTCAGCACGTTATTATAAAACGCAGAGTTTTGAACACAATTCATTTTCGACGGTTCCTTTCTCATCTCTAAACCTAATCTCTCTCTCTCTCTCTCTCTCTCTCTCTCTCTCTCTCTCTCTCTCTCTCTCTCTCTCTCTCTACCCTACACATCTTGTATGGCCTTGAACAGTAATTCGGGAAGGGAGGCGGTCTATGTATGAAGTCATTGAGTCGGGTTGTCACCGTCGTCGGCATCGGTTTGCGTCTCAACGTGAGTTAATGATTAGTTATCATCTTTCAGTAGATCTTGAATAGTTTAGTGATAGGATATGGTTGCTACTTGTAGGATTTGATATGGAGTCTTGCTTGGCTTGTATGATGGACGCGCTTTCATGGAGTAGCGAAAAGGTGGGGTTTTCCCTACTCGGTTGCCTTATTAATTGGATATAAGATGATAATGGTTGATGTATTGGCATGATTACTATTATTATTATGATTGTGATATATTGGATGATTTGGTTTGGTTGTTTGGTTTGTTTGTGGTTCTCGAGGTGCACCTTCGGCTGAGTGGAGTCATCATCGGGAATGATTTCACGCCCTTGATTTGCCCCTTGTGGTTCCCGTCACAAGAGGGATGTGCACATTACTGGACCTGGGTTATCCGCTTGTTGCGATTAGCGGGACTTAGGTGAGCATGAGTGCGGCCCCCCCACTGCCGGTGAGAATTACCTGTTGCGATGGGTAATCTGGCAGAATTACACATTCCAGTGCGTGGTCAATTATTTATTGTTAATAGAGTTGGGAATTGACGTTGCAATGGAATTGGTTGCATTGTTTATATTGTATATTTCTTATCTTGGTTATACAGTTGAATGACCCCGTTTATGTTTTCAGTGATCCATTCGGGGATGGTTAGCAGGTGTTGGCTGATATGTTGCTTGAGGGACATGAAGTGGAATCGAGTCATCACGTTGTCTAGCTTGTTCCCCCTGTCACTTATGCTTAGTAGTTCCTCCAGTTGTTTCGGAGTTTTAATCCTTTGTTATGTTTGTATAACCTGAAAGAAATTTTAATAAAACGTTCTGTTATGATTTATTTGATATACTTATCTCAGGCAACCGAAATGGTAATGCCCTTACTTATTGGGGAAGGCTTCCATGGTAAGTGAGGGTGTTACAAGAGCGAACTCGGTCGAGTATGTCTGGTACTCGACCGAGTGCCCTGTCTGGCGGGTTATATTTCCGCATTTTTGATTAAGATGATTAGAGGATATATATGACGCCTTTCAGTTACTAAATCATTTATACAAAAACCTAAACTACATTTATCACTCCTCTATCATCTTCATCACTTCCAAGTCTAGTTTGATCGATCGTGAGTCCTACATCTCGTTTTTCGTGCCGGTTTTGTTGGTAAGTCTCTAGCGTTTTCTTGATCAGTTTGTGGTTGTCATTTGGGGTTTAAGCAAACCCTAAATTGGGTTAGGTCAGAGGTAAAGGTTGATTAGTGATGGATTTCGATTTAGTATTGTTTGATTATCTTTGTTAGGTGACGATTTCGTTGAAGAGCAGTTCTAGCCTCGTTATTGTGTTGATTTGCGGAATTGCGAATAAAGGTAGGGTTTTCCCTACTCAGTCTCCTGTACGCTTGATTATAAGTGATGTGTTAGTGTGTGATTTCCTTGATGTGAAAGTATTGTGGTATTTTCGGGAGATGATTTTCACCCCCATGTTCACCCCTTGTGGTACCCATCACAAGGGGGATGTGCACATTAATGATCTGGATTCGCTCGTTGTGTTAAGCGGGGCTTTAGGAGGCATGGTTGTGTTCTACCACTGGCGGTGTGGGTACCTGTTGCGATGGGTAACCTGACAGGTCTGGGCTGCGGTTCAGACATTTGTACTTGGAGATTGGAGATTGTATTATTATTGGAGTGAATTGAATTGGTTTGTTGTTGTTGTAGCTTATGAATGATTGTGTAGTTGACCGACCCTTTTATGTTTTCAAAACCTGCGGTGAGCCATTGAGGGATGGTGAGCAGAGCTCTAGCAGGTATTGTTGTTAAGATTGCATAAAGGTTTAGATGGGACGCTTGCGAGACGATGATCTTTTAGCTTCCGCCGAATCTTTTAGCTTCCGCTGAGTTTTGAACATTTAGTCACTTAGTTTGTATGTAGTTGTACTTTTTTTTGGCATTTTGGTTATGTAATTTTATTTAAGTACCTTTATTTTAAATACACGTTATTTGATGGTCTATTTGATATACTTTACCTCGGGTAACCGAGATGGTAACGCTTCCGTTTTCTAAGGTAGGCCTTAGTAAGGCACTTGGTAGATAGAGGTGTTACACCACCACCACCACTGAATTCATTTAGTTGATGGCCCAACTGCCATGAAACCAACTCACCACAACCCACAAATATCTAAACACAGTAGAGAACCCACGATCGACACTAAAGACAGAGACAATGATTGATATGAGATGGGTGTTACTGGAAACGAGGAGCATAATGACGGAGAAGGCAGTAGGGTGGCGAGGTCGTGGGGTTGCTCTACGCTGGTTAAAAAATAAGCTATATTGGACGTCTTTATGATGAGTAGGGTGCATGTAATACCCGCGAATTTAACTTAATGGCTAATTTATTAAAATCGCTAATTTAATAATACTCGATTTTAATTGGTATATTATTTATTTGGTTTTATAATTTCAAAATCGTGTTTTCGTTTCATAAAAAATAATTTGGGTTTTATTTGGACCCGGAATGCCTTAAAAGTCATAGTGTGAGTCTTTTTAGTGCAAAACCGAGTCACAAACCAAGTGCCTTTGTTATTGGGCCAAAACAAAATTATGGACCATCTTTAAAACAACAAAAACTCCTTCTTTTAGGGTTTCCCTTCTAATTTTTCAGTAACTTTTCTTCATCTTCTTTCTTAGACAAATGAGATTTCCACCATTAAACTTTCAAAAACTCAAATCTTAAGACGAATGTCATTTCTTCATTTTTCAACGAAATCCTATGATTTTTGTTCCAATCTTCTCCTCTCCTTCTCTCCTTCTTTCTATGTAAGAAAAATCTTACCTTTTGAACCTTTTTGAAAAAGGTTTTGATATATACATACAACCCATTGGGTTGTATTTAAACATTTAATATGTTCCATATTTGGTATTAAGTTAGGAATTCAAGACTAAATTATGCACAACCCAATGTAATTAATACATATATTTACAACTTCTTTCCATATTTAGTTACTTAAATATAACCCAGTGGGTTGTATATATCAAAACTCTGGGCTGGGTTTTGATATGTACAACCCATTGGGTTGTATTTAAGCATTTAATAGCTTCCATATTTGGTATTAAGTTAGGAATTCAAGATTGTAAAATGAGTTTTTTAACCCCTTTTGTCTTAAACTTGTCTCTAGATGAAAGCTTTAGTATTCCGGAGTAGTATTGAGTCAGAATCGTGCTATTTGAAGTGTTAAAAGGTAACGGTGATATGTTACTCGACATTATGTCAATTTTGTGTGTTTATATGTTGTATTATACTTATATGTGTGTTAAAGTTTGAATCTTTACATGTTTTACATGTTTATTGTTGAATAAGTTTGTATTTGAAACCATCTTATGGTTGTTTGAGAAATTTCTAGTCTTTTGGTTACATGAGTGTTTACATGGATGAATTAGGCTAGTTACATGGATGAATTGATGAGTAAACCATATTATTCATGCTTAATATTTGTATTTAATTAAGACATGAAATTGTTAGTTTGTAAACTTTGAGTTGAGAACAATTAGGTAAAGTTGGTTGCTTGGATATGTAAACTATTGATTTATGTCTCAAGTATACATATGAAATTCCTTGTTAATTACAAGTTATTATTCAATTGGATTGTAATCATAAGATAAGATTGATTTGGGGATAAAGATGTAGTTTGTATGTGTCGTGGGAAGTTACCGCAGCCACGGTTTCAGCCTGACCAGTTTTCGTAAAATGGCAATAACTTCCTCTTTCTTGATCATTTTAGGCTTATCACCTACCGTTAGAACCGCAAGAGGATAAGATATCACCTCCAATTGGTTTTACCTCATTATCACATCTTTAACTCAAGTTATGACTGTTTGAAGTTGACCCTTGTTGTAGTCGAGTACTAAACTTGTTGTTAAAAATTGGATTTTATGTTTCTTGTTGGGTTTGCTTCTTAACCTTGGTTCTAATGCTTGTGTATGGTGTGTTGACACTTTTTTTTTAATCATTGAAGCCCCTTGCTTATATATCATTCACATGTTAAACATCGGTTTTGGTTGTTAAGCTTAAATGCGGTTCGGTTTGGGTTTGTTTATATTTTTCTTAGTGTTTCGCATTACTTAATTCATTTGTTATCGTTTGTTTATACTATGTTTAATTAACATGTAAATATGGAGTATAATGTTTATTCATGTTAGAAAAGTATGAAATGATGCTCTATACTTTATATTTGAGTTCATATTCATTTGTTTACATTTGGCCACATGTTTCGTATCACTTAAGTCATTTGTTATCATTTGTTCCATTTTGAGCTCAAGTGACATATAAATATGAAATACAAGGTTTATTCAAGTTATATAAGATTGAAATGGTATTATATACTCCACATATGAGTTCTTACTCATTCACGGTCGAATCTTTATCGAGTTTCAAGTATGGAATGCTTATCTTGATCATCTACTTGTAATGAGTCGTATTCTTGTGAAAATGCCATAATGTTATGCCTTCTTGCTTGACTTAAATTTACGCCTTACTTGTGCCGTTCTGCCAAGTATTGGTTTATACAGCTCTCGTGCCGTTCTACCGGGAGTTGTTTAATTTATGCTCATTCCGCCTCTTTCCTGCCGTTCTGCTGAATGTGGATACTCAACTTCCGTTCTGTCGATCGAGTCTTGGATGCGGACTGTTCTGCCGCATGTCAAATCGGGAATCGTTCTGTCCCGAGAGTCTAGCCAGATTTAGACTAGGACTGAGTTATTATGATCATTATTGTCGTCCTACCAAGGGAGTTAAATCTAATGAGTAGTAAAGGTCTTGCTTGGTTATAGTTATGGGCATATGTCATTCAAGGCAAGAGTTACGTCTTATATTGATTGAATGTAAGAGTCTTGGTCCTATCTGTTAGGTTCATATACCTATTATTAGACTCCTCTAATAGTGAACTAATTAACTTGTTAATTATTTGTTCTTTAGATCTAGTGCATGCATAACAAAATGAATGATTTATAAGAAAACAATGTCCCTTACATTGAAAATTTCGGTTTTATGGGCACAAGTAAGGTCTCCTACCTTCACTTGTTCTTGAGCTATGATGAGTAATAGGATGATCCTCCAAGACCTCAAGTATAGAAGTCACTCCTCTTGATTGCACCCAAGATTATCCCTTATCCCCACTAAATAATATTAACTAGATATTTGTTTAGTAGTTTACCTTAAAGTTGATTACTAATACTCATATATTACACTAATAATATTAGTAATATTTATGAACAAATTGAATCAAAACTCATATTTTGATAGAGAGAAAACTATGAACATGTGTGAGGTTTTGCATGTTGTATTTTTGGAGAAGATGAGAGAGGGAAAGATGAGCACAAAAGCTCCCCATATACCTCAATGGCACGGCACCTATGTCTTAATAGGAGCAAAAATTTCTCTTCCCAAAACACACATGCATATGCCTTTTTTTATTGGTCTTTGCATATTCTAGTCATAAGCATGTGATAAAGAGAAAACAAAGAAACAACAAAAGCTCCTTTCTCCATGTGATGGTCCGGCCCTTTTCTCTCAATATGGTCCATATTTGTCTTATAATATTTGTCCCACAAATGCTTATAAGTCTTATGTTTAATTATCTTACATAATTAAATATTAATTTGATCATACAACAATTATGACACAAATTAATAAACATATATTCACTCAACTTATTGAGTAATATATTATCATTATATCAACATATAATGAGTCCCATAATAGCTAGTTAGTTAAATTTACAACTTCTTGTAAAAGTAAATAACCAATTACCTCTACCTCGAAACTATATAAAACCTCAACATAATTTAGTGAATTAACATATTAATCCACTAAATGTGATCTTATTTAATCACATTAACATAAGATACATATTTCCTCTTATTAAAAATAAATTGTTCATTTTTAAGGAATTAATCAACTTGTATCAACATACAATTAATTAACTTTATAGATAAGGGCATCATCCTTTAGGTGTGACCTTAAGGGATCAATCGACCACCACCGTCCCCGACGACGATAACGTCAAACTCTAGCAAGCCAATCGTTACCGATTAATGTTGATCGTTGACTATATAATTGAATCATCCCTTATGTATTCTTTATATGAGATTTAATTATGATATTAAATCATGTGATCGCACTATTGTTGAGGACACATTTCCCAACAATCTCCCACTTGTCCTCGACAAGTGTGCGTCACCAATTCTCTTGTCCTATTACAATCTCCCACTCAATGCAAGGTGTCTTGCAGGTCGTACTTACATTTGATCATATCTTGAGTGGTTTTCTCGATCCGGAGATTAAGCTCTCGACCGGAATTATCTATCAAAGATACCTTCCGAGCGTGGCCACGCATTTCAGTTAACTACTCCTCGAGTGGCCTTGAGATTTCAAACAACCCGACAAGGGGTGGACAATTCCTATCGCCCTATTCCCTTCGTTCACCCACGAGACATCATAACCCAAAATATACCCAGTTTGACCTCATTTACGAAATCGTAGAGTATAAATCAAAGCTAATCGGAAAAGTTGTGCCAACTTGGGCGAATAGTCTCTAGTCAAAAGAATCGACTCATAAGAATACTATAGTAGCTCTTGCCACGACCAGGCTTTATGAATTACCAGAACTCTATAAGCGGTCACTGCCCGACAGATTGTCCCATATAGTCTGCCTATGTGATCGACTAGTCATCCCATATGACTCTATGGCACTTGAACTTGCCATCAATTGCATCACACTCTAGTCACTTCGAGACGTCACCTCATATAAGTAACTAGGGGTGAATACCATGTCAATCCAGTTCACTTTAATGGGGTTCAATTTGTCTCTACAACCCATTCGGATATGACAAGGTAGCGGGTGAGTTTAATAAAACTCAAACGATAAATGTGATTATCACATATGAACAGTCAATACACTATTACTACTTCATATTCTATAATCTTTAGTGTATTATAACACTAGTTAAAATGCAATACAAGCTTGGCAAGTGGATATACCTGATATCCATATATTCCAACTTAATTAATTGCTATTTACTTCCATTAAATGTCATCTCTTGATGACATAAATTTCTCAAAGTATATGTCTAGACTTCATACTAGACCTGAGCTCTTTAAATTGAAAGAAGCTCCCACTGTTATCGCATAACTTGTGATAAAGTCATTTGTAGAGCGATTCACCCTTAATCCCTACATTGACTATTTTATCACAATTTACTTAGATTCCTTATGTAGAATTTTGCAATGCGCGAAACTAAAACACATTTCTTAGTTTCTTACTCCTTTGTCAATAAGACATCCTAAGATTTTAACAAATCCCTTATGGTTTGGAAACTAAAGTTTGTGTAACCCTTCAACACCTAACTTAGTTTATCATCCAAACATGTGAACGACTCCTTCCTTAATTCTTCTCAAGAATCTCAAGGATGTTCATTAAAGCTCTCACAAGCCATATCATGGGAATTATCTTGTTATTGACTTATCATACCTTAGGCATATGTTTCATCACAGCACGTGCGTCTGTTGGCATACATAATCGTTCTATATGGCGGAAACATTAGTAATCGATTTCATGTAATCAACAACTTAATGGGTTGATGAACGACTATGATTCCATCATAGTAATTCCACTTTCATCATCATGAATAAGCCATTCAACTTGGTTGTTGTTCAACAGATGCGAAATATCTTATCCTCATAAGACTCTCAACTCTATGCCAATATTCTCTCACATAGATTCAAAATCTAGAATACTTTACATCCCTTTCCATGTCTCCCAATCACTCTTGCCAGAAGAGAGAATTGGTACATTATTCTCAATAAGTAATGTGTTATCTACATATAAGACATGGAGAAACAATTATAGCTCCCACTTAACTTCATGTATATCATGATTCTTCAATCATGTGAATGAAACAATTCACTATAATCACATGACCGAAAAGTATAATCCTTTAATGCTTGCCTAAGACCATCCTGTGATCACTTAAGATAGCTACGCATAATATGTTAGGATTCTTAGATCTCCATCCAAGGATTCGTGTTTCAAACACTTCCTTCTCTAAATTCCCATTTTAGAAAAGCGAATTTAAATCTCATTTGCCATTCTTCATTAAAATGAAATGCGGCAATTTCTAACATAATTAACCTTGATCAACATCTTCATGTAAATCTTATGCATTTGTGTACTCTGGAGCTCCATTTACTTTTGAGGAGACCCGCGCCTTAAAGTAAATCCACTCTTGAGTAACAATTTTCGGATTGTAATGCTTCGGTTCGTATATAACAAGGTCATGATACTATCACTTTCACAAAGTAATTTTTAAACAATAAGACATGTGCGATAAACTCCCACTGAACTATACTTTCAATCTATCTTCATAGACTATAGTTCATCTATACTCCAACTCTATAATTCTATTACTTTCACAAAGTAACATTTCAATTATAAGAGATGTTTGTGACGATACAATATTCTCCCACTCTATCTCTCAGAAATACATCTATCTTCTTGAGAGATATATTTGTGAGTCACAAATATATATATTTGACGGAGTATTAGTGTTTATCTAGATAATGGACTAGCTTTCAAAAGGCCATCCCAAACATGGCAGCTTAATTCATGTAATATGGTTTAATAGACTCTCTATTCTTGGTATCTCATGATTGACCATCTAATTAGAATTACTTGTCCGTTTTGGATTGCAAATTCCCAAAATTGAGTTCATCAACTCAAACCGACTCATTTTATTTTGATCTTATGGGTAGTGACGCTAGGTCATAAACCATCTTTAATAAATCAAATTTATTACTTAGATCTTTGCTACTACGATTGGGTCGTAATGCTTAGAACTTTATTCAATTGGTTCTCTACGTTATTTTGGAAATTTCTCAAATCTCTCAAATGCTTCACCTTTTATTAGATTAAGTAAATATACCCTTATCTACTTGAATCATTGGTAAAAGTGACGAAGTAGTCATAAATTCCCCTTGCGGTGATGTTTATTAGAACACATACATCGGCATGTATTAGTCTCAACAATCACTTGCTTGTGTCCCTTTACCACTAAAGGAAGTACAAATTATATTGCAAAGGAGACAAGATTCGCATATTCCATATGATTGAAAATCAAATGGTTCAATAATTCTAGTCGACACTAGCGTTTAATGCGTTTCTCATTTATGTACCCTAATTGAAAAATCAAATGTACAAATCATTTGGATTACTTGTTATGAGTCTTTTGGTGCGTATTATGTAGATATCTTTACATGAGTTGGAACTGTCTAAAACTTGTGTATCATCAAGATAAGTGACATGGCTCACATCCATGTCAATATTTAATAAAATACAACAATTGTCTTTGATGACTGAATATAGATCCTTTCATGTCTCACAAGGAAATAATGTTTTAGAATAAGTGGGAACATAATAACAATTATGTAAATCATAACTCAAAGCTATTAGCAAAAACAAGTATATAAATTTCTCTTGAAGTGGCGGCTACCCGAGCTCCCTTTCATTATCGGAGATTCATATCACTCTTGTTTAGCTTTTCCACATTTCCAAGTCCCACTTGGAGTAACAAGCCCAACTTTGATATCTTCTAAATACTTGGGGCAATTTCGCCTCCAATGGCCCATGACATTACAATAATGACATTCCTCATAGGATTTGGCACCCTTCTTGGTCTTGGTCTTGGTAGTCCCACTATCCATTTCCAATTTATAATCAGGTTTGGGTTTCTCGCCTATTTTTGCCTTCCCATTATTAATACCAAAACTCCTTTCATTTGCAAGGACACTCTTGCTAGAACTCCCACTCAATTTGATATTCCTCATTGTTTCTTCAAACAAGGATTTCCTTAGGCTTTGTAAGATTTTCTTCACAAGAATTTCTTTTCAAGGTGGTGGGCAATAATATTGGAGTGGGTGGAGTGGAGGTGGTAAAGAAGCAAAAATTTCCATCCTGACCAATGCCAATGCGTAATTCTCTAATCGTTTCATTGTCATAATCGGAGCATTTGTCATCGTATGATTGGAGCCATGTTTCAACGGTGATCGGTGTAGGAGTATTAGATGAATTCATTGCGTATAATTAACTACAAAAACGGAAATAAAGGAAATAATTATCATCTATCGTTTTAATAATACTCATAAATTTAACTACAAGTATTGCATTTATATAGTGACCTCCACCCAACTACATAAATGATTCCGAGATCCAAATTCATATTAACTCGGGCACGGTGAGCCGATTCATCCCTTATTAATATAACTCGGTGGATTAACTCTTTAATCGATTCTACTTTTAGAATTCTCGGTCGATAAAAATTACTCTAATTCTCATCTTTAGCCCGGAACACATGCGACTACGGTCAACAATACTTCCGTTGAGCTCAATCCAAATTTCGATGTAATAACATTTTACTACCCCACTTCGCCAACGTAACAAGGTTTGTATTACGGTGAAGCCGGATTAACTCCCTCATGAAATTGGTACTTCATGGGTTTCTACTATTTGGTAAGGCTTTATCTCAATTATTATATGTGAGAGGTCTTGTCAATTTATTATCTATCACGTTTTAAGTGAACTAAAGCGGTGAACTACGATAATTATAATTGACACGGTCGATGATTCGATATGATATGCATGTGTTGTTATGGCGATTTGGCAATGCATGTAACATATTAAAAGAAATGCAAAGCAATAAAATAAATAAAATTCCTAGTATGGCCTTCCTAAAATAGAAAATCAAATAATCTATTACATATTCGGAAACCAACTCCTTTGGTCCCTTGAATCTTCAAATGGCACGCCTCCCAAGACATCGTCTTTGTCGGATCACCTTTCCGAATTGCACCATCTTTGAAGATGCTCCATAATTACAAATAATAATAAAAATACAAAGCTATTCCTATTATACATTTGTAAAATGGAAAAACTAATGAAATAAAAATAAAAGTGATACGAGATCACATTAAATTACAACCGAATCAATATTCCCTTTCATTACGGGTAATATTGATTAAAACTAAGGCCATACTAAGATAAAATTACATAATTCAAAATTATATAAATAAAAGACATTCAACAATTGAAATATGCAGCATTATAATATGTACCTATCATGCAAAATCATGTGCCAAATCGCCCTATTTAACTTATGTCGTACATATAACCCGGTTTCATGGAAATGCGTGATAATAACCTTTTAAAATCACTAATTAACACTTAAATCACATCTAAGCTCAAGTTAATTATCCTAACACATTTTAGGACTCAAAAATCAGTCAACACTAAATTTTTGACAATAATTCAACTTGATTTAATTTTATGCTCATTTTTGACCTTAAAATCATTATTTATATGAAATAAATCCAAATTAAATCATAAAAGTTTCAAAATTTGAATTTTAAATTTTTGAACATTCTGGAATAAATCCATGACCCTCATAATGTCAAAAAAACATGGTTAAAATTTTCGAATTAATTTTGAGAAAATATAGTTGCATTTTTATCGTTTTTATCTCATAAAATGTATAAAGTATACGAAAATTAAACCAATAATTTTTACAACTTTAGATCTGATAAGTGGGATATTAATGCAACTTAAAATAATTTTCCCAAGCCATGCAATACGTTTTAGCTAATTTTTGCTAAAATAGTCACTATTTATGCCATTTTTACTCAAAAATCCATAAATCATGCTAAAGAAGGTATTTAAATCTAGAATTTTACATACTCTCTGTAAATCTTGCATGTGACATCATATTAAAAGATCATGGCTTAATTCGAAATTTTACTATTTTTAACCATTTTACCTCTTTTAATCCATTTTTATCTCATAAAAATCATAAATCATGCAAAATTAATCAAATTAACTCGTCCTTTTACATACAACTTGTAAAATATGCATGTGAGGTCATATAAATTTTCCAAGGTCAGAAACGAAATTTAACTATTTTTAGCATTTTAATTCCCATTTTAGTCATAAAAATGTAATAAAATGACCAAAAATCCTTAAAATGAGCAATAAATTTCCATGAATCATAAAAATGACCTAAAAACACTTTAGGACCAGAATATATAACATGCATGGTGATTTCGTGGCTTATACTTATAAATCACAAATTTTTAAGTTTTATATGTTAACCTTTTAACTCGGAAAAACAATAACCGATTATGCATGCAACATCCTTATGCTCTGATACCACTTGTTAGGTTCATATACCTATTATTAGACTCCTCTAATAGTGAACTAATTAACTTGTTAATTATTTGTTCTTTAGATCTAGTGCATGCATAACAAAATGAATGATTTATAAGAAAACAATGTCCCTTACATTGAAAATTTCGGTTTTATGGGCACAAGTAAGGTCTCCTACCTTCACTTGTTCTTGAGCTATGATGAGTAATAGGATGATCCTCCAAGACCTCAAGTATAGAAGTCACTCCTCTTGATTGCACCCAAGATTATCCCTTATCCCCACTAAATAATATTAACTAGATATTTGTTTAGTAGTTTACCTTAAAGTTGATTACTAATACTCATATATTACACTAATAATATTAGTAATCTTTATGAACAAATTGAATCAAAACTCATATTTTGATAGAGAGAAAACTATGAACATGTGTGAGGTTTTGCATGTTGTATTTTTGGAGAAGATGAGAGAGGGAAAGATGAGCACAAAAGCTCCCCATATACCTCAATGGCACGGCACCTATGTCTTAATAGGAGCAAAAATTTCTCTTCCCAAAACACACATGCATATGCTTTTTTTTATTGGTCTTTGCATATTCTAGTCATAAGCATGTGATAAAGAGAAAACAAAGAAACAACAAAAGCTCCTTTCTCCATGTGATGGTCCGGCCCTTTTCTCTCAATATTGATAAAGAGTGAACTAATTAACTTGTTAATTATTTGTTCTTTAGATCTAGTGCATGCATAACAAAATGAATGATTTATAAGAAAACAATGTCCCTTACATTGAAAATTTCGGTTTTATGGGCACAAGTAAGGTCTCCTACCTTCACTTGTTCTTGAGCTATGATGAGTAATAGGATGATCCTCCAAGACCTCAAGTATAGAAGTCACTCCTCTTGATTGCACCCAAGATTATCCCTTATCCCCACTAAATAATATTAACTAGATATTTGTTTAGTAGTTTACCTTAAAGTTGATTACTAATACTCATATATTACACTAATAATATTAGTAATCTTTATGAACAAATTGAATCAAAACTCATATTTTGATAGAGAGAAAACTATGAACATGTGTGAGGTTTTGCATGTTGTATTTTTGGAGAAGATGAGAGAGGGAAAGATGAGCACAAAAGCTCCCCATATACCTCAATGGCACGGCACCTATGTCTTAATAGGAGCAAAAATTTCTCTTCCCAAAACACACATGCATATGCCTTTTTTTATTGGTCTTTGCATATTCTAGTCATAAGCATGTGATAAAGAGAAAACAAAGAAACAACAAAAGCTCCTTTCTCCATGTGATGGTCCGGCCCTTTTCTCTCAATATGGTCCATATTTGTCTTATAATATTTGTCCCACAAATGCTTATAAGTCTTATGTTTAATTATCTTACATAATTAAATATTAATTTGATCATACAACAATTATGACACAAATTAATAAACATATATTCACTCAACTTATTGAGTAATATATTATCATTATATCAACATATAATGAGTCCCATAATAGCTAGTTAGTTAAATTTACAACTTCTTGTAAAAGTAAATAACCAATTACCTCTACCTCGAAACTATATAAAACCTCAACATAATTTAGTGAATTAACATATTAATCCACTAAATGTGATCTTATTTAATCACATTAACATAAGATACATATTTCCTCTTATTAAAAATAAATTGTTCATTTTTAAGGAATTAATCAACTTGTATCAACATACAATTAATTAACTTTATAGATAAGGGCATCATCCTTTAGGTGTGACCTTAAGGGATCAACTGACCACCACCGTCCCACGACAGTAACGTCAAACTCTAGCAAGCCAATCGTTACCGATTAATGTTGATCAGTTGACTATATAATTGAATCATCCCTTATGTATTCTTTATATGAGATTTAATTATGATATTAAATCATGTGATCGCACTATTGTTGAGGTATAAGACAAAAGGTGGTATTAATTGTGTATGATAATGAATTAGTGAATGTATTACTAAAACTAGAGAGAGAGGTGAATTAATTAGTGTTAAGTGTGTTTCTTGCTTTCAATCTCAACCTTCCACCATGCATGATCCAAGGGTTGTGGAAAGGACTCATGGACTCAAAGCATATGAATGACTCATTTGAACTTCACTATGAGTGATCCAAGGGTTGTGGAAAGCATATATATAGAGAGAGATAGGTTCAGGTAAGTCTCTCATTTTGGTTGAGTCCCTAAGTCCTATTCTCAGCCACATATTTTCTGAGTATAACTCTACTGCATTATGAGTGTAACTTTATTCGTTTAATGACTTTTTAGTGTAACTTTAAGTTTTAGAGTGTAACTTTAACCTTTTCAAGACATTTTATTAACAAAAATTTAAATTTATGTTATTAAAATGAAATTTTAAATAAATAAATTTGAATTTATATAATTTTAGGAGTGTAATTTTACTGCCCTACAAGTGTAACTTTAGTCGTTTTGAGTGTAACTTTAGTCGTAGGATGATTTCTATGCATAAGTTTGAATTTGTATACTTTTACGAGAGTGTAACTTTACCCCTTTTAAGTGTAACTTTAGTCGTTGGAGTCGTAACTTTAGTTATATGGTGGGTTGTAGGTAGAAACTTGAATTAATATACATTA
Organism: Silene latifolia; assembly: GCF_048544455.1. Classification (NCBI taxonomy): domain Eukaryota; kingdom Viridiplantae; phylum Streptophyta; class Magnoliopsida; order Caryophyllales; family Caryophyllaceae; genus Silene; species Silene latifolia. Next base: position 45,125,118 of record NC_133533.1, on the reverse strand, counting down.
TTATTGTAACTTTAGTCCTTTCAAGTGTAACTTTTGTCCTTCAAGAATGTAACTTTAGGATGGGAGTGGAAGTTTAATCAATATAGGTGTAATTTTATCGTGTTACGATTGTAACTCCAGTCCATATAAGCGTAACTTTAGACATTTAGCGTTGTAACTTTAATGAATAACGACCACTACCACCCAACCCGTCATGAAACCACCTGTGACCGCCACCACCAACCGTAAATTAAAAAAAAAAAAACAGATCGTGCCGCCATGACAAACATCCACCACGAGCCACCACAACCAATGGAGGAAATCAAAAAAAAAAAAAAAACAGAAGACTAAATAAAAAAATAAAACCCACCACCTATCTACCCACACCCACGACCGCGTCTGCCAACGCCACCACCACCACGGTCCTCCTCTGACCACTACCAACAACACGAAAAAAACAAATCTGAAAAAAAAAACAATACCATTATCACTCCGTTAACCACCACCCACCATGACACCAATAACCACCACGAACCGGATCTGAAATAAAAGAAAAATAAAGGAGGCACCTCGGCATCACCACCTTTTCTCAGATCTGAAAAACACAAAAAAAAAAGGAATGGAAAGAGGCGGCTGAATGGCGGCGGCAGAAGAGGAGTATTGGCGGTGACGGGTGGTAGCTGTTGGGAAATGTGTCCTCAACAATAGTGCGATCACGTGATTTAAATATCATCATTAAATCTCATTTTAAGAATACATGTGGGATGTAATATTTTACAGTCAACTGGTCCACACATATCGGTAATGATTGGCTGACTAGAGTTTGACATTACTGTCGTGCGACGGTGGTGATCAGTTGATCCCCTTAGGTCATACCTATAGGGAAATACTCTTAATTGATTATTTAATTAATCGTATACCGATACGAGTTAATTAAACTGCTTAAAATTGACGGATGATTTTGTGAGTATAATTTACGTATCTTATTGTAAATATGATTAAATGAGACACGGTCTAAGTAATCGAATTGTTTTATTACTTAGATGAAATCATTGTTTACAGAAACAATTGGAACGGAATGAATAAATCATTATAAATACAGAATGTTGTAATTTATAATTTGGAAACATTTTGGCACGAGTAATTACGAATTACTAGTCAATTTTGTAAATGACATATTTTATGAGTATGTTGATTTTTAATATGTTAAAAATACATTACATTGTGACATGTCATGTAACATGTTACATGTGACAAAATTGACAAATGACAAAATAAAATGGACCATCCATTTTATTATGAAAGTGCCGAAATTAGAGAGAGTGTTGGGTTAATATTGTGTTTTCATATTAGTGGAAAACATAATGATTAAAGACTACCTACTAGCCTTGCAAGCCTAAGCTTTTGAGAAGAGCAAAAACAAAAGGCATTGGGCATACTACCCAATGCTCTTTTTTCGGCCATCCCACAAGAAAGAGAGAAGAGCTTTTCTCTTTCACATTATTATTATTCATTCTTTTGACCATCATTTTTTTTTTCTAGAGTAAGAAAATGAATAATCTCTACAATATGTGATTTTTCTAGAGAAATAAAATCTCACACATACTCCCTCTTGACCGAGTGATTCAAGAGCCTAAAATACAATTTATTTTGTATCATTTTATAGCAAAACTAATATTATTACTAGATCTAAATAATATTAGTTATTATGAGTATTCCTTGGGTATATGCTTTTGGGAGGGATTTATACTTGAATCATGTTCATCCATAAGTAAGGTAATGTTAAAAGTAAAGTCATTAAGAAATGACGATACTAAACCTATCAATCCCGACCAATAAAGTTTCCATTGTCTTAAATGTTAGACACGAGAAAGGAAACTACCCCAAATTATTGAAGAATCAACAAGTTAGTAGTGGGACATCTAATGGGACCTTCTTCGTTAAATGTTTATTTGATTAAACATAAATTTTGCTAGTATTGCTTCGTCAATATTAGAAACCGGTGGTGGTTTTCATCATTATGTTTGGTACATAGGATGATTAGAATATGACGACTAGCAACAATGAAGTCAAGAGATAGAGTCATTGTGTACTAAATCTAGTTTTCGGGTTTGGAGTTGTACTTAATTGTGACTATTAAGTACATAAACTCTAAATAAGAATACAATTTGTTAAAGATACAAAAGAGGTTTCACTTTTGTGACCCTATACACCATGATTTGATGTATGGCTAGCCCATCATCAAGGTGATTATATTCTAAACCAAACTAGAATAATATATATCATGAAGATGATGCAAGACTCAAATTGGTAACCCAAGATTAAACCTTAAATTTTGGAATGATGAACGCAAAGAGTTATCGAGTACTCTTGAAACCATTAGATTGTTAATGGTATTTGCGTATCTTGTATTCAAAGCAAGATGTCTCGTGCCTTTTGGTTTAAAAGGAGATCGAGGTTGTAAATCATTGATCCAAAATAGGTTGATCATTTTCTTTTACCAACGATTTAAGTTGACGCTAATGTGTTCACTTAATAAGGTAAATAGAGAAATCTTTGAAGAAGTTCAAGAGTTAAAGAAATCACGATTTAGTCGTGATGGGATTATCAAAGTAAAGACTTTGATATAAGCCAATGGAAATGTGATCTAATATCACAAGTTAATCTTTCTTAGCACGCATTATGAAATAATGTGTGGTTGGATAAGAAATCAAACGCTATTCGATATGGTTTGAACTTCAATCAAGTTACTTTGAGTTACTTGATCCTTTTGGGGATTTTATCATTTTTGTCTAAATTATTTTTCCACTAAATCGAATCATATGAGATATGAAATGGTAAGGGTACCATGTTTGTAAGTTTTCACAAGAAACAAATGCTCATTTTTCCCTTTTCAATTATCACGAGTATGACGGGTTTGTGGCTCGTGAAGCTGTCTTTCTAAAATACAAGTTTATTTCTAGAAGACAGAGTGGGAGAAATTATTCAAAAGCCACAAAGAATGTTATGTCGCAAGAAACTGGTCTTTCTTGGCTACATGAGACGTTTTGTGTAAGACATTGTTTCTTCAAAACCTAGGAGGTTAAAGTCATCACTTGTCAAAAGATGATGAATTCATGTTACTTTTAAGAAAGTAAAGAGCTTATAACTTACAAAAGAAATTGTTTGATTCAAGTTGATTACTTCTAGAAAGTAATGAACATATGACTTACATAAGAGTATTTAAGTCACAACTCAATACAAGGCTTAGAGCCATGAGAATCCGAACTAAAGGGCTTGATTAGTGACAAAGGGTTTTGCACTAATAAAGAGAGATTTCATAGCAAGATTGGTTGCAAAGGGTTTTGCACTAATTGAAATGCTTAAGTCTATTTGGATCTTCTTAGGGATTGTGTTTCATTATTATGAAATACATATCGAGTAAATCTAAAACCCACTTCTTCATTTAGAAGGAATGTATTCAATACATGTCATGAGTTTTATAGATTCTTGCAATCCTAAGATAATGTGAAACTTTAGAGATTGTCTTAAATAGGACATCAATGAGTTGGAATCAACATTTTTGATCATGTGATAAAACATTTCTCGATAAGTCGAGAAGTTGTGTTTATACATGAAGTTTAGTGGGAGTTACGGAAAATTTTTAATTAGTCTTATATGTGGATGACATATTGATCATTGCGAATGATGTAAGACTTTTGGAGTATTATAATACATCTTGAATATCCGGATTTATGAAAATAAATCCACATGATATTAGCGTCAGTAAGAAGTCTTATGTTGATAAGATTCATGACTAGTTCAATTAAATTGAACATATTTGATTGATTCCATTTGCTTCCGCTGCCGGAACAATTAAAAAGAAATGATGTATAAAACTTCATATGCTTTGAGTATGATGAATTGTTTTCAGAATCGAATTTAAGTAATCTTTACCAAGTAAGCCATAAAGATTACCCTTAAGTGCTTGCAGAAGCATTAAGGCTATGATGCAAAGTGTTTATGATGCAATTTTGTGTAAGGGTGTTACACAAGTGACAATTGACAATTGAGATTGCACATGGTTTCCGACAAAACCATAATCAAAACACATTAGGATGGTTAAGATACTATTGTGGCAATGTTAATTAAGAAGTAGATTTTCTAGAATCGTTCTAGGCAATAAAGAACAATGAGAGATATTTATAACGGAAATTGAGTACACTTGCGATCATGAGATGTGCAAGAAGGATGAGTCCCGCACACTGTGAAAATAGTGGGAGCTATTCTTAGGCTAGAGGGCCTATTTCTTGATTGGATCTCGACACGTACTCAGAAAGTTTTGTAATGCAAATGTATACATTACAAAGGAAAACGAGTATGTAGTAAGGTTGAGTAAGGTACAAGAAATTGATAAAACCTACTAACCAAAGCCTTCTCAAAGGCTAAACATGATGAGTCATGTCATTTCAATTGAGTTGAAATGAACAACTACATACAAGGTCAAATTAGATTATAGAATATGAAATAGTAATCAGGCATTGACTATTCATATGTGATAATCGCATTTGTCGTTCGAGTTTTACCTTAAAACTCTTTTATTATACTTTGTTACATCCAAACGGGTTGTAGATACAACATTGAACCCCGTTAAAGTGAACATGGATTAGCATTGTATTCTCCCATAGTCACTTGTATGAGGTGACGTCTCGAAGTGACTAGAGTGTGATGCGATTGATAGCAAGTTCAAGTGTCATACAGTCATGTGAGATGACTAGTCGATCACATAGGCAGACTGTTAGGAACACTTTGTTGGGCCTTATGACCGCTTATAGAGTTCTGGCAAATTTATATAGCCTTGTCGTGGCGAGAGCTACTATAGTATTATGATGAGTCGATTCTTTTGACTAAAGACTATTCACCTAAGATGGCACAGTTTCAGATTAACTTTGATTTGTGTTACTACGACCTTCGTAAATGGGGTCAAATGGGCATATTTTGGGTTATGATGGCTGTGGCTAGTCGAAGGGAATGAGTGCGATAGGAATTGTCCATCCCCTTGTCAGGGTTAAAACAATATCTCAGGGCCACTCGAGGAGTAATGAACTGAAAATGCGTGGCCATGCTCGGACGGTATCCAGAGTGGATAAATCCGGTCAAACAGTTATTCTCCAGATCGAGGAAACCACTCTCGATATGATCACTTGCAAGTACGATCTGAAAGACACCTTGCATTGAGTGGAAGATAGTAATAGGACAAGAGAATTGGTGACGCACACTTGTCGAGGACAAGTGGGAGATTGTTGGGAAATGTGTCCTCAACAATAGTGCGATCACATGATTTAAATATCATCATTAAATCTCATTTTAAGAATACATGTGGGATGTAATATTTTACAGTCAACTGGTCCACACATATCGGTAATGATTGGTGACTAGAGTTTGACATTTTCGTCGTGCGACGGTCTTTGATCAGTTGATCCCCTTAGGTCATACCTATAGGGAAATACTCTTAATTGATTATTTAATTAATCGTATACCGATACGAGTTAATTAAACTGCTTAAAATTGACGGATGATTTTGTGAGTATAATTTACGTATCTTATTGTAAATATGATTAAATGAGACACGGTCTAAGTAATCGAATTGTTTTATTACTTAGATGAAATCATTGTTTACAGAAACAATTGTAACGGAATGAATAAATCATTATAAATACAGAATGTTGTAATTTATAATTTGGAAACATTTTGGCACGAGTAATTACGAATTACTAGTCAATTTTGTAAATGACATATTTTATGAGTATGTTGATTTTTAATATGTTAAAAATACATTACATTGTGACATGTCATGTAACATGTTACTTGTGACAAAATTGACAAATGACAAAATAAAATGTACCATCCATTTTATTATGAAAGTGCCGAAATTAGAGGGAGTGTTGGGTTAATATTGTGTTTTCATATTAGTGGAAAACATAATGATTAAAGACTACCTACTAGCCTTGCAAGCCTAAGCTTTTGAGAAGAGCAAAAACAAAAGGCATTGGGCATACTACCCAATGCTCTTTTTTCGGCCATCCCACAAGAAAGAGAGAAGAGCTTTTCTCTTTCACATTATTATTATTCATTCTTTTGACCATCATTTTTTTTTCTAGAGTAAGAAAATGAATAATCTCTACAATATGTGATTTTTCTAGAGAAATAAAATCTCACAAATACTCCCTCTTGACCGAGTGATTCAAGAGTCTAAAATACAATTTATTTTGTATCATTTTATAGCAAAACTAATATTATTACTAGATCTAAATAATATTAGTTATTATGAGTATTCCTTGGGTATATGCTTTTGGGAGGGATTCTATACTTGAATCTTGTTCATCCATAAGGAAAGCTCAAGAACTTAGTAAGGTAGGTGACCTTACTAGTGCCTAAAAATCCGAAAATCACATGGTGAGAAATAGATTTTTCCATCTCTTTAATTAATGTTTGCATGCATAAGATCACTTATTAATTTTATGACAAATTAAATTAAAACATATATGAGTATGTTAGTATATAAAGATCTTCTTTTCCTTCAGTAGCCGTAAGCGGCAGGGGGCGGATGTCAGCCGTGGGTGTGGATGTTTGTGATTGTGTCGTGGCAGGGGGCGGTGGTGTTGGGGCATGAGGCGGTTGTGGTTGTTGGGGGAGGAGAGATTCGGGTTTGTAGAGAGGAGAAGGTTTAGAGAGAGAGATGAGTGAGAAAGAGGGAGGCAGGAAATGAGGAAAAAAATAGGGTTTTTTTTTCTTTATATAGGGTTATTGTAGTCCACATATTTTATTATAATCTGAGCCATTCATTCACTTTTTTAGATCTAATCTCAGCCCTTTATCTTTCTCATCCAAAGGCTTAGATTAGGACTTATGGACTCAACCAAAAAAGGTGGACTTACATGATCCTCTCTCTCTCTCTCTCTCTCTCTCTCTCTCTCTCTCTATATATATATATATATATATATATATATATATATATATATATATATATATATATATATATATATATATGGTGTGGAACTGGTTGACAAGTGAATGAGACAAAATATACAATATTTTAATCGTCTGTGAGAAGAGAAGGTAGATCGTATTCGTCACTAATGTGTGCCCCTAGACATGTATTAGAAAATTCATTTTGTGATTGATGATGAAGTTTTGTATTCTTTTTTGGGGATTCGATAGTATATGACAGATAATTTGTGTATAAATTTAAAAAGTAAGGTTTTACGGTCTATTTTGACGAAAATTTGATTTTTAATGCATCAAATTTTATAAATTTAACAAAAATAATTATTTTCTTTTTACATCACGGCAATCCAGCAAAACAAGGAAGACTGGAAAATATAAATTCTTTATGGGTATTATTTTCTTACCATTATTTTGCGAGTAAATAATAAAACATGAGATCAATTATAACTTCACAATCCTCTATTTATTTAAAGAATAAAAAAGGCTTTAAACTTTCCGTCTAAAACACTACAACTTATAAATGGATGATTTCTGTAGTCTATTACAAAAGTATGTTGGATTACAAATGAGCTTGTTTTTAGATAAAATATGTATAAAATTCAATGGCTCACAATAGTCAATATACACAAATTGTTGTGCAAAAGATTCGCTTTAATGCTTTTTATGATAAAAAATTTATTGATTTTTTTTTTATGATAAGATGTTATAACTAAAACTATACTACATGTAATTAGAAAAATTTATAAAATAATATATTTAGTTTCATGTAAAACTCATTAAGAGTATACAATTCATAACATAATATAATTCTCTTAGTAATTATGCGGTTTTAATTTAATTATTTGGCTTATTTAATGACAATAATCCAACCTAAACCTTCCCCTTTCCTATTTAATCCATCCTATTAATTATCCCATATTAATCTTATCTTTGCATTTATTTATCTTTTTTACACCAACTTTCATGTTTACTGATTGTAACAAGTTATTCCTACTTAATAGCAGGTTTTATTTTTATTTTTAATTTTTTTAAGACTTCATCTTTCTGGTTCTTCCTTGATCTTCAACATTCCTTCCTTTTATCCCATTTTATTTACCACATTTCCCCTCACAATAAAGAAGGGTGTGTTGTCTTCATCTTCTTTAACAATTTTATAATTCGCCTTCACATCACCATGACCTGATCCCATCTTCGTCGTTCACCACCATGGTTGCCAAATCACCCAACACAAATTCGACCACCACTTCCCCAGACCACTCAACTATTACCATTACCTAAGGCTTAGATTTGACGTCCATGCTAACAACCACCCTCCTCTAATGGACCATCATCACATGACCTCACTCACCATCGCCTGACGAATCCTCACCGTCCGACACTGCCACCATCAGCAGCCACCCTAATACGAATACACTACGACCAACAAACCAGGCACATCACTCACGACCACTCAATCAATCGTCAACGACAAACACACAACCTTAAAACACCACTAACAAGGATAAACCCACAAACCCCATATCAGTACTTTCCCCAAATTAATTTCAGAAATGATCAAACTTGTCATCCAAGAATTTCCCCCAAAGTTACAGAGGAAATCATCACTCCAATTTCAACCGGTGAATTCGCACCGTCCTAAATACGATCCATTTACAGTAAAACCATAACTATGTGGTGCTCTGAAATCAATTTGAGGATTGGATTTTCGGGTTGAAAATTTTATGGTGGATGTGGAAAGTGACGTGTGTGGCGAGGTGCGGCTTGACGATGATGCCAGGCGTCGACCATAGCGCAAATGGGCCACAGGCCGGCCTGCGGGCGCGAGAGCCGCCTGCCGGTCCGTAGTCACGGGCCACCTGCACGCCAAGCCAATCTGTGGGCGTACAACGGTCTTTTGAAAGCCACGCTCGGTGGCGTAAAGATGCTTTCGACCGGATCACTTTAGATCGGTCGGTTTCGTCCCGGCAAGGGTCTCGAAATGATTAGAGATGTTCGGAGTCGCCACCACGCATTTGTGGGATGCTTGGAACCCGTTCGAGTCCACTTTATACCTATGTTAATAAAGTCAAAAAGCGGTATTTGACATAGGTACTAAAGATAAGGACTCGTCCCCCTTTTAGCATTCTATGCCTACAATGACTCTCGTACGTCCTGGATAAGGCCATCCACTATCCAAAGGTTCTGAGTAAGGGGTGAGGGTACGTATTGGGAAGCCCTTTAATCGGACACCCAATCCCGCCCGCGTTAGCGGCCTCTACTGATCGACCGTGGTTGTTTAAGTGCAAGAGTTGATAAAACGGTTTAAATGCATGAATGCGCATCCAAAAGTTTAACCTAACATGTGAAAGTTTGCTAAGTCGGTTTGTTTATCCACATAGCATGAAATTGATGTCAAAGTTGGATTTAGGTTGATTTGCATGTGAAAACGGAAATTAAACATCCATTTACCAAATTCGGGTCATGATGCATAACACGATCCATTTATTTGAAAAAGTGTGTCAAATGACAAAGTGTAAAAACACAAACTTGTCAATTTGATCCGTTATGTATTCGGATTAACCGTAATCGGGATCGTCCTAGACAAGTATCAAAATGAGACAGAACAGTGCCAGGCAGCCCCATTGAGGCGCGAGCCTATTGGCGAGGGAATGGGGTCTGTCCAGGTTTTGGAATATGAAAACAGACGACCTCTTGGGGCGCGAGCCAAGAGTCGACCCAAGGGGCATCTCCTGGTTGTTAAAAAGGTTGTTTAAAACCGTTTTTTATTAATGATTTGCAAGTATAATTTGCATGACTAGGAAGAATTACTAATATTCGTTGTCGGATTTGCAAGTTTGAAAAGCATGGTAAAATGTGTAATAGGAAAATGTTTGATTTGGACTAATTATGTTAAGTTCAATTATTTGTAATTAGTCAAGTTTGTCATCGTACTCGGATTAAACCGACATGGTATAAAGAACCAAAGATGATTATGAATTATGACTAATATACTTACAAATGTAAACAAATGAGAAAAATGGTAAATAAAAGAAAAGGGTGTTAAAATACCCATTAAAATGCAATTAACCATAATATCATCGAGTCACGGAATAAACCGTCATGGTATAAAGAACCAAGGATGATTTTTGTAATGGTCAAAATATGTTTATGATAAAAATGAATTAAAATGGTAAATTAAAGAAAAGAATTGCTTTTAAAATGTAATTAACCAATTAATATCACCAAGTCACGGATTAAACCATCATGGTATATGAAGCCAAGGGTGATTATAATTTATGGCTAAAAAGTTTGTCATAAAAATGATTTGAAACATTTGAAATGGTAAAAACCGTAAAATGAAAGAAGTAAAAATAAAAGAAAGTGTTAAAGGAAAGACGAACTCAAACACATTTGAGTCTGACCTGGACACCCACAAGAGGCGCGAGCCTCCCTGAATAGCAAGGAGCTTCTGTCTCAGGCCAAAACTCGGTTTTGGCTCGTCTAACCTATATTTGAATCGTGTTATGCATTGTTCACGCATATAAACTCATAAAACCAGTAAAGACATGAAATAAATGAGATATTTACACCCTCAAACTTACGTGTATTGATGTTTGCGACGTAGACGACTTTAGAGATGGTTTTCTTGTAGCGACTACTCACGATCAAAGAAGTTTAAAAGAGTGCCTTAAAAAGGATTTTGTTTTGAAAATGAGTTGAAAATATGTTGTTGAAAAACATGTTGATTAATGTTGAGTTGGTCGAATTGGTCGGTCGAATGCACAACGATGGTACCAAACAAAATGTGTAAGGCTTATGTTTATGATCGGTAGATCGTAAACACGTGTCGATTTTGTAACTTAAGAAATCGAGTCTAGAATTTTAAGGGAGAGATGAGGGGGCGAACACTCGCGTGAAGATTGTGGTGTGTGATGGTGGGTATTTATAGAGAAATGAGGGTGGTAGCAAGTCGGTTAAGTTTGCTTGCTGGCCAAGGGCATGCCTAAAGAGGCACGAGCTACCTAGTGACTGAAAGGGGTGTACTGTCCCTTTCAGAAATTTGGATTTTGCATTTGTTTTAACCAATGTATTGTTGATTATGATTTGTGGTCTTAGATGCTTGCTTAGCCATGTAAGCTTGATCTTGGGTGTTATTTGGGGCAGGTATTTTGTGTTCTTGACTCGGGTTTGATCCGTGTGAGTCGGGATTTGAATGGAAATGACATATAAAGACATTCATGGCATTATTTTCGACATTCGAGATTTGGTTTGACTCGGGTTGACTCAGGTTGACTCGAGTTTCGGGTTTCTGAGTCGGTTTTGGGTCCGAAGACGGTTTTAACTCCAAATAGTGTTATTTTAACGCAAATGAAGTTAGAAAACCATTTATGAAATCATTTTTCATATCCGAGTAGTGCATTAAATCGTCTCATGAATAGCCAATCCACACACGCATATCAAAAACACGTTATAGTCCGATCATCATCGGGTGGTTTTTGGGAGGTGCAGATACTGGGTATCTACAAAGCCCCCACTTTGACTGAAGCTTGGACGGGGCAAAATTCAAAGTATAGCCTCTAGGTTAATCGAAGATTACAACCTGAAGCCCATTGTGACGTCGAGGCGACTCAAAAGGGTTTGAGCCATGGACCTGCCGCCGGGAAGGGCGACGTCGAGGCGACTCGGGGATTCAAGTCAAGGACCTGCCGTCGGGAACATTTTAGAGTTTGTACACTTCCGATGCGGGTCGTTTAAAGTCCATTAGACTACGTATAAGGGCTCGCCAGCCATAAGAAGGAGTCATACCCGAGGCATCTTCGGGATACATCCTTGAATGATTTGCGCGCAAAGGCTCGCCACCCGTGTTAAAGTTGCGTTTTGAGGCTTGCCAGATGAAGCATCTTCGGGATATGTCCTTGAATTGTTTGCGCGCAAAGGCTCGCCAGCCGTGTTGAATGTGATGCGTTTTAAGGCTCGCCAGCCACGTTAAAGGTGGTGCGTTTTGAGGCTCGCCAGCCATGTTGAAGGTGCGTTGTGAGGCTCGCCAGCCATGTTGAATGTGATGCATTGTTAGGCTCGCCAGCCATCGATGGTCGAATGATCGACTGTAGGAAATAGCCTGAAACATCGGGCTTATTTCAAGATATTGTCTGGTAATGACTTCCAACCAGGTTGACGTTGATAGATTCGGCTAGGGAGCAACGATCTCCAACTTGCTGGGAGTCCTAAATGAACTCCGTGGGGGTAAATCATCTAAGCATGACTCTCTAGAAAACCAATTAGCGAGAGCGTGGGGAGTTAGAAACTTCTGAGGACTCGCCGGGAATATGAGTTGCTGCTCGTTGGGAGCGTATGCCATGTAATCGATGGGGTTAAAGCTCTTGGACTTGACGGGTTGGCGTTTGTTAGGAAGAACCCAATACTTAGATGGAGTGTGTTTGTCATCTCAAGATTACCTGCATGGTTAGTGACCACACAAATCCGCAGTCGCATAGACAATCACGTAGGCATGCAAGCATATAAGAACGTAAGCACATAAGCATGTGAGCAATTAGCATATAAGCAAACAGCATGTAATATCTCACGTGAGGGGAGATATAAATTTTGAAAGTTGTGAAGCTTAAAAGCGAGTCTTGTTACTCGTAGATCCGTGATTTGATAGATTGGAGACACGTGACCGTTGCGACATTAACTCACACGGACGCAAACTGACAGACTGACAAATAGGCAGTCGTGAACGTGATTCAAACCCAGTATCGACACGACACGGGGGGTGACTCTGACAGACTTTGCTTATGTGTGTGAAACTCCTAGCTAAGAAAGGGAGATAACACGTATAAGATCTCTGAGGTAAAAGGTCCGCTCGGCTGGGGAACACGAATTGATTATCTTCTCCAGACATCCTCGCCACCATTTGCTCGTTTGAGATCCCTTCTCGAGTTTTGATGATTCGGAGTGCAGAACCAAGACCTTGTCATCGTCTGAATCGAGCCTAGGCTAAAGGCGGTTTTATTTCGGACTGTAGTTGAGACTCAAAAGATGTTGGAGGATAAAGGACGGGTGGCGTCTTGAAAGAGAAGCCCCCAGAGTGAGAAAGTGGGAATTTGACAAAACAAAGAATGGGCGACGTCTTATGGAAGAAGCCCCCAGTAAAGAGATATAAGATTAAATTTTGCAGCTGGGTGGGCTGCTTTGGAGGATTGATGTTGGTGGTTGAGATTGAAAGGGGTATGCGGTTGTGTCCTTGTTGGGGGACTGCCTACGTATTCGCGTGTGTGCGAAATCAAACCAGATCATAGTTCTGCGCGTGTGTTGATAATTGATTTTAAGGTGTATGGTTGTGTCCTTGAAGGAATACCTACGTATTCAAGTGATCCGAAATCAAACCATATCGTAGTTCTGAGCTGGTTTTTGAAGATTGAAAATTGGAAATGTTGTGAAAGGGGTATGCTGTTGTGCCCTTGTAATAGGACTGCCTACATATTCGCGTATTTGTGAAATCAAACCAGATCGTAGTTCTACATGTGTGTGCAATGGGTTGCAAATTGAAGGTGTGAAAATTGAATGTGTGTGGTTGTGTGGTTGTTCCCTCGTAATAGGACTGCCTACGTATTTACGTGTTTGCGAAATCAAACCAGATCGTAGTTCTGCGTGTGTGTGCCTAAGCTAGCTCTTAGGACCTTAAAGTGTGAGGGTCACGACAGTAAATTCCGTTTGGTCAGTCGTCTGAATGTGTGCCTAAGCGAGTTGTTAGGACCTTAAAGTGTGAGGGTCAAGAAGGTAAATTCCGTTTGGTGACTTGTCTGAATGTGTGCCTAAGCGAGTTATTAGGACCTTATAATGTGAGAGTCACGACGGTAAACTCCGTTTGGTGACTCGAGAAATTGACTTGAGATAATTCCTCCTTGATCATGAATCGAAGAGGCGTAATTTGTGAAAATGTTCCTTATCATGTGAGCACACTAAAAAGTGGACCCTAAGGGTAGACTAGGTATGTCCCGTTCTCGGTAGCAAAGCATTCGAGGACTCCGTATCTGGGTCAGGGTGAAAATGGCTTCGACATTATGGAATATAGAGCTTGGTGATGATAGATTAGTTTGACAGATAAAAATCTGGAGTTGAGGGTCACGGCGGTGAATTTCGTTTGGTGACTTAAAGGTTAATTGGAGAGAAATCCCTCTTGATGATGAATCGAAGAAGCATAGTTTGAAACGAGTTTCTTGTTATGTGAGTGTAGATACCTCATTTCTGCACCTCCCGCAAACCACCCGGTGATGATTGGGCCGCATGTTTGGTACGCGGAACGATTTGTGACAATTCGTAAGATTATCGTCAAGTGATTGCTCAAATATTAATGTCTACCTCTTAGTTGTCATCTACGTCCCGATACGGTCGTTTTGACAGTAATTAGAGTACATTCGGAGTCCGGGCCTAAAACCGTCTCCATTTTCTGATAACCGTTAAATCCCGAGTCGAATGTTCGGAATGTTAGGATATTTCTATTCCATATTTCACAATCTTTATCTTTTGGCAAACAATTTCCCGTAATATTCACATAAGATATTAAGGAAAACCGAATTATTTCCGTCCTACCATAACTCAAACATGGAAATCTTTCTTCCGCAGGAGGAAACCCCTTGGGAACAGACGCAACAGGTGCTGCGCCTCTTCTAAGAGACGCAGTGGCTACTGCGCCTCTTCCCAGGTCCTTTTCTGCGTAGTTTTCGTATCTTTTTCATATCTTTCCGAGATTCACTTCCAAAGAGTCTCCGAAACCCTAATTCCTCCACGTGATTAGTATAAATAGGAGCCTTCGCTCCTCATATTTCTCACGCAAGTGTCCGCCCTTCTCTTCTCCCTTTGCATTCTAGACTTTGTTCTTACTTTTTGGCGTCTACGTGCTTGAACTTTCGACCACGCAAGCTCGGATCCTTCTGAGTACCAGCCTCGTTTGCATGACCGACCAATTTGACCAACTACACAATAATCAACTTAATTAATCTAATCGTTTTCCTCTTACGAGGGCACTTTCTTTGCATTCGCGTCGAGCATCACTAATCGATATCTTAGTCCTTCTCGTTTCGTCAACATGTAAGTCTGAGGGTGTATAATCTCTCTTTTGTTCATTGTATTTTAATTATTGTATCATCAATTGTAAGGTTTATGTCGAAAATACCTCCTTAAAACCGATTTCTAAAACCATGCTTTAAAACCTCTTTTTACGGATTTCCAGTACATAACCGTCGAGAAAGGACGCAAAGAATCGCTGCGCCTCTTGAAGGAGCGCAGATTTCCTCTGCGCCTCTTCGTGAGGGCCGCCTCAGATTCCCGCTTCCTTTCTTCTTCGTTCGTCCTCTGTTATTCGTCAAAATTCTTTTACTTGTTTCGTTTGTTTGTTAATTCTTCATCATGATAGCATATAATTCACATGTATATTATAATCATCATTCATTAGCATGTTTTAATCATCACAAATCCGACTTAAATCCCAAATAATCCAATATTTGCGGGTTTTCGTCATTAAATTCAATTCCGGGTTATAGAGATTCAATTCATCAATATTGGGTTTCTGGAATTCGTCTTTGATATAGTTTTCATCTGTCTTTTGTCGTATTTATCGCATATTCGTCATTAATCCATCATGTTTAACTTAATTAATTGATTTAATTTGTTTAGTTTGTTAATATCTTTCACTCCTGTAATTAATCTTATATTAATTCGTTTGCATTCGTCTCGTCCATGTTTTATTGTTTTATGACCCATCAATCAGATGTAAATAACCTACTAATCACTTCCATCCGAGTAAATAATGTAATCGATCATTAAATTCATCAATGAATATTAACATCACGCAATTCCGGCTTCACAGCCAGAATTCAGGTCAGGAACAGATGCAACGTCTGCTGCGCCTATTCCAAAAGACGCAGCTCTGCTGCGCCTGTTCCGGGTTGAATTCTGTCCCTGAACTCCGTTTTGTCTTGACTTAGTTATTTAGCTTACGTATTAATGAACTATTATTCGTATTATCACCTTCTGACTTGTTCGTTATTCTGTTCTTTTATTCTTTTTCAAAATTATCCGTTTTAAAGGTATTTTCGACATAAATCGCCTAATCCAATGTAATTAATGTAATTTTCATTATTGTAATTCATAATTATTGTATTTCTTTTATTGTTTGTATGTTTTCACATGTAATTGAACATTAAATCCTACTTCGACCCAATTGTTTGCTAATTACGTGTTTCACCGACTTAGCCTAAATCTCACATGCTAGGATTAAAATTTGGATGTTGCATTGCATGCATATAGCCGACAATATATCGAGTACGAATAACTTCCCTAATCATTAGTAGAGGCCGCTATCGAGGCAGGCGGGATTAGGTGTTCGATCAAAAGAGCTTCCTAATACGTACCCTCACCCCTTACTCCAGATATCTGTGAACACCCGTGTTCATTGGCATCCACGAGAGTCATTCTAGACATATAATGCTAAGGGTAACGATTTCTTAGTGTTCATGTCTCTACTTTGTGTCTTGACATGACACGAGGTATTCGAACGGTTCCAATTTCCCATAAAAATTGGTGGCGACTCCATACAAAAATGCAAACGCTTGTTTCTCTTTTCCTCCCAAGCGCCCTCGTGGGCCCCCGCTGTCCACAGTTTGGCGACTCCGCTGGGGATAATACACTTACGTGTAGCAAGGGTGAAACTTGAACATGGTGAGGGAATAGTTTGTACAAGACAATTGTCGGTTTTCATAACTCGGTCTTCCTAGACCGTTTTATTCGTCCTTCCTAGGCCCAACCCAACCCATTCGACCAATCGTCCCGTCTAAACGGTCCTAATTCTTATTTGGGCCTAAGGATGGATAGCGATTGACGTCATCCATACCATGATGCTTACTCTTGTTTGTATCAAGGGCCTTCACTACTTGAGGAAATGGACTAGGAATCGGCCTTACTCTTGTTCGGTACGAGCCTCTCCACAGACTTCGGGTTTGATGGTTCGGTATGGCAACCCACCCTTTAAACCAAAACCCTTTTAAATGCACTCAGCATCCCGTTATAATGCTTGTATAAATGTTTGTACCTTACGTGATCACCATTTCTAAACAAAACCATGACGATCTTTCAAAAATCGAAACCCATTTTCAAACAAAATTTCGAAATAGGCTTTCAATTAGCGTAAAATCCGGTCAAAACTCTGCCCGTTTGTCGTGTCAAAATTTGGGCCACAAGCCCATTTCAAAACCTCACTTCGAGTCCACTCCTACAACTACACTATAGTTGACTAGGACACACATTTTCAAAAACCTTGTCTTTCTTCAAAGCTCACTCAACACAAGTGGCACACACCCACTACACGAGTCAAAACATTTCTTTCTTTTAGCAAGTGTGTTAGAATGGTCAATCGTGTTTTGATTCGTCGCCGATCTCTTATCCAGTTTTCAAGATGCCTGGATCCAGCGAAACAAATCTCCACCAACTTCAAGATGGTAATGATCGAATCCTAGCCTCGCTAGCCCAAATGCAAGTCACCCAAGACCAAGTCTATGACCGCCTTGAACTCATTGAGGGCCGTATCTATGCCGTAGAGGGAAGGTTGCCCCCTCATGAAAGTGAAGTAATAGGTGACTCTGATAATGAATCCAAGGATGAAAATCCTCTCATGGGGATGACTGTAGCTGAGAAAAGACTCCAATACTTAGAGGAGCAATTGATGTACCTTAAAGGGGATGACATTTATAGGGAAAATAATCGCAAGTATGAGGCCGTCAATTCGAAATTGCCAACTAACTTCAATATGACGGATATCCCTAAATTCAAGGGACACGAGAACCCTTTGAACCACATCCGTGCCTTCAAGGATTACATATCTATCAAAGGCATCAAACCCGAGATGTTCTTAAGGATCTTTCCTTCATCTCTTGAAACTATCCCAAAGCAATGGTTCTACTCCTTAGATCACAAGAAGGTCGCTACTTGGGAGGATGCCGCAATCGAGTTTTCTAAACAATATGCGGATAATGCCGAGATCCAAGTAAACATGCGTACTCTAGAGGTTCTTACCCAAAATGACAAAGAAGGATTCACCGACTTCCTAAGTAGGTGGAGGAAGACTAGCACCCAACTAGTTGAACGCCCGGATGAAGCTACCCTTGTGGAGAAGTTTGTGGATAATCTCAAACCCATCTATGCCAATAATTTGAGATACCAAAACATCAAAACTTTCAAGGACTTAACCGTACTAGGGACAAGGATTGAAGATGACATCCGTAAAGGACTCTTGTCCAAAACGGTAGGTCGAGGATATCAAGGTTCCACAAGTCGTTCATACGGCTCTACTAGCAAGACCGATGAAGTTAATCTTCTCGAGCCATCCAAGAAAAGCACCCCACCAAGGAAATTCACAAATCTTGGGGACACTTACTCCAACGCTCTAAAAAGGTTAATGAAGCAAGGTAAACTCCAACCCATTGGACCTACTCCCGAACCCGAAAGGAAGTCCAAATTCTGGGACGAGAATTCGTACTGCGAATACCATAGGGGCAAGGGGCACGACACAGAAAAATGCTACAAGTTGAAAAACGTGCTTCAAGACATGATTGAAGATGGTCGACTACCAATACCACCGGGAGGTAAGCCCAATAACACTGAGAATCCTCTTGGAGTTCTAGTGATCATAAGTGATGAATCTACCTTAGATTGCTCACACCTCATTTCTCCAATCGAAAATGAAATTTATGCAATCGAGAATGAAGGGCTCTACTCTACTATCTCCCCTACCATTTCCGACTTCATCACATGGGCAAGGAGTGTGGATAGACAAGTTTGAGAATTAGAAAACATGGTGACAACTCTACATGATCCCAACGCAACACCCAAAGGACATGTGCCACTAATCTTCTCTCAAAATGCTACTATGCAAGAAGTAGTCACCATAGTTGATAAACTAGTCGACCAAATCATACGACTAGAAGTTGATATCATGAGAATGAGGGAACTAACTGCAATCAATGGAGTTTGGGCCGACGATGATGAGGACGAGTATCTCACTGAAAACTCCCTAGTCAAAGAAATAGTCCAAAATGGTGAAGACCAAGATGTGGACCACCTAACTCGTTCGGGTCGTCCATATCAAAGCACTACTCAAAATGGTCCAACCAACATCATCACACCAAGTGACAACGAAGATGACTCCACTGATCATTTGCTCAAGCAATTACAGAAGACAAAGGCTGATCTTTCAGTCTGGCAATTAGTAGCAAGCTCATTCCCACATCGCCAAGCTTTACTGCAAGCTTTGGCCAAACTAAATGTAGCACATAACTCCACTCCTGAAGATGTAGTCAACTTGGTCTTCCAAGACTCACCGAAGCTAAGTAATCCTGTTACTTTCTCGGACGAAGATTTGCCACCTTTTGGCGCTAGTCACAACCTTGCTTTATACATCACTGTCATTTGTCTAAAGAAGAATGTGCCAATGACCTTGGTGGATGATGGCTCTGCAGTCAACGTCATACCCCTCAAAACGGCGTACAAGCTAGGCATGAAAGAGTCGGATTGGACCCCTACCAATCAAGGTGTGCGCGCGTATGACGGTACACAACGAAAAGTGGTAGGACTTGTTAACCTAACCATAGCCACAGGGCCAATCGAACGAAAGGTTAACTTCCAAATAGTGGACATTGAAGCTTCCTTCAACATACTTCTGGGAAGGCCGTGGATTCACGCTTCCAAAGCGGTAACATCCACCCTTCATCAAAAGATCAAGATCCCACTAAATGGCAAAGTAGTGACGATCACTTCGTCACCCATCAAGGCAATAATCGAAAAACAGTCGAACAATCTGTAGACACCTCGTTTCTGCACCCCTCGCAAACCACCCGGTGATGATTGGGCCGCATGTTTGGTTCGCGGAACGATTTGTGACAGTTCGTAAGATTATCGTCAAGTGATTGCTCAAATATTAATGTCAACCTCTTAAATGTCATCTACGTCCCGATACGGTCGTTTTGGCAGTAATTAGAGTACATTCGGAGTCCGGGTCAAAAACCGTCTCCATTTTCTGATAGCTGTTAAATCCCGAGTCAGAATGTTCTGGAATGTTCCGGATATTTCTATTCCATATTTCTCAAATTTTATCTTTTGGCAAATAATATCCCGTAATATTTACATAAGATATTAAAGATAATCGAATTAATTCCGTCCTACCATAACTTAAACACGGAAATCTTTCTTAGCGGGGAGGAAACCTCCCGGGAATAGACGCAAGCAGTCTTTGCGCCTCTTCCAAGAGACGCAGTGTCTGCCGCGCCTCTTCCCGTGCCCTTCTTTGCATGATTTTCGTATCTTTTTTATATCTTTCCGAGATTCACTTCCAAAGAGTCTCCGAAACCCTATTCCTTCACGTGATTAGTATAAATAGGAGCTTCCGTTCCTCATATTTCTCACGCGAGTGTCCGCCCTTCTTTTCTCCCTTTGCATTCTAGACTTCGTTCTTACTAATTGGCGCCTACGTGCTTGAACATTCGACCACGTAAGCTCGGATCCTTCCGGGTACCAGCCTTTCCGTTGCATGACCGACCAATTTGACCACTACACTCAATCAATCTAATTAATCAATCTGTTTAAATCGTTTTCCTCTTTCGAGGGCACTCTTTCCTTGCATTCGCGTCGAGCATCACTAATCGATCTTCTTAGTTCTTCTCGTTCCGTCAACATGTAAGTCTGAGGGTGTATTAATCTCCCTTTTATCTATTGTATTTTAATTATTGTATCAACAATTGTAAGGTTTATGTCGAAAGTACCTCATTAAAATCGATTTCTAAAACCGTCTTTAAAACCTTTTTTTGCGGATTTCCAGTAGACAGACGTCGAGAAAAGACGCAGCAACCGCTGCGCCTCTTCGAAGGAGCGCGGCACCTGCTGCGCCTCTTCGTGAGGCTGCCGCAGTTCCTGCTTCTTTTCTTCTTCCTCCGTCCTCTGCAATTCGTATCAAATTTATTTCTTTTGTTTTGTTCGTCTGTTAATTCGTTCATCATGATAGTTTGATAATTCATATGCATATTAACCATCATCATTAACATGTTTAAATCGTCATAAATCCGACTCAAATCCCAAATAATCAATATTTGCGGGTTTTTCGTCATTAAATTCAATTCGAGTTTTAGGGATTCAATTCGTTCATGTTGAGTTTCTGGGATTCATCGTTGGTATATTTTCACCTGTTTAGTCATTAACCCGTCGTTAATTCATCATGTTTAGTATAATTCGTTTAGTTAGTTAGTTTAATTAATCATTCATTAACATCGACCCTTCACATAATTAATCCGTTTATTTCCGTCTCATCCATGTTTTACTGTTTTATGACCTCAATCATATGTAAATAATCTGCTAATAACTTTCATCCGAGTCTAAAATCATAATCAATCCTTAAAATTTACCAATTAACATTAACGGTTTGCAGTTCCGGCTTCACAGCCAGAACTCACCCTTGGGACAGACGCAGCAACTGCTGCGCCTCTTCCAAAGGGCTAGATTCTCTTTGCTACTGTTCCAGGGTGATTTCTGTCCCTGAACTCCTTTTCTGCCTTGACGTAGTTTAATTAGTAAGCGTATTAATCAACTAATAATCGTATTATCACCTTCTGTTCCGTCGTGTTTTATTCTTATTTCTTTTCTCAAATTATCCCTTTTAAAGGTATTGTCGACATAAATCGCCTATTCCAATGTAACTATTGTAATTTATATTTATTATTATTGTTTTCCATTTATCATTTGTATGTTTTCACATGTAAATCAACATTAAATTCCAACTTCGACCCAATTGTTTGCTAATTACGTGTTTCACCGACGTAGTCTAATTCTCACATGCTAGGTTTAATCAATGGATGTTGCATTGCATGCATATAACCGACGATATATCGAGTACGAATAACTTCCCTAATCATTAGTAGAGGCCGCTATCGAGGCGGGCGGGATTAGGTGTTCGATCAAAAGAGCTTCCTAATACGTACCCTCACCCCTTACTCCAGATCTCCGTGAGCACCCGTGTTCATTGGCATCCACGAGAGTCATTCTAGACATAGAATGCTAAGGGTAACGATTGCTTAGTGTTCATGTCACTACTTTGTGTCTTGACATGACACGAGGTATTCGAACGGTTCCAATTTCCCATAAAAATTGGTGGCGACTCCTTACAAAATGCAAACGCTTGTTTTCGAGCCCCTTCACCAAGCGCCCGGTGGGCGGCCCGTGTCCACAGTTTGGCGACTCATTGGGGATATACACTTACGTGTAGCTAAGGGTGAAACTTGAACAAGGTTAGGGAATAAGTTTGTACAAGACAATTGTCGGTTTTCATAACTCAGTCTTCCTAGACCGTTTAAATCGGCCTTCCTAGGCCCAACCCAACCCATTCGACCAATCGTCCCGTCTAAACGGTCCTAATTCTTATTTGGGCCTAAGGATGGATAGCGATTGACGTCATCCATACCATGATGCTTACTCTTGTTTGTATCAAGGGCCTTCACTACTTGAGGAAATGGACTAGGAATCGGCCTTACTCTTGTTTGGCACGGGCCTCTCCACAGACTTCGGGTTTGATGGTTCGGTATGGCAACCCACCCTTTAAACCAAAACCCTTCTAAATGCACTCAGCATCCCGTTATAATGCTTGTATAAATATGTAAACCTTATGTGATCACCATTTCTAAACAAAACCATGACGAATTTTCAAAAAAATCAAAACCCGTTTTCAATCAAGAATTTCGAAATAGGGCCTTTAATTAGTACAAAATCCGGTCAAAACTCTGTCCGTTTGTCGTGTCAAAATTCGGGCCACAAGCCCATTTCAAAACCTCACTTCGAGTCCACTCCTACAACTACACTACAGTTGGCTAGGACACACATTTTCAAAGACCTTGTCTTTCTTCAAAACTCACTCAACACAAGTGGCACACACCCACTTCACGAGTCAAAACTTTTCCTCTTTTAGCAAGTGTGATAGAATGGTCGATCGTGTTTTGATTCGTCGCCGATCTCTTGTCCAGTTTCCAAGATGCCTGGGTCAAGTGATGATGCGAACCTCCAGCAAATTCAAGAGAGTAATGATCGAATCCTAGCTGCGATAGCCCAAATGCAAATCACTCAAGAACAAACCTATGACCGCCTTGAGCTTATCGAAGGCCGTATCTTTGATGTAGAGGGAAAGCTACCTCCCCCTAAAGGTGGAGTGCTACAATTTTCCGATGACGAATCTAAAGATGAGAATCCTGTCCTAGGAACAACCGCTTGGTGAGAAAAGACTCCAATACCTAGAGGAGCAATTGATGTACCTTAAGGGGGATGACATTTACAGGGAGAACAATCGTAAGTATGAAGCCGTCAATTCCAAATTGCCCACTAACTTTAGCATGACGGATATCCCCAAGTTTAAAGGACATGAGAACCCTTTGAACCACATCCGCGCCTTCAAGGACTATATGTCTATCAAAGGCATCAAACCCGAGATGTTCTTAAGGATCTTTCCTTCATCTCTCGACACCATCCCGAAGCAATGGTTCTACACTTTAGATCACAAAAAGGTCGCTACTTGGGAGGACGCCGCCATCGAGTTCTCGAAACAATACGCGGATAATGCCGAAATCCAAGTCAATATGCGTACTCTAGAGGTTCTTACCCAAAATGACAAGGAAGGATTCACCGACTTTCTAAGTAGGTGGAGGAAGACTAGTACTCAATTAGTAGAACGCCCAGATGAGGCTACTCTTGTGGAAACGTTTGTGGACAATCTCAAGCCCATATATGCCAACCATTTGAGGTATCAAAATATCAAGACTTTCAAAGACTTAACCGTGTTAGGGACACGAATTGAAGATGACATCCGCAAAGGACTCTTGTCCAAAACGGTAGGTCGAGGATACCAAGGGTCCACAAGTCGTTCATACGGCTCTACTAGCAAGACCGACGAAGTTAACCTTCTCGAGCCATCCAAGAAAACTAGCCCACCAAGGAAGTTCACAAACCTTGGGGATACATACTCCAATGCTCTAAAAAGGCTAATGAAGCAAGGCAAACTCCAACCCATTGGACCTACTCCCGAACCCGAAAGGAAGTCCAAGTTTTGGGATGAAAATTCCTACTGTGAATACCATAGGAGCAAAGGGCACGACACAGAAAAATGCTACAAATTGAAACATGTGCTTCAAGATATGATTGAAGATGGTCGGCTTCCAATTCCACCAGGAGGTAAGCCCAACAACACTCAGAATCCTCTTGGAGTTCTAGTGATTACAAGTGACGAATCTACCTTAGATTGCTCACATCTCATTTCTCCCACCGAAAATGAAATTCATGCAATTGAGAAAGAAAAGCTTTACTCCACTATCTTCCCTGCAATCTCCGACTTCATCGCATGGGCAAGGAGTGTAGATAGGCAAGTGTGGGAACTAGAAAACATGGTAATAGTCTTGTGCAATCCCAATGCAACACCTAAAGAGCGCGTACCATTGATCTTCTCTCAAAATGCCACTATGCAAGAAGTAGTCGCCGTGGTCGACAAACTAGTAAATCAAATCATACAACTAGAAAGCGACATCATGAGGATGAAGGAACTAGCTGCAGTTAATGGGGTGTGGGCCGATGACGACGAGGACGAGTATTTCATCGAAAACTCCTTAGTCAAAGAAATAGTCCAAAATGGCGAAGACCAAGATGTGGATCACCTAACTCGCTCGGGTCGTCCATACCAAAGCACCACTCAAAACGGTCCAACCAATGTCATCACACCAAATGACAACGAAGACGACCCCACTGATCACTTGCTCAAGCAATTACAGAAAACCAAGGCTGATCTTTCAGTCTGGCAACTAGTGGCAAGCTCATTTCCGCATCGCCAAGCTTTACTGCAAGCTTTGGCCAAATTGAATGTAGCGCATAACTCTACTCCCGAAGATGTAGTCAACTTGGTCTTCCAAGAATCACCGAAGCTAAGTAATCCTATTACTTTCTCAGATGAAGACCTGCCACCCTTTGGCGCTAGTCACAACCTTGCTCTATACATCACGGTCATTTGTCTTAAGAAAAATGTGCCAATGACCCTGGTAGATGATGGCTCCGCGGTCAACGTCATACCCCTCAAAACGGCATACAAACTAGGCATGAAAGAGTCGGACTGGACCTCTACAAATCAAGGTGTACGTGCATATGACGGTACACGACGAAAAGTGGTTGGACTTGCTAACTTAACCATAGCAACGGGACCAATCGAACGAAAGGTTAACTTCCAAATAGTGGACATCGAAGCTTCATTCAACATGCTTCTGGGAAGGCCTTGGATTCATGCTTCCAAAGCAGTAACATCCACCCTTCATCAAAAGATCAAGATCCCACTAAATGGCAAAGTTGTGACGATCATTTCGTCACCTATCAAGGCCATAATTGAGAAGCAATCAAACAATCAAGTCCTTGCAGATCCCATATACGAACTTGGGGGCTTCTAAAGTGTAAATGTCATAGAAAGTGAGTTGGCACCCTTATACTATAATCCCTACTCTAACTTGGTGGTCAACCACATACTCAAAAATCAGGGATACTTCCCTGGAATGCCTTTGAACCCGATTCGGAAGAACACCTTCGCGCCATACAAGAAAGGCAACTCATCGAGAATACCACTTGGACTAGGGTACAAACCCACTACAGAAGAAGTTCTCGAAATGCTTGCCCAAGTCCAAAATCGCAAGTATGTAGGAGTCCAAATGAGGCCATATCTCCCCACCTTAAATGGATACTTCGTTCAAGAAGGAAGTTCAGAGCTCTTTCATGGGTTTCCCGAACCTTGGCATTACCTTGAGAGGAAGTTAGCCGGAATCGAGATCTTTCACGATTGCTACTTCATCCCTCCAGAAACGGTTCCTACCGTCAAAACCCGTCAAGCACCTTGCTTAGACAAACAAGCTGTTAGCCTCCTATTTGGAGAGGACCGATTTGTTAGGGCCGCGTAGGATGAGATCATTACTACGATACTTCAAGACGATCGCTTCAACCCCACCGCATTAATCACAGAAATCGGCACAAAGCAGCAGAAAGGATGGAGAAAGTCAATCAAATGGACCAACAAACAAGGAAGACTCTTCAAACTCACCACTGGAGAAGGAGAGATGTTCAAAGAAGAACCAGAAGACGACGAGTTCGAATCAGAGTCGGAGTCGGAGTCGGAGTCAGAGTCAGAGTCTAGAGGAGTCATCAGAGAGTCTACTCCTGTCGTCATCCCCACTCCCTTCGTTTCTCCTAGCTTAGCATCAAGTAGTCACAGTAGTTCGGGAAATGCCCCAACTACTGTCCCTTTACCGCCACTGACCATGGATCAGTTGGCTTCTTTGTTTCAACTTTACTCAAATCTTAATATGAATAAATCAGGTTCTGCTTACTCTTTGCGTTATCTTGAGTGCAGTTCACATTTATGATGATACCGAGGATGACCAAGACCCAGACTTGACCGAAATACCTCCCTACGTAGCCAAAGAAATATTACGAGAAGGGGAAGGGGAAGGGGGACCGAAATTGAGGACACCGAACCCATCAATGTAGGAACCGAACTAGAACCCAAAGAACTTAGGATAGGGACTACCTTGAGCTCTACCGAACGGGCCGACTTCATAGACCTCCTAAATGAATTCAAAGACATTTTCGCTTGGTCCTACAAAGGACATGCCAGGGATCGACAGGGATATTGCCGAACATAGGATTCCGATTAAGCCAGGTTTCAAACCTGTGAAACAGAAGCTCCGACGAATGAGAACGGAGTGGGCTCTAAAGATTAAGGAAGAAGTTGACAAACAATTCAAAGCCGGGTTCATCAAAGTTTCCGAGTATCCTGACTGGGTAGCTAACATAGTACCCGTGCCCAAAAAGGATGGGAGAATCCGAGTTTGTGTTGACTTTAGGGATTTGAACAAAGCGAGTCCAAAAGATGACTTCCCTCTGCCTCACATCGACATATTAGTGGACAATACTGCAGACCACGCATTACTATCCTTCATGGATGGATATGCAGGTTATAACCAAATCAAAATGGCCATGGAAGACATGCATAAGACCGCGTTCGTCACCCAATGGGGAACTTATTGCTATACAGTAATGCCGTTCGGATTGATCAACGCCGGAGCTACATACCAACGCACCGCAACTACACTCCTACATGACATGATGCATAAAGAAGTTGAGGTATATGTAGATGACATGATCGTCAAATCCAAGGAAAGAGAGGGACATATTGCGAACCTTCGCAAGTTCTTCGCAAGGCTACGGAAGTACAACATGAGACTCAATCCTCAGAAATGCACATTTGGGGTAACATCTGGCAAACTCCTAGGATACGTCGTTAGCCAACGAGGTATAGAAATAGATCCTTCCAAAATCAAAGCTCTGATTGAAAGGCCACAACCTCAAACAGAAAAAGAAGTCAGAGGATTCCTGGGAAAAGTTCAATACATAAGTCGATTCATATCGAAACTTACGATGATTTGCGAGCCTATCTTCAAAAAAAAACTCAAGAAAACAGACCACACCATGTGGGATGATGATTGTCAAAAGGCATTCGACCGAATCAAGGAGATATTGGCTAAACCACCAGTGCTCATGCCACCACAACAAGATCAACCTCTTGGTTTGTATCTCACGGTAACCGAAACCGCCATGGGTGCCATGCTAGCTCAAACCGTAGGAAGTGAAGAAAGAGCTATTTACTACCTAAGTAAGAAGTTCTTGGAATACGAGTGCAAATACTCACAACTCGAAAAGACATGCCTCGCTCTTGTGTGGGCAACGAAGAAGCTACGTCACTACATGCTTAGCTACTCCGTCAAGATATTCTCCAAAATGGATCCAGTCAAATACCTCTTCGAGAAACCCGTCCTCAACGGACGCCTGGCAAGATGGACCATGATGCTCTCGGAATTTGACCTCAAATACGTGCCACTGAAAGTAATAAAGGGTCGCGCCGTCGCCGAATTCTTTGCAGAAAATCCCATCAACGACGCACAAACCATAGATCCTTGGTCATTTCCCGACGAGAATATACTTCAAACAGATGTAGACTCCTGGGACCTATACTTTGATGGAGCATCAAACCTAAGAGGGTTTGGGATAGGAGTGTTGCTCATTTCTCCTGAAGGTGAGCATACACCGATTGCTGTCAAACTCGACTTCGAGGTGACAAACAACGCCGCAGAGTATGAGGCTTGTCTAATTGGACTACAAGCGGCAGTAAGCTTAGGCATCAAAAACCTCCGAGTGCATGGAGATTCATCACTGATCATCAACCAAGTTACAGGATCCTGGAAAATCCGAAGTGAAAGCCTAGCACCCTATCAAGCTAGGATAGACCAAGTCGCTCAATTCTTTGATCATGTAACCTACTTACACCTACCTCGAGAAGAAAATCAATTTGCAGACGCTCTTGCGAAACTTGCCTCTTTGATAAACATGCCAGATTACATGATGGAAATGCCTCTGTGTATCGAACGACGGTGGTCTTGAGCCGCTTATGTCCATCAAATTACCGATGAAGAAGAAATCGCACAGGAACCCTGGTTCCAAGCAATCCTGAACTTCAAGCTTAATGGTACCTATCCACCAGATATGGACAAGAGGGGACAACGAGCTATACGCCTATTGTCTTCACAATACGTTCTCATGCAAGGAGAGTTATACAAAAGAACACCTCTTGGTGTAGTCCTACGTTGCCTTGATCATTCACAGGCACGAAAGGTGATGGAAGAAGTCCACGACGGAGAATGCGGTCCTCACATGAGTGGACCTATGATGGCAAAGAAAATCACACGTCTAGGGTACTATTGGACCACAATGGAATCCGATTGCATCAAATATGTGAGACATTGCCACAATTGCCAAATCTTCGGGAATGTACAACATGTCCCTCCTTCGTTGCTCTATACGATGACATCTCCTTGGCCATTCTCCGCATGGGGAATTAACATAATTGGGAAAATAACCCCAGCCGGAACAGGAGGTCACTGTTTCATCCTAGTGGCAATTGACTACTTCACCAAATGGGTAGAAGCGGCTTCCTACACCGCTCTCACGGCTAAAAATGTAGCCAAATTCATACAAAATAACATCATCTGTCGATATGGTTGCCCACATGAGATCATTAGCGATAATGGGTCCCACTTTCAAGCCGAAATCGAACAATTGCTAGCCAAGTACAAGATCAAGCATCATCACTCATCGCCCTATAGACCACAGACTAACGGCGCGGTAGAAGCGGCTAACAAAAATGTCGTCACGATCCTCAAGAAAATGACTGACAATTATAGAGATTGGCCAAGCAAAATACCCTTCGCTTTGTGGGGGTATCGAACATCCATTAGGACGCCCACTGGGGCTACTCCTTTCTATTTGACTTACGGCATGGAAGCCGTACAACCAGTCGAGCTAGAAATACCATCCTTGCGTATTCTACTAGAAAATCAAATCCCGGAGGCCGATTGGAAGAAAGATAGATACGAAGAACTCATCCTCCTGGATGAACGTAGGCTACGTGCCTTACATAATATCCAAACATATCAAGCACGTATCAAACGAGCTTTCAACAAAAGGGTTAGGCCAAGAAACATTAAAGAAGGAGATTTAGTTCTCAAATCGGTCAGAGCTCTTTTACCTGTCGACCCAAGGGGAAAATTCAAACCTAACTGGGCCGGACCATATCTAGTCAAATCAATACTCCCAGGGGGTGCGGTTAGAATCACAGACCTAGATGGGAATGAGTTCTCAAACCCCACAAATCTCGACCAACTGAAACGATACTATGCCTAGAATAGGAACAAAAACGCGCCTCGCGTAAACCTACGTGTCGCTCTTGTGGCACTAAATAAAAACCCCTGGCCCATTTGAATGTCACTATGCTCTTGCATCCTGGCAAACTTGTCATCCTCATATCATCAAACAAACTAAATTCGCACCTCCCGAGTAAGCAAAAGCTCATGCTTATTTTCTATGTTCATTACAAGCTCTTGCTTCGAACAATTATTCTTTTACATTTACTCGAACTACGCGCAAGGGTTTGATTTCGCTTTTTTAAGTGAATACGTAGGCAATCCTTCACGGGATTCAACCCACCATTATATTTAAAATGTAAATAGAAGGACATTTGCATTGCATTTGAAATTCGACAAGAATAATTAAAGAAAATCACAACGGTTTCATAACCGCTTAACCTTTTTATTTCATTCAATTTCTAATAATAATAATACGGCAAATAATAAAAATAGACTAGGCTAGGATTCTAAAAATCCCTCCTTTCTTATTACAACAATAATAATAATAATCTAATAGTAATAATAAGACTTGGGCTATTCCTCCATCTTTCCCTTGCCCTTGTCATTCTTGTCATATTTCTTGTCACGACCTCGAGCCGGGCGCTCTTGCACCACTTCAGACCTAATCACCAACGGTCTTTCTCGAGGCCTGACTCTTCCATTCTTGCCAACCACCATCTCTGCGACAGGAGTAGTCTTCGATTTCTTTGAAGGATGACTGACTTGAAACCCGGCTTCTTCTTCTCCTTCCGTCAGATGCTTCTCCTTCTCTTTCTCTCCCTCGCGCACCTTGTAATCAACGGGCTCGCGCTTCCTCAGTCTTTCGCGTTCTTCCGAAGTTGCAGCCTTTCTCCATCTCAGATAAGAGTCCGACACCCACAAGGCATTGGAGGAGAAGTTCAAGAACCACATGTTTCTTTGGGCCCACTTCATAGCCCACTCTCTTCGGCTCTCTGTAGTAAGCGCCATAGCAGATCTCATGAACGGTGTCAAGCCTAGGAATCATCCGCTTCAACCCGACTTGCCTCATCAATCTCTCTCGGGAAGATGCATACCATAAACTCCAATCCAGGAATGCGCACGGACCTAGTAGGATCCAAAGAAGACACTCCAGTGACAGACTTGAGGTGCCACCACGGAACGACCCACCTGATCAGCAGGCCATCATCATTCTTCAGCTTGTTCTTCCAATAATCGCAGACCCGGGTGAAGTCCACCATGTATAGCCGTGTCCTCATCGAATTCATACGGGTATGATAGGAAAGTGCATGAACTGGGGGCTCGAGCAATCGGAGCCGTTCCATAAGCCAAACCTACCAAAAAACAGGTATTAGACACCCGCGACGAAAAAAAAAAACAAAAAAAAGAAAAAAAAAAGAAAACGAAAAGAAAAAAAAACAAAAAAAAAAAGGAGAAAAAGAAGGGTGTCTTTTACCTGTAGGATAACGGGACTCCCCAAAAATGGAAGATCGCGGTTGGATTTCCTATTGTCCAAACCCAAGATAATCTCCCCTAAGCATAGACAAGCTGGGCTCCTGCGCAGCTCCATTTGCTCAACAAGACCCAATAGACGGGGATCACCCCTCAAATCTTCATCAACATGTCCCTGGAAGACATAAACATGAAGCAAACAGAAGCCAAATGCTCTCCTCCTAGCAACATAAGAGACAGTAGGGTCGGCCCTGTTGATGAATCGGTCTATAAAGTCCAACATTCTCACGCCCTTCGGAGTAACGAGACGATCTACCTCAAGTCTAGTAAGTCCAAGCAAATCTCTAAACTTGCTCTTATACCCTTGAGCAGTAGAAGGGATGGCAGGTAGATGTTCAGGGTCCCACCCGCCAATAGCAGCAATTTCCTCCGGAAAAGGACAAATATCACCTCCTGGGAACGCAAAAACATGATAATTTGGGTCCCAATAATCAAGGCAAGCATCCAAGAACGGTTTTACAACCTTGATGAGTTTCAAACTCAACAAAGACCCAAGGTTATAAGCACCCATGTCATGTTTCTCAATGTTCGAAAACTCATTAGTCCATTCCTTCAAGCGAATCTCTAAGGTATTCATGATGCTAATTTTCTCTTGAAAATTTATTGGGAGTTTTTATGTGTGGATCGACGAAGAAGGGACGGAAGAATTATATGATTTAAAGCTTCGTCGACGCTTCTATTTATACTAATTGCTGTTTCCAAAAATCCGTCAGAACCGACCTGCTTGGGAACAGGCGCGGCACCTGCTGCGCCTCTTCAAAGGGACGCAGCTCATGCTGCGCCTCTTCCCCAGCATCACTTCTGTGTTTTCCGCGTTTGGATCTTTCCTAATTCTATAAACGAATAATTTCCTATTCCTACGGGATTTTATTTTGGTAAATCCGAGAAATTTACCATGCTTCAGGTTTCCTTAATCCGCGAACGCGCATTTCGAGGCGACATCGACATTTTCCGCCATTTTTCTCACACTTTTATGTTTAGTTTTCATTTTAATTCCTTTTTATTTCAACATTTACTTAGTCATTTCATTTTCTTAATTTCTATTTTTTCCATTTTCTAACTTATAGATTTCTCTTTTCCTTTTTTTTCGGGGGTAACCCTCCCTACCGTCCGGTCATTTCCGACAAAATTTTTGCATTTTCACGTCCTTTCGTGTCTCATTTTGCGCTAATTAAAGGCCTTATGTGTATATAAAAATGTATGTGTTACATGATTTTCTATGTAAATTTCGGCAGCATGACGGTGTAAACCGTTGTCTACCAAACCTGTTCAAAAGCTAACCTGCAGGTACAAATAACACAACCAGCAGCAAAAGGCACTCAGGCCGTCGTATATACAACAAAAAAGCAAATATACAAGCAAACTGGGGGCTTCGCCCCAAACAAGTCCAAATGTGCAACTGGGGGCTTGCGCCCCAAACAAGTCCAAAAATGTTCAAAATCAAGTCTACAAAACCACGCAGACTACTGCTGGGCACCCTCCAGCTCGGCAACCCTCGCCATAAGAGCGGCAATCTCGGCGTCCCGAAACTCGAGCTCCCTCGACAAACGAGCCGTCTCCCCCCGAGACTGGGTCAACTCTCGCTCCAGCTCACGATCGGCCTGTGGACAACAAGAAATTGGCTCATGTCAATCAATTCAAACAAAACCAAAATCAAAAATCAAAAGAAATCAAATGAGGTTCATACCTGACGACCGCGACCGCCGACGAGTGCCTCGATGGCCGTAGCTCGTAGCCGGTTGGCCACCCTCCATAGTGCCACAAACCGAGATGGCGCGACCTGCATTTCAAAAGAATTCTCAGTAAACTGAACAAGTCCAATCAGATGTGTTCTTACACGAAAACTATGCAAAATAAGAACTCACCCTCCGAATCAGATGCTGCCAGTCATCTAGGCCAGCATCCGTCACAGCCACGTCAAAGTCACGCAGCTCGGAGATCGTCGTCCTCCCAGTAGCGTCAGTGTACTCGAGGGTCTCGGGGTACACTGGGGGCTCGATGCCCGCCGCCTCAACCTCCTGCAAGGACAAATAATTCTCGTTAATCGATGATCTTTCGTCGTAAAATCAAAATCAAGGAAAAATAAAAGATACTCACCACTACTGGCCAGTACGCCAACCTCCCATAAAGGAACGCCGAGTAATCCTTGTCAGGGAGAAGAAGGTCGCCGCCCGGCACGCACCAAGTCGCCTCCCTCTCGCCTCGAAGGCTCCTAAACATCGTCCTAGGAGGATCGACAGAACCGTCAACGCGCCCGAAAGCACCGACGAGCAACCGCTCGCCCAGATACCACACAGACCCATCGACGTCCACAACAAAGAGCCGACTCGAGCTCCTAGGTCGAAGGACCTCGGCGACAAAAGGAGGCGCTCCCGGCGTACTCCGCCCAAGGTCCGGGCACCCACTTTGCGACAATATAAAGGCAAAGGTCATTCCTATGATCAATTTAAAACAAAGTATAAGAAGGTGTGAATGAATACAAATGGGATACTCACGCTGCTCAGCTGAAGGGCGTTCACATCCCGCCGGTAGACATTGTGAGAAGAACGCTTGCTCTTCGTCCAACACATGACCCAATCCTCACCACGGATAGGCCCTCTCCAACGGCTCCGTCCTCTTGGGCGCGAGGCCCGGAAAGTAAGAGTACACCCACGCCCGTAAACGGAATGGTCAATGACGATCTTTCGATCTTTGATAAAAGAAAGGAATTTACTTTGGCCTAAAGGAAGGTTCATACCTCCAACAGTAGTCCAGGTCCGACGGCACCAGGAGAAGTCCCCTTCTCCATCAACTCCGGACGAACCATGGCCCTCATAAAGCGGATGAGGACCGCAAACCGGCAGTGATGACCGGCCCCAACGCCCTAGGGAACTCAGTCGAAAGAAAGGGAAGAAGCTTCGTCCGACCTCTCGCCCCTGTCTCCGAGGTAAATCGAAGACAAGAACCACCAAAGCCACGCACGAGCCCTCCGCTCACCATTTGTACAAGGAGGAGGAATCGTCTCCCTCCCATCGATCACCACCGATCCGGGTCTTCCCCGCAAAGTAGTCTCGAACGTAGGAACGGGTACCAAACCCGAAGACGCAACAGACCTTCGGCGACGGGTTCCAGCCGATCAACCTCCTCGCCTCGGCCGAATCCGCCCTCATGCCGATTTCCGGCCACACCATCTCCTCATCCCACACGGCAGACTGAAATCATGCCGTAGTCCTCCAAGGTGACTCCCACCTCACCAAAAGGCAAGTGAAACGTGGAAGTCGTATCCCAAAATCGATCCAAGAAAGCGCGGACCAGGCTAAGGTTGGCCCGCAACTTCCTCTTCACGATATCCCTCCAGACCTGAACCAGAGGACCGAACGCTCCACGCTCAATCATGGCCCTCTCCTCCGCCGACAGCCGCTCGTAGTGCTCCATTGCCGTCGTGTACCCTGAGAACGACCGGATGTTCCCAGCCTCCTATTATGATTCGAAATAAAACTATCTTTAGTTTTGAAGTGAATATGAAAGAAATTTGAACAAAGATAGAAAAGGGTAGGTAGTGAGTTAGGGAATTCCTATTTACCAAGCTCTTCACCGTCCTGTAGGACAAGTGACCCTCTGCAGCCCACACAAGGTGCCTACTCTCCCAGGTCTCAGCCCACGCGGGAGCTCCTCTCAGCTGACGACCCCCTCGTCCAAGGTGGGCTCGTCTCGGAATCTCCTCCTCATCAGCGGCCTCCTCCTCGGGAACCTCGTCCGCAGCAGCCATCACCGCAGTGGTGACGGCCTGCTCTAACGCCTCCTCAACAACAACGGCATCTATATCTATGGGATCTCTCCCAGAAGTAGAAGCATCGTCACCTGCAAACATTAAAGCAAATCCAGGCCGCATCACATGATGGCAAGCCTCTGTTAAGAAATTTTCGAGCCTTCAAGACCCGGGAATTCCCCATTTCTGGCCATCCTTGGCCATGTTCTCACCAATTCAATCACTCATGTGACAAATTAGGTCAAGTCAAGTCCGAGTCGAAGCCTAGTTCCGGGTTCGAGTCGAAAATTCGGCAGCATTTCGCTATAATGGCGGTTATGCCCTAAAAAGTGTCCTGAAAAAGTTGACACAAACCAAACTTCCAAGATGGTAGGAAGTTTACCCATCATCCAAGGGTCCCAAATATCAAGTTTCATCGCAAATGGGCAATCCTAAGGCCATTTTCGAAGCAATTTTCGATCTAGCTGTGAAACCGTCTCAAAATTCGCTCAAGGGCTCAAAACTCGACGAAAATTCAAAGCAAATACATGGTTATGTTCCTAACATTACCTATTATCCATTCCTAGCATCAATTTGGCAAGACAAATCCATTTGGGGGAAAAGCCCCAAATTTTCGATTAAAAAGGGTCGAAAACCCTAATGTTCGCGGCTCAAAATTCGACAAGTATGGAAGATTAATGCAAGTATGAACACATACCTCGATTAGTCATGTTTTAAGCAAGCTTTTGAATCCAACCTCGACGAAATTGGTGAAGATTTGACAGAGAAATTGAAGGGAATGAGTTTCGAAAATAATGAACATAAACCTTCTGATTTCGCGTTTTTACGCAGAATTGCTAAATTGGGGAAAAGACGCAGCAGGCGCTGCGCCTCTTCCAAGAGACGCAGCTCTTGCTGCGCCTCTTCCCTTTATTCCCTCCTTATGGATTTTTAAAAATTCGTTATGAGTTCGTTATTTGTGGGCCCATCTTTGGTGCGCCTCTTCCTCGATGACATTTTATCATTTTGGTCCGTTTCGACGATTTTCTTTCGTTTCGGTCCACGTTTTATCCAGCGCGACAATATTTTGCAGTATTGTCCAAACCCATTTTATCCCTCGCAGCAGTATTTTGCAGTATTGCTCAGTTTGTTTTGCCCAGCGCAGTAGTATTTTGCAGTACTGCTCACTCAAGACTTCTCCCCCGACGATCAAGATGTTCCTAGTCGTCGGTATGTTCCCCAACAAGAGTTCGCTTGAGACCAACGCAAGAAAATTCAACCTCAACCTCAAAGTTTTCTTGCCTGAGTTCGTTTGAGACCGACGCAAGCGGATTCCCCCAGCAGTTTCTACCGACGTCCCCGTCGCTTTCAATATTTCTTGTTTCCCCGCGGAGTGCGACGGGGTGTCGTTCTCCAGAAGTTCCTATACCCAAAACTTAGTTACCCTTAGGTCGAAACTCATATTTGGCCTCCTTCCCGTCAATGCTTTCCTTTAGGGTCCCACGCCCTAGCACTAATCTTATATAACTTTTAGGTCTTACCCTTAGCTCCTATGCTCAACCTTAGCTCCTACACAACTCCGAAAGCATCTCGAGAAGAAGTCTCAGGTATGGTCTCTTCTTATGGCTGGCGAGCCTCCTTACGTAGTCTAATGGACTTTAAACGACCCTCCCCGATAGTCGACAGACTCTAAAATGTTCCCGACGACAGGTCCTTGGTTCAGACCCCTTGAGCCGCCTCGCGTCGCCATAGTCGTCAGGTTGTAATCTTCGATTGACCTGATGGCTATACTTTGACTTTCGCCTTGTCCAAGCCTCAGTCAAAGTGGGGGCTCAGAGACACCTCGTTTCGCACCCTCGCAAACCACCCGGTGATGATTGGGCCGCATGTTTGGTTCGCGGAACGATTTGTGACAGTTCGTAAGATTATCGTCAAGTGATTGCTCAAATATTAATGTCAACCTCTTAAATGTCATCTACGTCCCGATACGGTCGTTTTGGCAGTAATTAGAGTACATTCGAGTCCGGTCAAAAACCGTCTCCATTTTCTCGATAGTTTGTTAAATCCCGAGTCGAATGTTCGGAATGTTCCGGATATTTCTATTCCATATTTCTCAAATTTTATCTTTTGGCAAATAATATCCCGTAATATTTACATAAGATATTAAAGATAATCGAATTAATTCCGTCCTACCATAACTTAAACACGGAAATCTTTCTTAAGCAGGAGGAAACCTCCTGGGAATAGACGCAGCAGGTGCTGCGCCTCTTCCAAGAGACGCAGTGGCTGCTGCGCCTCTTCCCAGGCCCTTCTTTGCATGATTTTCGTATCTTTTTTATATCTTTCCGAGATTCACTTCCAAAGAGTCTCCGAAACCCTATTCCTTCACGTGATTAGTATAAATAGGAGCTTCCGTTCCTC
The DNA here is from genome assembly GCF_048544455.1 of Silene latifolia. Taxonomy (NCBI): domain Eukaryota; kingdom Viridiplantae; phylum Streptophyta; class Magnoliopsida; order Caryophyllales; family Caryophyllaceae; genus Silene; species Silene latifolia. Next base: position 45,087,690 of record NC_133533.1, on the reverse strand, counting down.
ATATTTCTCACGCGAGTGTCCGCCCTTCTTTTCTCCCTTTGCATTCTAGACTTCGTTCTTACTAATTGGCGCCTACGTGCTTGAACATTCGACCACGTAAGCTCGGATCCTTCCGGGTACCAGCCTTTCCGTTGCATGACCGACCAATTTGACCACTACACTCAATCAATCTAATTAATCAACTGGGTTAAATCGTTTTCCTCTTTCGAGGGCACTCTTTCCTTGCATTCGCGTCGAGCATCACTAATCGATCTTCTTAGTTCTTCTCGTTCCGTCAACATGTAAGTCTGAGGGTGTATTAATCTCCCTTTTATCTATTGTATTTTAATTATTGTATCAACAATTGTAAGGTTTATGTCGAAAGTACCTCATTAAAATCGATTTCTAAAACCGTCTTTAAAACCTTTTTTTGCGGATTTCCAGTAGACAGACGTCGAGAAAAGACGCAGCAACCGCTGCGCCTCTTCGAAGGAGCGCGGCACCTGCTGCGCCTCTTCGTGAGGCTGCGCTGCAGCTTCCTCGCTTCTTTTTTCTTCCTCCTCCGTCCTCCGCAATTCGTATCAAATTTATTTCTTTTGTTTTGTTCGTCTGTTAATTCGTTCATCATGATAGTTTGATAATTCATATGCATATTAACCATCATCATTAACATGTTTAAATCGTCATAAATCCGACTCAAATCCCAAATAATCAATATTTGCGGGTTTTTCGTCATTAAATTCAATTCGAGTTTTAGGGATTCAATTCGTTCATGTTGAGTTTCTGGGATTCATCGTTGGTATATTTTCACCTGTTTAGTCATTAACCCGTCGTTAATTCATCATGTTTAGTATAATTCGTTTAGTTAGTTAGTTTAATTAATCATTCATTAACATCGACCCTTCACATAATTAATCCGTTTATTTCCGTCTCATCCATGTTTTATTGTTTTATGACCTCAATCATATGTAAATAAATCGCTAATAACTTTCATCCGAGTCTAAAATCATAATCAATCCTTAAAATTTACCAATTAACATTAACGGTTTTGCGATTCGGCCACAGCCAGAACTCACTTGGGAGATGACGCAAAGAATCGCCGCGCCTCTTCCAAAGGGCGTAGTTCCTGCTGCGCCTGTTCCAGGGTGATTTCTGTCCCTGAACTCCTTTTCTGCCTTGACGTAGTTTAATTAGTAAGCGTATTAATCAACTAATAATCGTATTATCACCTTCTGTTCCGTCGTGTTTTATTCTTATTTCTTTTCTCAAATTATCCCTTTTAAAGGTATTGTCGACATAAATCGCCTATTCCAATGTAACTATTGTAATTTATATTTATTATTATTGTTTTCCATTTATCATTTGTATGTTTTCACATGTAAATCAACATTAAATTCCAACTTCGACCCAATTGTTTGCTAATTACGTGTTTCACCGACTTAGTCTAATTCTCACATGCTAGGTTTAATCTATGGATGTTGCATTGCATGCATATAACCGACGATATATCGAGTACGAATAACTTCCCTAATCATTAGTAGAGGCCGCTATCGAGGCGGGCGGGATTAGGTGTTCGATCAAAAGAGCTTCCTAATACGTACCCTCACCCCTTACTCCAGATCTCCGTGAGCACCCGTGTTCATTGGCATCCACGAGAGTCATTCTAGACATAGAATGCTAAGGGTAACGATTGCTTAGTGTTCATGTCACTACTTTGTGTCTTGACATGACACGAGGTATTCGAACGGTTCCAATTTCCCATAAAAATTGGTGGCGACTCCTTACAAAATGCAAACGCTTGTTTTCGAGCCCCTTCACCAAGCGCCCCCGTGGGCGGCCCGCTGTCCACATAATCAAGTCCTTGCGGATCCCGTATATGAACTTGGGGGCTTCCAAAGCGTGAGCGTCATAGAAAGGGAATTGGCACCCTTATACTATGATCCCTACTCCAACTTGGTGGTCAACCACATGCTCAAAACCCAGGGATACTTCCCTGGAATGCCTTTAAACCCTACTCGAATAAACACCTTCGCACCATACAAGGAAGGCAACTCAAAGAGGATACCACTTGGACTAGGGTACAAACCCATAAAAGAAGTGGTTCTCGAAATGCTTGCCCAAGTCCAAAACCGTAAGCACGTAGGAGTCCAAATGCGACCCTATCTCCCTACTTTAAATGGGTACTTTGTTCAAGAAGGAAGTCTAGAACTCTTTCACGGATTTCCCGAACCTTGGTATTATCTCGAGAGGAAGCTAGCCGGAATCGAGATCTTTCACGATTGCTACTTTATCCCTCCAGAAACGGTTCCTACCGTCAAAACCCGTCAAGCACCTTGCTTAGACGAACAAGCTGTTAGCCTATTGTTTGGAGAAGATCGATTTGTTAGGGGCACAGATGAGATCATTACCATGATAATTCAAGACGATCGCTTCAACCCCACCGCGTTAATCACGTAAAACCAACGCAAGACAAAGCAGAAAGGATGGAGAAAATCAATCAAGTGGACCAACAATCAAGGAAGACTCTTCAAGCTCACCACTGGAGAAGGAGAGATGTTCAAAGGAGAACCAGAAGACGATGAGTTCGAGTCGGAGTCGGAGTCAGAGTCGGAGTCTAGAGAAGTCATTAGAGAGTCTACTCCTGTCGTCATCGCCACTCCCTTTGTTTCTCCTAGCTTAGCCTCGAGTAATCACAGTAGTTCGGGAAATGCCCCAACCACTGTCCCTTTGCAGCCACTGACCATGGATCAGTTGGCTTCTTTGTTTCAACTTTACTCAAATTTTAATATGAATAAATCAGGTCCTGCTTACTCTTTGTGTTATCTTGAGTGCAATTCTGTTTACGATGATACTGAGGATGACCAAGACCCAGACTCGATCGAAATACCTCCCTACGTAGCCAAAGAAATACTACAGGAAGGGGAAGGGGGACCAGTAATAGAGGACACCGAACCCATCAATGTAGGAACCGAACTAGAACCCCAAGAACTTAGGATAGGGACTACCTTGAGCTCTACCGAAAGGGCCGATTTCATAGACCTCCTAAATGAATTCAAAGACGTTTTCGCTTGGTCCTACAAAGACATGCCAGGGATCGACAGGGATATCGCCGAACATAGGATTCCAATTAAGCCAGGTTTCAAACCCGAAAGCGAAGCTTGACGAATGAGAAAGAATGGGCTCTAAAGATTAAGGAAGAAGTCGACAAACAATTCAAAGCCGGGTTCATCAAGGTTTCCGAGTATTCTGACTGGGTAGCTAACATAGTACCCGTACCCAAAAAGGATGGGAGAATCCGTGTTTGTGTTGACTTTAGGGACTTAAACAAAGCAAGTCCAAAAGATGACTTCCCTCTACCTCACATCGACATATTTGTGGACAATACTGCAGACCACGCGTTACTATCCTTCATGGATGGGTACGCGGGTTATAACCAAATCAAAATGGCCATGGAAGATATGCATAAGACCGCCTTTGTCACCCAATGGGGAACCTATTGCTATACGGTAATGCCGTTTGGATTGATCAACGCCGGAGCTACATATCAACGCACCGCAACTACACTCCTACATGACATGATGCACAAAGAAGTTGAGATATACGTAGATGACATGATTGTCAAGTCCAAGGAAAGAGAGGGACATATTGCGAACCTTCGCAAGTTCTTCGCAAGGCTACGAAAATACAACATGAGGCTCAATCCTCAGAAATGCACCTTCGGGGTAGCATCTGGCAAACTCCTGGGATAAATTGTTAGCCAACGAGGTATAGAAATAGATCCTTCCAAAATCAAAGCTCTGATCGAAATGCCACAACCTCAAACAGAAAAAGAAGTCAGAGGATTCCCGGGGAAAAGTACGAGATATAAATCGATTCATATCGAAACTTACGATGATTTGTGAGCCTATCTTCAAGAAGCTCAAGAAAAAGACCACACTATGTGGGATGATGATTGTCGTAAAGCGTTCGACCGAATCAAAGAGATATTGGCTAAACCACCAAAGCTCATGCCACCACAACGAGATCAACCTCTTGGTTTATATCTCACAAGAATCGAAACGGCCATGGGTGCCATGCTAGCTCAAATCGTAGGAAGTGAAGAAAGAGCTATCTACTATCTTAGTAAGAAGTTCTTGGAGTACGAGTGCAAATACTCACAACTCGAAAAGACATGCCTCGCTCTTGTGTGGGCAACGAAGAAGCTACGCCATTACATGCTTAGCTACTCCACAAAATATACTCTAAAATGGATCCAGTCAAATACCTCTTCGAGAAACCCGTCCTCAACGGACGTCTAGCAAGATGGACCCCGATGCTCTTAGAATTCGACCTCAAATATGTGCCACCGAAAGTTATAAAAGGTCGCGCCGTCGCCGAATTTTTTGCAGAAAATCCTATCAATGACGCACAAACAATAGATACTTGGTCATTTCCAGACGAGGATATACTCCAAACTGATGTAGACTCCTGGGACCTGTACTTTGATGGAGCATCAAACTTAAGAGGATTCGGAATAGGAGTGTTGCTCATTTCTCCCGAAGGCGAGCATACACCAATTTATGTCAAACTCAACTTCGAGGTGACAAACAATCTTTGCAGAATACGAAGCTTGTCTCATTGGACTACAAGCAGCAGTGAGCTTAGGCATTAAAAACCTCCGAGTACATGGGGATTCATCACTGATCATCAACCAAGTTACAGGATCTTGGAAAATTCGAAGCGAAAGCCTCGCACCTTATCAGGCTAGAATAGACCAAGTCGCTCAATTCTTCGATCACGTAACCTACCTACACCTACCTCGGGAAGAAAATCAATTTGCAGACGCTCTTGCGAAACTTGCATCTTTGATTAACATGCCGGATCACATGGTGGAAATGCCTTTGTGCATCGAACGACGATTGGAGCCGGCTTATGTCCACCAAATCACCAATGAAGAAGAGATCGCGCAGGAACCCTGGTTCCAAGCAATCCTGAATTTTAAGTTTAATGGTACCTATCCACCGGATATGGACAAGAGGGGACAACGTGCTATACGCCTGCTCGCTTCCCAATACGTTCTCATGCAAGGGGAATTATACAAAAGAACACCTCTTGGTGTAGTCCTACGTTGCCTTGATCATTCATAGGCACGAAAGGTGATGGAAGAAGTCCACGACGGAGAATGCGGTCCTCACATGAGTGGGCCCATGATGGCGAAGAAAATCACACGTTTGGGGTATTATTGGACCACAATGGAATCCGATTGCATCAAATATGTAAGACATTGCCACAATTGCCAAATCTTCGGGAATGTACAACATATCCCTCCTTCATTGCTCTATACAATGACATCTCCTTGGCCATTTTCTGCATGGGGAATTGACATAATCGGGAAGATAACCCCGGCCGGAATAGGAGGTCACTGTTTCATCCTAGTAGCAATTGACTACTTCACCAAATGGGTAGAAGCGGCTTCATACACTAGTCTTACAGCTAAAAATGTGGCAAAGTTCATACAAAACAACATCATCTGTCGATATGGTTGCCCACACGAAATCATTAGCGATAACGGATCACATTTCCAAGCTGAGACCGAGCAATTGTTAGCCAAATACAAGATTAAGCATCACCACTCTTCGCCCTATATACCACAGACTAACGGCGCGGTAGAGGCGGCAAACAAGAATGTTGTCACGATTCTCAAGAAAATGATTGACAACTATAGAGATTGGCCAAGCAAGATACCCTTTGCTTTGTGGGGGTATCGTACATCTGTTAGGACGCCCACTGGGGCTACTCCTTTCTATTTGACCTGCGGCATGGAAGCTGTACAACCAGTCGAGCTAGAAATACCATCCTTGCGTATTTTACTAGAAAGTCAAATCCCGGAAGCCGATTAGAAGAGGGATAAATATGAAGAATTCATCCTCCTGGATGAACGTAGGCTACGCGCCTTGAATAATGTCCAAACATACCAAGCACGTATCAAACGAGCTTTCAACAAAAGGGTTAGGCCAAGAAACATCAAAGAGGGAGACTTAGTGCTCAAATCGGTTAGAGCTCTTTTACCTGTTGACCCACGGGGAAAATTCAAACCTAATTGGGCCGGACCATTTCTAGTCAAATCCATACTCCCAGGGGGTGCGGTTAGAATAACAGACCTTGACGGGAATGAGTTTTCAAACCCAACAAACCTTGACCAACTAAAACGGTACTATGCCTAGAATAGGAACAAAAACGCGCCTCGCGTAACCCCACGTGTCGCTCTTGTGGCACTAAATAAACGGCCCCTGGCCAAGCTGAAATAAGCTAATGTCACTGTGCTCTTGCATTTTGACAAATTTGTCATCCTCGTATCATCAAATAAACTAAATTCGCACCTTCAGAGTAAGCAAAGGCTCATGCTTATTTTCTAAGTTCATTACAAGCTCTTGCTTAGAACAATTATTCTTTTACATTTACTCGAACTACGCGTAAGGGTTTGATTTCATTTTTTAAGTGAATACGTAGGCAATCCTTCACAGGATTCAACCCGTTATATCTAAAATGTAAATAGAAGGACATTTGCATTGCATTTGAAATTCGACAAGAATAATAAATAGAAAATCACAACGGTTTCATAACCATTTAACCTTTTTATTTCATTCATTTTCTGATAATAATAGTACGCTACATAATAAAAATAGAATAGGCTAGGATTCTAAAAACCCCACCTTTTTTATTACAACAACAAATAATAACAATAATCAAATAATAAATAAAGACTCGGGCTATTCCTCCATCTTCCCCTTGCCCTTGTCATTCTTATCATATTTCTTGTCACGGCCTCGAGCCGGGCGCTCTTGCGCCACTTCAGACCTAATAACCAACGGTCTTTCTCGAGGCCTAGCTTTTACATTCTTGCCAATCACCATTTCCGCGACAGGAGTAGTCATTGGTTTCTTCGAAGGATGAACAACTTGAAACCCGGCTTCTTCTTCTCCCTCTGTCAGATGCTTTTCTTTCTCTTTCTCTACCTCGCGCACCTTGTAGTCAACGGGTTCGCGCTTCCTTAATCTCTCGCGCTCTTCCGGAGTAGTAGCCTTTCTCCATCTCAGATAAGAATTCGACACCCACAAGGCATTGGCGGAGAAATTCAAGAACCACATGTTTCTTTGGGCCCATTTAATGGCCCATTCTCTTCGGCTCTCCGTAGTAAGCGCCATGGCAGTCTGCGGGACGGTATCAAGCTTCGGGATTGTTTGCTTTAGCCCAACTTGTCTCATCAGCCTTTCCGGGAAGATGCACACCATAAACTCCAATCCAGGAATGCGCACGGACCTAGTAGGATCCATATAAGACACTCCAGTGACGGATTTGAGGTGCCACCACGGTACGACCCACCTAATCAACGGACCATCGTCGCTCTTCAGCTTGTTCTTCCAGTAATCACAAACCCGAGTGAAGTCCACCATGTACAACCTCGTCCTCATCGCAATCGAGCGGGCATGATAGGAAAGCACATGAACTGGGGACTCGATCAATCGGAGCCGTTCCATAAGCCAAACCTACCAAAAGCGGGTATTAGACATCAAAAACAAAAAAAAACAACAAAAAACAAAAAAACAAAAAAAAACGAAAAAAAAAAACGAAAAAAAAAAACGTCTTTTACCTGCAGAAGGACGGGACTCCCCAAATACGGTAGATCGCGGTTGGATTTCCTACTATCCAAGCCCAAAATAATCTCTCCTAAGCATAAGCAAGTTGGGCTCCTGCGCAGCTCCATCTGCTCAACAAGGCCCAGAAGACGGGTATCACCTCTCAAGTCTTCATAAACATGCCCTTGGAAGAAATACACATGCAACAAGCAAAAGCCAAATGCCCTCCGCCTAGTAACATGGGAAACGGTGGGGTCGGCTCTGTTGATGAATCGATCTATGAAGTCCAGCATCCTCACGCCTTTCGAGGTAACTAGACGGTCCACCTCAAGTCTAGTCAATCCAAGCAAGTCTCTAAATTTGCTCTTGTACCCTTGCGAAGTAGAAGGAATGGCAGGCAAGTGTTCGGGATCCCACCCACCAATAGCAGCAATTTCTTCAAGAAATGGGCAAATATCATCTCCAGGGAACGCAAAAACATGGTAATTCGGGTCCCAATAGTCAAGGCAAGCATTCAAGAACGGTTTAACAACCTTGATGAGTTTTAAACTCAACAGTGACCCAAAATTATAAGCACCCATATCATGTTTCTCCATATTCGAAAATTCGTTAGTCCATTCCTTCAAGCGGATCTCCAAAGTATTCATGATGAAAATTTATTTTGAGAATTTTATGTAAGTAGACGAAGAAGAGACGGAAGAATTATGTGAATAAAAGCTCCATCGACGTCTCTATTTATACTAATTTCTGTTTCCAAAAATCCGTCAGAACAAGACACCTTGGGAACAGGGCGCAAAGACTCGCCGCGCCTCTTCAAAGGGACGCACTCATGCTGCGCCTCTTCCTCAGATTCACTTCTGTGATTTTCCGCGTTGGATCTTTCCTAATTCCATGACGAATAATTTCCTATTCCTACGGGTTATTATTTTGGTAAATACGAGAAGATTACCATGTTTCAGGTTTCCTAATTCCGCGGGCACGCATTTCGAGGCGACATCGACATTTTGCCATTTTATCACACTCGTATATTCTCATTTTAGGAAGTAATTTTCATTTTAATTCATCACTTTAGAGAATAATTTTCGTTTTAATTTATTTTAGTTTTATATTTCTCATTTAATTCATTTATTTTTGCATTTTTTTGCATTCTTTTGAGTCACTCGTTTTGCGCTAATTAAGGCCATATGTATATATAAATGTATGCTTTGCGTGTTTTCTATGTAAATTTCGGCAGCATGACGGCGTAAACCGTCATCTACCAAACCTGTTCAGAGCTAACCTGCAGATACAAGCAACACAACCCAGCAGCAAGGGCACTCAGGCCGTCGTATATACACCAAACAAAGGAAATGTACAACAAACTGGGGGCTCGAGCCCCAAACAAAGTCCAAAAAATGTTCAAAATCAATGTCTAAATGTACAAATGTATAAAATACGGCAAAAAGCTACGCAAAACTACTGCTGGGCACCCTCCAACTCTGCAACTCTTGCCGTAAGAACGGCGATCTCGGCGTCCTGAACCTCGAGCTCCCTCAACAAGCGAGCTGTCTCCTCCCGAGACTGGGTCAACTCTCGCTCCAGCTCGCGGTCACCCTGTGAACAACAATAAATTGGCTTATGTCAATCGTTTCAAGCAAAATCGGAAAATCAAAAATCAAAAATGAAATAGGCACAAGGTTCATACCTGACGACCTCGACCGCCGACAAGTGCCTCGACGGCAGTAGCTCGCAGCCGGTTGGCCACCCTCCACAACGCCACAAACCGAGACGGCGCAACCTGCATTTTCAAAAACAAATTCTCAACAATTGAACAAACTCAATCAAATGTGTTCTTACACAAAAATTATACAAGTTAGAGGCTCACCCTCCGAATCAGATGCTGCCAATCGTCTAGGCCAGCATCCGTCACAGCTACGTCAAAGTCACGCAACTCGGAGATCGTCGTCCTCCCGGTCGCGTCAGTGTACTCGAGGGTCTCGGGGTACTCTGGGGGCTCGATGCCCGCTGCCTCGACCTCCTACAAAGTCAAATGGTTCTCATTAATCGATGATCTTTCATCATAATTCTCAAAATCAAATCAAGAGGAAAAATAAAAGATGCTCACCACTACCGGCCAATACGCCAACCTCCCGTAAAGGAACGCCGAGTAGTCCTCGCCAGGCAGAAGGAGGGCGTCACCACTGGCACCAGCCAAGTCCGCCTCCCTCTCAGCCTCAGAAGGCTCCCTAAACATCGTCCTGGGAGGATCGACGGGAACCGTCAACACGTCCCGAGAGCACTGACGAGCCAAGCGCTCACCCAAGTACCACACAAGACCCATCGACGTCCTCAACAGCAGTCGGCTCGAGCTCCTGGGTCGAAGGACCTCATCCACGAAAGGAGGCGCTCCAGCGTACTCCGCCCAAGGTCTGGGCACCCACTGTGATAAGACAAACAAGGATCATTCCTATGATCAATTAAAAGCAAATATAAGAAGCACAAGTGAATATAAGTAAGATGCTTATGCTGCCCAGCTGAAGAGCGTTCACGTCCCGCCGGTAGACACTGTGAGAAGAACGCTTGCTCTTCGTCCTGCACATCACCCAATCCCTCACCACGGGATAAGCCTTCTCCATCAACTCCGGACGAACCATGGCCCTCATGAAGCGGATGAGGACCGCAAAACCAGCAGTGACCCAGTCCCAACGCCCTAGGGAACTCAGGTCAGAAAGGAAGGGAAGAAGCTTCGTCGACAGCCTCTCGCCCTTGTCTCCGAGGTAAATCGAAGATAGGAACCACCAGAGCCACAAACGAGCCCTCTGCTCGGCTTTACAGGGAGGAGGAACCGTCTCCCTCCCGTCAATCGTCACCAGCGCCGGGATCTTTCCCGCAAAATAGTATCGAACGTAGGAACTGGGTATCAAACCCGACACTGTAACAGCCTTCGGCGACAAGTTCCAGCCGATCAATCTCATCACCTCGGCCGAGTCCACCCTCATGGCAGTCTCCGGCTACTCCACCTCCTCGGTCCCGCACGGCAGACCAGATATCATGTCGTAGTCCTCCAGAGTGACTCCCACCTCACCAAAAGGCATGTGGAACGTGGAAGTCGTATCCCAGAATCGGTCCAAGAAAGCGCGGACCAGGCTAAGGTTAGCCCGCAGCTTCCTCTTCGCGATGTCCCTCCAGACCTGCACCAAAGGACCGAACGCTCCACGCTCGATCATGGCCCGCTCCTCCACCGACAGCCGCTCGTAGTGCTCCATCGCTGTCGTGTAACCCGAGAACGACCTGATGTTCCCGGCCTCCTATTGTGATTTGAAACAAAAGCTATCTTTAGTTTTGAATAAAATTTGAAAGGAATTTGAACAAGTGAATGAAAGAGGATGAGTAATGAGTAGTGAATTCCTATTTACCAAGCTCTTCACCGTCCTGTAGGATAGGTGACCCTCTGCAGCCCACAGCAGGTGCCTGCTCTCCCAAGTCTCAGCCCACACAGGAGCTCCTCTCAGCTGACGACCTCCTCGCCCAACGTTGGCCCGTCTCGGGGCCTCCTCCTCCTCAACAGCCTCCTCCTCGTGAACCTCGCCCCCAGCAGCCATCACCGCAGCGGTGAAGGCTTGCTCTAAAGCCTCCTCGACAGTAGCAGCATCTATCACCATGGGAGCTCTCCTATAAGTAGAAGCCTCATCACCTGCAACATTAAAGCAAATTTAGGCCGCGTCACGTGACGACAAGCCTTGTTTAAGGGATTTTCGAGCCTTCAAAGCCCTGAAACCGCTCTTTTCTCGCCATCCTTGGCCATATTCCCACCAACCCGACCACTCATGTGGTAATTTGGGTCAAGTAAAGCCTAATCTGAAGCCTAGTTCCGGGTTCGAGCCGAAATTTCGGCAGCATTTCGTTATAACAAGCGGTTATGCCCTAGAAAAGTGTCCTGAAAAAGCCGTCACAAACCAAAATTCCGAGATGGTAGAAAGTTTACCCATCATTCAAGGATCCCAAATATCAAGTTTCATCGCATATGGGCAGTCCTAAGGCTATTTTCGAAGCAATTTACGGTTTAGCTGTGAAACCGTCTCAAACTTCACTCAAAGGCTCAAAACTCAACGAAAATTCGAGACAAATACATGGTTATGTTCCTAATATTACCTATTATCCATTTCTAATGTCTATTTGACAAGGCAAATGCATTTGGGGGAAAAGCCCCAAAATTTCGATCAAATGGGTCATAAACCCTAATTTTTTCGGCTCAAAATTGAGTAAATATAGACGATTAATGCAAGAATGAGACACATACCTCGATTAGTCATGATTAATGCAAGCTTTTGGATCAAACCTTGGCGGAAATGGTGAAGATTTGAGAGAGAAATTGTGTGATTTGTGTTTCGAAATAATGAACATAAACCTCTGATTATCGCGTTTTTACGCAGAAATAACACTTTGGGGAATAGACGCAGCAGGCGCTGCGCCTCTTCCAAGAGACGCAGCTCTTGCTGCGCCTCTTCCTTATGCTCCCTCCATACGGATTTTCAAAAATTCGTTATGAATTCGTTATTTGTGGGCCCATCTTTGGTGCGCCTCTTCCCCGATGCTATTTTATTCTCTTGGTCCGTTTGACAATTTTCTTTCGTTCCGGCCCGCATTCCTCAGCCAGCAGCAGACTGTCGCACGTTATTTATTCCTTCCAAGACCTTTTGCCTGTCGCAACGGGCATTTATTCCTTCACAGAGTTCGACACACCTTCATTATGTCTCCAGCGAGAGTAAGCGGATACACTTTCCCTCTCATGACAAGAAGAATAATTCCCAATCATGTCTCCAACGAGAGTAAGCGGACGTACTGTCCCTCTCAAGACATGAGGATTGACATCTACTTAAGCAGATTTCCCCTCAGCAGTTCCCGCCTGTGTCCTGCTACTCGCAATTGTTTCTCGAAGACTACCCAAGCAGTTTTCTCTCAGCAGCTCCCGCCCGTGTCCTGCTACTCATAATATTTCGTGTTTCCCCGCGGAGTTCGACAAAGGTGTCGTTCTCCAGAAGTTCCTAAACCAATAGAGTTCCTATACCCAAGCTTTAGTTACCCTTAAGTTGAACTTATATTTGGCCTCCTTCCCGTCGATGCTTTCCTTTAGGGCCCCATACCCTAGCACAATCCTTATATATCTTTTAGGTCTTAACCTTAGCTCCCATGCTTAACATTAGCTCCTATGCAACCCCGGAAGCATCTCGAGAAGAAGTCTCAGGTATGATCTCTTCTTATGGCTGGCGAGCTTCCTTACGTAGTCTAATGGACTTTAAACGACCCTCCCCGATAGTCGACATACTCTAAAATGTTCCCGACGACAGGTCCTTGGATCAGACCCCTTGAGCCGCCTCGCGTCGCCATAGTCGTCAGGTTGTAATCTTCGATTGACCTGATGGCTATACTTTGACTTTCGCCTTGTCCAAGCCTCAGTAAAAGTGGGGGCTCTGTAGATACCTCATTTCTGCACCTCCCGCAAACCACCCGGTGATGATTAGGCCGCATGTTTGGTACGCGGAACGATTTGTGACAATTCGTAAGATTATCGTCAAGTGATTGCTCAAATATTAATGTCTACCTCTTAGTTGTCATCTACGTCCCGATACGGTCGTTTTGACAGTAATTAGAGTACATTCGAGTCAAGGCCTAAAACCGTCTCCATTTTCTCGATAACCGTTAAATCCGAGTCGAATGTTCGGAATGTTCCGGATATTTCTATTCCATATTTCACAATCTTTATCTTTTGGCAAACAATTTCTCGTAATATTCACATAAGATATTAAGGAAAACCGAATTATTTCCGTCCTACCATAACTCAAACACGGAAATCTTTCTTCCGCAGGAGGAAACCCCTTGGGAAAGACGCAGCAGTCCGCACCTCTTCCAAGAGAGACGCAGTGGGCTGCTGCGCTCTTCTTCCCAGTCCTTTCTCGCGTAGTTTTCGTATCTTTTTCATATCTTTCCGAGATTCACTTCCAAAGAGTCTCCGAAACCCTAATTCCTCCACGTGATTAGTATAAATAGGAGCCTTTGCTCCTCATATTTCTCACGCGAGTGTCCGCCCTTCTCTTCTCCCTTTGCATTCTAGACTTTGTTCTTACTTTTTGGCGTCTACGTGCTTGAACTTTCGACCACGTAAGCTCGGATCCTTCTGAGTACCAGCCTCGTTTGCATGACCGACCAATTTGACCAACTACACAATAATCAACTTAATTAATCTAATCGTTTTCCTCTTACGAGGGCACTTTCTTTGCATTCGCGTCGAGCATCACTAATCGATATCTTAGTCCTTCTCGTTTCGTCAACATGTAAGTCCGAGGGTGTATAATCTCTCTTTTGTTCATTGTATTTTAATTATTGTATCATCAATTGTAAGGTTTATGTCGAAAATACCTCCTTAAAACCGATTTCTAAAACCATGCTTTAAAACCTCTTTTTACGGATTTCCAGTAGATAACCGTCGAGAAAGGACGCAGCAACTGTTGCGCCTCTTCAAAGGAGCGCAGTTCCTGCTGCGCCTCTTCGTGAGGCTGCCGCAGTTCCTGCTTCCTTTCTTCTTCGTTCGTCCTCTGTTATTCGTCAAAATTCTTTTACTTGTTTCGTTTGTTTGTTAATTCTTCATCATGATAGCATATAATTCACATGTATATTATAATCATCATTCATTAGCATGTTTTAATCATAACAAATCCGACTTAAATCCCAAATAATCCAATATTTGTGGGTTTTCGTCATTAAATTCAATTCCGGGTTATAGAGATTCAATTCATCAATATTGGGTTTCTGCAATTCGTCTTTGATATAGTTTTCATCTGTCTTTTGTCGTATTTATCGCATATTCGTCATTAATCCATCATGTTTAACTTAATTAATTGATTTAATTTGTTTATTTTGTTAATATCTTTCACTCCTGTAATTAATCTTATATTAATTCGTTTGCATTCGTCTCGTCCATGTTTTATTGTTTTATGACCCATCAATCATATGTAAATAACCTACTAATCACTTCCATCCGAGTAAATAATGTAATCGATCATTAAATTCATCAATGAATATTAACAACACGCAATTCCGCTTCACAAAGAATTAAAGTCAGAACAGACGCGTCGTCTGCGCCTATTCCAAAAGACGCAGCTCTGCTGCGCCTGTTCCGGGTTGAATTCTGTCCCTGAACTCCGTTTTGTCTTCACTTAGTTATTTAGCTTACGTATTAATGAACTATTATTCGTATTATCACCTTCTGACTTGTTCGTTATTCTGTTCTTTTATTCTTTTTCAAAATTATCCGTTTTAAAGGTATTTTCGACATAAATCGCCTAATCCAATGTAATTAATGTAATTTTCATTATTGTAATTCATAATTATTGTATTTCTTTTATTGTTTGTATGTTTTCACATGTAATTGAACATTAAATCCTACTTCGACCCAATTGTTTGCTAATTACGTGTTTCACCTACTTAGCCTAAATCTCACATGCTAGGATTAAAATTTGGATGTTGCATTGCATGCATATAGCCGATAATATATCGAGTACGAATAACTTCCCTAATCACTAGTAGAGGCCGCTATCGAGGCGGG
Source organism: Silene latifolia (assembly GCF_048544455.1). Lineage (NCBI taxonomy): Eukaryota > Viridiplantae > Streptophyta > Magnoliopsida > Caryophyllales > Caryophyllaceae > Silene > Silene latifolia. The sequence goes on along the minus strand of NC_133533.1, from coordinate 45,072,513 downwards.
CGGGATTAGGTGTTCAATCAAAAGAGCTTCCTAATACGTACCCTCACCCCTTACTCCAGATATCTGTGAACACCCTTGTTCATTGGCATCCACGAGAGTCATTCTAGACATAGAATGCTAAGGGTAATGATTGCTTAGTGTTCATGTCTCTACTTTGTGTCTTGACATGACACGAGGTATTCGAACGGTTCCAATTTCCCATAAAAATTGGTGGTGACTCCATACAAAAATGCAAACGCTTGTTTCTCTTTTCCTCCCAAGCGCCCCCGTGGGCCCCCGCTGTCCACAGTGAGCACACTAAAAAGTGGTCTCTAAGAATGAAATGTACATGTCCCGTTCCAGGGAGCAATGTTTTTTGAAGACTCCGTATTTGGGTCTGGGTGAAAATGGCTTCGACATTATGGAATGTGGAGCCTTGTAATAATAAGTTTGTTTGACAGATAAAAATCTGGAGTTTGTATTTTGTAGTGTTTAGGTCGATGGGTTACGGCTTGTTATGTGGTGCGGAATGAGGTCTGAGGCTTGATGTGGCCTGAGCACGAAATGGTTGGTAAACAAATGTGGGATCAGAATCCCATGTCTGGAACTTAAAGGTTAAGGTGATATTACAAGCTTGAGGGAAATCCTCAAAAGCCTAGATAGGTCTTCCTGTAGCAGTCTCTAGAAGGACTTAGGGGTGAAGTAATGTTGGTCAAGGTTTTGGTGTTTGGTTTTTTTGGACTTGTCGGTCCGGGATTTGGTGTGTCACTGTGTTGGACTTTGTTGGTCCTGGGCTTTGGTCTTGTTGGTCCTGGACTTGGCATTTTAGACTCATGGGTCTTGGGCTTTGGACTTGTTGGTCTTGGACTTTGTATTTTGGTGTTGGACTTGTTGGTCCGAAGTTTGAAAAGTGACGGTTTAATTCCGTTATTTGAAATTTTGGGAAAATAACGAATTTGAATTTCGCTATTTCATTTTTGTTTGAAAAAGAACGGTTTTAAATTCTGTCATTTGGAATTGAGAGAAAATAACGAATTTGAATTTCGCTATTTCGTTATTTGTTTGAAAAGGACCGTTTTTAAATCCGTCGTTCGGAATTGTGGGAAAATAACGAATTTGAATTTCGCTATTTCATTTTTGTTTGAAAAGGACGGTTCTAATTCCGTCATGTTGAATTGTGAGAAAATAATGAATTTGAATTTCGCTATTTTTTTTTTGTTTGAAAAGGACTGTTTTTAAATCCGTCGTTTGGAATTGTGGGAAAATAACGAATTTGAATTTCGCTATTTCATTTTTGTTTAAAAAGGACGGTTCTAATTCCGTCGTGTGGAATTGTGAGAAAATAATAAATTTGAATTTCGTTATTTCGTTTTTGTTTGAAAAGGACGGTCTTTAAATCCGTCATTTGAAATTGTGGGAAAATAACGAATTTTGAATTCCTTTATTTCATTTTTTGAAAAGTGACGGTTTTGCATTACGTCGTTTGGAATTTGTGGAAATAGCGAATTTGAATTTCGCTATTTCATTTTTTGTTTTGGCTTTAGCCCAACATTTTGTTAGACGTTTGTTTGTGCTTTTGAGGATTTCGGCCTTTCGAGAAGGGTTTCAATCTGATTTTGTTTTGATTTTGGCTTGGGCCTTGGCTTTCGCTTTGGCTCTGGCTTAGGCTTTTGTTTTGGCTTGGATGTATTGGTCCTTTGCCGTCCTTCGTTCGAGGAAGGTAAAGGTGCAGACGGGGATGTACCCTTTGGTGAGAGGTTGATACTTGGTGATGGGATGTTTTTGTGGGGAATGGGCTTGCCTTACGTCATTGATCATGAACAAGGAGATGTTCTGGTTTGTTATCTGGGTTCGTCATAGAATCCCTTTGATAAGAGCTCGTTCTAGATTAGGTGCTAATGAAGGTTTCTATTGCCAGACATGTAATAGGTAAAGAGAATGGACACGGAATTTCGAGTCCTCTGCTTACTCGGCACTAAGCGTCACTTGAGTGTACTCACATTGAATTGGAACATATTGTATGTTTTAAATCAATTCTCAAATCAATTCTCGTTGTCAATGGGAAATGGTAAAGAGGAGAATATATGATAGTTGAAAATTGTGCTTTTATTTAGATAAATAAGAGGTTAGCACAGACTCGATGGATACATGTGACTTATGGGGACAGCCCCCAGTTGTCATTTAGGAATAAAGGACAGACACTAGGATAGATATGAAAAAGCCTAAGCCTCGGACCCAGACTCTGACTTGATCTCAGATACGAACTCCTAATCATCATTTTCCTCCTCGAAGGTCTGCTTCGCAGCATCCAGTGGCTTAAATGTCTGGTCTTGAGCATTGACCCACTTGAGCACTTCACTCTCGTTGTCGGGAATGATATGAGGACGATAGTCCATGAGGCTTTCATCTCCTTACAGAAAGAGATGTTCATTTTGGTTGTTTTCATGACTTGGTTGGCCTAAGGGATGAAACTACCACTACTACAAATCCAGGCAACCACAACGACCCTTTAATAACGCTTATTCACGAAAATCACCAAAAGACGTTGTAGAATGGATTGAGCGGAATTTTATTAAACTTAATTACAACGGTTATGTGTTGTTAACCGTTGTTATTGGTTTTAACAACGGGTTAAACTTTCACAACCGTTGTTAATATAGAAACTAATAACAACAGTTTACTCTGTAATACATTATAACCGTTGTTAATAATTTGGGCAAAATTATTGAAACGTAATAACAACGGTTATATTAGTACCCGTTGTTATTAGGTTTTAACAACGGTTGTAGACGCAATAACCGTTGTTATTGTTGTTATGAAGATCTAAAGAACAAACACCACGTACAGATCGCTTTATTCTGCTATACGCTACAAAACACAAACACAAGCTAATACTGCTACACATATATCATCCTCCATTCCTCCCTGATCGTCTCTCTCTGTCTTCATCTCCATCACTGTTGTCACTGTCTTCTCTCCCTCACCGTGTTTATCAATCAGGTATATATGTTTCTTATTAACTATTCCTTATTAAGATTTTCAAGTCATATATATATATATATATATACATATATATATATATATATATATATACATATATATATATATATATATATATATATATATATATATATATATATATATACATATATATATATATATACATATATATATATATATATAGGATTGTCCAATTTCTGGCATATGAATGTCGATTATTTTTGAATTTGTGAATTTGTTGGGTTATTATCTAATTTGTTGATAATTTAGCTTAATTGATTTCCTGAATTTCGTTTATTTGTTTGCCTATTATTGGATTTTATGAATTAGTTACCTATATATTACGAATGTAGAAAAATGACTCGAACTTAGATAATTGCTGCAAATATGAGTGACCCCAACTATAAGGATGGTTTAGCTGAATTTTATGAAGTCGTTGCGAACAATTTGAAAGGTTTTTCTAGTATTCCATGTCCTTGTGAAAGATGTGGTAATATTAGGTATATGGCTTTTCCGGACGTTAAAATACACCTAGAAAAGTGGAGATTCAGTCGATCCTATACACATTGGATTTTTTATGGGGGAACCATTAGAGGACGAGAATAGCTTTGAAGAAGATGAAGTTGAGGTATACGAAAGGCTAACTGATGACCCTGAGTTTGCCGAGTTTTTTGAGTTGGAAGAGTTGGAAGCAGACAAGTTGAATATTGGGTCTATAGATAATGAAGAGAATGATGATGAGTCGAATGCTTTTCAAGATGTAGGTGATGACACTATTAATTGGGATGACCTTAACAGCATGTATGAGAAGTTGTGTGAGTCTGAAGCACCTCTGTATCCTGGTTGTAAGTTCACAAAAATGTCGGCTGTGGTGAAGTTGTATAATATCAAGGGGGCAAATGGGGTGAGTGACACTTGTTTCACTAGTTTTTTAGCCTTGATAAAGGAGTTGCTTCCAGATGGTAATGTTCTACCTATTAAGACATATGAGGCTAAAAAACTAATAAGAGGAGTGGGTATGAAATATGAGAAAATACATGCATGTCCAAATAATTGCATATTGAATCAGAAATTATATCAAAACTTAACCAATTGCCCTAAATGTTTGGAGTGGCGTTATAAGGATAAGGAAGGGATCCCGGCTAAGGTGTTGTGGTATTTTCCAGTGATACCAAGATTCATAAGGATTTATGCGAATAGCGATGATTCAAAAATGTTAACTTGGTATGCAACTGGAAGAATAAATAATGGAAAGCTAAGACACCCGGCATATGGTATGTAATGGAAATCGTTCGACGCTAAGTATCCCGAGTTCGGCAATGAACCTAGAAACTTACGTCTAGCGATGTCCACTGATGGAATGAACCCACACGGAAACATGAGTAGCCAACATAGTACTTGGCCAGTAGTGTTGGCTATTTATAACTTACCTCCATGTGTGTGCATGAAAAGAAAGTATTTGATGTTGTCGTTGTTAATTTCCGGCCCTAAACAACCTGGAAATGATATAGATGTCTATTTGGAACCTCTTCTAGATGATTTGCGAATGTTGTGGGATAGTGCGATAGAAGTATTTGATGCATATAGAACGAAACTTTCAATTTGAGAGCGATGTTATTGTGTACAATATCTGACTATCTGGCTTATGGCGACCTTTCTGGGCACACAGTTCATGGGAAAGAGGCTTGTCCATTGTGTGGGCAGGATATCGAGTATGAATACTTGAAGTCTTCTCGTAAGTATGTGTATATGGGAAATAGGAGGTTCTTGTATCATGACCATTGTTATCGCAAGATGCAGAAAGCATTCAATGGAAGACAAGAACTTCGTCAACCTCCTAGAATTTTGAGTGGGCATGAAGTTTATCAGAAAGTAAAGCATATTGAGATAGATTACGGGAAGAAGAGCGGCTCTAAATTGTCTACTCGTGGGCATAAGAAAAGATCCATATTTTTTTGATAAACTTCCATATTGGCGACGACTGGAGGTCGGCATTGCCTCGATTTCATGAACATTGAGAAAAATGTCTGTGATAATATTATCAATACCCTTCTGAATGTTCCCGGTAAAACAAAGGATAACGCCGCAGTTAAGGAAGATATGAAAATGATGGGTATTAGGCTAGAGTTGACACCACAGAAGAGAGGTAATCGTACATTTTTACCGCCAGCAGTTTATACCCTTTCACGGAATGCGAAAAAAGAGTTATGTGCATGCTTGAATGGAATTAAAGTGCCACATGGTTATTCGTCGAACATCAAAAGCCTAGTGTCGATGCAAGACCTAAAACTCACCGGGTTAAAGTCACATGATTGTCACACTTTGATGCAACAATTACTACCTGTGGCTATTCGTTTTATTTTACCTGAAAAGGTAAGATATGCTATAACTAGATTCTGTCTCTTCTTCCAGTCCATATGCGAGAAAGTCATCGATCCCGATGACGCGGATTAATTGCAGGACCTCGTTGTAACCTCTCTTTGTCAGTTGGAAATGTATTTTCCACCCTCTTTCTTCACTATCATGATTCATCTGACCATTAACTTGGTTAGGGAGATTTTGTACCTTGGGCCCGTGTACTTGAGATACCAGTATCCTTTCGAAAGAATGATGAAAGTCTACAAGGACTATACATCTAATCGGTATCGTCCGGAAGGTTGTATTGCTGAACGCGCTATTTTAGACGAAGCTCTTTCATATTGTTACGCTCATATCTCCCCTGAGGAGTTGATTGGCGTTCCTAAGAATCATCATAGTGACTGGATGACCGGAAAAGGTATTAGGGGCCGGGTTGAAAAAATTATGACACGTGAAATGTTGCATTTAGCACATACATATGTGCTAAACAACGAAGATGAGACGCAACCTTATATTCAACAACACAAAGATGAGCTCAAATACGATCACCCAAACAAGACTGAGAAGTGGACTGCAAACGAGCATACGAAGACGTTTGGAGAGTGGTTTAGGAATATTGTCTTAGAGTATAAGAATCAAACTGGTGATGACATCTCTCCTAGGTTACTACGTCTTGGTTTAGGTCCAAATGCCAGGGTCACCTTTTACAGCAATTTTGCCATTAATGGATATACTTTTTACACCCGCGAGCAAGATGAGTTGAGCACAATGCAAAATAGTGGTGTGAGTTCTGAATTTGAGGCAATGCACTTTGCTACTTCAAAAGATAAAAAGCCTATTTGGGGAAAATGCCTTTATTATGGTGTTATTCAATAAATATTGGTATTAGATTACATTGATTTCACAATGCCTTTGTTTTGATGTAACTGGGTTGATAACAACATCCATTCTGTCCGAAAGGATAAGATGGGATTTACGTTGGTCAATCTGGGTAAGGTTGGCAATAATAAGGATGATCCTTTCATAATGGCATCCCAAGCTAAACAAGTGTTCTATGTCACTGATCCTATGGATAAGAAGTGGTCTGTTATACTGTCTATAAGGAGTAGAAGGAGTAGTGCATCCGATAATAGTGATGATGATGATCAGGATGCCGTTTTTGAGGGAATGGATCACTCTACCACTGTATCTTATTTCGGCGATGTTGACACTGATCACGAGGACACTGAAAGCATCTATATGCGTGATGACCTTGGTGAAAGGTATTTGGGTTAACGAAGAAACTATGACATCCAAGAAACGTCCCCGATCTTGAGATGGTCTATAATGTAAGTTATTAACTTTTATTTTTATTTTTATTTTTATTTTTAAATATATATATATATATATATATATATATATATATATATATATATCTTCCTTTTTGTTTTTTTTTTAAATAACTATCTCCACTGAACAGATTTTCATTTAGGAACTGTATATTTAATACAAACGTAAAGCACTGATACTCTCGACGCTACTTATACAACAGTACTAGAAATCTTACAAGACCACAGGGTTACACATTACCTTTATTGAAGGTGCCTTTTCTTACAGGCCCACGACACTGCTTGTGATAGGCGGATAGAGATACACACAGTTTGACACTCAACAAATAACACACGACGTTGCTTGGAAGTTTCAGCCACAGACACAGACACATTTTGTAGGGGTTTTAGGGGTACATTGCTTGGAAAACAACCACAACCTGGTTATAGGCATCAACGCTTTCTGAACTGGCCGACTGCTGCCCATCAAAGATGGTCGCATACGGTACTTGGACATAGTCCACGGTATTCTTCAGAAGCTCGGCATCCTCGTCTATGGCTACCCAGAGGTATGGTTCGAGTGTTGATCTATGCAGAGCATTCCAGTCGTTCCTGCCATGGCCTCTGAGTTGAAACATCATGTCAAGCTTAAATGCTGATTCTGCATGTGCAGATGATGTTCTAAACTGAATGACTAGACTCCCTTTGAATCCCCATAGCCCTCATTGTGGCTTAATTCTGATGACCGAATATCCCAGCTCAATAAGCTTATTCCTCAAAGGATTAAAGCTTTTGGCAGCAAATTTTCTATTGTCTATATCTATGTGGCCTGGGGCATTCATCAGGACACAGTGATATGGACGACCAATATTTTGAGTCATTTTCAGACCAGTATTTTGATGGTTTATTTGTGAGTTGTGTGGAGCTAATGGATACTGAGCTAACGGGATGCCTCTTTTCTGAATTTATAGCAAGTTTGAGATGTGTTGCTGGAGTGTATGTATGTTGTCTTTAGCTTTTGGTAGCTTTAAAAAGCCAATAGAAGCAATGGTCATTGTTAAAGATTCCCAAATTTACATGGCATGGTAAATCCTGTAGATATGCAGTATGCATGTTGTTGTTGTTGTTGTCTTATTTTCTTGATCTTATTATTAGATGTGAATGCCGTTGTTGAAATTGCTGATTAATGTTGCAGTATATAGTGCTTCTACTGTTACAGTTGTTATGCTGCTATATTGTTACAGGTTTGGACTGTAATGCAATTTAAGTAATTTAAAAAAAAGTGTTAAACAATAACAACGGTTATATTGACATTACCCGTTGTTTTTACTTTCAACAACGGTTGTAGTACTTCTACCCGTTGTCATTGCTTTTTTTAGACATACATTTCATTTTGGCGCAAATTGGGTGAAAATATATTACAATGGGTATATTTTAACCGTTGTAATAAAGTTATGACAACGGTTGACTTTTATTGACCCGTTGTTATTAACATATCACAACGGTTTTGTTTTAAGGACCCGTTGTTAATAGTTTGTCTTAATAAAAAACTAATTTACAAACACATACAGGTATACAACATACCACACAAACACACACATCTTCCTGGCTCGTTCATCTCCGCCTCAATCGAAAGCAGTTGGGGTTAGAAAAATACCTTTATATGTTAAATGTTTTTATATGTTAAATTTATATGTTATTTTTTTTTTGTAGGGAACAAAAAACACGGATAAGCCTAAGTCCCCAGACATGCCAACTATCTCGTTGAAACAACAACTTGATGAGGTATTTAATTAACTTCTCCATTTTTTTAAAAACCTCTCTTTATTTATATTTTTTCTGTATTTCTAAAAAGCATAGAAATTTTATGTAGGGGACAAAAAAGACGGATAAGCCTAAGTCCCCAGACATGCCAACTACCTCGTCAAAACAACAACTTGATGAGGTATTTAATTAACTTCTCCATTTTTTTAAAAACCTCCCTTTATTTATATTTTTTCTGTATTTCTGACAAGCATGGAAATTTTGTGTAGGGGACAAAAAGGACGGATAAGCCTAAGTCCCCAGACATGCCTACTACTGCCTCATAATTGAAAGAGCAGGTTGATGAGGTATTTAGTTAAGTACTTTTTTATTTTTATTACTCCAACTAGGATATGTTACCTTTGGATTTTTTATTATTTTATTTATCTACATGTATAGGCTGGTAGTAGCACAAAAAGAAAACATCATTATTTCCTCGAACTGAAAGATGTTAGGAGTATAACCTCCACTAATTTTTGTGGGAGCAAATACATGCAAAAAGTAAGAACGCTGACGATGAGACAACTGTATTTGGAGGCTAGCCGTCGCATAGCAAACGAGCAATTGATAATTATTTCGCTCGATGAGGATATTTTAGGGATTGAGCGCGTAGCAATTCTGTCATGGGAGCTGCTAGCCATTTGATCTGGCCTTGTCGAGATTGATGTCCAACACCTATTTGTTTGGATGAAGTAAGTTTCTTAATAAATCATTTCATATTCTAATATTCTGACTAGATAGTGTTTTAAATACCGGAATTAATACCGTAATAATGTAGGTTCTTGAAATCGAGAGTGATCCCCGAGAACAAGATTCCTTGTGATCAAAACGGATTCCTGTGCCCCTATATTTTATCTATGCATATCACGTTGATTTCGTACGAAGATCGGGTAGATTATATTGCTCGGGAAATGGCGACAAAAAAGGCTCATTTTTGCCCCTTATAATGAAATCGAGTAATAAACAAATTAATATTACGATTCCACCTACAATTGCATTTTCATAACTAATATATGTACTTGTTAATAATGATGATGTCTCTTGATGTAGGAGTCATTGGGTGCTAGCAGCCATCATGCCGGCCAAGAAGAAAGTTTTTTGGTTGAACTCTTTGCATAGAGAACCAAACGACACCTTTAAGGACTTGATTATTAAGTAAGTTTATAATACTGATTTATTTATAATAACATTAAGTTTTAATTTTTATTTATAGCAAAAAGCTCATTTTTGCCCCAAAAATATGAGTTTCTGCCTTTTTTTTTTATATATATAAAAAAAGGGTCTTTGAGAAGAAAAGAGCTAACGAGGATCAACCCAAGAAATATTCTGATGATGGCCCTACTTTTATTACGATAACAGGGGTGCGTGCTCAAATACAATACCTTAAGTGCAAATATATGTCTTTAATAATAATACGTGCGCAAATACAATACCTAAAGTGCAAGATTCTGAAGTGGGCCTTCTCGTCTCTTCATTTTTTATGTAATAATAGGTCCCTCGCCAGCGGGATAGCATACAATGTGTATATTACGTTTGTCGGTTCATGTTGGAGGTTATTATGCGAAGATATATCCTTATTCCAGAAAAGGTTAGTAATTTAATAATGTGTTTATTACTTTTTTTAAATTAGAGCTGATGTTGTCTTGCTTGCTGCTATACCAAGATGTTGCTATGCTGAATGATGTATGTTGTTACACTAATGAACAACACTAATGCTGCTATCAATCATTAATGTCTTGTCTTTGTTTTTTCCACAATATGTAATCAACGTGCCACAAGTACCTGAGTACAAAAAGCACCAAATAGATGAGGTAAGGGACTTGTTGGGCAAATATGTCTTAGAATATTGCAATGAAGACTAAATGCATGATACTTAGAGCTTAGATCAGCTTAGTAAATTTTTTTTTGAAGTTTAGGACCGATCTTTGTAGATAGAGCTAGGGAGATGCACAGTTTTAGGAATCTTAGTTCATGTAAAGTGATCAAATTGTTAGTATGAATTAATCTGAAAGTGAAACAAATTATAAGTATGATGCAGCTGTGCTGGTTGAATTGTATCTATTGAGTTCTGATGAACCCAGCTGTGATTTATGCAACATTTTGAATGGCATGAAACAAATTTAATTTTAAAAAAAATTACGAAAAAGTAATAAAAACGGTTACTAAAAAAAATTGTTGTAAATACCTTTCACAAATACCCGCGCATAATATTCAACAACGGGTTTTAAAAGAAGAACCGTTGTAAATACCTTTCACAAATACCCGCGCATAATATTCAACAACAGGTTTTAAAAGAAGAACCGTTGTTACTAACAATTTCAACAACGGTTATCTTCCGTATACCCGTTGTTAAAAGTCTTCACAATTTTGGTGGGAAATATACAACAACGGTTTTTTATATAATAACCGTTATATCTTTCCAACCAAAATTTTGTCAAACTTTCCACAACGACTTACTCGCAACAACAACGACTTTTAACCGTTGTGAATAATTTCCACAACGGTTTTAGTAAATAACCTAACCGTTGCAAATAAATTTTACAACGACCGCTTTAATAACGTCCGCTTTTTGTTTTAACAACGGTTTTTACCCGTTGTTATAGCCTGTATCTGTAGTAGTGTACCAGTTCATGGTTGTCGATCATATTTTGAATAACATGTTTCAGTTTGAAGCATGTTTTAGTATCATGACCTTCTCCTTGATGATATTGGCAAAGGCATTGCTGTCTAAGAAACGGGTTTTCCTGCATTCAAGCGGGTCCGTAGTGGGCCCGATTGGTTGTAGCTTCCCTTCAATCATGAGCGTTTGAAGAGCTGCGGCATAGGTTGTGTTGAGTTTGGTGAATGTCCTTTGAGAACGTTCAACCTTGCTGTTTGACGTGAGACATCCAGGAGGATTGTCTTGACCGCGAGATGCGACTATGATTTTGCCAGCTTCGATCATATCTTGAATGGCATTTTTGAGTTTGAAACAGGTTTCGGTGTCATGGCCCTTGCCTTGATGGTATTGGCAATAGGTGTTTTCATTCCAGAAACGGGCTCTTTTGTGTTCGGGTTTGTCCAGAGTCGGACCAATGGGTTGGAGCATTCCTTTTGAAGCAAGTATCTCCAGAGCGGTGCCATATGTTATTCCCAGATCTGTGAATACCCTTTGATGTTTTCTCATGGTTCCAACATTGGCGTTTTTTGGGATGTTTTTGTGAGTTTTGTTTTTGTTTTTGTCAATCCTAGGCGGAAGCAGGATTTGATTATTGTCAATGGACAGTTTTGAGGAAATTGCTTGGTATTTTGAAGGGGAGTTTGGTGAGGCAATTTCATGTTATTTGTTTGTGGGTTCATGGATGTGGGAACCATCGAATGACTCCTCATTTTCAACAGCTGTTGGTTGGTGAACGGAGGCATGGTTTTCTCCTTGGTGGTCAGGTTCATTTTCGGTACTACCAAACCTTTCCTGCAAATTAGCTACTCGAGTATTCAAATCATCGATAGCCACTTGCAGCTTTGAGAATATGTTGTTGATGGAGAGGGATAGCATCATTATACCGCTTTGTATACCATCCTCATCAATTGCATGAATTTTCTCATCGTCAGGAGAGATGAGGTGAGAGCAGTCTAGGGAAGGTTCCTGAATCTGTCCAGTAGGGTTTTCTGGAGGGTTGTTTTTGTTGTTTGCTGAGGGAGGTAATGGTAACTCGCCCTTTTCAATCATATCAAGGATGGTGCCTTTTAAGGGGAGACACATCTTGGTGTCATGTTCGCGACCCTGGTGATATTGGCAAAAGAGGTTTCCATCCCATCTTTGTCCTCGCTTGTTTAGTAGAGGGCCTGGAGTTGGACCAATTGGTTTGAGTTTTCCTTGTGAGATTAGCCTTTCCAAGGCTGTGGCATAAGGCATACCCAAGTCAGGGAAGGACCTATGAGGTCATCTTGTTTTGGTTTTGTCGATGGCAAGTAGCCGGCTTTCAAGGAGCTTAACCCTTTGCTCAATATTAGAAGAGGTATTATTCCCGGTTATCATTTTGTCCTCAACATGGGAGAGACGAGTGCTCAAGTTTTCCACGATAGCTAGGAGTCGAAGGACAATGTTGTTGGTTTCAGCAGAAGTCATGGCGGATGCAGATTAATCGGCTTATTGACTTTCTTGTTGGCGATCGATGGCACCCAAGGGATTCCTATTTGACATAACGATAGGCGTTATAACTTGTCTTGGCAAGGGATTGCACAAACAAAGGCAAGTACGACACATATGTATAAAAGGCACTTATGTTCCTAAAGAAGCGACTGTGTGACTAAGTTATGAGTTCATTAAAGACCGTGAATGACCTCTTGTGTTTGAACTCTTGGTGCAAGACGTTGAATTTAGACTCGAGTGTCGACTTTGGCATAGTGATGCCTAGACAGACGACTTCTGACTTAGTTTGGAGATTTATCGATGGAGTGACGTCGTTGGACAAGACAAGTACACAAACTTGACCGTTGACCCATAATGTAGGGGAAAGACGGGTTTAATACGCGAGAGGTTTTGACTCTGCTAATGCCATTGAAGATGTCTCGACAATTAGGCGACACGATCTAGACCAGAAGGTAGGTACTAACTTCGGTAGAGACTCAACGTTACCAAGACGACTGGACTCTAATCGACTCGGGGCTGAATCAGAAAGGTGGACTGAAATTTTCGGAAATAGGAATTTTCAAAAGGATTCATTTGTCGCTTTATGGACGGCTTCCGAAGAGTAAGGATCTTCAAAAGGTCGGCCAGTTGAAAGGTTTGTCTTAGGTTTGTTTTCAACAGACGGTTTGAGTTGAAATTGCGGTGGCTCTAAAAGCAAAGTGTTGTTTCCGAAGACGGTTTTCGAAATTCCGAATCACGGATTTGAAAATCGAGAATTGAAGAATTTAGAATCTTCATCACAATGGCCATGAAAACGGTTAAATTTATTTTCGAAGAATTTAAAATTGGGTTGAAAATTTGGAAACGGTTAAATTTGTTTTCAAAGATTGAGTTTTGATTTGAAATCTGAAAACGGTAAAATTGGTTTTCAAAGATTTGATTTTGAATTGAAATTTGAAAACGGTTAAATTTGTTTTCAAATGATTTGAAATTGGATTTGAAATCAGAAAACGGTTAAATTTGTCTTCGAAGATTTGATTTTGAATTGAAATTTGAAAACGGTTAAATTTGTTTTCAAATGATTTGAAATTGGATTTGAAATCTGAAAACGGTTAAATTTTTTTTTCAAATGATTTTATTTGAATTGAAATTTGAAAACGGTTAAATTTGTTTTCAAATGATTTGAAGTTGGAAATTATGAGGATTGAATTCGTCATTACGACGGGTTAGGAAACCGTTTTAACCTTTGAAAGACGGTATGCAAATCGAAAAGTGTGAGAATTTAAATCGTCATTACGATGGCTTAGAAAAGCCAAATTTGATTTCGAAAACGAGATTTGAAATCTGGAAAGTTGCACGGGTTGAAATCGTCATTACGACGGTTTGAAAACTGATTTTGAATTTTGAAAATTTGAGGGTAGAATTCGTCATTAAGAAGGTGTAAAAGGGCGCTTTGAGAATGCAACGGTCGGCGAGGGACCGAGGTTTGAAACGACAATTACGACGACGTAAAAGGGTATTTTGAAATGGTTTTTGAAAACCAAGGTTTGAAATCGTCATTACAACGGTATAAAAAGGTGCATTTTGAAATGGTTACATAAACCGGATTTTGAATGGCCATTATAACGGCATAAAGAGGTGCTTTGAAATGGTTGTAAAACCGGGTTTGAAAATCGTCATTACGACGGCCTAAAAAGGTGTGTTGTTTAAAATGTAACGGTCGGCGAAACACCGAGGTTTGAAACGGACATTACGACGACGTAAAAGGGTATTTTGAAATGTTTTGTGAAAACCAAGGTTTGAAATCGTCATTACGACGGCACAAAAAGGTTTGCAACGGTCGACGAAAGACCGAGTTTTGAAACGGTTGTGAAAAACCGAGTTTGAAAATCGTCATTACGACGGCCTAGAAAAGCGTGCAACGGTCGGCGAAAGACCGAGGTTTGAAACGACCATTATAAAGGCGCAAAAAAGGTGTTTTGAAAGTTTAAAATGATACGGAAGGACTTATGATCACATAACACATAAGCACTCGCAGTTTCATTATATTATGCATAATGCTGACACGGGTTTTGGCTTAAAAGGGTGGGTTACACACCAAGCAATCAAACCCCGATTTTCGAGAGGGATACCAATCCAAACAAATTGTGTAAGGAGGGTGCCCTAGCCTCGCGCACGAAGGAAGTGAAAGCTCTTTGACAAAACAGAAATGTGTAACGTCAAAGGTATGCTTGACGCAATCGGGATTCGAAACGCGGGGATGAGAAAACTCACGCCGATGGGACGAGCCAATTGGTCGATATAGGTTAGGTTTTGGGCCCGAACAAGGAACCCGACTTATGACCGTAATATCAATTAATGCGCTTTAACCACGACCTCGTTCGAGTTTCACCTCTAAGGATCACAAAGACACAAGTGTCCTAGTTTTCCCCAGCGGAGTCGCCAATCTGTGGACATGGGCCACAGGCTGGCCTGCGGGCACGAGAGCCGCCTGCCGGTCCGTAGTCACGGGCCACCTGCACGCCAAGCCAATCTGTGAACGTACAGCGGTCTTTTGAAAGCTACTCTCGGCGGCGTAAAAATGCTTTCGACCGGACCGCTTTAGATCGGTCGATTTCGTCTCGGCAAGGGTCTCGAAACGATTAGAGATGTTCGGAGTGGCCACCAAGGGATGCTTGGAACCATTCGAATCCACTTTATACCTATGTCAATCAAGGCAAAAAGCGGTGTTTGACATAGGTACTAAAGATAAGGACTCGTCCCCCTTTTAGCATTCTATGCCTAAAATGACTCTCGTACGCCCTGATAAGGACATCCACTATCCAAAGGTTTTGAGTAAGGGGTGAGGGTACGTATTTGGAAGCCTTTTAATCGGACACCCAATCCCGCCCGCGTTAGCGGCCTCTACTGATCGATCGTGGTTGTTTAAGTGCAAGAGTTGATAAAACGATTTAAATGCATGAATGCGCATCCAAAAGTTTAACCTAACATGTGAAAGTTGGCTAAGTCGGTTTGTTTATCCACATAGCATGAAATTGATGTCAAAGTTGGATTTAGGTTGATTTGCATGTGAAGACAGAAATTAAACATCCATTTACCAAACTCGGGTCATGATGCTTAACACGATCCATTTATTTGAAAAAGTGTGTCAAATGACAAAGTGTAAAAACGCAAACTTGTCAATCTGATCCGTCATGTATTCGGATTAACCGTAATCGGGATTGTCCTAGAAAAGTATCAAAATGAGACAGAACAGTGCCAGGCAGCCCCATTGGGGCGCAAGCTTATTGGCGAGGGAATGGGGCCTGTCCAGGTTTTGGAATATGAAAACAGACGACCTCTTGGGGCGCGAGCCATGAGTCGACCCAAGGGGCGTCTCCTGGTTATTAAAAAGGTTGTTTAAAACCGTTTTTTGCGATTAATGATTTGCAAGTATGATTTGCATGACTCGGAATAATTACTATTATGTTAGTAATATTCGTTGTCGGATTTGCAAGTTTGAAAACCATGGTCAAATGTGTAAAAGGAAAATATTTGATTTGAACTAATTATGTTAAGTTTAATTATTTGTAATTAGTCAAGTTTGTCATCGTACTCGGATTAAACCGACATGGTATAAAGAACCAAGGATTATTATGAATTATGACTAATATATTTACAAATGTAAACAAATGAGAAAAATGGTAAATAAAAGAAAAGGGTGTTAAAATACCCATTAAAATGCAATTAACCATAATATCATCGAGTCCCGGAAACCGTCATGGTATAAAGAACCAAGGATGATTTTTGTAATGGTCAAAATATGTTTATGATAAAAATGAATTAAAATGGTAAATTAAAGAAAAGAATTTCTTTTAAAATGTAATTCACCAATTAATATCACCGAGTCACGGATTAAACCATCATGATATATGGAGCCAAGGGTGATTATAATTTATGGCTAAAAAGTTTGTCATAAAAATGATTTGAAATATTAGAAATGGTAAAAACCGTAAAATGAAATAAGTAAAAATAAAAGAAAGTGTTGAAGGAAAGACGAACTCAAACACATTTGAGTCTGACCTGGACACCCACAAGAGGCGCGAGCCTCCCTGCATAGCAAGGAGCTTCTGTCTCAGGCCAAAACTCGGTTTTGGCTCGTCTAACCTATATTTGAATCGTGTTATGCATTGTTCACGCATATAAACTCATAAAAACAGTAAAGATATGAAATAAATGAGATATTTACACCCTTAAACTTACGTGTATTGATGTTTGGGACGTAGACGACTTTAGAGACGGTTTTCTCTTAGAGACTACTCACGATCAAAGAAGTTTAAAAGAGTGCCTTAAAAAAGGATTTTGTTTTGAAAATGAGTTGAAAATATGTTGTTGAAAAACATGTTGATTAATGTTGAGTTGGTCGAATAGGTCGGGCGAATGCACGGCGACGGTACCAAACAAAATGTGTAAGGCTTGTGTTTACGATCGGTAGGTCGTAAACACGTGTCGGTTTTGTGACTTAGGAAGTCGAGTCTAGAATTTTAAGGGAGAGATGAGGGGGCGGACACTCTCGTGAAGATTGTGGTATGTGATGGTGGGTATTTATAGAGAAATGTGAGTGATAGCAAGTCGGTTAAGTTTGCTTGCTGGCCAAGGGCATGCCTAAAGAGGCGCGAGCTACCTAGTGACTGAAAGGGGTGTACTGTCCCTTTAAGAAATTTGGATTTTGCATTTGTTTTAACCAATGTTTTGTTGGTTGTGATTTGTGGTCTTAGATGCTTACTTAGCCGTGTAAGCTTGATCTTGGGTGTTATTTTGGGTAGGTATTTTGTGTTCTTGACTCGGGTTTGATCCGTGTGAGTCGGGATTTGAATTTCGAGTCGGTTTTTGGCTCGGTGTTGGTTTTGACTCTAATTAGAGTCATTTTAATGGAAATGACATGATAAAGACATTCATGGCATTATTTTCGACATTCGAGATTTGGTTTGACTCTGGTTGACTCAGGTTGACTCGAGTTTCGGCTTTTTGAGTCGGTTTTGGGTCTGAAAACGGTTTTAATTCCAAATAGTGTTATTTTAATGCAAATGAAGTTAGAAAACCATTTATGAAATCATTTTTCATATCCAAGTAGTGCATTAAACCGTCTCATGTATAGCCAATCCACACACGCATATCAAAAACACGTTATAGTCCGATCATCATCTGGTGGTTTTTGGGAGGTGCAGATACTGGGTATCTACAATCTAAAGAATGAAGAAACAAATGGAGAATGATAATGAAGAAAGAAGAAATGAAAAAAATAAAATAAAAGAGGGCATTAAAAAAAGAGATGACTTGTTTAACAAGTAGCCCTTCTAAAAGATCAAAATAGTTAAATGATAGAAAAGATAAGACTAATATGGGATAACCAATAGGATGGATTAAATGGGTTATATGTGCATTGTCTTTACATTTATCTTGTAGTTGTAGGATGGAATACCACGTTAGGTTATTGCGGCCATACCTCGTGATTCGTAGAAGGAGATTGATTTTGGTTATATATGTTTCACATAAATCACCCTATCTTTCAATGAGTGACGAGCGAAACCCGTGAGAATCGATATTTTAGGTCTCATTTGGTCAATGGCTTGGTGTTGAGTCGAATCTTGTGTATGCCATGTGATTCTTGGGAGTATAGCTATGTTTTCCCCTTACCCGCCTAAAATTTGTTTATTTGACACCTCTTGTTGTCACATTTGGTTGCTTCATCTAGTTCTAGGGAGTTGACACCTCGTTAAGACCCCGAGATGGTGTTTTTCGGTTTTGACTATTTTAAACTTGACCAGTTGGATGAGGAAAGTGGTGTACTTTTTTAGATGCATCTTATTGTTTGTTTATGTGCTTAATTTTGGATCCATCGCCATTTTGGCAAGACCCTAGTGGCTTTGCAAGAAGACATTCTACCTCATGGATGCCTTGTTGTAAATTAAAGGGGCGGAGCAAGACCCGCTAATTGTCTCGTGTCTTATTTGTTATTTGGATTAGTTTGTCTAAAGGTCTTAGTCTTAGCCACCTCTTTACTTGGGACGAGTAAAGGTTCGGTTTTGGAATATTTGATGTGGTTCATATTTACGCACTTTTGGTTCCTTAACCAACCTCATTTTGAATGACAATTGAGCTAATTACTGTCAGATCTATAGCCATTTGCTTCCTATTTGCTACTTCTACTCCTGTACGTTTGTTTTGTAGGAAATGAATCTGAAGAAGCGATCTTGAGACGATATTGAGCTAAAATGAAGGCGAAATGACTCTACCAATGATTGGCAAAGAAGTGTAGACAAAGCACAGAGATTCGTAGACCAATAACCAAGATTTTTGGCAATGAGGAGCTATCCCCCACGGCTCACGGATTTTGGGATAACAAAGATAAAGACAAGCAACCTTCACCATCAAGTCGCCGAAGTCAAGCAGCCAAGTCGGGCGAGTCAAGCCTCAACTTGGGCGAGTCAGCACCAAGTCGGGCGAATTCTACTTCAGGGTTGGCCAACACTTGCTCAATCCTCATGAGATGGGAGAAGTCTTGGATGGCGACAACTTTACTTATTGGGTCAATAATTCATTTAAACCCTTAGTTAACCCTAATCTTGTGACATATATATACTCACTTTATAATAATTAGAGTTATGCTTCATTAGACCTATAAAACTCCCGTAGATTAGAAGACTCTCTTAGATTAGATTAATCTTTAATCTTTCTGGCCACACAATTTACATTAAGCTAATTTCATAAATTGTTTTTTTAATTTACATTTTCAATTTTCAATTTTCATCTTTATGCGAGGATCTTTCTTTATTTATGTTCATCTTTACTTTTCAAGTTGATACCTTTCTTAACTCTCTTTAATCTTTTGTTCTTACTTACTATATATCATTATGGTTAGTTTAGTCTTTTTGTTTGTTATTATTAGCATAGTTCTCATCCTGTTTAGTGAGTAGTCTCCTTGCTAGGGTTATTGGAAGAGTAGGGGATGATTAAAAGGTGAATCTATGCTTGTTGACTCCATTAAAATGGATTAAATGTTGTGGTTTCAACTAGTGCATATTAAGTGTTTGATGAAATGCTTGTTTCACAATCTTGTATGAATCTCTATCTATTAAAGACTCGTATAAGATCAAGAGCCTTAGGAGTTGTTAGACCATGCATTATAGTAGTGGGTAGAACGACTGTTTGCTAGAGCTAACCCGACTCAGCCTAGGTAGGACTGTAAGATCGAGAGCCTCGGCTCATAGTCGGACTACAACCTTGACCCAATTTAGATTCACATGTGTAGAGATCTTTGATTACTCCTATGAACCCATGACACCTTAGTGCTTTTAATTGATTGTTTACATCTTGGTATTGTTGTCTTAATTCATTAGTTTATTTTAAAATCCAAAACCTTAATAATTGTGACACTCGCATAAATTGAAATAGATAGACTTAGAACTCAAAACACACCGTCCGGTGAATTGACCTCGACTTAACCACTTGCTGGCTGTTTGTTGAGATTATAAATGTGTTTGATTGAGTGTGACGACCTAGCTCACATGAGTCCCCTCATCTCCCCTTAATTTTGTGCCAAAATAAAAGCTAAATAATGAACGAAACTTAATCGATGATGTATTTAGCAAATAAGAAAGTTTAAAAATTAAAATTATTTTAATGATATTAATATTAAGTCTTTTTCAAAACTCTCTTAAAGGTCAAAAGGATATAAAATATTATCTCGAAGACAAATTAATGCTCACTAAAATCACTACTGGCAGGATATATAAAGCGCTTTTATTCTTATACTTGCACATTACAATTGTACACACAGATAGCTGTTAAACGGGTCGGACGGGTTGGGTCGAATATGGGTTGGGTCAGATACAGGTCGGGTCATACAGCTCACGGTCGAATTAGAGTCAGAATACGGGTCAAGAAATAATTTCTCACGGCTTTTTTTAACGATTTTTTTAATCAAAAAAATATTTTTTAAAAGTGTTAAACATATTTAAAATTAATATTGGGTTTTTCTACATGGTAACCCTGTGTTTTTTCAAATTCTACATGGTAACCCTACTTTTCAGATAACACACATGGTGTAACACTCCATGGTAATTGAAGAGGTTCATTGATAGGCTTAAATGACTAGTGCTTAAAGTGATTGAAAATACTGCTCATATCAACAAAGTGCACTTTCTTTTCTGGTTATCCATGCAAAAGAACTCCAAAGTTAAGCGTGCTTGACTAGAAGTAGTCTTAGGATAGGTGACCTCATGGGATGGTTCCCGGGATGCGCATGAGTGAGGACAAAATGCGTTGGAAAGGACCCGTGTTGATCTGTGGGCTATGGACACAGCCTGGCGAGTTACGATAAGTGACCGCTCCCGACCATAGGTTTGGGTCGAGGTGTTACAAGTGGTATCAGAGCAACCCTGCGATCGTATGGTGATAGGAGGCAGTTATTATACGCTCCATTGTGATCACCCAGCTAGCGGGAGAGGATTCGGGGTTAGCGGTTATGCTCCCAGGTGCAACGAGGACGTTACTTTCTTCAAGTGGGGGTGATTATAACACCCCACGGTAATTGAAGAGGTCCTTTGATAGGTTTAAATGACTAGTGCTTAAAGGGATTGAAAATACTACTCATATCAACAAAGTGCACTTTCTTTTCTGGTTATCAATGCAAAAGAACTCCAAAGTTAAGCGTGCTTGACTGGAGTAGTCTTAGGATGGGTAAGCTCTTGGGAAGGTTCCCGGGATGCGCATAAGTGAGGACAAAATGCGCTGGAAATGATTCGTGTTGATCTGTGAGCTATGTACACAGCCTGAAGAGCTACCATAACTGACCGCTCCCGACCCTAGGTTTGGGTCGGGGTGTTACACATGGTAACCCTCAACTCCTTTAATACGTATTGTCGTGACTTTAACTTTTTTCCCGTCAATTTTGTCCATTAAGTATGTGATGTGGTTGAATTTGGAAATTTTCTACAAGGTAACCTTATATTTTTAAAAATTCTACATGATTACCTTACTTTTTCTACTAATTACCCTTTTAAAAAAAAAACACTTAATCCTCTAATTAATCTTCTTTACACAATTTTACTTGATTACACCGAAATGGTAAAATCCACACTCATTACCCTTCAATTAACTGAGTATTGAAAGAAAAATCTAGTGTTATTCTAATAATTGGCAACGTGAGATAACTAACCGAATATTGAAAGAAAAATCTAACGTTATTCTAAAAATCTAGTGTTATTTTAATAGTGTGATAAATCTGTGTGTACACTTGTCAGAAAACTTTACACAATTTTACTTGATTACACCCAAATTGTCAAATTCACGCTCATTAATTATATTGACATAATTATTAAAATAATATTTTTTTAATATATTTTTATTATTAAATATTATAAAAGTATATAAAATTAACTTTTGAATCGTGTTTGTAATTTTAAGTAGTAAAAAAAATCTTAACTATTTTTTCAAATCTAATATATATATATATATATATATATATATATATATATATATATATATATATATATATATATATATATATATATATATATATATATTAATATCTTAATAAAATTCTTGATGTACCTTTGACCCAACGGGTCGACCCGTTCAGGTCAGGTCTTGACCCTAAAATAACGGGTCATTTCGGGTTTTTGTCAAACGGGTCACCGGGTTGAAATTTTCAGGTCTTGACCCTGAAAAAACGGATTAGATCAGATCAGATCTGTTTTACAGGTCGGGTCAGAATTTGACAGGTCTAGACAGATTTGTATGGTATTAGAAGTGGAGGTGAGAATTTGGTGTGTAAAAAAAAATTAGGTATAAATATCAGAGCTAGACTTTCAAAAAAATAAAAAATATATTTATCAATTATTAATAAATGAGGTCATTTGTAATACATTTTACACTAAAAATAACACAAATTTTCGTTAGTGCATAGTTATAGGCGGATAGTGGACCTTTTATAAAACGGAAGTAGGAGGGCAAGTGGGTGGAAATGGATACCCCACTTTCCCTCTCACTTTCATTTTGTGAGAGGGTCATTATCCGTCTATAATGAGTTGAACTGTAGAAATAAATAGGTTACAATGCCCTCTAGGCATGTGAGGTATTCTAATAATTAACATTAAATACGAAACAACAAAAGTTAGTGTTATGACAAGAAGAAATAAGTGGGGACATAAGATATCTGTTGATGGAGAACAATGGAACTAACACGAGTTTCTTCGATCACAACATTAGAAAAGTCTACTATACCCGAAGGCCGGTGAGATAACTAAGGAGTCGACTGTGCACGAGTTTCTAACGTATGCTTGAAGGATACACATTTAAAACTTAAATGTAGAAATATTCGTAAGTATACATGAGAAATTCTAGTATAAACTCAAATATTGTGAATTTTTTTATTTTACATTCTTAATGTACACTTGTACACTCCAAGGACACGTTAGAAAAACTGTATGAAATAAACTATTTTGGTGGTCACAACTCTCCAATTGTCTAACTAAAATTAGGAAAAATTACAAATAACCACCACGTATTTGCGTATTTTTACAAATTACCACCACGTATTTGCATTTTTACAAATAACCTTCAATTTTCACGGTATATTCCTCAATCACCACCGTATTTTTACCCCGAGCATCGTTTTTATTATTTCCCGACTTGTTAAGTGACGATTTACGCGGATTTCCCAAATTAACTTCCATTAGTTACACAAACACACTCATTACTCACTACTAAGTCAGATCCTCATCTTTCCCCAATTCAATCAAACACACTAACCCTAAATCGATTAATCGATTATTGAAAATCCCTATTACGTATAGCTGCTTCTATGCGAATTGCAAAAGGAATTGAGTTTCTTCACATAGGAATCATGCCTGGAATCTCCTTAAGTAACATTTGGGATAACAGATGTTTTAACGGACCAAAATTTATGCTAAAATCAGTGACTATAAGCCAATTAATCTTACTCTCCTGGCGTAAAATATGGGGCAAGAATCTTTTGTAAATCAATCAATAATCTTTGCATATCAATCAATAAATCCTCCTCATACTCTCGCACCCCACTGGTCTAGATCTGGTAACCTTGTTATCAAATGATGATACAGTTGTTGTTCCGGTCTCGGGGTTGTTATCGTCATCATCATCCTCGACGACAATGACCTAGAGGAAGGATGGGGTAGAGGGTAGTTCCGGTGTGGCGGCTGGGATGGAGAATTGTGCTGGTGGTATATCAAATCAGTCAATAATCAGTAATCGAGACTGATTTAGGTTTAGTGTGTTTGATTGAATTGGGGAAGGACGAGGATTAGACTTATTAATGGGTAATGACTAATGAGTGTGTTTGTGTAACTAAAGGTGGGTAATTTGGGAAATCCGTGTAAATAATCACACTTAATAAGTCGGGAAATAAGAAAAACGATGTTCGGGGTAAAAATACGGTGGTGATTGGGGAATATACCGTGGAAATTGGGGGTATTTGTAAAAACGCAAATACGTGGTGGTAATTTATAAAATACGGAAATACGTAGTGATTATTTGTAGTTTTTCCTTAAAATTATGGTTGCTGCCAATTTTGCTAAGGAAGCTGAACAATAATCCTCTTTATATTTAAAAATAAGTCTCATGAATTTTTTTTCCCTTAAAAAAGCACATCTACTTTTTTTTTTTTCATAAATCACAAGATGTACTCTGTATTAAATAAAATGAGAATTATGGGTTACCTCCAAAGGAGTTGAGATCACTTGTCCCACATTTGTGTGCCATCTTGTGTCACAAGCTCTTAATCTTGTGATGCATCATGCTTGAAGTAATAAAAATATTGATGATTTATATTAAAGTGATAATGTGTCGTAAGGAGGGGTAATGGGAGATGAGACACAAAATAGGACAGAAGATTTACACTGCATCCAAAGATACTACAAGGGAGGCCAAGGTGACCCCCTCCAAAAACCATATCTAAAGCCAAAATCAAGCCAAAAACAAACTAGGATTGATTTTTAACTGTCTAACATAAAAACAATGTTGAATTGGCTTTACAGTCTGCTCTTTAGAATGTGCACATCCTGTAATACCCGCCCTGTTAGGGACCCGTTGACTGACCTTAGACACATGTCTAGACCTCTTGAGACCATTATTAGTTCGACCTTATGATACAATAACCTTTGGGATGAGGAAACTCAATCTAACATTGGTTACTCGATCAAGTAGCTCAGTGACTTAATCGAGTAGAGGCGACTCGATCAAGTAAGTCCCACACTCGATCGAGTAAGTCGAGTTCAGCAGTAAAATATAAATCGCGAAGTCGTGAACCCAAAATCAGTTTTCATTTTATTTCTTCCTAAACCTAATCGTCGATACATTTCTCTCCTTCGCCAACCCTCATCTGCTGGAACCCTTTATGCTTGGAGACACCATGGGATGGGAGGCATGAGTCGGGTAGCGGTTTTGTAGCCGGAATGTCGAGCATAGGTAAGTCATCATCATCATCCTTAGGTTTTGTTGTGGTTATGTTTGGTAGTAATAGGGTTTTCCATACTGTTTGTGATAGGTAATAAAGGTGGTTGCTTTCTCTTCATATGGTTGTATGCGGGGTTGCTGTTGGTTGCTAAAGGTAGGTTTTCCTACTCAGTACTGTTGATTGTTTGGTGTTATGATAGTGTTGTTGATTGGTATTGGTATTGTGATTGGTTGTGGTTATCTGTGTTTGCGAGGTACGTCCTCGGATGAGTGGAGTCATCTCGGGAATGGCTCCACGCCCTTGATTCGCCCCTTATGGTTCCCGTCACAAGGGGGATGTACACATTAATGGACATGGGTTATTCGCTCGATGGAGATGAGCGGGGCTTAGGTGGGAAAGGCTGCGATCCCCCACTGGCAGTGTAAAATATCTATTGCGATGGATATTCTGGTAGGACTTTTTCCTTCGGGCTAGTCAAATGGTTGATGGGTGATGGAGGCGGAGTTGGCTTGTGTATACTGTACCTTGTGTTTTGTGTTTTGTGTTTTGTGTTTTGTGTTTTGTGTTTGTCCTTGAGTTACTGACCTTGTGTGGTGTTGTTTGTCTTTCTCCTTGTGTTGTGTCTGCCATGATCCATTCTGGCGAGCAGTCAGTTTTAGCAGGTGTCGGTATGTGGAGCTTAGCTGGGTGCTTCGGAGGGACGAGTCAATCACTGAGTTATGGCATGGATAGTATCGACGTAGTCGTTAGTTGTTGTATCAATGGTACTTTTCCTTTTTTTTTGAGTTAAAGTTGTAATAAACTTAATTGCTCTTTCATTGACATTTGATATTTACTATTCCTCGGGCAACCGAGATGGTAATGACCTTATCTACTAAAGAAGGTCTTGTTAAGGCTCTTTGGTAGATGGGGGTGTTACAAAGTGGTATCAGAGCGACGATTTTGGAATCTGTAACCAATGAACCCAATTAACATAGTGAGTCTAGTAAAATGAACCTGGTGTATGTGTGTTGGGACCCCCTTGAATTGCTTGCTTTTGGGTGAGAAGACGCTCTCATTCCAAAATCCTGGCCCCAATATGCTTAAGTCAGCCACTCCGAATGGGAATATCGAGTCAGGAATGGTGTGTGGGTATGTGTGTGTAGTGTACGAAATAGATATATGTATATAGATGAGTATGAAATGATGTCTTGTGTGTGCAAGTGATAGAATCGGAATGTGCAATTTGCTTGTATAGTTGTGTATGCGTGAGTGTATGTTGATGAATGGTGAGGTGCGTGGGAAGTATACACGAAGATATGTGGTGACGTGAAAGTTGGTAACAATCTTCAGTTTCTGTATTGACAAATTATATGAACATGTTATGTAGTGTTGTAAAATTTGATATGTGGATAAGTGGAATGCCGTAATTGATATAAACGCACATGTGAATTTAAGAGCTTGTTGTGTGTAGAATTGAAATGCAAAAGTATGAGTAGAAAATTGTTATTGTCATAAGTAGACATGCGAGTTAAAGGATGTCATGGCCGGATTGAATCGTATGTTGTTTGAAATGCAGTAGAATAGGAGAAGTAATGTTTTATTGCGGTAATCATGTTATATGCCAGGTAATGTTAATCGATAGTAATCGTTTGGAAATGATTAGTGACGAGTTCTAAGTATACCTTAGACTCCGAACGATTTATTGTTTTGCAGAAACGACTAATCGAATTCATAATCTTTTGTTGCTTGTTTAATCTTACTCGATCGAGTACGAGTGAGTACTCGACCGAGTAGGCCTTACTCGACCTAGTAGGTGGGTCACTTGATCAAATTTGCTGGAAAATGCAATTGTTGTCTATTCTGCCAAGTGGATACTCGATCGAGTACCCCTAACTCGATCGAGTAGAGGCTACTCGATTGAGTACCGCAATTACCCGATCGAGTACATCGCTAAAGTACACGGGTTCCGTAAAAGCTTTTCGAGTTATAACCTTCTTTCTTCTTATTATTTCATTCAAAAAACCTACAAACCTTCATAAAATTTCTCTCCCTACAAAACTTTGGTGAATTTGTGTTTGATTTCCTCCCAAATCCTTCTAGTTCATTCATTCATTCAATCCATTTGCAAACTTATTCATGGTAAATTTGTACTTCTCTCCTTTGATTTTAAATCAATTTGAGGCATGTTAGTGTTGGAATTTTCTGGATTTCGGTTTATACCCAAAATGTTTGCTTTGTAATTATTGTATTTTGATAGAAATCACCTAGAATCACTGTTATTGATGTTAGAAATTGCTAAATTGAACCGATTTGTGACTATATGTGAACCGAATTTTCTCGGGCTTACTCATAAAATTTGATTTCTGTTCATCTTTTGCATCTTTAAAGGTCGAAATAGAGTAGGGAATGCTACTAATATCATGTTTAGT
Source organism: Silene latifolia (assembly GCF_048544455.1). Lineage (NCBI taxonomy): Eukaryota > Viridiplantae > Streptophyta > Magnoliopsida > Caryophyllales > Caryophyllaceae > Silene > Silene latifolia. The sequence goes on along the minus strand of NC_133533.1, from coordinate 45,045,069 downwards.
GCTTGATTTTGGTTAATTTCATCCAAAATTTTGTCTTAAAACTCCGTATTAAAGGTGCCTTAAACTGAAATTTTGCCTCAATTATTGTAATAATAATCAATTTGTGAAGTTGATTTTGAGAGAGTAGGGTCCAATTACTTCTACCACTTGTGAAGACTTGGTGTTTTGGAGATTTGAAACCATCTTTTTATAAAATTATAAGAGTAAAGGGAGGTAGAAAATTCTTGTTTTGTCTCAAAATTTTACTTGTTTCGGCGAATAAATCCATTTTAATCGTTGTTTTTCTCTGTATGAATCCTTCGGGAAAGTTTACTTTGAAATTGTAAAACCCGATGTGTGGCTAAAACCATCTTGAAATAGATGCCTAGAGCTGCAGCTGCAACCCGCCAAAGCAAGAGGTCACGCGCCGTTGAGGTAGAGGTAGGGGAAGGGAGTCAAGGCTCTGTTTTTCCACCAGTCCCGAACTACCCTACGATAATCTTTGCTGATTTTAAGCAAAGAGATGCTTTTGTATAGTTGATGAGATGCCCCATGAGACCCACTAGGTGCATCGACACGAGTATTTTGGAGGACCTGAAAATAGAAGTAGATGTCCGGCATATATTTGAGATACTGGGTTTGGAGGGGTTGTATCACTTACAGAAACACTCTTATGCCATTATGACCTTAGAGTTCATGACCTCTTTCACTTACGATGTGGCGGAGAAGATAATAGGTTTCCGTTTGATGAACACTAGTTTCTACCCGACCCTTGACCAGTTCGTCGATAACCTGAGGCTTTCACGGGCCAAGAAGGGATATCTAAGACATGTCCCGAATGAGTGTGGTGCTAGTGGCTACATGCCTTTTTTCACTGGTAGAAATACCCCTACTTCGAGTAACAGGTTGATTAATGACATTCAGCATGTGACTTTGAAGATCTTCCTCCGAGCCTTGACATGTTTACTCTATGGTAGGAAAGATGTTAGTAAGCTTAACTCAAAAGAGGTCATGTTGTTAGTCGCTTACCTGAACCCCACCCGTCGGGAGCGCATTGCTTATAGTGCCCCGGCTATCGTGTGTGCCAGTTTGTCCTTGATGGCCAAGTCTTCGACCCGTTACCTCGGCTATGGTGTTATTGCCACTCGCTTAGCCGAGAGGTTGACCAGTTTTGAGGCCTCTTCGGCTCTCAAACCTTTTACCTCCATTGTCCCGACGATGGACAAGGCTTACTTTATCTCTCAGAAGTGGTTGAGAGTGTTGAGTGATGGTGGGTTAGCTTAGAGGGTAAGAGGTAGGAGTTGGATGAGGGTGCCCGACCCGGACCATCTCCCAGTGACTGAGCCGTTGGCTGCGACTGCGGTTACAACGGACTCATCAGATGATGATGAGCCTACCCCTACCTATCAGACCTATCTGATCATCGACGACCTTTTAGGGGAGATGCCTGAGCCGGTCGGGGGGAGACCACGCTAGGACGGAGGACCAGTTACCCAGGGTGGGGAGAGGCCCCAGGAGAGTGAGAGAGGTGGTTGGAGAGTCCCAGACGGTGCAGCCTGGACCACCCCAATACCAGTATCCCAGGTACCTGTCGTCTTTTAGCCCCCAGATGCAGGTGAGTGAGCTCACGGAGAGGGTGTCCAACGCCTTAGTACTTCGGAACCTCTATGAGACGGCCTATGTGCAGGGTATTGGGACCGACTTGGCCCATCCTGTTTGGTGGAGAGGCGTGGGGAATGATAGCGGTGTCTTTCATTCCTATGGAGTGGACCCGGCTACATAGGGAGCCCCCACGAGCTACCCCTATGGGTGCCTTGCACCATGTAGAGCATGAGGAGATCCCGGTATAGAAGCGACCACCGGAGGAGGCACGTCAGGAGCTGGCCCTTCAGGCACGAGAGGTGATGAGGAGATGGAGGAGGATCAGGGACTGGAGTGATGGTTCTTGTTGTTTGTACCTGTTTTAGCGGATTTGTGTTAGCTTGTTACATTTGTTTTATGGGTACTTGAATTTATTGCGATTTGTATTTGGCCATAAGGCCGTATTTTCTGTTGGATTTGATGGACTTGGCATGTTGGTACATGACGCCAGGGATGAAACCCCGAATCTTGGTAGTATATCGTGTGTTAGGGCAGCCTGACCTGAGGATACTCGATCGAGTAGGCTCAACTTGATCGAGTAGCCTACGGGTGAATTTTAAAGAGCCCACTAACCTGTGTATACTCGATCGAGTATGGCTAACTCGATCGAGTGCCCCAGATCCCTACTCGATCGAGTAAGCTCAACTCGATTGAGTACCCCTGCTAGAGTTTATTAAATGATTTCTTGTGTTATTTGGCATTATGGGCATACCTTGTTAATATCATCTATCGTTCTCATGGTTGTTGGTCACTTTCTTATGCCTCATATTTAAGTACATGTGGTATCAAGACGGTATGCGATAGTTTTCACTTTGTGTGGTTATTAATTTTCTTTAAGTATCGTTCTAAACGGTTGTTAAGTTTATGTAATTGTTCGTAATAGGTTCGGGATAGTTATGTTGGATGATCGTGTTTTCATAATATTAAATGAGCAAATTACTTAATTTCTCACATAAATCAGTGATATTGCTGCGCCTAATTACATCTTTTTGTGTTGTTGGTTTTCATTGATGTGCCCACAGGACCGTATGTTCATATCGTAATGTCAGAGAATTAGATTATGATTTTTGGCTTCATCATGTTCTAGACTTCTTCTAGCTCTAGTAATGTCAAAAATAATTAATGGGTTTCGTTTTATTGTAATGTTTATAATTCGTCTTAAAGGGGAACTTCGGGGATGAAGTTTCTTTTAAGAGGGGAAGAGTAATGTCGCGTGGGAAAAATGTTAAAAAAATATGTTCTTTTGAGTAATTTATTGGTAATTTATCCGTTATTTTGTTAAATAATTTAATTGTGGGAAATAATTTAAGCATTTGTTACGTAAAATTATCAAGTAATTTAATTTGTTGTGTAATATAAGTTGTGGTATAAATAATTTAAATGGATATTGAATATTTGGTTGGTAATTTAATATGCATTGGATGTTTAATGGTTAATTGTGGGACGAGTAAATAGAGTGTTCGTGTCAAATGTGTATGGTGTATGAAGTTGTACGGTGTTAAATCCGGTTGGTAAAATAGAAGTAATAGTCTGTGGTAACGTGTCTTTTCGTTTGTAATACGTGGCTGATGACTCGGAAGGAAGTTGCGTTTAATGGTCACATTCGCAGAAATAGATGATGATGATGAGTAGTTGGCATGAGCAGTTGGGTGGTATGTTGGAAATGGTTATAATAGTTCTTGTCGAGTTGAGTTGTTGTCAGTTACCTTAGTTTATGTTACGCCATGGGTTGTGGGAGACGATGAGTTGAACTTCGGGGACGAAGTTCTTTTTAAGGGGGGAAGACTGTAATACCCGCCCCGTTAGGGACCCGTTGACTGACTTTAGACACATGTTTAGACCTCTTGAGATCTTTGTTAGTTTGACCTTACATTACAATAACCTTTGGGATGAGGAAACTTGATCTAGCGTAGGCTACTCGATTGAGTAGCTCAGTGACTCGATCGAGTAGAGGTCACTCGATCGAGTAAGTCCCATACTCGATCGAGTAAGTCGAGTTCAGCAGTAAAATATAAATCGTGAAGTCGTGAACCCAAAATCAGTTTTCATTTAATTTCTTCCTAAACCTAATTGTCGATACATTTCTCTCCTTCGCCAACCTTCATCTGTTGGAACCCTTATGCTTGGAGACACCATGGGATGGGAGGCATGAATCTGGTAGCGATTATGTCGCCGGAATGCCGACCATAGGTAAGTCATCATCATCATCCTTAGATTTTGTTGTGGTTATGCTTGGTAGTAATAGAGTTTGTCATACTGTTTGTGATAGGTGGTAAAGGTGGTTGCTTTCTCTTCATATGGTTGTATGCGGTGTTGCCGCTGGTTGCTAAAGGTAGGTTTTCGTACTCAGTACTATTGATTGTTTGATGTTATGATAGTGTTGTCGATTGGTGTTGATATTGTGATTGGTTGTGGTTGTCTGTGTTTGCGAGATGCGTCCTCGGTTGAGTGGAGTCATCTCGAAAATAGCTCCACGCCCTTGATTCGCCCCTTGTGGTTCCTACACAAGGGGGATGTGCACATTAATGGACATGGGTTATTCGCTCGATGAAGATGAGTGGGGCTAAAGTGGGAAAGGTTGCGGTCCCCCACTGGCGGTGTAGAATATCTATTGCGAACTTGTGATGGATATTCTGGAATCTGGCAGGACTTTTTCCTTCGGGCTAGTTAGATGGTTGATGGGTGGTTGGAGATGGAGTTGGCTTGTGTATGTTGTACCTTGATTTTTGTGTTTGTTCTTGAGTTACTGACCTTGTGTGGTGTTGTTTGTCTTTCTCCTTGTGTTGTGTCTACCGTGATCCGTTATGGTGAGCAGTCAGTCTTAGCAGGTGTAGGTATGTGGAGCTTTGCTGGGTGCTTTGGAGGGACGAGTCAGTCACTGAGTCATGGCATGGATAGTATCGCCGTAGTCGATAGTTGTTGTATCAGTTGTACTTTTCCTTTTTGTTGAGTTAAACTTGTAATAAACTTAATTGCTCTTTCATTGACGTTTGATATTTATTATTCCTCGGGCAATTGAGATGGTAATGCCCTTATCTGCTAAGGAAGGTCTTGTTAAAACTCTTTGGTAGATGGGGGTGTTACACTTCCCTTCTGATTCCCACTTCAACTTCAATAATAAAACAACGGAAAATTCACGTGGTATTACTGAACTATGTCATTTTGCATGTGGTACCCAACTTTTTAAATTTGTGCACAATGTACTCTTGAGGTTTGATTTTCAAACATAACGTGCCCTTTTTATCGTTCTTAGAATATTCAATTGAGCATAAATCATAGACCGGAAATCGGATTTCGCCAAATCTTTTTTTTTTTTTCAAATTTATTAACTCTTCGAGATCTATAATTTGACAAAACAAAAATTGTTCTTAGGGAAATTAAGATTGAAGTTATGGCTAATTTGAGGTTTTCATACAAAAAAACTCCGACAAAACGTCAGTCGACATTTTTTCCTCAAATCATAGAGTATGACGAGATGATCATTTTAGAACAAAAATTGGCCTATTCTGAATTCCGGTTTAGGAGTTATGATCAATTTAGTTTTTTTTAGCGATAAGAAGGGTATGTTATGGAGAAAAATCAAACATAAAGGGTATTATGTACATAAACTTAAAATATTGGGTATCATGTGCAATGTGGCAAAGTTCAAGTGTACCACGTGAATTATCCGATTATAAAAAATGGAAAGAATAAGAAAATAAACGAAAATTTATAACTAAATTGGCAAAATTCCATTTAAGTTGAGAAATTTATAAAAAGATATAACTGCAAAAAAATATTTTATTTTTAATCAAATACACATTTCTTAACATAATTTTGTTGTTACAAATTATTTCTGTAAGGGTAGAAATGAAAAAAATTAATAGATTCTCAATCTAAAATCTATAAATAAATACTCCCTCCGTTTTTCTATATATGACTTTCTCACATTTCGAGACACACACTTCTCTCTTCAATATCTCTCAAATTATATGGTTAAATATAGTGACATGTATACTCATATGAAAGAGTTTTTCATAAGTAATTTAATGGTTTAATTTTTATAATTTTTTACCAAATATTTTTTTTGTAAATATTAAAGTCAAAGGCTCGCCTCGAAAAAGCAAAACGTCATATATTAAAAAGTGGAGGGAGTAGTAAGATTCTCCATATATCATGCAATGCACAAGATCTATATTAATAGAAAATAATCGTTTTTGCAGCAAGTCTCACTTCATACGGCCCACTCCGTCTAACGCCTTCAAACGGACATTAAATGACCATTTTATGGTGAGATGTGACCATTTTAAAATGATCACATTTTACCATAAAAATGTGACCATTTAAAAATGGTCACATCTAACCATAAAATAGACATAATACCACTTGAAGATTTCAGACTGAATAAACTGTCTCAAATGAGAATTGTTGTTTTTAACAGAGATGCAAGATGTTAAATGAAAATTTATTAGATCCTCCACGAGGACAATACGTATGTCCTCCTTAGACAATAAAGAACTTTCATTTTTAATATCCTCCTACATTTACTTTTATGTTTATAAAGAATATTAGGAATGAAAGCTTCTTATTGATTGAGGAGGACATACTTAGTTTATTCCGTGAGATCCAAAAAAAATTTCGAGTTAAGGCTAAGATTATCCAAAGTCTGAGGGAAGGTCTCAAACTCATACTTTGCTCATACATACTAAGTTAATGTAATAAAATAGAGAGTACTATTCATTTGTATTAACTTGGGTTTTAAGTTTCCAAGACTCACCTTGAGATTAGTGAATAGTAAACTGTGAGTGAAAAAGTAGACTTAAGTGGATTCCTCCTTGTATTTTAGAGTATTTTGATAAATATGAGAGATAAAGTGGAAGAAATAAGTGAGTTTAGGTTGAGTCTCAAATATAAAATAATAATATTTTTTCTTTGCTTAGACTTGTATTGAGTCCGTGGTTAAACATAGTAATACTCGTATGTTATTGTGAGTAGATCCCGTTGGGCCATGAGAAGGAACGCTAGCTAGATTCTTTCATTGTAGAGAAGAAATTCTTGAAAATCGTGATTAGGTTAGCACCTACTTTCAATCACAAATTCTTATTTCAGACGGAAGGATCCGTCTGAAATATAAGACGGGTCAAGTTTAACCTATTAAATATAATAATGTTAACTTTATATTCATTGTGTCTAGTAGTAGCAGTAGCGTAAGTCAATAATAAATAAATAGGGTGATATTTTTTTTCCTCATCTTCCCAAGGAAGTCAGAAGAAGAGAGTTCAAATCACTACTTCCAAATTAACTTTCTAGTATAATCACTCACATTTCTCATATCTAATTCTCTATTTTTTGCTTCTTCAAATGTTCTACTATAACTCTTCATTTTTTTGTACTCCATTTTTTCTCCAAAAACCATTTGAATAAGAAATCTTCATATTTATTTATATCTTGTGGTAGGTAAATAATCTCCATTTTTTATTTTTTAATGTTACTTGTTCTTTAATTTTATATGATAATATTTCTTCTTTAATGAAATAGATCACAATTGTAGATCACAATTTTTTGTTGTTCTTTATTACTCTCTTAAAATTCTTAACTGCTAAGATTTGTTCTCTTTCATCTTTCCTCATATAAGTTCATCTTGCATTTTTTCTTCTTTACAAACTAAAAAGTCTATCATTATACAAAAAGTTCATATAGATTATTCAGAATTTTTGGGTCTATTTTATGGACAAATAATGGGTTTTATGTGTGTAGTTATTCATACTTATTGTATGAAGAAAATTGACCCATCAAATTTATTCATGTAGCATCTTTTATTAAATATGTGACCATTCTACTTATTTTGGAATTGAATTTGAGGGTTTCACATAAACATATTTATAAATTCTTTCTCTTATTTAGATGGGTTCTCACATAATTTAATTATTTTTCATTATTTTTGTGTTTTTGTTAAGTTTATTAATGACAACATGATAGCTTTATTAGTGATGAATGCGTTCATTTGCAATGGTATTGTTTTTTTTAAACAATACATTGTTCATGAAAATGGTAACATATTTGTGAGAAATGTTGTCAAATAAAACTAGATAACACTGTTAAACTAAACTGGTAACATTTTATGTATTAATAATTACTCTATAAATTTAGAAATAAATGTTCACAATTTCGTAAAATATGGAAACAAACACCTAATAGTTCAATAAGTGATCACGTCATTAACACATGTTGCAATTTATGTATGACTTATAATTATTTATAATAGAAGAATTTAGAGGTAATAATGGCAATAAATTATTAGAACATGGACAAAAAACATATTGTCACCCTTTAAGATTAACATATTACTAATGTAGTTCTATATTTTATAAACCAACATGGTTTACATCTGAAACCAACATATTTTACAAACCAATAGGTTTGAAAAAGTTCAATATGTTGTCACATTAGTACAACATTGTTAAAAAAATACATAGGGGTTGTTTGGTTGATAGTTGAAAAACACAGGAATTGAAAAATCCCATGAATTGCAAAAAACATGGGTTGTTTGGTTGCCATATTTTTTGGAAAATGGAGGAATTAGAAATTCCTAGGAATTTCCAATGCCTACATGACGTCACCCTTTAAGATTAACATGTTACTAATTCAGTTCTATATTTTATAAACCAACATGTTTTACATCTGAAACCAACATATTTTACAAACCAATAGGTTTGAAAAAGGTTCAATACACATTAGTACAACATTGTTAAAAAAAACATAGAGGTTGTTTCGTTGATACTTGAAAAACACAGGAATTGGAAAATCCCATGAATTGCAAAAACATGGCCTGTTTGGTTGCCATATCTTTTGGAAAATAAGAGAATTAGAAGTTCCTAGGAACTTCCAATGCCTACATGATGTAGGAACTGGCTTACCTACTCCCCCCTTGATTATTGAAAGTTCCCATGGAATTTAATTCCTATATGAGCAACCAAACACTTCTGCCAAATTCACCCGAATTGGATGCAGGAACTTAATTCCCATGAAATTAAAGTTCCTAGGAAAATTAAGTTCCTGATCAACCAAACGACTCCATATTTCATTCAATTTAAGTAAAACTTGTAACCATTTCAGTAAAACATGTTACCACAATTGAATACATTGACATTCAATCTTATAAACTACTAATTGGTTGAATATGTAAACTTACTAATATAGTATGTTACCCTTTAAGTTAAATTTGTTATGAACTCCAAAATGTGTTATCATTATGTTTAATATGGATGTCTTAGTCTAGTGGTTAAGATTATGGTTAGGTAATCCCTCCTCCCCTTTATTGTTATCAAAAAAAAAAAAAATTTGTTCAGCATGTCAAAATTTTAGTTCACATGTTTCCATCTCGGTTCAATATTTTACAAAGCCAACATATTGATACCATTTGCATAGGTTACCACTTTACTTTACTTCACATGCTACCCTTTTAGTTCACATGTTTCCAGCCTCAACTTTTTTTTAACTCCTTGAACGGATGGAGTTGCACAATAATTTCTGTGGAAAAAAATCAAAATCAAAGAAACTAATAAATAAGTTATCAAAAACACATAGTGCATATATTCAAAAATATGACAAGGAAAGAGTTAAATGCTGTCACTGCCATCGTTAAAGTTGTTTATTTCTATTTTCGCCATTGTATAATAACTTTTTCTATTCCGCCATTGTAAAACTGAATTAGTATCTTTATTGCCATTTTTCGACTTGCTTTACCCGCTACATCAGGTTACTATTACTTCAATTTTTTCTTAATTAAGTCATTTTATTTTTCATGAATTTTTTAGGGTTATTTCATAACAATAATCCATCCTATTGGTAGTATGCAATAATCACTCCATTTTATCAATAATCTCAATTAATCCAACCTAAGCACCATACCTTCTAATAACGAACCAAATTGATATTTTTTAAGTTTATATTGCAATATTTGATAGTTTTTGAACAACCTAGTTGGTATATGTAATGTTTATGGGTAATATTTTCAAGTGATGAATCAAGTACTTGGTTTATTTGATACACATAAATATAAAAAAATATCAGCTGGTTCCTTATTAGAAGGTACGATGCTTATGTTGGATTTAATTGGGATTATTGATAGGATGGAGTGATTAATGCAAACCACTTATATGATGGATTATTGTTATGAAATAACCTAATTTTTTATTAGATAATTTAAAAATCATTTAATAAACCATAATCAAACCATACTGTTTGTTTTTTAATTTCCTTAAATCTTATGTGTCATATCATTCATTTTCCCAAACGTCATGAAAATTAAAGGATTTGAAATTTTTTTACAAAACTTTTCGTAATATAAAAACATAAAGTTTTAGAAAAAATCCATACGTAACGTAAAGATATTTTTTTTTTACGAAAATCTTCAACATCGCTTGACCGACTCATGAATTAAAACACCACGTGAATTTAAAATTTTACAGAAATTTCATCTTCTCACTTGAACAAAAATTTCCCTTTTTTTTAATCAGTGGTAGAAAATTTTTTTTTTATATAAAATTTAGTCTGCAAAATATTTAATTATGTGATAAACATTGAGAAAGAACACAAGTTGTAAATGAGAAAAAACTAAATTGTGGTGATTAAATTTTTTTGAGAAAAATACAAATGGTTCGTTTTAGTTAACTATATAGAGAAAAATTTGACTTTTAGGTAAACCTTTATTTTACGAAAATTTTCGTAAAAAGAATTCGAATCCTTTAATTTTCACGGCGTTTGGAAAATTGAATGATATGGGTATATGACATCGAAGATTTTGATGGCATAAAGCTTATATTTTCACTCATCATGATGGCATATGGGTATAAAATTTAGTCTACAAATTATTTAGTGGGTTTGGAAACTGTATTTTGATGGGACAGGTATCTGGGCCAGATGGCATAAAGCTTATACTCTCCCTCATCATGTTATCTGGGCTCTCTCCATTTAAAATCAGTTTTCTTCAAGTCTCAAAGGAAGCATCAAAGCCAAAGATAGTTTCCTTGCTCAAGCTGGTTCTATCCAAAATAGGAGAGCTTTGCTTCAGAGTTGGGTTCAACATTCCAAATTCAAGACTAATTAAGCTTACCTTTATCTCAGACAAGCAACTAGTATTGAGAATTAGACTCACAATCTTAGTCATTCAGGGATTGTCCTTAGCCATCGGATTATTTGCTCCATGGTTGCCCAGCAGGCTTTATCAACTGTGGACAATCTTAAAACTAGAGGATTCCATATGGCTAATAGATGTTGTTTGTGCCAACATCAAGAGGAAACCCATGTTCACCTCTTTTTCAATTGCTCCTACACCAATCAGGTCTGGTCATCTATCTTGCAATGGATGAAAATTTCTCGTCCTAGTAAGAATTTGAAGCAAGAACTTTCTTATTTTGATGTTGGTGGTACTAAATGGAGGATGTATTGGTTCCATATTTCCCTTGCAGCTACTGTTTACCAAGTCTGCCTAGGACGTAATAGGCATATCTTCAGGGGTGAGTGCAAGCGGCTGGATGCTATCATTAACAAGATTAAATTTGTTGCTGCAATTAGGATTCTTATGATTAATCACAGGGCTCGGTTATCATTGGTGTTGGATGCCTTAAATTCCTAGATCTATATTTTGGTTTACCTCTTAGTTTGTTTACTTTCTAGTGGTTAGTTTCCTTTGCAAATGTAATTTCTTTTCATGATTAATGAACTGAAATGATAATCTTTTTCAAAAAAAAAAGACATAAAAGATTTGAGGAAACAAAAAGGCAAACAATATGGTTTGATTATGATTTATTAAACGAATTCCTAATTATCTAATAAAAAGTTCATGAAAAAATAGAATGACTTTATTGAAGAAAAACTGAAGTATAGTAACCTAATATAGCAGGTAAAACAAGTCAGAAAATGACAATAAAGATAACAATTCACTTTTACAATGGCAGTAATAGAAAAAATAATTTTCCAATGGCGAAAATAGAAATAAACAACATTGACAATGACAGTGAAAACATTTAACTCGACAAGGAAATGGTGACAAATTCTACAAATAGGGAAACAAAATATTCACAAATTTATTTGAATAATCTAAAATATTGACTTAGTTAGGGCAAATAGGAAAATAAATTATACACAAATTCTACTTATGCTAAAATGTTAACTTATTGATGCAATATGTTACCATTCGATTGAATCCAACTTTTATTTGCAGCAACAATGGTGACATATTGCACAAATAAGGTAACACAATATCTTGAGTAATACATACACTAATATCCATATATTAATGAATTGTAACAAAGGAACAAGCCACACAAATATGGAAACAAAATCTTAATATACAAATATTTAGGAAGCTACCCCATATAGCTCTTGGGCTTGGAGGAAAATTTGTGAAGTTAAGAACACTTTGAAGAATGGTTATGTGAATGGCAAGTGAAGAGGTGCCTTTGATGATTATACTATAGCAGAGGGATACAATTGGTTAATGCAGAGTCCAGCATTGAAAGTACCCTGGTACAAGGTTGTCTGGAATAGGTTTAATGTCCCTAAATTGTCTTTCACAGTTTGGTTGCAGCAGCAACAGAGGTTACTTACTCTTGATAGACTGGGGAAAATGGGGATTGCAGTGCCTACGGAATGTTATATATGTGGAATGGCACCTGAGTCCCATGATCATCTGTTCAAAGATTGTGCTTATGCTAAGATGTGCTATCAATTGATGGCAAAGTGGTTAAAGGTAAGAGTAATGGATATTTGTAGCTGTGATAGATTGTTGCATCTGAAGAGGCTTCCCTTGCTGGCCAGGCAGGTGATTATAGCAGCGGTTGTAGGACTGATTTATGGCATTTGGCACTGTCGAAATATTTGCAGATTGGATGGCTATGTTATGCAGCCAGTCAGTCTGATACAGCAGATACAGGCACATTGCAAGAATAGAGTCTTAGCTATGTTCCAAGGCACCATGAAAGTGGATGATAGGAGATGGTGTAATCTTGTAGGCATTAGTTGATTGATGATCTTTGCATTAAGTTTATTGTATCAAGTCGTTACAAAACAGTGCTTTAGCTGGTGTAAGGGAGTCCATTTTTTGGACTATGATATAATATTTCTAACATTCCACCAAAAAAAAAATATTTATGAAAATTATATATACCTACTCATATACTAAAAATGTTGACATATATATGCAATATATGTTACTATTTGTTACTAATATTACTTTTAATACAAATCATGAAAAATTATATTTAAAGGCTAACAAAGTAATTTGACTCATCCGTGTAATATGTTACCAATGATATTGCAATTGTAACACCCCCATACGCCAAGTGCCTTACCAGGACCACTTAAGGCATGAGAATGCTACCATCTCGGTTACCCGAGGCAATGTATATCAAATAAACAATAACGAAACGTACTTAATTAAGTAAATGAGTTTAATTGATTCCAATCCAAAGCCAAAATTGTAAAACCAATACAAATGTTCCAAAACCGAACAACTTAAAATAAACTAAGTTCATGACACAGCGGAAGACTCTAGTGACTCATGTGATGACTCCATCCCAGCTATCCCTCGCGCAAGCCATTTCATTCGTGCTCAATAATTGCTCACCATCCTCGAATGGATCACCACAATTTTTAAAACAATTAAACGGGGTCAGTACTGATTACACAAAACAACACAGCTGCAACAATATACAATCCAAACTATACAACCAATCTCCTTCACAACTCCACACACCTGACTACACACTAAAGTGTGTAGTCGTGCCAGAATACTCATCGAAACAAGTATTCCACACCACCAGTGGCCAGTGGGGGACCACAACCGTTCCCACCTAAGCCCCACTACTCTCATCCGAGCGATAAACCCAAGTTCCTAAATGTGCACATCCCTTCTGTGGCGGGTTCCACAGAAGGCGAATTAAGGGCGTGAAGCCACTCCCGCAAGTGACTCCACTCAGCTGAGGACGCACCTCGCAAACCATAGATAGTTATAAAACCAACTATACAATCAACAATCACCAAACCCAATACCGATATGATATACATTACTACCCACAATCAATTATCAACAAAGCCATATAAACAATACTGAGTAGGGAAACCCTACTTGGAATAACAACCACAAGACCGTCACAGCAGCTAATCAGTAACGTTCCTATACGAATCCTCCTCCTATAACACATATACATTCAATTACCACCAAATCCACACAATACACCCAAAACCCCCAAAACTACCCAATTAGGGTTTTAACCAAACTCAACGAAATGCTATAAAAATTATACAAGAAGCTTACCCTTGACACGACGATTACAACGGCGTAAAGAACATGACAATCCGTCGATCCTATCCCTTGAGATTTGCTAACAACGCGACGAGAGAGAACTACGTAACTTCTTTTCTTTTGAAAGGTTTTAGAAAGGTGAAAAAGTGATTAGAGAAGATGACGAAAACCTTTTTTATTAATCACGCGTTATTAACAAAATCCGGCTAAAATAACCCGTAAGACGCACTTACTTGATCGAGTATGTGACTTATTCGATCAAATGCCCCTTACTCGATCGAGTGTCACACTTACTCGATCGAGTACCCATCAGGTCAACTACTGTTTCGCGTAAAAACATACTTACTCGACAGAGTTAGCCCCACTCGATAGAGTACCCATAAACATAGAGAACCGTAGTATTACAGTCTTCCCTGCTTAAAAAAAACTTCGTCCCCGAAGTTCAACCCTTACACAAAGACAAAACATACTATCGCAACTCCGACACAACAACATAACCAAAACTCAAAACAAACCCGAAACAAAACTCCCAACCAAAACTCAAACCGACTCAAAACAACTAGTAACTGTACAAAAACTAACATAAAGCATACAAAACCTTATGCAACCATCTCCTAACCCCTAAAAGAAACATGGTTACGTCCCCGTAACCACACATACCTGATCAAAAAGAGACGAATACCGCTCCCTATTAGCCTCTTCCGCCTCCCAAGTAGCCTCCTCAACCTCATGGTTAGACCATAGAACCTTAAGCAACACTGTTTCCCCATTCCTAGTTTTCCGAACCTTGCGATCAAGAATCTGTTTTGGCATGTCAAGATAAGACAAGGACTCATCCAACTCTATGTTCTCCACCTCTAACACATGTGAAGGATCGCTCATATAATTCCGTAACGGAGACACATGAAACACACTATGCACCTTATCCAAAGCTGCTGGCAACACTAACCGGTAAGTAACCTCACCCACACGATCCAGAATCTCATATGGTCCGATAAACTTCTGGCTCATCTTCCCTTTCTTAACAAATTTCATGACCCCACGCATAGGGGACACTTTCAAAAGAACCTTGTTCCCAACCTGAAACTCTATGTCACGACGATGTAAGTCTGCATAACTCTTCTGTCGATCCTAGGTCGCTTTCATCTTTTGCCTGATCAGCTTAACGTGTTCTATCATCTTCTGTACCATTTGTGGTCCTAAAACCACTGCCTCAACTCTATCATCCCAGCAAATCGGACACTTACACCCCCTCCCATACAAAGCCTCAACGGTGTCATCCCAATACTCGTGTGATAGTTGTTGTTATAAGAGAACTCAATAAGATCCAACCTATCTTCTCAGCTACCACCAAACTCTATCACACAAACTCGCAGCATATCCTCCAAAGTCTTGATGGTCCTCTCTGTCTGTCCATCTGTCGTAGGATGAAAAGCGGCACTCATCTTAAAAGTAGTTCCCATCAACTCTTACAACTTTTTCCAAAACCGTGATATGAACCTCGCATCTCTATTTGACACTATATCCTTAAGCACCCCATGCAAACGAACCACATGCTTCCTATAAGCCAAAGCTAACTGTATCTTGGTCCAAGTATCTTTCATCAGAACAAAGTGAGCTGACTTGGTCAAATGATCAACTATTACCCATATTATGTTGTTACCTTGTTGACTCCTCGGCAAACCCACTATAAAATCCATAGAGATGGACTCCCATTTCCACTCAGGTACCTCAAGAGACTAAATCTTACCTTGTGGTCGTTGCTGCCCTTAACCGTCTGACATGTCAAACATCGAGCCACAAACTCTGCTATTTCCTTCTTCATCCCAGACCAACAAAAAGTCTTCTTCAAATATTTATATAACTTGTCATCGCCTGGATGTACCGAATATTTTGTGCAATAAGCCTCTGTCACAATCATCTTTTTCAACTCCTCATCATTAGAAACACACCACATGTCATCAAATCTTACACTACCATCTGTATGAATAGAGAACCGAGACATTGTCCCTTTCTCTACTCCAGCTCTCCACTCCTCAATCTTAGGATCCAAAACCTATTTCCTGCGAATATCATCTTTAAGGTCTGGCTCCACTGCCAAATCCCTCTAGCATCCCCTTTTTGTATCATATATATCCCCATCTTCCGCACCTCATCTCTCAACCTCATCAAGGACATAGCTGTGCATATAGAACTCACACTCTTCCTGCTCAACGCATATGCAACCACGTTCGCCTTCCCTTCCTGATATATAATATCCATGTCATAATCCCCTATCAGCTCCATCCACCTCCTCAGTCTCATGTTCAACTCCTTTTGAGTGAAGATGTACTTGAGACTTTTGTGATCTGAAAACACCTTAAAGGTCGCCTCGTAAAGACAGTGCCTCCAAATCTTGAGAGCAAACACAACTGTACCCACCTCCAGATCATGTGTCGGATAGTTCTCCTCATAAGGCTTCAATTGCCTAGAAGCATAGACAATTACTTTCCCGTTCTACATCAACACACATCCAAAACCATTCTTTGAAGCATCTGTATATACCTCAAAGTTCTCACACCCTTCAGGTAATGCCAAGACTGGAGCTGTGGTCAAACGCTCCTTTAATGTTTTGAACGCCGTCGCACAACTTTCATCCCAACGAAACCTGTTCTCTTTCCTCATCAACGTTGTCATAGGTCTGGCTATCTTAGAAAAGTCTTTCACAAACCGACGGTAGTACCCTGCCAAACCCAATAAACTCCATATCTTTGCCACATTTTTCGGTGCTTCCCACCGAGTGACTGCCTCTATCTTGGCCGGATTCACATCAACACCCTTCTTTGAAATCACATGCCCCCAGCAAAGAAACCTCCTCCAACCATAACTCACACTTAGACAGCTTTGCATACAGCTGATTGTCACGCAAAGTCTGCAACACCAACCTCAAATGCTCCTCATGCTCCTCCTTAGTCTTAGAATAGACTAAGATATCATCGATGAAGATCAGAACAAACCGATCTAAAAACTGACTGAAGACCCGGTTCATCAAATCCATAAACACTACAGGTGCATTAGATAACCCAAACGGCATCAGAACATCCTCATAGTGACCATACCTCGATGTAAAAGCTGTCTTCGATATGTCCTCATCCTGAATCTTCACCTGATGGTAACCCGACCTCAAATCAATCTTAGAAAAGACTGTTGCCCCGTTCAACTGGTCAAACAAATCATCTATCCTTGGCAAAGGATATTTATTCTTCACTATAACCCTGTTTAACTCTCTGTAATCGATGCACAACGTCAAACTCCCATCTTTCTTTTTCACGAACAGAACTGGTGCTCCCCACGGTGATACACTAGGTCTAATGTATCCCTTATCAATTAAATCATCCAGTTGTTTCTTCAGCTATTCCAACTCCTTAGGACCCATGCGGTACGGGGCCTTAGAGATTGGTCCCGTCCCTGGTTTCAACTCCACACTGAAATCTATCTCCCTCTTTGGTAGTAAACCTGGTATCTCCTCCGGAAACACATATGGAAACTCTCCCACCACTGGTATCTGATCAACTGTCGAACTCACCATACTATGATCTCTCACATGGCATAAGATCAACGGACACCCCTTCCTCAGATAAGACTTTAATGTCACTGCTGCAATCAACTTGACTTTGGGTTTGACAACAAACCCATGATAAGACACACTAACTCCCTTAGGACCTCTCAAAGAGACTCTCTTTTGGCGACAGTCTATCCTAGCCTCGTACTTACCCAACCAGTCCATACCAACTATCATCTCAAAACCATCCAAAGAAACTCTAACAAGTCCACTTGTAGGTCAACCTGCCCAACTATTATAGATACACCCTTATACAACCTCCCACAAGATACAGACTCACCCGACGGTATAAAAAATTCCTTTTTCACAGACTCAAAATCTCTCAAACCCAAAAGCTTAGCATGACTCGATGATACAAAAGACTGTGACGCCCCCGAATCATACACAACAAAGGTAAAGACACCATTAAAAAGAGAAGTACCAGTGATTACGTGAGCATCATCCTCAGCTGCTTCCTTCTCCATCATGAAAAGCTTACCACTGGTCTTCTGTCCACCTCCCTGGACAGCACTAGTAGAAGTAGACGGCTTAGCAGCCGACCCCTGGTTGTTGTTCGTCGTTGGTCTCTGATATGAATTACCGCCATTGCGGTTAGACCCACCGTTGTTGTTACTCTGACCACCCTGATTGTTCTATGACCTAGCCGACCTGTTACTAGCATAGCTCTGAGATGGACCCTGAGAAAAACTCCCCTGCGATGGTCTCTGGAAACCCCTGTCTACAGCACTGGTACACTCATGTCTCTTGTGGCCCATACCGCTACAGTTAAAGCAAGATAAACCCCAGCTGCTACTACCACCACCATGGCCACGCCCAAAAGAAGCTCCTCCACTAAACCCCGACCCCGAAGAGTAGGCTCTCACCTGGTTATGGCCTCCCCTCTTGTAACTAGACTGACCACCACCCTCACTCTCAGCCTTCCTCTTCTCAGAACCTCTCTCCCTATTCTCCTTAGCCATCTCAACCAAACTCTTAGCTCTACCAGTGCGCTCATATACCTCCTTAACATCAGTAAGGACTCCTACCGACAGCTTCTTCATAATCTTAGGTGTTAGACCCTTCTCAAATCTCAACACCAAGTTCTCCTGACTCAGCCCCATGTCCTCAGCATATCTAGACTTCTCATTGAACTTGTGATAGTACTCAGCCACCGTCATATCTGAAGTCCTCTTGAAATCATCAAACTCCTCTCTCAACATACTACGCACATGTTCCAGCACAAACTCGCGTCGCATAACTTTCTTGAACTCACTCCAGGGTATAGCAGGTAGCCCCTATTTCACATATAGGTATAGAGCATTCTCTCTAACCTTATCCCACCACTCTCCGGCTGCATCTCTCAATTAGAACGCAGCTTGTTCCACTCTAAAGTCCTCAAGGCAATGAACCCCATTAAGTATGTTCTCCATCTCTCTGTGCCAATTATCAAACAAGATTGGCGCACCTGTGCCCATGTACTCTTTCGGGTTAAACCGTGCGATGTTTATACTCATCTTAGCAAAATCCACCACAACCTCTTTATCTTTCCCAAATTTCTTTAGAGCTTCTGTAAGCACATCCTGATGCTCTAGCATCTTAACTATCTCATCAACGCTCATATTCTCAGCCCTAGCATACAACGCATTCCTCTTTGGCGGCATCTTGAAACTATATAAGAGGAAAGGTAAATATAAACACACATCCCGCAACTGAAAAACGTATATGACCTGTGAGGAACCTACTTGATCAAGAAACACCACCTACTCGATCGAGTTGAGGCCACTCGATCGAGTTTCCCACTTACTCGATCGAGTGCTTCGACTCCAGAACCTGACCAGAAAGCCTCACAAAACTTACTCGATCGAGCCTCAAACCTACTCGATCGAGTTAACCCTACTCGATCAAGTGCGTCTACCTACTCGATCGAGTGCCCAAAAACAGCACACTGTCCAGAAACGAAAAACACCCTACTCGATCGAGTCACACCCACTCGATCGAGTCACTCACCTACTCGATCGAGTCCTCCCCACTCGATCGAGTCATGCTGACTCGTATACTACCTGCATGCTTATCTTAACACTTTCCAACCAGCTATATATAAATATATAAAACGACAAACATAGTATATACGCAACAAACAACACCCTATTTCACATGTTTCTAATAAGCCACATTAGAAATCATCTATCATGCAATTCCGTTATTCAATCAACATACATACTCATAGTACTCATCATCTTTCACCACAACATTCCCTATCCTCCACATGCATTCATCCACCGATTCACACAACACATTTCTATATAAACATGAAACATACGAGATAAACATATAAGAATCAAGAGACACACCCCATAGTGACCGGTTCAAAGTTTCAGGGCGAGATCGCGAATTTAGGACGTCTCCCAAGTCTTTTCATTAGCTCCTAACAACTCCTACCTGGGTTCATTTTATTTTGACTCCCTAAGTTCATTGGGTTCATTAGTTATAGGTTCCAAAATCATCGCTCTAATACCACTTTCTAACACCCCCATACTCTAAGTGCCTTACCAGGACCACTTAAGGCATGAGAATGCTACCATATCGATTACCCGAGGCAATGTATATCAAATAGACAATAACGAAACATAGTTAATAAAGGAAATGAGTTTAACAGACTACAATCCAAAGCCAAAACTGTAAAACTAATACAAATGTTCCAAAACCGAACAACTTAAAATAAACTAAGTTCATGACACAGCGGAAGACTCTAGTGACTCATGTGATGACTCCATCACAGCTATCCCTCGCGCAAGCCATCTCATACCTGCTCAATAACGGCTCATCATACCTGAATGGATCACCACAGTTTTTAAAACAATTAAACGGGGTCAGTACTGATTACACAAAACAACACAGCTGCAACAATATACAATCCAAACTATACAACCAATCTCCTTCACAACTCCACACACCTGACTACACACTAATGTGTGTAGTCCTGCCAGAATACTCATCACAACAAGTATTCCACACCGTCAGTGGGGGACCGCAACCGTTCCCACCTAAGCCCCGTTCATCTCATCCGAGCGATAAACCCAAGTTCCTAAATGTGCACACCCCTTCTGTGGCGGGTTCCACAGAAGGCGAATCAAAGGCGTGAAGCCACTCCCTCAAGTGACTCCACTCAACCGAGGATGCACCTCGCAAACCACAGACAGTTATACAACCAACTATACAATCAACAATCACCAAACCCAATACCGATATGATATACATTACTACCAACAATCAATTATCAATAAAGCCATGTAAACAATACTGAGTAGGGAAACCCTACCCGGAAAAGCAACCACAAGACCGTCACAGCAGCTAATCAGTAAAGTTTCTCTACGAATCCTCCTCCTATAACACATATACATACAATTACCACCAAATCCACACAATACACTCAAAACCCCCAAAACTACCCAATTAGGGTTTTAACCAAACTCAACGATATGCTATAAAAATTATACAAGAAGCTTACCCTTGACACAACGATCACAACGGCGTAAAGAACAAGACAATCCGACAATCCTGGCCCTTGAGATTTGCTAACAACGCGACGAGAGAGAACTACGTAACTTCTTTTCTTTTGAAAGGTTTTAGAAAGGTGAAAAAGTGATTAGAGAAGATGACGGAAACCTTTTATATTAATCTTGCGTTATAAACAAAACCCGGCTAAAATAACCCGTAAGACGCACTTACTCGATCGAGTAAGTGACTTACTCGATCGAGTGCCCCTTACTCGATCGAGTGTCACACTTACTCGATCGAGTACCCATCAGGCCAGCTACTGTTTTGTGTAAAAACATACTTACTCGACAGAGTAAGCCCCACTCGATAGAGTACCCATAGACATAGAAAACCGTAGTATTACAACAAAATGCCACCATTATTACTAAGGATACAATACAAAATAAATCAATGTATAGACATTCATATAAAAAAATTATCTCCGCAATATGTTATCATTGACGTTGCAGAATGTCACCATTATTGTTAAGGAGACAACACCTAATATATCAATAATTAGACATTCATATAAAAATAACTTGTCTGGTGCAATATATTATCATTTTTGTTTTTGCAAAATGTTACCATTATTACACAGGAAACAGTACTTAATAAATCAAAAAATTCGTTAAACCCAACAAAAAAATTTAGATTTTCCGAGTTTCAATCAAATGCAAAACACACAATTTTATAATAACCAAAATACATTTTGAAAGTTTATACAAACAATGACCCATTAAAATGTGTAAAATAAAGATAATAAAACTTACCCAATATCGTTTTTTTCACATATTTTTTCACCATCTTTGATGAAGATGAAATTTTGCAATAGTTTTTGGGTGTAAGAAATTGAATAAGAAAGAGGTTTTCAAAAAAATAGGGTGTTGATTTTCGCAGTACGCATTTTACTCATCATAGTACACTTTTGACAGTTTTACCCCTTACATTTCTCAAATTTACTATGTACTACATTGAAAAGAAAACAAGTGAGAGAGAAAAAAAAACCAAAACAAATTTACACCACCACCAGTCCACCACCACCATTCACCACCGTTGACCACCTCCCATATCCCTTTCACCTTCGCATGAAAGTCCCTTGTCCTTCCCATCGCCGGCTAACGGCGGTG
The DNA here is from genome assembly GCF_048544455.1 of Silene latifolia. NCBI lineage: Eukaryota > Viridiplantae > Streptophyta > Magnoliopsida > Caryophyllales > Caryophyllaceae > Silene > Silene latifolia. The sequence continues at coordinate 45,022,919 of NC_133533.1, read as the reverse complement.
ACCGACGACTACCATACACGGCACACATACAACCTACTACATTTCCCCCAAATTAAACCCACACCTTGCGACTTCCACTCTACCTGTCCCACCACCTGAAACCTCGCCCTCACGCCGCCGACACCCTCCGTCTACATCTCGGCTGACCACGCCGCCTTACCAGGACCCCCACCACTAAAGGTGAACAATAGTTTCATTTTTAATCAAGATAAACCCTAAATCAAATAAAGTCCAACAAAATAAAAGAAAAATAATTAATTTGATTAATAATTATAAATTAACTCATTAAAAACTCGTTGTACCTACAAATTATCATCCATAATCGAAGAACTTTGTTTAAATTGAGTGATTATAGGGTTAGTGTAACACCCCCATACTCCAAGTGCCTTACCAGGACCACTCAGGTATAAAAATGTTACCATCTCGGTTACCCGAGGCAATGAATATCATAAGACAATAAAGAAACGTACTTTAAAAGTAATTATAGTTTAAGTGATTACATGTTCAAAACCAAAACTAATAAAAGAAATACAAGTTCTCAAAACTATCTACTGTCAAAATACTATCAAGCGTCAGACACAGCGGAAGACTTCTAAACTGCAACGTGGTGACCCATCCCAGCTATACATACGCATCGTCTCATACATGCTCAATAACTGCTCACCATACCCGAATGGATCACCACAGTTTTTAAAACATTAAACGGGGTCAGTACTAATCACACAATTTATATAAACCAACAACACAGTAAACAAGCAGCTCAAACGGTCACACACACAATCACACCCACTCCAATCAATATCCGTCACCGATCATCCCTTTGGACCACCCTGCCGTGGGGGACCGCAACCGTACCCACCAAATCCCCGCTCATCATACCGAGCGATAATCCTGTCCCATTAATGTGCACATCCCCTCCCGTGGCGGGTTCCACGGAGGGCGAAACTAGGGCGTGAAGCCACTCCCGCAAGTGACTCCACTCAGCCGAAAACGCATCTCGGGAACCAGAGACAAAAAATCACAACCATTAAGCAGCAATCAAAACCAACAACCGTCACAATACGAATACGATAATATTCAACAATCACAACACACCAACAACATATTATGGGACTAATACTGAGTAGGGAAACCCTACCTGGAAAGCAACACAATCAGACGGTCACACAGCTGATATCAAAAGGCTTCTTCTACGAATCCTCCTCCTAACATACAAACATATAATCACTACCAATCACGAAATACAACAAAACCCCCAAATCCCAATATTAGGGTTTAACCAACTTTAACGAAATACTATAAAAACGGTACGTAGATTTTACCCTCGACGCAAGGATCACAAAGGTATAAAGAAAGGTAAAATCCGACCTTCCAAGCTCCGAGATTTCCCAACTATGCGATTGATGCGAAGAACGTAGTTTGTTTTCTCTTTTGAAAGCAATTAGGTTATAAAAGTGTTTAAAGAAAAGTGGCGGAAGTAATTATATACTTAATCGCATTATTAACAAAACCCTACAAATCATCACCCCGTAAACCGGCTACTCGATCGAGCAGCTGAGGTACTCGATCGAATGCCCCCTTACTCGATCGAGTATCAAGGTTACTCGATCGAGTACCCAACAGGTCAGAAACTATTTTTAAAATGCAACACACCCTTACTCGACGGAGTAAGGCCTACTCGATAGAGTACACAGAGACTCATAAAACCGTAGTATTACAGTCTTCCCTCCTTAGAAAGAACTTCGTCCCCGAAGTTCTACCCATACATAAAAAAAACAAACATACTAACTCGGTCAAGACGCAACAAAGCTACTAAGAACTCAAAACAAAACCCCAACTTATAAAACATGAAACCATGAACTCTTAACACCAACTCCACCAACTATTCCTACCTCCACACATCGCTCACGATGTCGTATCAACTACATCATAAACTCTCCCGACACTAACTCCATACACTACCAACTACCATTCTCTAACGCTGCTAGCTCCATAATATATCATCCATTACCAAATACCATATCAAGACACTCATAGACATCAAACGGAATGTTACATTCTACCACCCTTAAAAGGAACTTCGTCCTCGAAGTTTACTCACACTCATAACCGCATCATCCAACTGTCAACACTAGTGAAATATTCTCACACTCCTAAACATCACGCTACTACAAGCACGGTCATGACCTTTAATAAAATAAACCACAACAAAGATTCATCCTTTATGCTACACCAACACTCTACTTCTAAATGTACTACAAGATGCACATCCATGAAACTCTCTTTTATCGCCTCCTACTCCTCTTAAGACAAATGTTACGTCCTCGTAACTCACTAATACTAAATCCTAGCTATATCTTCTCATTACCCTCATCACCACCGCATGTCAAAAATAACCGTCTATAAACCAAACACTCACTATTCCTATATCCAAGGCTCCCTTACTTAAACATTTCTCATTCCTCAACTCATTCGGCATACTACCTAACCTATACCATAAAACTCGTAGCAAATTCACCATACCAACTCTTCATCATTACTGCAAAACAACATACCTCTCTATGTAAGGCAGCTATCTCCCAGAAGCATAACTCACGATCCACACTCGTTACGTACACGCACACTAGATCCTTAAGTTCTTTCTTCCATTACCGCAAAACTCATACATAACTCAACATGGCACTGATTCCCCAACACCCTACACTCACTGTCTCAACAAAGGATTATGAACCACCTGCATCTTTCGGGTCATTACCACACATGTGCTACGAATCACTTGCCATTACCATGTCTACTGAAGCCTTATCTAGAACAAGATCAAAATTACTGTAACAACCTCTCACAACCGTGTCCCATCAACAGGAAAATCACTATACCATGACAACAACGAAAACATATACAACTCTATTTCATATCATACTCGACCCTCATTCCCAGACTTAAACAGGTAAAGAAAACATCAATAAATAAGACAACTGTCTATCTGCACAAACTGAAACTCGCAGGGAGCAACATCAAACAAAATAACAATCTATGTATAACTGGTATGCACTTTCGAAACTCGAATCATAATCATCCCGCCTACTCCACCACAACCGATGACGGCATCACAACATCGCCACCAACAGCCGCACCGCAATGCGAAAATACTCGCATCACAACATGAAGTACCATGCCCGGATCACCATCCGAGGCACAACAACCACATCGATAAACATCACGACCACATATAATTCTCATAAACACTGGCTCAGTACGACATTTCGAACAAGAAAACTTACTCAAAATCGTTTTACTATATTATAACACAACATATTATACGAAATAAACTGACAAGAATCTCATGAACATCATCCTTACCATTTCACGGAATGAACATGTATCATCAATACACATACAATTGTAACTATCCATTCCAGATCAATCAAATTGTTGCCTTTTTAAACCTCATTCCATAGTATACCGTACCCAACATAAATTAAAAAACATTCATATAACAACTTTATAATTATCACACCATACCACTTCTTGTGAGGTCAGAACCTCGCACAAACATTTACACATATCATAGACCCGTAATCACAACCAACTAGTCAATCCTGATCACGTAAGTTACCACTCAACAGAGGTTACCTCTCGCTTGAGCTTAACTCGTATGCCCCTCATAACACATTCCCCCATTCGCATAACCATCACCTCATGCCGAGTATAACCATACCATTACTATTCAACTATTAGCACCCGCCTCATCTAAGACCACACCTCATACTTCCTCACAACCGTACTCATCAATCGGGTCTCTATAAAATCAACCTCTTTAGAATTGCTACCTTTCTAATATATCATCACCCTTAACCACTAGTCACAAACCGTAACACTACTTTGCCCAGGACATCAAACTTCTTACACTCATCTCTAAACATCACGATTTCTTTCCTATCTTTGGTTAACATCCCAAATAACAAACATCGAATCCATCAACAAAATTACCTTAACATTCCTCCCAATACTATCCTTAATTGTATCATCATCTAACTCTCCACCAAAAATCTCGTATCGTGCAAATGCTCCACCAACTTCATACTCCCTTAATTCCTCGAAACTCATGATTAATCATGATGTCCTGAAACTTCTGTATAACCATTAACTTACTTACTCGTGATAATATCATACATTTCGACGATTCCTTACTTTTATGTCACATAACTCCGGTGAACATTTTTCTCAGCTTACTTTTATCCTTCTTTTCTCATTATACTCAACAATACCATTTAATAGCTCAACTCCTTATTACTTCTATCTAACCCTTTAGTGCTCCAATTACCTTCTCATCGCTCCAAAACTCAAATCTCACTATTTCATGTCGATATCATCTCACTCTTTCTTACCATGGATCTTCTCTTATTATGCTATCACTCACACTTGCCACTAACCTATCCATAAAATCAACGTTCACTGTTCAAACAATTTCATTTCATGCCGTTAGTTGCCCAAGGAAATAACACATTAGTTTCACCTCTTAAAAAACCAAATCTCCCAAACTCACTCACTGTCTACAAATCCACCTCGCGGCATTTCTCCATCTCAGTTCACTATAGACCACTATTCTCCATCCCTCTACAACGACCTTTCATTACAGATATTCTTAACCAACACAATCTAACCATCTCCCTCCATAATTCTTACACATCTCAAGTTGCTACTATCCACATCATTCCTGTCAACCCTTTATCCTCACATTCCTTACACTTATATCACTCCTTACTCACATCCACTTGCCTTTACATCACTCAAATTCGCGAATATATCACTCACCACGTCTCACAAAACTTGCACCATGCCTCAATCAGCTCATCAATGCTGTTTTTCTTTTTCCACCTCCCATCACAACCACATATAGCTCATCTCCTCCCACCAAACTCATACTCACCATAAGGTGCCACTCACCACCCTATAAGATTGGGTAACTTACGCATCAGGACCAACACATACGTAAAACAATGCATAAAGAAGCAAAATAACAACTTCGAATTAAACATAATTTGCAACGAATTCAAAAGATAAGCATATGACCCGAATCATGGGTCACTAGATCGAGTACTGGCCACTCGATTGAGTAAGGGACTTACTCGATCGAGTACGTGAAGGTCAGAAGCACGTAAAACAAATCACCAGGGCTACTCTATCGAGTAACTAACGTACTCGATCGAGTACCCTACGCAATTCTCAGCATTGTCCAGTTTTCGTAAAACAGTCATAACTCAGTCATTTTTTGGTTGTTTTGGGCGTGTGACTGTGGACAAGGCCCTCGGGAACTGCGTCCGCGGGATCCAAACTAGGCATAATCGACTCGAGGTTCTTTCGAATCGAATTAAGACCAATTAGAGTCGCCACCAAGTTTTTTGGGAACTTGGAACCGTTCAAGTCAACTTTACACCTTTCATCGAAAAGCATAAAGCCAATCGACTACGAGTGATTAAAGATAAAGACTTGTACCCTATATCACTCGATTTGAATGACTCTCGTAATCCAATGGTATTTAGACGGATCCACAAACCATAGATCTTGAGTAAGGGGTGAGGGTACGTGTTGGGAAGCCCATAAGGACACCCAACCCCGCCCGTCAATAACGGCCTCTACTAAGTCAAGTGTCGGATTTCAAACAAGGTCATAGCTACTACGATGTATGAAATGCAAACGTTGTTTTAACCCTATCATGTGAAGTTTCTATGTCGACTTAGATGCAACTAAACTAACTTTGTCAAAGTTGTAATTTAGCATGTGGGTTGATTAATCTAACAACACACAAACGAAACAAACAAGGCTTGATGAGGAATGGGGGAGCCGTTGGGATCTACCTATTACAAACCAGGCATTTCATGCCGACACAACAATAAATTAAAGATACAACTCGATCTAAATACAATTGCTACATACGGAACCATACACGACACAATACATGGCCGTTTGGCCTAGAAAGCCGTGCACAAGGGGGGGGGGTGACTCACGGCCTACATGACACACGGCCTTGGGTCACTCCTCGTAATGCGTGCTTTCACTTAATCTTATCGAATTAGGCATAAGGCTACGCACCAAAGCATGCATTAGCATAAACCGGGCCATGTTGCTTTAAACAACAAGCGGTTTACTACGCTCCTACAAGCATTGGGGAACAACCGTCTAACCAAACAAGACTAAGGTTTTTTGAAGAGGTTTTGACTCGATAAAAGTAAAACAAGCTCGAAAATTACAACTCGATAAACAAATTACAAATTACAAGCAACGAAACCACGAAGAACAAAAGGTATAAAAAAACGAAGCAAGAAAGACAAAGAAGACGGCCAAGCTCACGGCCCAAACCACGACCACCCTCACGGCCAAGACAAGGCCAACCTAGTTCCTAAGTTAGGTTCATTGGTTAGATCGAATGATTGCGAAACGGATTAGAAAACGAGTTAGAAAACAAGTTGATCGATTGAGAAGAAACGCGCGAGTGTGTTATTCTACACGGCCTAAGGGTCCAATTAGGTCAGATATCATAAGATTAATGCTTACTCGTCGAGTGTTAATAGGAAGGTGCTAATCACGCACTCCTATGCTAGCGAGAAATCAAGTGATGAGAAAGATGCGTTCAATTATTTACAGAATTGTTAGTTGATTTTTAAAGCTATGTCGATGTACCCTAATGTGTCTAATTAGATTATTAAATTAATTTAATGTCATCTAAATACGTCATAGGTTAACAATCAGAGGTTAAACTAACATACAACGGGTCCTAGGGTATGTCGATTTGGCCGAAACAATAAGGGGGTCGAAAGTGAAGAGCGAAAATAGAGACAACTCGTTTTATTTATACCCTACCTTGAACACGAGGATATGTAAATGAGACGGGGGTGTACGACCGACTGAAGTAGCGGTTTATTTTCCCATCTCAAGTCAACGCGGGTGTTCATGGTGGTATTTTAACTCGTACTCGGACTAAACTAGTTTCATAATTAGTTAGAACAAACGATAAACAAAACAAAAAAACAAACAAAAACAAGACAATAAAAAAAAGCATAAAACAAACGAAATAAAAGGGAAAATAAGAGGATTTGATGCACCCTCAACCTACATGTATCGTTGACACCGTCTTGGGTCATAATCGATGGTAGATTTTATCTCGAGAGGCCGTCGTCGACGAAGAGCAAAGCAAACACGCGTTTTTGAAACTTTCTGGACAGCGATTTTCAAACGATGATATCTCCCTCGTTTCACGACGAAAATTCGATTTGAAAGATGTTTTGAAAACTAGAAAGATAGGAGAACAGGAATCTTAAAGCAACCCCTGCTCGTTTTGGGTTATTGGGCACGAAAAACGAGCACAAACAGAACTGGACAGACAAGAATAAACCGCGAAAACAGAGTGTATAACACTCTGTTTTTCGAGGGATTTCGTGTACTCTCAAGGGCAATTTGGCTCGTAAATCTTTATATAATGTGTAGATGGATGTTATGTGGTTAATTAGGAGCAAGAAAATCGAATTTTGATGGAGGTTTGATGGGGGAACGAGTTGCTTTTCGAGGAGGACACACAAACAGTTCAGTTTGTGTGTCGGTTTTGTTTAGGGTTTTTGAGAGGCAATTAGGGTTTGTTTCTGAGGTTTAAAGCTTGTGAGTGAAGGTAGGATGTATGGAGAACTTCGAGGAATGAATGTATGGTGAAGGGGTGGTATTTATAAGGAGTTAAAATAGGTTAAAAGAGAGGGAGGGGCAATCGGGCCTGCTCACGCATAGCTGCTGTCCAGCAGCTTTTGTGAGGGTTTGAGAGGGGTTTTCTTGGTGATTAAGCTAGGGTAATATGGGTAGAACATTAGGGTATGGGTTAGGGTTAATGGGTATGGGTTTTAGTGGTATTTGGAGCGGGTTTTGGGCTCGGGATTGAGCTGCCAAAACAGGGGGGCTGCTCGTGTATATGCGGGCTGTTTGGGGGGGTGTTTGGGATGGAATTTGGGCCGTGGTTATGGGGGTTCAAACTGGGTTGGATGGGTAGAGGCTTAGGTTGGTTAGTGTACTCGAGATTCGTGCCAATTCGTAAAGAAAACGGGCTCAAAAACCGAGCTAAAAACGAGCTCAAAAAAACATGTTTAAAAACGAGTTTTCTTCGCTTTTAAAATCGATTTTTCAAATCAATTAACCCATTAAAATAAATGACTTTTCAAATCAAATATACTCATAAAATGATTTTTCAAATCAATTATTTATTTTATTTTCAATAAAATAAACTTGGGAAAATAAATTCAAAATAAAATAAAATAAATTAAATTTACCTAAAAAACCATAATTCAAATATCATTTAAATTAATGAAATGAACTCACTTAAAAAACATTAATTTAAATATCATTTAAATTAAAAAAAAACTTCATCGACGACGCCCATTCTACCTCGTAAAACGAGCTCCAAATAATGACAATGACAACTAAAGAATACATGTGTCCTATCATCATCGGGTGTTTGTCGGGTTTTCTATAAATTCCAATATCGACGGATACGGGTATCTACAGAGCCCCCACTTTGACTGAGGCTTGGACAAGGCGAAAGTCAAAGTATACCCCAGGTCCCTCTCGACCTGAGGATTCTTCGGGTCGTTTATAGTCCATTAGACTTGCGTATATAAGCTCGCCAGCCATAAGAAGAGACCATACCTGAAACTTCGTTGGAGATTGACTCTTGCTTTTGTTGCGTCAAATTATCGTCGTTGGTCATCGACCCATAAACTGCATAAATGGTGGGTTGAGCCTTATCCTTAGGCGCCTACGTATCCGTTTCTGACGGAATCAAACCCGCGTCGTAGTTCGGCAGCTGCTGACACATGCCCAAAGTTTATCATCTGCTGGCATTTGTCCAAAAATCTGCTGACATTTGCCCAAAATTTATCATCTGCTGGCACTTGTCAAAATGGGACGAGACTTTCCAAGGAGGTTGCCGCCGCTTTCATCATTTGCTTTCAGCTACGGAATTCTTCCATTTCATACTGTTGTATTGAATTGAATTATTGGTGGATGTCATCCTTTACATCTTGATAAGGGTCTCTGAAGCCAACGGCTTCGAGCCCCTGATTTTTGCAATGGCTCTAAAGTCGAAGACTTTAGAGCCCCCAGTTGAAGCATATCCTGCTATATTTGAAACACAAAAACGTACTAGCAATAATCATCACATAAGCACATTTGGATCATCGATCTTAAAATTGGATCATTTGAAAGATTGGGTCATCGACCCGAAAATTGAATTTGAAAATTTTGAATAACTGGGCCATCGACCCGAAGTTTGAATTTGACATCACTTGGAATGTTGGTCATCGACCCGAAATTTGAGTTTGAAAGACTGGGTCATCGACCCGAAATTTGAACATGTTGAAAATTTTGAATTTGAAATGAATCACTTGGGTGTTGGGTCGTCGACCCAAAATTTGATTTTGAACTTTGAGATTTGAACCTTGACTTAAAATGTACCACTACTTGGATCATCTATCCCATAATTCGCAAAAAGTTTTTGAAATTTCGGAATTCTGAAATCTTTGGCATTTTGAAATCGAACCTTGACGGGTGAGCAGGAAATACGACTCAGACACTCTGTATGACTCGTAAACCATGTGGGCGTAGCCCGCTACCGTAAAACAAAAAAGGAAAATAAAACCCTAAGTGTGCACGGGTTTTAATTCAAATATTGACTTGTTGGGGGTAAAAATGTAAATTGGCCGTTCCGGCGCCAAAAGATGGCAAATGGGAATCACAAGGTCGTCGAACTTGGGACGGAGATATCGTATGGCATAGGCGTGCTCCCGAGGGCACATGGGAATCAAGATCACTTGGCATTGACAAGGTGGATTAAACTCACGGAGCAACAACGTTGGCTTCGCCCGACACTAAACACAGACTGATCTTATGAGAACACTTAGACATCACACATCACTCTTGTTGGGAACATTCTGTCACTCCTCTCCTCGCCTCCTTTCTTTTCAGCGAGTTTTCATCATTTCTTGCCACCGCCTTCTTTCTTTTTAGCAGGCTTTTTCTTTCACGCCTTCTTTCTTTTCAGCGGGTTTTTCATATTTTCTGTTCCCAACACAAACCCACATCTATCTGACTGAGCATCTTTGCCTACACCGTTAGATAAAGCTCATTCTGAGACTTGATACTATTCATCCGAACCTATATCCTTATCCTAGCTTACATCGAGTACTAAGACCAACTCAAACAAAGGTGGCTTCATTTGGACTTGGTTAAGACCCATAAGAAACCGACAAGATGACAACTTGGTTGATGAGTGGATTGAATCCCTTATTCTGAAGGACTGCCTACGTATTCGCGTGGAACGAAATCAAATCCGACGTAGTTCGATCAAGGTGCATAAACTTGGCATATTGATTGTGTGTACACACTCGAAGGTTTCACCTAAGGTATCATGTCGTATCCCATTCTAGCCTGTAAGGTACCGTTAAATACCGTGTTTGGGGTTAGGTGTAAAAGGCTTGGATCTTTTGGGATGTGGAGCTTGGTAAAAATAGGTTTGAAAGGTAAACCATCATTCTGAAGGCTCGTTTTGTGGTGCTAAGGCCAAAGGCTATGGTTTCTGATGTGGTTGGAATGGGTGTCTCGGGTTTGATGAACCACGAGTACAAATGGGTTGGGAATCGATGTGGGTTCAAATTTCCATGTCTGGATCCTAAAGGCTTGGTGTAACAACACAAGCGGAATGATTCTCAAAATTCCCGACTATCCTCTTGTAACTGTCTCAGGAAGGACTTAGAGGGTAAAGAGGTTACTATATAAACTTTTGGGCTTCGCCCATTGAACTTCAACTATAGGTACTTGACTTGACTTCTGGCTTCCGTAACTTCGACATTCAACCAAAAGCGTTCTGCAATGACTTCAACATCTTTTTTCCTTTTTTCCTTTTTTCTTTCATCACTTTGCTTTTTTCATTTTTTTTTTCCAATTTTTTCTCATTTTTCTCATTTTTTCATTCTTTTTCTTTTTTTTCTTCTCTTCTTGAAAATGGTCTTCTATTCATTCACAAATGGATACACCTTGAAAACTGGGCTTCGCCAACTAATTTGGGTAGGAACTAACAATTCCTTGTTAGAATTGGTTGATATCTTCTCTCTTCGAGATGGGATGATTTTGTTGGGGAAAAGGCTTGCCTTCCATAATCGATAAGGGAAACAAGGAGCTAGTCCGGGTTCGTCATAGAATCATCTAAAAGCTTGTCACAAACATTGGTTCAGATGGAGGTTTTCTACCACCAGACATGGAATAGGTAAAGGAATCAAACACGGGATCCTAATGTACCTTACATTTTGAAATGGGACATATTTCTACCCCAGGGATGCCTTTGAGTGTGTTGTGCATTTTATCATGTTTTGGAATGATTGAGGATTGAAAACAAGAGATATTTTGAAACGAAACTGCAACTTTTTATTGGGAAGGCAAATGCTTAACAGACTCGAAGGAACGATTCCTAGGACACACCCTAGGTCATCACGACTCAGCTTCAAGAAAAGAAAGTCCTAGACTCGACTCGACTAAGAAAAGAAAACAGATCCCGACTCATAATTTTTCAAATCTGGTCTTGAGTTGTCCCTTGTTCAGCTGTCAGCTTAGATGCTCGGTTCTAGTCCTTGATCCCTTTGATGGTCTGCCTCCATCCTGAGGTAGTCCTCTGAGGATCTACGCCAGTGATGAAGGTTGGTGAATCGAATTGTCCTTTATTAACTTCGTTAACGAGAGGAGTACATTCTGGAGCAAGACTCCCGACTTGAATTTCATTCTTCGGGTTTGGCAAGAATTCAAAGCAATCCACAAATATCTTCCCGATGAACACCCCTTTCAAGTGACATGGGCGGATAAGATGGGAATAATCGACATTGTCTTCGACAGAAACAAAGTTGGAGTGATCGCCAAATGGATTGGTGATGTTATTAGGTTTAACAATTTGGGATCGGGAGCGTTCCGTTCTCAATCATGTCTTGAATTTCGTGCTTCAGTCGATAGCACTTTTCAGTATCATGGCCTTTCCCTTGATGAAAGGCACAGTAGGCATTTAGTTTATACCATTTACCTTGTTGATCAGCGGGAGTGTCCGGAGTTGGACCAATAGGCTTCAGCTTTCCTTGGGCTATGAGCCTTTGGAGAGCATATGTATAAGTGCATCCGATATCGGTGAATGCCCTAGGTGTTTGGCGCCGCGACTTCTTCGATTGCCCTTCTAAGAGATTGATGGCTTCATCCAAATGGGTCGTTGCTGGGGCTTTGGTCCTAGACGATGAGGCCCCTTGGTATCCTTTTGGCTTCTCAGCCTCTGCCCTTATGACATCATCTTCTACCTTTATCCCGATTCTTATCAATTCTTTGAAAGAGCCAAAATTCTGGTATTTCAGAGCATTGCGGTAAATGGGTCGTAGATTCTTTACGAACTTATCTACCATCTCAACTTCGTCAGGCTTCTTGGCTAACTTCACGCTTTCAGCGCGCCATCTTGCAAGGAATTCAGTAAAGCCTTCTTTGTCTTTTTGTGTCATTACCTCCAAAGTCCTTATGTTGGTTTGAATCTCAACATTGTCAGCATAGTGCTTACAGAACTCCACCGTAATATCTTCGAAAGTGGGGAAGTTCTTCAGGTCAAGATTATAGAACCACGCCTTCGGGTGTTCATCCAGAGATTGAGCGAAAATTTCAGAGAGCATGTCAGTAGGTACTCCCTTCAGTGCTAAGTACCCCTTATAGGCCTTAACATGGTGGACTGGATCTTCTGTGCCCTTAAACTTTGGGATGTCAGTGAGTACCATGTTCGTGGGCAACTTATCCTGCACCGGGGCATAGGCCCTAGCATTCTCATAGTGAATGTTCTTCCCCTGGGAGAGTTTCAAACGGTCTTCGATGAACTTGAACCGTTTTTCCAGATCAGTCAGTGGTGGAGGGGAATCTTCACCCAGCTTAGATTCGATTGCATCCATTCGGGTCATCATGAGGTTCACGGCCTCAGTAAGCTTGTTAACAGCATCTTCCATTGCTTGACGTCGGGTTTTTGGCGGCCTTTCTACAAGAAAACCCCGTACTGAGTCAATATTTAAAGTAAGAGCCCCTGCACACTTAAAGACACGACCCCAACTTGACTCAAACAAAGACTCGACTTGAGATTGACTAACCAGAGGTTCGACTCACGGTTTGATTTAGACCTTGGTTCATTTTAGACTCGGCAAAACAACATGACTCAAACTGTCATGGCACGATTTTAAACTGGACTAGGTGTGACTAAACCCGTGATTGGACTAACATAGCCCATAGGTTCGGGTGAAACGCCCTAAACGGCCTAGCTTGGGCGTTTTTGTGGACTATCCTAGACCAAATGGTCGACCAACATGACTCAAGGCCCAAGAGGTGATCTTGGGTGACCCAACAAGGTCGTGTTCTAGACTCTTAAAACGAAACACATCCGGCCTAACACGGCCATGACCCGGACACGACTCGATGCATTTCATGCTTGGTTGAGGTTCGAGAGGCATTTTGGATTGATTTTGAAAAACGAAGGATTGATTTGAAAATGAGATTTGAAATGGGCAGCATGCCGGCTATAAAAGCTCATTTTGGGCCGAAAATTCTAGTCCTATTTGGGCAGCATTCCGCGTTTTTAAAACCATGCTATTTTGAAAGTAAGTTGTTCAAAAGTTCGGTTTCGAAAAGGACATGGAAAATTTCGAAAAGACTCGGGAAAACAATTTGCACATTGTCATTCTCATGTTATAAGGATGTATGCTCCTAGACATCTCTAAGTCTCGGCAAGTCTTCTACAAGAAGGTCTATGCCCTCCATCCTTTTGCGGTCTTATAGAGCAAGGTGTCTTAAGGTAGAGTACCTAGAAGATCGTCCCCACCATCAAGAACCACGCGAGGTGAAGTGGAAGCGAGCAATGTGCAGCTTCCTAGCATAGTGGGACGTCGCCCCCCACGCATCACGAAGAAACGCTGGGACGGCCCGGGCAAGTCCTTAAGGGTTTATGCATGAATCGTAGCACTATGAGTAATGTTTTACTTTCCGACACTTTCTTTTCAAGTTTCACCTCGGAGGAAAAGACCCTAGAAACAAAGTGTAACTAGTCCTCTTTTCCCCCAGAGTCGCCAAATCGTGGACAAGGCCCTCGGGAGGCTGCGTCCGCGGGATCCACAGGCACAATCGACTCGAGGTTCTTTCGAATCGAATTAAGACCAATTAGAGTCGCCACCAAGTTTTTTGGGAACTTGGAACCGTTCAAGTCAACTTTACACCTTTCATCGAAAAGCATAAAGCCAATCGACTACGAGTGATTAAAGATAAAGACTTGTACCCTATATCACTCGATTTGAATGACTCTCGTAATCCAATGGTATTTAGACGGATCCACAAACCATAGATCTTGAGTAAGGGGTGAGGGTACGTGTTGGGAAGCCCAGAAGGACACCCAACCCCGCCCGTCAATAACGGCCTCTACTAAGTCAAGTGTCGGATTTCAAACAAGGTCATAGCTACTACGATGTATGAAATGCAAACGTTGTTTTAACCCTATCATGTGAAGTTTCTATGTCGACTTAGATGCAACTAAACTAACTTTGTCAAAGTTGTAATTTAGCATGTGGGTTGATTAATCTAACAACACACAAACGAAACAAACAAGGCTTGATGGGGAATGGGGGAGCCGTTGGGATCTACCTATTACAAACCAGGCATTTCATGCCGACACAACAATAAATTAAAGATACAACTCGATCTAAATACAATTGCTACATACGGAACCATACACGACACAATACATGGCCGTTTGGCCTAGAAAACCGTGCACAAGGGGGGGGGGGTGACTCACGGCCTACATGACACACGGCCTTGGGTCACTCCTCGTAATGCGTGCTTTCACTTAATCTTATCGAATTAGGCATAAGGCTACGCACCAAAGCATGCATTAGCATAAACCGGGCCATGTTGCTTTAAACAACAAGCGGTTTACTACGCTCCTACAAGCATTGGGGAACAACCGTCTAACCAAACAAGACTAAGGTTTTTTGAAGAGGTTTTGACTCGATAAAAGTAAAACAAGCTCGAAAATTACAACTCGATAAACAAATTACAAATTACAAGCAACGAAACAACGAAGAACAAAAGGTATAAAAAAACGAAGTAAGAAAGACAAAGAAGACGGCCAAGCTCACGGCCCAAACCATGACCACCCTCACGGCCAAGACAAGGCCAACCTAGTTCCTAAGTTAGGTTCATTGGTTAGATCGAATGATTGCGAAACGGATTAGAAAACGAGTTAGAAAACAAGTTGATCGATTGAGAAGAAACGCGTGAGTGTGTTATTCTACACGGCCTAAGGATCCAATTAGGTCAGATATCATAAGATTAATGCTTACTCGTCGAGTGTTAATAGGAAGGTGCTAATCACGCACTCCTATGCTAGCGAGAAATCAAGTGATGAGAAAGATGCGTTCAATTATTTACAGAATTGTTAGTTGATTTTTAAAGCTATGTCGATGTACCCTAATGTGTCTAATTAGATTATTAAATTAATTTAATGTCATCTAAATACGTCATAGGTTAACAATCAGAGGTTAAACTAACATACAACGGGTCCTAGGGTATGTCGATTTGGCCGAAACAATAAGGGGTCGAAAGCGAAGAAAGTTAGACAACTCGTTTTATTTATGCCCTACCTTGAACACGAGGATATGTAAATGAGACGGGGGTGTACGACCGACTGAAGTAGCGGTTTATTTTCCCATCTCAAGTCAACGCGGGTGTTCATGGTGGTATTTTAACTCGTACTCGGACTAAACTAGTTTCATAATTAGTTAGAACAAACGATAAACAAAACAAAAAAACAAACAAAAACAAGACAATAAAAAAAAAGCATAAAACAAACGAAATAAAAGGGAAAATAAGAGGATTTGATGCACCCTCAACCTACATGTATCGTTGACACCGTCTTGGGTCGTAATCGATGGTAGATTTTATCTCGAGAGGCCGTCGTCGATGAAGAGCAAAGCAAACACGCGTTTTTGAAACTTTCTGGACAGCGATTTTCAAACGATGATATCTCCCTCGTTTCACGACGACAATTCGATTTGAAAGATGTTTTGAAAACTATAAAGAGAGGAGAACAGGAATCTTAAAGCAACCCCTGCTCGTTTTGGGTTATTGGGCACGAAAAACGAGCACAAAAGAATCGACATGATAAGAATAAAGCATAAAAAAAGAGTGTATAACACTCTGTTTTTCGAGGGATTTCGTGTACTCTCAAGGGCAATTTGGCTCGTAAATCTTTATATAATGTGTAGATGGATGTTATGTGGTTAATTAGGAGCAAGAAAATCGAATTTTGATGGAGGTTTGATGGGGGAACGAGTTGCTTTTCGAGGAGGACACACAAACAGTTCAGTTTGTGTGTCGGTTTTGTTTAGGGTTTTTGAGAGGCAATTAGGGTTTGTTTCTGAGGTTTAAAGCTTGTGAGTGAAGGTAGGATGTATGGAGAACTTCGAGGAATGAATGTATGGTGAAGGGGTGGTATTTATAAGGAGTTAAAATAGGTTAAAAGAGAGGGAGGGGCAATCGGGCCTGCTCACGCATAGCTGCTGTCCAGCAGCTTTTGTGAGGGTTTGAGAGGGGTTTTCTTGGTGATTAAGCTAGGGTAATATGGGTAGGACATTAGGGTATGGGTTAGGGTTAATGGGTATGGGTTTTAGTGGTATTTGGAGCGGGTTTTGGGCTCGGGATTGAGCTGCCAAAACAGGGGGGTTGCTCGTGTATATGCGGGCTGTTTGGGGGGGTGTTTGGGATGGAATTTGGGCCGTGGTTATGGGGGTTCGAACTGGGTTGGATGGGTAGAGGCTTAGGTTGGTTAGTGTACTCGAGATTCGTACCAATTCGTAAAGAAAACGGGCTCAAAAACCGAGCTAAAACCGAGCTCAAAAAAACATGTTTAAAAACGAGTTTTCTTCGCTTTTAAAATCGATTTTTCAAATCAATTAACCCATTAAAATAAATGACTTTTCAAATCAAATATACTCATAAAATGATTTTTCAAATCAATTATTTATTTTATTTTCAATAAAATAAACTTGGGAAAATAAATTCAAAATAAAATAAAATAAATTAAATTTACCTAAAAAACCATAATTCAAATATCATTTAAATTAATGAAATGAACTCACTTAAAAAACATTAATTTAAATATCATTTAAATTAAAAAATACTTCATCGACGACGCCCATTCTACCTCGTAAAACGAGCTCCAAATAATGACAATGACAACTAAAGAATACATGTGTCCTATCATCATCGGGTGTTTGTCGGGTTTTCTATAAATTCCAATATCGACGGATACGGGTATCTACAGTGACCTATCGTTAGAATTATAAAAGAACAAGCTATCACCTCCAATTGGAATCACATTAAAATCATTTATGCATCTCAAGTTATAACAGTATAAAGACAACTTTGCTTTAATCAGACGACATAGCTATTTGATTTTCTCTTTCAAACAACTTAAACATCAACGAGGTGAACAAAAGTGACTCGATATTTATAAAACCACCATCCATAACCACATGCTACTACCTACCAAAACTAAACAATAATATCTATCATGCTCATATAACATTCAACTTATCAAACATGTACTACCCGCATACTTTAACTTTATAACTTTCATAACACAAATCATACCCAAACATTACAAATCCTATTTCCATGTTACTAACACAACAATATTACAAATCCACTTCATCACATAAACATGTTCATAATCAAGGAATTCATATTCTCATGTAATTGCCACTTCATCTTTTCCAATCAATTCATCTAGTTCAATCACACTCTTTATCTAACAAGCGCATATGATACAACAGTAGACAAGTATAAGAAATCATTATATAAAATTACACAAACAAAATTATGTATAATCATATCACATATGAACTACTTCCTTTTTCCACCACATTACTCATCATTCTCATACACTTTTCCAACGATTCCAACCAACATGTAAACCAACTATCATGCAACATGCTTTCAACCAACAACATAACAAAAATCACATCATCACCATCTTTCTTACATATTCCCCATTCTCCACACACATACATCCACCGATTTATACCACACTTTGCTACAAAGATACACAATTCATAAGATAAACACATAGCGATCCCAAATCATATCCCATGGTGACCGGTTCAAAATTGTAGGGCGAGTTCGCGACTTTAGGACGTCTCCCAAGTGTTTGCATTAGCTCCTACAACTTCTACCTCGGGTTCATTTTATTTTGACTCTCTATGTTCATTAGGTTCATTGGTTACAGGTTTCAGGATCGTCGCTCTGATACCATTTTGTAACACCCCCATACTCCAAGTGCCTTACCAGGACCACTCAGGTATAAAAATGTTACCATCTCGGTTACCCGAGGCAATGAATATCATAAGACAATAAAGAAACGTACTTTAAAAGTAATTATAGTTTAAGTGATTACATGTTCAAAACCAAAACTGATAAAAGAAATACAAGTTCTCAAAACTATCTACTGTCAAAATACTATCAAGCGTCAGACACAGTGGAAGACTTCTAAACTGCAATGTGGTGACCCATACCAGCTATCCCATACGCATCGTCTCATACCTGCTCAATAACTGCTCACCATCCCCGAATGGATCACCACAGTTTTTAAAACATTAAACGGGGTCAGTACTAATCACACAATTTATATAAACCAACAACACAGTAAACAAGCAGCTCACACGGTCACACACACAATCACACCGACTCAATCAATCTCCGTCACCGTCCATCCTTTGGACCAGCCCTGCCAGGTGGGGACCGCAACCGTACCCACCAAATCCCCGCTCATCATACCGAGCGATAGCCCTGTCCCATTAATGTGCACATCCCCTCCCGTGGTGGGTTCCACGGAGAGCAAAACTAGGGCGTGAAGCCACTCCCGCAAGTGACTTCACTCAGCCGAGAACGCATCTCGAGAACCAGAGACAAACAATCACAACCATTAAGCAGCAATCAAAACCAACAACCGTCACAATACGAATACGATAATATTCAACAATCACAACACACCAGCAACACATTATGGGACTAATACTGAGTAGGGAAACCCTACCTGGAAAGCAACACAATCAGACGGTCTCACAGCTGATATCAAAAGGCTTCTTCTACGAATCCTCCTCCTAACATACAAACATATAATCACTACCAATCACGAAATACAACAAAACCTCCAAATCCCAATATTAGGGTTTAACCAACTTTAACGAAATACTATAAAAACGGTCGTAGATCTTACCCTCGACGCAAGGATCACAAATGTATAAAGAAAGGTAAAATCCGACCTTCCAAGCTCCGGGATTTGCCAACAATACGATTGATGCAAAGAACGTAGTTTGTTTTCTCTTTTGAAAGCAATTAGGTTATAAAAGTGTTTAAAGAAAAGTGGCGGAAGTAATTATATACTTAATCGCATTATTAACAAAACCCGACAAATCATCACCCCGTAAACCGGCTACTCGATCGAGTAGCTGAGGTACTCGATCGAGTGCCCCCTTACTCGATCGAGTATCAAGGTTACTCGATCGAGTACCCAACAGGTCAGAAACTATTTTTAAAATGCAACACACCCTTACTCGACAGAGTAAGGCCTACTCGATAGAGTACCCAGAGACTCATAAAACCGTAGTATTACAGTCTTCCCTCCTTAAAAAGAACTTCGTCCCCGAAGTTCAACCCATACATAAAAAAAACAAACATACTAACTCGGTCAAGACACAACAAAGCTACTAAGAACTCAAAACAAAACCCAACTTATAAAACATGAAACCATGAACTCTTAACACCAACTCCACCAACTATTCCTACATCCACACATCGCTCACGATGTCGTATCAACTACATCATAAACTCTCCCGACACTAACTCTATACACTACCAACTACCATCCTCTAACCCTGCTAGCTCCATAATATATCATCCACTACCAAATCCCATATCAAGACACTCATAGACATCAAACGGAATGTTACAGTTAGTAATCGAGAGGATTGATGAGGGAAATATGTGGGTTGGTTTTTAGGCAAGGGTATCGAATGGAAAAACATTGGTAAAAATTACTGCATTGAGTAAAATTGTATTGCGAAAATAAACTACGAAAAAAATTGTGGTTTTCTTTTTTGGAGGGATTTTCTTTACCATTTTTTTTCTCATTTGTGTTGATGAAGATTTATTAAGCTTTTTATTTTTTTGGGTTTTCCGGTAATGAAGAGGGAGAAAATGAATATTGATGGAGAGAGAGAGGAAAATGATGGAATGTGAAGTCTCTGAGATCTTGTGGGTGTAGTACACAAGATTTGAAAATTTGGCACTATAATGTGTCAGTCAGTAGCCATCAAATTTTGCATGCCTATTATACTACCCTATATTACATACATTAATATCCCTCCCAACCCGTTTTTTAGCTATTTGACCCATATTTTACAATATGATATCAAAACGACCCGTATGATTTATAAGACGGATAGTCTTGGTCTTAAGTAAGACTAATTGACTTTCAATAGTATCTTAGGTACTAGCTGCGGAGTATTTAATAAACTAGTCTTAAATTTGTCTTTGAATATTGGAAAATAAGTAGTACAAAAATACTCTTTCCTATGCAAAAAAGACATATACACAAGTGGTATGTACTTAACCCGTATTAAGCTTAAGACGGATAGTAGCGTCTTAAATGAGAATTTATGATACACGGGAATCTTGGGTGTTTTTTCATTTTTTGGGATATAAGCGGGTAACTTTATTTTTAACCAAAAAAAAACTATTGACTTTCCTAAAAAAAAAACAACATACTCTCAATCAAGTGTTTTAAAAGTGATGATTCTTTTTTCTTAAATTGACCGTCTTTATAAAATCTTCGATTTTAAAAAAAAAATTGTCATTTTTTGAACTCGTAACAAGAACTACGATTAGTCAAATTTTTTGTTATGATTGATTATACCTCTGTGTGGCGAATTCCAAATGCGACTTTTGTTTTCAAATTGATCACTTTTATGATATTTTCTATTAAAAACAATCGTCGATTTTTGAACTCGTGATCATGAGTTATATATATGGGCTTATGGCCAGTATATATGCTCCCTCCAAGTCTCTTTGTTTTCTCCTTTCTTTTGGGTATAAGAATGAAGAGAATCAATTTGGATCAAACAATACATATGACCCCACATGTAATTGATTTTTTACCACACAAAGTTGTTCAGAAGAAAAAAGAGGAAATAAAACCCTACTTGAATGGAAAAGGAAAGGAGGAAAAACGACTTAGGCTTTATTCTTTTTGACTTAATTTCAGCTCTTATAAGTTCAGTTCAACTCTATTAAATTTAGTTCAGTTTAATTCAGCTCCATTAAGTTCAGTTCAGTTCAGATCAGATGAGTTTATTTCATTTCATTTCATTTCATTTAATTTCAACATTATTATTATTATTATTATCTTTTTTTTTTTGCAGAAAAGTTTTGGATCTATATTTCAAGATAAAGAACATAAAGTACAACATCCTTGCTACTCTTTCCTACAAAAGAGACCAGAGAAGTCCCCTAAGGTTAAATAAGAAGAAGAAAAAAACCTACAAAAGTTCCTAAGAAAGTCGAGCACCATACAAATGTAAAGTTACAACTTTCTTAATTACAACACAAAGAGTATCCGTGGTAGACTTAGTAACCTTGAAGATCCTATCGTTTATTTCCTTCCACAAATAGTAGATTAGAACCATCAAGCTAGCCTGTTGCTTGGCAGTTCTTCTGGTGAAAGCACTGTCCTGCATGATGTGAGCCAAAGAGTAGGAGCTCAACGATAGGCAAGCCCAGTGAGCAATGACAGATAAAGTTTGCCTTGAAAAATCACAATCAAAGAACAAATGAGAGAGGTCTTCACAGCTATGCTCACAAAGCACACATCTATTGATAAAAAATAGCCCTCGAGTTATCAGTTTATCCACTGTGGGTAAGCCATTGTTCATAACCATCATACCAGTGAATGAATGCTTAGGATGGCATCCTGCTCCATGAACCAGAGTAGCCCAAGTGACCGGAGCCCTTCTAGTTCTGATATAGTCATACATAGTATCAGTATTGTACCTCAACTGGGATGTGCAGTTGTCAAGCAGCTGGATAGCCTGATCAGGGGAGCCTGAAAGTCCTAGAAGAAGGTCTTTCATTTTAAGTACATTGTTCCAATACCAGAAGTTAGTGATAGTTTGCTTAGCATCCCATAAACTAGCCCCTTTCAAAGCATAGGCTAAGATCCATCTAGTCCATATACAGTTGGGTCTATAAAACAGTTTCCATACCCATTTTAACATTTGTGCACAATTCCAACTCAGGATCTCTTTTATGCCTACCCCCCCTCCTCCTCTAATTTAGGGGAGCATAGCAATTGCATTTCAGGAAAACATGTCTCATAGACCCTTCATCAATACCCTACAGAAAGTCCTTGTAAATCTTAGTGATTCTCTTAGCTATGCCTTTTGGAAGCAAAACACTTGCCCCCCCAGAAATTATTAAGGCAAAAAATAACTGAGTTTACAAGAAGTGATTTACCTGCATAGCTCAGACTATTATTGGCCCAATTCATGACTCTACTTTTGATTTTATCTAAGAGGGGTTGGTACATATCCTGAGTGATCCTTGCATTAAACAGAGGGAGACCTAGATACCTGAAGGGAAAGGCACCCATGCTGAATCCAGTAGCTTCCAAAATAAGATCACTGACATTATCTGCAACTCCACCGAGATAGAGATCAGTCTTAGTAGGATTAGCATGGAGGCCAGAGAGTTTATTGAAGTGGTCAAGGCAATGTGCTACTGCCTTAACAGATGGCAAATCTCCACGAGTAAAAACTAGCAAGTCATCTGCAAAGACAAGGTGAGTTAGGTTCAGTTGAACAGATTTAGGGTGATAAGAGAAATTAACAGCCCTAAGAAGCCTTCTAAGTAACATTGACAACACCTCCATGCAACTGACCAAGAGATAAGGGGAGAGAGGATCCCCTTGTCTCAGCCCACATTTCCCAGGGAAAAAACCATGAACCTCTCCATTAATAAGTAAAGAATAATAGGGAGAAGTAACACAAGCCATGATCCACTCAACAAAAAGAGGAGGAAACTTTAGATAGATCAGACTGTCTTTAAGGAACCCCTAATTTACTAAGTCAAAAGTCTTCCTTATATCTACTTTTAGCAAGAATCTGGGAGTGAGATAAGCACGGCCATATTTAGAAACCAACTCATGAGCTAGCATTGTGTTGTCAAAAATGTCCCTATTGGCTTCAAAAGCAGCTTGTTCAGGGCCAATGATGGAGTCTAAAACTTGCCGAAGCCTATTTGCTAGTATGTTATTCACCACCTTATTAAAAGTGGTGCAACAGGCAATAGGTCTAAAGTCCTTAATAGTGAGAGGGGTCTCCATCTTAGGAATGAGCACCAACAGAGTAGAATTAGCAGCTTTAGGCATATAACAAGTCTGGAAAAACTCAAAAACAGCAGCTTTAAAGTCAGGCCCAACCTGATGCCAAGCATCTAAAAAGAACCCAAAAGAGTACCCATCAATGTCAGGGCTCTTATTATTATTATTATTATTATTATTATTATTATTATTATTATTATTATTATTATTATTATTATTATTATTATTATTATTATTATTATTATTATTATTATTATTATTATTTTATATTAATTTATTTACTATTATTGTTATTATTAATATATTTTTATATTTTTTAATATATATTATATTATTATTATTATTACTATTACTATTACTATTATTATATTTAATATTATTATTCATGGGGCACGCTTAACCGACCCTGCCAACATGCAACATGTGGGTCTCACGGGTTCAAGTGCTTGCCACCTCATACAAAAAGATACATCTGGACGAATTGGACCTCTATAAATATCTACTTTGGATCCATTCTAAAGAGGACGTGTGCAAGATTCATGTAAGAGATATCTCACCTAACAATCGACCCATGCCTCAAGTGAGGTCCTGGTTATACATCCAGTACTGTATTGACTTAGGCATCGGAGAGGGGGCCCTTGTTAACTCCTCTAGGCCATGTGTGTTGCCTGTGTAGGTACCTCCCGAGGGAGCCAAGTATCAACCCAACATATAACCGAAAGGAGTGAGATGACCTCACCCACACTCGAGCAACGTTTACTTGATTGTTTTGACCCGAAACAATTATTTTAATGTATTATTATTAGACCTATTATTATTATTATTGTTGTTGTTGTTGTTGTTGTTGTTGTTGTTGTTATTGTTATTGTTATTGTTGTTGTTATTGTTATTCATTATATTTATTATTGTTATTTATAATATTTATATTATGATTATATTATACTTATCATATTTATTTTTTAATTCTTATTATTAATATATTTATAAATATATTTCATTATTAGTAACAATATATTATTATTATTATTATTATTATTATTATTATTATTATTATTTTGCAAGAAAGGTATTTTTCTCATATATTCTTAAAAAAAGGGGTACATGAGAATTTCTTACTAACAATATCCCCTATACATCACAAAAAATAAGTCACTCTAAAAGTTCAAAGCCTCTATTATAGTATCATGTGTGTTTGTATGTGTCCTATGTAAGAGTATAACACTAGTATGGAATTTGATTTCCTGGATAAGGGAGGAAGCTGGCCTCATTGTATTATCAAACAACCGCTTGTTACGTTCTTCCCATAAGGAATAAGCAGCAGCTGTCAAGCAACAAGTGAACCATTTCAACCTCCATTGTTTCCTTTTAGGTTGTTTAAAAGCCCAAGTGAATAGATCAGTCAATTGGAGGAGTGGAGAAGGAACCTGCATCCAAGCAAGAAGGGCAGACAGAACTTCCTGAGAGTATTTGTAGTGGAAGAAGAGGTGACGATTACTTTCTGCTTGGGACTGGCAGAGGTAGCATCTGTTAGCAAGGAACAGACCTCTGGCAGTAACCAGGTCAGTGGTTGCTAGTTTCCTTTGGACAACTAGCATGAGAATCACTTTGTGTCTAGGAATTAAGCATGCATTGCTAATAGCTTTGAAGCAAATGTATTATTATTATTATTATTATTATTATTATTATTATTATTATTATTATTATTATCACAATTTTTTTTTTATTATTTAAGTTCAGTTTAGATAAGTTAAGTTAAGTTCAGCTTCATTAAGTTAAGTTAAGTTAAGTTCAGACAATTTCAGTCCAAAAAAACATGGCCTTAGAGGGAGTATAGCATATCACTACAACGTTTATTTGTATATTAACTAACTAGTGTAGATCCCGTACATTTACGGTATATATATAAGTTTTGTTTTTTTTGTTATTATTTTAATATTTTAAATTGATATGTCATTAGTTAATTGTCATATACCTCAGTGTATTTCGATATGAGAAAAAAAACTATGATCTAATAAAGAGAAGTTAGTAAAGTTATAAAATGTGTGTAATGACTTTCTTTCAGTAACATAAAACTAATGATTATAAATAATAATTTAAAGAAAGAAGTCTTTTTATTTTCTTATTTAGCTTGACGCCTTTGGGAGGAAATTTTTTGGAGTGTTTTATTCTCTTAGTATATAGGAGGATGCGACATTTATATATTAATCATATACTCCGTATGTACAAATTTATATATCAATGCGACGTATTTTTTAAATTGTTCGCCGTATTAAATATAAATGAGATGCTTATTTGGAACTTAAAATTCATTATTAATACAATTTGGAAATAATGTCGCATTGATGTATTAAACAAGTAAGGTTGTTACTTAGGCTCTGTTTCGCCAAACTAGCTGAAAAGTTAGCTGAAACCTGAAAATGTAGCTGGAAATTCAGACCTGATAAGTTAGCTTATTTTTATTAAAAGTGTTTTGAAACTAGTTGAAAAGGTAGCTGATATTTGATCAAATGACATAAAAGGGCATGGTGATTATTGTTATCGTTTATGTTTTTGCTTTTATTCTTGTGTTATTATCATTGGCGTTATTAGTAATAAAGTCATAATGCTGTTTTTTCAATATATTTGCGCAAGTCTCCAACATGTTTCAAAGAGAGTGAGAACAACAAAATATATTAATATATCACGATTACGTAAAAGAAAAAAATTCAAACAATATATCATCGAAAAATGTAGTCTATGAATACAAAATTAGTTCTCTATCAAACTCATAAAAAAAATAAAAAAAAAATAGTTTTTCAATTTTTTTTTTTCGGTGAGGTGTATTGAAGAATTTTATTTAAGGGCTATTTGTGTTATTTGGGAGAAGTATGGAATGAGGTTTTAATTTATAACATTAAAAAATAGGGTAACATAGGTAGACAAAAAAGAATTAAGTACCTGATTTCTCAAATGTTACATGAGGCAAATCAGGTACCTGAAGTGTACTGCCAAATAAAACCTTAAATTAAAATCTCCTACTCTTTCGTCTTTTTTCAATATTGTTTGGGCACAATTCTTAAGAAAACTAATAAACAATTTATATATACCTTGAAAATGGAAAATAGTGTTAAAATGTCATTACATTTAACACTAGAGAGGAAAGTGAGAAAAACAACAGTAAAATTTCAATTAAAGAAAGTGAGAATACTGTTATGAAGAGTAAATATTCTCTAGCTTTACAATAAAATATTGTAAAGTTATATACTCTCTCTTATCCAAATTAAAGGTAACACGCACTTACCTTATTCGGACTATCCAAATTTCAAACCAAACTACTCATTCCTTTTTTCGTAAAAAACATTATTAAAGATTCCTCATACACCCTTATTATTTTCATACAATGTCATCATGTTTGTGGCCCTCCTTTTATCAAGTTACAAGTGGTCCTTATTAGGATATTAGGCTCATTAGGGCCGGCTACCAATAAAGTTTGTTAAACTAGGGTTAGGGTTTAATGAATTGTGAGCTATTATAAATAGGTCACCCAAAATCATGTAAGACGACATACGATTAACAAAAACTCTATTCATAAATTATATGTCTCTAAAACTTATTATGGTATCAGAGTCTCGTCCCTGAGGCCTCTAAAAACCGCTTCCGCGTTCTTACCGGTGGGTGGCTGGAAATCTACACCCACCGGTAGGATATTCAATCAAAAACATAGAATTATTTTTGTCAATCACTCAAAAAAAAAAACAATAGTTTATAATCCCACACAAAATTGTTTACGGTAGTAATGATTTGTTTATCATCCGGCACATATGGTTTCTGTGGAGCACTAATGGACTTTAGGTTTGGAGTTTCTGCATATTATTCCATTTTTGATGGAGGATGTTCCCGTCAAATTGAAAAGGAAACAAGTGTTCTAATTTTTGTCTTTATCAAAAAAAAGAAAAAAAAGTCTGACTTTGATCAGCAAATTCTCATTTGTGACGGCGATATCCGTCACAAACTTATAACGGGTACCATTTTCTCTCACAAAATGCCCATTGAGAGGTGAGTGGGAAGCACATGGGGGTGCTCACCTTGTCCCCTCTCCCTTTTTTGTGAGAGGTCACAAGCTTGTGACGAGATTAGCCAGTCACAAGCAAGACTAGTTGATAAGGTGGTGTCAAAAAAAAAAAAAAAAAAAACTGGCGACTTACGCAAGTGAAGAAAAAAAACTAGCGAGTTACGCAACTGAAAAAACTGGCGAGTTACGCACTGAAAAAACTGGCGAGTTACGCAATGAAAATTGTCTGGCGAGTCCTATACCCACGGCTAACCACCTTGTAAAGATGAGAAGTTTTATGAAGAAAGATCGAGATGAAGACTTAATAATGAATACCAGGTAGTGAGTAGACATAAATTCTCAATTATACACGCCATAAACTTGTGACATTTTACAACTATTTTAGAAACGATAAAAAAGAGGAAGAGCGTGTAAAATATTACTTCCTCCATTTCAATCAATACCATACATTTGCCTTTTTGAGCACTATTCACAAGTAGGGAGAATTTTCGATACAACTTCTAATATATAGCATAAAATATAGTCATGTGAGATCTTGTTTTAATTGTCTTACCGTGTACATTGTAAATAACAAATTTTTATAATTTTTACTAATATGGAATTAAAGATATGAACAAAAGAAAACGAGCATTGATATACGTGTATAAAGCAAATATATGGAATTGAATGAAATGGAGGAAGTATTATTATCTTTTCGTCATTAGTAAGAATAGTCGGTAAGTAGAATCTCCATATCGAATGATAGCAGGGCCGGCTGAATGGGTGTACAACCCGCGCGGTTGAACAGGGCCTCCAATTTAAGAGGGCCCAATATCAGTCTTTGTGCTTGTTACATATAAATATTAGCGAGATATCATGACATAAAGCTTCTAGTGTCTTAGTGGTAATTGATCTTTTCATTGTCACCAGTGACACGAGTTCGACTCCCGTTAGCTTCTTTTTTTAACTTAAATTTTACATTTATTCCATCAAGGCATGGTCAAATACATGATTTAGTAACAAACATTATTGTCCATAACTTCACAAATAAAATAGTGAAAAGAGGGCTCAACATCAACATATAAACTTCTTCCTAAGTTTGGCTCATATTAAAATCTGTGTGTTTTTCATAGCTTTTTATTTTTAATTCTTAGTAGCTTTACGGAGTAATTATATTATGGACAATTTTTTGAGTTAGTCTTCCTTAACATGTCATTTTGGTCGGAAATAATAAAATGAAGTTTGATATTATTTTCAGGCAAATGTGGCCCCTTTTGAAAACAAAATACAATAAGCTGTAACACTAACTTAATCATTGTGATTACATGTGACCATAAAATAGTCACAAAACCTAAATCGAAACAACAATTTGTGCAAATTTATGTTTTTGATAATTTATTTGACGATCATGTGGTTTAACCATTTACTCTTCAAACAATATTTCAAGTATTTTGGTAATGTTTCAAGTATTTTGGTAATGATTAAGGTCCCGACTTAGATTTTTTTTTTTTTGTGTGTAATCCTGAAAAATATATATTCTTTTAGAAAAAAAATTATACGTATTACTAGTCGTATTAGTTAGGGCCCCTTTTGCAGGCTCGCATGAGGCCACGAAATCTCCCAGACGGCCCTGAATGATAGATACAGGCCGTGACTTGGATGTGGCCTCCACGTGAATGGTGGGGGGATTAACGGTAGACGGCGGCAGTTGGTAAAGGGAATGAACGTTGAGTAACATGACTACCACTTACTTAATTAGGAACTGTTCAGTCTTTGCAAATTGCAAGGTGTAACTGTGTAACGTGTTCTGCATGTCTTGCGTTTTATGCTCTCTTTCTTCATGCAATCATGCGCTTCATCACTTCTTAAGTGGCCGGACAGAGTTCAAATTCGTTACCCATCTTGTTTCATTTTCCTTATTTTAATATCGGTTACATATAAGAATATTTTACAACGAATTTTACTGATAATTACCTCTTAGTTTTTACCGGACGTTTTTATATTAATAGGATTCGTTTCAATGTTGGTGTAAACCCGCCATAGATCAATAACAATAGTAGTTCTTAGCATTGAGATTGTTACCAAGAACTTTATTTTAAAAGTTCTTCTATTGCATTTAAAAGCTTTCCTTATTTTTAAGAATCAAGTTCTAAAATAAGAACCAACATTATAAATATTGGAAAATGTACAACCAATAAATATAACTTTGTAAAATGTGTGAAACCATTTAACATTATTCATTTTGTGATTCATTTTATAGTTTTTTTTTTTATCTAAGAACTTTATATAAAATTCATCTATTGTGAACAAAAATTCTTAAAAATTGGAGTTGGTGTATTATGATATGGCATGTGAAGAACTTTATGTAAAGTTCTACTATTACTATTGCTTATAAGATTCCAACTGAATTGTTTTTAGAATTTACGTTTTCTTTTTAACGTGTTTTATCTTGTCCTTCATTTATTTATATTTGACTTAAAAATATTGTTCACAATAAGTAAAAACAAAGGTAAACAATCTTTTGAAAATAGCAAAGTGATAAGGGAGGGTAATTTCAGTGTTTTTTTAAATAATGTTATTGATAAATAAAACATGGGTTTTTTTAGAGGTGGTAATTGGGTCACTCAGGTCGGTTACAGATCGGGTTAAAGCGGGTCAGGTTATATCGGGTTGGGGTTGTGTCGGGTCAGTGACGGATTCAGGTCGGTTACAATTCAAGTTGGGTATCTTCGCGTCGGGTCCTCATCAGCGGATGGCAAGTCGGGACGGGTCATTATCGAGTCAATAACGAGTCAGGTTATGAGCATATATTTTATCTTATTTATTTAGTTTTGAAGGGTAATTTTATATTTAAACAATGTGTAGGTGCATCAATTGTAGTTTTAAGTGAAAATAATTAAGATAAATATAAATTTTGTTTTATTTACATCATTATTAAGCTAATTCATTATCGAGTCATCCATCGAGGTTGAGTCAAGATCGGGTCACAGGCCGTGTCGGGTCGATTTAGGTTTATAAAATAATGATGCTATCGGTTATCAGTTCAGGTTGGGTTCAGCTCGGGTCTCGGTTTCGGTTCACCCAATTTTCGTGTTCTATCGGGTCAGATTTCAGGAGGGTCAGGTTGGGTTCCTCGGGTCGTGCCACATTTTGTCAGCTCTGGGTTTTTTACATGACACCGTCGTGTTTTTCGATTTATACATGGTACCCATGATCTTTTGAAAACACTATTAGTACCCTAAAGTTAATGAAAATTTCTTAAATACCCAAATAACCCCAAATCCGTCATTTTTAAACGTTTAGTTTATAGAATTTCTATTGATTTCCTGACAGTAATTTGTTAAACTTTTACCGCGAATTTCGTTTACTCAATCTTAAATATATTTTCTTTATTAAATTTGATTGTTAGAAAACTCAAATTTTATTAGTTCGGGTATGTTATGAATAATTTGTAAATTTAGGGGTACTAGTGATACTTCTAAAATTCGAGGGGTAACACGTAAAAATCGAAAAAAATACAAGGGCACCATATAGAAAATCCCGTAAAATATTTATCATTTTGGTTGGGAAACAAACTTAATTGTCAAATTAGCGTCCAACGAGGATTAGACAATCCCAAACCAAAACCAAATCCCTAAACTCCTCGTTACACCCCTTCTCCCACCTCACCACCTATAGCAACCTAGCCCATCCTTAGCCGTCACCACCACACAACCACCTCTGACATTGTCTTCTCCACCGACAACACCACCATTATCAATACCACCACTATACCTTCGTCTCCGTTGCACTCTGGCAATTCTTCAACACTAACTTTGGCCCCTACTCATCCCTTGGCCACCACACAACCACTCAATCGTCGAGCACTTCATAAGCCACACTAATCATTACTATATACCACCTCCTCCTTCTCACCAACATTGGCAACCGCTTTCCACCCCAGCATCAAATTCATTAACATTTCACTCCCTTTTCTATCACTTCTTTTTGCTAGAACTTGAAGGCCACCATCGACGCCATTGTTGGGAGAGTATTTCCTGGATCTACCTCTCTTTTGCTTTTTCTGTTGATTATGGTGATGACTAGTGGCGTTTCTAGGAGTCGGATGAGTTTGATCTTGTACAAAAAATTTGTACATTAAAATCGTTATTTTACTATTAATTATACACGACAAATTGATATTTTCTTTTCTTAAAATATTTCATTGTTACTCTATTATTACTACTATAAATATATTTATAGAGATATCCAAACATTTTACTTTTAGTTTTTTACTAGAAAAAATCACGTGAAAAGAAAGACTACAAGGAGAGTCGAACCCATAACCTTAGATAATTTAGTTAGTATGCTAACCAATACTCCACTGCTAGAACTATGATAATTCTGTGTACCATTATTATTTTAACAGTTTTTAATGGGGTTTCAATTGAACCCCATGAACCCCCATTAAAACGCCCCTGGTGATGGCGGTGGTATGTCGGCCACTAGTCTTAGATGGTGGTTGGTGAGTTGGAGGCGACACCTGAGGAGGTGAAGATTGATGTGGTTTAATTAGTGGTTGGTAGAGTAGGAGAAGATAGGCTGATAGGGTGATGTTGTGGTGGTCAAGTAAGGGGATAGAGTGTCCATTGGATATTGGTATTGGGTGTGTGTCTTAGGTTTGGTTTATCCAAATCTCACTACGCCAAATAAGACCTTCAATAACGGTCAGATAATGCAATTACCGTCATTAAATAGAAACACGGAACTATTATTGTAACGACTGTTGCTAAATATATACCACGGTTGTATAAAAACACGCGACCGTTATATAACATGAATAACGGATCTATAATACTGTTATCACAACTCAAGAACCGTTAAAAAACTGTTGTTAAATATGTTTATGACAACGGGTATACTTTTAAGAAACCGTTATTAAATATTAATAACGGTTTCAAACCCGTTGTCCTAGTTTACTATTGACTACGGTTTAGTGGTTCCAAAACCATTGTTAAATATTATACTCCGTATATGATAACGGTTCATTTCGTTATCTTATTTAATTAAATGTCAAACTTTATTAACAATGGTTTTATTGCGTGCTAAACCATTGTTATATTTAACAATTGACAACGGTATTTAACCGTTATCTATTTTGATTGATGAAACTCTGACAATGGTTCTTCTTAAATAAACTGTTGTAAAAGTTTTAACTCGACAACGTTTATCGTTATTATCTTATATTTTTGGCGTTTTGAATGGGAGGGAAAAGATGTCAACGGTTATTTATCTAAATAAAATCGTTGTGAATAATTGTTTGAAACAGGTTGTTTTTAACCGTTATCGTTTTTAATTATTTTTTTAAAAAAAAAAAATGATTTTAGCTTGTTCTAACAGCTGCTGAAATGCTATTTTTTCAGCATCGTTTGTAGCAGCTTCTAGAATGCTATTTTTCAGTTGCTGCTGAAAATAGCATTCCAATAGCTGTGCACTGCAAAAATTCAATCGTACATCAAAATATTACACCCCGTGATCAATTAAACCCAATTTCAAAACAGTACAAACAAGATGATCAAAAGCCAAAACACAACATCCTCAAAAAAACAAAAGAAGCCAATACAAAATGGCTCTATATATACACACACAAGTACATAAAGCATGAGCAAACTATTGAGACTCCGCTAATGAAACAACATAAGTGGCCCACATATTTATCATCTGGTTGATGTCCTATGGCGAATATTCTGGGGCTTTGTTGAGTATTAGTGGAAACAACAATTCAAAATATACATAATCAAAATAGATATAATGCATGCAAGCATACAGAATGGAAGTCAATTTACGTCTAAAACAGTTTTTAAGGTATCGGAATCGGAACAACCCCGGATTTAATAATACAAATAAACTAGATAAATATTGCGTTTTATATTAATAAAAGTTCATGGTGGCGGAAACACCATGATAATAAATCCGAGTGCTACCAAAATAGATAAAGTATTAGTTAACTACACATACAACTACTCCCGGGAATGAAAATCCGTCCAAAATAAAAACAACAAGGTTTGATTATTAAACATTTTAATTATTATTTTAACTACACATACAACTACTACAAAGAAAAGGTTCCATAGCGACGGAAAACTCCGTCGCAAATATGTCAATCCCGTCGCAAAAACAGAACTTGCGACGGATTTAACCCGTCGCTTTATTTCGTCGCAAAATTTGGTTTTGCGACGGGAATTCCGTTGCAACTAAATATCTGCGACGGATCAAAGCGTCGCAGAAACCCGTCGCAAAAGAGGGACTTGCGACGGAAATTCCGTCGCCATCCACTGTTCATGGGAGGCCACGTGGACATAATGGTCAGCCAAAAAGTCAATATCTGCGACGGAAAATCCGTCGCAGTTCATTGTTCATACAGGCCACGTAGGCACAGTGGTCAACAATAAAGTCAATAATTGCGACGGAAATTCCGTCGCAGAACACTATTTATGTAAAGCCACCTGTCCCCAAAGTCAACCAGAAAGTCAACATTTGCGACGGAAAATCCGTCGCAAATTCCGTCGCAGGCCAGAATGAACCAGGGGGTTTACAGCGCTTTTCCAGCTCCCCCATTGCTTTGAAAGCAATTACATATATTCCCGGTTTCCTACAAACATACAGAAAATCCAGCAATTGACAAATTCACAACTCGTTCAAGACGAGATTTCCAAACAACGTCTTCGCATTAACTTAAAATAAAAGGTTTACAACCGTTTAGTACAATAATTGTTCAACAAAGAAAGCTAAATAAGTCCATAAACTACGGGGTAGGAGATCAACCAACAACTACTAATCAATACACGTGAGTAGGAGTAGGCCTAGCATTGTCGCCACCATCATCATCAAAGTCATTTCTAGCTTGAGATACACCTCCGGGGTTACAAGTTTGAGTGGTAAAACCTTGTTGGCTCAAGAACTCCTCTATTGCCGCAAGCCTTTGAGATTGTTCGGCCTCGACTTGCTTTAGTCGGGCATTCTCTTTTGCGACTCTACCAACAAAATCCGGAGTATGAGGAGTAGAAAAGAGGTTACCAGTCGAGCGGCGGTGGTGCTCCCAAATTTGTGGTGCTGCATTTCCCGCGCCAAGTACTCTACCTTTCTTATCAAACCCTCCATGTTCTTCAATATAAATTTCATTATCATCAATGTTCTCGACCCCTTGACTCTGAAGCTCTGTTTTCTTTGAGATGATTTTAACCTATATCAATAAAAAACGAAAGATTAGATACCATCTACTAAATAATCATGATTGAAAAAATGAGTTAAAAATTAAATAATTATAGTAACTTACGAAGAGTTGACCAGTTTTTTTGGATAACCATCCTTTTGTGCTATGCTTCCTTGTCTTCTCCAACAACTGCAAAGCGGACGGAATATCTCCTTTCCCATCTTTATCAATCTACAATTTTGATACTTGTTAAATATAATTACTAACTTTAAATAAAGTTAAAGAAAAAAAAGGTAATAAATTAAAAAAGGAAGTGAAGAAATTACCATTGAGTCCATATATTGCAAAGTGCTTTTTCGACCCATTACGTGAGTAGCCAACGCCTTCCCTTTCTCGTCACTTCCCGACTTACGGTTGGCCGAATTCTGCTCCGATCTTCCCGTGAAACTAGGATCTTCAAGTGGTCTATTCTTCAATTGACGGTGCAACTCAACACTAATCCAATCCGGCTTTTCATGCTCTTCCTTATGATAAGCTCGATAAATCATTTGCCATAAACGGGTCTTCATGGCATCTTCCCAAGCCTTCTTAACCCTTGCCTTGTCACGGGGATCGTAACTAACACGCCACTGTTCAATAAACAATAAAGTTAGAAAATAAACTTTATTGTAAATAAATATAAAATAAATGAATAAAATACCTAATATTAAATTAAATGACAATTGCTAATACCTCAAACCAATTCCACCAATCCTTCTTTAGAGTAGATTACGTCGATTTCCAATTAGGAGCATGTTCTTTGTAGTTGCATCCAATAGTATTCGATATCAAGTTCACAACCTTTTCATCACTGAACCTGAAAGAAAAAAGAATGAGAATATAATAAATATATATATATATATAAATCGTTATAAAAATAATTAATTACGAAAAAATAACATATATACTTACCAAACGCCTTCTTGCTCAAGAGAATCGAGAGGAATTTTGTCAACTGCTGGTATTTCTTCATTCTCGTTTTCCTGTCCTTGGTTTCCTGCATTACTATTACTACCATGTCTTCGTCTCCTCGACGCCATAGAAACCAACTAAATTCTTCAACATTGTTAGAAATCAAATAATAGCAACCAAATAAGAAATTGGCAAAGTAAGAAATTGGCAAAGTAAGAAATCAAATAATCAAATAATAGCAACAAAATAAGAAATTGGCAAAGTAAGAAATCAAATAATCAAATAATAGCAACCAAATAAGAAATTGGCAAAGTAAGAAATCAAATAATCATATAATAGCAACAAAGTAAGAAATTAAATAGTACTCCCTCCCTCTCGGTCAAGTAATCAAATAATAGCAACAAAGTAAAAAAATAAGATTGAATAAAAAGTAAGATTGAATGAAAACAAACTAGATTTCATTAAATTAAGCCATACGGCATCTACAACTAATAGTACCAACAAAGTAATAAGATTGAAAGAAAGGGTACAAAACATCTACAACTAATATAAATCCTAGTCATCATTATCATCATCATCATCATCACTTAAATTAGTGTTTTCGTTGCTTTCAAAAAGCGATTCTAAAAAATCCTCATCATCACCTTCTTCTAAATACTTCTTCAAAGCCTCCTCTCCTAACTCTTCCTCATCTTCCTCCTCTTGCATATCATCATTCTGTACTTGCATTTCATCTCCTTGCATTTCTTCTTGTTCCTCCTCCACATTTTCATTCTCATCTTCTATTTCAATTATTGCCAATGTTGTATCACCATTATTAACATCTTCTTGAAAGATAGATTCATCAGTAGGAGCATCCACTTGTGATCTTGCCTTTATTTTAAATACTGCTGACCACTGATCTTTATCTCTTTTGATATTTGGATAAGGAGCATAGCAAACTTGTTCCACTTGATATGCTAAACAAATGGGTCATATTTTGGAAATGTTTTGCTCCGATTAACATCCACAAGTTTATATTCCTTATGTACTTGCATTCCTCTTTCTGAGTTATCTATCCAATTACATTTGAATAAAATAACGTTGTAAGGGTTTTTCTCGCCAGTATAAGACAACTCAACAACTTCATTTAGGGTTCCATAGTAGTCAGTTCCTTCAGTCGAACTCACACACACTCCATTGTTAATTGTCGACTTTTCCAAATCTTTCCCATCTATGAAAGCTCGAAATTTGTATCCATTGATGGAATAACGCTTCCATGTTCTTACTTTTTTTGAAGGTCCATTTGATAAGGCAACTACAACTGGATCTTTTAAATTATTTACCTAGAATTAATGATAATGAACCAAATATTTACCAAATAATAATATAATTTAAATAAGCATTATAGAATATATATTATTTACTTACTTGACCTCTAAGCCAGTCAGGGAATTTTGTTCCAAATTTGTTCCAAATATCCTCGGCCATAGAAACCTCAGGATATTCTCTTTTGATGTAATCCTCAAACAACCTATTCAAAAATGCCGAATTAAGTTTTGAATTAATTTTTGCATGTTTTACTTGAAACAACGTTTAAAATTAAAATTTTTTTCACCTACCTTTCCATACGTTTCAACTCATCAGAATCACAATTAGATAAAACATAGAGATGTGCACGTTCGTATTCGTTATCTTCCAAAAATCTTTCACGACATTTTTCAGAAGTAGTGCCCTCATGATCTTGAAATAGCTCGGGCAAGGTAGAATACTTCGCCTTTTTCTGACCTATGTCAAGGTCTTTTGCCTTTGTGTCTATATGATCTTCAAAGTAAAAAGAAAAAAAAATTGTTATTTCTTCAAGCAAATATGCGTTGCATAATGACCCTTGAACACGAGCTTTATTTCCAATTTTTTTTTTCAAATGATTCAAGAACCTACAAAAAAATTGGTTAAGAATGAATGAAATTAAGTAATAACGTTAAAAGGCTTCGTAAAAGATATTGATATAGACGTCAAGGTTTTGTTTGGGACTCTTTGGTCCAGGAATAATTAATGCTAAGAACATAAATTGTCTTTTCATGCATAGCCAGGGTGGTAAATTGTAAGGTGTAAGCATCGCCGGCCAGCATGAATAACAGTTCCCGAATGGCCCAAAAGCCGAGAAACCATCGGTGCAAAGTCCAAGTCTAACATTCCGAGGCTCAGATGCAAAAGAAGGATGAAGATGATCAAAATGTTTCCACGCTGTGGGGTAATATCCGTATAAGACCCTTTAAATTTAAGGATTATAACGTAAATTTAACATGTGAAATATTGTCATAAACGAAAAACAACAATGAAACGATAAAGAATATGAATCAACCTCGGGTCCTTTGTAGTGCGGCGTAAAGAACAGAAATCAACAGAGATTTCCTCCTAATTGTTGCACCCAAGACCGTCTGAGACTATGCCCTTGTGCTAGAAATGCTTTCTAATTGACTTGCAATATTGAGAAAGCTATTGTGAGTTTTGTCGATGTGAGATCTAGGAATTTCAGAGAAAATTGCACTGAAACCCTAATTCTATTTCACTAATGATGATTAGGTTAACAAGAAGGAGAAGGCTCTCCTTTTTGTTCTTCTACTTCGGCCAAACCGAGAGCCCTTATGGGGAAGTGGGCTTCCACTTCCTCTTAATTTTAGCTCGTGGTCCGGTTCGTCAAATGCTAAAATGTATATGACGGGTTTTTATTATAAACCGTCATCGGTTATCGGTTATTAATACATCGACTAATAACACGGATTAGTTGAAGTATTAATACATGTCCGACAAAGACAATATTGTATAATTAATTTATTCAATATACATTAATCGAATATAAATCGTTTATATTCAATTTACGAATTAACTGTTTAATTCGCCTTAGCCCATTTTATTTAATCCGTATTAAATATAATATCTCAACATCACATTTTGACTAATTACTAGTCAAATAACTCGGACTAACTGGTTAGTCAAAATTTGGCATCAACATGACTGTATTTTCATACTGTCACATCTCTCAAACGTATCCTATAGGTGTGACTTTTAGGGACCAGTTGATCACCGCCATCTGTATGACAATAACGTCAAACTTATCTAGCAAGCCAACCGTTATTGATAAACGTGGATCAACTGATAATAATACCAAAAGCATGCCCTTTGATCCTTTTAGAGATTTATAAGTCCTTGCACTAACATGTTAAGGACACCAACCCCAACAAGCTCCCACTTGTCCGTACAAGTGTATGTTCAATGACGTTATCCACACTAACTGGAGGACACAGCTCCAACAAACTCCCACTTGTCCGTACAAGTGTATGTGCAATAACCGATTCTCATATTCATTTAAAAATTTCTCCCACTCAATATAAAACAATTTGCAGATCCGGATCCGCAAAGGTCGTATTTTACAATCGATCTGTATCTTGAGTGGTTTCCCCGACTAGAGAGTAACTTAACTGATAAAACGAATCCGTATCCGAGCATGGCCATGCATTTCGATTCTGACTCCTCGAGTGGCCCCGAGAAATATCGAGTACACGATAAAGGCTGAATATTTCCTTCAACTCGACTCCTTCCGATCTAAGCTGACATGAAATGACCCGGAAAAAAATCTACTTGGCCCCTGTTACGGATGACCGTGAGAAAGAAACCAAAGTCACCCAAAATCTGCCTTAGTCTCAAGAGACAGTCGATAGTCAAAAGAATCGACTCTTAGGATCACCATGGAGGTCCTATCCACGACCGGGCACCGAATGTTATAAAATATTTAGGACTCCACGTCGATGTCACAATTGTGTCCTACGAAATATCCGTATAAATCGCCTCTGTGATTGGTCAGTCAACCGGTTGACTTATGGCTCGTTGAACCCACCATCAACCAACGTCACAAAATAATTGCCAGAGTTATCAGCTCATGTGGGCAATTAAGGACCAAAAATATAATGTTTGTTCAGTTCACTTTGTGGTGTTCAAAATTGTCGTACAATTCCACATGAAAAACAAAATATATAAATATCAAAACGATGATGTCGTAT
The DNA here is from genome assembly GCF_048544455.1 of Silene latifolia. NCBI lineage: Eukaryota > Viridiplantae > Streptophyta > Magnoliopsida > Caryophyllales > Caryophyllaceae > Silene > Silene latifolia. The sequence continues at coordinate 44,983,191 of NC_133533.1, read as the reverse complement.
AGAGTACATAAGGGAATGAATCTAATCCATAACAGAGTACTACAACTTAGGAACACGTTTAATTCCCATGGAATTAACGTGCCCTTCATGCTTATCTTGTCGTAATGGTTTAGTGAGAGGATCTGCTATATTATAATCTGTAGCAATCTTTTCTATCACTACTTCCTTTTGCTCCACGTAATCTCGGATTAGATGAGCTTTCCGTTGTACATGTCTAGACTTGTTGCTAGACTTTGGCTCCTTAGCTTGGAAGATGGCACCACTATTGTCGCAATAGATGGTGATCGGGTCATTCGAACTAGGCACTACAGATAGTCCATGTAAGAATTGACGCATCCATATCGCTTCCTTTGTAGCTTCAGACGCGGCATAGTACTCGGACTCAGTCGTAGAATCTGCTGTAACAGTTTGTTTGGAACTCTTCCAGCTGACTGCAGCGCCATTAAGAGTAAATACGAATCCAGACTGAGATTTCGAGTCATCTCGATCCGTTTGGAAGCTAGCATCTGCGTAACCGGTTGCGCATAGCTTTTGAGGGCCTCCATAAGTCAATGCCCAATCTTTAGTCCTCCGTAGGTACTTAAGAATGTTCTTGACAGCCAACCAATGTGATTCACCTGGATGCTGTTGGAATCGACTTGTCATACTCAATGCATATGCCACGTCCGGACGTGTGCATATCATGGCATACATGATTGATCCTATAGCCGAGGCATAAGGAATCCGTGCCATGCGGTCTTTCTTTTCCGGTGTCTCTGGTGCCTGAGACTTGCTCAAATGCACCCCTGGAGCCATAGGAAGAAACCCCTTTTTGGAGTTAGTCATCTTTGAATCTCTCTAGGACTTTGTCTATGTAAGACTCCTGACTGAGAGATAACATCCGACGTGATCTATCTCGATAGATACGGATGCCCAAAATTCTTTGTGCCTCACCCAGATCTTTCATCTGGAAATGGTTTTTCAACCATACTTTCACCGAAGTTAAGAGAGGTATGTCATTCCCAATCAGGAGTATGTCGTCAACATACAATATTAGGAAGACAATCTTGCTCCCACTCGACTTGATATATAGACATGGTTCCTCGACCGATCGAGTGAATCCATTTTCTTTTATCACTTGGTTGAAGCGATGATTCCAACTCCGAGATGCTTGCTTAAGTCCATAAATGGAACGCTTAAGTTTGCATACTTTCTTAGGATGTTCTGGATCGATGAAACCTTCGGGTTGTACCATGTACAACTCTTCCTCCAAAAAACCGTTTAAGAAGGCGGTTTTCACGTCCATTTGCCAAATTTCATAGTCATGAAAAGCGGCAATCGCTAAGATAATCCGAATGGAACGCAAAGATGACTACGGGTGCAAAAATTTCATCGTAGTGCAAACCTGGCACTTGGGTGAAACCTTTAGCAATTAGTCGTGCTTTGTAGATATCTTGTTGACCTTCCACAGAATGCTTTATCTTGTAAAGCCATTTGCATTGAAGGGGACGAACCTTAGCAGGTAAGTCAACAAGATCCCACACGTTGTTCTCATACATGGAGTCCATCTCGGATTGCATGGCCTCAAGCCATAGCTTTGAGTCAGAACTAGTCATGGCACCTTTATAGGTTGCGGGTTCACTACTCGTTAAGAGTAGAATGTCATCTATGTCATGTTCCTCGACCATACCAATGTATCTGTCCGGAGGAATAGAGACTCTTCCCGACCTCCTAGGTTCCTCAGGAATATTAACGCAGTAGGGATTGAAGGAATTGGTTCCTCCAATGGTTGCTCGGTATTTGGTTCTGGAATCTCCGACAGGTCGAAGGTTCTATCACTCTTTGCATTCTCGAGAAATTCCTTCTCTAAGAATGTCGCACTAGCCGCAACAAAAACGCGTTGTTCGGTTGGCGAATAGAAGTAATGACCAAGTGTTCCTTTAGGATAACCTATAAAGTATGTCTTGACCGATCGCGGGCCGAGCTTATCCTCGTGTCTCCACTTGACATAAGCCTCGCAGCCCCAAACCCGTATAAAGGACAAGTTAGGGACCGTTCCCTTCCATAGTTCATATGGAGTCTTGTCAACAGCTTTAGACGGACTTCGGTTAAGTATTAGAGCGGTGACAGGAAGAGCATAACCCCATAATGAATCAGGTAATACCGTGTGACTCATCATGGATCGAACCATATCAAGTAGAGTTCGATTTCTCCGTTCGGACACACCATTCAACTGAGGTGTTCCAGGTGGAGTTAACTGTAAGGCAATCCCACAGTCCTTAAGGTGTTGATCAAACTCGTGAGAAAGATACTCGCCACCACGATCTGAACGCAGTGTTTTAATCTTTCTACCCAGTAGGTTCTGTACCCTGTTCTGGTATTCTTTGAATTTCTCAAAGGATTCACTTTTGTGCTTCATTAAGTAGACATAGCCATATCTACTTAAATCGTCCGTGAAAGTGATGAAATACCTATAGCCTTCTCGTGCGGTGATTGACATAGGTCCACACACATCCGTATGTATGAGTCCTAATAGGTCAGCAACGCGCATTCCAACACCTTTGAAGGAAATACGAGTCATCTTACCGATGAGACATGATTCACACGTGCCAAATGATTGAAAATCAAAGGCCGAGATAGCTCCATTTTTTATGAGCTGTTTTACGCGTTTCTCATTAATGTGTCCCATACGGCAGTGCCATAGATACGTTTGATCTTTGTCACCAACCTTTAACTTTTTATTCATTACGTGTAATATTTCGGTGGTCTGATCTAAAACATAAATTCCATTCATGGAGACTGCCTTGCCGTAAATCATATCGTGTAATGAGAAAATGCAAGAATTATTCTCTATTACAAATGAAAATCCAAGTTTGTCAAGTGCAGAAACTGAAATAATGTTTTTCGAAAGACTGGGTACATAATAGCAGTTATATAAAGATAACTCAAATCCGCTAGGAAGCTGGATCACATATGTTCCCCTTGAGACGGCAACCACTCGTGCGCCATTCCCAACACGCAGGTCCACCTCACCCTTTACGAGGGGTTCGATGTTTCGGAGCCCCTGCACATGATTACACAGATGAGAACCACAACCAGTATCTAGTACCCAAGTTCCGTAACTTGCGTGGTTAATCTCAATCATATGAATAAAAGTAGAAGAGGAAGAAAACATACCAACAGGTTTAACGCGACCTGCCTTTATGTCCTCATGGTATACGGGACATGTACGCCTCCAATGCCCAGTCTTGTGGCAATGGTGACACTCCATGTTACCATCCTTGCTCTTTGTCGTGCCTGATGAGGTGCTCGACTCACCAGGCCCACTCTTGCCTGAACCTGACTTCTTAAACTTCGCCTTACCTACTGCTAGGTCCGCTTTAGCTTTGCCCTTACCCTTGCCCTTGTTTGACACAACGAGAACATCCTGTTTCATGCTCCCACTGAACTTCATGTCCTTCTCGGTCTGCACGAGAAGAGAGTGCAGTTCATGGGGACTTTTCTTCAAATCATTCATATAGTAATTCGCTCTAAAGAGCGCAAAACCATCGTGGAGTGAATGAAGCATACGGTCAATAACAATGTTCTCGCTGATCTCACAATCAAGCGTCTCCAGTTTCTCGACATTCTCAATCATGCTGAGAATGTGTGGGCTAACTGGTTGGCCCTTCTGGAGTCTCGCATCAAAGAAGCGAGTGGTATGCTCATAGGTCACGATTCTCGGTGCTTTTGAGAATTCCTTAGTGAGCGTGGTGAAAATCTTGTTTGCACCATGGGCTATGAAGCGTTTCTGCAAATTGGGTTCCATTGCAAAAATGAGTACGTTTTTAATCGCACCCGCTTCCATACAGAAATCGTTAAACTTGGCAATCTCATTAGCTCTAGCCGTGGGACCTGGGTTTGGCGGGATGGGCTCAATTAGATATTTGAGCTTTCCGTCAGCAGCGGCAGCATTCCGTAATGCCGCCTCCCAGTCCGCGAAGTTTGATCCATCATTCTTCAGTCGAGTAGACTGATTCATCTGATTCATGAAGATCCGAAGCCAGGACTCACGGTCCAATGTGGCACTTGGCATTGGGTCGTTAGTAGGACCAGCCATTTAGTTATAGCAGTTTGAAAATTCGTGTTCTACACTAAAAAATAAAGAAAAACAAAAACGAAATAAGCAACTCATCGAGGTGATTTGAGTCTATTTAAAATGTATTTTAACGTGTAGACTCAAGCACTTGCATAATTAATCTTCCTCAAGAATGATACAAGTGATCCCAAGACTCAATTTCCGTAAATTGATAAGCCAACTGTTTAGCTAATTCTTCCGTAAGAACTCATGGTCGATAGATTTCCGTAAATCCTATCTATAGTCCACCATAATCACAGGATCGTACGAGTGCCAATAGTGTTGAGATAAAATAGGTCAATCGGTTCCAACTTACCCGACGTAGAAGGGGTCATATTATGCCTACCGACGAAGAAGGGACTCATTGGAGTTTGACCTATAAAGACCGTTCTCAATTTTAGTTTATACGAGGAAGATCCCATCAGCTTAATTATAATTCATATTAAGTGAACGAATAACTAGCGTCTGCGTGAATGAATTAATTTAGGTGATGGCTTAGCATAGATCGTGTGACATGAGAATGTCAAAGAAAACTAACTCGTGACCTCTATATGTGTCAGTTTTCATGCAATAATTAGGTGGTTTGGTTTTAGGCGGAATATGATGCAAATTATCGTTACGAAAAATAAATAAATGAATGCAATACGTAAATAAAATTCCTAGTGTGGCCTATCCTAATAAAATAAAACATAAAACAACTTTGGAATCCACCGTTGGACCCGAGAAGCTTGTCTTGATGTTCCATCTTGATTCATGTAGCGGGAGTGAGCATCTGATTCTCCATCTTTGGTCTTCTCAAAAATTACAATTAAAAATTACAAGATATAAACCTATTTACATTCTAATTAAAAACTGTAATTACAAGTGAAAAATCCAAAACGGAGATACGAGATCTCAAAATACAACCAAGACCGTGTTCCATCATTACGGTAACACGTTCTACTAAGGCCACACTAAGTTACAACCGTTTGTAAAATAAATAAATACGTAATAAAAACATTCATAATTAACGATAAATAAAATGCATCAACTAAAACAAATTTATTCGTGACATAATTCCGTAATTATGTTAAATTTATCCAAACCACCTTTTAACGATTAAAATTTATGTGATAAAACTGCTTCTATCAATTTCATTTTAATCTATTATAATCCGTTACTTTAAATACGCTTTAAAATAACTATATGGTACGTGTGTGAACCGTTTCACAATCATAGCGAGTGTACAATATCCGTATAAAGTACATATTAAGGCCAAAAGAAAATTTAAAACAAAAAGAATAAATTTTCAAAGCTGCAGAACAAAATCCTCGATCCAGGGACAAAAGTGCTCGATCGAGGAACAAAAAGGGACTCGATCGATCAACCGCAAGTCGATCGAGAGGTATGCTAATCGAAAGTACTCGATCGCGTGATCAAGATGGAGGTCGATCGAGGGCTTTTATCAGCAAATCGCTCGATCGAGTACGAGGACTTCTCGATCGAGCGGTGGGGTTTTGAAAATGGTCGATCGAGTACGGCCATTACTCGATCGAGTGAAAACATTTCAGAATAGCTCGATCGAGTAGAATTACGCTCGATCGAGTGCAAACATGGCTGAAAACAGGAAACCCTCGTGAAAATGATTTGTGAAACAAAACCAATTGCAAAAATGATCTAAAGACGCATAAAATCAATTCTACAATTGACAAAACTTGACATATTGTTATAATCTCCGTATAAAATAACAATATGTAAAAGAACAAATCGAAAACGAAAAACAAAAAGCCGCAATACACGATTGGCGCACGGTTTTCAAGGCAGAAAAATCGTTTCAAGATCGATTTTATGAAAAATCACAATGAAAAATTACGTGGCCTCTCTCTGATACCACTTGTGGGGTAATATCCGTATAAGACCCTTTAAATTTAAGGATTATAACGTAAATTTAACATGTGAAATATTGTCATAAACGAAAAACAACAATGAAACGATAAAGAATATGAATCAACCTCGGGTCCTTTGTAGTGCGGCGTAAAAAATGTAAATCAACAGAGATTTCCTCCTAATTGTTGCACCCAAGACCAAATCTCCGAGACTATGCCCTTGTGCTAGAAATGCTTTCTAATTGACTTGCAATATTGAGAAAGCTATTGTGAGTTTTGTCGATGTGAGATCTAGGAATTTCAGAGAAAATTGCACTGAAACCCTAATTCTATTTCACTAATGATGATTAGGTTAACAAGAAGGAGAAGGCTCTCCTTTTTGTTCTTCTACTTCGGCCAAACCGAGAGCCCTTATGGGGAAGTGGGCTTCCACTTCCTCTTAATTTTAGCTCGTGGTCCGGTTCGTCAAATGCTAAAATGTATATGACGGGTTTTTATTATAAACTGTCATCGGTTATCGGTTATTAATACATCGACTAATAACACGGATTAGTTGAAGTATTAATACATGTCCGACAAAGACAATATTTTATAATTAATTTATTCAATATACATTAATCGAATATAAATCGTTTATATTCAATTTACGAATTAACTGTTTAATTCGCCTTAGCCCATTTTATTTAATCCGTATTAAATATAATATCTCAACATCACATTTTGACTAATTACTAGTCAAATAACTCGGACTAACTGGTTAGTCAAAATTTGGCATCAACATGATTGTATTTTCATACTGTCACATCTCTCAAACGTATCCTATAGGTGTGACTTTTAGGGACCAGTTGATCACCGCCATCTGTATGACAATAACGTCAAACTTATCTAGCAAGCCAACCGTTATTGATAAACGTGGATCAACTGATAATAATACCAAAAGTATGCCCTTTGATCCTTTTAGAGATTTATAAGTCCTTGCACTAACTGTTAAGGACACCAACCCCAACACACGCCTCACTGTCACTTGGATGAGACATTGTCCCACTAACTCGGGGGTTTTCATAATGCCAACGCATTTGTTCCGCGAGGTTTTTTGTGGCATAAATTCGTTGCAAATGTGGCCCTATTGGGAAATAATTTAAGAAATTTTCGGGGACCCTTTTGCCATTTGCATTCTTTGCACTTTTGTACCTAGCTCTACGACATTTCTACACTTGTCAAGAAGAGCGTCGTCCATCCAAAAAAGCATACATCCATTAAAACATGCATCTATCTTTTCATGAGGAAGTTGAAGAGCTTTGAGAACATTTTTGGTTTCATAGAAGTTACGCATCAAAATATGATGTTGAGGAAGAAGGTCTCCCATGAGTGACGTGAAACCATCTACACATTTATAGGCTAAGTTGTGTTCACATTTCAGAGCGACAAGCCTTGCAAATTTGTAGCAATGAGAGTCGACATCCCTCGTAGACAAAGGGTTGCTCAAGCACGTTTTAACATTTGAAAAAAGGCTAATACATTGGGATTTGGAGATTCATCAACCACCTCGGCATTAAGAGCTTCTTCCCTAATTTGATCAATGCTATCGCGCAACGCATCCTCTACCATATCCCTATAAGGATTGTCAGAGGGCATTGCCATTTCCTCTTCCTCAACGGGGAATTTCTCTCCGTGACACACCCAATCATAATAGTTGTCACAAAAACCCTTTAAACCAAGGTGTTTTCGTACTTCTTGTTCAACTAAAAACTTTTTATTTTGTCACTTACTACATGGATACCTAATTTCTTTATTTCTAATGAATTCGTCTTGTTGCTTAACATAATCAATGAATTTATTAACCCCTATTACGAATTCCTTCCTTAATTTTTTATTGGAATCCAACCTTTCATACATCCAGTTTCGTTCTAATCTCTTCATTGCAAATCTACATATATATTAGTAAATAAAAATTATTAATAAAAATGGTAAGAGCATTCATAAACTCATCTTTGAATCTTTCATACAACAACAACAACAACAACAACAACAACAACAACAACAACAACAACAACAACAACAACAACAACAACCACAACCTGCAAAAAAATACTTTCAGTATTGGGGTCCTTATCTCTCCAACCTAAACCCATGTTTGAATCTTTCATACCATTAGTAAATACCCAATTTTTTTTCTTTATTGTAATGAGACAAAAATTCGGCAGCACTTCCTTACAGTTCTCCAAATACATTATTTTGAATGAATTCTCACTCTACATATGTATTCGGAGAACATTAAAGGAAATGTCAACCAAATTTTATCTCATAACAATCAAGAAAAAAATTGAGTATTTACCACCTAAATGGCATAAAAGATTCAAAGACACGATCCCAAAAACGGGGACTATTCAAGAATTACACCTAATGTGTAATCCCTGAACGGGTACTAGGTCAAAAATATATTAACAATCACAACACAAGCATAAGATGAATTAATATTTGTAAAAAAAATACACATGACACAAATGTACACAACTTATCAAAACAAACTTAATAATTACTAATAAACCTTATAAAACTAAGTAAAAGTAGAGTAAGCATCCTAAAATTGGTTTAAACATCATAAATTGTCTTTTAATTAAACTAAATCATTTTAGTAATCCTAAACTTAATTAAACTAAGCATTATAAAATTGATTTAAACATCCTAAATTGGCTTTTAACTAAATTAAACTACCCTAATAATCCTAAACATTCTAAATTGGATATTAATTAAACTAATTTATTTTAACAATCCTAAACTTAATTAAACTAAGTATTATAAAATTGATTTAAACATCCTAAATTGGCTTTTAACTAAATTTCACTATCCTAATAATACTAAACATCCTAAATTGGCTTTCAACTAAACTAAACAATCCTAATAATACTAAACATCCTAAATTGGCTTTCAACTAAACTAAACAATCCTAATAATACTAAGCATCCTAAACTAATCATAATTAATCAAAACAATAACCATAAACCCTAATTAATCAAAATAGTAAATAAATTAAACAAACCTTATATTAATTAAGAGAAGGAGACAAGGGGGAGAGGGCGGCGGCGCGAGAAAAAAAAAAAAAAGGGAAAGGGGAAAGGAGAAGAAAGGGGAAAGAAGAAGAAAGGGGAAAAGGGAAAGGAGAAATAGGAGGAGTGATTTGAGGAGTATGGTGGTGGTAGGAGTGGTGGTGGTGGGAGTGGTGGTGGTGGGATTGAGGGAGAAGGGTTTTTGGGAGTTTTGGGGTAAATAATTGAAGAGTGATAATGAAGGAGAAGGAAGCTGCTGCTGCCCGTATAAAAAAAGCCTGCGACGGACTTTCCGTCGCAAAATTAAAATAATAATAAATCCTGCGACGGAATTTCCGTCGCAGACATAAAATAATATTATTTTTCCAGCGTGTTAAGAGGTGTACAGCTGGACACTAAAAAATGTCTGCGACGGAAATTCCGTCGCAGGTAAAATATTATTTTAATGCAGCGACGGAATTTCCGTCGCATATTTTATTATTATTTTAATATAGCGACGGAAGTTCCGTCGCAGACCTTCCCGCCATGTCAGAAAATTTGGCGGTCTGGGAAAATAGGCTACAACGGAAAATCCGTCGCAAATCCGTCGCACAGTATGAGGTCCGTCGTAGGTTCCGTCGCAGGTTTAAATTTGCTACGGATTAGTATTTTGTCGCAATGTGTCCGTCGCATTGAAACGTCGCACAGTATGAGGTCCATCGCAGGTTCTCTCTTAAACCCATCCATGACCAAGAAGCACATCAACCTGAAAAAAAAAATATCAACAACCACCGTCAATGGGGAGTAAATAGGAGTCCTCCCAGCCATGACTTAAGAAAAATCAACAAATAGTTATGAGTAAATAATAAGAGACAACACATAATCCATTTAAAATATGAAAACATATGAATTTCATAGGAAGTAACTAAATTAAAGTATATAATCACAAATATGTAATAACAAACCATAATTGTGATACCACTTGGTTATTTAAAATGTGACACCAACTTACAAATTTCATATTACTCACACGATTATAAGGAATACTTTGAAAAACGTGGCCATAATAAAAAAGAATAATTAAAATTTACCTGAATGGCATAAGACATGTGTAATGACAACAAAGAGTGATATAAACATCCATAATTTGGACCATAAATATATAGAATAACACGAGACAAGAACGAGCACCGTCTAGGGCCAATAACCTGAAACCCTAAACCTTGGTGTCAATAACCTGACACCAAAATAACCCTACGGCGGGACACATAACCGTGAACCCATGTCTAAGACTGGCCAGACTCTCGAGGAACATAATGTCTAGTTAAGGCGTAAATGTGCAGACCCTTAACCAGTCAAGGCGTAAAAATGCGGACCCTTGACTCCCAAACGACATATCCATAGACTCATAAGAGTATCCAAAAAGGACGGTCAACTGGTAGTAGGCCAATAACCTGAAACCATGTCAAGGTACTAGGTAGGCCAATAACCTGAAACCTACCCAGTTTGGTATTGCTCTTCTCAAGTAGACCAATAATCTGAAATCTACTCGATATCTTATACTCTAGCTAAACCATATATAAAATGGAACAAGGTCCAAAATATAACAAATGTGCACCATGAATAACCTCATGTTAACATGCCAAAATGCTCATAACTGAGCGATAAATAATATCAAATGAAATTCAATAATGGTCATGAAAGCTAGAGTATAAGTTCAACGTTTCCAAATATAAAACAAAAGACACTCATGTCAATATATAATTTATGAAAGGCAATATCACAAAAAGCGTATATATGACATTTAGCATTGTAGAAGTAACAATCAATTTTTAACACATACATTATTGTAATCTAACATAATACACATCGTTATGGAGAATATATTCACAATCATATATAACATCAAATATGTTATTACCTATTTCCTTAACAAACATTTATTAAATCATGTTAATTAAACACCTATTATTCTAAACAATTAAAAAAAAAGTTATATTCTGGCCATGCAAAATTACTATACATTTTAGGGAGCTATGAATTCAATAAAAACAGTACCTAATAAATTATTTAACCTCATTTCATATATTTAACTTAAAATAGCATTTAATAGGGGATTTCATGCATAAATAAAGAAATAATTAAGCAAATTATGCCACGACCATTAATAATTTATTTTTCATAAGTATAGGATAGAATATGCATAAAAAATTGTAAATATTTGATTTATATTTATTTATTATTCTAACACAATTAAACCTTATTTATGGACTAATTAGTTATAAAGTTCAAAAGTAATAATACAAATTACAAAATCAACATGCAAAACTTTAATACACTAAAATAAGTCTTCTTATGATAAAACATTCAATTTTCACATTTATTTATATATTTTACATATTTACTTGAGATTAATTACATAAAACACGAATATATATTAAATAAGAGCAATAATAATTATAAAAATAAAATAATCAATTTTAATACTATATAAGTTATAATAGGCCAGAATAAAATTAAGGAAGTAAATTGTCAAAATTATTTTTATGTTTTATATATTTATTAGACGATTAGCACATAAAACTATGATTAAATATCAAATAACAACAAATAAACATATGATAATTATAGAATTAAGATAATCACATGAAAACTCATAAATAATGATAATAAATCAGAATACAATCAAAAATATAATTTTTATAATCATCCATATATTTTACATATTGATTAGATTGTTAAATCACATAAAAACCCAAATAAATCATAGAAAACATTTAAATAAGTATATATTCATCACAAAATAATAAAAACTACTATTTATTATATAAATCATGAATCTCATATATTTCCATGATTTTAAACATCATATATATTATCAATCTTATTATAACCTCATAAGAGCACTTGAAATTAAAAAAATCATAGAAAGGAGAAAACCTAGTTACCTTGATAGAGATTAAGATTAGTAAATAAGTAGGATAGTGTTATAAGATCAACCCAAATGATCTCCCTCAATCAATATCTCTTGCTCACCTTACTTACTAATGAATAAGATGAAAGAGGTGTGAGAATGAAAGAAATGAAATGTAGAGAATTGGGGTAGAAGCTCACGGCAAAGAGGAGAGATTTTGTGAGTACAAATTGGGTTGTGTAAGTTATAGATGAGTAGGAGGCTAAAGAGGAATAGGTTAGGGGAATGATTAAGGCTAAACCTTTGCTATTACTTTAAGTAAAGTAGTCACATGCCTATGAGGGTAGGCCTTGGGCTCCAAGGAAAAAAAATCAAGTTGTCAACTTGCCATGTGCCTAGGTGATGAGGTAAATGATAAATCAAGGTGAAAAGAGGAACAACGTGTGAGTCTTGTTCGCGGATTTCTGTGATAGCCTCTCGTATTTCAAGCATAATTTCCTCTACAGAACTCTGATTGAGGTGTATTTGGTGGCGTTGGAAAGCTAAGAAAAAGATCTACAACTTTAATTTTATGACGAAGAGCTAAATATGTCATTAAAATATCGTAAAATTAGGAGCAACACGAAGTAGTTATTCGCTAGTTTTTTTTTTTGGGAAAGTGTAAGTATTATATTAAGCATAGCCCGAACAATTGATTAACTAGGGAGATAGCCCTTAGTTAATTTACACCATCACAAATTCGTTCTAACCATAATTGAACTCTCCTATTTCTTCCTATTACATTCCGCACTTTTAATCTCAAAACTATCCCCCTCTGTACCAGTCTGACTAACACAGTGGGCAGAACTAAACAACTCTCTACTCGACTTCTATTTCTGGCATGCCAGATCTCATACATTAGATAAGCTATACTCGCAGCAATCACTTGCCTAACCAACAGAGATCTAGTTCTATATTTAAGCCACCACTCCATCACATCTTGAACTGGAATATGTATCTGCAACCAGTTTTCAACCAGTTTTAGACATTTCCTGCTATAAGTACATGAGAAGAACAAGTGTTTATGACACTCCTCCTCTTGCCCACATAACCAGCATACGTTGCTTTGAAGGAAACCCATCTTCACCATCCTGTCCTGAGTAAGAAGACGCTGCTGTACAGCTAGCCAAATGAAAAATTCATGTTTAGGAGCCATGATCCTGTTACTAACCCAAGGATACCATGGCACATCAACTCCTGGCTGTTCTAGCCACTGATAACCCATCCTCACAGTATATTCTATACCTGTATTCCTCCATTGTTCATCATACATGAACGGTTTGAGAATGTTCTTAACACCACATAATCTTCGCCAAGCCCAACTTGCTCCACTAGAGGGTTCATATCGCCATTCCGATTCTTCATATAAATGGCATGTATCCACTTCACCCACAAGTGATCAGACTTTTGTTCAATCCACCACACATACTTACCAAGGGAAGCTATGTTCCATTGGTGCAAATTTTTCAAACCCAATCCTCCTTGCCTTTTGGTCCTGCAAATATTCCTCCATGCCACCAGAGCAGGACTCCCCTTACATTCTGTGCCATGCCACAAAAACTTCCTACACATGGCATCAATCTTATCCAACACAGTTTTTGGTAAGATAAAGATTCGTGATAGTTATGTAAAGTGCTCAACACAGCCTTAACAAGTACAACTCTCCCAAAGATAAGACAACTTCTTTGTTCCCAATCTAGCAATCCTCTCAGTAATCTTATCAACCAAACATTGGCAATCCATTACCCCCAGTCTCTTAGGGATAATGTTGACCCCAAGATACCTGAAAGGTAAGGATCCTCTCTTCATACCTGTAGCCTGGGCAATTGCATGAACAATGGACTCAGGTATCCCATTGCAATAGAAGTTGGATTTCCCAGCACTCATCTTCAAACCAGAAGTGGATGAGAACAGCTCAAAAGCCCTGATCATGATACTAACAGATCAAGATCACCTCTGCTGAACATCACAGATCATCCGCAGCAGAGGTGAGTGAGATTAATTTTAGAGCAAAGGGAATGATGTTTAAACCCTTTGAACTGAGGTAGGAGTTGCATCAGCCTACTCAAGTACTCCAAGCAAATGGTGAAAAGTAAGGGAGAGAGGGGATCCCCCTGTCTAAGACCTCTCCTACCCTTAAAGAAGCCAAATACCTCACCATTCAATGCCAAGGAATAAGAAGGAGAGGTGACACACTCCATTATCAATTTAATACAATTTGTTGGGAAATTTAACCCCTCAAGCATCTCATGAAGGAATTGCCACTCAATGGAGTCATACGCCTTCTGCAAATCAATCTTCATCATTAATCTTGGGGAACAAGCTTTCCTATTATATAATTTGATCAAATCCTGACAAATAAGGATGTTTCCAACAATATCTCTCCCCTTAACAAAATCACTTTGAGCAGGATTGATAATAGCAGGAAGAATTTGACTTAGCCTACCATATTCGCTAGTTTGAGGAGTGTAAATTTAAGATGGGTATTTGGATATCATTGTCGAAAAATAATAGATTTTAAAGGATAAGATTTTATTGTTAATCATTCTTATTATTTAAAATAGGAGCTTAATTATATAGGATGACGTGAAAATTACAGGGTGTTACATGAATGGTAGAAAGTTTTCCGTTGATAACCTTCCACATGGACTGTAAAACGTAAAAAGCGCATTGTTTGTCGTCTGGTGCTTTAGGAGACTATTATATAAATCACAAACAAATCAGATGAATTAGATAATCAACCTCTCGCATAAACATTAATTAAATGATATGAGTAATTATTAAGAATACACTTACTAATGGCGTGATAAAAATGGGAACAATGTTGCTTTCATATTTTCCAAGTGGACATAATCTTTTTTTTGCTTCAAAAACACTAATTGATAAATACACACACATGCCATTATTATTTGCATATATATATATATATATATATATATATATATATATATATATATATATGGATTAAGTCATACAATAACAAATGACATTATTGAAGGCTGTAAACTTGCTCAGTTATCATCCTTACATAACTGTCAGAGGGTTTGCCTTCGCGAGAGTCAATCCAGTACACTGTTTTTGTTTCCACTTGGATTGCCAGTACCACCCAATGCTTCCTATTTAATTTGGGACATTGTGTGGATACGGGGGGCCCACGGGGGTGCTTTGGAAAC
Source organism: Silene latifolia (assembly GCF_048544455.1). Lineage (NCBI taxonomy): Eukaryota > Viridiplantae > Streptophyta > Magnoliopsida > Caryophyllales > Caryophyllaceae > Silene > Silene latifolia. Next base: position 44,968,078 of record NC_133533.1, on the reverse strand, counting down.
AAGCGTTTGCATTTGTGGAGTCGCCACCAATTTATTGTGGAAAATTGGAACCGTTCGAATACCTCGTGTCATGTCAAGACACAAAGTAGTGACATGAACACTAAGAGCTCGTTACCCTTAGCATTCTATGTCTAGAATGACTCTCGTGGATGCCAATGAACACGAATGTTTACATAGATTTGGAGTAAGGGGTGAAGGTACGTATTAGGAAGATCTTTAATCGAACACCTAATCCCGCCCGCCTCGATAGCGGCCTCTACTAATGATTAGGGAAGTTATTCATACTCGATGTGTTGTTGATTATATGCATGCAATGCAACAAACAACGTTTTAAACCTAGCATGTGATAGTTAACTAAGTCGGTAAACATGTAATTTAGCACTCAATGATGTCGAAGTAGGGTTTAAAATTAATTACATGTGAGAATAAATAAATAAACCATACAAAATAATAAAATACAATTAATAAATAACGATAACTAAAATTACAATAAATTTCAACGGATTAATGATTTACGTCAAAAATATATTTAAGACGAATAATTTGAGAAAAGAAAGAGGAAATAAACTGGGTTAGAAAATACGGACAGATTAGAGGTGATATTAGGATTAATAGCCGATTAATACATAATTAACGAATTAGGTCAAAGCAAGAACGGAAGTTCAGAGCCAGAGCTCAACCCGGAACAGGCGCACAAATGCTGCGTCCCTTGGAAGAGGCGCAGTAGTCACTGCGTTTGTTCCTGAGGTGAGTTCTGGATGTGAAGTCAGAACTACGATTGTTAATGTTCGTTGGTGGATTTAATGATTGATTATTGATATTGGACTCGGATGAAAGTTATTTAACAGGTTATTTACATGTGAATTGGTCATAAAAGCGAATTAAAACGAACTAAAATGAATTTAAACTAATAAGATTAATAAGAGATTAATACAAATTTTTTAGGTCAAATTATTACAAGTTAATTAGGTTTATTTAGGTCAAACTATTAAGAAGGTTGTGATAAACAGATGAAAACATATACAAAAGTCGAATTCCAGAGATTTGATATGAACAAATCGAATCTCCAAAAACCGGGTTTGATTTTAATGACGAAAACCCGCAAATATTTATTATTAGAGATTTAAGTCGAAACTTAAAGGTGATAAATTATTAAGAACAATGAATTATAATTATTACATGTGAATGAATAAGAAGAAAATAAGAAAAAGAAAACAAAGGACGAATCAACAGAGGACGGTGGAAGAAGAAGAAAAGCAGGAACTGCGGCAGCCTCAGGAAGAGGCGCAGCAGATGCTGCGACTCTTCAAAGAGGCGCAACAGTTGCTGCGTTTCTTCTCTGCGTTTGTCTGCTGTTAATCCGTACAAATAGGTTTGATAAAAGGTTTTATAAATCGGTTTTAAACATATTTTTGACGGAAACCTTACATTAATTGATACAATAATAAAATACAATAATAAAAGATGGGATTTACACCCTCAAACTTACATGTTTGACGAAACGAGATTAACTAAGTTTACGATTAGTGATTGCTCAACTCGAATGTATGATGAAAGTGCCCTCGTTAGAGGATTTAGATTAAATTGATTGATTAATTGAGGTGGAGTTGGTCAAATTGGTCGGTCATGCAACGTGACTGGTACTCAGAAGGATCCGAGCTTACGTGGTCGCTTGATCAAGCACGTAGACGTCAATAAGCTTAGAGCATGGTCTTAATTAGAATGCAAAGGGAGAAAAGAAGGGCGGACACTCGCGTGAGAAATATGAGGAACGAAGGTCCCTATTTATACTAATCACACGGAGGAATTATGGTATGAGTGAAACTTTGAAAACAAATCTCGAAAAGATTTGAAAATACGCAGAAAAGGGCTGCGGAAAAGGCGCAACAGCTGGTGCGATCCTTCGAAGAGGCGCAGCAGGTGCTACGTCCTTTCCCCAAAGGTTTCCTCCTGCGGAAGAAAGATTTTCCGCGTTTCTTTTAGGGAATTGCGGTAGATCTTGACTTCCTTATTCTTTAAAATATGATTTTCGGGTGATATTATACGAAAAGATTAAAAATATTAAAATTATGGAATAGAAATATTGATACGTGCATTTTATATAGTCTTTTTAGGCTTTTTTATGCACGTATTTCTATGCTATTATCGTAGTTTATGCGACGAAATGCCCCGAATATGTTACTTTGGTGTGTTTTGCGCTATTTGCAGGAATGGACCAAAAAGTAGTGAAATCAAGCGTTTTACCATCCGTTTTGCATGCATTTGGAGGAAGAGTGAATTTGGAGCGGAAATGTAGCTATCTTGGGATGCGTGAAGCCATTTCCGGAGCTTAAAGACAAGTCAAAGCTGAAACTAACGAGATTATGAGCCGCTGAAGTTAGATTCTACTCGATCGAGTGCTTTACTAGTCGATCGAGTAGAATTTATGATCGATCGAACAGAGTAATATTTAGGTTTGCTCGATCGAGTGGTTATTTCACTCGATCGAACGGTTTGAGCTCGGATTTGCTCGATCGAGTGGTTCTAAATCACTCGATCGAGTGGATTCTCTTATGGGCTTGGGCTTTTAGTTTTATTCCGTCATTAGGTTAATCAATAATCCTATTTTCTTATAAATAGGAAGGTAGGACGTCATTTGTAACGGTCTCACACACCACATACGTTACTTTGACTGCTGCTACTTTGTTCCTCTATTAATTCCGGATCTATTTTCGTAATTCTCTCTCTCCCTCTTCTCTTTAATTTATTTAATGTTTATTGTTCTTCCTTCCCTTGTTCTTTCTCTTTTATTCATGTCTAGCTAATTCTCCAGCTAGGATTAGGTGATTCAATGGATGAATGTTAATTGCTAATTAGGTTTATAGATTGGTCATTGTTGTTTTAGTCTATGTTGTTAATTACTGCTATAATTGTATCCTGCTAGTTGATTCGAAGCAATTAGCCTTTTAATTTTGGTAAGCCTTGACCTAGGCCGAAAGGTTGGAAGGGGTGAGACCCGCAGTGAACAATAGGATGCTTTAGTGAGGGCGAAAGTTAAGCTAATAGCATTTTAGGGCGAATTGAGACCGAAAGGAGATATTCGTTGCCCCTTAGAGGCGATACATCGATTAATCGTGACTTTAACGCAATTGACGCGTTCATTGATGACCCGAAATCCTAGTTCTCTTCTCTTACTGTTAATTTCTCTTACCTTTATCTCTCTTGCCTTAGTCTCCTTAGTTTAGTCAAAACAATCAAAACCCCCAATTGTGACATTAGACAGACCAAATAGACAAGTGAATAGTGACCGCCTCCCTGTGGAGATCGACCCTACTTACCGTTGACTTCTGTTAGTTGTACTTAGGTATTTATTTTTGGTACAGAAACGACCGTATCAAATTTTGGCGCCGTTTTAGTGCGGGGAGGCAACTATTTTATTTACTTGTTTAATTTTTGTCTGTTTTTAGCCTCAGGGGATTTTTCCCTTGAGGCCGTTCTAATATTTTTCTTTAGTGCTGTTTTGATAGGCCTTACAGGTTCTACCTAGACAGTTATAGGTAAAAGATCGTCAAAGGGAAGGCTTGAGTACCTTTGACCCATCACCTATATCTCATTATGTGGCGCAACAGGTGATTTACTGCGGGAGATGTGGTGCTGCTGAGCACAATGCAGCCTTTTGCATGGCAGAAAATGACGAGATCCTCGAGTTCAGGCTTTGGGGACGAGCTAGCCATTCCTCTGTAGTTGTGCCGCCGCATCTACCCTATCAACGAGGCTACCAAGAGCCTCCGTTTGTCTGGCAACCGCAACAACAAATTCCTCCTGATATACGGAAAGAAGAGATTGCGGAGCTGAAATCTTTATTGGAGACACTTGCATCCAAAAGGCAAGAGTGTGATAGACGTATGGAAGCTCAACTCATTGAGTGAGTGCGAAATTGCTCGATTAGCGGTGAGTCGGATATTAGGCAACCAGAGAAGGTATACTTTGCCGAGAGCGGTTTTTCCGTGAAGAAAGCGTGTTGCCCAATCTGAGGATGATTTTTATGACTCGGATTACGAAGTTCTATCATATTTCAATGCCTTACACGAGGATTTCAAAGATCAGACGGGAAGAATCACTCGATCGAGTGACTTATATTAGTCGATCGAGTGAATTTCCAGAAAAACCGTTCGATCGAGTAGTTCAAAGCACTCGATCGAGTGAAAAACAGGAGGAAAGTTCTCGATCGAGTGACAATTCTACTCGATCGAGTAGTCTGGCCAGCGAGAGCATTGATTCGTCACTTGGGTTCATTCTAGATGACGATTTTGATGATGATAATGTTGGAATATGTGTCCTCCGACAATAATGCGATCACAACTGTTGATCATGATGATCACATGTTTAAATCTCATTTTGAAAGAATACGATTGGGAAGTATTTATACTGTCAACTGGTCCACACATATCGGTAATGATTGGCTGACTAGAGTTTGACATTACTGTCGTGCGATGGTGGTGATCAGTTGATCCCCTAGGTTATACCTATAGGGCAACACTCTTAATTGATCATTTAATTGATCGTATGAAGAAGCGGGTCAATTAAAATATTTAAAATTGAGGACGATTTTGGAAGTAAAATTTGCGTATTTCATTATAATATGATTAAATGAGATACGGTTTAAGTAATCGAATTGTTTCATTATTCAGATGAAATTATTGTTTAAAGAAACAATTGAAATTGAATGAATTATTATAAATACAAATTATTGTGATTTATAATTGGTAAAATATTTTGGTACAAGTAATTATGAATTACTAGGTCGATTTTTCTACATGACGTATTTTTATTAATACGTTGATTTTTAATATGTTAAAAATACATAACAAATTTATGTGACATGTGATATGTGACATATGACAAATTGACATTTTGACAAAGATAAAATGGAGTCCATTTTATCCTATTGACCGAAATATTGGAGAGAATTAGGAAATTATTAGGATAATTGTATTAGTGGTAAACATAATCATGTTTATCTAATACTAGACTTGCATGCCTACATATTCTTGTGAAGGCAACCAAGAGCATGCATTGGCTCCTTTTGTTCCTCCTCTCCCACCGGTTTTGGGGAAGAAAACCATGTTGGTTTTCTTCTTATTTTTGCCTAATGTTCACTAGTATACTTACTTGTGACATATTATTATTCATTCATCTAAAAATAAGAAGTTTTAGAAAGATAAAATTTCCTCTATTCTTCCTCTCTCTCAACCGGTTTTGGGAGTGAAACCAAATAATTTTTGGGTCAATTTTTCTACAAAATTAATATTGTACTAGTATTTATAATATTAATTTTATTAAGAGTGTGCTTTGGGTATTAAGCTTTGGGAGAGATCCTACACTTGGGTCTTTGTTCATCCATTGAGAAAAGCACAAGAAAAGAGAGAAGGAGATCTCTCTTGTGCCCTTATAAACCGAAATCACATTGTAAGATGAAGATTTCTTCTTTTAAATAGTTTATAGTTTGCATGCATAAAAGATCACCAATTAATATTTATGAGTAAATTAACACACATATATGAATATGTTGAGTATATAGATCTACTTTTCCTTCAATCGGTATCAAGAGCCTTGGTTGTTTGCATGCAAATCGGTTAAAAGTTTTTCCGAGTTATACGATTAACATATAAAACTTGTTAAATTTGTGTTATTATGATATATCACGAAAATAATTTTGCATGTTAAAATTTCTGGTCCTAAAATGTTTTTAGGATATTTTGGTTATTTTATGGATTTTTATTGTTCATATTACATAATAATGACATTAAAAATATGATTTTATGAATAAAATGTCATTTTCGGACTAAAATTAGCTAAACTTCTAATTTTTCAGTGATTTTTGGATATGTTATCACATATATTATTTTGAGATGACCTGTAAATTTTCATAATTTTTGGACTTTTTATGCTCGAAAAATGGATTTTTCATTATTAAAATCGGATTTAGATGAAAAATAGGTTAATATGAGATAAATTTCGAATCTGGTCATAGAAATTTAGTATGTTGTCACATGCAATTTTACAAGATGTGTGTAAAATAATAGGCTATATTGAAGTCTTTATGCATGATTTATGATTTTTTGAAGAAAAATAGCATAAATAGTGACTTAATTAGTGAAATATTAATAAAACATACTCTATGGCTAAGGAAAAACATCATATGTTGTATTTTATTATCTTTTTCAGATCTAAAATTGAAAACTTGATGAATATAATTTTTCTCATGTTTTTATGATTATTTTGTTAAAACCGATAAACCGCAACATTGTTTTTCCGATTAAATTTCGAAATATTTAACCTAAGTTTTTGAACATTATGAGTGTCATGGTATTTGTCCAGAATGTTCATGAGTTTAAATTTCAAATTTCAAATTTATTTGAAATTTTGTGATTTACTTGAAGTTTATAGCTTATTTTTATAATTTTAAGTCCATTAATGAACGAATTTTAGTAATATGAGTTAATTATGGTCAAATAATTAGTGAAGACTAAATTTTGAGTCCTAAGAGGTTAGGGTAATTAACTTATGCATAAATATGAATTTATGTATTTTTTGTGATTATAAAACGTTGAATCACGCAAATCCGTAAAAACCGAGTAATATACGATATTGGCTATTTAAAGGCGATTTAGCATAAAATTGGGCATGTTCATACATATTATAATGCTGCATTTTCTTTATGATTGTCATAATTTTATTTATGTAATTTTTGAATTATGTAATTTTACTTAGTATGGCCTTAATTTTTAATTGGTATTACCCGAAATGTATGGGAATATCGATTCGGTTGTAATTTTATTGTGATCTTGTATCACCGTTTTGTAATTTAATAGATTTATTTTATTATAGTTACAAATGTATAATAGGAAATTATGTAATTTATTATGTAATTTTATTTATTCCGGAGTTCCCAAAGACGGATTTCTTCAAGATGGCGATACATAAAGACGGTGTTACCTCGAGATGCGTGCCACAACCGAAGTTCAAGGGACCAATGGAGTTGGTTTCCGAATATGTAATAGTTAATTAGATTTTCTATTTTAGGAAGGACATACTAGGATTTATTTTTATGCTTTGCATTTTATTTATATGTCGCATGCATTGCTAAATCGCCATAACTAAAACATGCATCATCTTAATCGAGTTCATCGACCGTGTCAAATACAATTATCGTAGTTCACCGCTTTAGTTCACTTAAAACGTGATAGATAATAATTTGAGATGACCTCTCGCTAAAACAAATCAATTGAGACATAGCCTTACCAAATAGTAGAAACCATGAAAACCTATTTCGCGAGGGAGTGCACTCGGCCACACCGGGGTACAAACCTTGTTACGTAGGGGAAGTGGGTGATGAATGTCTATCCACCGAATTCATGTTAATAAGGGGTATTTCGGCACACCGTGCCCTAATTTGATATGGGTTTGGATTATGAACACATTTATTTGAAATTTGGGTTGTACTCAACGAAAGTATTCACGACGATTTCCGGATGTGTTTCGGGCTAGAGATGAATATTAATGTAAATATCATCGACCAAGAGTTCTAAAAGTAGAATCGATTAAAAGGTTAATCCACCGAGTTATGTTAATAAAGGGTATTTCGGCACACCGTGCCCTAAGTTAATATGAATTTGGGTCTTGGAATCATTTCATATAGTTGGGTAGAGGTCGCTATATAAATGCTCATATCTTGTTAATTATTTACAAGTATGATTTAAAAAGACAAATGTTAATATTTCCTTTTCCTCCATACTTGTAGTTCATTACAATGAATCCATCAAACGCTACCGCACCGATAACTATTGAGTCATACCACAATGTTTTTGACGACGTTTGCTCCAACAATGATTTCGACACTACTAGAGAACTTCATTTTGGGATAGGTTCGGATGGAAACCTTAACTTCATCACCTCTTCTAAACCACCTACTACTACTAGATCTCGTGTGAGCCCGTCTCAGGAAGACTACCTCATATAATCTATAGGGTCTTTGTCTCTGGAAGAAAAAGATGCTGAAACTAGTGGGAGCTCAAGCAATCAAGTTCTTGCTTCAAAGGGCAAAAGGTTCAAGAAGAAGGGAAAGAAAGTCAAAAACTTCAAGCAAGTTAATGATGAGTGCCATTATTGCTATGGCATGGGACATTGGCTTAGGAATTGTCCCGTATATTTGCGAAATATAAGGGAAGGAATCATCACTCCAAAAGGTAAAATTCCTAAGGAAATTTATGTTATTGATATAAATTATACTTCCACTACGACATGGGTACTAGATACCGGTTGTGGTTCTCACCTTTGTAATCATTTACAGGGTTTAAGAGATGTGAAAAGGCTTAGCAAGGGAGATGTGGATCTACGCCTTGGAAATGGAGCTCGAGTAGCGGCCGAATCCAAAGGAACTTATGTTTTAGCTTTGCCTAACGGATTTGAGTTGTATTTACATAATTGTTTTTATGTGCCTACACTCTCTAAAAACATTATTTCAATCGCCATGCTAGACATGGACGGTTTTTGTTTTGTCATTAAGAACAATCGTTGTACTATTTCAAGGAACGATTTGGTTATAGGCCAAGCTTCCTCTATCAATGACATTTACATTTTAGAGACCTGGAATCCGACTAATGATATCTATAACATTCAATCAAAGAAACTCAAATCAAGTGACCCAAGTGAAGCGTTCATTTGGCATTGTCGATTAGGTCACATAAACGAGAATCGCATCAAAAGATTAATTTCGACTAATGTGATTACACCATTTGACTATCAATCATATGGTACATGCGAATATTGCCTACTTGGCAAAATGACTCGTAATCCTTTTAGTGGTAAAGGGACGCGAGGTAGTGAACTATTGGGACTCATACACACCGATGTATGTGGACCAATGAGTATCACCGCTCGTGGTAATTATGACTACTTTATTACCTTCACCGATGACTTAAGTAGATATGGGTATATCTATTTGATGAAAATAAGAGTGAAGCGTTTGACAAATTCAAAGAATTTCAAAACGAAGTAGAGAACCAATTGAACAAAAGGATTAAGGCACTACGATCCGATCGTGGTGGAGAATATCTTAGCCTTGAATTTGATTCACACTTGAAAGGTTGTGGTATTATATCACAACTTACTCCACCCGGAACACCACAACTCAATGGTGTTGCCGAAAGGAGGAATCGAACCTTACTTGATATGGTTCGATCCATGATGAGTCAAACCGAGTTACCGAACTCGTTTTAGGGATTTGCAATTCAAACCGCAATAAAATCTTTGAACGTAAGTCCAACCAAAGCAACTGAAAAGACTCCATATGAGATATGGAGAAAAAATGTTCCAAATCTATCCCATATGAAAATTTGGGGTTGTGATGCTTATGTCAAAATTAAAAATGATAACAAGTTGGCACCACGATCCGAAAAATGCATTTTTGTAGGTTATCCCATGGCCTCACGAGGCTATTACTTCTATAAGCCTCAAGAGAACAAAGTATTTGTGTCTCGCGATGCTGTCTTCCTAGAAAGTGATTTTATTTCTAGGAGACAGAGTGGGAGAAATTTTGAACTTGATGAAGTTCAAGAGCCACAAACCGAGATAGAGGCGCAAGAAGAAGTTGCCGTCATCATCTAACGCGGTTACTCCTCCTCCTCTTAGAAGAACGGGCCGAGTTATTCGCCATCCCGATCGATATGTGGGACTTATCGAAGAAGATGGAACACTCGATGTGTTGCTTATAGATAGTGACGAGTCCGCCACCTACAAGGCCGCAATATCTAGTCCAAATTCCTCCTTATGGCTTGAAGCCATGAAGTCCGAAATGGATTCTATGCATGAAAACCAAGTTTGGGACTTGGTAGATTTGCCTAAAGGGGCAAGACCTCTTCAATGCAAATGGATATTCAAAGTCAAAAATTGCATAGAAGGACATGATGATGTCTACAAAGCTAGGCTAGTGGCAAAAGGATTTACCCAAGTCCAAGGTCTCCATTATGATGAGACCTTCGCCCCCGTAGCCATGCTAAGATCCATACGGATTTTGTTAGCGATTGCCGCATTTCATGATTATGAAATATGGCAAATGGATGTCAAAACCGCTTTTCTAAATGGGCATTTAGAAGAGGAGGTGTACATGATACAACCCGAAGGTTTTGTTGATTCTAAGAATCCTAACAAAGTGTGCAAGCTTAAGAGATCCATTTATGGTCTTAAGCAAGCATCTAGAAGTTGGAATCATCGATTCAATCATGTTATAAAGGAAAATGGTTTTACTCGAAGTGTTGAGGAACCATGTTTATGAAGGAAATGTAGATCTTTATACATAAACATACTCATATATGTTATAAATTAATTTGTCATAAAATTAAATATGGATTTTATGCATGCAAACAAATGATAAAATAGAGGAGAAATCATGTTCTTACATTGGTGATTTCGGTTTTATGGGCACAAAAGAAATCTCCTTTTCTTTTGTTCTTGTGATTTCCTATGATGGAAGAACCAAGATCCAAGTGTAGGATCTCTCCTTAGGATTAATACTCAAAGCTTACCCTTAATTTAATTAATATTACAGGAACTAGTATAATATTAATCTAGTAGAAAAATGATCCAAAAATATTACAACACACTTAATATTTTCGGTTTTATGGAGAGAAGAAGAGGAGAATTATTTTTCTCTCTAGAATTAATTTTTGGATGAGTAAGTGAATGAATGAATGATCTACAACATTTTGTATGTTATTAGGTTTATTAGATGAAAAACCATGATGGTTTTATCTTCTCAAAAACCGGGTGGAAGGGGGCTTTTTAGGGGAGCCAATGCATGCAAGTGTTGTTCTTTACAATACATAATAGGCTTGCAAGGCTAAATAGTAGGTAATCATTGTGTTTACTAATAAATTAAACAACACAATATTAGACTAAAACCCCTCCCTTATTTCGGCACAATTATAATATGGAGTCCATATTATTTTTGTCAATTTGTCAATATGTAACATGTCATATGTCACATAAATTTGTTATGTATTTTTAACATATTAAAAATCAACGTATTGATAAAAATACGTCATATACAAAAACGACTTAGTAATTTCATAATTACTTGTACCAAAATATTTTACCGATTATAAATCACAACAGTTTGTATTTATAATAATTCATTCAAATTCAATTGTTTCTATAAACAATAATTTCATCCGAGTAATTATACAATTTGATTACTCAGACCGTATCTCATTTAATCACATTTCAATTTGATACGTAAATTTTACTTCCAAAATCGTCCCAAAATCGTCCGTCAATTTTCAAGTAATTTAATTAACTCGTAACATTATACGATTAATTAAATAATCAATTAAGAGTGTTGCCCTATAGGTATGACCTAGGGGGTCAACTTATCACCACCGTCGCACGACAGTAATGTCAAACTCTAGTCAGCCAATCATTACCGATATATGTTGACCAGTTGACAGTAACAAAATTACTTCCCAATTGTATTCTTTATAATGAGATTTAAACACGTGATCATCATGATCAACAGTCGTGATCGCATTATTGTCGGAGGACACATATTCCAACAATCTCTCACTTGTCCTCGACAAGTGTGCGTCACCAATTCTCTTGTCCTATTACTATCTCTCACTCAATGCAAGGTGTCTTTCAGGTCGTACTTGCAAGTGATCATATCGAGAGTGGTTTCCTCGATCTGGAGAATAACTGATTGACCGGATTCATCTATCATAGATACATTCCGAGCGTGGCCACGCATTTCCAGTTCATTACTCCTCGAGTGGCCCTGAGATATTGTTATAACCCTGACTAGGGGTGGACAATTCCTATCGCACTCATTCCCTTCGACTAGCCACATCCATCATAACCCAAAATATGCCCATTTGACCCCATTTACGAAGGTCGTAGTAACACAAATCAAAGTTAATCTGAAACTGTGCCATCTTAGACGAATAGTCTTTAGTCAAAAGAATCGACTCATTCGAATACTATAGTAGCTCTTGCCACGACCAGGCTATATAAATTTGCCAGAACTCTATAAGCGGTCATTAGGCCCGACAAAATGTTCCTAACAGTCTGCCTATGTGATCGACTAGTCATCTCACAGGATTCTATGGCACTTGAACTTGCCATCAATCGCATCACACTCTAGTCACTTCGAGACGTCACCTCATACAAGTAACTATGGGTAAATACAATGTTAATCCATGTTCACTTTAACGGGGTTCAATTGTCTCCATAACCCGTTTGGATATAACAATGTACAAGGTGAGTTAATAATAACTCAAACGACAAATGTCGACATCACACTCGGGTAGTCAATATCATATTACAACCTTGTGATGTATATCGTTAGTGTAAACACTTATTGATTGCAATAGAAGTTTAACATCCCATGTGTCCATGTGTTCAAACTTCTTACACTTGCATTTTCCTTTACATTCATGTTCTCTCTCATAGCATGAACTTTACCAAGTACACATCAAGGTTCCCGACCTCGGTTTTGGTTCTTTATCTTGAAAGAACTTCCTTATCGATTATCACATAACGACCGAATTTGTGATGAATGATATAACTTGTACTGATCAAGTACCCCATCCACACACAATGCACTAGGTATATGTTTTGTAGAGTCTTGCAACAATTTGCCAAGACGATTGGCCTAGCACTTCTCACAAGTCCTAGCATAGTTAGGAAAGATTAGTATTGAGTAACTTCTTATTCAATTAAGTACCTTTCCAAAACTTCTTATTTCTCCTTCTAGCTTGAAAGGTTAAGGATTCTCATAAATCCTCACATGTGCTCGGATTTTCATTAATATGCACAACCTCTTGACACATATAAGAGCATTCTGACAAACACCGAAATCGCTCATCGGATTCTACTCGAGAATTCATGACGTTTCTATTATGGCTTACCAATGATCATCATGCTCTGATGCATATGATTCATAATTGGACATGTGCATGATTATTCTAATGGCGGAAACATTAGTAGCTAATAATCATGAGACCAACCGTTCTTCGGTTCAATGAACTACCATGATTGCTAATGGTAATCCCATTTTCATTCATATGAATAACCTATGTGTATGTTGATACAATGAGTATATCTTAATACAAATCCAATATCTCTCAATGTAATTGGATTCATCATAGTCCATGTTCATCCAGAATTGAAAACTCAAATACTTCTTTGTGAAGAAGATATTAGCTCGTCATTCCTTAATGAGTAATGAGTTTTATACATTCAAGGATGATAGCTCCCACTAAATTCCATGTCTTCACATGATAATTTCTAAACTCCCACTTAATTCTAGGTGTTTCGAAATTTATTACTTAATCGAAATAGCTCCCACTAAATTCCATGATGTTTCGAAATTTATTACTTAATCGAAAACAAAATGTATGTTGCTTTGCAAAGTCATTTAGATGAAGCCTTATATGTTCCTATCATATCCTTTCAAAATTCCTATTTTGAAGAGGTCTTATCTAATCCTTATGGAAAGAGTTTTCAATCTCTAACTTGATCATGTCATAATGATTCGGTGCAATGTCATTTGTTTAAATAAAATAATAATATTTAATACACATCCTTCAAAATACCCTTTTAGAAGGAGGTTTAACCAATTCATATCATAATGAGGTTAAGTAATGACTTTTGCATGGTTTAACTTTTAGCAATTGAGGATATCGGTATATCAAATCTTGTAACCTCTAGTCATAAATGTCGCTTATTACTAGGATGTTACTATAATTCATTTAGGCTCTTAAGTAAATCTCGGTTGAAACTATTGGTCAAAAATTTCATAAATTTAGTCAAAAACTTGTTAAGACTTTTCATTAGTCTTTTTTTTTCTTCCAAAACTTTCTTTTGGTCTTCTCGTGTAGTTATCTTGAGAATATACTCTTATGATTACTTCACTTGGATCTTGAGAATATACTCTTATGATTACTTCACTTCGTCTCTTTAGTCATATAGAACTAACTTGAGACCATAGATCTCATCTATTCGGCATACTATGTAAATAGATATACCTTCATTCAAATCATTCTCTCTTGCGTAGATCTTCATATACACAAGTACACAATTTTATCTTGCCTTGTGTGTTGTGTCCTCATTTTTCTCCCACTCTATCTTTAGAATAAATACACTATAGATTCAAAGATAGCATATGAGACACAAATTAATGATGTTGAAGTATAAGGAGAACTATCTCATAGATAGACTAATAGTTATTGATTTCATATGTGTACTTGGTGATTGACATTCCTTTAAGATAGTTCATAGACTCAAAATCGCTTTATAAATGATCATACACAAGCCTTAATCATGTGGACATATAATGAAACCCGTCATTATATTTGTCTATTAGATCACTTTAAGTGAATAATCTTATGTTTCAAAGTGCAAGCATTTAAAGATGAATTTTAGAACATAAAAGGATAAATGATAAAACGGGTGACTTGGGTTGCAAACCAAGTCACCATTATCCAAAATACAAACCATTATCCAAAACACCTTTCCATGTCGAACACGGAAACTTAAAGTTCTAAAATCCAAAACATAACTTAAAATAAGACAATGAAAAGCAAAGCTCCATAAAAGCTATCCCTAGCTTCTCGATGGTTTCTTATGCTTGCTTTTCCTTTCCCTTGTCTTTGCTTGGTGGAGGCCCTATTTACAATAAAAAGGAGATACATTATCACAACTTTGCATCATCATACCATAGTTGAATTAGAAACATAAAAGAAGGATAGTCATTTACCTACTGGAGTGATCTTTCCAGTCTTAATATCACCAAGGTATTTGGAACAATTTCTTTTCCAATGTCCCATACCATTACAATAATGGCATTTATCAAGAGGACCCTTCTTGATCTTTGAGGTGCTAGCTTCATTAGGCTTAGCTTTGGTGAATGTGGGAGCTTGCTTTTTACCCCTTCTTCCACTCTTCTTGAATTTCCCCTTACTCTTAGTGCTTATGTTAAGCACATCCTTTGGTGGGTTTACATTTAACCCCATGTCCCTCTCGGCTTGCACAAGTAACTTATGCAATTCTTCGAGAGACACATCATTGTCTTGCATGTTAAAATTCACCCGGAATTGCACATATGCCTTGACTTTGGACAAGGAGTGTAGAATCCTATCTACGATGAGTTCTTTGGGGATTTCAACCTTTTGAATTTTCAAGGTCTCGACAAGCTCCAATAGTTTGAGCACATGAGGGCTAACCTTTTGGCCCTCTTTGAAGTCGAGATCAAAGAATGCCGCGACCGCCTCATATTGGACGATCCGCGGAGTTTGTGAAAACATGGTCACAAGTTTGGAGTAAATCTCATTAGCATTGCCCATTTTAAAGGCTCTCCTTTGGAGGTCCGCCTCCATCGCAAATATCAAGACATTTTTCATTGCGGCGGACTCCTTTTGGTAAGCCTCATATGCTTCCCTAGTGGCCGCGGTGGACCTAGTGGAGGGTTCGGGTGGAGAGGCCTCGGTAAGGTAACGAAGCTTGTCGTCACCTTCGGCGGCTAATTTGAGTTGGGCATCCCAATCGGAGAAATTTGACCCATTCTTTTCAAGTTTACATCGATCCATAAAGGATCGGAGCCATGACGAACTAGCGAGAGGTGTGGCGTTAGGAGTTGGTGTTGCCATTTGTTATGAGAAAATAAGTGGTCTACAAAACAAAATAGAAGGAGTAAAACAAATGTCGTTTTAATAATAATACTCGTAAAAATGTATAATTTAAACAAGTTTTATGCATTTTTCTAGTGACCTCTACCCAACTAGATAAATGATTCCAATACCCAAATTCATATTAACTTGGACACGGTGTGGCCGATGAAACCCTTATCAATATAACTCGGTGGATTAACGTTTAATCGATTCTACTTTTAGAACTCTTGGTCGATAATATTACAATTAACATATATCTTTAGCCCAAAACACATTCAACAAGGGGACGGTGTGGCCGATAAAACCCTTATCGAAAAACTTTTGTTGAGTTCAATCCAAATTTTGAATAAATGTGTCCATGATCCAAACCCATATTTAACTTGGGCACGGTGTGGCCGATGAAACCCTCATCAATATGAATTCGGTTGATAGACATTTATCACCCACTTCCCCTACGTAACAAGGTTTGTACCCCGGTGTGGCCGAGTGCACTCCCTCACGAAATAGGTTTTCATGGTTTCTACTCTTTGGTAAGGCTATGTCTCAATTAATTGTTTTAGCGAGAGGTCATGTCAAATTATTATCTATCACGTTTTAAGTGAACTAAAGCGGTGAACTACGATAATTATATTTGACACGGTCGACGAACTCGATAAGAAGATAATGCATGTTTTAGTTATGGCGATTTAGCGATGCATGCGACATAAAATAAAATGCAAGCATAAAAATAAACAAATCTTAGTATGGCCTTTCCTAAAATAGAAAAACTATTTAACTATTACATATTCGGAAACCAACTCCATTGGTCCCTTGAACTTCGGTTGTGGCACGCATCTCGAGGTAACACCGTCTTTATGTATCGACATCTTGAAGAAATCCGTCTTTGGGAACTCCGAGATAAATAAAATTACATAATAAATTACATAATTTCCTATTATACATTTGTAACTAAAATAAAATAAATCTATTAAATTACAAAACGGTGATACGAGATCACAATAAATTACAACCGAATCGATATTCCCATACATTTTAGGTAATACCAATTAAAAACTAAGGCCATACTAAGTAAAATTACATAATTCAAAATTACATAAATTAAAATTATGACAATCATAAAGAAAAATGCAGCATTATAATATGTATGAACATGCCCAATTTTATGCTAAATCGCCTTTAATTAGCCAATATCGTATATTACTCGGTTTTTACGGATTTGCGTGATTTCAACATTTTTATAATCACAAAAATACATAAACTCATATTTATGCATAAGTTAATTACCCTAACCTCTTAGGACTCAAAATTTAGTCTTCACTAATAATTTGACCATAATTAACCCATATTTTATAAAATTGTTCATAAATGGACCAAAAATTACAAAAATAAGCTATAAACTTCAAATAAATCACAAAATTTCAAATAAATTTGAAATTTGAAATTTAAACTCATGAACATTCTGGAAAAATACCATGACACTCATAATGTTCAAAATCTTAGGTTAAAAATTTCGAAATTTTTCCGGAAAAACAATGTTGCGGTTTATCGATTTTTTAATAAAATAATCATAAAAACATGGAAAAATTATATTCATTAACTTTTCAATTTTAGATCTGAAAAAGATAATAAAAGGCAACATTAGACGTTTTTCCTAAGTCATAGATTATGTTTTATTAATTTTTCACTAATAATGTCACTATTTATGCTATTTTTCTTCAAAAATCCATAAATCATGCAAAAAGACTTCTTTATAGCCAATTATTTTATACACAACTTGTAAAATTGCATGTGACAACATATTAATTTTCTATGACCAGATTCGAAATTTAACTCATATTAACCCATTTTTCACCTAAATCCGAATTTAATAATGAAAAATCCATTTTTCGAGCATAACAAGTCCAAAAATTATGAAAATTTACAGGTTATCTCAAAATAATATATGTGATAACATATCCAAAAATCACTGGAAAATTCGAAGTATAGCTAATTTTAGACCAAAAATGACATTTTTACTCATAAAATCATATTTAAATGCCATTATTGTATAATATGAACAATAAAAATCCGTAAAACTAACCAAAATATCCTAAAACATTTTAGGACCAGAAATATTAACATGCATGGATTAATTTCGTGATATATCATAATAACACAAATTTTACAAGTTTTATATGTTATTCTTATAACTCGGAAAAACTTTTAAGCGATTTGCATGCAAACAACCGTGGCTCTTGATACCGATTGAAGGAAATGTAGATATTTATACATAAACATACTCATATATGTTATAAATTAATTTGTCATAAAATTAAATATGGATTTTATGCATGTAACCAAATGATAAAATAGAGGAGAAATCATGTTCTTACATTGGTGATTTCGGTTTTATGGGCACAAAAGAAATCTCCTTTTCTTTTGTTCTTGTGCTTTCCTATGATGGAAGAACCAAGATCCTAGTGTAGGATCTCTCCTTAGGATTAATACCCAAAGCTTACCCTTAATTTAATTAATATTACATGAACTAGTATAATATTAATCTAGTAGAAAAATGACCCAAAAATATTACAACACACTTAATATTTTCGGTTTTATGGAGAGAAGAAGAGGAGAATTATTTTTCTCTCTAGAATTAATTTTTGGATGAGTAAGTGAATGAATGAATGATCTACAACATTTTGTATGTTATTAGGTTTATTAGATGAAAAACCATGATGGTTTTATCTTCTCAAAAACCGGGTGGGAGGGGGCTTTTTAGGGGAGCCAATGCATGCCAGTGTTGTTCTTTACAATACATAATAGGCTTGCAAGGCTAAATAGTAGGTAATCATTGTGTTTACTAATAAATTAAACAACACAATATTAGACTAAAACCCATCCCTTATTTCGGCACAATTATAATATGGAGTCCATATTATTTTTGTCAATTTGTCAATATGTAACATGTCATATGTCACATAAATTTGTTATGTATTTTTAACATATTAAAAATCAACGTATTGATAAAAATACGTCATATACAAAAACGACTTAGTAATTTCATAATTACTTGTACCAAAATATTTTACCGATTATAAATCACAACAGTTTGTATTTATAATAATTCATTCAAATTCAATTGTTTCTATAAACAATAATTTCATCTGAGTAATTATACAATTTGATTACTCAGACCGTATCTCAT
Source organism: Silene latifolia (assembly GCF_048544455.1). Lineage (NCBI taxonomy): Eukaryota > Viridiplantae > Streptophyta > Magnoliopsida > Caryophyllales > Caryophyllaceae > Silene > Silene latifolia. The sequence continues at coordinate 44,949,193 of NC_133533.1, read as the reverse complement.
TTAATCACATTTCAATTTGATACGTAAATTTTACTTCCAAAATCGTCCGTCAATTTTCAAGTAATTTAATTAACTCGTAACATTATACGATTAATTAAATAATCAATTAAGAGTATTGCCCTATAGGTATGACCTAGGGGTTCAACTGATCACCACCGTCGCACGACAGTAATGTCAAACTCTAGTCAGCCAATCATTACCGATATATGTTGACCAGTTGACAGTAACAAAATTACTTCCCAATTGTATTCTTTATAATGAGATTTAAACACGTGATCATCATGATCAACAGTCGTGATCGCATTATTGTCGGAGGACACATATTCCAACAGTTTATACATGAAATTTAATGGGAGCAATGTTGTGTTTCTAATCTTGTATGTCGATGACATACTACTCATTGGAAATGATATTCCGATGTTGTCTTCTGTTAAGAAGTGGTTAGGTAACCACTTCCAAATGAAAGATTGAGGAGAAGCACAACGCATATTAGGTATCCGGATCCATAGAGATAGATCCAAGAGGATATTGGCACTAAGTCAAGAGTCTTATGTTGATAAGATTCTTCGACGGTTCAGCATGGACAAATCCAAAAGGGGATTGGTACCTATGGTAACCGGGACGATATTGAGCAAGACTCAATCTCCCTCCGAACCCCATGATGTTGAACGCATGAAGACGATCCCTTATGCTTCCGCTGTTGGATCAATCATGTATGCCATGATATGCACACGTCCTGATGTCTCGTATGCCTTGAGCATGACGAGTAGATATCAAGGAAATCCAGGTGAGAGTCACTGGATAGCCATCAAGAACATCCTTAAGTACTTAAGAAGAACTAAGGATTCTATCCTAGTGTTTGGAGGAGACACTGAGCTGCGTGTTAATGGATACACGGACTCAAGTTTTCAAACAGATAGAGATGACATGAAATCACAAGCTGTTTTCGTTTTCATGCTCAATGGTGGTGCCGTAGCGGAGAAGCTTCAAGGAAGTCAGAATCGCGGATTATACAACGGAGGTGAGTACATTGCAAAGCATCGAAGCTGCTAAGGAAGCTGTTTGGATCAGGAAATTCACGGAAGGTCTAAGAGTAGTACCTACCGCCAATGATCCCATCACTCTCTATTGTGATAATAGTGGGACGATCTTCCAAGCTAAGGAGCCGAAGTCTAGTAATAGATCTAGACATGTACTTAGAAAATATCATGTAATTAGAGATTTCATTGAAAGAAAGGAAATTGCGATTTGTAAGGTTGGGACGGATGACAATATAGCCGATCCGCTCACCAAGCCTTTATCGCAGGCTAAACATGATGGACATATGGCGTCCATGGGACTTAAACGTGTACCAAGTCTATGTTAGATTTTGAAATGAAATAAAAGTGTTGTTGTTGTTCATGTTCATAATCACATTTGTCTTTTATCTTTAATTTATACATTGTTACATCCAAACGGGTTGTAGTGACAATTGAACCCCGTTAAAGTGAACACGGATTAACATAGTATTTGCCCATAGTCACTTGTATGAGGTGACGTCTCGAAGTGACTAGAGTGTGATGCGATTGATGGCAAGTTCAAGTGCCATAGAGTCATGTGAGATGACTAGTCGATCACATAGGCAGACTGTTAGGAACATTTTGTCGGGCCTAATGACCGCTTATAGAGTTCTGGCAAATTTATATAGCCTGGTCGTGGCGAGAGCTGCTATAGTATTCAAATGAGTCGATTCTTTAACTAAAGACTATTCGCCTAAGATGGCACAGTTTCAGATTAACTTTGATTTGTGTTACTACGACCTTCGTAAATGGGGTCAAATGGGCAGATTTTGGGTTATGATGGTTGTGGCTAGTTGAAGGGAATGAGTGCAATAGGAATTGTCCACCCCTAGTCAGGGTTATAACAATATCTCAGGGCCACTCGAGGAGTAATGAACTGGAAATGCGTGGCCACGCTCGGAATGTATCCATGGTGGATAAATCCGGTCAATCAGTTATTCTCCAGATCGAGGAAACCACTCTCGATATGATCACTTGCAAGTACGACCTGAAAGACACCTTGCATTGAGTGGGAGATAGTAATAGGACAAGAGAATTGGTGACGCACACTTGTCGAGGACAAGTGGGAGATTGTTGGAATATGTGTCCTCTGACAATAATGCGATCACAATTGTTGATCATGATGATCACATGTTTAAATCTCATTTTGAAAGAATACGATTGGAAAGTATTTATACTGTCAACTGGTCCACACATATCAGTAATGATTGGCTGACTAGAGTTTGACATTACTGTCGTGCGACGGTGGTGATCAGTTGATCCCCTAGGTCATACCTATAGGGCAACACTCTTAATTGATCATTTAATTGATCGTATGAAGATGCGGGTCAATTAAAATATTTAAAATTGACGGACGATTTTGGAAGTAAAATTTACGTATTTCATTATAATATGATTAAATGAGATACGGTCCGAGTAATCGAATTGTTTCATTATTCAGATGAAATTATTCTTTAAAGAAACAATTGAAATTGAATGAATTATTATAAATACAAATTATTGTGATTTATAATTGGTAAAATATTTTGGTACAAGTAATTATGAATTACTAGGTCGATTTTTGTACATGACGTATTTTTATTAATACGTTGATTTTTAGTATGTTAAAAATACATAACAAATTTATGTGACATGTGATATGTGACATATGACAAATTGACATTTTGACAAAGATAAAATGGAGTCAATTTTATCCTATTGACCGAAATATTGGAGAGAATTAGGAAATTATTAGGATAATTGTATTAGTGGTAAACATAATCATGTTTATCTAATACTAGACTTGCATGCCTACATATTATTGTGAAGGCAACCAAGAGCATGCATTGGCTCCTTTTGTTCCTCCTCTCCCACCGGTTTTGGGGAACAAAACCATGTTGGTTTTCTTCTTATTTTTGCCTTATGTTCACTAGTATACTTGTGACATATTATTATTCATTCATCTAAAAATAAGAAGTTTTAGAAAGATAAAATTTCCTCTATTATTCCTCTCTCTCAACCGGTTTTGGGAGTGAAACCAAATAATTTTTGGGTCAATTTTTCTACAAAATTAATATTGTACTATTATTTATAATATTAATTTTATTAAGAGTGTGCTTTGGGTATTAAGCTTTGGGAGAGATCCTACACTTGGGTCTTTGTTCATCCATTGAGGAAAGCACAAGAACAAGAGAGAAGGAGATCTCTCTTGTGCCCTTATAAACCGAAATGACATTGTAAGATGAAGATTTCTTCTTTTAAATAGTTTATAGTTTGCATGCATAAGATCACCAATTAATATTTATGAGTAAATTAACACACATATATGAATATGTTGAATATATAGATCTACTTTTCCTTTAGATAATGGATACGGTGAATCACCCCTATTCAAGGCCGAGTTGGATGCACTTGAGGCTGCGATTTACGGGGTGAAATCCACTGAGGAGGGTGACGAGGAGGCAGCTGAGTCGGTAATTGCTCCTAGCACGGAAAAGGTAATGTCTTCCTTTGTCAATGATTCCGTCATTGAGAGCAACCAACCCGAGGTAGTTAACGATAATTTTATTATTATTATTTGTTTAAATAGTACATTGCCTCGTTTGACTTATGCTTCGCATTTTAATGCTTTGCCCCTTCCCAGTTGGTCATGTAATTTAACGAATTTTCACAGTCCTTATCAATTCAATTTCGTTAATCTGAAACGAGGCCCTAATTTATTGTCAATTGCTCCGGCGCTCCTTTATTTTGTGGACAAATTTAGGAGCTCTCATAGGAAATTTGTTAGACTTAAACAGTTATACATTTTATTTTCCTATTTTGCTATTCCACTATGGTGCTACTTACATTTCTGTGTAGCACATGCGTGCCGTTTGATCGTTCTTTGCGCGCTTTGATGTTTTGATTATGACTGATTAGAGAGGCTCGAAGAAAAAGAAGGTCGAGCTAGGACCTGACTGAAGCTAGCGCTATCCGGGAGACAACCCGGAGATTTTGTTTTTCATTTTCTATTTACTTTTAGTTGTAATAAATGGTTTTCATACCATAGACTATCTCAGCTACGCGTGTTTTGTTGGTTTGCGGGTTATTTTTATTGCGTTTTGCAGGAACACACTAAGAATCACTCGATCGAGTACTTTTTGTACTCGATCGAGCACCTGCAAAGAGAGAACAACTCGATCGACCTAATTTCCTTTCGATCGAGCAGTTTTGGATACCCAACCCACTCGATCGACCACTAAATCTTCTCGATCGAGTGCCATCGAGTGGTTTTGACTTGGATTAGCTTAGTGTGACGGTATTCTGGGCTCTTTAGCAACCTCCCATGTTCATGGTCGGTTTGGGGAGGTCCCTTATTCGCGCAATCTTGTAAGCTTTTCGTACCTACTCTCTTTCTCTTTCAGTTTGCATTTCCTTTCCATGTTTTTGGTACAATGGGGGCATTGTACGGTTTGGTTTGGGGAGGTTATGCATCCATATCTCTGAAATATCATCTTTTTTTTATTGCATTTTTGTTATCATATTTAATTTTCGTATTGCATTGTTGTTTATTCTTTATAAAATTCAAAATCTCATAAAAATTGAAAAATTCAAAAAAAAAAATTCAAAAAAATTTCACGTTTATTTTTGCATATAGGTTGAGTCGGAACGGTGGATTTCAGTGATGATATTGCACTATAATTTGTCTTTTTGCTTAAGCCTTGCAATAAACTGTTATCTTTTAGCATTGTCTTATTGCATATCTACGAGTTTATGTTAAATTTAGCTGAACGAATAGACTTGACCTGAAATTTTGGCAAGCTACTTATAATTTCTGGATTTAGAGCCTTATAAACTGGTGTCATTTGTGACCAGTTTCATGTAGGATTGTGAGTAGTTACTCCTTGCATATCATGTATCATTAATTTGCATGTATATGAAATTCAATTGCTTTTTGCCTGCATACATTCGGGTTAGTGGTTGGTGTCACATGCAGGAAGGTGCTTACGATTTCCCTTTTCTTTCATTTTTACCCATTTAACTCCACATTAGCCAAATTTGCCTGTTGACCCTTAACTACATTCCAAATTTAACCTGCCTTGTCAAACTAGTTTAGATTGTTTTTGCGGTATATATTTCATTGTGCCAAATTTGGTTCATATCATATCGATTTGGAGTTGGTAGAAAAGAAGAGAAGGAGGATGAAGAAAAAAGGAAATGAAAAAAAAAAGGAATTCGAAAAAAAAGAAGTTGAAAAAAAATAACGTGAAAAGAAAAAAAAGTGGAAAAAGAAAGAAACCGAAAAAAATAGAAGAAAAGAATTGAAAAAAAAAAGATGATGTTTGATGAGAAGGTTTCTGCTCCTATGTTCTATCTTATATCATTTGAGCAATAAGTTTAGTTCGGTTTGGTGAGTTTTGTGCCAAATGAAGGGCATGTGCTTAATTCATAATTGGATGAGAAACGGATGTTGTCATATGGTTTTGTTTAGGTACTAGCTTGATCACCTATACCTCCACATTCCCATAAATGTTTTGTCTTTTCTTACCCATTGCCTCACTTTACCATATTTTTGTAAGCCCTACCGTGAGGACCTTGTTTGGTTGGAATGTGTGTACGGTAACTAGAATTGTCTATCATATTAGTTGCATGCATGTTTATGTGGGCCGTAGTCTAGGTGAGCGACTATTTTTCTTTCTCTCTTACATATGTATGTTCACCCTTTGCTTCATGAGAGAAGAGTGACCTGTGAGAGTCCAATTTTAAAGGTCTTGCAAGGGCGACGGTTCAGCTATTTTATAAACATCTTACAACTCGTTTGCATTTGACTGTTTGCCATAAGTGTTAGTTGGCTTGCATTAAATTGGTTTAAGTGGGCATTTGTAGCTAGCTCTGAGTTATCTTTTCCGTTCGATTAGTTTGCATTTAGTTTACTCGAGGACGAGTAAAGGTTTGGTTTGGGGAGATTTGATACGTGCATTTTATATAGTCTTTTTAGGCCTTTTTATGCACGTATTTCTATGCTATTATCGTAGTTTATGCTACGAAATGCCCCGAATATGTTATTTTGGTGTGTTTTGCTCTATTTGCAGAAATGGACCAAAAAGTAGTAAAATCAAGCGTTTTACCGTCCGTTTTGCATGCATTTAGAGGAAGAGTGAATTTGGAGCGGAAATGTAGCTGTCTTGGGATGCGTGAAGCCATTTCGGGAGCTAAAAGACAAGTCAAAGCTGAAACTAACGAGATTGTGAGCCGCTGAAGTTAGATTCTACTCGATCGAGTGCTTTACTAGTCGATCGAGTGGTTTTAGATTAAATAATAGTCGATCGAGAAGAATTTATAATCGATCGAACAGAGTTATATTTAGGTTTGCTCGATCGAGTGGTTATTTCACTCGATCGAACGGTTTGAGCTCGGATTTGCTCGATCGAGTGGTTCTAAATCACTCGATTGAAAGGATTCTCTTATGGGCTTGGGCTTTTAGTTTTATTCCGTCATTAGGTTAATCAATAATCCTATTTTCTTATAAATAGGAAGGTAGGACGTCATTTGTAACGGTCTCACACACCACATACGTTACTTTGACTGCTGCTACTTTGTTCCTCTATTAATTCCGGATCTATTTTCGTAATTCTCTCTCTCTCTCCCTCTTCTCTATAATTTATTTAATGTTTATTGTTCTTCCTTCCCTTGTTCTTTCTCTTTTAGTCATGTCTAGCTAATTCTCCAGCTAGGATTAGGTGATTCAATGGATGAATGTTAATTGCTAATTAGGTTTATAGATTGGTCATTGTTGTTTTAGTCTATGTTGTTAATGACTGCTATAACTGTATCCTGCTAGTTGATTCGAAGCAATTAGCCTTTTAATTTTGGTAAGCCTTGACCTAGGCCGAAGGGTTGGAAGGGGTGAGACCCGCAGTGAACAATAGGATGCTTTAGTTAGGGCGAAAGTTAAGCTAATAGCATTTTAGGGCGAATTGAGACCGAAAGGAGATATTCGTTGCCCCTTAGACCGACACATCAACTAATTTGTGACTTTAACTGCAATTGACTGACGTTCATTGATGACCCGAAATCCTAGTTCTCTTCTCTTACTGTTAATTTCTCTTACCTTTATCTCTCTTGCCTTAGTCTCCTTAGTTTAGTCAAAACAATCAAAACCCCCAATTGTGACATTAGACAGACCGAATAGACAAGTGAATAGTGACCGCCTCCCTGTGGAGATCGACCCTACTTACCGCTGACTTCTGTTAGTTGTACGTAGATATTTATTTTTGGTACAGAAACGACCGTATCAAATATCCGGAATAATCCAGAACATTCCGACTTGGCATTTTAAAATAGTTGATTAGAATATGAAGCGGTTTTTGACCTGGGCTCCAAATGAACTCTAATTACTGCCAAAACGACCGTAATGGCGCGTAGATGACAACCAAGGGGTAGACAAGGCGATAAACTTACGAACTGTAATAAATCGTTCGGTATACCAAACATGCGGTCCAATCATCACCGGGTGGCTTGCGGGAGGTGCAGAAATGAGGTATATACAGAGTCCCCACTTTGACTGAGGCTTGGACAAGGCGAAAGTCAAAGTATATCCATCTGGTCAATCGAAGATTACAACCTGACGACTACGGCGACGCGAGGCGGCGCAAGGGGTCTGAGCCAAGGACCTGTCATCGTGAACATTTTAGAGTCTGTGGACTTCCGGGGAGGGTCGTTTAAAGTCCATTAGACTACGCAAGGAAGCTCGCCTTGACCATAAGAAGAAACCATACCCGAGACACCTCTGGATGAAACGGATCAAGGCGCTTCGACAAAACTCTTTGGTCTGAAGATAACTTGGTGTCTGAAGGCATTAGGGGTTACAGGGATTTTGAAGATACTTCTTAACACTTCTAAAGGCTAACTCTAAAGGACATGTCTCTCTAAAGGGAAGGCTGAAGGATAACTCTCTGAAGGACTGAAAAGAACTGAAAGGGGGGTTATCTGAAGGTTACTGAAAAGATTATCCGAAGGCTGATTTGAAGGGTTGTCGAAAGATTAAGGCAAGTTTATGAAAGATCGAAGGTTTATTCGAAAGGGTCATCTAAAGGATTACCCCAAGTTTTGAAAGATATGAAGGTTTATCCTGAAAAGGGTTATCTGAAAGAACGAGAACCCTCGGGAATTTTTCTCTCGAACTCCGTGGGGAAGAATAATATGTTGAGTCAACAACGGCGCGTCCCTGGCACCGCCGAGGAGAAAACAAAGGATCGAAAACGATGCGTCCTTAGCATCGCTGAGGAAAATAAAGGTGTTTGATCGACAACGACGCGCCCTTGGCACCGCTGAAGAGAAAGAATTGACAATGACGCGTCCTTAGAATCGCTGAAGAGAATAAATTGACAATGAAGCGTCCTTATCGTCACTGACGAGAAATTCCGCTTGGATCATTTGCAAGCGAAATTCGATAAAGAGGAGAAGCCCATGAACCGTATTTAGTGATCATGAACTCTCATTTGGGGAACACATTGACGATTAGGAACATATTGATCGTCGTGGGAGAAACCTTGGGTGAGCAATACTGCAAAATACTGCTGCGCTGTAGAGAATGAAGACTTAAGCGAAGCCCCCAGTTGGAGCGAGCACTGCTTCTGACACTCACCAGCATGGTTAGTAGCCACACAAGAATGCAATCTAATAGGAAAATAGCACATTGCATATAAGCACATAAACAATTAGCACATGGACCTCAAATGAGGAAGCACATGGGCTTTGCAAAATTTGTTTCTTTATAAAAAGTTATTTAAAACTTGCTTAAAGAAATTTGTCGTTTTTAATGCGTTATACATATCCAATGGGCTCAAGATTCATGACTCGACACGACATCGACTCACCAGGACGCAAAATGTAGACTGACGCAACATTGACTTAGATTTGACGCGACACAGGGATGAATTTGATAGACTTTGCTTAAGTATGCGCAACCCCTTGCCAAGCATGGGCGACAACGCGTATCAGTTCCAAAGGTAGAAGAATTGGAAGAACGATGACGTCATATAAAGGCAAGGCATGAGCCACGGATCAACTGTCTACTTGGACATCTTTCGCCACCATTTGCTGTAAAAGAGACTCTTCTTGAGGCACGATAACTTGGAGAATCGATCTAAGACCTTTGTCATTGTCCGGACCAACCACTAGCTCGACTCAAAATAAGAGAAGAATAAAGGAAGGGTGGCATCTCAGAAGAGAAACCCTCAGGATGACAAGATGACTCTGGAATTAGGTAAAAAAGAGACTGGGCGACAAAAAGGAGCCCCCAGTAAAAAGGTATAAATGGAAATTGTGGTTGGAAGGTTATGAAATGGAAAGGGATGGTCATAAAATGGGTGTCAATAATTGAGGTTGAAAGTTGGTGGTTGGCATGGTTGTGTCCTTGAGGACTGCCTACGTATTCACATGAAGTGAAATCAAACTAGATCGTAGTTCTGAGGTTTGGTAAATTTTATTTGGGTGTTGTGTTTGTATCCTTCTTGTGTAAGAAAGGACTGCCTACGTATCCACCTGAAGCGGTGAAATCAAACCATGCTCGAAGTTCAGGTGTGTGCCTAAGCTATGCTGTCAGGACCTTAAAGTGCATGGGTCAGGAGAGTATATTCCTTTGGTGACTCAAAGAATCGATTTGAGATAACTCCCTCTGATCATAGACCAAAGAGGTATAACTAATTTTGCAAAAATTTCCTTGTCATGTGAGCACACTCGAAAGTGGACCCTAAGGATGGATATGGGTTCGTCCCGTTCTGGGTAGCAAAGTATCGGAAGACTCCGTGTCTGGGTTAAGGTGAAACTGGATTGGATATTTGGAATGTGGAGCTCGAAAATAAGAGGCTTTGATGAGCATCTCTCTGGAGCTTGATTTTTTGGCGTTGAGGCTTGATGGGATTATGGCTTGTAATGTGGCTTGGAAATGGAATCTCTTGGCTTGATGTAGCCTGAGCACATAAAGGTAGGTTAATTGATATGGGATCAAGTTTCCATGTCTTGGCCCTAAAGGAATGGGTATATTTGACGAGCTTGAAAGGATTCTCAAAATTCCTAACGATCTTCCTGTAACGGTCTCAAGATGGACTTAGAGTGTGTGATGTGAAAGGCTAAGCGAGGGTGCTAGCTGACCATCTTCATCGATGTCTTGATTCTATATAGACTTCAGCATTATTCGCTTTCGTATTTGATTTCGAGGGCTTGTTCTTGATTCGGACTCAAATTCGTGGTCTGAAATATATCTGGACTTTTTGCTCGGATTCTTGATTCAGGTTTTTGAAGATAACTTTGACTTTGGATATTGACATTGACTTGCTTGATTGAGCCTTATTCATTTGACGCTCTTGCCTTGGATATTGATCCTGGTCATTTCTCTTGATTGAGCCTTTGTCTTTGATCATGGCTCGTATCGCCTTGGATTTTCTTGTTACCATATATTTGGGTCAGACTAGCACCTTTAGTGTGAAATGAGTTGGTCTTTAGCAAACAGGGGTTGTTTATTGTGGGAAATGGGCTTGCCTTCCGGCATGGATCGTTAACAAGGGAGATGGTCTGGATTCGTCCTAGAATCTCTTGAGATATGCTCGTACTAAACTAGGGTATAGTGAGGTTTCTATTGCCAGACTTGGAAGGGGTAAGGAATGAACACGGAGTTTCAGGTCCTCTAGAACTTGGAACGGAACATCGTCTAAGTATACTCACATCGACCTGGCATGTGTTGTCGTTCGTTTTAAAAATGTCTCAAATCAATTCTTGTTGTCACAGGAAAAGGGTAAAGGAAGAGATTGGATAGAATATGTGGATTGAAAAGTGTACTTTTATTGAAATGAGTAATGAATGTATATAACATAGACTTGAAAAGACACGTGACTCGTGGGACAGCCCCCAGGTTGTCACTAGGAATGGAAATAGACACTAAGAAAGATACTAGAACAATTATAGGATAGAAAGCCTAAGACTCGGACTCGGATCTGATTTGATCTTAGATCCAGACTCGTAATCATTGGCCCATGCTCGAACATTTTCTTTTCCGATGAATCGGCATTGGCATCTGACTTTGAGCATTCACCCATTTGAGCACCTCGTCCTCATCATTGGGAACATTGGAAGGATAACAGTCAAGAAGGGTTTCCTGATAAGTAGTATATCCATGAGGACTGTTGAAGGTTGAGAGGGACAACTTCCCGCCTTCGATCATATCCTGAATGACATGTTTTAATTTGAAACATTTCTCTGTATCGTGCCCTTTGCCTCTATGGTACTTGTAGTAGGCATTCTCATCCCAGAACTTAGACTTCTTGTCTGGGTTAGGTGTAGGTCCTATAGGTTGAAGAAGACCTAGGGAGGATAATTTGTTTAAGGCTAGGGCATAAGGTATGCCTAGACTTGTGAATGACCTGGGAGAGTTGTTAGGTTTCTTTGACGAAGGCTTCATGAGGTTGTCTTTACTGATTTTGATTCCTGGATGAGAAGAACTAGGAATAGATTAATCACTTTTTGCTTTCTTCTTAGGATTGTTAGGTTGAGGGTTTATCTGGACACTTTTCATCTTGAGAGGAAGCTTCTTACCCATTTCAGCAAGCTGGTTATCCATGTTGGAAAGTCGAGAGTTTAGGCTATCAATAGCTCCCTCTATTTTGGAAAATTTATTGTTGAAGGAAATGGAAAGCATGAGCATTACACTTTGGATACTGTCGTCTTCGAGGACATTGATTTCTCGTCGTCATAAGGATCAAGGAGATGAGAACAGTCTAGGAATGATTCTTCATCATGTTTAATAATATTGGACCCAAGAAGGTCGATCTTCTTGGATTTCTTGGCGGAAGGTAGCACAGGAAGCTTGCCATCCTCGATCATATCCTGAATAATATGCTTTAGACAAAAGCATTCCTTCGTATCGTGTCCCCTACCTTGATGGTACTGACAATATGAATTGCCCTTCCACCTAGGCAATATATTTTCAGGGTCTGGGGTTGGACCAATTGGATGAAGTTTTCCCTAGGAAACCAGTCTTTGTAGAGCTACCTGATATGTGGTTCTGATGTCAATGAATTCCCTATGAGCTCGTTCCGGCCTTCTGGGTGGAGTTTCCAAGAGGTTGACTCCCTTGTCTTCATTAGCCTTCAATTCTTAGATGGGTGAGTTGTGTTGAACCTATAACCTGGCCTTGAGGTACGAGAAGATGGTAAAGGTTTCATCATGCCCATTTGGTTTTCTATATTGATGACACCAGCGCTCAAGTCTTCGACGGTGGCCTGAAGCTTAGTGACTGCAGTACTTAATTCTTTGACGTCGACAGATAAATGTTCTTGAACATTTTCATTGGAAATTGCAGAATTTCTACCGAGAAGAAAATAACACGTGTTATAACTTGATTCGACATGAGATCACGCATACTAAGGCGATAAACAAAGGTTATACGACCAAACGAGATGACTAGACTCTTAACTTGTGAATCCAGGAAATGTTGTGAGTGACTTCTCGTGTTTGGACTCACGGTGTTTGACCTTGACCTTAGACTCGAGTGTTCACTTTGACGGAGTGACATTTATGTGGTTGACGGGATTGATGACACGTGTTGATTCTAAGACATGTGTTTTAAGATAGAATTGACTTGAGGTTCGGGTATGTGTGTCCCGAACGTGTCATTAGGAGAATTCGAGAGACGGATTTTGGAATGACTCGACGTGTTAGCCATGAGTGTGTGAGTCGAGGTGTGGAAATGTTTAGATCCTAACTGAATTTGGGGTAGGGGGTCCAAAGTGACGACGTGACGCCTTAGGATTTGACTCAAATTTGAAAAGACCCAAAATGTAAAGGAAGACGGGTTTATAACTCGACAGAGTTCCGACTAGGCCATAGTCGGTTTGAACTTTGACTCTAACTTAGCCCAAATGAATTTACATATTTACATTTGTAAATACTTTGGTTTAAAACGTTTTGTTTTTTGGATTTTTTTTTGCACGGGTTTTGTAATGGGTTTGAGGCCCACAGTTTGACTCGACATTTGGACAGAGTTTCGGCTTATTTTGCGCTAATTTGAAAATGTTTATATTTTGAAAAGGATTTTATCTTACAAAATTTTGTCATAGTTTTGTTTACAAAAGGTGATCACGTATACGATACGATACATACACACTACAACAAATTGTCACTTGCGCCACGAATTATGCCATGGGAATTTATAATTCGTGGCTAAATACTGCTTAGCCACGGGAAAAATTTATTCATTATTTTGGAAAAAAATTTATGCCACGGGATAACTTTTCCCGTGGCAAAAAGTCTCTTGCGCCACGAAATAGGCTACACCCGTGGCAAAAAATTTTATAGCCAAGAACTAACAAACTCCCGTGACGAGTATCTTTTACCGACTTAAATTAAGATATTTTCATGTTAAGGCAAAATTAAAATCTAAAAGAAATTTAATCAAATATAAATAATATGAAAATGCATTTAAATATAAAATTTTGCAAACACTTTGGTTAATTTAATTAATATTTTTTATTTTTTTATTTACTTTAATAAGAAATTTTAAAATTTTATAAACTTATATGCAAGCAAAGAAAAGTTTATCGTCTAAATTTTTTTATTCTTTTAGAAATCATAATTACGTTTTGCAGGTTTTTAAAACATTTCTAATTTAAGAAATTTGTATTAATATGTAATTCTTTTTATTAGAGTCATGAATTTCTTTTAATTTTTTAATTAAAACATTATAATCTTGAATAACAATCTTAAATGATCGTATCACACTCAAAGACATAGCATATAAAATTAAATAAATAAGATATTTATCATCTATCTTTGATAAATCTAAAATTAACATATTGTCAAATTGGTTCATTCAAAACTTGATTTACAACTTTATTTGTAAGTAATTTATAGAAAAATTTGAATTTGATATAAAATTTAACTTGGTGCGGAAAAAAAAGGTTTGGGAATTTTTTTTAAGAGTGAAAAAAACGATAATTAGATTACAAAATTGATTAAATAAAATAAGTGCGCTCAGAATTGAAAGAAAAAAATGATCTTCCACAAATCAATTAAGAAAAAAACATATCGGAAAAATTATCAATATAAAAAATTCAAGGGTTAATTGATATACATTACCAATATAAGGATCCTTTTTTCATTATCACTGCCAACATAATCAATAATTAGTAATCAATACCAAAATATTAACTTTTTTCTACGATCGGTACTAAGTTGCCTGAAAATCTAATCTCAACCTACTTGAAAAATTGCAAAAAGCTATCATTCAAGTACAAATCTCCACTCACCCACCTCCAAAATCCTTCTCTTAGATGCAAACACCTTTAAAGTAGGGAAAAAATTAGAGTAAGAAGGCGACTTGGTACCTATCGTAGAAAAAAGTTAATATTTTGGTAGTGATTACTAATTATTGATTATGTTGGTATTGATTATGAAAAAGATGACTAAAGTTGGTAGTTTTTATCAATTTACCCAAAATTCAATATGGATAAACTTTTTTCATTGAAAATGAGCACATCGCAGGGAAAATATAGAAATTATAATAATTTAAAGTCACATGTGCAAATAATGTGAAAAATTTGAGAAAAAAACGATAAATCATAACAAAGAGAAATCAGTTTAAGAAAATAAGCGATTCTGTTATACGACAGTGTTTTTCGTGTTTTTTGAGTAAAAAGTGACTACTTTTTGGTTAATAGTGACCACTTTGGGAGGAAAAATACCTTAAGTTATTAAAAGTGGTCATTATTTTACCAAAAAAATGGTTAATTTTTCATATCGTATGTACGACGGTCATACAATAGCATTTGCGTAAAAAAATATACGAAAAAATGAGTACAAGAGAAATGAAAATAAGAATGTCGATAAACTTAAGAAATAAAAAAATGTTAGGAAAACACGATTAAGTTTCTTTTTAGAGAAAATGGTTTTGCTAACTTGGGCAAAAAAAAATGACGTCAAAATCATTAGTCGGGAGGGTAACATCGAAAATTTGATTGTTTTGGCCAAAATAAAGTTTTTCCCGCAAAAATTCGTAAATCATGTAACATTTTTGTAATTAAATAGTACTAAAGGTAAATTTTGAAAGGAAAAAAAATAAACTTAAAAGGATTCAAAGTACTAATTATATCAACAAAGTTAACTTTCAGTTTCTGTAGCACATCAAAAGAATTCTACAGTTAAGCGTGCTCAGGTGAGAGTAGTGTTAGGATGGGTGACCTCCTGAGAAGCCTCTTTGATGTGCGCAAATGCATGACCGGTAAAACCAAAGAACGTTCAAATGAATCGAGTTAACTAGTGAAACCAGTACCGAGATTATCATTATTCCATATATGATAAAATATCGATCGTGAAAAAAAAATTATTTAACATTTTATTTATTTAATTTTCATATATATTTTTTGCCACGTGAATTATTATTTGGCCATGGGAAATTTTTTGGCCACAGGAGTTATTAGCCACGAGAGAATCTGTGGCCAAAAATTTAATAATAGCCACATTCTTGTTTTTTTCGTTGCTATCTCTTTACCACGGCCACTTGCGTCACGGAAGGTATTCCCGTGGCCAAATAATTTAGGCACGGAAATTTAACACTTGCGTCACGAATTGAGCCGTGGCCCAAGTGCTCATTTGTAATAGTGACATATGGGCATTATAACGGTATGCTGAGTGCATTTAAAGGGTTTTGGCTTAAAAAGGTGGGTTTCCATACCAAGCAATCAAACCCTGGTCTGTGGAGAGGTCCGTGCCAAATATGAGTAAGGTCTATTCCTAGTCCATTTCCTCGAGTAGTGAAAGCCCTTGATACAAACAAGAGTATGTACCACGGTATGGTTGACGTCAATCGCTATCCATCTTTAGGCCCAGATAAGAATTTGGATCGTCCAGATGGGACGATTGGTCGAATGGGTTAGGTTGGGCCTAGGAAGGCCGAATAAAACGATCTAAGAAGATCGAGTAATGAAAATCGACAACTGTCTCATATAAACTATTCCCTAACTTTGTTCAAGTTTCACCCTTGGCAACACGTAAGTGTATTACCCCCCAGCGGAGTCGCCAAACTGTGGACACGGGGTCCCACGGGGGCGCTTGGGAAACAAGCGTTTGCATTTGTGGAGTCGCCACCAATTTATTGTGGAAAATTGAAAACCGTTCGAATACCTCGTGTCATGTCAAGACACAAAGTAGTGACATGAACACTAAGAACTCGTTACCCATAGTATTCCTTGTCTAGAATGACTCTCGTGCATGCCAATGAACACGGATGTTCACAGAGATCTTGAGTATGGGGTGAGGGTACGTATTAGGAAGCTCTTTAATCGAACACCTAATCCCGCCCGCCTCGATAGCGGCCTCTACTAATGATTAGGGAAGTTATTCATACTCGATGTGTTGTCGATTATATGCATGCAATGCAACAAACAACGTTTTAAACCTAGCATGTGATAGTTAACTAAGTCGGTGAACATGTAACTTAGTACTCAATGATGTCGAAGTAGGGTTTAAAATTAATTACATGTGAGAACAAATAAATAAACCATACAAAATAATAAAATACAATTAATAAATAACGATAACTAAAATTATAATAAATTACAACGGATTAATGATTTACGTCAAAAATATATTTAAGACGGATAATTTGAGAAAAGAAAGAGGAAATAAACTGGGTTAGAAAACACGGACAGATTAGAGGTGATATTAGGATTAATAGCCGATTAATACATAATTAACGAATTAGGTCAAAGCAAGAACGGAAGTTCAGAGACATAGCTCAACCCGGATCAGGCGCAGCAGCGTCCCTTAGAAGAGGCGCAGTGGTCACTGCATCTGTTCTTGAGGCGAGTTCTGGCTGTGAAGTCAGAACTGCAATTGTTAATGTTCGTTGGTAGATTTAATGATTGATTATTGATATTGGACTCGGATGAAAGTGATTTAACAGGTTATTCACACGTGAATTGGTCATAAAAGTGAATTAAAACGAACTAAAACTAATAAGATTAATAAGAGATTAATTACAAATTATTTAGGTCAAATTATTACAAGTTAATTAGGTTTATTTAGGTCAAACAATTAAGAAGGTTGTGATACACAGATGAAAACATATACAAAAGTCGAATTCCAGAGATTTGATATGTACAAATCGAATCTCCAAAAATCGGGTTTGAATTTAATGACGAAAACCCGCAAATATTGATTATTAGAGATTTAAGTCTAAATTTAAAGGTGATAAATTATTAAGAACAACAAATTATAATTATTACATGTGAATGAATAAGAAGAAAATAAGAAAAATAAAACAAAGGACGGAGGAAGAAGGAAGAAGGAGAAAAGCAGGAACTGCGGCAGCCTCAGGAAGAGACGAAGCAGATGCTGCGACTCTTCGAAGAGGCGCAACAGTTGCTGCGTTTCTTCTCGAAGTTTGTCTGCTGTTAATCCGTAAATATAGGTTTGATAAAAGGTTTTGTAAATCGGTTTTAAGCATATTTTTTACGTAAACCTTACATTAATTGATACAATAATAAAATACAATAATAAAAGATGGGATTTACACCCTCATACTTACATGTTTGAAGAAACGAGATTAACTAAGTTTACGATTAGTGATTGCTCGACTCGAATGTATGATGAAAGTGCCCATGTGGATGCGGGGCCCACCTGCATATGCCCAGCCGATCTGTGGGTAATGGCAGCGGTCTCTTGAAACCCACACTCGGCGGCGCAAAAAATGCTTTCGACCGGATCGTTTTAGATCGGTCGGTTTCGTCTCGGCAAGGGTCTCGAAACGATTAGAGATGTTCGGAGTCGCCACCAAGCATTTGTGGGATGCTTGGAACCCGTTCGAATCAACTTTATACCTCGGTCAAACGAAGCACAAAACGATGTTTGACATAGGTACTAAAGATAAGGAATCGTCCCTCTTTAGCATCCCATCTCTAGAATGACTCTCGTACGCCCTGGATAAGGTCATCCACTATCCAAAGTTTCTGAGTAAGAGGTTAAGGTACGTATTGGGAAGCCCTTTAATCAGGCACCCAATCCCGCCCGCGGTAGCGGTCTCTACTGATTGATCTTGGTTGGTTGAATGCAAAAGTTGATAAAACGGTTTAAATGCATGAATGCGCATCCAATAATTTAAACCTAGCATGTGAGAGCTTTCTAAGTCGGTTGATTTAATCCAAGTATCAAGTATAAGATGTCGAGTTGGATTTATGGTTTATTTGCATGCAAGACGGAAATTAAACATCCATTTACCGAATTAGGTTTATGGTGCATAACGTGATCCATTTGTCCTAGTAAGGCATTTTGCAAATACGGTATTTGAATAGGCGAGTTAGTCGTCTGATCCGTCCTATATCCGGGTTAGCCGGAGCCGGGATCGTCCTAGACTATTGTCGGAAAGGGAACAGACCCTGCACCAGGCATCCAGATGAGGCGCGAGCCTATTGGCGATGTAAGGGGGTCTCCCCTGGTTTGAAAATTGGAAAAGAAATGGCCTGTTTAGGCGCGGGTCAGTCAACGGTATATGACGCATTCTGACCATTGAAAAACGTTTATAAAACGTGTTGAAAGATGGGTATTTGAACCCGTTTTGGTTTAAAAGGACCGTTTAGGCCGTATTTGTGTTGATTTGAAGAACGAGACTTGAATAATCGTCATTGTTTTGACGATATTCGATGTCGGGTTCGACTTTGTGAGCTTGACATGAATAGTTTTGAAAATAATTATGAACTAATTGTTTTAAGTTCATTTGAATATAATTAGTCAATACTCATCATCGTACCCGGATTAAAATCTGACATGGTATGTAGAACCAAGGATGACTTTGTGTTGGTTACTAATACATTTACTTTGAAAATGTAAAGAAATGATGAAAGGCTTTAAAATACCTTCCAAAATGTAAAAATATGAAATAAAAGGTTTAAAAATGCCTTTTAAATGTAATTAACCAAATATTATCACCGAAACACGGATTAAACCGTCATGGTATTAAGAACCAAGGGTGAAAAATGTTTTATGGTTAAAACTTGTAAAAGGAAATAAAAATGGGTTTGAAAATACTTGAAATGGTAAAAACCGATTACAAATAAGAAAATGATGATTAGAGGAAAAGAAGAGACCAAATACGGATTGGACTTAAGGCTGGGCAGGCTGCTTTAGGCGCGAGCCTGTGTGTTACGTAAGTAGCCTCTGCCTCAACCAAAAAGTCTGGTTTTGGCTAATAATTCCCATGTTTTGGACCATGTTATGCATGATTTAGCATGTTATAGTCATAAAACAAGTAAAGACATGATAAAAGAAGGATTTTTACACCCTCATACTTACATTCTTGGCTTATGGCGAGAAACCGACGTAAGTGTATCAACTCGTTTGGTCGGAAAAGACTGGTTTAAAACCGTTTTAGTAAGTAAAAAGAGTGTTTTATTAAGTTTATGTAGGGAAATATCCGTAAAATTCCCTTAAATTTTAGGACTATAACGTAACTTTAACATGTGATTAATGGTCATAAACGAAAAACAAGAGAAAAACGATAAAGAACAAGAATCAACCTCGGGTCCTTGTGCAATTCGGCCTAATGAACAGAAATCAATATAGATTTCCTCCTAATCGTTGCACCCAAGATCGTCTGAGACTATGCCCCTTGTGCTAGAAATTACTCTCTAATTGCCTTGCAATATTCAGAGAGTTTTTGTGATTTTTCGATGTGAGATCTAGGTTTTCAGAGAGAAAATGCTCCAAAAACCTAATTTTTGTGCAAATGAAATGAATTAGGTCAAAAGGAGAGAAAGCTCTCCTTTTGTTATTCTCGTCCAAACCGTGTACCAAGGAGGGAGTGGGCTTTCCACTTTCTCCTTATTTTAACTCGTGGTCCGACTCGAATCGCTAAAATGTATATGACGGGTTTAACTATAAATCGTCATCCGTCATCGGATATTAAAATATCAACTAGTAACATGACTCAGTCGATATATTAATACTTGTCCGACAATGACAATATTGTATAATTAATTAATTCAATATACATTAATTAAATATAATCGTTTATATTTAATTTACGAATTAACTGCTTAATTCACCTTAGCCATTATTATTTAATCCGTATTAAATAATTATATCAACATCGCGTTTGACTAATTACTAGTCAATAACTCTGACTAACTGCTTAGTCATATTTGGCATCAACATGACTGTATTTTCATACTGTCACATCTCTCAAACGTATCCTATAGGTGTGACTTTTAGGGACCAGTTGATCACCGCCATCAATATGACAATAACGTCAAACTTATCTAGCAAGCGGTTGTCATACTCAATGCATATGCCACGTCCGGACGTGTGCATATCATGTCATACATGATTGATCCTATAGCCGAGGCATAAGGAATCCGTGTCATGCGCTCTTTCTCTTCCGGTGTCTCTGGTGCCTGAGACTTGCTCAAATGCACCCCTGGAGCCATAGGAAGAAACCCCTTTTTGGAGTTAGTCATGCTGAATCTCTCTAGGATCTTGTCTATATAAGACTCCTGACTGAGAGATAACATCCGACGTGATCTATCTCGATAGATACGGATGCCCAAAATTCTTTGTGCCTCATCCAGATCTTTCATCTGGAAATGGTTCTTCAACCATACTTTTACCGAAGTTAAGAGAGGTATGTCATTCCCAATCAGGAGTATGTCATCAACATACAATATTAGGAAGACAATCTTACTCCCACTCGACTTGATATATAGACATGGTTCCTCGACCGATCGAGTAAATCCATTTTCTTTTATCACTTGGTCGAAACGATGATTCCAACTCCGAGAAGCTTGCTTAAGTCCATAAATGGAACGCTTAAGCTTGCACACTTTCTTAGGATGTTCAGGATCGATGAAACCTTCGGGTTGTACCATGTACAACTCTTCCTCCAAATAACCGTTTAAGAAGGCGGTTTTCACATCCATCTGCCAAATTTCATAGTCATGAAAAGCGGCAATCGCTAAGATAATCCGAATGGAACGCAGCATGACTACGGGTGCAAAAATTTCATCGTAGTGCAAACCTGGCACTTGGATGAAACCTTTAGCAACTAGTCGTGCTTTATAGATATCTTGTTGACCTTCCACATAATGCTTTATCTTGTAAAGCCATTTGCATTGAAGGGGACGAACCTTAGCAGGTAAGTCAACAAGATCCCATACGTTGTTCTCATACATGGAGTCCATCTCGGATTGCATGGCCTCAAGCCATAGCTTTGAGTCGGAACTAGTCATGACACCTTTATAGGTTGCGGGTTCACTACTCGTTAAGAGCAGAATGTCATCTATGTCATGTTCCTCGACCATACCAATGTATCTGTCCGGAGGAATAGAGACTCTTCCCGACCTCCTAGGTTCCTCAGGAATATTAACAGCAGCCGTGATTGAGGGAACTGGTTCCTCCAATGGTTGCTCGGTATTTGGTTCTGGAATCTCCGACAGCTCGAAGGTTCTATTACTCTTCGCATTCTCGAGAAATTCCTTCTCTAAGAATGTCGCACTAGCCGCAACAAATACACGTTGTTCGGTTGGCGAATAGAAGTAATGACCAAGTGTTCTTTTAGGATAACCTATAAAGTATGTCTTGACCGATCGCGGGCCGAGCTTATCCTCGTGTCTCCACTTGACATAAGCCTCGCAGCCCCAAACCCGTATAAAGGACAAGTTAGGGACCGTTCCCTTCCATAGTTCATATGGAGTCTTGTCACATGACTTTAGACGGAATTCGGTTAAGTATTAGCAAGCGGTGACGAGGAAGAGCATAACCCCACAATGAGTCGGGCAACACGGTGTGACTCATCATGGATCGAACCATATCAAGTAGTGTTCGATTTCTCCGTTCGGACACACCATTCAAGCGAGGTGTTCAGGTGGAGTTAAGCGTAAGGCAATCCCACGATCCTTAAGGTGTTGATCAAACTCGTGAGAAAGATACTCGCCACCACGGTCTGATCGTAGTGTTTTAATCTTTCTACCCAGTTGGTTCTGTACCCGATTCTGGTATTCTTTGAATTTCTCAAAGGACTCACTTTTATGCTTCATCAAGTAGATATAGCCATATCTACTTAAATCGTCCGTGAAAGTGATGAAATACCTATAACCTTCTCGTGCGGTGATTGACATAGGTCCACACACATCCGTATGTATGAGTCCTAATAGGTCGCAGAGCGCGCATTCAACACCTTTGAAGGAAATTCGAGTCATCTTACCAATGAGACATGATTCACACGTGCCAAATGATTGAAAATCAAAGGCCGAGATAGCTCCATTCTGTATGAGCTGTTTAATGCGTTTCTCATTAATGTGTCCCATACGGCAGTGCCATAGATAAGTTTGATCTTTGTCACCAACCTTTAACTTCTTATTCATTACGTTCAATATTTCGGTGGTCTGATCTAAAACATAAATTCCGTTCATGGAGACTGCCTTGCCATAAATCATATCGTGTAATGAGAAAATGCAGCTATTATTCTCTATTACAAATGAAAAACCAAGTTTGTCAAGTGCGAAACCGAAATAATGTTTTTGGATAGACTTTGGGTACATAATAGCGATTATATAAAGATAACTCAAATCCGCTAGGAAGCTGGATCACATATGTTCCCCTCGAGACGGCAGCCACTCGTGCTCCATTCCCAACACGCAGGTCCACTTCACCCTTTACGAGGGGTTCGATGTTTCGGAGGCCCTGCACATGATTGCCGAGATGAGAACCACAACCAGTATCTAGTACCCAAGTTAGTAACTTGCGTGGTTAATCTCAATCATATGAATAAAAGAAGAAGAAGAAGAAGAAGACATACCAACGGGGGTTAACGCGACTGCTTTTATGTCCTCATGGTATACGAGGACATGTACGCCTCCAATGCCCGAGTCTTGTGGCAATGATGGCATTCCATATTACCGGTCTTGCTCTTTGTCGCGCCTGATGAGGTACTCGACTCACCAGGCCCACTCTTTACGATCCCGACTTCTTAAACTTCGGTTTACCTCTTTGCTAGGTCTGCTGAGCTTTGCCCTTACCCTTGCCCTTGTTTGACACAACGAGAACATCTTGTTTCAGGCTCCCACTAAACTTCATGTCCTTCTCGTGCATGTACGAGGAGGGAGTGTAGTGCATGAGGACTTTTCTTCAAATCATTCATATAGTAATTGGCTCTAAAGAGCGCAAAACCATCGTGGAGTGAATGAAGCATGCGGTCAATCACAATGTTCTCGCTGATTTTACAATCAAGTGCCTCCAGTTTCTCGACATTCTCAATCATGCTGAGAATGTGTGGGCTAACCGGTTGGCCCTTCTGGAGTTTCGCCTCAAAGAAGCGACAGGTATGCTCATAGGTCACGATTCTCGGTGCTTTGGAGAATTCCTTAGTGAGCGTGGTGAAAATCTTGTTTGCACCTTGGGCTATGAAGCGTTTATGCAAATTGGATTCCATTGCAAAAATGAGTACGTTTTTAATCGCTTTTCGCTTCCATGATGAAATCGCTATACGTGGCGATCTCGTTAGTTCCAGCCGTGGGGCCTGGGTTTGGCGGGATGGGCTCAGTCAGATATCGAGCTTCCGTCGGCAATGGCGGCATTCCGTAATGCCGAATCCCGATCGCGAAGTTTGATCCATCATTCTTGATCGAGTAGGCGATTCATCCGATTCATGAAGATCGAAGCCAGGACTCACGGTCAATGTGGCACTTGGCATTGGGTCGTCAAAGACGCCTTGACCATTATGTTATTAGCGAGTTTAAATGATCGTGATCTACTTTGAAAAAGAAAGGAAAAACAAAACGAAATAAGCAACTCATTGTGGTGATTTAAGTCTATTTAAAATTCATTTTTAACGTGTAGACTCATTGCACTTGTATAATCGATCTACCTCAAGAATTATACAAATGATCCCAAGACTCAATTTCCGTAAATTGATAAGCCAACTGTTTAGCTAGTTCTACCGTTAGAACTCTTGGTCGATAGATTTCCGTAAATCCTATCTATAGTCCACTATGATCACAGGATCGTACGAGTGACCATAGTGTTGAGATAAAATAGGTCAATCAGTTCCAACTTACCCGACGTAGAAGGGGTCATATTATGCCTACCGACGAAGAAGGGATTCATTGGAGTTTGACCTATAAAGACTATTCTCAATTTTTGTTTATACGAGGAAGATCCCATCAACTTAGTTTTAATTCATTTTAACTGAACGAAAAACTAGCATTGCGTGAATGAATTAATTTAGGTGATGGCTTATAAAAACGTGTGATATCTGTATATCATAGAAAACTAACGCGTCACCTCTATATGAGTCATTTTTCATGCAAGTATTAGGTGGTTTGGTTTTAGGCGGAATATGATGCAAACTATCGTTACGATTAAAACATAAAAGAGTGCAAAACGTAAATAAAAGTCCTAGTGTGGCCTATCCTAGTAAAAAGAACATAATACAACTTTGGAATCCACCGATGGACCCGAGAAGCTTGTCTTGATGTTCCATCTTTGTCCATGCAGCGGGAGTGAGCATCCGATCTCCATCTTTGGTCTTCTCAAAATTACAATTTAAAATTTAAAAAATATAAACCTATTTACATTCTAAATTAAAACTGTAATTACAAGGAAAAAACAAAACGGAGATGCAAGATCTCAAAATACAACCAAGACCGTGTTCCATCATTACGGTAACACGTTCTACTAAGGCCACACTAAGTTACAACCGTTTGTAAAATTAAATACGTAATTAAAAACATTCAAAAGTAACGATAAATAAAAATGCATCAACTAAAATAAAATTATTCGTGACATAATTCCGTAATTATGTTAAATTTATCCAAACCACCTTTTAACGATTAAAATTATGTGACAAAACCGCTTCTATCAACTTAATTTTAATTCATGATAATCCGTTACTTTAAATTGCTTTAAAATAACTAAATGGTACGTGAGTGAACCGTTTCATTATCAAGCGAGTGTACAACATCCGTATAATGTACATGTTATGGCCAAAAAGAAAAAATTTCGAACTAAAAAAATTCAGCTCGGCCAAAAGAAAGAAAAACACGAAATTTTTTTTTTTTTTTTTATTTTCCAGCGGTTTATGCCGAGAGCAAAAAGAGCAAAAAAAAAAAAATTTTTCAGCGGCTCAATTTTCAGCGCGGCATCCAAGAACAACAATTGAACAAAAAAACCAATTGCAATTTTGATATAATCCGTATTAAATTAAAACTCCAATTGATAATACTTTAACATATTGCTCGGATTATCGTTTAAAATAACAATATGCAAAGAACAAATCGAAAAACAAAACTGATCAGCCGTGTATATACATGTCACGGTTTTCAATGCACGAAAAAAAACAGAAAACAGCCGTGCAAGAAGTTTTTGGCCGCACGGTTTTCTATGCAAAAAAAATTATCGATTCAATCCGTTTAATGAAAATCACAATGAAAAATTTACGTGGCCTCGCTCTGATACCACTTGTAGGGAAATATCCGTAAAATTCCCTTAAATTTTAGGACTATAACGTAACTTTAACATGTGATTAATGGTCATAAACGAAAAACAAGAGAAAAACGATAAAGAACAAGAATCAACCTCGGGTCCTTGTGCAATTCGGCCTAATGAACAGAAATCAATATAGATTTCCTCCTAATCGTTGCACCCAAGATCGTCTGAGACTATGCCCCTTGTGCTAGAAATTACTCTCTAATTGCCTTGCAATATTCAGAGAGTTTTTGTGATTTTTCGATGTGAGATCTAGGTTTTCAGAGAGAAAATGCTCCAAAAACCTAATTTTTGTGCAAATGAAATGAATTAGGTCAAAAGGAGAGAAAGCTCTCCTTTTGTTATTCTCGTCCAAACCGTGTACCAAGGAGGGAGTGGGCTTTCCACTTTCTCCTTATTTTAACTCGTGGTCCGACTCGAATCGCTAAAATGTATATGACGGGTTTTAATTATAAATCGTCATCCGTCATCGGATATTAAAATATCAACTAGTAACATGACTCAGTCGATATATTAATACTTGTCCGACAATGACAATATTGTATAATTAATTAATTCAATATACATTAATTAAATATAATCGTTTATATTTAATTTACGAATTAACTGCTTAATTCACCTTAAGCCATTATTATTTAATCCGTATTAAATAATTATCTCAACATCGCGTTTGACTAATTACTAGTCAATAACTCTGACTAACTGCTTAGTCATATTAGGCATCAACATGACTGTATTTTCATACTGTCACATCTCTCAAACGTATCCTATAGGTGTGACTTTTAGGGACCAGTTGATCACCGCCATCAGTATGACAATAACGTCAAACTTATCTAGCAAGCCAACCGTTATTGATAAACGTGGACCAACTGATAATAATACAAAAGTATACCCTTTAATCCTTTTAGAGATTTATATGTCATTGCACTAACTGTAGAGGACACCAGCCCCAACAAGCTCCCACTTGTCCGTAAAAGTGTACGTGCAATAACGTTATCAGCACTAACTGGAGGACACCGGCTCCAACAGTTTAGTGATGGAGTAGTGGTCGAGATGGTCGGTCAAGTGATTTAATGCATGATGACGGTACCAAACAATGTGTAAGGCTTGTGTTTACGATCGGTAGGTCGTAAACACGTGTTGGATTGTGACTTAGGAAGTCGAGTCGAGAATTTTAAGGGAGAAAAGAGGGGGCGGACACTCGCGTAAGTTTTTAAATGGTGGCATTTGAGGGGTATTTATAGGAGAATGAGTGGTTTTGTGAGTTTTGAGCGACGTGGCCACTTGGGCTGCTCAAAGAGGCGCGAGCCACGTCGCACGTCTTCGAGGTGTCTTGTCGCTTTCACACAAATGCAATCATGATTTGTTCTATCCCAGGATTTGTATGCACATGTTTGGTACTTGACCATACATGAATCTAGGAAATCTTAACTTGGAGCATTTGAATGGTTTGTTTTTTGTGTTTGACTCGGTTTGACTCGTTGTTGGAGTCGGGATTTGAATTTTGAGTCGGTTTTTGGTCCGGTGACGATTTTGACTCTAGTTAGTATCATTGCGACCCCGTCGTCATGCATTAAACACTCCAGGTACTTTTGAAAAATTTTGAAATGTTTTATTTTCGAAATCTTTTTAAGTTTTCCGACATAAAGTTGTGCACGAACTGTCGATCAAACGTCGCGATTCCAAAGCATGTTGTAGTCCGATAATCATCGGGTGTTTGTTAGTCTCAAAAGATACTGGTTATCTATAGAGCCCCCACTTTAACTGAGGCTTGGACAGGGCAAAAGTCTAAGTAGAGCCCCCAGGTCAATCGAAGATTACAACCTGGAGACCCAAGCGACGTCGAGGCGGCTCGAAAGGATTCGGGCCAAGGACCTGCCGTCGGGAAGGGAAACGCCAAGGCGACTCGAGGGTACGAGCGAAGGACCTGTCATCGGGAACAGTTTAGAGTCTGTCGACTGTCCGTGCGGGTCGTTTAAAGTACGTTAGACTATGTACAAAGGCTTGCCAACCATAAGAAGGAGTCATACCTGAGGCATCTTCGGATATATCCTTGCGTGTTTGCGGACAAAGGCTCGCCAGCTGGGGTGCGTACGTGAGGAGGGCTCGCCAGCCGCGGTGCATTGTAAGGCTCGCCACCCATGGTGCGTATATGAGGAGGGCTCGCCAGCCGCGGCGCGTTGTAAGGCTCGCCAACCATGGGGCGTATGTGTGGAGGGCTCGCCAGACGCGGTGCGTTGTAAGGCTCGCCAGCCTTGGTGCGTACATGAGGAGGGCTCGTCAGCCGTGGTGCGTTGTAAGGCTCGCCAGCCATGGGGCGTACATGAGGAGAGCTCGTCAGTCGCGATGCGTAGTAAGGCTCGCTAGCCATGGGCGTAC
Organism: Silene latifolia; assembly: GCF_048544455.1. NCBI lineage: Eukaryota > Viridiplantae > Streptophyta > Magnoliopsida > Caryophyllales > Caryophyllaceae > Silene > Silene latifolia. The sequence goes on along the minus strand of NC_133533.1, from coordinate 44,921,270 downwards.
ATGAGGAGGGCTCGCCAGCTGCGGCGCGTTGTAAGGCTCGCCAGCCATGGGGCGTATATGAGGAGGCTCGCCAGCCGCGGTACATTGTAAGGCTCGCCAACCATGAGGCGTACATGAGGAGGCCCCGCCAGCTGCGGTGCGTTGTAAGGCTCGCCAGCCATGGGGCGTATGTGAGGAGGGCTCGCCAGCCGCGATGCGTAGTAAGGCTCGCCAGCTATGGGGCGTATATGAGGAGGGCTCGCCAGCCGCGATGCGTAGTAAGGCTTGCCAGCCATTGGGGGGGGGGGGTCGGTTGATCGACCGTGAGAATAGCCGCGTTGGATGGGCCTGTTTTCGAAACAAATTTTGACTTTTCACTACTCGTTTTTGAATTTTAAGTGGCGGTTTTAATCGCCGTTTGTTTGAATTTTGAAGGAAATGGCAAATTTTGAATTTTCGCTATTACGTTTGAAGTGACGGTTTATGTTGCCGCCGTTGACATGTGAAGGAAATGGTGAATTTTAAATTTTCACTATTATTTTGAAATGACAGTTTATGTTGCCGTCGTTGACATGTGAAGGAAATACTGAATTTTGAACCTTCACTATTATTTTGAAAATGACGGTTTTAATTGCCGTCGCTTAAAATTTGTAGAAATAGTGAATTTTGAATTCACTATTATGTTTTTTAAAACGACGGTTTTAATTTTCGTCGTTTGAAATTTGAAGAAATAGTGAATTTTGAATTTTCACTATTATGTTGAAGTGAAAGTGGCGGTTTTAATCGCCGTTTGCTTGAATTTTTGAAAGAAAATAGCAAATTTTGATTTCACTATTTGTTTTTGTATTTGCAAAATGACGGTTCTTAATGTCGTCATTGAAGATTTGAGGTTTGATGGGAAATTGGGCCAAAGCCCAAAATTCCGCTGAATAGAGTAGGGAGCACCCCATTGAGGCTCGAGCTACTTGGCGAGGTAAGGGGGCTTCCCTATTTCTCCGTAAAAGACGCGAGATTGGCTTGCATACCATTCTCACTTCGTCTTCTTCATCCTCTCGACAAAACAAACAAAACCGCCATTGTTGGTCTTCTTGCTTGCTTTAGTTCGTGCCGTCATCAACATGTCATCTCAAGGTATGTATTTCCTCTTGAATCCATTTGAATTTGTTGGTCTTTTGATAGATTGAAATAGGGCGAAATTTTTACCCTCAAAAATCAATTTGGGCATTTTTTATGGAGCCCATTTTGAGTGAAATTGATGATTGCATTAGGTTAGAAACCTGTTTAGGAGTATAGGGGTGCTTTTAGTTTGCATTTTGGTCCCCGTTTGCGTCCCCTATGCTCGAAAAACGTGGGTGTGGCGAAGAAACCATCTCATTTCACAATGACAAGTTTATTTGCTTGGGTAATGGGTCCCGCTAGGTTGTATTGTAGTCGGGAAAGACCGTATTTGCCATTGTGGAACTTTATTGGGTATTGTGGGCAAAATTGGAATTTATGCCTTTGAAGCGGTCTTATGTCTGACGAAATAAGCGCCTGTCTGGGCTTGAATTGAGTTGGTTTGTCATGAAATGGACCCCATTGGTATTTTAGGTCGCTTTGAGGCGTGATAAAATCACATTGCCTTGTTGTGGTCGTATTTTGAAATTTTGACCGGTTTGCGCTCAAATCGGCGTAGAAATTGCCTTTTCGAGTTGTAGAAAAATACCCCATTGCATCGGGAATTTATTTTGGGTTGTTGGCGAACCTTGTGGGGGTCCTGGGGTGCCGTTTTTGTTGTGGTTGTTTTGACTCGTCTTTTGCTTGAAAAGAAGGGCGAGTCGTTTTTTTGTGCGTTTTTGTAAATTGTTTTTTTTTGTTTGGTTGGGTTTGGGCGGGATTGCTCTTATTCTGCTTTGCAGGTTTTTTTTTGGATTTGTCCACTTTACGCCGTCGTAATGCCGAAATTTCGGCTGACGTTCTTTGTTTGCAGGAGAGTGTTCGGGACCTACTGAGTCTCTTGCTGCGACTTTAGAGGACCTGTTTGGGACAGGGCTGGTTAGTACTCTAGCTAGTGCGCCCGCCGTGACAGTGGAGGACGCTTCTGAGGAGGAGGGGCCCTCCGAGGAGGCTGTTAGGGCCGATAGGGCCGCTGAGGTCCGTGAGGAGCCCGTTGTTGGGGGTGCTAGCGTTGAGAGAGCTCAGACTGGGTCTGAGGCTGGTCCCTCCGGGAGGAGGGTTACTAGGAGGTGGCGGGCTCCTCGACCGACCAGACGGACGTTACAGAACATCATTAGGATCATTGAGATGCCTCTTATCCGTCATGTTGAGTCCCGTGGTCAGAAGAGACGGAGGGCGGAGACGGTTGAAGACGACGCTCACGTCGCGGGTTGGGAGGCCAGACGGGTTACAGCTCCATGGGGGTTGAACCTACGGGCGGCACCTACTTGGGCCCACGGGTTCGATGGTAGCCAGTTGCTGCTTTGACTGGACAGGCACATCTCCTACCGTGCACATGAGGGCTTTGTAAGTCGTGTCACTTGATTGAACTTTCATCACTTTTTCGAAGTATCAGACCTGGATAGGTGTTCTGATGTTGTCTGTTTTGGATTTCAGGAGATCGGCACCATGAGGACTTTCTCGGGCTTCACTACCTGCCTGGGCTTTTACGACGTTCTCCGAGCCGGTACGAGGGCGTTGATAGAGAGGTCGGCTTTTGGGCCGTTGGTGGCCTCTTGGCGGGACATTCACAGGTCTTCGATTAGGTCGAACCTCTGCTTGATTCGTGCCATGCTGGATCGTACGGGGATACGACGTCGTCGTTCCACATGGAGTTCGGGGAGGTCGGTGTGCCTTAGAGGATTTTTCCATGATATCCGGCCTCCCATGTGGTGAGACGCCTGTGGAGTTCACAGAGACCCCGGAGAGGGTGTCTTCTCCTCCGGTTACTTCTCTGATCGGTACCGTTTTGCCCGAGCCTTCTTACGTTACTCCGTACCTGATCGCGAGCTCGTATGTAAGAGACCACTTCAGAGGGAGAGCGGTGGGCTAGGCTCTAGCGTCGTTGCCGGGTCCGGAGGCTGAGGCTAGGGCTGACGCGCAGGAGGCGCGGTTGTGGTTGTGGTACTTCTTGGGTGCCACGTACTTTGGTGACAAGGGTGAGCGCTTGTCGACCAAGTTTCTTTCTCTTCTTGGTGACCTTGACACTTTGGGTCAGTTTGACTGGGTTACGCCGGCTTTGGCGAGTTTTACCCGGTACTTGCACGCAAAAATGCGTCCGGAGGCAGTGGGGGATGGTAGTGCCCCTGCTTTGGTTGGTCCCGGCCTCATCTTGGAGGTACGAGCATTTTTTGTAGTTTTGATTTTGATTTTGATTTCTGCAATTTTTTGGAAAGATTGGCTGATTTGTGTTTGCTGTGTTTGGTTACAGGCTTGGTTGTATGCTTACTTCGTCCCTCTGCTCCCGGGGACTACAGGTGGCGTCCCTTCGACTTACCCCGTTGTGAGGGCTTGGACGGTAGCTCGGAAGAAGTCGATTAAGTCGACTTACGAGGACTGTAGGCGTCGTGTGAACGCCCTCCGAGTTCCTGACGTAAGTTGTCGTTCCTTACTCCTTCTTCTTTATAGAAATAGATAGAGATAGGATGACTAGGTAGCTTAAGAAGCCCCCAGTCGGTTGAGTAGCTTTGTCTTGAATGCAGTTTGTCGGGTGGCCTTGGGAGCACTACATAGAGGTGCCGGCCGCTGTCAGGGAGCGTCTGCGACCTCGCAGCTCCTAGCGTTTATACCTTAAGACGGCGATCGAGCCAGTTTGGTACCTAGGCGAGCGTTTAGCTCGTCAATGCTTTACTTAGACTTTCGTGGTACCGGTCGATCCGCCTAGGGTGTTGTTCTAGGAGTCGACCCCCGACGAGGTTGAGGAGCACCTTCACGGTCAAGGAGGTGAGGAGTTGTTGCTGCGGGAGGTTGACTACGACACCTTCTGGTTGTCGAGGCTTGCCTAGTACCCGATCGAGATATGTTTTCCTCTGCTCTTCTGTTTTCATTGCCACTTTTGATATGAGGGTTTGTTACCTTTGATACGGACCCGAATTGCAGGGGGTCGACATGCTGATGAGGACTCAGCCCCCAGTTTTCCCAGCGGAGACCACCTTTCAGGGGCCGGGTGGCGAGGAGCTACAGTTGCGCTTGCGAGCTGCGGTTCTTTGAGGTGACCGACGTTGGAATCGAGTGGAGGTTGGTCGTTCTGAGGGTGAGTTCCTGACCTGAACATTTTTCCTCATTTATGTTTTGCCTTGCGTTGTATTGAAGGACCTTCTTGGTTATAGGTGACGACCGCTAGTCATCAGGCTTTGTGGCGGATGGCTAACCGCTGAACGGCACTTGCTGGTGACCTGGCTGCGAGGGAGGCTCGACTTTTTCAGGTACTTTTTGTATGTTGTTTTTGTGTATGTTGTTTTTGTGTATTTTGTGTTTCATTTCGTGTTTTTAGATCTTAATGATCTATATTGTGTTTTGCAGGGAACTGCGGATCCGGCGGAGCTTGCTTGGGTCCGTGCTGAGTTGGACACAGCCAGGTCAACGATCGAGGCCCAGGGGTTGGGGGTCACCCGTCGAGACCAGGAGTTGAGGCGTTGTGAGGGCGTGCTGCGGAGCCGAGATCTGGAGATTGCCTCTCTCAAGGCTCAGTTGGCTGCTGCGGAGGAGCTTTATGTCGAGATGGAGCATGAGACGCTGGAGAGTTCTCGGGAGAGGGAGTCAGAGCAGATGATTGTATCTGCCTTGCCCGCGACTCCTCGTGAGATCGGGACTGGTCCGACGGGAGGTGCTGAGTAGTTGTAGTTGTCTGTCCGTGTCTTGGACTCTTGATTGTGCATATTTACATTTTGCGTGAGGCGGTTTGTATATATGTGTTTTTGGATTGTGGTTCATTTTGTGATTTTGGCTTTTTTGTTTTGTGCTTCGGAGAAGCGCTGTCGGCTGTCAGTTCCCCTTTTGCTTTGCACCAGTTCCTGCATCGTTAGTGTAGAAAACAGTCAACAGGCAGCACATACGCATAAATGTAAACACGTAAAAAAGGCATTTGATTGAAAACAAAATTTAACCATGATGACACGAAGTTAAAATTTAAAATTGAAATTTAAAATGATATTTTGAAAATTCCGCGACAAGTCGTCACATTTGGATTTCTTAAAAAGAAATTGATTTGAATATTGAGCAATTAACTCGTGTTGTGAATTAAATTGCATCGAAATTGACTTGTGACTCGAAAAATTCAAACTCAAACCGTCAGGGGTGAATTTTTTTTGCGAGTGTATTTGATTTGATTTTTGTGAGGTCAAGACTCGGATTTGTGAGTGCTTGAATTTTTGAGGAAAACTGATGTCGTGCTATCAATTTTCGATTTTTATTTTTGCTGGGAAAATCGCAAAAAAGCGAAAAAATTTGAATTTATTTGACATGGAAACGATCCGTCGCAGATTAGGGCGACTAGCCCTTCCCCCTTTTTAAAAAAAGAAAGAAAAATCTGTATGTTTAAAGCTGCGTCATGGAAACCGTGTCGGATTTCGTAAAACGCGAAAACAAGGAAATGTGAGTGTGAGGAAACACAAAATGTCCTGGACCATCCCGAAGAGGCGCGAGCATTCCGGCGGGAGGTTTGAGGTGTCAGGAGAAAACACAACTTGAAAGGGACAATTCAAGGTGGGAATCCTGAGAACAAGCCCAAAGAGGCGCGAGCAGCTTGGCGATAGAAGCCAGCTCTTCCTTTTTTCTGAAAAACGCGCTGTTTGTTTTGTATAAAATAGGGATGTTTGTGCTTCATTATTTCATCATCCGAAACACGGAAAAAAATATCTCTACAAAACCTCTTCTTCCTCCACAAAAATATTTCATGGATACCTTTGAGAATGCGTTGCGATAATGGTGCCGGGATTTGTCGCCTCCCGAAAAGTATCAACTCATTTGCATGGGAGTTGGTCAATTGTTGGTGCTCCATCAAGTCAAGGTGCAATCCTCATTTCTCGAAGCATGTTCTCGGTTTTGGGATTCGAAACACCATGTTTTCGTTTTCCCGAAAGGTGAAATTTGTCCTCTTGCTGAAGAAATTGGAGCCATTGGTGGGTGGCTGGGTTGTGTTCCGGTGTTTCCTCCGACTCGGTTGTGCTACAAGGACAAATTCCGTTCAATGTTGGGCTTGTCGACAATCCAAGTCAATTTCCTCCTTTCTCCTCATGGTGTGGATATGTTTGCTCTTATCATCATTTTCTCAAACCGGTTGGATGACAATGTCTCGGAGGTGGCTAGGAGAAGGGCTCTTGCCTTTTGCCTAGTACATGCATACCTATTTGTTGATGCTTTGAAGAAGGAGGGGCCAAAATGCTATGGTAGCATGACCCTTGTGCATGTGGTTGAGCAAATGGAGCATGGTAGGGATCCACCATGGTTGGTGCTCGGCGAGATCATCCAAGATTTGGACAAGGAAGGCTCTTGTGGAGAAGTTCCCTCATTTGGATCCCCAAGGGTCCTCCAAGTGTGGCTATTGGTGAGGCTAAGGTATGTAGAGCCTTCGGTTGATTCCTCTTCTTATTCCTTTCGTCACCTTACCATGAGGAAGAAGTTGTACTCGGATAGCTTTGCTTCCACCGAGCCTTATTGGGCCGCGAGATTGGCGGAGGAGAGTGGCCCTCACATCCGTTGGGTGGTGCCATGGTGGCACTTGAGGTCCTTTACGGGGTTTCCTGCTTCGGGTGCTAGTCCGCGTTCTTTGATGGTAGTGGGTTTGAAGGTTGGTTCCTTCATCTATCCTGAGAGGCTCATGAGGCAAATGGGGCGTCAACAAAAGGTGCCCGCTCAAGATACCCTTGTTCAAGAGAATGTTTTCCGGAACTCCAAGCTTGTGGAGGTCTTCAAAAGATGGTGGGCCACCCGTCCGCTTTGGGAGGTACCAAACCCCGTTGCCACGACATGGGTGACTCCCGCTTATGTCAAGTGGTCAAGAGCTTCGTCCTTGGAAGAGAGGTCCAAATACCGTAAGGACGAGGTTGTCGACTTGAAGTATCGAGAGGTTGGCAAGGCCAACCGTGCCTTCTTTGAGGACTATGTTGATGGAGTTAGCCCGGATGTGATGAGGCCACCAAAGAGGAGAAGCTCGGGTCCCAAAAATGTAGTGGGCCGTGCATGGGCTCGTTTTGGGCCGAACATGGGGTCTTGCAATAGACCGGAGGCCGTTGCCGTTGTAGATCCGTTGAGGATTCGTTCCGAGGAGGAAATCCATGCTAGGCGGGCCAACAAGAAGAACAAGGGGAAGATGTACCCCAAGGAAAAAGGCAAGGGTAGAATGGAAGAGTGAAAACCTCCATTACCCACTTTATTATTATGTTGTATTAGTGTTGTGAGTTTTTTTATTATGTTGTACTAGCTATATTTTGTGCTAATTTTATTATGTGAGGTGTTTTAGTTGACACCTTAGCTTTGACAAGTTGTAGACTCGTCGAGCTTTATTTGTTGTTGAATCTGTAATCCCTCCCATTATTAATTAAATAAGAGGATTGCTCGTGTCGAAATGTGAACGCTTGTGTCTTCCATCCATTTTGTAAAGGCAATTCGGCTCGAATTATCCTAAACATTTGCACTTTCGGAAAGGGGATTTTTGTATGAAGGGAGAAAGGCTTCTTTTTTTGTATTTTTGTGGGGAAAGGGAATGTTTTTCCCCCCTTTTTTTGGATGGGGATGTTTTTTTTGTATGTGGGTTTTTTTTATTATGGGGATGGTTGTATCCTTCTTGTATAAGAAAGGGCTGCCTACGTATCCACCTGAAAAGGTGAAATCAAACCATGATCGTAGTTCGAAATGTTTTGTAAATTTATTTGGGTTTTGTTGTTGTATCCCTCATGTATAAGAGGGACTGCCTACGTATCCACCTGAAGAGGTGAAATCAGACTATGCTCGTAGTTCAGGGGTTTTTTTGTTTTAGTGCAAATGGATGTTGCCTTTGACAGATCAAATGGCATTCGAAACGGGCAAGGTGCCGCAACTTAGACTCGATAAAACATGCAACTTCAAATCAGAACGCGTTGAGGAACTTGACTTGAAAAGGGCTAAGGTGGTCACTAGTTGTAAAACTAGGGTTAGGTCGTTGGTTGCTACGGTTCATGGGTAGTATTTCTTGAGTTGGTCTAGGTTGGTCGGGTTTGTAAAATCCTCCCCATCTAGGTCACTCAGTCTCACTGCGCCCCCCGAAAGTATTTTCTTGACCAGGTATGGCCCGGCCTAGTTGGGTTTGAATTTCCCCCTTGGATCGATGGGTAACGGTGCTCGGACCGACTTGAGGACTAAGTCGCCCTCCTGGATGTTCCTGGGTTTAACCTTCTTGTTGAACGCCCGTTGTATACGTCGTTGGTATAGCTGGACATTGTGCAAGGCGTTGAGCCGCCGCTCGTCTAGAAGAGCGAGTTGTTCATACCTTCGACGGGTCCATTCCGCCTGAGGGACTTGACTCTCCAGAAGGATGCGTAGAGATGGGACCTCTAACTCTTCCGGTTGAACCGCCTCCATACCGTACGCTAGGTAGAAGGGTGTGGCGCCTGTCGGTGTTCGAATGGAGGTTTGATATCCCCAAATTGCGAATGGGAGTTTGCTCGGCCAATTGCGGTAGTTGTCTTGCATTTTCTTGATAATGGTGACAAGAGTTTTTTTAGCTGCCTCCACCGCTCCGTTGGTTTGGGGATGGTAGGGGGATGATCGATGTCGTTTGATCTTGTATTTGTCCAGCAAGGTCTGTGTTTCCGCCCGGAAGTGAGAGCCTTGATCGCTGATGATTTCATGGGGCACCCTATATCGGCAGATGATGTTGTTTTGGATGAACTTGGCCACTTGTTTGGCGGTCAAGACAGCATATCACTACGCTTCCACCCATTTGATGAAGTAGTCGATGGCGACGAGGACGAAGCAATGCCCCTTAGTGCCTATCGGGCTGACTTTCCCGATGATGTCGATGCCCCAGGTTGAGAAAGGCCAGGGTGATGTCATGGTGTATAAAAGGGATGGTGGTATGTGTATGGTGGCGAAGATTTGGCAATTGTGGCAGTGTTTGACGTAGTTACGGCAATCGGCTTCGATGGCGGTCCAGTAATAACCTAGCCGCATGATTTTTCGGGTAAGCATCATTGCGCTCATGTGAGGGCCACATTCTTCGTCGTGGACCTCTCCCATGACCTTTTTAGCTTTGTGATGGTCTGATGCGTGTCTATAATATGATGTTTTACATCTTTATTTCCACGCATTTTATGTCTATTATTAGTAGTTTATTCTACTATTTGCCCCTTTTTGTCGACTTCCGCCTTTTTATGTAATATTGCAGATTATTGCGGAATTGAGTAGATAATGAGCCAAATCCGTCCCAAAGTGTTTAGCATAGCATTTGACATGAAGGAAAAGCTCGAGAAGTGAACTTGTTGCGCATTTCAAGGCCTGAAAGATATATTTGCGAGAGTGTAGAAGCGGATTACCAGCTACAGTGGTCTATAGACTGACCTACATGGTCTATAGACTGTCAGAATGCTTCTCGACATTGCAGCCTTATTCAGAAGGCTATATCTCGAGTTCTAAACCTGATAATCAAGTGATTCTAACAGGAGGTGAAAGCTTATCCTCTTAGCTTTCCAACGCCGCGTGGAACGCCTAATTTGACCAAGTGACGAAGAAATGGCAGCTGTTTTAAGATCGGTGCGCGCTGTAGGAATCGTCAGAATACAATTCTGTACAGCGCCTGTGGTCGATCGACTGGTACAAGTGGTCGATCGACCATCCCACGAGCTGATGCGCAAGTTAAAAGATCGAGAATTCCAAAGCCCATAGTGATTAGGTTTAGGAATAAAGGTTACGCAGGATTATTCTTATATAACAACCTTAGTTTTCAGAATAACTAGGCAGTTTTTATTCAGTCTTGATCATCAAAATTTATTAGGGTTCCATATTGAGTTTAGCATTAGGGCATAATTGTTCGAATACAATTTGCTTTCGTTCTTGCTTTTTGGATTCTTCCTTTCTCTGCAATTCCATTCGGTATTTCTTTGTTCCAATTTCAGTTTACTGCTTTATTTCGTTCATAGTTTAGAATTGTTAGAGTAGTTTCCCAAAAGCCAATTTATCGTCTCATGTTAATTGCTTGTTTCGTTAGTTTAATCATGCATTCAATATCTTTGTTCGTTAATTTCATTGTTGTTTTTATCACAAGTATGAGTAGCTAAATTACCCTGTGCTAGGATGTAGAGGATCTATAGCGTAGATGGCGTAGAATTAGGCGACCTGAGTTAGGGCATTGGTCGATCGACTGGCTTCTCTGGTCGATCGACTGACGCGTATATGATTAGCACCGTTTTAATTTATTAATTGCAATATTTGACAACGAGACCGAGAGGGGACCTGTTAGATGCTTAGTATTGACCAACCCATTAAGATCGAGAGATAGGGGAGGGAAATAATTAATGAATTAGAACGACTAAATTGCCAAGATCGAAAGACAGGTAATTTAGGCTTTAAGAATCACTTTTCAGTGTGAGAGCTAGCATTAGTGAGACTTAGGGGCTAGTAGCATAGGCCGAAAGGAGCTACTGGTTAACTTGGACTGAGAGGACTTGTTATTTACCCATCTACACGACTTTATTTCAGACTTACCTAGGATTTTGTGCCATCGCAGCTATAGTGAACCGACCGTCTTAGCATTTCTTCTATCATTGTTTACATCGTCAGTTTCATTTGCCTATTTACTTATTTGCATTTAGTTTAATTATAATTCAATCAAAACCCCCCAAATTTCCGGTACTAAAATTAAGACAACTATAACTCCCTACCTCCTTGTGGTTCGACCCTTACTATCACTATCTATAGTTTTAGTTCGGAATATAAATATTATTTTTGATACTTTACGACGGTATCATGGTCAATGCAAAGGAGGAGGATCCCTTGGGGTGTTCTTTTGTATAGTTGATCTTGGTTTATCACCAATTGTGATGCAAGAAAAAGGATGGCTCTTTGTCCTCTTGGGTCAGAGTTGGGAGGGAATTCGTTTTTGGTTTTGTACTTGAGGATGGCTTGGTACCAGGGTTCGACATGGTTTTCCTCGTCGTTGTTGATGGCGCAAATGTGAGCTGGCTCCCTCCTTCTCTCAACACATAGGGGCATCGATGTCATGTCGTCAGGTATATTGACGAGCGCGGCAAGTTTTGTTAGGGCATCAGCAAATTGATTTTTCTCTCGCGGCAGGTGGAAGTAGTCGACTTCGTCGAAGAACTCGGCCTCTTGACTGATTGCTCGGTAGGGAGCTAAGCTGTCACTTCGGATTTTCCACGATCCGGACACCTAATTGATGATGAGCGAGGAGTCGCTGTGGACCCTCAGTCTCTTGATGCAAAGTGTTATGGCTGCTTGAAGGCCGATGAGGCATGCTTTATATTCAGCGGCGTTGTTGGTGACGGCGAAGTCTAGCTTGACTGAGATCGGAACATGTTCTCCCTCTGGTAATATTAGAAGGATTCCTACCCCGAAGCCTCTAAGATTAGATGCACCATCGAAGTATAGGTCCCATGCGTTGGTGTCGGCACAAAGGATGTCTTCGTCAGGAAGTGACCATGTGTCCGTTGTTGGATCCTCGCTGATGGGATTCTATGCTAGAAAATCGGCGACTGCTCTTCCCTTGATAACCTTGAGGGGTACTTGAGATCAAACTCGGACAGCATGAGTATCCACCTAGACAGCCTTTTGTTTAGTACGGGTTTTTCGAAGATGTATTTGACCGGGTCCATCTTGGAGTAGATGTGGACCGTGTAGCTGAGCATGTAATGCCGCAGCTTCTTTGTTGACCATACTAGGGTAAGGCGTGTCTTTTCCAGTTGGGTGTACCTTGTCTCATAATCGATGAACTTTTTGCTGATGTAGTAGATGGCTTGTTCTTTACCGTCGACTGTTTATGCTAACATTGTTCCCATGGCTGTGTCGGTGACAGTTAGGTATAGGGATAAAGGAATCCCTGGTTGAGGTGGCATGAGGACAGGAGGTTTGGATAGGATTTTCTTGATCCTGTCGAAGGCTCTTTGACAATCGTCGTCCCAATCTGTGTGATCGGAGGTGCGAAGTTTCTTGAATATTGGTTCACAAATCATGGTGAGCTTGGCTATGAAGTGGCTGATATATTGAACCTGACCGAGGAATCCCTGAATCTCCTTCTTGTTCTTAGGTCGTGGCATTTTTTGAAGGGCCTTGATTTTAGTTGGATCAATCTCAATGCCTCTTTTGCTGACGACATGTCCCAAGAGTTTTCCGGAGGTGACCTTGAATGCACATTTATGAGGATTTAGTCTCATGTTATACTTCCGCAGACGAGCGAAGAATTTCTGGAGGGCGCTGATGTGGCCGTCCCGTTCTCTTGATTTGACAATCATATCATCGACATATACCTCTACCTCCTTGTGCATCATATCATGTAGGAGAGTGGCAGCGGTTCTTTGATAGGTTGCCCCGGCATTGATGAGGCCGAAGGGCATGACCATGTAGCATTATGTACCCCAATGTGTAGTGAATGCATTCTTGTGCAGGTCTTCCTCAGCTATTTTGATCTTGTTGTACCCAGCATACCCGTCCATGAATGACAGGAGAGCATTCTCGGCGGTATTGTCCACCAGAATGTCAACATGTGGTAAAGGGAAGTCGTCCTTTGGGCTTGCCTTATTCAGATCTCTGAAGTCGACGCAAACCCGAATTCTCCCGTCTTTCTTTGGTACAGGAACAACGTTGGCCACCCAATCAGAGTACTCAGACACTTTGATGAACCCAGCCTTGAACTGTTTATCCACTTCTTCTTTGATTTTCAAGGCTCATTCAGGACGCATCCGGCTCAGGTTTTGCTTCACGGGTTTAGCTCCGGGCTTAATGGGTATCCTGTGCGCTGCGATTTCCCTGTCAATCCCAGGCATATCTCTATAGGACCAGGCGAATGCGTCCTTGTATTCGTGGAGGAGGTCAATGAACTGTTGTCTTTCCGAGGGGTCAAGGGTTGTCCCTATCCTAAGGTCTTGAGGTGTGTTGTTGGTCCCTACGTTAATAGGTTCGGTCTCCTCAATGATGGGGGTTCTGGTTTCCCGTTTGTCAAGTTCTTTGGCTAAGTGAGGTGGGTAGTCACTCAAGTCAAATTCCTCATAGTGATTCAGAATCGCATTGCAGTTTAATTGAGACGAGTCATAAGCAAACTTAGCGTTCATTAAGTTGACACGAGCGAAAAGCTCAGAGAGGACAGACATCTCATGGTCAGTCAGAGGCGACACAGTAGAGAAGGTGGCCCCTGGGACAGGCTCCAGGTTGCTACCTTTCATGGGAGTGGGGCTGACCCTAGTTGACTAAGCCTCTGAAGCAGCCACAAGTTTGTGATAAAACAGTGGGAAAGGGACCTTGACCGGGATATCAGGAGTGCTAGGAGCTAAGACAGATTCTGACTCTGACTCAAACTCAGATTCTTCTTCACTTCCCTCTTTGAACATAGTGCCTTCTCCAGTTGTGATCTTGAGAATGCGGCCTTGGCGATCGGTCCACTTGACGGTTTTCCTCCAGCCTTGTGTAGCTTTCTTTGGGTCAGTATCAGATATCAAGGCGGTCAGGTCAAATCGGTTGTCCTTGAGAGCGATATTGATGATGTCCTCATAGTTGAGGTGCTTGATGTTATCCTCCCCAAAGAGGAGAGTGATAGCTTGTCCGTTGAGGCATTAGGATGGCTTAGACTCAGTTGATGCAGCCTTGGTGTTGTCGGGGATGAAGTAGCAGTCCTAGAAGACTTCCACACTGGGTGCACGACCTTGGCGACGCAGTCATAGATTGGCTCGGAAAGCCGTGGTAGAGCTCAGACTCTCCCTCGGGGACAAAGTATCCATTGAGGGTCAGATGGTAGGGACGGAGTATAACTCCGTGCTTCTTGCGCTTCCGTATTAGGAGGTTCATCTCCTGGATATCTTCATCGGTAGGTTCATAGCCCAGTCCGAAGGGGATGTTGGGGACCTTAGCCTGTTTAAAGGGAGGTAAGTTGCTCTTCAGTGGATTGAGGGGCAAACTCGCGGTTAACTGTGAGGTTGGAAAATGGGTCACAATCAAAGGGGTTTAATTCGTCAGTTATGGCATTCACAGCTTGAAATCCCCACATTTCATTATCGTCCTCCTCGATGGCCTGGGAGGCTACTCCCTTTCTCATGACGGCTTTGATCGGGAAGCGAGGAATCGTGATCGTTTTCCGTTGAAGGGGACCCGATTTTATGATGGAGAGTGGAGGTAAGCGATTTGTTGTGGCGTGGATCCGGGGCGTCCCGAAGCATGTTGAAGGAAGCGTCAATGTCGACTACGGCTGGTTTGCCTTTCCGGTGGCGGTTGCGGCGGTTAGAGTGATAAGCCTGCGACCTTATGACGAGTGCCGTCATAAGCGCGTACTCCTTGATTGGTTGGGACCAAATCAGCTTCCTTGATACCCAGTTTATGAGCCGTTTTGAGGGGAATGACATTAACCGCAGATCCGTCATCCACAAGAACCATAGGCACATTCTTTTTTAGGCACTATACGGTGATGTATATGGCCAGGTTATGGTTGGCTCCGAAGGGAGGGATATCTTCATCATAGAAATGACCGGGTTGTTCAGGTCGGGGACATCCCTTGTCATGTGTGCTACTACTTATTCCGGGGAGGAGGTAGAGGGCACAGTCAGTTTTCCCAAGGCTTGTAGTAGAGCTTGCCGATGCTCGAAGGATATAGCAATCAGTTGCCAGATTAAGATTTCGGCTTTCGCTTTCTGCAGTTGTTTGAGGATCGAATTCTCGGGAGCCTTGGGTTGAGTGTCCGCGTCCGGGACAACTTGGTCGTTCGTTGAATTGTTCGGGTTTTGATAGGGGCGTCCGGACCGGGTAAGATGACCGATCTCTTTTGCCTATTTCTCTTTTCCTGGGACAATATAGACATCTTCAATATCGTCTCTCCAAATGCCATTGATCCCGAGGGTACCTCGGAGGGGTACTCCTCGGTGGGTAGTTTTTGTGAGGGACATTTTTGTGAGGATATTTTTTGTGAGGGTAGTTTTTGTGAGGTTGATTATTGTGGGGGTGATTATTGTGGGGGTGATTATTGTGAGGTGCATGCCAAAACGGTCGCGGGAGCAATCCATCGTGGTGAGGGTAGTTTTGGGTGTTTGAGGGACCCTCCCTCGGGTGTGGTGTTGGAGGATTGAAAATCAATCGGTGGTAAGCATCGTCAAGTCGGGCAATCCTTTCGGAGAGACTGGCTGTAGCTTCCTCAACTTGTTGGAACATGGCAAGCATGGTTACGGCACTGAACACAAATACCCCATCCGAGGCATCTTTCTCCAGGGCATTCACCTCGTCATCAATTGGTGAGATGAGGTGTGAGCAGTCCAAGGTCGGCTCATCATTGGAGATAGCATGGATTCCCAAAGGGTTCGTCTTGTTGTTTGGTTTAGTCGGTGGAGGCAAAGGCAATTCCCCTTTCTCGATCATGTCTTGGATGATGTGTTTGAGCTTGAAGTAGGTTTCCGTGTCATGCCCTTTCCCTTGGTGGTACTGACAGTAAGCATTAGGGTTGCAGAAGCGGGATTTCTTAGCATCAAACGGATCCGGAGTGGGTCCGATCAGTTGTAACTTCCCTTGGTCCATAAGCCTTTTCAGGGCGCTTGCATAAGTTGACCCTATACTAGTGAACACTCTTTGGGGGCGCTCAGCTTTCTTGGCGGTTGGTTCAAGGAGGTTGACCTCATCAATCTTGTTCGTCTGACCATAAGGGCGAGATCCGGTTGATGTGGATCCCTGGTAGCCTCTACCGGTGGTTTTGGCTAGGACACCCTTTCGAAGGTCGTCTTCAATGCAGGTTCAAAGGATTTGCAGGTGCTGGAACGTCTTGATGTTTTGGTACCTCAGTAAGTTGGCATACACCGGGCCGAGATTGTTGACAAACTTTTCCACCAAGGTTGACTCACTCGGTTTGCTGACCAACTGAGTGCTTACCCTCCTCCAACGGGTTAAGAACTTGGTGAATCCCTCATTGTCATTCTGGGTTAGGACCTCAAGGGTACGGGTATTGGCTTGGATTTCGACATTGTCAGCATATTTCTTAGCAAATTCGACTGCAACCTGATCCCATGTAGTGAGGTTCTCCGGGTCAAGGGAGTAGTACCATTGGCGAGGGATCGGTTCCAAGGATGATGGAAAGATCCGGGTAAAAAGTTCCTATTTAACCCCTTTTATGGCCATGTAGTCTTTGAAGGCTCGAATATGATTGAGTGGGTCCTCCACTCCCTTGAATTTGGGCACATCAGTCAGGGTAAAGTTGTCGAGTAGTTGATCCCCAACAGGTTCAAACCTTCAGTTGTTCTCAAGATGGATATTGTTACCCCGGGCTAGGAGTTGTTCTTCTAAGAGCTTGAGCCTTTTCTCAGTTTCAGTCAAAGGCGGAGTGTTGTGCTCTCCAGTTTCCTTGTTTTCCAGGGTGTCGATATGGGTCTCGACACGGTCCAGAGTGACCTTAAGAGCAGCGAGTAGGCTGGCTAGCTAAGCAGTTGTGACATCTCTGTTGTTATCATTGTTGTTGTCGTTGATGGACGAAGTTGAAGACGGGGCCATGGTTACGAGGCGAAAAAACGGGTCACATTACAACTCAATCCGACACGGTTCAAAGACTGAACGCAGACAACATAAAGGACGGAACACAGATCAGACTCAAAAAGGCGAGGGTGACCGTGTGTGGTACCTCGGTGCTGACTCGATTTATGACGTGACAGTGTTGACCGAACTTTTGACACGCATCTAATGTAGTTGCGTGACGCCGTTGGACGAGTTTTGTGGTGAGACGACTCATAATTAAAGACCCATAAGTACGTTTTGCTTCGACTCGATAGACACGAGGCGGAATTGGAGTGGTGGACTGAAGTTTTCGAAAATAGAAATTTTCAAAAAGATTCACTTGCCACTTTATGGACGGCTTCCGAAGATAGATATCTCCGCAAGTCGGTCAGTTGAAAGGGTTGTCTTAAGTTTATTTGCAAAAGACGGTTTTGAGTTTGAGTCGGCTCAGAAAGCAATGTACTGTTTCCCAAGACGGTTTTTGCAATTCAAATTTGTATTTTTTGAAAATCGGGTTTGAAATGTTTGAAGAGGTCTCGGGGACAATGTATGGTCCTCGGGATCTCGAAAGTGTCTCGAGAAAAGGGTGTGTGCTTTCCTTGGGTTTTGAAAGAGCCATTGTCGGCGCGAAACGGGTTAAAATCCGTGCCTAGACGTGGCGATTATAACGGCGTAAAAAGGTGTTTTTTTTTTAAATGGTTGTAGAAAACCGAGTTTGAAAATTATCATTACGACGGCCTAGAAAGACGTGTTGAAATGGTTATTAATAAACGGGTTTGAAAATCGTCATTACGACGGCCTAGAAAGGCGTGTTGAAATGCAACGGTCGGCGAAAGACCGAGGTTTGAAATGGCCATTATAACGGCGCAAAAAGGTGTTTTTGAAAGTTTGAAAAATGACACGGAAGGACTTATGATCAAGTAGCACATAAGCACTCACAGTTTCATTATATTATGCATAATGCTGACACGGGTTTTGGTTTAAAAGGGTGGGTAACACACCAAGCAATCAAACCCCGATTTGCGAGAGGGATACCAATCCAAACAAAATGTGTAAAGAGGGTGCCCTAGCCTCATGCTCGAAGGTGATGAAAGCTCTTTGACGAAACAGAAATGTGTATCGTCAATGGTATGCTTGACTCAATCGGGATTCGAAACGCGGGGATGAGAAAACTTACGCCGATGAGACGAGCCAATTGGTCGAAAAGGGTTAGGTTATGTGCCCGGACAAGGAACCTGACCGTGACCGTAATATCAATTAATACATTCCAACCAAGATCTCGTTCGAGTCTCACCATCTAGGGATCACAAAGACACAAGTGTCCTAGTTTTTCCCAGTGGAGTCGACAATCTGTGGATGCAGGGCCCACCTGCGTATGCCCAGCCGATATGTGGGCAATGGCAGCGGTCTCTTGAAAGCCACGCTCGGCGGCGTAAAACAATGCTTTCGACCGGATCGTTTTAGATCGGTCGGTTTCATCTCGGCAAGGGTCTCGAAACAATCAGAGATGTTCGGAGTCGCCACCAAGCATTTGTGGGATGCTTGGAACCCATTCAAATCCACTTTATACGTCGGTCAAACGAAGCAAAAAGCGGTGTTTGACATAGGTATTAAAGATAAGGAATCGTCCCTCTTTAGCATCCTATCTCTAGAATGACTCTCGTACGCCCTGGATAAGGTCGTCCACTATCCAAAGTTTTTGAGTAAGAGGTGAAGGTACGTATTGGGAAGCCCTTTAATCAGACACCCAATCCCGCCCGCGATAGCGGCCACTACTGATCGATCTTGGTTGGTTGAATGCAAAAGTTGATAAAATGGTTTAAATGCATGAATGCGCATCCAATAATTTAAACCTAACATGTGAGAGCTTTCTAAGTCGGTTGATTTAATCTAAGTATCAAGTATAAGATGTCGAGTTGGATTTATGGTTGATTTTCATGCAAGACGGAAATTAAACATCCATTTACAGAATTAGGTTTATGGTGCATAACGTGATCCATTTGTCCTAGTAAGGCATTTTGCAAATACGATATTTGAATGGGCGAGTTAGTCATCTGATCCGTCCTATATCCGGGTTAGCCGGAGTCGGGATCGGCCTAGACTAATGCTGGAAAGGGAACAGACCCTGCACCAGGCAGCCAGATGAGGCACGAGCCTATTGGCGATGTAAGGGGGTCTCCCCTGTGTGGACGCGGGCCCACGGGGGCGAAAAGCGAAGCAAGCTTTTCACTTTTTGGTTTATTTTCATTTGTGGAGTCACCACCAATTTATTGTGGAAAATTGGACACCGTTCGAATACCTTGTGCCACGTCAAGACACAAAGTAGTGACATGAACACTAAGCACTCGTTACCCTTAGTATTCTATCTCTAGAATGACTCTCGTGGATGCCAATGAACACGGATGTTCACAGAGATCTGGAGTAAGGGGTGAGGGTACGTATTAGGAAGCTCTTTTGATCGAACACCTAATCCCGCCCGCCTCGATAGCGGCCTCTACTAATGATTAGGGAAATTATCTATACTCGATATATTGTCGATTTAAATGCATGCAATGCAACATCCATTAGATTAATCCTAGCATATGAGAATTAATACTAAGTCGGTTATCAAGTAATTTAACATGCAAGTGGGTCGAAGTAGGAATTTAGATCGATTGCAAGCAATAACAAAAGGAATACAATAAAAATACAATAAAGAAAATTACAATAATTACATCGGATTCAATGATTTATGTCGAAAATACTTTTAAAACGGATGATTTGAGAAAGAGTAAATATATTAACGAACATGAATTAGGGTGATAATACGATTAATAGTTAATTAATACGTAAACTAATGAACTAGGTCAAGGCAAAGCGGGAGTTCGGAGACAGAAATCAACCAGGAACAGGCGCAGCAGAGCTGCCTCCCTTGGAAGAGGCGCAGCAGTTGCTGCTTCCGTTCCTTGGCTCAGTTCTGGCTGTGAAGCCGGAATTGCAAATTGTTAATATTCATTGGTGATTTTAAGGCTTGATTATGAATAATTGACTTGGATGAAAGTGATTATCAGATTATTTACATGTGGATAAGGTCATAAAAACAATAAAACATGGATAAAACTAATCAATACAACTTAATTACAAGATTAATTGGGTTAATTATAAATACAAATTAATCGAATTAATTAGATTAAACAAGACTATTAAGGATGAATTAATGATGGATATGATAAATAACAGATGGGAATATATCAAAGATCGAATTCCAGAGACTCAATATTAATGAATCGAATTTCTAAAAACCGGATTGACTTTAATGACGAAAACCCGCAAATATTGGTTATAAGGGATTTAAGTCGAGATTTAATGACGAATTCCATACTAATGATCATGAATAATATATTAAACTACTATGTTTAAATCGTTATATCAAAGAATCGAAGAACAAACGAAAACAAAATAAAAGAAACGAATTGACAAAAGACGAAAGAAGAAGAAAGGAAGCGGGAACTGCGGTAGCCTCACGAAGAGGCGTAGCAGGTACTGCGTCCGTTCGAAGAGGCGCAGCAGTTGCTGCGTCCTATCTCGACGTCTGTCTTCTGATAGTTCGTAAAAAAGGGTTTTAAAATAATGGTTTTACAAATCGGTTCTAAGAATACTTTCGACATAAACCTTACAATATGATTACAATAAATAAAGAACAATAAAAGGATTTACACCCTCAGACTTACATGTTTGACGAAACGAGATGAACTAAGTTAACATTTAGTGATGCTCGACTTGAATGTAGACTGCGTGGGCTAAAAATAGCACAATAATAGAAGCCCCACTTGGTGAATAAAAGATCTAGTAAGAAGAAGGGGGGGGGGTCCACGGTTGGAATAGAGCGCGAGGAAGAGGATGGGCCGGCATGCACGCAGAAAGAGACTGGGGCCCGTTAGAGGAGGCGTCCGGATTAAGGAAAGAAGAGCCAGGGAGAAGTTAGGGATAAGTTATGGAGATCAGGGAGAATTGAGGAAGACGACCAAACATGGAAAGAGGTTTTATGGAAGTTATATTCCCTTTCCATAATCAAGGTAGGACATATCTCGGGTTCTCACCCTATAAATAGCCAAGGAAGCAATCAAGGAAGACATTCATTCAACAACGCATCCACGCATACTCACATATACATCCGTCCAAGATCTTGCAGGCCCGATACCTCGTGCCAGCGAGATTAGCATTACGTCTCAATTGTAATCATCCTCCTATTCAAGCATAGTGCAATATTTGGAAGGGTACCGTCCCTCCCGCGGTTGTTCCCACATTGGATTTTCCGCGTCACCAAATCTCACGTGTCCATTTATATTTCGTACTTAATTTCTTTATTTACGCATCAACATATAAACAATTAATCAAATATCCAACGAGTAAGACCGCATTGACCCGAATCAACTAATTCGGTAAAAAATACCTAAACAGTTTGGCGCTCACCGTGGGGCATTGTGGTCGTCAATCGTTGATACTCTAAATACACAATGGATAAGCAAGCATCGGACGCCGTGTCAGGGAGCAGACAACAGTCGCCACCACCGCCCTCTACTCAAAATCCAACATCAACAGTGGCAACACAAGCTCCCGGACACACTTCAAGGATCATACCAACATCAAAAACCTCTCTACCTCCTAGGACTCCTGCTGTCGCGACCCAAGCCAGATTAGATAAGGGGGCAGCAAGTTCAGGCCTCACCCCGCCGCCTAGTCCCACACAAATCTTGCTCACCGGCGTAGAGAATCTCTAGAAAGCCGTGGAAAACATGAGAGAAGACCAGGAAAAAGAAAAGTCGAAGCGAAGGAGGAGGAGGGACAGAGAGCTCGGGCGCGACTAGACATCCTGAAACAGCGATGCCACCCCGGCGAGCGGGCGGAGGACGAAGGAAGGTCTCCACTAGTAGATCGACACAAGGGCATCGGGTAGCGAGAATCCACTTCGCGGATACAATGGGAACCGATAACAAGATTGGATCTGTCTACAATACCATCAGATGGAAGGATAACCCCACAAGGGCTAGGATACCTCACGCGGGATAACTGGCCTGCAGCCCGCTGTGTGGAAGTACGAGCAGGTGGCATCCCTGTCTGCAGCCCCGCATCGATCGATCAGACACCTAGAATGGGATTCGAGTCGAACCAACAAGTGAACTGGCTGCAGGGAACAGTCGTTACATCAACTCCTCTAGCAGCTGGAACACGTCAGAACCTTCAAGAGCTCGGATCAGGAGGCAGTATATTGAATCAGCAGTACTTGGAGCTAAAAGAAATACTGAGCAGGGTCCCAGGGCTGCCACCCCCACTCGAGAAAGCAGCACTGGACAGCTATGTCGACTCACCATTCGTGGATACCATATCCATCACAGCCATGCCAAAGGGATTCACAAATCCAAGTATGCCTCTCTTCGACGGCACAGCAGATCCCTTTGATCATATAAGCCAGTATAAGCAGAAGATGATGACGGTAACAGCCGTAGGGCAAGTCAAGGAGGCTAGCATGTGCAAAGGATTTGGATCCACCCTAACAGGACCGGCACTTCGATGGTTTTTAAGCCTACCCAATAGGTCGATATCCACATTTGCTGAATTAGTGAACGCATTCACTCAGCAATTTGCAAGCAGTAGGAAGCCGCATAAGCATGCAGGAGATCTATACAGAATCGTCCAGGGGGCAGGAGAGACCATTGGAGAATACAATACTAGATTCAACAATGAGAAGGTAGCAGTACGAGAGTGCGACATTTCGACAGCAGTAGAATCCTTCAGAAGAGGCCTCCACCATGACTCCGACCTATACAAGCAGCTAACTATGCATCCCTGCCATAGTTTCGAGGCGATCTGAGAAGCGTGCCGCCGCAATCAGTTGGAGGAAGATATTCTAGCGAGCCGACTACTTAATACGCCAAGTGTTTCTAGTAACTCAGCCGTGGAGAAATCAGGAAGAAAGCAAACCACCAGCAAGAAAGACGAGAGGTACAAGCCATATGGAAGGGGAGTCAACAGAATCGAGGAAAATCAGCAACTCCCTACCCTGGCAGAATATGGATTCACTACAGGTATCGGAGGAATCCTGAAGGCCCTTAGGGAGATGGGAGATGGAGTCAGGTGGCCCAACCCACCAGTAGGGGAGCAAGCATGGAGAAAGGATAGCAAAAAGAAGTGTGAGTTCCACCGTGATATTGGGCACAACACTGAGGATATCTACACATTACGGAGAGAGATCAAGCGCCTATATGAGCAAGGAAAGCTGAGCTACCTATTACCACGTGGGGGTAAGCAACAGGATAAGGTAGGCTTCACCAAGCCTGCAACCCCACCCACATGCACAAAAATCATAAACTTGATAACAGTGACTCCCGGACCTAAGCGGTGACATACTCGGTGACTAAGAGGCGTGCTACCGAGACCAAAGGAGATAGGCCGGCAAATTCTTGCGAGAATTTCTCGGCGACTTACATTTGTCGGCTTTGATGAAGGAGATACATACGACGAACGAGAACATTATGACGCACTTATTATCACCTTATCAATGGCCAATTGCACGGTTAGAAAGGTCCTGGTAGATACAGGCAGCTCGGTCAACCTGATTACGTTGAAGACCATAGAGAACATGGGATTCAGCGAGAAGGATCTGCAGAAGAAGACTATCCCGCTAGTAGGCTTCGGTGGGGGAACAACTAACTCATTTGGGAGAAATAGTCATCCCAACCTATGTGGGAGGAGTCAACAAGCAAGTCAGTATCACGGTTATAGACGGCCCTTCCACCTACAATGTCATCTTGGGAGGCGTGGCTACACACGGAAAGCGATCCCTCAACATATCACCGGTGCATAAAGTTCCCCACACCATGGGGAGTAGAGACAATAAGAGGAGATCGGGGAAGGAGCTAGAGGTGCTATAAGAAGGCACTTAAGTGTCTGCGACCCTCCCGCATAGCAATTCTGAAGCGGCTGTCGGGACGAATACATCGAGCCCCCGGCAGAAGAGCTGGATCAAATCAACCTGGACAAGCTGCACCCAGAAAAAAACTGTGCTCATTGGAGCAGGATGCACAGGAAGCTCGAGACAACAACTAATCAAGTTCCTACAGGATAACATGGATTGTTTCGCATGGTCACACGATGACATGATAGGAATATATCCGTCCATCATAACGCATAAGCTCAGTGTGGACCTAAAGTGTAAACCCATCCAGCAGAGAAGAAGAAAGTTTGCAGCAGAAAGAAACAAGGTGATCAACCAAGAGGTAGATAGTCTGCTGGCAGCAAAGAAAATAAGAGAAGTGAAATATCCAGAATGGCTGTCTAACGTAGTGGTGGTGCCTAAGAAGAATGGGAAGTGGAGAGTATGTGTGGACTTCACCGACCTCAACAAGGCATGCCCTAAAGATCCTTCCCGCTGCCTCATATCGATGCAATGGTAGACGCGACAGTTGGACATGAGATGTTGAGATTCCTGGACGCATGGAGTGGATACAATCAGATTAAGATGGATCCTGCAGATCAAGAGAAGACGACATTCATGTCTGAAAGAGGAATATATTGCTACAACGTCATGCCATTCGGCCTTAAGAACGCAGGCTCCACATATCAAAGGATGGTTAACCGCATGTTCAAAGAGCAGATAGGAAGAACTATGGAGGTATATATTGATGACATGATGGTGAAATCAGAAAAAGCCAAAGATCACATGCGGCATCTGGCAGAAACTTTCAGCACCCTAAGGGAATACAAAATGAAGCTAAATTCATCTAAATGCACCTTTGGAGTATCTTCTGGCAAATTCTTAGGCTATATTGTAACTCAAAGAGGGATAAAGGCTAGCATCGAGCAGATCAAAGCCGTCTTACAACTAGAGTCACCTGAGAAGCCTAAATATGTTCAAAGACTAGCTGGAAAGGTAGCAGCCTTAAGCAGGTTCATCTCAAGATCTTCAGATAAGTGCAGGCTGTTTTACGACATACTAAGAAAAATTCAGAAGTTTGAATGGACTGCGGATCATGAGCAAGCCTTCAGAGAGCTAAAACTATACCTCAGCAGCCCGCCACTACTGTCGAAGCCAGAATAAGGAGAACCACTATTCCTATACCTAGCCGTCACAGAGGTGGCAATGAGCGCTGTTCTGGTCAGAGAGCAGGAAAAGGAGCAGAAGCCAGTGTACTACGTAAGCAAGTCTCTGCTGCCGGTAAAGACCAGGTACACATCTCTTGAAAAGTTAGTATTAGCACTAGTAGTAGCATCTCGCAAACTGCGCCTCTATTTCGAGTCTCACACTATACATGTCATGACCAACTACCCGCTGAAATCTATCATGAGGAAACCTGAACTGTCAGGCAGAATGTCAAAGTGGTTTGTACACCTAAGTGGGTATGATATCCAGTATGACCCCAGAACAACAATCAAATCGCAAGCACTGGCCGACTTCGTGTCAGACTTCAGCCCAGCCATCCAAAATCTGGCGGATGAGGAAATCCTCACTCTAGAAGGGAGTAAGGAAGCAGAGGTCTGGCAGATGCACATCGACGGAGCCTCCAATCAGAGGGGGGCAGGTGTATGGTTGATTCTGCGGTCACCACAGGGAGACCGATAAGCCTGGCGATGAGGTGTGAATTCAAGGCAACCAACAATGAAACAGAGTACGAGGCCTTGATACTAGGAATGAAGCTAGCTCTGGAGTTAGGAGTCAGGCACCTGCGTATATCCAGTGACTCTCTTATGATAGTCAATCACGTGAATGACGAGTTCATAGCCAGAGATTCAAAGATGATTGCACACTTGAAAATAGCGAAGGAATTAAAACAGAAATTCGCAACTTGCAAACTTAAGCAGATCCCCAGAGATCAGAATGTGGAAGCAGATGCCTTAGCAACTCCGGGGGCAACATCTAAGCCGACAGAACTTTCCAACATTCCAATAGCACACATGTTGGCCATGGTGCATACAAACTAATGACTATGGACGGTCAAATCATACAACGCCCATGGAACATACTTCATCTGAAGAGATATTACTTTTGATAATAAGTAGATCTTAGCCTTCAGGATGATGTACTATGAAAAGCCAAATCATTTTTGAAGTTAAAATAAAAATCCGGTAGTAGGCATACCGCCAATTTCATTCTTATTTCTGGTGTCTCTAGCTATTTTAAGATTTTAAACTACTATTAGATGGTGTGGTCTGGCAGCGTTCTGGGACCACAATTGCTCTGGTACCCCATGAGATGGCGACAGGTACTTCACGTCATTTTAATAGGTTTTCTTATTTTCAGGCTTCTCTAAGTACATCACTCTGAATCCTAGTCTCTATGGTACATTGAAAGGGTATCTAGCAGGACTGTCAACTGCCAACGCGGAGTGACAAGGCACGTGGCACTCCAACATGCCTAACCTATTTTCTTCACAAGGAGCACCCTCACCAGGCGAACTGTGGAGCATACGAAAGGGAGCTTGGTTGACAGCTAAACACGCTTACCCAGCTACCCATGATACCACGCCCTGGACGTAGCTCGCACTAATTGCCATTAATCAGGGCCCAGCATGCATGCACCAACATGGAACGTAGGGATATCCGCGCTACCAGAATTCTGCAGCGTCCCATTGGTCCTAGAATGATGATAAACTTGCCTAAATTACGCCCCTGTTGGCTTTAAACGTGATGAACACACCTTGCGTCATGAACAAGGTTAAGTAATCCAAAACTGCGGCATACGCCTAAATCAGCCATCAGGCTGACACTGCAGCTAGCTTAGTCTTGATCAGCCTCTTCAAGATGACAAGACTGGTCTAAATCAGCCTCTTAGGTTGACACGGCCACTCCTCCTTACATTGCGGCATATGCCTAAATCAGCCATCAGGCTGACACGGCAGCTAGCTGAGTCAGAAAGTCGAGCTTTTCAGGATGACAGGACTCGCCTAAATCAGCCAAGTAGGCTGGCACGACAGCTTCCTAAAATAAGGAAATCTAAGAAAAAAGCACAACATATAAATCAAACCTTGCTAAAACTGCAACAAGGATATTCCAAAATATGGCCAAAATACGGCCCCTGAGTTTAAACCGCCACTTTGGCGGAACAGCCAGAAAAAAGTTTAAAACTTACAAGTCTGCCGCCTCTGGGCCAAACTGCCAAAACGTTCATTTAAAAAAAAAAAAAAAAAAAAAAAAAAAAAAAAAAAAAAACAACTTAATTATCGGTCACATTGATGACCTCCACTTCTGGAACCTCCTCTGCCTGCTGACCCTCTGTTTCGTGTCGCATTTTGACTTTCACACCCCCTTTGTCATAGCTTCCCCGAGCTCCGTTTGACTTCAGGGTATTCAGGCGTCTCCACGGCGGACTGCTCGGCCGGTGCGGGGAGAATTCACCTCCCCAACTTCAGGCATCAGCGCACTCAGATCAGGTTGGGTGGGATAGAGCATCTCCAGCTGTTTCTCCTCTTCTCTATAGCTTGCTGGGTAGGAGCCTCCTCAAGAGCAACATGCATCCCGCTGATTTTTCCCCGCCAGGTAGTATAGGCAACAACATTGGTGGCCAGGGAGATCAGCTCGTTGATCTTCTCATCAGAGCGCTTGAGGGAGTCAGAGAAAGTGCTGCACACCTATTGAGTGCGGGCCAGCTGATAAGCCCCTTCCTTCAGCTTCTTCTTGGTGACAGCAAGCTCCGCCTTCAACTCCACCACATGCTCCTTCAGATCAGACCGCTGCTGCGCCAAATCGGCAATTATCCCCTTCAGCTCCTGGTTTTTGGCATTGGTGGCGTGACTGGTGGTCTTCACTATGTTGATCATCTTCCTATTATAGAGTACAGACTGGAGGGTCTGGGGTAGGAAAAATCAGAAGTCAGCAAGGAAGTTAGAAGGTAGAATCTAAAGAAAAAGGAAGAAAAACAAACAGGTAGAAGATGAAGAGCATTCACCATAAAGGCGTTGTGCATGTCATTCTCAGCCATCTCCTCTGGGGAGAACTCTGAGAACGTCTCCTTTAGAGGAGGGAAGAGCAGCTGGTCGATCTCCGGCCAGTATGGTACCTTGTCCACATTCCCGAAACCTTCTGGGAAGTGAGCAATAGTGCCTCCGCTAGCTGAAGCACGAGGGCTGGCAGGAGGAGTAGGAGGATGACGGGACAAAGGGTCAACTTCCAAGGGCTCAGGCCCAGCAGAACTCGTGTACGTAGGAGGGGTCTAAAAAGAGGCAGCAGGAGCACTCCTCTTGGAGGCAGATGCCACGTCAAGGCTGGCAAAAGACCTCTTTCTTTTGGCACTTTGGAGGATGATTTCTAAAGGATCGGCCTTGGAACCTGCAAGCAGACATCATCTCAGGTGTCAGGATACCTAAAGCATCAGGAGAAGCAGCATGCAAATTAAAACGACTGTGGAAAACTTACCAGAAGACATACTGTGAGCTGACTGAGGAGGGTTGGAGGAAGAAGCAGGTGAAAAACCAGGGAGCAGGTCAGGAAACTTTCTCTCGGATTCAGATACAGAACAGCTTGCTGCAGGCAGGGATCTTAGCACCAATGCGAGTCAGGTCACAGGGACCTGCACGAAGACGATAAAGTAAGCTAGTAAGCAGCGAGATAAACAAATCAGATGACAGGGAGACTACTTACTCGAAGTTATGACCCATTTCTCGAAGATGTAATCAGCAGGCAGCTGAATGGAGTCCTTCCTCACGAAGAAGAAGTCCTCAAACCATTTCTCATCTCGGGATTTGGACACATGCCTAAAGGGAGCCTCTCCACGCCCCCGGAGAGAGGCGGCCCTACCCGGGGACGATCTTTGTACATATGGGCTAGATAACCCTTGAGAGAGAGTTGCCAGTGTTTTGACGGCGAGAGAGTAAAGAAGAACCCTCAGACAGATCGAGAAATTTGTGCCATGGCGAAATTATTAGTAAAGATAAAGTCTTGGACAAGTTTAGGAAAGTGAAAACGGAGGCCGTATTTAAAAGTGCGAGGTAAAAGCAAACCCATCCTGGACGAAGGGCGTCAGCTTTCTGTCCTGCTCCAGGGATGGCGATATCCACCCCGTCACCAAGACCAAGCATGCCCTTGATCGTGGGAATGTCAGCAGCAGTTAAGGTAGAGTCACAGACGTGGGGGTAAGTGAAGAGTCCCCGGGAAGGGAAGACTGGGTCAGGATTGCGGTCAGCGGGCGCGGGGGTTGATGAAGACTATCGGGTTTTAAAGAGAAAATGGAAATTAAAGGAGGAAAAGGGAAGAATACCTGGTGAAAGAGACGGAGGGGAGTGGAACAATGAAACCGGCGAGGTGAGAAAAGAAGAAGATTGAGGGTTTAGAGAGAGGAGGAGTTTTTTGAAATGAATTGGAGTTAATGAAAGTGAAAGGTGGAGGTTAGGGTTATAAAGAAGAGTGAGGGAGTAGGGTGCGAGAAAAGAGGAATGGGGTGGATGACGTGATGGGTTGCATGAAAAGAAGTGTAAATGACGGCCTAGGGTTTTAGCATTCGATTACGTAAATTCCTTGCTCGACACCTCGAAGCGTACTTCACAAGAAATTTGGGGCAAACCATTTGGGCTAAAAATAGCACAATAAGAGAAGGCCCACTTGATGAATAAAAGATCTAGTAAGAAGAAGGGGGGTCCACGGTTGGAATAGAGCGCGATGAAGAGGATGGGCCGGCATGCACGCAGAAAGAGACTGAGGCCCGTTAGAGGAGACGTCTGGATTAAGGAAAGAAGAGCCAGGGAGAAGTTAGGGAGATTAGGGAGAATTGAGGAAGACGGCCAAACATGGAAAGAGTTTTTATGGAAGTTATATTCCCTTTCCATAATCAAGGTAGGACATATCTAGGGTTCTCACCCTATAAATAGCCAAGGAAGCAATCAAGGAAGACATTCATTCAACAACGCATCCACGCATACTCACATATACATCCGCCCAAGATCTTGCAGGCCCGATACCTCGTGCCAGCGAGATTAGCATTACGTCTCAATTGTAATCATCCTCCTATTCAAGCATAGTGCAATATTTGAAAGGGTATCGTCCCTCCTGCGGTTGTTCCCACATTGGGTTTTCCGCGTCACCAAATCTCACGTGTCAATTTATATTTCGTACTTAATTTCTTTATTTACGCATCAACATACAAACAATTAATCAAATATCCAACGAGTAAGACCGCATTGACCCGAATCAACTAATTCGGTAAAAAATACCTAAACATAGACGAAAATGCCCTCTAGGAGGAAAACAAATAAGATTGATTAAAGTTGATTGATGTAGAGTTGGTCGAATTGGTCGGTCATGCAAAACGAGGCTGGTACTCAGAAAGATCCGAGCTTACGTGGTCAAAAGTTCAAGCACGTAGACCCCAAAAAGTAAGAACGTGGTTTAGAATGCAAAGGGAGAAGAGAAGGGCGGACACTCACGTGAGAAATATGTGAGACCGAAGGTCTCTA
Organism: Silene latifolia; assembly: GCF_048544455.1. NCBI lineage: Eukaryota > Viridiplantae > Streptophyta > Magnoliopsida > Caryophyllales > Caryophyllaceae > Silene > Silene latifolia. Next base: position 44,891,235 of record NC_133533.1, on the reverse strand, counting down.
TTTATACTAATCACACGGGGGAAGTAGGGTTTTTCGGAGAAACTTTGGAAGTGAATCTCGAAAAGATATGAAAAGATACGAAAAATACGCATAAAAGACTTGGGAAGAGCGCGCAGCGAGCATGCTGCGTCTCTTGGAAGAGGCGCGCACTTGCTGCGTCCTTTCCCAAGTGGTTTTCCTCTGGAAGAAAGATTTCCGTGTTTTGATTATGGAATAACGGATTAATCTTGTTTTCCTTAATATTTTGTGTGAATATTATGGGAAATTCTTTACCAAAGATTAAGAGATTGGAAAATTTGGAATATAAATATCCGGAACATTCCAGAACATTCTGACTCGGTTTTAGAAAATGAAGAGGGTTTTTAGGCCCGGACTCCAAATGTACTCTAATTACTGCCAAAACGACCGTATCGGCACGTAGATGACAATTAAGAGGTAGACACAAGTGTTTGAGCGACCACTTGACGATAAACTTACGAACTGTCACAAATCGTTCCACGTACCAAACATGCGGGCCAATCATCACCGGATGGTTTGCGGGAGGTGCAGAAATGAGGTATCTACAGAGCCCCCACTTTAACTGAGGCTTGGACGAGGCGAAAGTCAAAGTATAGCCATCAGTTCAATCGAAGATTACAACCTGATGACTATGGCGACGCGAGGCGGCTTAAGGGGTCAGAACCAAGGACCTGTCGTCGGGAACATTTTAGAGTCTGTCGACTATCGGGGAGGGTCGTTTAAAGTCCATTAGACTACGTGAGGAGGCTCGCCAGCCATAAGAAGAGACCATACCTGAAATTCCTTGAAACTCCAGGGGAAACAAAACGCGATATTGGGAGAAGACAGCAGGACGTAGTCGAGGCTGCAGGAGAAATCTGCTTAGGTCGGCTTTAAACAAACCCGGAAGATCTTGGGGTCGACGTTGATCTCCATGTCTCGAGAGGGAATGTCTATCCGTGAACTCTCGCTGGGGAACATAATCGGGAGGCGATCTCCATGTCTCGAGAGGGAATCTCTATCCGTGTACTCTCGGAGGGGAACGTAATAAGGCGTGTCGAAACACCTGTCAAAGAGGAACCGCTCGTTGTGACAAGCTAGGTCTTGGCAAAAACATGGCAACAGTTTGCTATCGGATCGGAAATACGGATCCGGGTGAAGAATAAACGTCAAACGGACCAAACATGTGATATGGCATCGAGGAAGAGGCGCACCAAAGATGGGCCCACAAAATAACGAACTCATAACGAATCTTCGAAAATTCATATGGAGGGAAACTGAGGAAGAGACGCAGCAAGAGCTGCGTCCCTTGGAATAGGCGCTGATGCGTGTCCTAAATATGATGTTTTACACCTTATTTTACACGCATTTCAGAGCTCATTTGTGTAGTTTATGCTACTATTTTCCCTATTTCCGTCTACTTTTGTGTTTTTGTGTAACATTGCAGAAATGTGAAGAATCCAGCGGAAAATGATCCAAATCCGTCCCCGAGTACTTGGCATATTATTTGACATGTAGTATTTACTCAAGAAACGAACTTGGTGCGCGTATCAAGGCCTGGAAGATAGATTTAAGACAGTTTTAGAAGCGGATTACCAGCTACAGTGGTCTATAGACTGACCTACGTGGTCTATAGACTGTCAGAATGCTTAACAAAAGTCTGTAGGAAAGAGAGCGGTCGATCGACTGGTCGCAGTGGTCGATCGACCACACCACGAGACTGACGCACGAATTAAAAGACGAGAAGTTAGAAGCCCATTGTAATTAGGTTTTAGAAATAAGAGTTACGTGACATTCCTAGATAACGTAACCCCTTCCTACTCTTTTATTCATTCATTCATATTGGGATTCAGATTTACATACTTAGTTTACAGTTTGCAATAGTACTAAATAAAGTTCTCCTTTTGCATTCGGATTCGTTTTTTCTGCCTTCTTTATTTCTGGTAATTCTTGCTCTAAGTTCTATTCCTTCTTTATAGATTAGAATTGACTAGTTAGAATCCCTAAGACCTAAGTCTTTCTTTATGCGATTTTATTGTTCATTTAATTTAGTTATGAATCCTGTGGTTTTCATCTTTATTTTTGTTTCTATTTTTATTTCCAGTATGAGTAGCTAAACCCTTCGTGCTAAGATGTAGGGGACCTGTAGTGTAGGCGGCGTAGATTTCGTAGACCTGAGTCGTGTCATGGTCGATCGACTGCCTTACCTGGTCGATCGACCGGCTCACGTGAGATCAGCTCCGTCTTAATTAATTTAATTGCTATATTTGACGAATCGAGTGCACGCGACTAGTTGAATGCTTAGGAATTGACCGACCCGATAGATCGAAAGATAGGGGAGGGAAATAGACTAGTTAATTAAGACGACTAAATTAATAAGATCGAGAGATAAGTTAATTTAGGCTTTTAAATCACTTTTCAGGACGAGAGTCAGTACTAGTGATATTAGGGACCCGTAGCTAGATCGAAAGATACTACCTGTTAAGAATGGACCGAGAGGAATTCTTATTTTCCCGTCTTACGTGATTATTTCAGACTTACTTAGGATACTGCCGTCGAAACTACAGTGAACCGACCATCTTAGCATCCTTTTAATATTTGATTTCATCCATTTTCTTTAATCACTCATTTATTTGTTTTAGATTAGTTTTAAATTTGAATTCCTTTAGTTATAGAACTGTTCAAATCAAACCCCCTCGTAACTGTCACTTTAGACTAAAATTAGACAACTATTAATTGCATCGCCTCTCTGTGGTTCGACCCTGACTGCCACTAGCTATAGTAGTAGTTAGATTTTATAAATTTATCTTTGATACTCTACGACAGTATCAAATTTTGGCGCCGTTGTCGGGGAGGCAATTGTTTAATTTTTAGTTGTTTTTATTTTAATCTTTTTCTTGGTTTAAGGGACATTTGTTCCTTAAACTATTCTCATATTCTACTTGTAGTTTCTTCTTATGCGCAGGTCACAGGGTAGTGAATTACGACCGTTAGATCCTGAGATCGAAAGGACTTTGCGAGAGTTGAGACGATCATCTAGAGTATTTCCGACAGAGGAAGAGCTGAGTACTCTGTCCAGTTACTACGTGAACGAGTTATTTGAGGAGGATCCACCTTCGTCTCCTATTTCTACTTCTTCAGCTGAGACCGTTACATCTCCAGATATGGCTGAAGAAGCAAGTATAGCCAGTCACTCTGAGCCAAAAGCTGAGAATATCTATAAGGGATTCGCATTGCCAGCCGGGACGGAAAGAAAATTCAAAGCAAAACCGTCCTACATCAACTTGGTTGAGAGAACCCAATTTGGGGGAGCTGCGAATGAAGATGCAGCTAAACATTTGGAGATATTCATTGACTACTGTTGTTCCATACCCCCACCAGCAGGTGTGACCAAGGATCAGATAAAGGAGACGATGTTCATATTCTCGCTCCGTGATGCCGCTAGGGAGTGGTACCGAGATCTGGATCGAGCTGCTAATGGGATTACCGATTGGAATTCGCTGGCCCTAGCATTTTATAAGAAATATTTCTCTGCATCGAAGACCAATGCGATTAGAGCTCATATCACAAGCTTTAAACAGGGTCCTGATGAAGATTTTCATGAGGCATGGGTCCGTTTCATGAAGCTGGTGCGATCTATTCCGCACCATGGGTTTGAGAAATGGTTTCTGTGCAACCAGTTCTATAATGGTCTTTATGATGATCGAGAGAGATTTGTCCTAGATCTTTGCGGACTAATGGGAGATTTCAAGAAAATAGCGGTGAGACAAAGGGGTGGAAAATCATCGATGACACGGCCACCAATAAAGCCGAGCATGGGAATTCTAGAGGAAATCGAGAAGATCAATTTGAATCTCTGTTGTAGCTGCAATAGAGGCCCTTACTGCGAGATTTGACAAGCTAGATTTTGGGGGATCCCAAAAAGGTGGGATATATAAAGTTAATGTTGTTTCAGACGGTCCATTTACATACAAAAGATGTGGAGGAGAGGGGCATGTTTTGGAGTTTTGTACTAGTTCAAATGAAACATGTCTTTGCCTTTCAACACTTTAGGCAGATGGTACTTATCCCGACCCCTCTAAGCTCCGTACCCGAGAGAGATTGGTGCGACAAAGGAACAGTATCGTTTAACAAGTTTGAAAATGTTATTCGTAGTTTAAATGTGCAAGTTCCTTTCTTAGAATTAGTTAATCAAGTGCACTGCTTGCATGAAATCTATGAAGCAACTTGTTGTCTAAAAAGAAGTCGGTTGATCTTGTGCAATATGTCGCACTAAGCGAGGACTCATGTTCCTATTTGACTCACACTTTGCTCCACATAAGTTAGAAGACCCGGTAGTTTTTCAGTCCCATGTAATATTGACACCTTTTCTATCGAGAAGGCCTTGTGTGACCTAGGGGCCAGTATTAGTGTTATGCCTTTGAATCTTGCTAAGAAATTGAAAATGACTAAGTTTGCAATCACAAACATGACAGTACAGATGGCTGATCGTTCTGCGGTCCAGCCCATAGGAGTCTTAGAGGATATCCCTGTGCAAATAGGAAAGTTCTTTTTCCCAGTTGACTTCGTTGTGCTAGATATACCCGAGGATGCTCACATCCCTATCATTTTGGGTAGACCATTTCTGCACACTGCTGGTGCAGTTATAAATATTGGCTCAGGGACATTGACCTTTAAGGTGGGGAAACAGTCCATTGTTTTTGCCTAGACCTATAAGAAGAAGGCTGCTATGTACCCTGTAACTTTCAATGTAGCTAAATCTTATGTTGTGTTGCCTAATATGCCTGCCCCTATGCCTATTTCTGCTATAACACCTCCGCCCCAATTTGGGAGCAAATTGGAGGAAGATCCTTCTGTTTTGACTATTGCAGGGGCTGGTTTGGGGAAGTTAGAGCCGCATGTTGCTCCAGTTGTGAAGGAGCCAATTGTTCAAAGAGGCGGTATAGGATGTCTTAGCTATGGAACAGATGAGGAGCCAGTCAAGGTGACGGAGTCCGATTTAGATTTTGACGAGCCAAACGAGGTCATTGATTGGGAAGAGGTTAGAGATGTTGATCCGTTGAGTTCAGCGGATATTGGAGTTGTTATGAGCCCCGCTGAGGAGATGAGCACTGTAGAGGCTACTTCTTGTAGTCAGAAGCTGAGCAAGTGGGCCATTCCGTGGCCATTCTTGATCGACTATTAGTTGATTAAGACTTTTTAAAAAAAAACATTTTATTGGTTTTGTTAGACTTTTTATTGCTTTGTTGTGCGTGAGACTTCGCTTTAATAAGTTTGCTTAGGATTTAAAGACTTTAGACTGTTACTTTGGGTTTTGCGCAATTTTGGGCACGTTATTATGTGTATTTGCAGGTTCATATACCATATTAGCTCAATTTATTGAGCTAATTCAAAGAAATCAGAAACTTACAAAGCGGTATCTCGTCGATCGACCGGGCTTGTGGTCGATCGGCGTGCCACGACTCAGGGGGCTTACATTCTGTCACCCTGGTCGATCGACTGGCTGGTATGGTCGATCGACCGCCTTCGCTGTTGTACCTGTTCACGACCATTCCCCTGCTGTGTTTGGTCAATTTGCGGAGTTAAGGGAGTCTTTTCTCCACTTTATTCTCCGATTCATTTTGTTTTTCTTGTTTTCTTATTTTGCACATTATTTTGCGTTTCGTAAATTGCTTTCTCGGAATTACGCGCGGTACTTTTGTTTCTTTTCAGGTACCTATGGTAGCACTGCTGGCTACCGAAACCTCCTAGCTCACGCTGGTTTGGGGAGGTTTCCTGATGCACTTAAAGTCTTGTGAGTTTCCGAGTCCTTCTTTTATGTCAATTTTAGTTATAGTTCCGCAAAATCCCAATTTCCTTTTCTTATCTTTCTTATATGATTTCGCACAATGAGGACATTGTATGATTTGGTTTGGGGAAGTTAGGGTTTTGCGTTGCATTTATTCTGTTTTGCATTCACGTTTACAATTTTGTCTTGCATTGTTGTTTGTTTTCCTCTTATATACAGAAAATTAAAATTCAAAAGAAATTGAAAATTTTCAAAAATTAAAAAAAATGCATGTTTATTTCAGCATATAGGTTGAGTCGGAACGGTAGTATTTCAATGATGACGTTGCATTTTCAGCTGTTTATGCCTAAGCCGTGCTCATTAACATGTTATTAGTAGAATCATATATGCATAGTTTACGAGTTTTCGTTAATTTATTCGCTGAATCTTAAGACTTGACTTAGATTTTTGGCAAACTACATCATTTTCTGAGATTTAGAGCTTATAACTGGTGACATTCATGACCAGTTTATTTAAGATGTGAGTAGTTACTCCTTATAAGGCATGTTTCATAAATTTGCATAAATATGAACTTTGTCTACTTAATACCTGTATGCATTCGGTTTGTGGTTTGTTGACACATGTGGTAGAGGTCCATTTTTCTCATTTTACCCATAAACCTCACATAGCCAAAATAGCCTTTTGTCCCTTTAACTACATACTATATTTAACCTACCTTATCTGAGCTAGTATTGGTAGTTGTGGGAATGTGTTTATTGCATTTTGGTTACATTGCTCTTTATGAGAAGGTTGGTGGAATGTTGGAAAGGAGGAAAGAAAGGAAAAAATAGACTTGAAAAAGAGAGAAAAAATGAAAAGCAAAGTTCGACCTCTGGTCGGTCGATTGGATTTATGGGTCGATCGACCGTGCACTGCAAGAAAGAAAAGAAAAAATCAGAATCGCATAATTCAAAGTCTTTATTAAATGGCGATTTTTGCTCCCATGTGGTATTTGCATCTTATGGGGAGTTGACTAATTGTGGATATTGTGAGATTTGTGCTTCTAATTGGCACCGTTTTGTATCGATTGATCTTGAGTTTGAAGTAGGGATGCTCCCGTAATTTGGATTTGTAGTTACTAGCTTGGATTTAACTCCTCATACCCAAATTTATCTTAGCCCCTTCTTACCATTTACCTCACATATCCATATTTACCTCGGCATGTGTCATGGTCATTTGTTTGGTTGGAATGCATATGTACGGTTGTAGAGATGATTTTCATATTAGACTGCAGACATGTTCTTATAGGTCGTAGTCAGGTAAGAGTCACTACATTTACTTCTTTCTATCTTTACATATACTCGCCCGTATTCATTGTGTGATTTGAGCGACCCGTGAGAGTCAATGATAAGTCTCTATAGTTGACGATTCAGCAATTTTTTAACAACTACTCGTTTGCATGATTCATTTCGCTAATTGATTGTTAGTTGTTGCATTAAACTGGTTTAGGCTTTATAGTTGCATTTCGCTCTGAGATTGAACTCGTTCCACTAGGTTTTAAGGTCGAGTCTAGTTCTTGCTTGGGGACAAGCAAGGGTTTGGTTTGGGGAAGTTTGATGCGTGTCCTAAATATGATGTTTTACACCTTATTTTACACGCATTTCAGAGTTCATTTGTGTAGTTTATGCTACTATTTTCCCTATTTCCGTCTACTTTTGTGTTTTTGTGTAACATTGCAGAAATGTGAATAATCCAGCGGAAAATGAGCCAAATCCGTCCCCGAGTACTTGGCATATTATTTGACATGAAGTATTTACTCAAGAAACGAATTTGGTGCGCGTATCAAGGCCTAAAAGAAAGATTTGCGAGAGTTTTAGAAGCGGATTACCAGCTACAGTGGTCTATAGACTGACCTACGTGGTCTATAGACTGTCAGAATGCTTAACAGAAGTCTGCAGGAAAGAGAGCGGTTGATTGACTAGTCCCAGTGGTCGATCGACCACACCACGAGAGTGACGCGCGAATTAAAAGGCGAGAAGTTAGAAGCCCATTGTAATTAGGTTTTAGAAATAAGAGTTACGTGACATTCCTATATAACGTAACCCCTTCCTACTCTTTTATTCATTCATTCATATTGGGATTCAGATTTACATACTTAGTTTACAGTTTGCTATAGTACTAAATAAAGTTCTCCTTTTGCATTCGGATTCGTTTTTTCTGCCTTCTTTATTTCTGGTAATTCTTGCTCTAAGTTATATTCCTTCTTTATAGATTAGAATTGACTAGTTAGAATCCCTAAGCCCTAGTTCTTTCTTTATGCGATTTTATTGTTCATTTAATTTAGTTATGAATCCTGTGGTTTTCATCTTTATTTTTGTTTCTGTTATTATTTCCAATATGAGTAGCTAAACCCTTCGTGCTAAGATATAGGGGACCTGTAGTGTAGGCGGCGTAGATTTCGTAGACCTGAGTCGCGTCATGGTCGATCGATCGCCTTTACAGTCGATCGATCGACTCACGTGAGGTCAGCTCCGTCTTAATTAATTTAATTGCTATATTTGACGAATCGAGTGCACGCGACTAGTTAAATGCTTAGGAATTGACCGACCCGATAGATCGAAAGATAGGGGAGGGAAATAGACTACTTAATTAAGACGACTAAATTAATAAGATCGAGAGATAAGTTAATTTAGGCTTTTAAATCACTTTTCAGGACGAGAGTCGGTACTAGTGATATTAGGGACCCGTAGCTAGATCGAAAGATGATACCTGTTAAGAATGGACCGAGAGGACTTCTTATTTTCCCGTCTTACGTGATTATTTCAGACTTACTTAGGATACTGCCGTCGAAACTACAGTGAACCGACCATCTTAGCATCCTTTTAATATTTGATTTCATCCATTTTCTTTAATCACTCATTTATTTGTTTTAGTTTAATTTTAAATTTTATTGCCTTTAGTTATAGAACTGTTCAAATCAAACCCCCTCATAACTGTCACTTTAGACTAAAATTAGACAACTATTAATTGCATCGCCTCTCTGTGGTTCGACCCTGAGTGCCACTAGCTATAGTAGTAGTTAGGTTTTATAAATTTATCTTTGATACTCTACGACGGTATCAGGCGCATCACCTGCTGCTTCTTTTCCTGGGTGTGTCAATCCTGCGTAAAAACCCGATGAATCAGAGGGGTTTGTTTCATTATCTCGAAATACAAACTCTCAATGTCTCTCTCAAATTCCAACAATTTCCGTCAAAATTTGATCCAAAAGCTTGCATTTGCCATGACTAATCGAGGTATGTGTTTTATTTTTGCATCAATCTTCTATAATAGATCAAATTGGACCGACAAAATTTAGGGTTTCCAACCCTAATTTGTCGAAAATTTGGGGCTTTTTCCCCAAATGATTTTGCCTTGCAAAATTGACTTTATAAATGGCTAATTGGTAATATAAGGATCATAACCATGTATTTGTTTCAAATTTTCGTTGAATTTTGAGCATTTGAGTGAAATTGTGACGGTCTCACAACTAAACCGTAAATCACTTCGAAAATAGCCTTAGGATTGCCCATTTGTGACAAAACTTGGTATTTGGAATCCTTGCATGATGGGTAAACTTCCTACCATCTCGGAATTTTTATTGGTGACGGCTTTTCAGGACACTTTATAGGGCATAATCGCCATTATAACGAAATGCTGTCGAAATTCCGAGTCGAACCCATGACTAGGCTTCAACTTAGTCTTGACTTGACCAAAATTACCACATGAGCAGACGGGTTTGTGGGAAAATTGCCAAATATAGCGAGAAAAGAGCGATTTCGGAGCTCTGAAAACTCGAAAATCCCCTAATTAAGGCTTGTCGTCGCTTGATGCAGCCTAAATTCACTATAATTTTGCAGGTGACGAGGCTTCTACATCCGGGAGGGATCCCACGGACGTAGACTCTGCCCTTGACCCTTCTCAGATGCTTGAGGAGCCGTTGGAGGAGGCTTTCACCGCCGCGGTGACGGCTGCTGAGGTTGCTGAGGACGAGGTCCTTGAGGAGGAGGAGACCCCGAGACGGGCCATTGTTAGACGGGGTGGTCGCCAGCTGAGGGGAGCACCTGTATGGGCTGAGACCTGGGACAGTAGGCACCTGCTTTGGGCTGCGGAGGGTCACCTGTCCTACAGGACGGTGAAGAGCTTGGTAAATCGAATTCATCACTCTTCATTCATCTTCTTTCATTTCCATTTGTCATTCCTTTTCATTCAAACTAAAGATAGCTTTTTGTTTCAAACCAAATAGGAGGCCGGGAATATCAGATCGTTCTCAGGCTACACGACGGCGATGGGGTGCTACGAGAGGCTGTCGGCGGAGGAACGAGCCATGATCGAGCGGGGAGCATTCGGTGCCCTGTTTCAAGCCTGGAGGGATATCGCGAGGAGGAAGCTTCGGGCTAACCTCAGTCTCGTCCGAGCTTTCTTGGACCGGTTTTGGGACACGACCTCCACATTTCACATGCCGTTTGGTGAGGTGGGGGTCACGTTGGAGGATTACGGCATGATTTCTGGCCTGCCGGAGACTGCCATGAGGGTAGACTCGGCTGAGGCTAGGATATTGATCGGCTGGAACTTGGCGTAGAAGGTCTCTTTGCGTACACTGGTTTAGTGCCTAGTTCTTATGTTCGGGACTACTTTGCGGGGAAGACCCCGGCGTCGGTGGTGATCGAGGGAAGGGAGACGGCTCCTCCTCCCTGCACTGCAGAGCAGTGAGTACGTTTGTGGCTCTGGTGGTTTCTGTCTTCGATCTACCTCGGAGACAAGGGAGAGAGGCTTTCGACGAAGCTTCTTCCCTTTCTTTCTGACCTGAGCTCCCTAGGCCGTTGGGACTGGGTCACTTCTGGTTTTGCCTTCCCCATCCGCTTCATGAGGGCCATGGTTCGTCCGGAGTTTATGGAGAAGGGGACTTCTCCTGCTGCTGTCGGCCCTAGACTGCGGTTGGAGGTATGAACCTTTATTTCATTTCACGAAAGATCATTTCTTTTTCTTGTCAAATCACGAAAGATCGTTTTGATTATCTTGCTTTACAGGCGTGGGTGTACTCCTACTTTCCGGGCCACGCGCCCAAGAGGACGGAGCCGGTGGAGAAGGCCTATCCCGTTGTGAGGGATTGGGTGATGTGCCGTACGAGGAGTCGGCATTCCTTCCACGACGTCTGTCGGCGGGAGGTGAACGCTCTTCAGTTGGACGGCGTGAGTACTTCACCTTCGTTCGTTTCTTCATTACCTTTTTCAGAACCGATCATAAGATGACTTTGATGCGACCATAATTGGCGCATATTTAGCCCCCGAATTACCATTGTTTCTATGCTTTTTAGTGCCTATTTGGGTCATTTCTTATCTTTAGTTCTTTGTTTTGCATATTCTTTGAGATTTTGATCCCTTGGTAGGAAAGGAGTAAGAATCTTGCATTTTCATGGCAAAACAAGGCTAAATTGATCATATTCAATGACCAAGCATCAAGGAGAGACAAGACTAGAAGGCCTTTGTACATAGCATAGTAGAAGAGCATTGTTGAGAAAAGGATCCTTGAGTCCCCAAGGAAATCCCCAAGGAATCCATGAAGAAAAGGGAAGAAAAAGAAGAAGAAAAGCTGCTGAACTACAATCCGAACGGATTGTAGAGAATCCGTCCGTCCTCCCCAGTCCGAGCGTCCTCACCAGGAATCCGCTCGGATTCCCCATGCCCAATCCGAGCGTCTTGTTCCTTGATCCGCTCGGATCGTCCACCCAGATCCGGCCGTCCCGACTCCCAGCCGCACGGATTGCAACACAGCACAGTTTCGTTCTTCAAGCTACGAAATGGAGAAGCCCTTCTCTCGGACAATCCCGGAGGCTCCTTGCTCAACTTAAAAAGTGTAATTACTAGTTTAGCCCTTAGTTAACCCTAATGCATCCTCCCTAATTTTCACTATAAATACCCCATTAGTCTAATTAGAGGAGCATGTTCTTCTTATCAATAATTAGAGTAGTTAATATCAATCAAATCTCTCTTCAATATTGTAATCAAATATTAATCAAGTTTTAATCCAAGTTTTAGTTCTTTAATCTCTCTCTAGTTCTTCATTTATTTTGGGTAATTAGAAGATTATTGGGTTTATTGGGAGATTGACAACCTTCCATCAATCATCAAGTTCTTCTATTATTCTTGCTTTATTATTGGAATCATTAGTAGGTATAATCTCTTAATCCCTTTTTAATTATTGCTAATTACTTTCATTTATTCATCATGTTTCATTATGTTAGTATGATTGACAACCTTTCTAGCATGATCAATATGATAATGAGTGAGTAGTCTCTTAGCTAGGGTTTAATGGGTGATTAAGGGAAACCAACATGGGGAATGATTCATGCTTAAATTAATATGCTTTCATATCTTATTTGCTTGCTTGTTTTGATCTTAATACATGCACATGTTATATTTGATGAAATGCTAAGCCTATGAATCCTTGCATTTACTATCATCTTCTATCCTTTCAACTTGACTTGTAAGACATAACCCAACTCGAGTCTTGTTAGACCATGCATGTGTTAAGTAGGGAAGATTAAGTCGACTTGTAGGTGTTGTACAATCCAAGAGATTCGGCTCCGGAACCCAAACTTTCCTAGGATTGTAAGATATAACCCAACTCAATCCATCACAACAATAATTGCTTGCTTATAATTTGAGAACATGTTTGTATGATCATATCCCATGATTCCCCTATGAACCCATGACACCCTAGTGCTTTTAATCAATTGTTTACACCCTTATTTCATTTACCTTGTTAGTTTATTTTCATTGCTATCTTAGTTTAGTGACCTTCTACATCAACCCAATTTGTGACACCCCTAGACACCACTAGTTACAATAGAATCTTCATTTCAATACCCGTCCCTTGGGATCCGACCTTTACTTGCCTCTTTACTAATTGTAGAGTTGTTTGTGAAGTATAAATTGTGTTTTGTATCGACCATTGACCAACGACCACATATGCTTAATTGTGAACACCAAATGGCATCGATCAAAAATGGCGCCGTTGACGGGGACGGTGTTTAATTGATTTAAGATTTCTTTTATTGTTTTTAGTTGTGTCTTTTTCACCTTGGGAAGTAAAACTCCTCAAGGTTTGTTCTAATTATTTTCTAGTTGTTTGATATTTTGCATGTCTAGAAGGTTACAAAGAGATTTGTTACCTTTTGACCGTGAAATCGAAAGAACCTTGACGAATAATAGGAGACTTGTTAGGAGGAATTTGGGAGGTGTTGGTGAAGTTGTTCAACCCACTAGTGAGTTTGTCAATCCTTTCGCAATAGAAGGAGAAGAGAACCCATTAAACAATACCACACAAAATCCACCTACAATGCCTAAATTCTCGTCACACTCTATACCCACCGAGGAGGATCTACCAAATGGTACTCCTACCCCACAACATCTTACCGGAAACTTTATTGCCAAGTCCGCCTTCATCCAACTAGTTGAGAGGAGCCAATTCGGGGGAATGCCTAGTGAGGACCCTCATTCTCATATGGAAACATTTTGTGATTATTGTGAAGCTATCTCTCAAACGGGCGTGACTCAAGACCAAATAAGATGGGTCTTATTTCCTTTTTCGTTAATCGGCACCGCAAAGCAATGGTTGAAGAGCCTTGATAAGACCACCCTTGGAATAGATTCTTGGAAGAAGCTAGCTCTAGCTTTCTACAAAAAATTCTACCCACCGGAGAAGACCAATATGCTAAGAGCTCAAATTACGGGTTTTAAGCAAAGGGATGAAGAGTCTTTGTATGAAGCTTGGGAGCGGTTCAAAGGTATTTGTCGCTCATGTCCTCACCATGGACTTAGTGAATGGTTTTTAGTGCAACAATTTTGGAATGGTTTATATGAAGATTCAAGGAACATTCTCAATATGGGATCAAATGGAATGTTCACCGAAGTTGATGACAATCAAACATGGAACAAGATTGAGGAAATGGCGGTCCATAATTCGCAATATAGTAGGCCTCGCAAGGCTACTAGAGGAGGAAAGTATGAAGTGGACACCGTTACTCAATTGGGTGCTCAACTTAGTGCTCACATTGACACAATCAACTTGAAGTTTGAACAAGCTATGGCTAGACTTGAGGAAAGCTCAAAATCATCAAAGCATCATGTCAATGCCATGACGGCATCCTCATCAATCCCAAGCGGGATATGTGAGAATTGTGGAACCTTGGGTCATGACTCAAGTGAATGTAGGGGAACAACCGAACAAGTCAATGCTTTCCAAGCTTACAAAAGTGGCACCCCTTATTCAAATTTTTACAATGAAAACACCAAGTTCCACCCAAATCTCTCATACAAGAGCCAAAATGTCCAAAACCCTCAAACTACATACACTCCACCACCCATGAGAAATCAAAATCAAAGACCCTTTTTCAATCAAAACCAAGGCTACCAAAACCAAAATCCATACAATCACCACAATGACCAAAGTTTTGATGTCCAAAAAGCGGTCATTCAAATGCAAAAAAATCAACAAGAATTCTTCACCCAAATGCAAAAGGATAGCCAAGCGAAGGATACCACCATCAACAACATTCTAGCTCACACCAAGATGTTGGAAACACAATTGACCCAACTAGCATCTTCAAGCTCATCAAGACAAAAGGGGCAATTACCACCTCAAGGTAATCCCCTAGACATGAAACGGTTAGTGCCATTCACTTGAGAAGTGGTACAAGATATGAAGCACCGAAAAAGCAAGTTGAGGATGAAGTTGTGAGAGCTAGTGAGAATGAAGTTGTGGTGGAAGGTCCCAAGGAAGGGGAATCATCAAAAGAAGAAAGTTCAAAGAAAAATGAAGACAAAGCCAAAGAAAAGGAGCCCATTGTGATTAGACTTCCTTTTCCAAGTCGTCAAGCCAAGCCCAAATTTGATGATCAACTTGGAAAGTTCATGGAAATTGTGAAGAACTTAGAAGTCTCAATTCCTTTCACGGAATTAATCAATCACGTTCCGGCCTATGCAAAGTATATGAAAGATATCCTCACAAAGAAGAAGTCAATCCGGAAACTTGAGACTATCGCCTTCACTAAGGTGAGTAGTGCAATTCTTCAAGGGAGTTCACCTCCAAAGTTAAAAGATCCGGGAAGCTTCTCAATACCGTGTACCATCGGCGACACAACGATCAACAAAGCCTTGTGTGATCTAGGGGCTAGTGTGAGTGTCATGCCGTACTCGGTAAGTAAAAGGTTGGGAATGGGAGAGCTCAAATGTACCAACATCACTCTTCAAATGGCCGATAGATCGACGAAGACACCGCTAGGGATATGGGAAGATGTCCCCGTGCGAATTGGGAAGTTTTTCATCCCGGTGGACTTTGTCATTGTTGATATGGAGGAAGATTCCAACATTCCAATCATCTTAGGAAGACCTTTCCTACACACCGCAGGTGCGGTAATTGATGTGAAACATGGAGAGCTCACTCTAGAAGTGGGAGATGAAAGCATAACTTTTAATCTTGACAAGACCATGAGAGCTCCTCGTTTGCATGAGCCATGTTTCATGATTGATCATTATAGCCGAAAAGATGAAAAGAAGAAATCGGAACTCCAATGGAAGAAGAAAGTTGAAGATGCTCCATTCAAAGAGCAAGTGAATTGTGAAAAGGAGAGCTTGCAAAGCTCATCAAAATCAACCAAGGAAGAAGAAGATGGCCTCATTGGCCAAGAAAAGAAATTGGGAGAGTTGTCTCCATCCAAGCAAGAGATTTTCAATGATCAACTCAATGAAGTTTGTGGTCTTTGGGACGACGAATTTGAAGGGATCTTTAATCCCTACATTGGGCATGCCATCGATCATGATCAACAACAAGAGCCACGGTCTATTGAGGACCTCTACCACAACAATGAACAAGCTTTTAATTACTTCTTCGAGGTGTTGAGCAACATCAACAACACCTTGAACATGCCCCCTTGACATCTCATCAAGAATGAGAGTTTGGTGGAGTCCTCCCTAAACCACCACTTGTAAATATTTCTAACTCCCTAACTTACACTTTAATTTTTGTATTGCATTTTTTGTCATTTTTGGGTTTTATTTACTTTGATCAAAATAATTGTCATGAAAAGAGAGAAGTGAGGGAGGGACTAATGATTTTAATTGATGTATAGTGCTTTACCTTAGTGTGGGGATGGCAATTGCCTAGGCTATTCATGCCTTAGTAGTGCCCCCGCAATGAAGAACACAAGATTTGAAAGAAAGAAAGAATGATAAGGGAATGCGTTGGTGCACGGATGGAACTGAATCCGTGTACACAAGGACCAATCCGAGCGGATTCCTGACAATCCGCCCGTCTGCAGTGGATCCGAGCGTCCTGCTGAGAAGACGCCCGTCTTGGGCTGGGCTGAAAACTGCAAATTCTTGTCTGATGAAGAATCCGAGCGGATTCCTGAAAAGACGCCCGTCTCTCAGAATCCGTCCGTCTTGTGATCAATCCGCCCGTCTTGCAGCTGAAGAAAAACAAAGAAAAATCTCTGGATAAGAATCCGTCCGTCCTGTGCGAAATCCGCCCGTCTCATCCAAAAAGAATCCGAGCGGATTCTCCAGAATCCGCCCGTCTCTAGGCGGGATTTTTGAAATTTTGAAGCTGAAGAATCCGAGCGGATTGCGCCTAATCCGCACGGATTGTCCCTGCAATTCGAAAATGTCGAGTTCTTTAAATACCCACCCCACCTTCATTCATTCATTCATTCACTCATAAACACTACCCATAACATCAAAACCCTCATCCTCTCCATCTCAAAAACAAAAACCCTCAACAAAACTCACCAAAATCAAATCAAACCATCTTTCAAATAACAAATCAATCACTCCATCTTCATTAACAATCAAAACCAAGCACAAAATCTTCACCTTTGAATTGATTTTTGTTCTCATAAAGGCAAAGCCTTTCACCTTCAAAATCAATTTGGGCATTCTACAAATTGAGGATTTTTGATCTTTTTCTTGGTTAGCTCATCAAATGGCAAGAACAAAGGGAGCAACAAAAGCAAAAGCAAAGGCACCAAAGACTACAACTCTTTCTCAAAGGCAAAAAGCTCTACAAATGAAGAAAGCTTTGGCAATGGTGGTATCAACACCAAGCTTGGAAGTGCAACCACCTCAACAAATTTCTATGGAAGCATCACCCTCTACTCCGGTAATTAATCAACTCTTGCATTACCCGGAGGTAACATTCATTTCCGATTCTCATAGAAATACATTTGTCAAGTTTGCCATGAAACAAATTCAATCCACCAAATTCATATGTCAAGATGCTTTAGAGAAGTTGGGTGTTCTTGAACAAACAAGAGTCTTTTTCAATGCCATGGGTTTAAAGAAATTGTTTGAAATGAAGGAAGTAACATACCCCTCCCTTGTCTTGGAATTCTTAAGTTCTTTAAAAGTGACAAAAGTTGAGAATAGGAAAATATTGAGTTTCGTCTAGCTAACACTAGTAGACGCATTACCTTTCCGGAATTGGGTAAAATATTGGGTCTTAGCGATGAACATAAATTCTATAAGCAATATGGGAAGTATGATCCCGAGCCTCTTTGGGAGGCAATCTCCGGGAGGAAATTTGAAGATTTTAAAGCTTGTCGTGCTCTTTTGGTCCATCATCCGGGCATAAGAATATGGCACAAGGTTGTGGGAAATACCATAATTGCTAGGAAAGACACCAATCATTTTACGGGACTCGATTTTATCCTCCTTGAATCAACTTTGAATATTGGAAGAATTCACACCAAGCCTTACAATTCTTTGAGGCTATTGGTTGATAGATGGCTCCATGTAGATAGTGGGAAGAAGGGTCAAACCGTAATTGTTAATGGCGGCCTTGTCACGGTCCTAGCTAAGCACTTTGATCCTAATTTCAATAAGGATAGCAAGTACAAGGCTAAGGATGGTGGCCATCTTATTGATATGTCCACCTTGATTAACAAGTTTAAGTGGGTTGCTCACAATCCCCTTGATACCAAGTATGGGTGGCTTACAAGTGAGGCTCGATCATTCACTCTACCCGCAAAGATTTGCCGTCTTAGTGTCCACCGGACCAACTATTTACTCCCCTTATCCACGGAAGCCGAGTACATCATTCAACAACAAAAGGGTGATCATGAAACTCCCTCCTCTTCCATTGTTATACCACCTTACCCCTATGATTATGAAGAGTTCAAACCGCAAGGAGTTGAAATTGGAAAAGATTATGTCACTCTTCTAATGCAAGCCATGCACAAGCAAGCTTATGAAGATCGGAAGAATGCTTATTTGGCTCAATATCCTCCCCTCCTACATCTAGCTAGGCAAGGACTCCTTGATCCATCTTGTCCTTTGCCTAGTTGGGCGGATAGAGAAGCCTTATTTCTGGGTGCATCTAGGGACGTGGTGGAAGGCAATGAGGTTGTTGGAAATGATGAGGAATTTGATGATAACATTGAGGAAGAAGCAAGTGGAGATGAAGAAAGAGATGGTGAAGATAATGATGAGGAAGATGGTGATGAGGAAAGCAAAGAAGAAAGTGCCAAGGAAAGTGGCAATGTGACCACTTCTCATGAGGGAAGTGATGACGATAGTAGCATGATGGAAGACTAGCCTTGGAGATTCCTACTCTCCCACGGTTTGTCTATATCTCTTTGTATTTTATTTCATTTTGATCATTGTTGGTTTAGTCCTAGCAACATCAAAGGACTCACACCTCGGTTCCTTTGAGGTGTTCTTTATTGTTCCCATTTTTGAAAATCCAAAATGACAATCTAGTCTCATGCATAGCATAGCATGTGCATGAACTCCCCCATGCTTTGACATTAGCAATAGTGTCTTACTTGGTTTGGGGAAGTTAATGCATACGCAACGGGAGGTAATTTAAATTATCCTCTCCGTCATAACAAAAATCATGCATCATGTAGTATAGTTTAGTGTAGAATTGCATTTAATATAGAAAATCATGCATCATCCTTGCATAATTTCCATCATTTTGGCCATTGAGGACAATGCCCATATTAGTGTGGGGATGGGAATTCTAACACTTAACTTTTATTCAAAAACCATAAAAATTGAAAAAAATTCAAAAATCATAAAAATTTAAAAATTGAAAAACCAAAAACAAGTTCATTTCCCTTGTATATATTGTTTTGTATATATTGTGTTTGTTCATCCTTGTTCACTTTGATTGACTACGCCACATCCGAGACATGAGGATATTGAAGACCGCATGGTATGATCTTTCCAATCTCCTTTTTCCTCTTTATGTTAATGACTATGTGGCTTTATTTTGATTGATGCGGTATAACAATGTGAACTTAGGATTGCATCTAGTTTATATGGCATACTAGTTGGTAGAATCATTTGCATTAGGATGTATAAATGTTAGTTGCATCATGGCATGTAGTTTGCATGTTAGAAAAATTTCACGAAACCGTCTACTTGGGAAGCTTGACAAGTGTATATAGGCCCTAGTAGATGCTTTTTATTCTTAAGACTTTGCTTGTTAGAATATTTGTAAAACACCCTAGGATGTGTCATGCTAGTATCCTTTGACCCATGGTTTAAGGCCGAGTCAAGAGTACCTTGTGGTGTGATAACTCCTTGGCTACCGTTTATTCCAAGGTGACCCTTGAAACCATGCATACTTCTATCATTCATCCATGTTCTACCATACATTTTTGTCAACAAAAGGGAATGGGCACAAAACAAAAAGAAATCAATTTGAGTTCAATGAAATGAAAAGTGAAAGAAAGTTTGCAAAAAAATGCATCAAATGAAAAGAGGAGCAAAAATAGACTC
The DNA here is from genome assembly GCF_048544455.1 of Silene latifolia. Lineage (NCBI taxonomy): Eukaryota > Viridiplantae > Streptophyta > Magnoliopsida > Caryophyllales > Caryophyllaceae > Silene > Silene latifolia. The sequence goes on along the minus strand of NC_133533.1, from coordinate 44,871,648 downwards.
CTAAAGCTTCAAATACAAGGCACCCTCGTTACTAATTGGGGTGACTTTGAAAATGTTCAAAAAGAAATGCAAAAAGTTGTCAAGTATTGAAATGCCAAAAATCAAAAAGAAATGGCAAAGAAAGTGTTCTCAAAAAGTCAAATGCCAAAGAAATTTGGGGGGAAAAACAAAAAAACAAAGCAAACTCCCAAAGTGAAACTCAAAATCTATCGATCCCTTTATCCATCATATCCATTTTTGTGCATGGTAGAGAGGGGACGACCCTTCTTCTTGTCTAGGCAAGAGGGGGAATTCCGCGATCCTCCAGTGTTTCTAACACCATAGGGAGTCTACTCTTGACAAAAGCATTTAACGATTGAGGACAAAGGTACCCTAGCTTGACACCTTTTGGAGGTGATTTATTGGTATCCTTCTAGGCTTAGTAGTTTGAACAAATTGCATCTATGAAGGATTGTGTACCCTTGAATTGCTTCCCTTGTAGATAATTTCCGCCACTTAGATGAGGAAAGTGGCTATTCTTTTTGTAGATGCATCCATTACTTGATTTTGTGTGCTTAATGTTTGGATGTGTCGCCATTTTGGCAAGACCCACCTTGCCTTGCAAGAAGGCATCCTACCTCATGGTTGTCTTGTTGTGAGTTGAAGGGGCGGAGTGAGACCCGCTAATTGTCTCATATCGGCTATTATTATTAGGTTAGTTTAGTATTGGTCCTAGTCTTTGTCACCTCTTTACTCGGGACGAGCAAAGGTTCGGTTTGGGGATATTTGATGCGACCATAATTGGCGCATATTTAGCCCCCGAATTACCATTGTTTCTATGCTTTTTAGTGCCTATTTGGGTCATTTCTTATCTTTAGTTCTTTGTTTTGCATATTCTTTGAGATTTTGATCCCTTGGTAGGAAAGGAGTAAGAATCTTGCATTTTCATGGCAAAACAAGGCTAAATTGATCATATTCAATGACCAAGCATCAAGGAGAGACAAGACTAGAAGGCCTTTGTACATAGCATAGTAGAAGAGCATTGTTGAGAAAAGGATCCTTGAGTCCCCAAGGAAATCCCCAAGGAATCCATGAAGAAAAGGGAAGAAAAAGAAGAAGAAAAGCTTTGAACTACAATCCGAACGGATTGTAGAGAATCCGTCCGTCCTCCCGTCGAGCGTCCTCACCGGGAATCCGCTCGGATTCCCATGCCCAATCCGAGCGTCTTGTTCCTTGATCCGCTCGGATCGTCCACCCAGATCCGGCCGTCCCGACTCCCAGCCGCACGGATTGCAACACAAACACGGTTTCGTTCTTCAAGCTACGAAATGGAGAAGCCCTTCTCTCGGACAATCCTGGAGGCTCCTTGCTCAACTTAAAAGTGTAATTACTAGTTTAGCCCTTAGTTAACCCTAATGCATCCTCCCTAATTTTCACTATAAATACCCCATTAGTCTAATTAGAGGAGCATGTTCTTCTTATCAATAATTAGAGTAGTTAATATCAATCAAATCTCTCTTCAATATTGTAATCAAATATTAATCAAGTTTTAATCCAAGTTTTAGTTCTTTAATCTCTCTCTAGTTCTTCATTTATTTTGGGTAATTAGAAGATTATTGGGTTTATTGGGAGATTGACAACCTTCCATCAATCATCAAGTTCTTCTATTATTCTTGCTTTATTATTGGAATCATTAGTAGGTATAATCTCTTAATCCCTTTTTAATTATTGCTAATTACTTTCATTTATTCATCATGTTTCATTATGTTAGTATGATTGACAACCTTTCTAGCATGATCAATATGATAATGAGTGAGTAGTCTCTTAGCTAGGGTTTAATGGGTGATTAAGGGAAACCAACATGGGGAATGATTCATGCTTAAATTAATATGCTTTCATATCTTATTTGCTTGCTTGTTTTGATCTTAATACATGCACATGTTATATTTGATGAAATGCTAAGCCTATGAATCCTTGCATTTACTATCATCTTCTATCCTTTCAACTTGACTTGTAAGACATAACCCAACTCGAGTCTTGTTAGACCATGCATGTGTTAAGTAGGGAAGATTAAGTCGACTTGTAGGTGTTGTACAATCCAAGAGATTCGGCTCCGGGACCCAAACTTTCCTAGGATTGTAAGATATAACCCAACTCAATCCATCACAACAATAATTGCTTGCTTATAATTTGAGAACATGTTTGTATGATCTATCCCATGATTCCCCTATGAACCCATGACACCCTAGTGCTTTTAATCAATTGTTTACACCCTTATTTCATTTACCTTGTTAGTTTATTTTCATTGCTATCTTAGTTTAGTGACCTTCTACATCAACCCAATTTGTGACACCCCTAGACACCACTAGTTACAATAGAATCTTCATTTCAATACCCGTCCCTTGGGATCCGACCTTTACTTGCCTCTTTACTAATTGTAGAGTTGTTTGTGAAGTATAAATTGTGTTTTGTATCGACCATTGACCAACGACCACATATGCTTAATTGTGAACACCAAATGGCATCGATCAGATGACTTCTTGTTTGCTTTTCCCAGTGGGTGCCCAGGCCTTGGGTGGAGTACACTGGCGCTCCTCCCTTTGTGGCTGAGGTCCTTCGACCTAGGAGCTCGAGCCGGTTGCTGCTGAGGACGTCGATGGGTCTTGTGTGGTACTTGGGTGAGCTCTTGGCTCGTCAGTGCTCTCGGGATGTCTTAACGGTTCCCATCGATCCTCCTTGGACGATGTTTAGGGAGCCTTCTGAGGCAGAGAGGGAGGATGACCTGGCTGGCACCGGTGGTGACGCCCTCCTTCTTCCGGGCGAGGACTACTCGGCGTTCCTCTACGGGAGGTTGGCGTACTGGCCGGTCGTGGTAAGTGTTTTACCCTTTATTTTTGATCATTTTGAGAACACGATGAATGATCATCGGTTAATGGAAATTACTTGACTTTGCAAGAGGTCGAGGCAGCGGGCATCGAGCCCCCAGAGTACCCCGAAACCTTTGAGTACACTAACGCGACGGGGATGACGACGATCTCTGATCTGCGTGACTTTGACGCGGCGGTGAGAGATGCTGGCTTAGACGAGTGGCAGCATCTGATTCGGAGGGTGAGTCTCCTAACTTGTATAATTTTGTGTCAGAACACATTTGCTTGAGTTTGTCCAATCATTAAGAATCTCTTCTTTTGAAATGTAGGTTGCGCCATCCCGGTTCGTGGCTTTGTGGAGGGTAGCCAACCGGCTGCGAGCTACTGCCGTCGAGGCACTTGCTGGCGGCCGAGGACGTCAAGTATGAACCTTCCGTTTACTTCATTTTTGAATTTTCTAATGTTTGAAATGACTGACATGAGCCAATTCTTGTTGTTTGTAGAGGGAGCTCAAGCTGGAGCGAGAGCTTGCCCAGTCCCGGGAGGAGACAGCTCGCCTGGTGAGGGAGCTCGAGGTTCGCGACGCCGAGGTTGCTGCTCTCGAGGCGAGAGTTTCTGAGCTAGACGGCGACCAGCAGTAGCTTGTTTGTTGTTTTTTTTTTGGCTGTATTTTGCACATTTTGTACAGTTTTAGGACCCATATTTTGGACATTCGGACTTTGTTTTGGGGCTCGAGCCCCCAGTTTGGTGTACATATCCCCTCTTGGTTGTATATATGATGGCCTGAGTGCCTTTCTTTCTTTGGGTTGCTTTGTTTGTACCTGCGGAGTTAGCTTTGAACAGGTTTGGTAGATGACGGTTTGCGCCGCAGTCATGCCGAAATTTACTAGAAATCACATAGAACTTACATTTGTACACATGGCCTAAATTAACGCAAAACAATGACTCGAAAATGGAAAAAATTTGCCGGAAATGACCGGACAATAGGGAGGGTTACCCCCTAAAAAAAAGAAAAAATAGAAACATATAAGTTTGAAATGTGATGTGGAAGGAGAGTGAAATGATTCCCCAAAAAGAAAAATAAAAACGAAATGTATAAGTTTGGAAAAAATGAATAAATTAAATTAAATTGGTGAGATGATTCCCCAAAAAAGAAAAATAAAAAGAAATATATAAGTGTGCTAAAATGACAAAAATATCGATATCGCCTCGAAATGCGTGCCCGTGAAATTAGGAAACACGAAATATGGCAACTTGACGTATTTACCAAAATAATAACCCGTATGAATAGGAAATTATTCGTTGAGGAATTTAGAAAAGATCCAACGCGGAAAATCACTGAAAGAAGGCTGAGGAAGAGGCGCAGCAAGACCTGCGTCCCTTAGAAGAGGCGCGGCAGGTGCTGCGCCTGTTCCCCAGTGCATCCGTCCTGATGGATTTTAGGAAAAAGTTTTTAGAATAAATAGAGACGTCGAGGGAGGTTTTATTCACTTAATTCTTCCTTCTTTTCTTCGTTTTATTACATAAAGCTCTCAAAATAAGCATACATCATGAATACTCTCGAAATTCGTCTAAAGGAGTGGACAAATGAGTTCTCTAATGTGGAGAAACACGACATGGGTGCTTATAACTTTGGATCGCTATTGAGTTTGAAGCTGATCAAAGTAGTCAAACCGTTCCTAGATGCTTGTCTTGATTATTGGGACCCGAATAATCACGTATTTGCCTTCCCTGGAGGAGACATTTGCCCATTTCCCGAAGAAATTGCTGTGATTGGTGGTTGGGACCCGGAACATTTGCCTGCTATTCCTTCCATTTCTCAGGGGTATAAGAACAAGTTTAGGGACTTGCTTGGGTTGGCAAAAGCTGATGTGGACCGTCTTATGACTTCTAAAGGAGTGCGAATGTTGGATTTCATCGATCGATTCATCAATAGGGCAGATCCCACTATCTCTTATGTTGCAAGGCGAAGGGCGTTTGGGTTTTGCCTATTACATGTGTATGTCCTTCAAGGGCAAGTTGATGAGGATTTGAGAGGCGACCCTCGTTACTTGAGCGTGATTGAGCAAATGGAGCTGTGCAGGAGCCCATCTTGCCTGTGATTAGGAGAGATCCTATTGGGTTTAGATAACAGGAAAGCCAATCGTGACCTTCCTTATTTGGGAAGTCCCATCATATTGCAGGTAAAAGAACTATTTTCCTTTTTTCTTTTTTTTTCTTTTTTTTTTTTTTTTTTTTTGTTAATACCCGCTTTTGTTAGGTCTGGCTTATGGAGCGTCTTCGATTGATCGAGCCCCTAATTAATGTTCCTGCTTATCATGCTCGCTCAATTGCAATGAGGACCAGGCTCTACATGGTGGACTTCACTCGAGTCTGCAACTACTGGGAAAACAAATTGAAGAGTGAAGATGGCCCCTTAATTAGATGGATCGTACCATGGTGGCATCTCAAATCTGTCACTGGAGTATCTTCCTTGGATCCTACCCGGTCTCTGCACATCCCTGGCTTGGAGTTTATGATATGCATCTTCCCGGAGAGGTTGATGAGGCAGGTTGGGTTGAAGCAGATGATCCCGAAGCTTGACACTGTCCCGCAGACTGCCGTGGCGCTTACTACTGAAAGTCGAAGAGAATGGGCCATCAAATGGGCTCAAAGGAACATATGGTTCTTGAATTCTTCTGTTAGTGCTCTATGGGTGTCGGATTCCTATCTGCGGTGGAGGAAAGCTACTACTCCGGAGGAGCGCGAGAGATTGAGGAAGCGCGAGCCTGTTGACTACAAGGTTCGTGAGGTGGAAAAGGAGAAAGAGAAGCATCTGACTGAGGGAGAGAAAGAAGCCGGATTCCGAGTTGTTCATCCTTCGAAGAAACCGAAGACTTCTCCTGCCGTCGAGATGGTGGTTGACAAGAATGGCAAAGCAAGACTACGAGATAGACCGTTGGTGATTAGGTCTGAAGTGGCGCAAGAGCGTCCGGCTCGAGGTCGGGACAAGAAATATGATAAAAATGACAAAGGCAAAGGGAAAGGGAAAATGGAAGGGTAGCCTAAGTCTCTATTATTATTATTTATTATTGTTATTATTGTAAAAAGAAGTTGGCGTTTTTAGAATCCTAGCCTATTTTTCTTTTTTTTAGCATTATTTTTATTATGTAACGTACTTTTACTATTATTATTATTATTATTATTATTAGAAATGAAATAAAAAAGGTTAATTGGTTATGAAACCGTTATGATTTTCTATGATTATTCTTGTCGAATTTAAATGCGATTGCAAATGTCCTTCTATTTACATTTAAAATAATTAAATGGGTTGTATCCCATGAAGGATTGCTTACGTATTCATTTAAAAAATAAAATCAAACCCTTGCGCGTAGTTCGAGTAAATGTAAAAGAATAATTGTTCTAAGCAGGAGCTTGTAATGAACTTAGAAAATAAGCATGAGCTTTACTTACTCCTAAAATGCATTTCAGTTTATTTGATGATATGAGGATGACAAATTGTCAAAATGCAAGAGCAATATGACATTAGCTTAATTCAGCTTGGCCAGGGGCCGTTTATTTCGTGCCACAAGAGCAACACGTGAGGTTACGCGAGGCGCGTTTTTTGCTCCTATTTTAGGCATAGTAACGTTTCAGTTGGTCGAGGTTTGTCGGGTTGGCAAATTCGTTCCCATCTAGGTCTGTGATTCTAACCGCACCCCCTGGAAGTATGGACTTGACTAAAAATGGCCCGGCCCAATTGGGTTTGAATTTTCCTCGTGGATCGACAAGTAAAAGAGCTCTAATTGATTTGAGGACCAAGTCTCCTTCTTTTATATTCCTTGGCTTAACCCTTTTGTTGAAGGCTCGTTTGATACGTGATTGGTATGTTTGCACATTATGTAATACACGTAACCTTCGTTCATCCAGGAGGATGAGTTCTTCATATCTATCCCTCCTCCACTCGGCTTCTGGGATTTGACTTTCGAGTAAAATATGCAAGGATGGTACTTCTAGCTTGACTGGTTGTACAGCTTCCATGTCGTAGGTCAAATAGAAAGGGGTGGCCCCAGTGGACGTCCTAACAGATGTACGGTATCCCCATAAAGCAAAGGGTATCTTGCTTGGCCAATCTTTATAGTTGTCAATCATTTTCTTGAGAATCGTGACAACGTTTTTGTTTCCCGCCTCTACCACGCCATTGGTTTGTGGTCTATATGGCGAGGAGTGGTGATGCTTGATTTTGTATTTGGTTAGCAATTGTTTAGTCTCAGCTTGGAAATGTGATCCATTGTCACTGATGATCTCATATGGGCAACCATATCGACAGATAATGTTGGTTTGTATGAACTTTGCCACGTTCTTCGTTGTAAGACTGGTGTAGGAAGCCGCTTCTACCCACTTGGTGAAGTAATCGATTGCTACTAGGATGAAACACTGACCTCCTATTCCGGCTGGAGTGATCTTGCCGATGATGTCAATTCCCCAAGCGGAAAATGGCGAGGGACATGTCATGGTGTAAAGCAATGAAGGAAGGACATGTTGTACATTCCCGAAGATTTGGCAATTATGGCAATGTTTTACATATTTGATGCAATCGGATTCCATCGTGGTCCAATAATACCCCAAACGTGTGATTTTCTTTGCCATCATGGGTCCACTCATGTAAGGGCCACATTCTCCATCATGGACTTCTTCCATCACTTTTCGTGCCTGTGAATGATCAAGACAGCGTAGGATTACACCAAGAGGTGTTCTTTTGTATAATTCTCCTTGCATGAGAACGTATTGGGAAGCTAGCAAGCGGATAGCACGTTGTCCCCTTTTGTCCATTTCTGGTGGATAGATGCCATTGATTTTGAAGTTTAGGATCGCTTGGAACCAAGGTTCCTCTGTGACTTCCTCTTCATTGGCGATTTGGTGCACATAAGCTGGCTCTGATCGTCGTTCGATGCAAAAAGGCATTTCTACCATGCTGTCCGGCATATTAATCAAAGATGCAAGTTTTTCATGAGCATCTGCGAATTGATTTTCTTCTCGAGGTAGATGTAAGTAGGTCACTTGATCGAAGAATTGGGCAACTTGGTCTATTCTGGCTTGATAAGGCACTAAGCTTTCGCTTCGGATTTTCCAAGATCCCGTGATTTGGTTGATGATCAAAGATGAATCCCCATGTACTCGAAGATTCTTGAGGCCTAAAATTACTACCGCTTGTAATCCAATGAGACAAGCTTCGTATTCTGCAGCGTTATTTGTCACCTCGAAGTCGAGTTTGACAGAGATTGGTGTATGCTCGCCTTCAGGAGAAATGAGCAACACTCCTATTCCAAATCCTCTTAAGTTCAATGCTCCATCAAAATAGAGGTCCCAGGAGTCTACATCCGTTTGGAGTATATCCTCATCCGGAAACGACCAGGTGTCTATCGTTTGTGTATCATTAATGGGATTTTCTGCAAAGAATTCGGCAACGGCGCGCCCCTTTATAACTTTCAAAGGTACATACTTGAGATCGAACTCTGAGAGTATCAAAGTCCAACTCGCTAAACGTCCATTGAGAACGGGTTTCTCGAAGAGGTATTTGACAGGATCCATTTTGGAGTATATTTTGACGGAGTAGCTAAGCATGTAATGGCGTAGCTTCTTCGTTGCCCACACAAGAGCGAGGCATGTCTTCTCAAGTGGCGTGTATTTGCACTAGTACTCCAAGAACTTCTTACTAAGGTAGTAGATAGCTCTTTCTTCTTTTCCTATGGTTTGAGCTAGCATGGCGCCCATGGCCGTTTCAATTACCGTGAGATATAAACCAAGAGGTTGATCTCGTTGAGGTGGCATGAGCACTGGTGGTTTGGCTAGTATTTCCTTGATTCGGTCGAAAGCCTTCTGACAGTCGTCATCCCACATGGTGTGATCTGTTTTCTTTAACTTCTTGAAGATAGGTTCGCAGATCATGGTGAGTTTCGATATGAATCGACTTATGTACTACACCTTGCCTAGGAATCCTCTAACTTCTTTCTCCATTTGAGGTTGCGGCATTTCAGTTAGAGCTTTGATTTTGGAAGGGTCTATTTTTATACCTCGTTGGCTAACAATGTATCACAGGAGTTTGCCAGATGTTACTCCGAATGCGCATTTCTGAGGATTGAGCCTGATGTTGTACTTCCGTAGCCTTGAGAAGAACTTGCGAAGGTTCGCGATGTGACCCTCTATTTCCTTGGACTTGACAATTATGTCATCTATGTATACCTCAACTTCTTTATGCATCATGCCATGTAAGAGCGTAGTTGCGGTGCGTTGGTATGTAGCTCCGGCGTTGATTAACCCAAACGGCATAACCATGTAGCAATAAGTTCCCCATTGAGTGACAAAGGCGGTCTTATGCATATCTTCTATGGCCATCTTGATCTGGTTATATCCTACGTATCCATCCATGAAGGATAGTAATGCAAGATCTGCCGTATTATCCACCAATATGTCGATATGTGGTAGAGGAAAGTCATCCTTAGGACTTGCTTTGTTTAAGTCTCTAAAGTCAACACAAACACGGATTCTCCCATCCTTTTTAGGTACGGGTACTATGTTAGCTATCCAGTCTGAGTACTCGGAAACTTTGATGAACCCGGCTTTAAATTGTTTATCGACTTCTTCTTTGATCTTGAGAGCCCATTCTGTCCTCATTCGACGAAGCTTCTGTTTCACGGGTTTGAAACCTGGTTTGATTGGGATTCTATGCTCTGCGATGTCCCTGTCGATCCCTGGCATGTCTTTGTAGGACCAAGAAAAAACGTCTTTGAACTCGTGCAGGAGGTCTATGAAATTGGCCCTTTCGGTGGGGCTCAAGGTCGTCCCTATCCTAAGTTCTTGGGGTTCTAGTTCAGTTCCTACGTTGATGGGTTCAGTATTTTCTATCACTGGTCCCCCTTCCCCCTCTTGTAGTATTTCTTTGGCTATGTAGGGAGGTATTTCGATTGAGTCTGGGTCTGGGTCATCCTCATTATCATCGTAAACAGAATTGCATTCAAGATAACACGAAGAGTAAGCAGAACCTGATTTATTCATATTAAAATTTGAGAAAAGTTGAAACAAAGAAGCCATTTGATTTGTAGTCAGTGGCGGTAAAGGGACAACCGTTGGGACATTTCCCGAACTACAGCTATTACTTGACACTAAGCTAGGAGAAACAAGGGGAGTGGGAATGACGACAGGAGGAGACTCTCTAGGAACTTCTCTAGACTCCGAATCTGACTCTGACTCGAATTCATCGTATTCTGGTTCTCCTTTGAACTTCTCTCCTTCTCCAGTGGTGAGCTTAAAGAGTCTTCCTTGATTGTTTGTCCACTTGATCGATTTTCTCCATTCTTTTTGCTGGTTGGTGTTAGTTTCTGTGATTAACGCGGTAGGGTTAAAGTGATCGTCTTGAAGTATCATGGTAATGATCTCATGTAACACCCCCGCACACCAGGATGAAGGTGTCACCATCTCGGTTTCCCGAGGTAGTAGATCAAATAGACAATGATAGAACACTGTTAATACATTAATGTGGCCTATACAACATAACTTATTACAAGCACCGATACGAAAGATGAATACTACTATAACTCATGATACAGCACTTCTAGACTGGTAGAGTGATAACTCGATCCCTCCCGTCCTAGTAGCCACAGGGCAACAACCAACTGTACCTGCTAAGCCAACTGCTCACCATCTCCGAATGGATCACCACAGTTTTGAAAACATAACACGGGGTCAGTTACTGAGAAATCAAAATAAGACAAGTACGATAAATAACCAGCTGACCATCCACCAACCCCGGTCTCCCGATCTCACATAGTAACCGACTACACACCGAAGTGTGTAGCCCTGCCAGATTACCCATCGCAACAGGTAATCCTCGCCACCAGTGGGTGACCGCAGCCCATCCTCACCTAGTCCAGCTCATCAACGAGCGACTAACAATCCCTGTCCCTTAATGTGCACATCCCCTCCCGTGGCGGGTTCCACGGAGGGCGAACTAGGGTGAGAAGCCACTCCCGCAAGTGACTCCACCACAATCACACACAGCATCACAGCTGCCACAATACCACAACCGTCACAACACACCCACACCAGCATCATCATCACAACACCCAACCTCCGATGATCAGCAGATGACAATAATTACAAACAAACACAATCGTAAATCAATTGACATTAAACTGAGTAGGGAAACCCTACCTCGTTCCAAATCGTGAAAGACATCCATAGATAGCCAAGCAAGACTCCTAAATTCATCCTACAACGATAGCCATCCCCTATTATACAGCTATCCTCAAATCTATCAAAGAAGACACAAGGCATAGACTTACCTAATAACACGCATCGACGACGTTGTAGACAAAAACCACGCACGCAACCTTCCTAAGTGAATCCCGTATTACCCTTGGTGGAGGTGTAGGCTATATAAATGAGAGTATAAGGAGATAGGGTGATAAGATAGAAAGGTAGGCTATGGTTAGAGAAAGAGGAACTGTCGAGGAAATGAGGAAAATGAGATGAATCTCGCGAACTTGTGTTTTATATTAATACGTCGACAACAGCCATACTCGGTCGAGTACTGGAGTACTCTGTCGAGTAGGCTCTACTAGGTCGAGTACAGGCGATACTCGGCCGAGTAGCCTCTGCTAGGTCGAGTAAACAAATCCTATAAGGCTCATGTTATAAGCCTGGTCCCTCACCCATTCCTCCCTACGGTCTATCTTGGTCAACAGGGTCGGTCAACAGAGTCCTTGAATATCCTGGGTATTACATCTCATCCTGCGCGCCTCTAACAAATCGATCTTCTCCAAATAGTAGACTCACAGCTTGTTCGTCTAAGCAAGGTGCTTGATGAGTCTTGACGGTAGGAACCGTTTCTGGAGGAATGAAGTAGCAATCGTGAAAGATCTCGATTCCGGCTAGCTTCCTTTTGAGATAGTGCCAAGGCTCAGGAAATCCGTGAAAGATATCTTGACTTCCTTCCCTAACGAAGTATCCATTTAGGGTAGGGAGGTAGGGTCGCATTTGGATTCCCACATTCTTGCGGTTTTGAACTTGAGCGAGCATCTCGAGAACTTCCTCTTTAGTGGGTTTGTATCCTAGTCCAAGGGGTATTCTTTGTGAGTTACCCTCTTTGTAGGGTGCAAAGGTGTTTCTTCGGATAGGATTCAAAGGCATTCCCGGGAAGTATCCCTGGGATTTGAGTATGTGGTTGACCACTAAATTAGAGTAGGAATTGAAGTACAAAGGTGCCAACTCACTTTCTATGACGCATATGCTATGGAAGCCCCCAAGTTCATGTACTGGATCCGCAAGGACTTGATTACTTGACTTCTTTTCGATTATCGCCTTGATGGGTGACGAAGTGATCGTCACCACCTTACCATTTAGTGGGATTTTGATTTTCTGGTGGAGGGTGGATGTTACCGCTTTGGAAGCATGAATCCAGGGTCTCCCCAGAAGTATGTTAAAGGATGCCTCAATGTCCACTATTTGGAAGTTGACCTTTCGCTCAATTGGCCATGTGGCTATAGTTAGGTTAACAAGTCCTACTACCTTTCGTCGTGTACCTTCATATGCGCGAACACCTTGATTGGTAGGGGTCCAACCTGACTCTTTCATGCCTAATTTGTATGCCGTTTTCAAGGGTATGACGTTGACCGCGGAGCCATCATCTACCAAAGTCATTGGCAAATTCTTCTTTAAGTAAATGACAGTGATGTAAAGAGCCAAGTTATGACTAGCACCAAAGGGTGGCAAATCTTCATCTGAGAAAGTAATAGGATTACTTACCTTCGATGATTCTTGGAAGACCAAGTTGACTACGTCATCGGGTGTGGAGTTATGTGCCACATTTAGTTTGGCCAAGGCATGCAGTAAAGCTTGGTGATGTGGGAATGAGCTTGCCACTAGTTGCCAGACTGAAAGATCAGCCTTTGTCTTTTGTAGTTGCTTTAGCAAATGGTCAGTAGAGCCATCTTCATTATCATTTGGTGTGACCACATTGGTTGGACCGTTTGCTATGGGGTCGTTTTGAGAAGTGTTTTGGTATGGGCGTCCCAAACGAGTAAGGTGGTCTACATCTTGGTCACTGATTTTGACTAGGTAGTGTTCAGTGAGATACTCATCTTCATCATCATCGGCCCATATTCCATTAACAGTAGCAAGCTCCCTCATTCTCATGATTTCAGCCTCTAATTGGATAATTTGGTCGACTAGTTCATCAACCACGGCTACAACTTCTTGCATTGTAGTGTTTTGAGAGAAGACTAGTGGTGCACGTTCTTTAGGTGTGGCATTGGGATCACGTAGGGTTGCCACTGCATTCTCTAGTTCCATGACTTGCCTATTCACACTTTTTGCCCATGCAATGAAATCCGTGATGGTTGGAGAAATGGTAGAGTAGTTCCCTTCATTCTCTATTGCATGAATTTCATCTTCGACTGGAGAAATGAGGTGTGAACAATCTATGGTAGATTCTTCATTGTAATCACTAGAATTCCAAGAGGATTCTGAGTGTTGTTAGGCTTACCTCCAGGCGGTATTGGTAGGCGACCGTCTTCAATCATATCTTAAAGTACATTTTTCACTTTGTAGCATTTTTCTGTATCATGTCCCTTGCCTCTATGGTATTCGCAGTATGAATTCTCATCCCAGAACTTGGATTTCTTTTCTAGTTCGGGTGTAGGGCCTATGGGTTGAAGTTTACCCAGCTTCATCAACCTTTTCAGAGCGTTGGAATACATGTCCCCTAGATTTGTGAATTTCCTTGGTCGGGTACTCTTCTTAGGTGGCTCGAGAAGGTTAACCTCATCGGTTTTGCTAGTAGAGTCGTAAGAAAGACTTGTTGAGCCTTGATATCCACGACCTATCATTTTGGAGAAGAGCCCTTTACGGATGTCATCTTCGATCCTTGTCCCTAGTACGGTTAAGTCTTTGAAGGTCTTAATGTTTTGATACCTCAAATGATTTGCATAGATGGGCTTTAGGTTGTCCACGAATTTCTCCACGAGGGTAGCTTTATTGTGGACAGCGGGCCGCCCACGGGGGCGCTTGGATGAGGAGCGAAAACAAGCGTTTGCATTTTGTAAGGAGTCGCCACCAATTTTTATGGGAAATTGGAACCGTTCGAATACCTCGTGTCATATCAAGACACAAAGTAGTGACATGAACACTAAGCAATCGTTACCCTTAGCATTCTATGTCTAGAATGACTCTCGTGGATGCCAATGAACACGGGTGCTCACGGAGATCTGGAGTAAGGGGTGAGGGTACGTATTAGGAAGCTCTTTTGATCGAACACCTAATCCCGCCCGCCTCGATAGCGGCCTCTACTAATGATTAGGGAGTTGTCTATACTTGATATATCGTCGGCTATATGCATGCAATGCAACATCCATAAATTAATCCTAACATGTGAGAATTAGACTAAGTCGGTGAACAATTAATTAGCAAACAATTGATGTCGAAGTTGGAATTAATGCTCATTTACATGTGAAAATATACAAACAATAAAAGCGATACAATAACGAAAATTACAATGATTACATTAATTACAACAGATTAGGCGATTTATGTCGAAAATACCTTTAAAACGGATAATTTGATAAAAAAAGAATAAAAGAAATAAAGGAACTAAATACGAACAAGTCAGAAGGTGATAATACGATTATTAGTTGATCAATACGTAGACTAAATAACTAAGTCAAGGCAGAAAAGGAGTTCAGAGACAGAATTCACCCTGGAACAGGCGCAGCAGGCACTGCGCCCTTTGGAAGAGGCGCAGCAGTTGCTGCGTCTGTTCCAAGGGTGAGTTCTGGCTGTGAAGCCGGAACTGCAAACCGTTAATGTTGATTGTTAAATTTAAGGATTGATTAGATTATTTACTCGGATGAAAGTTATTGATGAATTATTTACATATGATTGAGGTCATAAAAACAATGAAACATGAATGAGACGGAAACAAGACAGATTAATTATGTGAAGGGTCGATGTTAATGAACGATTAATTAGTGACATCGGTGAAACAAACTAAACATGACGAATTATCAATGAAACATAATGAATATGGATGCAAATATATCAATGACGAATCTCAGAAACTCAATATGGACAGATTGAACTTCTAAAATCCGGGTTTGAATATTAATGACGAAAACCCGTAAATATTGATTATCTAGGATTTAAGTCGGAACAATGATGAATTAAACATGTTAATGATGAATGAATAATATACATATGAATTATTAAACTATTACGATGAACGAATTAACAGAAAACAATTGAAAGCAAATAAAAACGAAAGACGAATTACAGAGGACGAAGAAGAAGAAGAAAAGAAGCAGGAACTGCGGCAGCCTCACGAAGAGGCGCAGCAGGTGCTGCGCTCCTTCGAAGAGGCGCAGCGATTCTTGCTGCGTCTTTTCTCGACGTCATCTCACCGGAAATCCGCAAAAAAGGTTTTAAAGACGGTTTTAGAAATCGGTTTTAATGGTGTATTCGACATAGACCTTACAATTGTTATAAAAAAATCAAAAATACAATAAATAAAAGAGAGATTAATACACCCTCAGACTTACATGTTGACGAAACGAGAAGAACTAAGAAGATCGATTAGTGATGCTCGACGCGAATGCAAGGAAAGAGTGCCCTCGTAGGAGGAAAACGATTTAACAGATTGATTAATTAGATTGATTGAGTGTAGTGGTCAAATTGGTCGGTCATGCAAACGGAGAGGCTGGTACCCGGAAGGATCCGAGCTTACGTGGTCGAATGTTCAAGCACGTAGGCGCCAATTAGTAAGAACAAAGTCTAGAATGCAAAGGGAGAAGAGAAGGGCGGACACTCGCGTGAGAAATATGAGGAACGAAAGCTCCTATTTATACTAATCACGTGAAGGAATAGGGTTTCGGAGACTCTTTGGAAGTGAATCTCGGAAAGATATAAAAAAAGATACGTAAATCATGCAAAGAAGGGCACGGGAAGAGGCGCGCTAGCACTGCGTCTCTTGGAAGAGGCGCGACACTGACTGCGTCTATTCCCAGGAGGTTTCCTCCTGTTTAAGAAAGATTTCCGTGTTTAAGTTATGGTAGGACGGAATTAATTCGATTTATCTTTTTGAATATTACGGGATATTATTTGCCAAAAGATAAAATTTGAGAAATATGGAATAGAAATATCCGGAACATTCCAGAACATTCTGACTCGGGATTTAACGACTATCGAGAAAATGGAGACGGTTTTTGACCCGGACTCGAATGTACTCTAATTCTTGTCAAAACGACCGTATCGGGACGTAGATGACAACTAAGAGGTAGACATTAATATTTGAGCAATCACTTGACGATAATCTTATTTAATGTCACTAATCGTTCGCGAATCAAACATGCGGCCCAATCATCACCGGGTGGTTTGCGAGGGTGCGTAAACGAGTGTCTCTGAGCCCCCACTTTGACCGAGGCTTGGACAAGGCGAAAGTCAAAGTATAGCCATCAGGTCAATTGAAGATTACAACCTGACGACTATGGCGACGCGAGGCGGCTCAAGGGGTCTGAGCCAAGGACCTGTCGTCGGGAACATTTTAGAGTCTGTCGACTATCGGGGAGGGTCGTTTAAAGTCCATTAGACTACGTAAGGGGGCTCGCCAGCCATAAGAAGAGACCATACCTGAGACTTCTTCTCGAGACGCTTTCGGAGGTGCATAGGAGCTAAGGGTAAGACCTAAAAGATATATAAGGATTGGTGCTAGGGTGTGGGACCCTAAAGGAAAGCATTGACGGGAAGGAGGCCAAATATGAGTTTCGACCTAAGGGTAACTAAGCTTTGGGTATAGGAACCTCTGGAGAGCGACACCTGTCGAACTCTCGGGGAAACACAAAACATTGAAAGCGGCGGGGACGTCGGTAGAAACTGCTGGGAGGAATCCGCTTGCGTTGGTCTCAAACGAACTCAGGCAAGAAAACTTGAGGTTGAAGTCAAATTTGCTTGCGTTGGTCTCAAGCGAACTCTTGTTGGGGAACATACCGACGACTAGGAACATCTTGATCGTCAGGGAAGAAGGTCTTGAGTGAGCGATCTTCGCAAAATACTCTTCTATTTGGCGAAACAAACTGAGCAATACTGCAAAATACCGCTGCGAGGGATAAAATGGATTTGGACAATCGCAAAATACTCTCGCTATTTGGATAAAATGCGGGCCGGAACGAGGGAAAATCGTCGAAACGGGCCAAAATGAATAAAATGTTATCGAGGAAGAGGCGCACCAAAGATGGGCCCACAAATAACGAACTCATAACGAATTTTCGAAAATCCGCAAGGAGGGAAATAGGGGAAGAGGCGCAGCAAGAGCTGCGTCTCTTGGAAGAAGAAGCGCGGCGCTTTGCGTCTTTTCCCCAATTTGGCGGTCTGGCGTAAAAACGCGAAATCGAAGGGTTTTATTTCATTATTTCGAAACACAAATCCTTCAATTTCTCTCTCAAATCTTCACCATTTCCGTCAAGGTTGGATTCAAAAGCTTGCTTAAAATATGACTAATCGAGGTATGTGCTTTAATCTTGCATTAATCTCCCATATTTGTCGAATTTTGAGTCGCAAACATTAGGGTTTTCGACCCTTTTGATCGAAAATTTGGGGCTTTTCCCCCAAATGGATTTGTCTTGCCAAATTGATGCTAGAAATGGATAATAGGCAATGTTAGGAACATAACCATGTATTTGCTTTGAATTTTCATCGAGTTTTGAGCCCTTGAGCGAATTTTGAGACGGTTTCATGACTAGATCGAAAATTGCTTCGAAAATGGCCTTAGGATTGCCCATTTGTGATGAAATTTGATATTTGGGACCCTTGGATGATGGGTAATCTTCCTGTCATCTCGGAATTTTGGTTGGTGACAACTTTTGCAGGGCACCTTTCTAGGGCATAACCGCCATTATAGCGAAATGCTGCCGAATTTTCGACTTGAACCCGGAACTAGGCTTTGATCTTGACTTGACTTGACCCAATTTGTCACATGAGTGATTGAATTGGTGAGAACATGGCCAAGGATGGCCGAAAGGATAGCTTCCGGGGCTCGGAGGCTCGAAAACTTCTTAACACGGGCTCGCGAAATCACGTGACGCGCTTTGTATTTGTTTTAATGTTGCGGTGACGATGCTTCCACTTCCGGGAGGACTCCCATGGAGGTAGACGCCAGTGCGGTTGAGGAGGCTTTAGAGCAGGCCTTCACCGACGCGGTGATGGCTGGCTGCGACGAGGTTCCCGAGGAGGAGGCTGGCGATGAGGAGGAGATTCCGAGACGGGCCCACCTCGGACGAGGGGGTCGTCACCGAGAGGAGCTCCCGCGTGGGCCGAGACTGGGAGAGTAGGCACCTTGTGTGGGCTGCGAGAGGGTCACTTGTCCTACACAGACGGTGAAGAGCTTGGTAAATAGGAATTCCCTAACTCATTACCTATCCCTTTTCTGCTTTTTGTTCAAATTTCTTTCAAATTCACTTCAAAACTAAAGATAGCTTTATTTCGAATCATAATAGGAGGCCGGGAACATCCGGTCGTTCTCGGGGTATACGACGGCGATGGAGCACTACGAGCGGCTGTCGGAGGAGGAGAGGGCCATGATCGAGCGTGGAGCGTTCGGTCCTCTGGTTCGGGTCTGGAGGGATATCGTGAAGAGGAAGTTGCGGGCCAACCTTAGCCTGGTCCGCGCTTTCTTGGATCGATTTTGGGATACGACTTCCACGTTTCACCTGCCTTTTGGTGAGGTGGGAGTCACCTTGGAGGACTACGGCATGATTTACGGCTGCCGTGTGGGTCGAGGAGATGGTGTGGCGGAGGCGGCATGAGAGCGGATTCGGCCGAGGCGAGGAGGTTGATCGGCTGGAACCTGTCGCCGAAGGCTGTTGCGGTGCCTGGTTTGGTACCCAGTACCTATGTTCGAGATTACTTTGCGGGGAAGACCCCGGCATCGGTGGTGATTGACGGGAGGGAGACGGCTCCTCCTCCTTGTACAGCTGAGCAGAGGGCTCGTCTGTGGCTTTGGTGGTTCTTGTCTTCGATTTACCTCGGAGACAAGGGTGAGAGGCTGTCGACGAAGCTTCTTCCCTTTCTTGCTGACCTGAGCTCCCTAGGGCGTTGGGACTAGGTCACTGCTGGTTTTGCGGTCCTCATCCGCTTTATGAGGGCCATGGTTCGTCCGGAGTTGATGGAGAAGGGGACTTCTCCTGGTGCCGTCGGACCTGGGCTACTGTTGGAGGTATGAACCTTTCCTTAGATCAGAGTAAATTCCTTTCTTTTATCAAAGATCGAAAGATCGTCATTGACTATCCTGTTTTACAGGCGTGGGTGTACTCTTACTTCCCGGGCCTCGCGCCCAAGAGGACGGAGCCGTTGGAGAGGGCCTATCCCGTGGTGAGGGATTGGGTCATGTGCCGGACGAAGAGCAAGCGTTCTTCTCACAATGTCTACCGGCGGGATGTGAATGCTCTTCAGCTGAGCAGCGTGAGTATCCTATTTGTATGCACTTATACTTCTTTTCCTTTATCTGATCATAGGAATGATCTCTGCCTTTATCTTGTCGCAGTGGGTGCCCAGACCTTGGGCGGAGTATGCCGAGGCGCCTCCTTTTATTCGAGGTCCTTCGACCTAGAGCCCGAGTCGGTTTGTTGTTGTGGACGTCGATGGGTCTGTGTGGTACTTAGGCGGCGTTTGGCTCGTCGGTGCTCTCGGGCGCATTGACGGTTCCCATTGACCCTCCGAGGACGATGTTTAGGGAGCCTTCCGAGGCTGAGAGGGAGGCAGACTTGGCTGGTGCCAGCGGCGACGACCTCCTTCTGCCGGCTGAGGACTACTCGGCGTTCCTTTACGGGAGGTTGGCGTACTGGCCAGTAGTGGTGAGTATCCTTTTATTTCTCTTTGATTGACTTCGGGAATTGCGCTGAAAGATCATCGATTGATGAAAGCTTATTTGTCTTTGCAGGAGGTTGAGGCGGCGGGCATCGAGCCCCCAGTGTACCCCGAGACCCTTGAGTACACTGACGCGACCGGGAGGACGACGATCTCCGAGCTGCGTGACTTTGACGTAGCTGTGACGGATGCTGGCCTAGATGACTGGCAGCATCTGATCCGGAGGGTGAGTTCTTATTTTGCATAGTTTTCGTGTAAGAACACATTTGATTGAACTGGTTCAGTTTACTGAGAATTCTTTTGACATGCAGGTCGCGCCATCTCGGTTTGTGGCACTATGGAGGGTGGCCAACCGGCTACGAGCTACGGCCATCGAGGCACTTGTCGGCGGTCGAGGTCGTCAGGTATGAACCTCATTTGTTCTTCCTCGATCTTTGGTTTTTTCAGTTTTGTTTGAATTGATTGACATGAGCCAATTTCTTGTTGTCCACAGGCCGATCGTGAGCTGGAGCGAGAGTTGACCCAGTCTCGGGAGGAGACGGCTCGTTTGTCGAGGGAGCTCGAGTTTCGGGACGCCGAGATTGCCACTCTTATGGCAAGAATTGCTGAGTTGGAGGGTGCCCAGCAGTAGTCTGCGTGGTTTTGTAGACTTGATTTTGAACATTTTGGATTTGCTTTGGGGCGCAAGCCCCCAGTTGCACATTTGGACTTGTTTGGGGCGAAGCCCCCAGTTTGCTTGTACATTTGCTTTTTTTGTTGTATATACGACGGCCTGAGTGCCTTTTTTTCTTTGGATTGTGTTATTTGTACTGCAGTTAGCTTTTGGACGGAGTTTGGTAGACAACGGTTTGCAATCATCTTGCCGAAATTTACATAGAAAAAATCACATTCATTTACATTTTTATATACACATAAGGCCTTTAATTGGTGCAAAATGAGACTCGAAAAGGACGCGAAAATGTAAAAATGCAAAAAATTTGCCGGAAATGACCGGACGATAGGGAGGGCTACCCCCGCAAAAAAAGAAAAAGAGAAATCTATAAGTTGGAAAATGAAAAAAAAAGATAGAAATTGAGAAAATGAAATGATTAAGTAAATATTGAAAATAATAATAAAAATTAAAAATTAAAATGAAATCTAAATATGAAAGTGTGAGAAAATGGCGGAAAATGTCGATGTCGCCTCGAAATGCGCGTTCACGGATCAAGGAAACCTGAAGCATGGTAAATTTCTCGGATTTACCAAAATAAAATCCCGTAGGAATAGGAATTTATTCGTTTATAGAATTAGGAAAGATCCAAACGCGGAAATCACAGAAGTGATCTTTGGGAAGAAGAGCGCGCAAAGACGAGTGCGTCCCTTTGAAGAGCGCGGCCAGTGCCGCGCACTGTTCCCAAGCGGTCGGTTAATGATTTTTGGAAACAGCAATTAGTATAAATAGAAGCGTCGATGAAGCTTTAAATCATATAATTCTTCCGTCTCTTCTTCGTCGATTCACACATAAAACTCCCAATAAATTTTCAAGAGAAAATTATCATCATGAATACCTTAGAGATTCGCTTGAAGGAATGGACTAACGAGTTTTCGAACATTGAGAAGCATGATATGGGTGCTTATAACCTTGGGTCTTTGTTGAGTTTGAAACTCATTAAGGTAGTAAAACCGTTCTTGGATGCTTGCCTTGATTATTGGGACCCAAATTACCATGTTTTTGCGTTCCCAGGAGGTGATATTTGTCCTTTTCCGGAGGAAATTGCTGCTATTGGCGGGTGGGACCCCGAACATTTACCTGCCATCCCTTCTACTGCTCAAGGGTATAAGAGCAAGTTTAGAGATTTGCTTGGACTTACTAGACTTGAGGTAGATCGTCTCGTTACTCCGAAGGGCGTGAGGATGCTGGACTTTATAGACCGATTCATCAACAGGACCGATCCCACTGTCTCTTATGTTGCTAGGAGGAGAGCATTTGGCTTCTGTTTGCTGCATGTTTATGTCTTTCAGGGACATGTTGAAGATTTGAGAGGTGATCCCCGTCTATTGGGTCTTATTGAGCAAATGGAGCTGCGCAGGAGCCCAGCTTGCTTGTGTTTAGGGGAGATTATCTTGGGTTTGGATAATAGGAAATCCAACCGCGATCTTCCCTTTTTGGGGAGTCCCGTTATCCTACAGGTAAAAGACACTCTTCTTTTTTTTTCTCTTTTTTCTTTTTTTTTCTTTTTTTTTTTTTTTTTTTTTTTTTTTTTTTTTTTTTTTTTTTTTTTTTTTTTTTTTTTTTTTTTTTTTTTTGGGTGTCTAATACCTGTTTTTTTTTTTGGTAGGTTTGGCTTATGGAACGGCTCCGATTGCTCGAGCCCCCAGTTCATGCACTTTCCTATCATGCCCGTATGATTTCGATGAGGACACGTACATGTACATGGTGGACTTCACCGGGTCTGCGATTCTTTGGAAGAACAAGTGAAGAATGATGATGGCCCGTTGATCGGGTGGGTCGTTCCGTGGTGGCACCTCAAGTCATCCTTTGGAGTGTCTTCTTTGGATCCTACTAGGTCCGTGCGCATTCCTGGATTGGAGTTCATGGTATGCATCTTTCCTGAGAGATTGATGAGGCAAGTCGGGTTGAAGCAGATGATCCCTCGGCTTGACACCGTTCCGCAGACTGCTATGGCGCTTACTACAGAGAGCCGAAGAGAGTGGGCTATGAAGTGGGCCCAAAGAAACATGTGGTTCTTGAACTTCTCCTCCAATGCCTTGTGGGTGTCGGATTCTTATCTGAGGTGGAGGAAGGCCGCAACTTCGGAAGAGCGCGAAAGACTGAGGAAGCGTGAGCCCAGTGACTACAAGGTGCGCGAGGGAGAGAAAGAGAAGGAGAAGCATCTGACAGAAGGAGAAGAAGAAGCCGGGTTCCAAGTCATTCATCCTTCGAAGAAATCGAAGACTACTCCTGTCGCAGAGATGGTGGTTGGTAAGAATGGAAGAGTCAGGCCTCGAGAAAGACCGCTAGTGATTAGGTCTGAAGTGGTGCAAGAGCGCCCGGCTCGAGGTCGTGACAAGAAATATGACAAGACTGACAAGGGCAAGGGGAAGATGGAGGAATAGCCCGAGTCCTTATTTATTATTTGATTATTATTATTATTGTTGTAATAAAAAAAGGAGGGATTTTTAGAATCCTAGCCTAGTCTATTTTTATTATTTGCCGTATTATTATTATTAGAAATTGAATGAAACAAAAAGGTTAAGTGGTTATGAAACCGTTGTGATTTTCTTTAATTATTCTTGTCGAATTTCAAATGCAATGCAGATGTCCTTCTATTTACATTTTAAATAAAATGGTGGGTTGAATCCCGTGAAGGATTGCCTACGTATTCACTTAAAAAAAGCGAAATCAAACCCTTGCGCGTAGTTCGAGTAAATGTAAAAGAATAATTGTTCGAAGCAAGAGCTTGTAATGAACATAGAAAATAAGCATGAGCTTTTGCTTACTCTGGAGGTGCGAATTTAGTTTGTTTGATGATACGAGGATGACAAGTTTGCCAAGATGCAAGAGCATAGTGACATTCGAGATGGGCCGGGGGGCGTTTATTTAGTGTCGCAAGAGCGACACGTGGGTTTACGCGAGGCGCGTTTTTGTTCTATCCTAGGCATAGTATCGTTTCAGTTGGTCGAGATTTGTGGGGTTTGAGAACTCATTCCCGTCTAGGTCTGTGATTCTAACCGCACCTCCTGGGAGTATTGATTTGACTAGATATGGTCCGCCCGATTAGGTTTGAATTTTCCCCTTGGGTCGACGGGTAAAAGAGCTCTGACCGATTTGAGAACTAAGTCTCCTTCTTTGATGTTTCTTGGCCTAACCCTTTTGTTGAAAGCTCGTTTGATACGTGCTTGATATGTTTGGACATTATGTAAGGCACGAAGCCTACGTTCATCCAGGAGGATGAGTTCTTCGTATCTATCTTTCTTCCAATCGGCCTCAGGATCGACTCTCTAGTAGGATGCGCAAGGATGGTATTTCTAGTTCGACTGGTTGTACGGCTTCCATGCCGTAAGTCAAATAGAAAGGAGTAGCCCGATGGGCGTCCCGACGGATGTTCGATACCCCACAAAGCGAAGGGTATTTTGCTTGGCCAATCTCTATAATTGTCAGTCATTTTCTTGAGGATTGTGACGACATTTTTGTTAGCCGCTTCTACCGCGCCGTTAGTCTGTGGTCTATAGGGCGATGAGTGATGATGCTTGATCTTGTACTTGGCTAGCAATTGCTCGGTTTCGGCTTGGAAGTGGGACCCATTATCGCTGATGATCTCATGTGGGCAACCATATCGGCAGATGATGTTATTTTGTATGAACTTGGCTACATTTTTGGCCGTAAGAGCGGTGTAGGAAGCCGCTTCTACCCACTTGGTGAAGTAGTCAATTGCTACTAGGATGAAACAGTGACCTCCCGTCCCGGCTGGGGTGATTTTCCCAATTATGTCAATTCCCCATGCGGAGAATGGCCAAGGAGATGTCATCGTATAGAGCAACGAAGGAGGGACATGTTGTACGTTTCCGAAGATTTGGCAATTGTGGCAATGTCTCACATATTTGATGCAATCGGATTCCATTGTAGTCCAATAGTACCCTAGACGCGTGATTTTCTTTGCCATCATAGGTCCACTCATATGAGGACCGCATTCTCCGTCGTGGACTTCCTCCATCACCTTTCGCGCCTGTGAATGATCAAGGCAGCGTAGGACTACACCAAGAGGTGTTCTTTTGTATAATTCTCCTTG
The DNA here is from genome assembly GCF_048544455.1 of Silene latifolia. NCBI lineage: Eukaryota > Viridiplantae > Streptophyta > Magnoliopsida > Caryophyllales > Caryophyllaceae > Silene > Silene latifolia. Next base: position 44,847,146 of record NC_133533.1, on the reverse strand, counting down.
CATGAGGACGTATTGTGAAGCTAGTAGGCGTATAGCTCGTTGTCCCCTCTTGTCCATATCTGATGGGTAGGTACCATTAAGCTTGAAGTTCAGGATTGCTTGGAACCAGGGTTCCTGCGCGATTTCTTCTTCATCGGTAATTTGATGGACATAAGCCGGCTCCGACCGTCGTTCGATACACAAAGGCATTTCCATCATGTAATCTGGCATGTTTATCAAAGATGCAAGTTTCGCAAGAGCGTCTGCAAATTGATTTTCCTCTCGAGGTAGGTGCAAGTAGGTTACGTGATCAAAGAATTGGGCGACTTGGTCTATCCTAGCCTGATAGGGTGCTAGGCTTTCACTTCGGATTTTCCAGGATCCTGTAATTTGGTTGATGATTAGTGATGAATCACCGTGCACTCGGAGGTTTTTGATGCCTAAGCTACGCCGCTTGTAGTCCAATTAAACAAGCCTCATACTCTGCGGCGTTGTTTGTCACCTCGAAGTCGAGTTTGACAGCGATCGGTGTATGCTCACCTTCAGGAGAAATGAGCAACACTCCTATCCCAAATCCTCTTAGGTTTGATGCTCCATCAAAGTATAGGTCCCAGGAGTCTACATCTGTTTGAAGTATATCCTCGTCGGGAAACGACCAAGTATCTATGGCTTGTGCGTCGTTGATGGGATTTTCTGCGAAGAATTCGGCGACGGCGCGACCCTTTATTACTTTTAGTGGCACGTATTTGAGGTCAAATTCCGAGAGCATCATGGTCCATCTTGCCAGGCGTCCGTTGAGGACAGGTTTCTCGAAGAGGTATTTAACTGGATCCATTTTGGAGAATATCTTGACGGAGTAGCTAAGCATGTAGTGACGTAGCTTCTTTGTTGCCCACACAAGAGCGAGGCATGTCTTTTCGAGTTGTGAGTATTTGCACTCGTATTCCAAGAACTTCTTACTTAGATAGTAAATAGCTCTTTCTTCACTTCCTACGGTTTGAGCTAGCATGGCACCCATGGCGGTTTCTGTTACCGTGAGATACAAACCAAGAGGTTGATCTTGTTGTGGTGGCATGAGCACTGGTGGTTTAGCCAATATCTCCTTGATTCGGTCGAACGCCTTTTGACAATCATCATCCCACATGGTGTGGTCTGTTTTCTTGAGTTTCTTGAAGATAGGCTCACAAATCATCGTAAGTTTCGATATGAATCGACTTATGTATTGGACTTTTCCCAGGAATCCTCTGACTTCTTTTTCTGTTTGAGGTTGTGGCATTTCAATCAGAGCTTTGATTTTGGAGGGATCTATTTCTATACCTCGTTGGCTAACGACGTATCCTAGGAGTTTGCCAGATGTTACCCCAAATGTGCATTTCTGAGGATTGAGTCTCATGTTGTACTTTCGTAGCCTTGCGAAGAACTTGCGAAGGTTCGCAATATGTCCCTCTCTCTCCTTGGATTTGACGATCATGTCATCTACATATACCTCCACTTCTTTGTGCATCATGTCATGTAGGAGTGTAGTTGCGGTGCGTTGGTATGTAGCTCCGGCGTTGATCAATCCGAATGGCATTACTGTATAGCAATAGGTTCCCCACTGGGTGACAAATGCGGTCTTATGCATGTCTTCCATGGCCATCTTGATTTGGTTGTAACCCGCATATCCATCCATGAAGGATAGTAATGCGTGGTCTGCAGTATTGTCCACCAATGTGTCGATGTGAGGTAGAGGAAAGTCATCTTTCGGACTCGCTTTGTTCAAATCTCTAAAGTCAACACAAACTCGGATTCTCCCATCCTTTTTGGGTACGGGTACTATGTTAGCCACCCAGTCAGAATACTCGGAAACTTTGATGAACCCGGCTTTGAATTGTTTGTCAACTTCTTCCTTAATCTTTAGAGCCCATTCTGTTCTCATCCGTCGAAGCTTCATTTCTGAGGTTTGAAACCCGGCTTAATTGGAATTCTATGTTCGGCAATATCCCTGTCGATCCCTGGGATGTCTTTGTAGGACCAAGCGAAAACGTCTTTGAATTCATTTAGGAGGTCTATGAAATCGGCCCTTTCGGCAGAGCTCAAGGTAGTCCCTATCCTAAGTTCTTGGGGTTCTAGTTCGGTTCCTACATTGATGGGTTCGGTGTCCTCAATCACTGGTCCCCCTTCCCCTTCCTGTAGTATTTCTTTGGCTACGTAGGGAGGTATTTCGGTCAAGTCTGGGTCTTGGTCATCCTCGGTATCATCATAAGAGAATTGCACTCAAGATAACGCAAAGAGTAAAGCGAACCTGATTTATTCATATTAAGATTTGAGTAAAGTTGAAACAAAGAAGCCAACCGATCCATGGTCGGTGGCGGAAAAGGAACGATGGTTGGGGCATTTCCCGAACTCGTGACTACTTGAGAGTAAGCTAGGAGAAACGAAAGGAGTGGGGATGACGACAGGAGTAGACTCTCTAATGACTTCTCTAGACTCGACTCGACTCCGACTCCGACTACGATTCGAACTCGTCGTCTTCGGTTCTTCCTTGAACATCTCTCCTTCTCCAGTGGTGAGCTTGAAGAGTCTTCCTTGATTGTCGGTCCATTTGATTGATTTTCTCCATCCTTTCTTCTGCTTTGTATCGATTTCTGTGATTAATGCGGTGGGGTTGAAGCGATCGTCTTGAAGTATCGTAGTAATGATCTCATCCTGCGCGGCCTTAACAAATCGGTCCTCTCCGAATAGGAGGCTAACAGCTTGCTCGTCTAAGCAAGGTGCTTGACGGGTTTTGACGGTAGGAACCGTTTCTGGAGGGATGAAGTAGCAATCGTGAAAGATCTCGATTCCGGCTAACTTCCTCTCAAGGTAATGCCAAGGTTCGGGAAACCCGTGATAGAGTTCTGAACTTCCTTCTTGAACGAAGTATCCATTTAAGGTGGGGAGATATGGCTTCATTTGGACTCCTACATACTTGCGATCTTGGACTTGGGCAAGCATTTCGAGAACTTCTTCTGTTGTGGGTTTGTACCCTAATCCAAGTGGTATTCTCGATGAGTTGCCTTTCTTGTATGGCGCGAAGGTGTTTTTCCGAATCGGGTTCAAAGGCATTCCAGGGAACTATCCCTGATTTTTGAGTATGTGATTGACCACCAAGTTAGAGTAGGGATTATAGTACAAGGGTGCCAACTCACTTTCTATGACACTTACACTTTGGAAGCCCCCAAGTTCGTATATGGGATCCGCAAGGACTTGATTGCTTGATTGTTTCTCAATTATTGCCTTGATAGGCGACGAAGTGATCGTCACAACTTTGCCATTAAGTGGGATCTTGATCTTTTGGTGAAGGGTGGATATTACTGCTTTGGAAGCATGAATCCAAGGCCTTCCCAGAAGTATGTTGAATGAAGCTTCGATGTCCACTATTTGGAAGTTAACCTTTCGTTCGATTGGTCCTGTTGCTATGGTTAGGTTAGCAAGTCCAACCACCTTTCGTCGTGTACCGTCATATGCACGTACACCTTGACTTGTAGGGGTCGGTCCGACTCTTTCATGCCTAGTTTGTATCTTTGTTTTGGGGTATGCGTTGACCGCGGAGCCATCATCTACCAAGGTCATCGGCACATTCTTCTTTAGACAAATGACGGTGATGTATAGAGCAAGGTTGTGGTTTGGCGCGAAAGGTGGCAAGTCTTCGTGCGAGAAAGTAATAGGATTACTTAGCTTCGGTGATTCTTGGAAGACCAAGTTGACTACATCTTGAGGAGTGGAGTTATGTGCTACATTCAATTTGGCCAAAGCTTGCGGTAAAGCTTGGCGATGCGGAAATGAGCTTGCCACTAGTTGCGGATGAAAGATCAGCCTTGGTTTTTTGTAATTGCTTGAGCAAATGATCAGTGGGGTCGTCTTCGTTGTCATTTGGTGTGATGACATTGGTTGGACCGTTTTGAGTGGTGCTTTGGTATGGACGACCCGAGCGAGTTAGGTGATCCACATCTTGGTCTTCGCCGTTTTGGACTATCTCCTTGACTAAGGAGTTTTCGATGAGATACTCGTCCTCGTCGTCATCGGCCCAAACCCCATTAACTGCAGCTAGTTCCCTTATTCTCATGATGTCACTTTCTAGTTGTATGATTTGATCGACTAGCTTGTCGACCACGGTGACTACTTCTTGCATAGTGGCATTTTGAGAGAAGATCAATGGTACACGTTCTTTAGGCGTTGTGTTGGGATTGCGTAAGGCTGTCACCATGTTTTCTAGTTCCCACACTTGTCTATCTACACTCCTTGCCCATGCGATGAAGTCGGAAATGGTAGGGGAGATGGTAGAGTAGAGTCTTTCGTTCTCAATTGCATGAATTTCATTTTCGGTGGGAGAAATGAGGTGTGAGCAATCTAGGGTAGATTCATCACTTGTAATCACTAGAACTCCAAGAGGATTCTGAGTGTTGTTGGGCTTACCTCCCGGTGGAATTGGAAGTCGGCCATCTTCAATCATATCCTGAAGCACGTGTTTCAACTTGTAGCATTTTTCCGTGTCGTGCCCCTTGCCCCTATGGTATTCACAGTAGGAATTTTCATCCCAGAATTTGGACTTCCTTTCGGGTTCGGGAGTAGGTCCAATGGGTTGGAGTTTACCTTGCTTCATTAGCCTTTTTAGAGCGTTGGAGTATGTGTCCCCAAGATTTGTGAACTTCCTTGGTGGGCTAGTCTTTTTAGATGGCTCGAGAAGGTTGACTTCGTCGGTCTTGCTAGTAGAGCCGTATGAACGACTTGTGGACCCTTGGTATCCTCGACCTACCGTTTTGGACAAGAGTCCTTTACGGATGTCGTCTTCAATTCGTGTCCCTAGTACAGTTAAGTCCTTGAAGGTCTTGATGTTTTGATATCTCAAATGGTTGGCATATATGGGCTTGAGATTGTCCACAAACTTTTCCACAAGGGTAGCCTCATCTGGGCGTTCAACTAGTTGGGTACTAGTCTTCCTCCACCTACTTAGAAAGTCGGTGAATCCTTCCTTGTCATTTTGGGTAAGAACCTCTAGAGTGCGCATGTTGACTTGGATCTCGGCATTATCCGCGTATTGTTTCGAGAACTCGATGGCGGCGTCCTCCCAAGTAGCGACCTTTTTGTGATCTAAAGTGTAGAACCATTGCTTTGGGATGGTGTCAAGAGATGAAGGAAAGATCCTTAAGAACATCTCGGGTTTGATGCCTTTGATAGACATGTAGTCCTTGAAGGCGCGGATGTGGTTCAAAGGGTTCTCATGTCCTTTAAACTTAGGGATATCCGTCATGCTAAAGTTAGTGGGCAATTTGGAATTGACGGCTTCATACTTGCGATTGTTCTCCCTGTAAATGTCATCCCCCTTAAGGTACATCAATTGCTCCTCTAGGTATTGGAGTCTTTTCTCAGCTGCGGTTGTCCCCATGATAGGATTCTCATCTTTAGACTCGTCATCGGAAAAACCTAGTACTTCATTTTTAATGGGAGGCAGCTTTCCCTCTACATCAAAGATGCGGCCTTCGATAAACTCAAGGCGGTCATAGGTTTGTTCTTGAGTGATTTGCATTTGGGTTATCGCGGCTAGGATTCGATCATTACTCTCTTGAATTTGCTGGAGGTTCGTATCATCACTTGACCCAGGCATCTTGGAAACTGGATAAGAGACCGGCGACGAATCAAAACACGATCGACCATTCTATCACACTTGCTAAAAGAGGAAAAGTTTTGACTCGTGAAGTGGGTGTGTGCCACTTGTGTTGAGTGAGTTTTGAAGAAGGACAAGGTCTTTGGAAATGTGTGTCCTAGCCAACTGTAGTGTAGTTGCAGGAGTGGACTCGAAGTGAGGTTTTGAAATGGGCTTGTGGCCCGAATTTTGACTTTGACAAACGGACAGAGTTTTGACCGGATTTTGTACTAATTAAAGGCCCTATTTTCGAAATTCTTGATTGAAAACGGGTTTTGATTTTTTGAAAACTCGTCATGGTTTAGAAATGGTGATCACATAAGGTTTACATATTTATACAAGCATTATAACGGGATGCTGAGTGCATTTAGAAGGGTTTTGGTTTAAAGGGTGGGTTGCCATACCGAACCATCAAACCCGAAGTCTGTGGAGAGGCTCGTGCCAAACAAGAGTAAGGCCGATTCCTAGTCCATTTCCTCAAGTAGTGAAGGCCCTTGATACAAACAAGAGTAAGCATCATGGTATGGATGACGTCAATCGCTATCCATCCTTAGGCCCAAATAAGAATTAGGACCGTTTAGACGGGACGATTGGTCGAATGGGTTGGGTTGGGCCTAGGAAGGCCGAATAAACGGTCTAGGAAGACCGAGTTATGAAAACCGACAATTGTCTTGTACAAACTTAGTCCCTAACCTTGTTCAAGTTTCACCCTTAGCTACACGTAAGTGTATTATCCCCAGCGGAGTCGCCAAACTGTGGACAGCGGGCCGCCCACGGGGGCGCTTGGATGAAGGGGCTCGAAAACAAGCGTTTGCATTTTGTAAGGAGTCGGCACCAATTTTTATGGGAAATTGGAACCGTTCGAATACCTCGTGTCATATCAAGACACAAAGTAGTGACATGAACACTAAGCAATCGTTACCCTTAGCATTCTATGTCTAGAATGACTCTCGTGGATGCCAATGAACACGGGTGCTCACGGAGATCTGGAGTAAGGGGTGAGGGTACGTATTAGGAAGCTCTTTTGATCGAACACCTAATCCCGCCCGCCTCGATAGCGGCCTCTACTAATGATTAGGGAGTTGTCTATACTTGATATATCGTCGGCTATATGCATGCAATGCAACATCCATAAATTAATCCTAACATGTGAGAATTAGACTAAGTCGGTGAACAATTAATTAGCAAACAATTGATGTCGAAGTTGGAATTAATGCTCATTTACATGTGAAAACATACAAACAATAAAAGCGATACAATAACGAAAATTACAATGATTACATTAATTACAACAGATTAGGCGATTTATGTCGAAAATACCTTTAAAACGGATAATTTGATAAAAAAAGAATAAAAGAAATAAAGGAACTAAATACGAACAAGTCAGAAGGTGATAATACGATTATTAGTTGATCAATACGTAGACTGAATAACTAAGTCAAGGCAGAAAAGGAGTTCAGAGACAGAATTCACCCTGGAACAGGCGCAGCAGGCACTGCGCCCTTTGGAAGAGGCGCGGCGATTCTTTGCGTCATTGTTCCAAGGGTGAGTTCTGGGCTGTGGAAGCCGAAGCGCAAAACCGTTAATGTTGATTGTTAAATTTAAGGATTGATTAGATTATTTACTCGGATGAAAGTTATTGATGAATTATTTACATATGATTGAGGTCATAAAAACAATGAAACATGAATGAGACGGAAACAAGACAGATTAATTATGTGAAGGGTCGATGTTAATGAACGATTAATTAGTGACATCGGTGAAACAAACTAAACATGACGAATTATCAATGAAACATAATGAATATGGATGCAAATATATCAATGACGAATCTCAGAAACTCAATATGGACAGATTGAACTTCTAAAATCCGGGTTTGAATATTAATGACGAAAACCCGTAAATATTGATTATCTAGGATTTAAGTCGGAACAATGATGAATTAAACATGTTAATGATGAATGAATAATATACATATGAATTATTAAACTATTACGATGAACGAATTAACAGAAAACAATTGAAAGCAAATAAAACGAAAGGCGAATTACGAGAGGACGAAGAAGAAGAAAAGAAGCGAGAAGCTGCGGCGGCCCTCACGAAGAGGCGCAGCAGGTGCTGCGCTCCTTCGAAGAGGCGCAGCAGTTGCTGCGTCTTTTCTCGACGTCTGTCTACTGGAAATCCGCAAAAAAGGTTTTAAAGACGGTTTTAGAAATCGGTTTTAATGGTGTATTCGACATAGACCTTACAATTGTTATAAAAAAATCAAAAATACAATAAATAAAAGAGAGATTAATACACCCTCAGACTTACATGTTGACGAAACGAGAAGAACTAAGAAGATCGATTAGTGATGCTCGACGCGAATGCAAGGAAAGAGTGCCCTCGTAGGAGGAAAACGATTTAACAGATTGATTAATTAGATTGATTGAGTGTAGTGGTCAAATTGGTCGGTCATGCAAACGGAGAGGCTGGTACCCGGAAGGATCCGAGCTTACGTGGTCGAATGTTCAAGCACGTAGGCGCCAATTAGTAAGAACAAAGTCTAGAATGCAAAGGGAGAAGAGAAGGGCGGACACTCGCGTGAGAAATATGAGGAACGAAAGCTCCTATTTATACTAATCACGTGAAGGAATAGGGTTTCGGAGACTCTTTGGAAGTGAATCTCGGAAAGATATAAAAAAAAGATACGTAAATCATGCAAAGAAGGGCATGGGAAGAGGCGCGCGGCCCACCTGCGTCTCTTGGAAGAGCGCAGACACTTTCTTGCGTCTATTCCCAGGAGGTTTCCTCCTGTTTAAGAAAGATTTCCGTGTTTAAGTTATGGTAGGACGGAATTAATTCGATTTATCTTTTTGAATATTACGGGATATTATTTGCCAAAAGATAAAATTTGAGAAATATGGAATAGAAATATCCAGGAACATTCGAACATTCGACTCGGGATTTAAAAACTATCGAGAAAATGGAGACGGTTTTTGACCGGACTCGAATGTACTCTAATTCTTGTCAAAAACGACCGTATCGGGACGTAGATGACAACTAAGAGGTTGACATTAATATTTGAGCAAGCACTTGACGATAATCTTACGAACTGTCACTAATCGTTCCGCGAATCAAACATGCGGCCCAATCATCACCGGGTGGTTTGCGAGGGGTGCAGAAACGAGGTGTCTACATTCATCTGGACGTTCAACAAGTTGAGTACTAGTCTTCCTCCACCTACTTAGGAAGTCGGTGGAACCTTCTTTGTCATTTTGGGTAAGAACCTCTAAAGTGCGTATGTTGACTTGGATTTCAGCATTATCCGCTTATTGTTTAGCAAACTCGATTGCGGCATCGTCCCAGGTAGTGAGTTTCTTATGCTCTAGAGAATAGAACCATTGTTTTGGGATGGTGTCAAGAGATGAAGGAAAGATCCTTAAGAAAATATTGAGTTTAATGCCTTTGATAGACATGTAATTCTTGAAAGCACGGATATGGTTCAAAGGGTTTTCATGCCCCTTGAATTTAGGGATATCCGTCATGTTGAATTTGGTTGGCAACTTGGAACTCACGGCTTCATATTTGCGATTATTTTCCCTATAAATGTCATCCCCTTTGAGATACATCAATTGTTCTTCCAAGTATTGGAGTCGTTTCTCAGTTGCAGTCATACCTATGGGAGGGTTTTCGTCCCCGAAGTTATTTACAAATTCATCAGACTCTTCACTTTCTCAAGGAGGCATCCTCGTTTCCACGGCATATATTCGGCCTTCGATTGTGTCAAGGCGATCGTAAACTTGGTCTTGAGTGACTTGGAGACGAGCTAGTGCGGCTAGTGTTTGATCATTACCATTCTGGAGTTGGTTGAAGTTCACGTCGCTTGTTTCAGGCATCTTGGAAACTGGATAAGAGATCGACAACGAATCAAAACACGATCGACCATTCTAGCACGCTTACTTCAAAAGAAATGTTTTGACTTGTGAAGTGGGAGTGTGCCACTTGTGTCAAGTGACTTTTGAGGAAATGACGAAGTTTGAAAATGTTGATCCTAGTCAACTTTAGTGTAGTTTTAGAAGTGGACTCGAAGTGAGGCATTGAAATGGGTTTTGAGGCCCGAATTTTGACTCGACAATTGGACAGAGTTTCGAGTGGTTTTGCGCTAATGTTAGGCCTAAGTTCAAAATTTTTACATTTAAAAAGGATTTTGATTTTACAAAAATCGTCATGGTTTTGTTTAGAAATGGTGATCACATAAGGTACAAACATTATACAAGCATTATAACGGGATGCTGAGTGCATTTAGAAGGGTTTTAGTTTAAAGGGTGGGTTGCCATACCAACAATCAAACCTGGGGTCTGTGGAGAGGCTCGTACCAAACAAGAGTAAGGCCGATTCCTAGTCCATTTCCTTAAGTAGTGAAAGTCCTTGATACAAACAAGAGTAAGTATCATGGTATGGATGACGTCAATCACTATCCATCCTTAGGCCCAAATAAGAATTAGGACCGTTTAGACGGGACGATTGGTTGAATGGGTTGGGTTGGGCCTAGGAAGGCCGAATGAAACAATCTAGGAAGACCGAGTTATGAAAACCGACAATTGTCTTGTGCAAACTATTCCCTAACCTTGTTTAAGTTTCACCCTTTTGGTTACACGTAAGTGTATTATCCCCAGCGGAGTCGCCAAACTGTGGACGCGGGCCCACGGGGGCGAAAAGCGAAGCAAGCTTTTCACTCTTTGGTTTATTTGCATTTGTGGAGTCGCCACCAATTTATTGTGGAAAATTGGAAACCGTTCGAATACCTCGTGCCACGTCAAGACACAAAGTAGTGACATGAACACTAAGCACTCGTTACCCTTAGCATTCTATCTCTAGAATGACTCTCGTGGATGCCAATGAACACGGATGTTCACAGAGATCTGGAGTAAGGGGTGAGGGTACGTATTAGGAAGCTCTTTTGATCGAACACCTAATCCCGCCCGCCTCGATAGAGGCCTCTACTTATGATTAGGGAAATTGTCTATACTCGATATATTGTCGATTTAAATGCATGCAATGCAACATCCATTAGATTAATCCTAGCATATGAGAATTAATACTAAGTCGGTTATCACGTAATTTAACATGCAAGTGGGTCGAAGTAGGAATTTAGATCGATTGCAAGCAATAACAAAAGGAATACAATAAAAATACAATAAAGAAAATTACAATAATTACATCGGATTCAATGATTTATGTCGAAAATACTTTTAAAACGGATGATTTGAGAAAGAGTAAATATATTAACGAATAGGAATTAGGGTGATAATACCATTAATAGTTAATTAATACGTAAACTAATGAACTAGGTCAAGGCAAAACGGGAGTTCAGAGACAGAAATTAACCAGGAACAGCAGAGAGAATTTTGCTCTCCCTTGGAAGAGCGCAGCGATTCTTTGCGTCCGTTCCTTTGGCTCGATTAAATTTTGTGAAGCGGAATTGCAAATTGGTGATTTTAATGCTTGATTATGAATAATTGACTCGGATGAAAGTGATTATCATATTATTTACATGTGGATAAGTTCATAAAAACGATAAAACATGGATAAAACTAATCAATACAAATTAATTACAAGATTAATTGGGTTAATTATAAATACAAATTAATCGAATTAATGAGATTAAACAAGACTATTAAGGGTGAATTAATGATGGATATGATAAATAACAGATGGGAATATATCAAAGATCTAATTCCAGAGACTCAATATTAATGAATCGAATCTCTAATATCCAGATTGACTTTAATGACGAAAACCTGCAAATATTGGTTATAAGGGATTTAAGTCGAGATTTAATGACGAATTCAATAATAATGATCATGAATAATATATTAAACTACTATGTTTAAATCGTTATATCAAAGAATCGAAGAACAAACGAAAACAAAATAAAAGAAATGAATTGACAAAAGACGAAGGAAGAAGAAAGGAAGCGGGAACTGCGGCAGCCTCACGAAGAAGCGCAACAGGTACTGCGTCCCTTCGAAGAGGCGCAGCAGTTGTTGCGTCCTTTCTCGACGTCTGTCTTCTGATAATTCGTAAAAAAAAGGTTTTAAAACAATGGTTTTACAAATCGGTTCTAAGAATACTTTCGACATAAACCTTACAATATGACTACAATAAATAAAGAACAATAAAAGGATTTACACCCTCAGACTTACATGTTTGACGAAACGAGATGAACTAAGTTAACGTTTAGTGATGCGCGACTCGAATGTAGACGAAAGTGCCCTCTAGGAGGAAAACGAATAAGATTGATTAAAGTTGATTGATATAGAGTTTGTCGAATTGGTCGGTCATGCAAAACGAGGCTCGTACTCAGAAAGATCCGAGCTTACGTGGTCGAAAGTTCAAGCACGTAGACGCCAAAAAGTAAGAACGTGGTCTAGAATGCAAAGGGAGAAGAGAAGGGCGGACACTCGTGTGAGAAATATGTGAGACCGAAGGTCTCTATTTATACTAATCACACGGAGGAAGTAGGGTTTTTCGGAGAAACTTTGGAAGTGAATCTCGAAAAGATATGAAAAGATACGAAAAATACGCGAGAAAGGACTTGGGAAGAGGCGCGGCGACACTTCGCATCTCTTGGAAGAGGCGCAGCACTTGCTGCGTCCTTTCCCAACTGGTTTCCTCCTGCGGAAGAAAGATTTCCGTGTTTTGATTATGGAATAACGGATTAATCTTGTTTTCCTTAATATTTTGTGTGAATATTACGGGAAATTCTTTACCAAAGATTAAAAGATTGGAAAATATGGAATAGAAATATCCGGAACATTCCAGAACATTCTGACTCGGTTTTAGAAAATGAAGACGGTTTTTAGGCCCGGACTCCAAATGTACTCTAATTACTGCCAAAACGACCGTATCGGCACGTAGATGACAATTAAGAGGTAGACACAAGTGTTTGAGTGACCACTTGACGATAAACTTACGAACTGTCACAAGTCGTTCCGCGTACCAAACATGGTGCCCAATCATCACCAGGTGGTTTGCGGGAGGTGCAGAAATGAGGTATCTACACCCTGGTTTGAAAATAGGAAAAGAAAAGGCTTGTTTAGGCGAGGGTCAGTCAACGGTATATGACGCATTTTGACCATTGAAAAATGTTTATAAAACGTGTTGAAAGATGGGTATTTGAACCCGTTTTGGTTTGAAAGGACAGTTTAGGCCGTATTTATGTTGATTTGAAGAACGAGGCTTGAATAATCGTCATTGTTTTGACGATATTCGATGTCAGGTTCGACTTTGTGAGCTTGACATGAATAGTTTTGAAAATAATTATGAACTAATTGTTTTAAGTTCATTTGAATATAATTAGTCAATACTCATCATCGTACCCAGATTAAAAATCCGACATGGTATGTAGAACCAAGGATGACTTTGTGTTGGTGACTAATACATTTATTTTTAAAATGTAAATAAATGAAATAAAAGGTTTAAAAATGCCTTTTAAATGTAATTAACCAAATATTATCACCGAAACACGGATTAACCGTCATGGTATTAAGAACCAAGGGTGAAAAATATTTTATGGTTAAAACTTGTAAAAGGAAATAAAAATGGGTTTGAAAATATTTGAAATGGTAAAAACCGATTACAAATATGAAAATGAAAATTAGAGGAAAAGAGGAGACCAAACACGGATTGGACTTAAGGTCTGGCGCATTTTGCTTTAGGGCGCGAGCCTGTGTGCTACGTAAGTAGCCTCTGCCTCAACCAAAAAGTCTGGTTTTGGCTCATTCTTCCCACGTTTTGGACCATGTTATGCATGATTAGCATGTTATAGGCATGAAACAAGTAAAGACATGATAAAAAAAGGATTTTTACACCCTCATACTTACATGCTTGGCTTATGGCGAGAAACCGACGTAAGTGTATCAACTCGTTTGGCGGAAAAGACTCGGTTTAAAACCGTTTTAGTAAGTAAAAAGAGTGTTTTATTAAGTTTAGTGATGGTGTAGTGGTCGAGATGGTCGGTCAAGTGATTTAATGCACGATGACGGTTCCAAACAATGTGTAAGGCTTGTGTTTACGATCGGTAGGTCGTAAACACGTGTCAGATTGTGACTTAGGAAGTCGAGTCGAGAATTTTAAGGGAGAAAAGAGGGGGCGGACACTCGCGTAAGTTCTCAAATTGTGGCATTTGAGAGGTATTTATAGGAGAATGAGTGGTTGTGTGAGTTTTGAGCGACGTGGCCACTTGGGCTGCTCAAAGAGGCGCAAGCCACGTCGCACGTCTTCGAGGTGTCTTGTCGCTTTCACACAAATTAAATCATGATTTGTTCTATCCTAGGATTTGTATGCACATGTTTGGTACTTGACCATACATGAATCCGGGAAATCTTAACATGGAAGCATTTGAATGGTTTGTTTTTTGTGTTTGACTAGGTTTAACTCGTTGTTGGAGTCGGGATTTGAAATTTTGAGTCGATTTTTGGTCCGGTGTCGGTTTTGACTCTAGTTAGTGTCATTGCGACCCCGTCGTCATGCATTAAACACTCAAGGTACTTTTGAAAAGTTTTGAAATGTTTTATTTTCGAAATCGTTTTAAGTTTTCCGACGTAAAGTTGTACACGAACTGTCGATCAAACGCCACAATTCCAAAGCATGTTGTAGTCCGATAATCATCGGGTGTTTGTTCGAGTCCCAGCAGATACTGGGTATCTACAGCCCTCGTTAGAGGATTTATATTAAATTGATTGATTAATTGAGGTGGAGTTGGTCAAATTGGTCGGTCATGCAACGTGACTGGTACTCAGAAGGATCCGAGCTTCCGTGGTCGATTGATCAAGCACGTAGACGACAATAAGATTAGAGCACGGTCTTGGAATGCAAAGGGAGAAGAGAAGGGCGGATACTTACCGCATGAGAAATATGAGGAACGAAGGTCCCTATTTATACTAATCACACGGAGGAATTATGGTATGAGTGAAACTTTGAAAACAAATCTCGAAAAGATTTTAAAATACGCAGAAAAGGGCTGGAGAAGAGGCGCAACAGCTGTTGCGATCCTTCGAAGAGGCGCAGCAGGTGCTGCGTCCTTTCCCCGAAGGTTTCCTCCTGCGGAAGAAAGATTTTCCGCGTTTCTTTTAGGGAATTGCGGTAGATCTTGACTTCCTTATTCTTTAAAATATGATTTTCGGAAGATATTATACCAAAATATTAAAAAGATTAAAATTATGGAATAGAAATATCCGGAATAATCCAGAACATTCCGACTCGGCATTTTAAAACCGTTTATTAGAAAATGAAACGGTTTTTGACCCGGGCTCCAAATGAACTCTAATTATCGCCAAAACGACAAAGTAATAGCGCGTAGATGACAACCAAAGGGTAGAAGTATTTGAGCTATCACTTGACGATAAACTTACGAACTGTCATAAATCGTTCCGTATACCAAACATGCAGCCCAATCATCACCGGGTGGCTTGCGGGAGGTGCAGAAATGAGGTATCTACACATTGAACTGTTAGTTCATTTATACACATTTAAGTATGTTAATAATAAATTTATAGAACCGTGATTCATTACAATAATCACGTACTATACATACATATTCTCATTGTAGGGGGCAAGCCATAGTTTTTTGGATGACATCAACCGACGAGCGATATTATTGATTTGTTCTTCGTATGAAATTTTGTGCACAGAGAACACCTTAGGACTCAAGAATCCGTAGGTGTGAATTGGAACCTTCAACTCAGCGAACTGGTTATTGAGGTACATATTACGCCACATGGAACGAAGATTGTTATTGTAATTGATAATT
This sequence comes from Silene latifolia, assembly GCF_048544455.1. Taxonomy (NCBI): domain Eukaryota; kingdom Viridiplantae; phylum Streptophyta; class Magnoliopsida; order Caryophyllales; family Caryophyllaceae; genus Silene; species Silene latifolia. The sequence goes on along the minus strand of NC_133533.1, from coordinate 44,831,706 downwards.
TAAACAAACATCATTATTCGTAAATGGAAATGACTAAATAGTTTTATTAATAAAACTTACTTCATCCAAATAAAAATGTGAACAACATCTAAATTATCAAGGTCGACAAATTCCATCAGTTGTTTCGGGTCCAGTACGGCTATATCAGCTGCGTCCATAATTTCCTTTTTAATGTTAATCATGACTACATGCCCTCTAGGTGACCTCTTTACAGCCAGGTTGTGCAAAGCTTTCAGCAAAGCAGTTTTCATTTTTTTCTTATATTCACACGATTCATAATAAGAATCATAAGTAGGCTTGACTACAACAACTTTCGTTGACATAGTAGTAATTGCTATAGCTGCCATCATGGCTTTGCTTAACTTCTGCAAATGTAAAGATTAAAGTACTTATGATATGTTAATATTCATACCCTAATATATTTAAAGAACAAGTAATAATTAACGTCTGCATATAGGTACCTCGGGGATGACAACATTGATGATCAGGTTGTCAGGTCATTGCACATAAGAGCTTAGGGCTTCTTTCAAATAAGTGACTTCCTCATTAATAAATGGTACTTTTACTTCCTCATACTCGTCTTTATATAATTGGGACACTTTCACTTTCTTGCATTTGTCACGAAGGGGTATACCATGAACTTAATTTGCTGGAGCCAGTCGTAATTGAACATGTATCCCCTGGCAACAACAACTTTCTGTTTTCCCTGTAAATAGGACAGACGACAAGCCACCTTGCAATCGCCCTTCACGTCAACTTTAATCAATTAGTACACATACAATCACTACCTTTAATAAATTTCATAAGTAAAAAATGTGTATGATATGAATAATTATAAACTAGCAGCTATTACCTTTTTCGGTGTTGAGAAGGACTTCTGATCATCAACTACCTCAACCTTATCCTGTGTCACGGCCTTCCTGGCTTCCTCTTCCTCTTCAACTGCTTGATATCAATCATCGGCTCCCACCTCAGTTTCCTTTGCCTCCTTTGCCATTTCCTTCTCCCTTACCATGTCATCCTCGGCTTCCTTCTGTACATTAACACTTGTCCATATAACACGTACTGATTTTCCAAATCATATAACACACTGTATATAAGACATAAATATTATTACCTCTTTTTCCTCCTCCTCCTCCTCCTCCTCCTCCTCCTCCTCTGCTTCCTTTATGACTTCTTGAACCATATCCAACTCTTTTTCTGACGGCTTTTCCCCAGTTTCCAACATTCTCAGCATCAACCTGGCTATTTTCTGTAGTTGTGTAGTATAAATTAATGTCAGCATATATAGTTATAAATTACGTTAGTTCAAATAAAGTATTTATACGATTATCTTCTCGGAATCATCACCACTCATCATCCTTCAAGTAGTTTTTCCAAAAAACTTAGTGATACCAACATGCGTCGATACCCCTCTCACACGACCTGGATGCTCTGCTTTGCCGATTGCCCTAGCAAGAATGTCATCACGTCCTTCAGGCTTCCATTTTCCTTCATGTACCTCTTTCTCACATATCCTCTACATACACATAAAACCATTAAGCAACTCACAATTATATAACTCCGACCACCAGTGGTAGGAGTGACATATGTATTCAAACTTACAATTTTCTCTTTGATGTCCTTATCATATTTAGTTTCCGTCTTTCCATTCTTAGGAGTGTGACCTTCCACCCAAGCGTCGTGACGACTGAATTTTCCAATCTTTGCCAACAATTCATTCATCACATTGATATCCTCTCAAAATATGTATGATTACTATGAACATATATAACATCCGACTAAAACACCTAATAGTCTAATACTATAAGAATTATGTACTTACAAGTTTCGTCTTAATCAATCTATAACCACCTCGGGAGCCGTAAAAGACGGTCTTTTTCTTTGAAATGTTCGCCTTGTTCCTCTCACTCATAGCCTTCATCAAATAAATTGTATCAAGAAACGTAAGCATGACCAAACACTAAACTAAGTATACTTCTTTACTTATTATTATTAAGTTACCTTAAACTTGTCAGACTACCTATAAACGATATAGCTATCTCAATGGTCCTGACTGACGACAGATACTTCTTTTTTTGGTGGTTTCTTGTTCATCTCCCCGGTTTTCTTGTTGAACTAGTGCATCTCGGCAATCTTTAACTTCCAAGATCTGAGGGCTTCCCCTGTCTTTTTTTTTTAGGTACTTATCATACTTTTCGGGGACAACGTAAGCTAACTGTATATATGATGAGCATAGTTGGTACAAGTGTTTCGGCTAATGAACATATCAAGTAGTAACTTAATTTCGGCTAAAGTATTTATTATTGTATATACATAGCTTTATTCTATTTATTAAGATGGTGTTCCGTATTTTACTCAATTCACTGATACACGGCGTACCGAGAGGCACATACTGTCTTACACAACAACCAATCCAACTCACAAAATACCCGGCATTCTCACCATATGGCAGCCCTGTATCTTTATCCCATTGTAAAGGATTAGGGATCTTTGAATTTATTACTTCTAGGGAAACCCTGTGGCGCATTCGGCCCGCAGTGTGTTGCAAATTATTCTCATCATCTGAGTCGTCGCCTAACGCATTTCCATCATTTCTTTTCTGCTTTTCGACCATATCTAAAGCAGAAATTAATAAATAAATAATAACAATGCATACTTATAATAACAAACAAATCTCTAGAGAGGAGGGTTTATTACTTCTTTAAAGAGGAGACTCCGGATTGATCTGGCGGCGGCAATGGCGATGATGACGATGACTGCGACGACGATGGGGTAGGCTGGTGGTTGAGGGGAAGCTCGGTATTTGAGGATATTATGTAGGGGAGAGGAAGCTCAGAGTATATATGTATGAATAATACAACTTTTGCAAGACCTTGTTTATTGGAAAATAATAAACATTGTATAAGAAAAATCGTTATATTTTGTTTCCAAACAGACTACGGTTTTGTTTGAAACGTAATTGATTAGTACTATCTACAACGGGTTAGAAATAACCGTTGTCTTTAATATTTTTATTTTGTTTGATTTTCCCGCCAAGAAATAAAGCATCATTTTTATATACATAACAACGGCCTGAAGCGTTATAACTGTACACGTCCAGAACAATGGTTTAGGTATAACCGTTTTATTTTGTATTTCATTTTGTTTGATTTTACCTCCAAGAAATAAAGCATCATTTTTATATAGATAACAACGGCTTGAACATTTATAACTGTACACGTCCTGAACAATGGTTTAGGTATAACCGTTGTATTTAATAATTCATTTTGTTTGATTTACCGCCAAGAAATAAAGCATCATTTGGTACGATTTGTCCCTAACCCGCCCGCTGCAACAGCAGAAAAAGTTTACAACAGCAGTTTGATATATAACAGCAAGACAATAATTACACATGACGTACGATATCGTGATTGGATTGATATTTTCACTACTGCCGAACGTTTTTAGATTTGCTAGTCACTTCATTAACCTAAATACCTTCATCATGATCATCCCGTGTATATATGTTTGGAATATTAACATTTTCAACATAATTACCAAATTGCGATATAGCACTATGATCAAGTCCTTCAAATTCAACGTCTTCATCATCTGGAATTCGGCGATAGCAAGATAGAATAACTGACCACTTCTTATCCATAGGATCAGTAACATAAAACACTTGTTTTGCTTGTGACGGTAATATAAAAGGATCGTCCTCATTTCCAACCTTGTCAAAATTTACTAATGTGAATCCTAATTCATCATTTCTAACACCATTGTTGTTTTCAACCCACTTGCACCGAGATAGAGTTATCTCAAAATCCATGTAGTCTAAAACAAATATCTCTTGAATAACTCCATAATATTGCATTGTACCCAAAATAGGATTTTTATCCTTTGAACTAGCAAAGTATATTGCCTCAGAATCTACGCAAACTCCACTGTTTTGCATTGTGCTCGCCTCATATTGAATGCGGGTGTAAAAAGTGTACCCATTGTTCGCATACCCGCTATAAAAAGTTGCAACAGCATCAGGACCGAAAGCGAGATGTCATAGGCTTGTTGAACAATCATCAATTGGGTTGTCATCATCGTAAATAGTATCCTTAAACCAGTCACTAAATTTCTTGTACTGCTCATTTGCATACCACCTTTCGTTCTTATGAGGGTGTTTTCCCTTAAGGTAACTCTGGTGTTCCATACTGTAAGGCTAGACATGATCATCGTTAGAAGAACGTATGTATGAGCTCTATGTCGCATGTCAGATGACATATCCTAGGAAACACGACCCCTTACACCTTTTCCATTCATCCAGTTACTATGATGATTCGTAGGAACTCCAATTAACTCGTCGAAGGAGAGGTATGAGTAACAATACGAAAGAGCTTCATCTATAATTTTTTGATGAGCAATATACCCCTCTGGACGATACCTATTAGATGTGTAATCCTTATAAACTTTCATCAATAGTTCGAATGGGTACTGATATCTCAAATACACTGGCCCGAGATACAAAACCTCCCGGACTAGGTGGACAGTCAAATGAACCATGATAGTGAAAAATGAGGGAGGAAAATACATTTCAAACTGACAAAACTGGTAAAGAGGATGTCCTACAAAGTTTCCGCTTCATCGGGATTAATGACTTTACTGTTGATTGATTTGAAGAAATAGAAAAATCTAATTATAACATGTCGAACCTTTGGAGGTAAAATGGAACGAACGGCCACAACTAGTAGTTGTTGCATCAATGTATGACAGTCATGTGACTTTAAACCAGTAAGTTTTAGGTCCTACAACAAAACAAGGCTTCTAATATTAGACGAATAGCCTTATGGCACCTTAATAAAATGTAAGCATCCGCAAAACTCTTTTTCTCCTTTTTTGAAAGAGTATGAGCTGCAGGCGGCAAAAATTCCATTTTTCTTTTGTTTTAGCTGCCAGCTCGGGCCTAATACCCATCTCAACCATATCATCCCTAGCTGCCTTGTTGTCTTTTATCCTACTCGGAACATTCAGCAGATTATTGATTATATTATCACAAACGTTCTTTTCAATGTGCATAAAATTTAGGCAATGTCTAACCGGGAGGTCTCGCCAGTACGAAATTTTGGTAAAAAAATATAGTTTTTTTTTTTATAACCACGGGTAGACAACTTAGGTCCCTTCTTCCCATATGTTATCTCAATATCTTTCACTTTCTCATACACTTCATGACAATTCAAAATCTGAGAACTCCCACGTTAGTCAGGACACCCATTAAACACCTTGTGAAACTTACGATAATGATGATCAGGGCATAACCATCGACGATTTCCCCTGTACAAATGCTTGCGAGAATGCTTCAAATATTCTGATTCAACATCCCCCCCCCCCACACACACACACACACACACACAATGGGCAAGCCTCTTTCCCATGTACAGCATGTCCAGAAAGATCGTCGTTCGCCGGAAAGTAAGTTATTGTAGACAATAACATAGCTCTCAGATTGAAACTTTCTTTCTTATAACCATCAAACACCGGTATCCCTCTTTCCCACAGAATCTTCAGATCATCTAGAAGTGGTTCCAAATACACATCTATGTCATTTCCAGGTTGTCGAGGCCCAGATATCAACAAAGACAACATCAAATACTTCCATTTCATGCAAACCCATGGGGGCAAATTATAGATCGCCAATGCAACTGGCCAAGTACTGTGTTTGGTAGTCATGTTTCCATGAGGGTTCATTCCATCTGTGGAGAGCGCTAGACGCAAGTTTCTTGCTTCTTTGGCGAAGTCAGGATATTTAGCATCAAATTCTTTCCACTGTTGACCATCCGCTGGGTGTCTTAACTTTCCATCTTCAATCCTTCCACTATTATGCCAAGTTAACATTCTTGCATTTTCTTCACTCAAATAAATCCGTATGAATTTTTGTATTATTGGAAAATACCACAACACCTTAGCTGAGATCCCTTCCTTAGTCTTATAACGGCATACAAAGCAGCGCAAACAATTAATTTCTCATAATCTTTACGGTACAATATGCAGTCATTGGGACAAGCATGTATTTTCTCATATTCCATGCCCAATTCTCTAATCATTTTTTTAGCCTCATATGTCCGACTTGGAAGAACATTACCATCAAGAAGCATGTCATATAGCAAAGCTAGAAGATCCGTAAAACTCTTATCACTCCACCCATTTGCCCCTTCAAGTTATATAACTTTACCATAGCGGACAATTTGGTATACTTCTTACACCCAGTAAATAAAGGCATTTCAGATTGACTCAACTTCTCAACTAAATCACCAGCATTTATTTCCCCATTACCGGTAGCTTCAAAATCATCGAATTCATCATCTTCAGCAAACTTCTCACCTAAAACAACTTCAGGTGTAGGTGAACGATTGTTTACACACACATCATATGCCTCATCCCCTATATCTAAACCAACGCCTTCAGGTGTATGATTATTTACCTCTACATCAGATTCCCCATCCTCATCCTCTAATTCTCCATGAAAAATTCAACGCCTATAATCTCTACTAAAACTATTCTTTTCTAAGGGTATTTTGACATTTGGGATAAGCAAAACCCTAATATTACCACATCTATTACAAGGCGGGGATTGATAAGCGAGAGATGAAAATTTTCACTAACAAAATTGTAAAATTCAGCAATTCCATCATTATAAATGAGATCACCAATTTCACCATCAATCATCCAAGTACGACCCATATATAAGCCAGTAGCTATGAAAATGAGATTACCTTTTTTAAGCTATAAAGATTAATGACGGCGACGACGACAAAGATGACTTGTTCACCATCAGTCATTCTATTATCAATACCTTTGAAATTTCATTTATTTTTAGAGTTGTATAATCTAAGACGGTTCTTATAAGAACCGTTGTAATTGTGCATGCATGCATGAAGTCAATAATGGTCACACAACCAATAATAATAGGGCATGCATTGGTAAACTAAAATCACAAACTTTTTAGTTTTCACAGTGGATCTGTTTTTACAACGGTTTAAGAAACACCATTGTTAATTGGTGTAATATGACAACGGCTTTAAAATAATCGTTGTTGATATATGTAATATGATAACGGCTTAACTAACAAAGAACCGTTATCATTTTGTCTTATTATTATTATAACGGCTCCAATTCTTATTATCTTATTATGTCGTTTCCATTCTTTTTTATTATTATAAGTAGAAAGTTAGTCATTATAATATTTTATTTGGTTGATTGCCTTTGAGTGTAAGGACTTAATTAAAATGTAACAAATAACATAAATAATTAAACTTTAATTCAAATAACCACCATAATCAAAATACAACTCATAATGTCAAATAATAATTAAAGACTTAATTAGAATCTGATGAAGTATTAGGATAGTCTTCATGCCCAATTTCGGCATAGATCAAGTCGTAGATCGACTCTTCATCATCAGCAGGCAGCGTAGGTGGAATGACCTCTTTCTCCCATGACATAAGCACGGTGTCAAGAATGTGATGCCTCCTGTAATGTGTTAACAGAAGATGATCAACATGGGTCGCAACCCATAGATAAGGGCCATTTTGTCTAGCATCCGAATAGAAGTCCTCTTTCCCCGCATCTTTCCCCGCAAATCTAGCCCCTAATTTTCTTGCCTGACAAAAACTATCATGGCAGTTGGCTTCGTCAAAGTCGATAAAAGCAAAGCTTACAAAACCTTGCTTGTTTGTAGACACAGGGTACACTTTTTTAACCGCAGTGAAACCCGAGTCATGAAGCATTTGTGCCAACCACCCAAAATTAGGGTTTAAACCGTTTTCATTCCCATCATAGCGAACCGGGAGATTATGGAGAATGCAAGTAAGAGGTTGTGCGTAACTATAACGTGATTGTAGCTCCGATACACCAGCCATATTTTTTTAGAGAGAAATTAAAGATTAAATGTTTGATAATTTAGATTTTGACCTAAAACATTATGAAGACATATTTATAGAATTATTTTGGTCAAATTGAATATTATTGGTCAAATTGAATATTTATTAAAGTTCTGATAAAATTTTGCATCCAGTGGTCAAACTGAGAAATCTAATCAAATAGTGACAACTGATGAATTGTAAAACCGTTCTTTCATAATTGAAAATGATAACGGTTACAAGAAACCCGTATCTATAACATAACAACGGGTACCACAAACCGTTGCTGGTGCTAATTTAGTAACGATTTTTGAAATGCTGTTTTCTTAAACTGGTACCAGTTGTCTAACAACCGTTGATAAGAGAGATTTTATAACGAGCTTCTGAAAACCGAAACATTTTTTTATAACGGTTTGTTAAGTAGTCGTTGTCACATTATAATAACAACGGTTTTCGTCGGAAACCGTTATTCTCATATCGCGGTCTAGGTTTCCGCCAATATTTGTAAAACGGTAATCTAAGTGTCGTTACTAAATGCATTAAACCGTTGTGATACACACCTTATTGATTGCCAGATTTGGCGTAGTGTCTACATGGACACCACTTTGACAATTAGTTTTATTTTTGAATCAAAATGACAAGTTTTTAAACTTTTAGACATTATTTCTAAAAAAGGATTCGGGTAAAATTTTAGATATTTGTTTTAATCCATATTTCCCTGATTTTCGAGTGAAAAGGAAATAAATTATAATATGTATATTTAAATCATGAAAATTTTAGTTCTTGTATATATATATATGTATATATATATATATGTATATATATATATATATATATATATATATATGTATATATGTATATATATATGTATATATATATGTATATATATGTATATATGTATATATATGTATATATGTATATATATGTATATATATATATATATATATATATATATATTAAATAAAATTACACGTTTGGTTATACAAGAGCATTGTACAACTATAATACATTTAATGGAGCTTATGTGTATTAATTTCGAGTTTTTAAAATTTGTGAGTTATATTTTAATTTTTTGATGTTAAAATTAAAATCTAATTGAGCTTATATGTATTATTTTTTAACTTCATGATAGATTCTATGTGTCTAGAAGTTATCGTACTATTCGATTTAATTAGAAGGTATGAAATATCCTCTTGTTAGAAAACTACTCTTTCTACGAACGGGTTACAATAATTTAGTTGTGTAGATACCTCATTTCTGCACCTTCCGCCAACCACCCAGTAATGATTAGGCCGCATGTTTGGTACGCGGAACGATTTATGATAGTCTGTAAGTTTATCGTCAAGTAATAAGTGAAACACTTGTGTCTACCCCATAATCGTCATCTACGCGCCGATACGGTCGTTTTGACAGTAATTAGAGTTCATTTGGAGTCCAAGTCAAAAACCGCTTCATTTTCTAAAAAACCGTTTAAAATGCCGAGTCGGAATGTCCTAGAATATTCCGGATATTTATTCCATAAATTAATTTTATATCTTTTGGTAAAATATATCCCATAAATCTTATGTTACGAAATAAGAAAGTAGAGATCCACCGCAATTCCCTAAAAGAAACGCGGAATTCTTTCTTCCGCAGGAGGAAACTTTTGGGGAAATGACGCAGCATCTGCTGCGCTTCTTGGAAGGATCGCAGCAGCTGCTGCGCCCTTTCCCCAGCTCTTTTCTGCCTATTTTCAGATTTTTCCGTGATTTCTTTCCAAAGTTGAGTCATTCCATAACTCTTCATATTTTTTTGTATATATAGGGACCTTAGTTCCACATATTTCTCACGCGAGTGTCCGCTCTTCTCTTCTCCTTTTGCATTCTAAGACCGTGCTCTAAGCTTTCGACGCGTACGTGCTTGATCAATCGACCATGTAAGCTCAAATAATTCTGAGTTCCAGTCACGTTGCATGACCGACCAATTTGACCACTACACATCAATCAATTTAATCTAAATCCTCTAACGAGGGCACTTTCTACATACATTCGAGTCGAGCAATCACTAAACGTTAACTTAGTTAATCTTGTTTCGTCAAACATGTAAGTCTGAGGGTGTAAAATACCATCTTTTTTATTGTATTTTGTTTTTTTACTAATTATTGTAAGATTTACGTCAAAAGTATGTTTAAAACCGACTTCTAAAACCCTATTATTAAACCGTTTTTACGGATTAGCAGTAACTAGACGTCGAGAAGAAACGCAGCAATAGTTGCGCCTCTTCGAAGAGTCGCAACATCTACTGCGCCTTTTCCTGAGGCTGCCGCTGTTTCTGCTCTTCTTCTTTTTCCTCGGTTTTTCTGTTTTTTCGTTCCTTTTGTTTTTACTTTCTTATTTTCTCTCTTTTCTTCATACATAAATAAATTTTAATACTTTCCTTTTAATTATCACGTAATATTACGACTTAGATCCCTTATAATCCAATATTTGCGGGTTTTCGTAATTAAATCAAACCCGGATTTTAGAGACTCGGTTTGTTCATATCAAGTTTCTGGAATTCGTCCTTTGTACATGTTTTCATTGCTTATTTCCAGTTTATTACGTCTTTTGAAATTCGTTTCCGTCTTTCGTATATAAACCTAATTAGTTTTAACTCGTTTTAATTCGTTTTTAATCCGTTTTGATCCGTTTTAATTCGTGTTTATCGCTTTTATGACGGCTTTATATGTAATTAATAGGAAAAATTACAAATAACCGCCACGTATTTACGTGTATTTACAAATTACCACCATGTATTTACATTTTTACAAATAACCCCCGCACTTTCACGTATACTCCCCAATCACCACCGTATATTTGACCCGGGACTCATTTTTCATATTTTCCGTCTTATTAAGTACGATTTACGCTAAATACCAAGATTACCCTTCCCTACAAGAATGATTATACTCCTTATTTCTCACAAACCCTAGATCCCCAATTCCCTAAATTCATAAATCCCCAATTACATCAATCAATTTCCGACAATCAACTTTATTGTTCGATCAATTTTCCTAAGTCATTCATCTTTCTTCCTCCATTCCTCCATCAGTATTAGGCTCTAAACCTCATACTCCGTACTTCTTTTCTCCTTTCTAACTATTTTTCTACTTTTCCAAATTGAAAGCCACAAAATATTCCAGCCCCAAAAATAAATTCAATTCAATTGCAATCAAGTTTTTCTCATATTTTTTCCCAACACCATCAGCAGTCCAAGATTTAAATTTCAATCAATTGTGTAATCAATGAACATTTTTGGCAGAGCATTCCTACTCTAATTTATGTTTGTACAATTGTTTTCCGACCCTTTATGCGCTGTACCCGGATAAATCAACCCAGATTCCGACCCAAACAACGCTGGCTTCAACATGGCAATATACACACTCCCGACCCATCTTCCCGATCCACATAACTCTCCAAAGATGACGACGATGGCGGGGTTTTCGACACATGGTATTAACGAAATAAACGATCACTTAAAAATAATCCGATGTGGAGAAAGGTTTTGATTAAAATTCAACATACGCTGAATCAATTGAATATTAATATTGGGATTAGATGAGGGTTTTTCTATTTTTGATGGATGTTATTTGTGGATCAATGGAGGTGTGAAGGTTTCCTCCATTTATGAACTAGAGAGAAGGTAGTGAGAGATTTTTTTATTAATTGTTGATTAAAAATGATAATAATAATTAATAGTTGGGATTATAATTATGAAGACTCAGTTGAAGAAGATGAAGATTGAATATCCAGAGGAGCATATGCGTTGGATTTTATTGGGTGAATTTGCAGAGAAACATAGGGGTAATAAGGGTATTTCATATAAATCGTTAATTAAAGAGTCGGAAAATATGAAAAATGAGTCCCGGGTTAAATATACGGTGGTGATTGGGGAGTATACGTGAAAGTGTGGGGGTTATTTGTAAAAACGCAAATACATGGTGGTAATTTGTAAAAATACGTAAATACGTGGTGGTTATTTGTAATTTTTCCTAATTAATATGTTAAATCACTTTCACTTGAGTTAAAAATTGATAATCAACCATTAAACACACCAACGAATATTAACTACCTGCAGTTCTGACTTCACAGCCAGAACTCAACCTAGGAACAGACGCAGTGATAGCTGCGCCTCTTCCAAGGGACGCACCAATGATGCGCCTGTTCCGTGATGAGTTATGTCTCTGAATTTCCGTTCTTGCTTTGACTTAATCCTTTAATTACGTAATTAATTGACTATTAGCCGTAATATCACCCTTGATCTGTCCATATTTTTCAACTTTATTTTTTTTCCTTTATTTTCTTCAAATCGTCCGTTTTAGGTATATTTTTGACGTAAATCAATTAATTCATTGTAATCATTGTAATTTATTATCGTTATTTATTTCCTGTATTTATTATGGATGGTTTATTCATTTTTCACATGTAATTAATTCTAAACCCTAATTCGACATTAATAAAGTGCTAATTATTTGTTCACCGACTTAGTTTAATTCACGTGTTAGGTTTAAAACGTTGGATGTTGCATTGCATGCATATAATTGACAACATATCAAATACGAACGATTTCCCTAATCATTAGTAGAGGCCGCTATCGAGGCGGGCGGGATTAGGTGTTCACTAAAAGGACCTCCTAATACGTACCCTCACCCCTTACTCCAGATCTCTGTGAACATCCGTGTTCATTGGCATCCACGAGAGTCATTCTAGACATAGAATGCTAAGGGCAACGAGTTCTTAGTGCTCATGTCATTACTTTGTGTCTTAACATGACAAGAGGTATTCGAACGGTTCCAATTTCCCATAAAAATTGGTGGCGACTCCACAAATGCAAACGCTTGTCCCAAGCGCCCCCGTGGCCCCCGAGTCCACAAGTTAATGGCTATTTAATTTATTAGTTAGTATAGTATAAAATGGCTTTATATAGAGATAATATAAAGCAATATAATTATTTATATTGATTTTGCGCCTTATTTGTCAAAAAAAAAAAAAACTAGTAAAAGTAATTGGAAATCAGAGTTTTATGTAAAACCATGCTATATAAATACTTATTATGCATTATATATTTAATTAATTGATTTTGTTGGAGTAACTTTCAGCCAAGTTTTCATATATGATATGGCAGTTAATTTTCCTTAAGACAGTTATATTCATTTTAAATATAAAGTGTGGACGAGATATGAGTTCACCGCTCCTTAGACATTTTGCTTCTCTCTCATTCTATTTATGGAAATTTTCCATGGTATCCTCGTACTTTGCCAGATTACACATGGTACCCTTCATTTTAAGTTTGTCATATGGTACCCATATGTTTGGCTTTTTCATGCCCAAAATGCCCTTAGCCCACTTTCCATCATAACATCGTTAGTTTACATCTTCTTTACACTTTAATTTACATATTTATTACTTTTACCCATAACACATCTTTTAATCCCTAATCTTCATCTTCTTACTTTACATCTTCTAAACATTTCACATCTTCTAATGCCTAATCTCTCTTAATCTTCATCTTCTTAAAAAAAAAACCCAAATTTAAATTTCATATTAAATATTTTGTGCAAAATATTTATACTCCCCCCGGCTTGCTGTTTTCTTCCCATTTCATTATAATACTCCTCACATATATTAGAGAAACGGGAAGAAAAATAAAAGTCAGAGGGAGTATTTCTTATTTTCTCATAAATTACCCAAAACCGCAAAAACCTAAAACCTAAACCATTTTTTCTCACTACTTTTTCCCTAAAATGGTCGGAAACTTTGAGTAAATGTGAATTGTAGTGAAAAACCGAGAGTCAAAAGGTAATGAGTGGCTTTTGACCCTTTTATTATATTTCTTAGATTAGAGGTGGGTCCTGGCTTTTGACCCTTTTGTTATATTTCTTAGATTAGTTTCTTTTGTGTGGGACTAGTTTCTTTTACGTTGGATGTTTAGTTTCGGCATTTAGTACTTATTTTGGATGACTGTACTCGGCCATAAGGCCGTTATTTACTTTAAATTACTATGTGAAGACTTGCTGATTTGGTCCTATCTAGCATTGTGGTCGTAAGTTGGATGCAGGTAAGTCCGTAGATGTGTTATGTTGAATTGCATAGCTCTCTGCCTGTTACAACTCGACCGAGTATAGGCACTACTCGACCGAATAGAGCTTACTCGACCGAGTATACAATTATACTCGACCGAGTAGAGCTTACTCGACCGAGTAGCCACTCATACTCGGCCGAGTGGTACTGTTACAGGGACCTTATGTGCTTGATGTTTACGAACTGTCAGATGTATTTGAATATTTGCATGTCCAAGTGTGTGGGTGCTTCATAGCGCCACTTACAGGTGTATATGTGCTGAGATAGTATATCGATTTATAAAGGTTAGTGACATTGTCATGGTCAACATGAAGGAACTTAACTTGTTCAAGGTGCTACAAGAGTCTTTGTTTGATGTGGGAATGTTAACGCATAACAAGAAATTATTGTAATTGTCATGAGTTTACACGTATATATGTTGGTTATTTAATGCAATCTTTTGTAGTGTTAATGTTTAGTTACAGTTATAACAGGTCCAACTGGATGAGTGAAACTGGTTGTCGGTATATGATTAAAATAACAAGTTAATGAATAAAGCTGCTATCATTTGATAACAACATCTTTAGATGTATATAGAATACTTCATTGTCGTCACTTTTGTTGTTATGGATCACATTTGGTTAATGTCGTAGGTTAAGTTTTGTAACATGAGTTAAAGTCAATTACCGTTGTGAGTAATGCCACAGTTAGGATGGATGTGTTTTTTGTGGGTTCGGAAGGTAATGAGTGGTGAACTTCGGGGACGAAGTTCCTTTAAGAGGGGAAGAGTAATGTCGCGGAAACAAACGATGAAATTATGTTTATAATACTTGAAATCACATTTATGTAGTATTTGAAATTACATTCATGTTACATGCTATTGAAGTCACATTTACGTTCTGCGAAGTTGTATCTATGTTATATTTTAAGTGATATGAACGTGCGTTGAACAATTCAGTATGGGTGTGTGGGATGTGTACTTTCGTGGTCGTGAATCGTTACTGGTCATTGTGCTGCCTTCACCAAGATGGTATATGAAAAACATGTGGTATGAGATAAGAACCTATTTTGGCTGTGAGTCGATGATAGGATTATTTCCTGTATATGTTGTGAGTGATAGCTGTGGTGGTATGATCGTTGTTGAGTAATGTGATGTGGTGGTAGTATCATGGATGGCCGGAGCTCGTATGCCTTTATGTATGTGGATGGTGTCATAGTGCGAATCCGTGTAGTGGGTGTGTGTGGGCGGAACTTCGGGGACGAAGTTCTTTTTAAGGGGGGAAGACTGTAATACCCAGGACATTTGAGGACTACGTTGACCGACCCTGTTGACCAAGAGAAACCTTAGGGAGGAATGGGTGAAGGACCAGGCTTGCAACATGAACCTTATAGGATTGTATACTCGACCTAGCAGAGGCTACTCGGTCGAGTATCGTCCATACTCGACCGAGTAGAGCCTACTCGACCGAGTACGCCAGTGCTCGACCGAGTATGGCTGCTGTGACGCGTTAATATAAAACGCAAGTTCGCAAGATTCATTTCATTTCCCATTTCCTCGACAATTCCTCTTTCTCTAACCCTAGCCTACCTCCCTCTCCTATCACCCCATCTCTATACACTCTCATGTATATAGCCTAAACCTCCACCATGGGAAGGACGGGATTCGTTTAGGAAGGATGGCGTGCGTGGTTGTCGTCTATGTCACCGTCGATGCGCGTTGTTAGGTAAGTCTCCGCCTTGTGTCTCTTTTGGGTAGTTTATTGTGGATAGTTGTGTAATAGGAAGTGGTTATCGTTGTAGGATGCCTATTGGAGTCCTGCTTGGCTGTGTATGGATGTCTTTCATGGTTTGTGACGAGGTAGGGTTTCCCTACTCAGTACTGTTAATTGATTGAGATTGTTATTGTTTCATAACTATTGTTATCTGCTGATCATCGGAGTATGGGCGTTGTCGTGATGGTGTTGGTGTGGAGATATTGTGACAACTGTGATGCTGTGTGTTTGTGATTGTGGTGGAGTCACTTGCGGGAGTGGCTTCACACCCTGGTTCGCCCTTCGTGGAACCCGTCACGGGAGGGGATGTGCACATTAAGGGACATGGATTGTTAGTCGCTCGTTGATGAGTTGGACTAGGTGGGATGGGCTGCGGTCACCCACTGGCGGCGAGGATTACCTGTTGCGATGGGTAATTTGGCAGGGCTACGCACTTCAGTGTGTAGTCGGTTATTGTGCGAGATCGGGAGACTGGGTTAAAGGAAGATCAGCTGGTTACATTGTTTATTTGTTTTACATTTGATTAGTCGGTACTGGCCCCGTGTTGTTTTTTGGTATCTGCGGTGATCCATTTAGGGATGGTGAGCAGTTGGCTTAGCAGGTACGGTTGCTTGTGGCTGCTAGGATTGGAGGGATCGAGTCATCACGCTACCGGTCTAGAAGTATTGTAACACGAGTGTAGTAGTTCTTATCTTTATAGAGGGATGTATACAGAGTTATGTTGTATAAGATACATTAATGCATTATAAATGTTCTTTTATTGTCCTATTTGATCTCCTTTCTCGGGAAACCGAGATGGTGACACCTTCAGACACGGGGATGGTCCTTGGTAAGGCATTCTGGTGTACGGGGGTGTTACAGTGATAGTTGCGCCTCTTCCAAGGGACGCAGCAATGCTGCGCCTATTCTGGGATGAGTTCTTTCTCTGAATTTTCGTTCTTACTTTGACTTAATCCTTTTATTACGTAATTAATTGACTATTAGCCATAATATCACCCTTGATCTGTCCATATTTTCCAACTTTATTTATTTTCCATTATTTTCTTCAAATCGTTCGTCTTAAGTATATTTTTGACGTAAATCAATTAATTCATTGTAATCATTGTAATTTATTATTGTTATTTATTTCTTGTATGGTTTATGTATGGTTTATTTATTTATCACATGTAATTAATTCTAAACCCTAATTCGACATTAATAAAGTGCTAATTATTTGTTCACTAATTTAGTTTAATTCACGTGTTAGGTTTAAAACGTTGGATGTTGCATTGCATGCATATAATAGACAACATATCAAATACGAACGATTTCCCTAATCATTAGTAGAGGCCGCTATCGAGGCGGGCGGGATTAGGTGTTCAGTAAAAGGACCTCCTAATACGTACCCTCACCCCTTACTCCAGATCTCTGTGAACATCCGTGTTCATTGGCATCCACGAGAGTCATTCTAGACATAGAATGTTAAGGGCAACGAGTTCTTAGTGCTCATGTCATTACTTTGTGTCTTAACATGACAAGAGGTATTCGAACGGTTCCAATTTCCCATAAAAATTGGTGGCGACTCCACAAAGGCAAACGCTTGTCCCAAGCGCCCCCGTGGCCCCGTGTCCACAAGTTGATGGCTATTTTATTTATTAGTTAGTATAGTATAAAATGGCTTTATATAGAGATAATATAAAGCAATATAATTATTTATATTGATTTTGCGCCTCATTTGTCAAAAAAAAAAAACTAGTAAAAGTAATTGGAAATCAGAGTTTTATGTAAAACCATGCTATATAAATACTTATTATGAATTATATATTTAATTAATTGATTTTGTTGGAGTAACTTTTAGCCAAGTTTTCATATATGATATGGCAGTTAATTTTCCTTAAGACAGTTATATTCATTTTAAATATAAAGTGTGGACGAGATATGAGTTCACCGCTCCTTAGACATTTTGCTTCTCTCTCATTCTATTTATGGAAATTTTCAATGGTATCCTCGTCTTTCTTGGGCTGGCACATTATCTGATACCCTTCATTTTAAGTTTCTCATATGGTACCCATATGTTTGGCTTTTTCATGCCCAAAATGCCCTTAGCCCACTTTCCATCATAACATCGTTCGTTTTTTTTTTTTTTTTTTTTTTTTTTTTTTTTTGATGACGAGGAGGTTGGATCCTCCCGGATCTGAGACCCCCACCGCTAGGCGCATCTGTACCATGTGAGTTCTTTCATGAGGATTATTCCCTCTCCGGGCGTCGGTCCTCAGAAAGTGTTAAATCAGGGAATCGAAGGGACTCGCAATTCCTCCTTAGGAGGCTTTGAGGTTACCCTGAAATTCCACTAGACTCACACATCTTTTACATCTTCTTTACACTTTAATTTACATATTTATTACTTTTACCCATAACACATCTTCTAATCCCTAATCTTCATCTTCTTACTTTACATCTTCTAAACATTTCACATCTTCTAATGCCTAATCTCTCTTAATCTTCATCTTCTTAAAAAAAACCCAAATTTAAATTTCATATTAAATATTTTGTGCAAAATATTTATACTCCCCCCGGCTTGCTGTTTTCTTCCCATTTCATTATAATACTCCTCACATATATTAGAGAAATGGGAAGAAAAATAAAAGTCAGAGGGAGTATTTCTTATTTTTCTCATAAATTACCCAAAACCGCAAAAACCTAAAACCTAAACCCTTTTTTCTCACTACTTTTTCCCTAAAATGGTCGGAAACTTTGAGTAAATGTGAATTGTAGTGAAAAACCGAGAGTCAAAAGGTAATGAGTTGAAGAACACAAAAACCACAAGTATTTGATTTTGAATTTGAGTTTGAGCTCTCACTACACAAGATCTCGAAACTCTTCTCCAACTTTATTTTTTTCAAATTGACCCATTTAATTCACATGTATGCTTGAAATCCAAAGTTTTCTACTTTCACATATGATTTTGCGTCATGCTATTTCTTTTGTTTATATGATTCTCTTACCCAATCATTATTTGAATGTAAAGCTTTGTTATATATTTTCTGGGAAATGGAATTGAAATTAGCCCAAGGAAATGGAATTGAAATTGAAAGTTGCGGAATTGGTCGGGGTGAATTTTTATTTTCTGAGAAAATAGAAATACTTTGCACAAAATATTAATATAAATGTAATTTGCGGTTTTTTTTTAAGAAGATGAAGATCTTGAAAGATTTAGGTTTTAAGTTTTTGGTTTTTGTTTTAAAAGATGTAAAGTGTATTGTATGGGTAAATTGTATGTTATTTAGCCTAATACAATCATAATGATTGTGTATTAGGTACAAAAAGGCGTTAATGTCAATAATACTAACGACTTTATGATGGAAAGTCAGCTAAGGGTATTTTGGGAAAGAAAAAGGTAAATACAAGGGTACGATATGTAGAAACTTAAAATGAGAGGTACCATGTATAATCTCTCAAAGTTTAAGGCCATGAGAAATTTTCATTCTATTTAACATGTTTTTACGGTGAGTACAATACAAATATTATTTAATTAAGACAAATATATCTGGTTTGAAAAATCTTGTGATAAAAGGGCGGAAGGCACTAGACATTCCAAACGCATGCAATAGGGTGTGGAAGTGATACGTGTTTAAAGCAATAATGGTTGGTAATGAGTAATGACTACTAAATGATTGAAGATTGGGGCTAAGCAGTAAGTACGACGACGTACTCAAGGACCAAATACGTGACCCAACATGTTTGTTATTTGTTGTTTTCTAGAATATCACGGTTGCTTATGTACCTAATGATGTCATTAGAAATGGACGTGCGTGGACATGGAACTTATCTCCACTTCACTTGGATATACATTTCTTGATCTCTAAGATGTTACCCTTCAATTTATCCGTGTTTTTTATGTGGCCTTATCTAATCACTATTGAACTAAGGTCATAGCGCCGTCTCTCATATTCTCCTAACATTTATACAGGATCACAAACCCTTTTATTGTCTGATTGATCAAGGAACGTATTCTTTCTAGGAACTTAAAATTGATGGAAATAAGTTTCATTATGTAAACATGTAAATCAGGTGAATTTGGAAAAAGTGTGTGGTTGTCCATGCAGAGATTAAATTTCGCATGAATTTTTAATAGTCAACGGGAAAGTAGGTAAATTATGTAGGCATTGAAAGTTCCTTATTAAAATATGTGTACGACATAATAGAACGACTCGATTTCTCATTAATCATACGAAAGTATTTATACTACTACATACTCCCTCCCATCCAGACCAAAGGTTACGTTTGACTTTTTGGCACTATTCATAATTGTAGAGAATCTTGGATATTATTAGTAATGTATAAGAGAAAACATAGTCATGCGATATCTTGTTTAATTCATCGTCATGAATGCTATAAAAATATCAAGTTTTTATAATTTTTTATAATGTGTAACTAAAAATATTCACATGGTAAAATACGTCTCGACAAGCGTAATAAAGTCAAATGTAACATTTGGTTTAAATGGGAGGGAGTATAACACCCTAGGTTACTAATCTAGACCCAATATCAACAATAGAGACAAACATACATATTATGGGCCAAGTTTCTCCCACCACACCTCAAATTGGAGCATAAGAGATTATATGTGTCTAACTTGGCAACAACCGGCCCAAATTGGGAGGCTCCCAAAGCCTTGATAAGCACATCTACATAATAGAACGACTAAATTTTTTATTAATCATATATACAAAAATATTTATACTATTATATACGGAGTACTACGCTCTAGGTTACTAACCTAGGGCCAATACCAACAATAGAGACAAACATATATATTACGGGCCTTGTTATTCATTGAAAATTCCTCCCGTGTTTTTCAAGTATAACCAAACAACCCTATGCATATTTTATTTCGAGAAAAGAGGACAGAAAAAATACAACTCCTCTTTTATAAGACCCTTCTCTAATATAGGATGGGTCATTAAGAGAAATGAAGCAGCCCAATAACAGATGGTTAAATAAGAGTGAAAACAAATTAAAACCCCTCTCTTCAATTACCAATTTACCATTCCAAATCTGAAATCTACTCCTCCACCGTAGAATTACCGTTCTCATCATCCCCGCCTCTCAGTCCACGCCTCACCATCGTCATTTACTCCACCGTCTCTGCCACGAACATTCTCAGACGTATAGGATTGTCGTTTTCATCATCATGGTTTGGTCCTTTATCTCGCTCCACCAATCTGTTAAGATGAAGAACAATGAGTTGATGATGATTATTGTCAAAGTAGGCTAGCTAGGTTTGGAATTTGATCTTAAAAGTTTCTGATTTCTAAATTGGTTTCCATATTTCTACTTTTCAACCAATTGTTTTACCTTAAATACTCATGTTTTTATAGTGAGAACTATGATTTTTAAGTTGAAAACTATAGCTTGCAAATTAACTTAAAACCTTATTTAATTTAGTTTTAAGTTTAATTGGCATATATACATACTTAAACATCAAAAGAATATAACTTCAAAACTCACAATATTAATTTTGACACTTTGTCAATTGTCACTATGATGAAAATTCAAGTTTTTATTTTTGTTACTTCTCAATTTGTCAAACATGGTTTTTAGATTAACAACTAATCCATTTTAGCTTGAAAACTGTATATTATAACTAAAAAATTAGTGACACCAAAATGAATATTTGCGTGAAGAAGTTGTGCGAGTCGACTATGGACTGGACTTGAGGTCGCCATACATAGACGGGGAAGTTACGGTGGGTCTCATAAATTGACTTGGGGAGTATAGTAAAAGGGAATGCATCAAGAGGTTGAAGGAGGTGGTATGGTGTAGTATTAATGTACAACAGACTAAGTTACCAATTTTTTCTCTCTTTTTTTAGAATAAATTATTCAATTTTCTATTTTTGCTTTGGGCTTTTAGTCTTATTAACAGGTCGGTCTTATATTAAGAGCCCATTCTATTAAATAATGGGTCCTGCTATACGTCGTCGACATTTTACTAATTATCGTCGACAATTAATGTAAATTTTCAAGTTTGTCCTCCATATCATAACTCCATATCCGTCTCACCAAAATGCAATTTCCGTCTCAAAACACAAATGCAATTTCCGTCTCACTAAAACACAAGTTACCGTCTCACTAAAAAAATTCAAACAAAAAAAGAAGACGGGTTTTGTAATTAACAACATGAACGGGAACGATTTTAACAACGATTCCAACAATGAAGCTAGTAACGAGGTTAGTTTACGATTTAGTTTTGTTAAAAATTTATGTTTTATTATCGATTAAATCCCGAATTAGGATAGATGTCATGAATGTAGACGGAATTATGATAGAATTCGTGACGGATTTTTGTTGAAAATGCAATCGAAAAAAAAAAAAAAAAAAAAAAGGACGAATTGGGCTCGACGAAGAGAATTTTCGTCCAGACCTGGTGTTGGACGACAAATTCTTTTGTCCACTATGGGCCTTGGACGAAAGAATTTTTCGTCCAACACGAGGCCTGGACGAAAAATTCTTTCGTCAGCTTATAGTGGGACGAAAAGAATTTTTAAATCCAGCTCTGTTTTGGACGAAAAATCCTTTCGCCCAAGGCCCATTCGTATTTTTTTCTTTTTTTTTGCTTCCATCTTATATTTTTTTTTTTTCCACTGTTTTGTATAAATCAATTAAAATAATTAATTCCGTCTTTGTATTATATTTTTTTTATTTTTTATTTTTTCCGACTCGTTTTCTATAAAACAATTGAAATAATTAATTACCGTCTATATATTTATTTTTTATTTTTTCCGACTCGTTTCGTCGAAAATAATTAATTATTAACTAATTTATCGAAATGCGTGCGCAGGTGAATAACGATGGAGACGGTATTGATTACTCAGATCATTTTACGACTACTTTGTTCTTTGCATCAAGTATTGAAGCGTTTAATTGGGCATATGAGATCGGACTCCGACTCGGGTTTGGTATAAAAAGAGCAAGCAACAAGAGAGTTGGTCGTAACACGAATTTGAGACAAGATTATTTTGTTTGTCGGATGGGTGGAAAAGGTCCCGTAAATAAGGATGTCGACTCTTTAATGAGGGGTAACACGGCTACCGCGTGGTGCAAATGCAAATTTTCAATGAAAGTTGTTGAATTAGAAGAGAATAAGTGGAAGCTTGTGATGAGATCCGGGTTTCATAATCATGCTTTAACGTTGTATTGTGGACGCGATGATACTTTGCAAAGTTTGATGACGAGGAGTTGGCTTATATCGATGCCCAAGTTAGAGCTCACGTTAGACCGGCAATTATTAGTGCGGGTTTGCATCAGCGGAATCCGGAAAAGTCAAGACCTAATCGGCGACAAATCTACAATCGTTCTCAGAAAGTAAGGGCCGAGGAAAGAGATGGGAGAAACCCAAGACAAGATGTTAGCACTTGCGGTTCAAAGATAAGTACGTTCATTATTGGGTCACTGATCAGGAGACCGATGAGCTAACCCACGTATTCATGGCTCATCCAGAAGCCGTTAAGATGTTTCGATCATACTATTATGTGGTACTGATCGATTCCACGTACAAGACAAATGAATACCATCTTCCGCTTGTTGAGATGGTTGGAGTCACACCCGTCGGGAAGAGCTTTGTCATCGCGTATGCTCTTGTAACGCATGAGTCCGAGGATGGATATCTGTGGGTCCTACGGAAACTGAAGGCCCTTCTCAATGATGTCGTTCAACCTAATGCTATTGTTACCGATTGCGGCGGCAGTTTGTTGAACGCGATTCCCACTGTTTTTCCGGTTTCGTCTCACTTGCTATGTCTTTGGCATATATATTCTAACGTGGAGACGAAAGCACTTGATATCACGGGTCAGGATAGTTGGGTTAAGCACATAACTTGTAACTTGTTTAAAGCGGTTGTCGAGGCGGAGACCGAAGATAAGTTTAATGTGGCGTGGGGCAATTTGGCAAGGCAATGGGCGGGAGTGGCGGCTTATATTGAGAGGCAATGGGCGGGAGTTCGACTCCGACGGTTCATTTTACTCCGTCTAGTACCCCCCCGATCCACTCAAACGGGTCCTGGTACACCGTCTACCACTGCTACCACTAGTACGGGGAGTTTCAGCACATCGTATTGCGCACCTCTTGAGGTAGACTACACTATTGGCCATTCGAGGTACTTTCCTTATCTTCACTTTTTGCCTTCCTGGTTTCACGAGCATCTCGAAGCGTGGTTTAACCCTTCCGGAGACGGTCATTGTGATTTTCGAGTTCTCTCACATGCTGTGAGGGGTGACCAATCTCATTTCACGATGGCTAGAATGGATTTACTTAGGGAAATCCGTAGTCCCCTTTACCGTGATCATATTTATGGCCCAGGGAGATTTGATGCGGAGGTAGATAGAATTACATTTATGGATCAGATACCGTGTGGCTCGGGTCATTGGATGGACAATTTTGATCTATATGGTTATGCTACGATGTACAATTGGGTGATATGTTGTGTTTCTTCATTTGACGATCAAGAAGGTCACCGACATTGTAATGGTAGTTATACTTATTTGCCTTTACGAGCCCCCACCGGAGTACGTACCCCATATGGTGTCTTATGGGTATTACATGCGGGAAACCACTATTTGCGGCTCCGGGTACGCCCCTTGTCACCTATGCCTCCAATAGCCCCTTGTTGGGTACATAATGAAAGCGTAGCTCATTATAATGGCATGTATCGACATCAGCTATCTTTATGGCGCAGTTTCGCGAGTTGATCTTAGCTTTTATTTGTCCGATTATTGTACCTTTTATTTTATATATCCGAATATTGTACCTTATATTTTATTTATCCGATTATATTAGTTTATTATCCTCTGCATTCGATTAAATGACTTAAAACGTAATTTAATTAAAACATTTCTTAAAACACAATTTGACATATTTTAATTAAAACATTCCTTAAAACACAATTTGACCACTTAAAACATAATTAAAACACACCATCCCCCAAACCTCAAACCCTAAACACCAAACCCTAAACCCTAAACCCCAAATCCGAAACCCCAAACCCTAAACCTCAAACCCATACCATAAACGATTATTACTTAAAACACAACATAATTAAATAACTACCGAACTTAATTATCTTCCGATGATGAAGATGACGATTCTTTATCTTCTTCATGATCTTGAATCTCAATTTCTTCAGGTTGGGTAGACATATATTGAGTCAACAAATCATTGATATAGAGATAAAGAATTCCTTGGTTGGGCACTCTACCGGCACATAAGTCTGATAGTCTTGGGTAATCGATTACGGTGAGAATGCGCTCAAAATATGTAAAGATATCACTTCTTAACCTGCGAAACTCCCACATCTTCTCGTTTAGTACTTCATCAGAAACAACCTCATCTCTAACTGCTGGAGTTAGAACATGATCCGGGTTTCCGGCTAAAATTATACAAAGGCTACCAATTGGAGGCTCTTCAAGCATGTGCCATACAGTGTCACTGGGAACCACTGATTCAAGACGCTCAATTAGAATTGGTAAATTTTGAACAATTAGATCGATTCTTATTTGATAAACTCTGATTTTTTGAGCATTTGTGAGAACCATTTTAGTATTGTAATGAGTGAATAGGATTGGATGTTGTGATTGAAATTGACATAGAATGGCCTATTTATAAGCTATTAATTGTAACGACTATTTTTTAATTGTAACGACTATTTTTGAATTGTAACGGTTATTTTGAATTATAACGGCTATTTTTGAATTATAACGGTTATTTTGAATTATAACGGCTATTTTTGCATTATAACGGTTTTTTTGAATTATAACGGTTATTTTTGAATTTTAACGGTTATTTTTGAATTGTAACGGTTATTTTGAATTACAACGGTAACATTTTCCCTATATAAACATCTACATATTGTTGTATTTCTGAACTCATCTTCAACTTTTTATATTTTCCAATCATTTTCATCTTCTTCCATTTTCTTCTTCAACTCTCTACTTATGTCAACATCATCCTCAACGTGGGGAAACCACCCAATTGAAGGTCTTGATTTTAAGAATCAAATTTGCAATCGTTGTCAAAGAAACGCTATCATCAAGATTTCCGGGTCAGTTACTAATCCGAAGAAAGCGTATTTTAAGTGTGTACCTTGCGATCATTTTGTGTCGTGGTTGACTGAAGATCATTTGACAATAACAAAAAAGTTGAATATAGCATGTGAAGATGAAGGTGATGATGCATCAAGTGGAAATGTCATGAAAGAGCAAGTGATAGGTATAAAAAAGGAGATTTCGGAAATGGCAAGGATGATGAAGTTTTATTTCAAGTGTATCTTGTATTTGTTTGTTTTCATTATGTTGGCCATTGTCATGAAGTAGTGAGTATTTCCAGAAATGTATGAATTTGCATCAGTTGCTATGTATTCAAGAAATTTAAGAAATTTTAGAATTTAAAACCGTCATGTTTTTTGAATTAAACAAGGTTCAAATAGTTAACTAACATAATCATCCAACATAAAAAATGTCTTCAAAAACGTACAACATAAATGAAATAAAAAAAAAAAAAAATTGTCTCCCGACTACTGATCATCCTCTTCCTCGCTATCAGTGTACACACCATCTGATCTACGCTGAACACGATTACCGGGTGTTTGACGAGATCCT
Organism: Silene latifolia; assembly: GCF_048544455.1. Classification (NCBI taxonomy): domain Eukaryota; kingdom Viridiplantae; phylum Streptophyta; class Magnoliopsida; order Caryophyllales; family Caryophyllaceae; genus Silene; species Silene latifolia. The sequence goes on along the minus strand of NC_133533.1, from coordinate 44,805,335 downwards.
CTATTACGTATAATCTCCCTAGCCCTCTCAACAAATGGATCGAAGTTCTTTATCATATTTCGGAAATAGGCAAGTTGTTTCTTGTCATCGACAATCTTTCCGCCGCCAATCAGTAACATTACAAAGACGTGCAATCTGCAAATTGACAAAAACAACTAAAACATTATAAACATTATCCAAAACAGTAAGAAAGTTAAACAATTATTACAACAATCGTAAGTAAAATTATTACCTCAAAGCAGAATATCAAAATCATCCTGTGGCGCGGGGGCATCATGGTGGTCGGGATCAATGATCAACATGTGAGAATTCCCATTATACCAAGCCTCATAATCTGGCGCCGTCTCACCCGGAAACTAACGGTCTCGATCTACGAGAAATGTGAACCACATGATCCCGCCAAAGCAATCCCAAAGATGATCGGTCTCCGCAACCCCAACCCTAACCTCGTACCCTATCCCCCGCGGGACGATGCGCTACCAATCTCATAATGGGATTGGGTATGATCTGCACATACCTAAACTGTCGTAAACACCAATCGGGGCTGTACGGCTCGGCTATGTCCATGAAACGAACACAACCGCAAACAGTACGAGGATAATACTCCTCCTAACGCGGCCCGTACGGATCCCACCTAATGGAAGCATAAGTAAGCCCATCTAACAACCTCCGATACTCCAACAATTTCTCCGCATTTTGAGCGAAGGGACCAACGGATCTCCAAGAACACGACCGAGGCTGAGTAGGGTCAATTACCGAAGGTGGACCGGGTCCGAACATAGGAAAATACTCATAGATCCACGATTGCAACAAAGTCAAGCAACCACCAATAGTTTTCACACCAAAGACGTGAAGCCACACCCAACTGTTTCGGTACATGAAGGCTAGTACACCGCTCCCCAAGTGTAGTCGTGTACACTATCGAGTATCATACACTAAAGGAAACAAGCGAGGACGTAACCTATCACTCCCGATTTGTCGACAAAAAGTGTCGACCCCAACACCGCATGACCAAAAACCCCGAGCATAAACAACATCACAACTAGTCGCCGCCATGTCACAAATCGCATCTACCAATATACCCCACTCTTGTAAATAGGGACCTTCTTACTAGGGTTTAACGGCAACCTCAACTTGTCTGATGAAATCCCAAAGAAGCCACAAACAAACATAAGGGGATCCGCCAACTTCCCGTCATTATTCTCCACCTTACAACAGTTACCATCAACCCGAACACCTAAGATCTGCGCAACATCGTGAAGGAGTATGGACATCTCCCCAAAAGGCATGTGAAAGCTGTTGGTGTCGGGTTGCCATCTCTCAACGAAAAGTAAATAAGGGGCATGTTAAAATGCTCAGCCATGGAATCTAATAGGTGAGAAAGACCACTACCGTCATAAATAGTCTGAACGGCCGGAGGTAGTTCCCAACAACTCAACAACCTCGTCTTACCAAACCGGTGGTAACCCGTCAAAACTGGTCGACCGACCTCATTAGGAGTCGGCCATAAGGTGTTGGCAATGTGGCTCCCAAAGCTAGGAATCACGTGGGGAAACATCGGACCACCCGGAACACAATGATCGATCAACCAAGAGACGTCCTTACCCGACTTCTTCTTCTTCGGAGCCACCACACTACTAGAACTACCATCCGACATCCGCTGAAAACGCCCCTCCTCATTCCGTCTACGTGGCACCCTACGCACTCGCTCATCATCCGCCTCCTCCTCACATATCACATCACCAGACCGAACCAGCTCCTCCTCCACCCGCTCCTTAGTCCACGACTCGGTACTACCATCTCCAACCTCAGACTCAAACTGGAGCCCATTTCGAGCTCGAACGTGACGGTCATTTCCTCCACCGACCATCTATTCAAAAAATAATAAAAACGCATTGATTACTTAAATTAATAAAACAAAGAATTTATAAATATAAGTTTAAGTAAATTAAAAAATTAAAAAAAAAATTAAAATAACCCCGAACGGGGTTTATTAGTAATAATTAATAATTAATATTTTACGTAAACAAAACGAGACGGAAAATAAATAAATTTACAAAGACTTCGCCACGGACGAGAATTATTATTAATAATTTATTAGTTTTTAACACTAATAAAAAAGACGGAAAAATAAGTTTTTAAAAAATTAAAAAATAAAATAAATAATTTTACAACGAGTTCGGCACGGACGAGGTTTATTATTAATAATTTATTAGTTTATAACGATAACAAAACAAGACGGAAAAATAAGTTTTTTTAAAAAAAAAAAGGAAACGAGAAACTCAAAAACAAAAAACAAAAAAAAAAAAAAAAAAAAAAAAACCAGATTTTGGGCTTGGACGAAAAACATTTTCGTCTAAAATGTTTTTCGTCCAACACCCATAATGAACGAAAAACATATTTGTCTGGGCCTGGACTTGGACGAAAATGTTCTTCGTCCCAGCCCAGATTTCATCCTTTTTTTTTTTTTTCGAATTTTCCGCATGATTTTGACATAAAACGACTTATTCCGATTCAAATCAAAGCATCTATCCTAATTCCGTCTACAATAAAGGCATCTATCCTAATTCCGTCACATATTTACAATCTAAGAAAATACTAAAAAAAAAATATTAATAACAATCACATACCTTGTTGAATGTTTGAATTCATGACGGAATTGTTGCGGTCGATACGTTTTTTTGTTGTTATTTGAGTCGGGTTTTTTTTTCAAAATTTGGTGTGTGAAAGGTAGTTTTTGAATAAAAAGGAAAATATAAGGGGGAGTGTGAGGGAGGGGCAATTTTGGAAGTTCAATAAAATTGTCGACGATCTTTAGCAGCTAGGTAAATAATTTGTCATTTTTAAATTTTTAAACAAAAGCATTTTTTCCCAAGTCCAAAACAGTTAGTCAGCACTACAAACGATCCATTAATACCTTAGTGTAGACTTATAATGTTTTTTTTTTGTACCCTATTATTGGTGATCCAAACAATAGTCTATCCAACAAACTTTTGTTATTATAAACTATATAAGGCCCATTAGTTTATACGATGTCACCAATCAGCCAGAATTAACCTTAATGAGGTTTACACTTTACAGTCCTTGGGACACATGGACGTCCACTTTGGTTTTATTATGTTACTACTACTATTTGTCACTATATTATTCTCCCTCTATTTCAATTGTTTGTTCAATTTTTCTAATATCGTATATGTTTTAAGGATACATATTAATAATTTAAATATGATAAAACTAATAAAATATTACACATTATTATAGTAAAAATGAGTTTATACTTAAACTCTCGTGAGAATATTTTGTAATTATTTACACATTTAGGTTACTAATGTTGTACATACTTTTAAAAAAAAAGATACTTTGTATTATATTAGTGTCTATATAACCAATTAACAAGCCATAGTCTCATCCACAAAATTTGAAAATAGTTTCATCGTTTGGGCTATCCTAAGTGTATTTAGTAAGTAGACTATATAATACAACCAGTTATACTGGTTGTATAGAAAAGAGTATGAGCATTATAATTTATAATGAATTATTCGAACTTAGACTTATACATTACGAGTTTTTTTATTTGAAAGAATCTGAGCTCCATTATAAAAATATTGGTTTTAAAAAATTATAATAAAACTTATGCATAGTATATATAAGCTCAATTAGATTTTAATTTTGACATCAAAAAATTTAAAAAATCAAAATTATAAAAGCTCGAAAGAAATACACATAAGCTCGATTAGATTTGTTATAGTTGTACAATGCTCTTGTACAACATGTTGTATATAGTAGTATTTGTGGAGTGTATTTGGGTAGGACATTTATAGGACCACTTAATTAATCTAAGGTGAAGCTGCTAATGAAATCATTCCTACATGGAAGATGCTTTCATTTTCATTAAAAATAATACTGAGTAATTCTTGTTGGTTACCCATTGAGGATTAATAGTGGCACAAGACAAGTGTACAACTAAAATTTGAAGCTAATTATGTCGGCAAACATTTATTTTAAAAAAAACCTGAAGAGGCAAACTAACTAGTAACTACCAATAGGCAATACTGCAATAGCCCTCAAAAACAAGAAAATAAAAAAGTTTAACGGAAAACGTGAAATTCACTTTGACACGTTAATGCCCTGTTCTTTTTAGCTTAATTTCAGCTCTCATTCAACTCATTGAGCTCATTTAAACTCACTTCAGCAAATTACAATTCAATTCAACTCTGTTCAGCTCAATTTAGTAACAGCTCCATACAACCTATAAGAACATGACCTAACTTATAAAAATCATCCAATTTAAAATGGAATAACCGGAAAAAGGTGATTGTTGGTCCCCTGACTAGTGTCACTACTAGAAACGTACCAATCTCCTAAAAATGAAACCTGCCGTTTTGTAGTATGTGAAAATTTGATGATTTTGAGTATCTATTGAAGAACCAATGTATGAGAATAGAGATGCATGCTCACTTTAGGAAGTGGCTATAGCTTACTCTATTAGACCAATCCACTTCCCACATTATCACCCTTTTTTTTGCTCCATAACCAAATTTACTTTGATATGTGCTCTACCTTCTCATCTTTACGACTTTACGTGTTTTATTTATTGTCACTTCTTACTTCTAGTGTTATCTCCTCGATCTCTTATCACAAATTAGTTGTGTCTTGTGTGTCATCGCGTCGCGCTCAATAGATATGTATCTGGAGGTGCGACTATTTCAACATCTCAAACACAACCACATAACTCAAGGTCAGGTTGGGTTTAGCCGGGGCCAAGACAATAAAATGAGGCTCGACGTGTCGAGTTGGGGCAAATAAATGGCCCTATATTGTTGACCAAGCCCGGCCATTACAACCATGGATGGACTTGGGCTTTTCAGGCCATATCGAACTTTCAAAGGGAATGGTCTTGATTTCATTGTTATTTTATCAGGAAAAATTTAGTAAAAAGTACTGTATACCTTTTCTAAATATAAGTCACCATTGATTATTCCCTCCTATTTTTCCCATCTAACAAGAAAACCAAAAAAACAAATAAAAAATATGATATGCTAACACACAATGATACAGTCCACTGTCCAGAATAAGCATATATACTATACTATACTTCTGAGCCTTGTCAAAACTTAATCAAGCTCATAGGAGTCAAATTATCATGTTGTGTATTGAGCACAATAGTTTCCAAACTAAGGTTCGGTTTCTAAACTCACTAAAGATGAACAATCAGCCTAATTATCCCCCTAAAACTTGCATATTAACAATACTCAGTGAAGGTTTTAGTGAGATCAATACTCTTGAGTAGATTTTTCAAACAATTTAATCGTATTTTGGATTAGGCCTGACCAAGTATGAAAGGGAGTTAACAAGATTTGAACCCGGGTCATGAATACCACTTCTCATTACTTTACCAACTAAGCTAGTTGACATAAGCATAAAGGTATATAGTGTTAACGGGAATCGAACTTAATTAGTAATAACATGTATCATATCTTAATAATTTGACTAAAATTGCTAATTAGACAAAAAAAAAAATTCATAAGCATTTGGCAAGTAGCTTATTTGTCGAATAAACTAGTCGAGATATAAAGCTACATAGGGTAGCATGTGAGCGATAATCTACCTGTTATTATTTTAACTTTCTCTTTTTTACTCTTTTAATATCAAATATTAATATTAATACTTATTATGTTTAATGTCATTTTACCGGTTGTGACAGATGCGAGAAAAGATAAATAAGAACAAATAGAGAAAACAACACACCGATTTACGTGGTTCACTAACGGTGTGTTAGCTACGTTCATAGGGCAAAAGGGAGGAGAGTTTTATTGCTTTTGAGGAGTTTTTGATTCTGATTCAAAACGCTATAATATGCATGACTGTTAGGGTGAGACTAAGAGATTTTGTATAATACTCCCTCCGTCCCGGTCATTTGTTGTCCTTTGGTTTTGGCACAAAGACCAAGGAAAGAGGAGAGGACCAATAGCTAAATGACAAGTGGAACAAATGATTGTGAATGATCAAATTACTCATCAAGTTCATTCTTAAAATAGAAAGGACAACAAACGTAGACACTCAAAATGAAAAAATGACAACAAATGGCCACAGAGGAATGGAGATCTTATTTAAGACCTAATATAAAATGGCTAATAAGGGCCAAGATGAAACCTGACCCAATACAAACAAAGATACCGTTTAGGTGACCCTCGTCATAGTCGTTCAAAGCGTACTAATGATTTAAGGCACAAATCCAACAAATCTCAAAATATCAACCATCTTTTCATTTGCAAAACATTAATTTTTATATAATCATGATGATCGACGAGCTAGATTATCATCACCTAATTTTTAACCACCTTTTAAATTTTCAAGTTTCAGCTAACTCTCTATATTTTAATTGACCTTTTAGTTAGTTTTACCAAATAGGATCAGAATATAAACAATAAATTAGAATATATAAAAGTAACACCTGAAATTTGAATGGAAGTTTCCTTGACCCAACAAGGCAAACAAGGATTATGACATTTTGTGATTATTATGCTTGTGATTATAATATATGAATGATACCTTTTCTTACTTTTTTTTTTTAATATATTTTAACGCAGAGAAGATAAGGATTCCATAAGAATCGTATGACTTATGTTTTCTGAAGCCATGCATGACTAATGGAACATATTTATTCCCGTCCGTGCGCTCGCTTATTCTGATTTTCATATATTCATGTATACGAATATATTGAATCAAAGATATGTCTTTTCTAACTAGATTTGTAGGTTCTTTCTTTTTGCGATTCTCTTTCCATTGTAAGTTCAAAGATACACAGTATCCCGTTAGCAGATCGATGATCGAAAATTTCACTATCATCGATCTATTTTAAGTTGAAAGATACAAAACGTTCCATTATTAGGTGATTGTGAATTTCAGTACATCGATATATTTATAATGCCTGTATAATATTGTATATATTAGTTGTTAAATATTTATTATTTTATTAATATTCTCCATAAGATAACGTATACCGAATAGTAATTTCAATATACATATTAGTATTATTAAATGATTTAAAACTCATTTTCTTTATTTTATTACTCGTGTATGTTTTTCTGAGGTCTTTTACTAAAATGACCATTTTCATTAAAGTATTTCTCAAACTAACCATTTTCGAATTTTAATTCCCATTTTAGCCATTGTTAAGGTTTTAATAATATATTTGATTTTGACAATGGCTAGTTTGGGAAATAATTTGGGTAAAATGGATAATTCGGTAAGAGATCTATGTAATATCAAAAATTAGTTTCTCATAATGACGGTATGTACCACGCTTGTATATATCGCATGGACATTAACAGACTTATACTTTTCTTTTCAATATTTATTTTCTCTAATCTTATTTTTGCAAATGTCTCACTTATGTTAAATCACATATATAGTTATATATGAGTATAATGTATGATTATATAAAAAAACGTGTGACGTGAATTGACTTCTTCCTCTATTTAATAAATCAGCGTTAGTCATTCTGCGATTCTTACGAAAAGAAAAGTCAACATTTAAATTATGAGCAAAATGATAAAGTTACAACTAAATATTAAAAACCTCGAATATAACAATAATTGAAACTAAAAATTATGACCATTTTACTTCTTCCTCTATTTTATAAATGACCCCATTTTAACCATTTTACTTCTTCCTCTATTTTATAAATCATCCCATATAATTTTTTTTTTATTTCAATAAAGTAACATATTTGTTACGAAGTATTTCTTTACACTTAGAGTAACTTTTATATGAAAGACAAATATGCTTAATGAAAAATTATAAAATTAGAATAATAAGTAATATAAAGATTTTAAAAAAGCACACATATTTAAATATCCATGGATTGATGAAAAATATATACATACTAACTGTCATCATGAAAAACTAATTAATTTTGATAATATTGTATTTTTACAAAAGTAGTCATTTTGTCAAATTTATTTCCCAAACTAGCCATTGTCAAGATTGATTATGTTTCTAAAGTTTCAAAAATGGTTAGAATGACAATTAAAATTCGAGAATGGTTAATTTGGTAAATACTTTAAAAATAATGGTCATTTTAACAAAAGACCCGTTTTTCTGTCTCTTAGCCTCGTACTAATGTCCGAATTATTTTTTTTCGTGATTTAATTAGTTGGAGTAGTTAAGCTAAAGATCATGACTGCCTGACTGGCATTGTCAATGCTAATACTCCATCGAGTATTTATTAGTAGAATTTACATTACAAAATTATTCATTGATGATTGTATTTATTACTCCGTATTTTATAGAGATATAGTTCCCACTATAATAATAAAAGTAGTTTTTGTAATTAATATCAGTCTATAATTGTAATACCTGTACAAGGGCGTTTTTAATGGGGGTTCATGGGGTTCCATTGAACCCCATTAAAAACAGATATGGAAAATTTAGTGTAGTTTAGGTTCATTTGTTGAAAAGTGATGTAGTGGTAAAGCATGCCATATTTTGTTTTGTAGGTCTTAGGTTCAAAAATCCACGACTTCATTTTCCCTTTACTTTCTCTTGTTTATGAAATTGGGGTTCTAAACCCACGACTTCATTTTCCCTTTACTTGCTCTTGTTTATTTTTTTATTTTTGGTACGAACTTGCTCTTGTTTATGAAATTGGGATTCTACTCCCTCCATTATTTTATATATGTCTGTTTAGGTGATTTTTACCAAGTTAATTGTATTAGGTCAATGCGGTCTTACTCGTTCGTTGCTTGATGGATAGTTTGTATTTGATATTTAAATAAGGAAGTAAAGTACGGAATATAAATTGACACGTAAGATTTGGTGACACAGAAAACCCAATGGGGGAACAACCGCGGGAGGGACGGTACCCTGCCAAATATTGCACTAGCTTTGAATAAGAGGATGAATACAATTGATACGTAATGTAAATCTTGCTAGCATGAAGTATTGTGTGTGTGAGATCTTGAATGCCCTTCTTCGATTGCTTCCTTCGCTATTTATAGGGTAAGAGCCCTAGACATATTCTACCATGATTATGGAAAGGAATATAATTTCCATAATAACTCTTTCCATAACACGTTGTCTCCCTCCATTCTCCCTGATCTCCCTGACTTCTCCATGGCTTCTCCCTGAGCCTTTTCCTAAACACGGACGCCTCTCCTAGTGGGCCTCGCCTCTTCTTACACGCGTCCTAGCCCATCTGACCTTCTTGCATCCGTGGACTCTCCTTCCACTATGCTTCCTTTCATGGCCCATTTCCCTAACAACTTATTAAGTGGGCTTCACCTATTATACAGATTTTAGCCTAAACAATGTCATTCTCACATTTTGAGACATTCACTTCTCTATTCAATATCTCTCAAAATATATAAGTTAATAATATGAAATGTATTCTCTTTTGAAAGCAAATTTTATGACGAATCAAATTATATAATTTTCATAATTTTTTCTAGAGTATATTTTTATATAATTGAAAGTCAAAGGCTTACCTCGTAAAACGAAAACGTCATATATAAAATAATGGAGGGAATAATATTTTCTATTTATTATCTTTGGGTTATTGACTTCAGTAAGATTTCTGCTCTTAATTTCATCCAATGTATTACGATGAGTTTTTGCTAATGTCAAAGCCAAATGTATTAATACCTAATCTAATTTCTTTTATTTTTGTAATAACTTACCCTAACAATCTTATTTTTTCGGTGGAATATGAAGGTATATTATAACAAATATCATAAAGAGTTTTTATATCAGGCTAATAATTGAAGCAAACAATTGCCTTATCACCACACAAAACTAATCAAAAGACCACTAACAAACTAATTCCAAGGAGCCCAAGACCGTTGTTGATATTTAGAAGTCCATTTTCAGCCTTTGCACCGGTCCTGAATATTCCTCTTCACATCAGACACCACTGTTTCAGGAGACCTGACAAATCTATCCAGGCGACAAACATTTCTGGTATACCAAATCTGGTAAGTCAGAGCATTAACAGCAGCAAACACTATATGCTTTTGCATAAGTGATTTGCATCTCCAAGTACAACACCAGGTGATGATATTAGACTTAGGGAAATAAACATCTAACCACTGTCCAAGAAGCCTCCAACATCTAGAACTGAATTCACAGTCATAAAGCAGGTGCTGATGAGTCTCAGTCACCAACTGACACAGATCACATAAATCATCTTGACAGATACCAAACCTAACCAGCCTGTCTTTAGTCAGTAATCTTCCTTGCATAACAATCCAGGAGATAAAGGAATGCTTGGGTAAGTTAATTCTGTTCCAGACCAAAAAATACCATGGCACTTTATGCTGAGCATCAGAGAGCCATATGTAACCACTAGCCACAATATATCTACCATGATTATCATGCCAAATATCCTGATTATAGCCAGGTTTCAGAATATCCTTGACTTTACAGATGCATCTCCAAGTCCATCTAGTACTGACATGTGCCTTATAATCAGACCAATGCCTCCCTTTCATATAAATATAGTCAACCCATCTAATCCATAAATGATCAGTTTTTGAAGCCAACCACCAAACATATTTCCCAATGAGTGCCTGGTTCCATTTCCTGCTATCAACAATCCCCAGGCCACCATTCTTTTTCTCCCTGCAAATCTGTTCCCAAGATACAGAAGGGGTCTTGGCAAAATGATCAGAACCCGACCAAAGATAATTTCTGCAAATCCCTACAATCTTATCAATGATTGTAACAGGAATAACAAATATCCTGGCCCAAAAGGAATGGAATTGAGTAAGGACATATTGAATGAGCACTACTCTACCAGCATAACTAAGTTTTCTAGCTCCCCACCCTCTAATTCTAGCCACCACTCTCTCCACAAGCCTGGAGCAATCACCCACTGCCATCCTCTTATGAGATATGGGAATACCTAAATATCTAAAAGGGAAGGTCCCTATCTTAAAACCAGAAATCCCAATGATATAATCCACATCCCCCTGGCATATACCATTGAAATAAATGTCAGATTTCTCCTTATTCATCTCCAAACCAGAAGCAGCAGCAAAAGTGGCAAAAGCTCTCAGAAGAATAATGATAGATCCTCTACCCCCTCTACTGAACAATAAGAGGTCATCTGCAAAGCACAGATGAGACAACTTAAGTGCTCTACAAACTATAATCCATTTAACCATTTGAGTTGGGAACCCTAAGGCTTCCAATATCTGTTGAATAAAAAGGCCATTCAACAGAGTCATAAACCTTTTTAAGATCAATCTTCATTAAACATCTGGGAGAGCAAGACTTTCTCTTATAAAGCCTGACTAAATTCTGACAAATCAAGATGTTATCAACTATCTCTCTCCCCTTGATAAAAGAACTCTGAGATTCACTAATAATAGAAGGCAAAACCCCATCAATTCTATTACAAAGGTGTTTAATGGGTGTCCTGAGCAACGTGGGAGTCCTCAGATTTTAAATGGTCATGAAGTGTATGAGAAAGTGAAAGATATTGAGATAACGTATGGAAAGAAGGGACCTAAGTTGTCTACTCGTGGTTATAAAAAAAACCATATTTTTTACCAAACTTCCAAATCTTGGCGTGACCTCCCGGTTAGACATTGCCTAGATTTTATGCACATTGAAAAGAACGTTTTTGATAATATAATCAATACTCTGCCGAATGTTCCGGGTAGGACAAAAGACAACAAGGCAGCTAGGGATGATATGGTTGAGATGGGTATTTGGCCCGAGCTGGCAGCTAAAACAAAAGGAAATCGGACTTTTTTGCCGCCTGCAGCTCATACTCTTTCAAAAAAGTAGAATTTTTTTTTTGCGAATGCTTGCATGGTATTAAGGTGCCAGAAGGCTATTCATCTAATATTAGAAGCCTTGTTTCATTGCAGGACCTAAAACTTACTGGTTTAAAGTCACATGACTGTCATACATTGATGCAACAACTACTAACTGTGGCCGTTCGTTCCATTCTACCTCCAAAGGTTCGACATGCTATAATTAGATTTTGTTATTTCTTCAAATCAATCAACAGTAAAGTCATTGATCCCGATGAAGCGGAAACTTTGCAGGAGATCCTCGTCACCAGTCTTTGTCAGTTTGAAATGTATTTTTCTCCCTCATTTTACACTATCATGGTTCATTTGACTGTCCACCTAGTCCGAGAGGTTTTGTATCTCGGGCCAGTGTATTTGAGATATCAGTACCCATTCGAACGATTGATGAAAGTTTACAAGGATTACACATCTAATAGGTATCGTCCAGAGGGGTGTATTGCTGAGCGAACAATTATCGATGAAGCTCTTTCGTATTGTTACGCGTACCTCTCCTTAAATGAGTTAATTGGAGCTCCTACGAATCGTCATAGTGACTGGATGAATGGAAAATGTGTAAGGGGTCGTGTTTCCAAGGATATGTCATCTGGGATGCGACATAGAGCTCATACATACGTTCTATTTAACGATGATCATGTCCAGCCTTACAGTATGGAACACCAGTGTTACCTTAAGGGAAAATACCCTCATAAGAACGAAAGGTGGTATGGAAATGAGCACTACAAGCAATTTAGTGACTGGTTTAAGGATACTATTTACGATAATGACAACCCAATTGATGATTGCTCAACCAACCTACGACATCTCGCTTACGGTCCGGATGCTCGTGCAACTTTTTATAGCAGGTATGCGATCAACGGGTACACTTTCTACACCCGCATTAAAGATGAGGCGAGCCTAATGCAAAATAGTGGAGTTTGCGTAGATTGTGAGGCAATATACTTTGCTAGTTCAAAGGATAAAAATCCTATTTTGGGTACAATGCAATATTATGGAGTTATTCAAGAGATATTGGTTTTAGACTACATGGATTTTGAGATACCTCTATTTCGGTGCAAGTGGGTTGACAACAACAATGGTGTTAGAAAGGATGATTTAGGATTCACATTAGTAAATTTTGACAAGGTTGGAAACAAGGACGATCCTTTTATATTAGCGTCACAAGCAAAACAAGTATTTTATGTTACCGATCCTATGGATAAGAAGTGGTAAGTTGTTCTACCTTGCCATCGCCGAATTCCAGATGATGAAGACGTCGAATTTGAAGGACTTGATCACAGTGCTATATTGTAATTTGGTAATGATGTTGAAAATGTTAACATTATATTCCAAACATTAATACACTGGATGATCATGATGAAGGTATTTGGGTTAATGAAGAGACTAGCAAATCCAAAAAAACGTTCCCGGCAGCCATGAAAATATCAACAATCCAATCAAGATATCTTACGTCATGTGTAATTATTGTCTTGCTGTTATATATCAAAATGCTGTTGTAAACTTTTTCTGCTATTGCAGCGGGCGGGTTAGAGAAAAATCGTATCAAACAAAATGAATTATTAAATAAAACGGTTATACCTAAACCGTTGTTCAGGAAGTGTACAGTTATAACGGTTCAGGCCGTTGTTATCTATATAAAAATGATGCTTTATTTCTTGGCGGTAAAATCAAATGCAATGAAATATAAAGTAAAACGGTTATACCTAAACCGTTGTTCTGGACGTGTACAGTTATAACGGTTCAGGCTGTTGTTATGTATATAAAAATGTTGCTTTATTTCTTGGCAAGAAAATCAAACAAAATGAAAATATTACAGACAACGGTTATCTCTAACCCGTTGTAGGTAGTACTAATCAATTACCGTTTCAAACAAAACCATAGTCTGTTTGGAAACAAAATTTAATGGTTTTTCTTATACCGTGTTTATTACTTTCCAATAAACAAGGTCTTCCAAGTGTTGTATTATTCACATATATATTCTGAGCTTCCCCTCCCCCACATAATATCCTCAAACATTAAGCTTCCCCTCAACCACCAGCCTACCCCATCGTCGTCGCAGTGATCATCATCATCGCCATTGCTGCCACCAGATCAATCCGGATTCTCCTCTTTAAAGAAGTAATAAACCCTCTTCTCTAGAGATTTGTTTGTTATTATAAGTATGCATTGTTATTATTTCTTTAATAATTTCTACTTTAGATATGGTCGAAAAGCGCAAAAGAAACAATGGAAATGCGTCAGGCGACGACTCAGGTGATGAGAATAATTTGCAACACACTGCGGGTCGAATGCGCCACAGGGTTTCCCTAGAAGCAATAAATTCAAAGATACCTAATCCTTTATAATGGGATAAAGATAAGGGGCTGCCATATGGTGAGTATGCCGGGTATTTTGCGAGTTGGATTGGTTGTTGTGTAAGACAATATGTGACTCTCGGTACGCCGTGTATCAGTGAACTGAGTAAAATACGGAACACCATGCTAATAAACAGAATAAAGGTATGTATGTACAATAATAAATGTTTTAGGTGAAATTAAGTTACTACTTGATATGTGTATTAGCCAAAACACTTGTACCAACTATGCTCATCATTTATGCAGTTAGCTTACGTTGTTCCCGAAATGTATGATAAGTACATAAAAAAAAAGACAGGGGAAGCCCTCAGATCTTGGAAGTTAAAGATGGCTGAGAACCACTTGTTCAACAAGGAAACCGGGGAGATGAACAAGAAACCGCCAAAAAAGAAGTATCCATATGTCAGTCAGGACTATTGGGATAGCTATATCGCTTATAGGCAGTCTGACAAGTTTAAGGTAACTTAATAATAATAAGTAAAGAAGTATACTTAGTTTAATGTTTGGTCATACTTACGTTTCTTGATACAATTTATTTGATGAAGGTTATGAGTGAGAGGAACAAGGCGAACATTTCAAAGAAAAAGCCCATCTTTTACGGCTCCCGAGGTGGTTATAGATTGATCAAAAAGAAACTTGTAAGTACATAATTCTTATAGTATTAGACTATTAAGTGATGAATGTTATATATGTTCATAGTAATCATACATATTTTGAGAGGATATCAATGTGATGAATGAATTATAGACAAAGCTTGGAAAATTCAGTCGTCACGACGCTTGGGTGAAAGGTCACACTCCTAAGAATGGAAAGACGAAAACTGAATATGTTAAGGACATCAAAGAGAAAATTGTTCGTTTGAATAAATATGTCACTCCTACCACTGGTAGTCGGAGTTATATAATTGTGAGTTGCTTAATGGTTTTATGTGTATGTAGAGGATATGTGAGAAGAAGGTACAAGACGGAAAATGGAAGTCTGAAGGACGTGATGACATTCTTGCTAGGGCAATCGGCAAAGCAGAGCATCCAGGTCGTGTGAGAGGGGTAGGAATACATGTTGGTATCACTAAGTATTTTGGAAAAACTACTCGACATGGTGATGATTCCAAGAAGGTAATCTATAAATACTATATTTGAACCAACATAATTAATTTACAACTATATATGGTGACATTAATTTCTACTACACAGCTACAGAAAATAGTCAGGTTGATGGTGAGAATGTTGGAAACTGTAGATACCCAGTATCCGCACCTCCCAAAAACCACCCGATGATGATCCAATTCGGATCGTAACGTGTTTTTGATATGCGTGCGTGGATTGGATATACATGAGACGGTTTAATGCACTAC
Source organism: Silene latifolia (assembly GCF_048544455.1). Classification (NCBI taxonomy): domain Eukaryota; kingdom Viridiplantae; phylum Streptophyta; class Magnoliopsida; order Caryophyllales; family Caryophyllaceae; genus Silene; species Silene latifolia. Next base: position 44,789,808 of record NC_133533.1, on the reverse strand, counting down.
TCGGATAAGAAAAATGATTTCAAAAACTTTTCTAACTTCATTTGAATTAAAATAACACTATTTAAAGTTAAAACTGTCTTCGGACCCAAAACCGACTCAGAAAGCCGTAACTCGAGTCAACCTGAGTCAACCCAAATCCCAAATGTCAAAAATAATGCCATGAATGTCTTTATCATGTCATTTCCATTAAAATGACCCTAACTAGAGTAAAAACTGTCTTCGGACCCAAAACCGACTCAGAAACCCGCAACTCGAGTCAACCTGAGTCAAACCAAATCTAAAATGTTAAAAATAATGCCATGATTGTATTTATCATGTCATTTCCATTAAAATGACCATAAATAGAGTCAAAACCGATACCGGGCCAAAAACCGACTCGAAATTCAAATCCCGACTCACACGGGTCAAACCCGAGTCAAGCACACAAATTACCTACCCCAAGTAACACCAAAATCATCTTATTAGATGCCCATATTGTTACACGACATCTCATTTCAATACCACATATCAAACCAACCAAACAAGGGATAGAGCAAAGACCACGTCCAAATTGAAAGGGACAATACACCCCTTTCAATCACAAGGTGGCTCGCGCCTAAAACAGGTGTCTGCTTAGCCTCTTAGCAAACTCAACCGACCTACCATTCCACATTTCTCTATAAATACCCACCATCACACAATACAATCTTCACGCGAGCGTCCGCCCCCCTCACATCTCCCTTAAACTTCTAGACCCGATTTCCTAAGTCACAAAATCGACACGTGTTTACGACCTACCGATCGTAAACACAAGCCTTACACATTTTATTTGGTACCGTCGCCGTGCATTCGACCGACCCATTCGACCAACTCAACATTAATCAACATGTTTTTCAACAACATATTTTCAACTCATTTTCAAAACAAAATTCTTTTTTAAGGCACCTTTTTAAACTTCTTTGATCGCGATTAGTCACAACGAGAAAACCGTCTCTAAAGTCGTCTACTTCGCAAACATCAATACACGTAAGTTTGAGGGTGTAAATATCTCATTTAGTTCATGTCTTTACTGTTTTTATGAGTTTATATGCATGAACAATGCATAACACGATTCAAATATAGGTTAGACGAGCCAAAACTGAGTTTTGGCCTGAGACAGAAGCTCCTTGCTATGCAGAAGGCTCGCGCCTTTTGTGGGTTCTCTGGTCAGACTCAAACGTGTTTGTTCTCGTCTTTCCTCTTTATTTCATTTCTTATTTGTAATCGGTTTTTACCATTTCAAATGTTCCAAATCATTTTAATGACAAACTTTTTAACTATAAATCATAATCACCCTTGGTTCCATATACCATGACGGTTTAATCCGTGACTCGGTGATATTAATTGGTTAATTACATTTTAAAGGAAATCCTTTTCTTTTATTTACCATTTTGATTCATTTTTATGATAAAACATATTTTGACCATTACAAAAATCATCCTTGGTTTATTCCGTGACTCGATGATATTATTGGTTAATTACATTTTAATGGGTATTTTAACACCCTTTTCTTTATTTACCATTTTTCTCATTTATTTACGTTTGCAAACATATTAGTCATAATTCATAATCATCCTTGGTTCTTTATACCATGTCGGTTTAATCCGAGTACGATGACAAACTTGACTAATCACAAAGAAATGAACTTAACATAATTAGTTCAAATCAAACATTTTACATTTTTATTTGTAAACTTTACTTTTCAAACTTGCAAATCCGACAACGAATATTACTAACATAATAGTAATTATTCCGAGTCTTGCAAACAATACTTGCAAATCATTAATCACAAAAAATGGTTTTAAACAACCTTTTCAACAACCAAGAGACGCCCCCTTAGGTCGGCTCATGGCTCGCGCTCCAAGAGGCCGCCTGGTTTCATATTTTAAAAACCTGGGCAGAGCCCCTTCTTTCGCCAATAGGCTCGCGGCCCAATGAGGCCGCCTCGGCACGCTCGTTTCGTTTTAGCATTTGTCTAGGACGATCCCGAATATGGTTAATCCAAATACATGACGGATCAGACTGACAAGTTTATGTTTTTACACTTTATCCTTTAAACACACTTTTTCAAATAAATGGATCGTGTTAAGCACCATAACCCGAATTTGGTAAATGGATGTTTAATTTCCGTTTTCACATGCAAATCAATCTAAATCCAACTTTGACACCAATTTCTTGTTACATGCATAAACAACTGACTTAGGAAATATTCACATGTTAGGTTAAGACTTTTGGATATGCATTCATGCATTTACACCGTTTTATCAACTTTCGCACTTAAACAACCACGATCGATCAGTAGAGGCCGCTAACGCGGGCGGGATTGGGTGTCTAATTAAAGGGCTTCCCAATACGTACTCTCACCCCTTACTCAGAACCTTTGGATAGTGGATGGCCTTATCCAGGGCGTACGAGAGTCATTTTAGACATAGAATGCTTAAAGGGGGACGAGTCCTTATTTTTAGTACCTATGTCAAACACTGCTTTGTGCTTCGTTTGACCGAGGTATAAAGTGGATTTCGAATGGGTTTCAGGCATCCCATAATTGCTTGGTGGCGACTCCGAACATCTCTGCATCGTTTCGAGACCTTTGCCGAGACGAAACCGACCGATCTAAAGCGATCCGGCCGAAAGCATTTTTACGTCACCGAGCGTGGCTTTCTAGATCGCTGCATTGTCCACAGATTGGTTTGGCGTGCAGGTGGCCCGTGACCGCAGATCGGTAGGTGGCCCAAATCCACAGACCGGCCTGTGGCCCATGTCTACAGATTGGCGACTCTGCTGGGGAAAACTTGGACACTTGTGTCTTTGTGATCCTTTGAGGTGAAACTTGAACGAGGTCGTGGTTAAAGTGTATTAATTGATATTACAGTCATAAGTCGGGTTCGTTTCCCGGGCCCACAACCTAACTTTTATCGGCCAATTGGCTCGTCTCGTCGGCGTGAGTTTTCTCATCCCCGCGTTCCGAATTCCGATTGAGTCAAGCATACCGTTGACGATACACATTTTTTGTTTTGTCAAAGAGCTTTCATCACCTTCGAGCATGAGGCTAGGGCACCCTCCTTACACATTTTGTTTGGATTGGTATCCCTCTCGCAAATCGGGGTTTGACCACTTGGTGTGTAACCCACCCTTTTAAACCAAAACCCGTGTCAGCATTATGCATAATATAATAAACTCTGAGTGCTTATGTGTTATGTGATCATAAGTCCTTCCGTGTCATTTCAAACTTTCAAAAACACCCTTTTGCGCCGTTATAATGGCCGTTTCAAACATCGGTCTTTTGCCGACCGTTGAAACCTTTTTATGCCGTCGTAATAACGATCTTCAATCCCGATTTTTCACAACCGTTTCAAACCTCGGTCTTTCACCGACCGTTGCAAACCTTTTTTATGCTATCCTAATGACGACTTTTAAAACCGGTTTTTTACAACCGTTTTAAAAATACATTTTGCGCCGTTATAATGGCCGTTTCAAACCTCGGTCATTCCCCGACTATTGGAACCTTTTTATGCCATCGCAATGACGATTTTCAAACCCGGTTTTTCACAACTGTTTCAAACCACGGTCTTTTGCCGACCGTTGCATTTCAAATAACACGCCTTTCTAGGCCGTCGTAATGACGATTTTCAAACCCGGGTTTCTACAACCATTTCAAACACACCTTTTCATATCGTCGTAATGACGATTTCAAACCTTGGTTTTCACAAACCATTTCAAAATACCCTTTAAAGTCGTCATAATGGCCGTTTCAAACCTCGGTCTCTCGCCGATCGTTGCATTTCTCAAAGTGCCCTTTTACGCCATCGTAATGAAGAATTCTACCCTCGAATTTTCAAAAATTCAAAATCAGTTTTCAAACAAAAACGTTTTTCAAACCGTCGTAATGACGATTTCAACCCGTGCAACTTTCCAAATTTCAAATCTCGTTTTCGAAATCAAATTTGGCTTTACTAAGCCGTCGTAATGACGATTTTAATTCTCACAATTTCGATTTGCATACCGTCTTTCAAAGGTTAAAACGTTTTTCTAACTTGTCATAATGACGAAATCAATCCTCACGATTTCCAATTTCAAATCTTTGAAAAGTAATTCAACCGTTTTCAAATTTCAATTCAAAGTCAAATCTTTAAAAACAAATTTAACCAATTTCAAAATTAAATTCAAAGTCAAATCTTTGAAAACAAATTTAACCGTTTTCAAATTTCATATTCAAAATCAAACCATTTGAAAATAAATTTAACCGTTTTCAAATTTCAAAACCAATTTCAAATCGTTTGAAAACAAATTTAACCATTTTCAAATTTCAAAACCAATTTCAAATCGTTTGAAAACAAATTTAACCGTTTTCAAATTTCAAATCTTTGAGAACAAATTTAACTGTTTTCAAATTTCAATTCAAAATCAAATCTTTGAAAACAAATTTGACCGTTTTCAAATTCAAATCCAATTTCAAATCTTTGAAAACGAATTTAACCGTTTTCAGATTTCAAATCCAATTTCAAACCATTTGAAAACAAATTTAACCGTTTTCAAATTTTCAACCCAATTTTAAATCTTTGAAAACAAATTTAACAGTTTTCATGGCCATTGTGATGACGATTCCAAATTCTTCAATTCTCGATTTTCAAATTCGTAATTCGGAATTTCAAAAACCATCTTAGGAAACAACACATTGTTTTCAGAGCCGCCGCAATCTCAACTCAAACCGTCTTTTGAAAACAAACCTAAGACAACCCTTTCAACTGTCCGGCCTTTTGAAGAACCCTACTCTTCGGAATTCGTCCATAAAACGACAAATGAACCTTTTTGAAAATTTCTATTTTCGAAAATTTCAGTCCACCTTTCCGATTCAGCCTCGAGTCGATTAGAGTCCAGTCGATTTCACGTCAAGTCGTGTAGATAACATCGAGTTTCTGCCGATGTCAGTACCTGCCTTCTGGTCTAGGTCGTGTCGCCTAATTGTCGAGACATCTCCAATGGCGTTAGCAGAGTCGAAACCAGTCGGGTATTAAACCCGTCTTTCCCCTACATTACGGGTCAAAGGTCAAGTTTTCGTACATATCTTGTCCAACGACATTACGCCAGCAACACACCTCCAAATCTCGTCAGAAGTCGTATGTCTAGGCATCACTATACCAATGTCAACACTGGAGTCAAAGTTCAATGTCATGCACCCTGAGTTCAAACACAAGAGGTCATTCACGATTTTTAATGAACTCATAACGTAGTCACACCGTCCCGTCTTCACAACAAAACTGCCTTTTATACATGTGTGTCATACTTGCCTTTGTTTGTGCTATACCTTGCCAAGACAAGTTATAATGCCTATCGTTATGTCAAATAGGAATCCCTTGGATGCCATCAATCGTCAAACAGAAACTCAAGAAGTTGATCAATCTGCATCCGCCATGACTTCTGCCAAAACCAACAACATGGCCCTTCGACTCCTAGCTACCGTGGAAGGCTTGAGCACTCGTCTCTCCCAAGTTGAGGATAAAATGATAACCGGAAATTTCCCCTCTTATGATATTGAGGAAAGGGTTAAGACCCTTGAAAACCGATTGCTTGGCAACGACAAAACCAACCCTAGTTGGAGGGCTACCAAAACAACTGAAGCAAATTCCTTAGGTGCCCCACCAACCAAAACCAGACGACCTCATAGGTCTTTCTTTGATTTGGGTATGCCTTATGCCACAGCCTTGGAAAGGCTAATCTCACAAGGTAAACTCAAACCAATTGGTCCAACTTCAGACCCTCCACCAAACAAGCGAGGTCGAAGATGGGATAGAAACCTCTTTTGTCAATATCACCAAGGTCGCAGACATGACACTGAGATGTGTCTCCCCCTAAAAGGCGCCATCCTTGATATGATTGAAAAGGGTGAATTACCACAACCTCCCTCAACAAACAACAAAAACAACCCTTCAGAAAACCCTATTGGATGTAGTGAGGAATTTTCCCTGGATTGCTCTCACCTCATCTCTCCTGACGATGAGAAAATTCATTCAATTGACGAAGATGGCATACAAAGCGCTATAATGATGCTCTCCATCTCCATCAACAACATATCCTCAAAGCTGCAAGTGGCTATCAATAATTTAAACACTCGGTTAGCTAATTTGGAGAAGAGGTTTGGTAGTAACGAAAATGAACCTGACCACCAAGGAGAAAACCAACCCTCCGTTCACCAATCAACAGCTGTTGAATATGAGGAGTCAACCGATGGTTCCCACATCCACGAACCTACCAACAAAGAAATCACCTCACCAAAATCCCTTTCGAAATACAAAGCAACATCCCAAAAACTTCCCATTGACAACAACCCAATTCTGCTTCCGCCTAGGACTGACAAAAACAAAAACAAAACTCACAAAAACATCCCAAAAAACACCAATGTTGTAACCTTGGGAAAACATCGAAGGGTTTTCACAAATCTGGGAATAGCATATGGCATTGCTCTAGGGATACTTGCTTCAGAAGGAATGCTCCAACCCATTGGTCCGACTTCGGACAAACCTGAACACAAAAGAGCCCAATCCCGGGACGGTAATGCTTATTGCCAATATCATCAAGGCAAGGGCCATGACACCGAAACTTGTTTCAAACTCAAGTATGCCATTCAAGATAGGATTGAAGCTGGCAAAATCATAATTGCACCTCTCAGTCAAGATAATCCTTCTGGATGTCTCAATTCAAACAGCAAGGTTGAACGTTCACAAAGGACATTCACCAAAATCAACACAACCTATGCCGCAGCCCTTCGAAAGCTTATGACCGAAGGGAAACTACAACCAATCGGGCCCTCTCCGGACCCGTCTGAATGCAGGAAAACCCGTTTGTGGGACGGCAATGCCTATTGCCAATATCATCAAGGAAAGGGTCATGACACTAAAACATGCTTCAAACTGAAACATGTTATTCAAAATATGATTGACAACCACGAACTGATGGCTTCATCCCTATGCCAACCAAGTGATGAAGACAACCCTAATGGACGTCTCATTCTGCAAGGAGATGAAAGCCTCATCGACTATTGTCCTCATATCGTCCCAAACAACGAGAGTGAAGTGCTCAAGTGGGTCAATGCTCAAAACCAGACATTCAAGCCGCTGGATGCTGCGAAAGAGACCTTCGGGGAGGAAGATGATGATTAGGAGTCCGTATCTACGATTAAGTCCGGGTCCGAGTCCGAGTCTTAGGCTTTATCATATCTATCCTAGTGTCTTTCCTTTTATTCCTAAGTGACAAACTGGGGGCTGTCCCCATGAGTCCACGTATTCATCGAGTCTGTGTTAACATCTTATTTATCTAAATAAAAGCACAATTTCCATTTATCATATATTCTCCCCTTTACCATTTCTCGTTGACAACGAGAATTGATTTGAGAATTGATTTAAAACAAACAACATGTTCCAATTCAACGTGAGTACACTCGAGCGGCGTTCCGAGTAAGCAGAGGACTCGAAACTCCGTGTCCATTTTCTTTACCTATTCCATGTCTGGCAATAGAAACCTTTCAATAGCACCCAATTTAGAACGAGCTTCTATCAAATAGATTCTACGACGAACCCAGATAACAAACCAGAACATCTCCTTGTTCATGATCAATGACGGAAGGCAAGCCCATTCCCCACAAAAACATCCCATCACTGAGAATCGACCTCTCACCACCGGGTACACCCCCGCTTGCACCTACACCATCCTCGAACGAAGGACAACAAAGAACGACTAGATCTGGGTCTACCAATTTCCAAAAACTCAAACAAATGTCTAACAAAAATGTGAGTCTAACCCCAAACAAAAAAAAACTTAAAAACCTGGAGCTCCATAACCATGACCCAGTCCATGAACGATGGATACCACCGACATGTCAAAACAACGACAACACATAAGGGACAACCCCCTTCCCAATTTCTCCAAATCAAAGGTCACATTCAAAAGGCCTTACCTCCCAAGGCCAAAGCAAAAATCAAAGCCAAAAGCAATTCACTCAAGGCCAAAGCCAAAGCCAAAGTCAAAGTCAAAGCAAAAACCAAAGTCAAAGCCAAAGCCAAAGCCAAAGGCTACTCACCCAACGTCAAGGCCAAGACCCAAGCCAAAATCAAAACAAAACAAGATTGAAACCCTTTTCTCAAAAAGGCCAAAATCCAAAGAAAGCATCCAACACACTAAATCCTGGACAAGTGAGTACAAAATACCAAGTCCAGGACCAACAATTCCAAAGCCCAGGACTAACGAGTCCAACACACCAAATCCCGAACCGACAAGTCCAAAACACCAAACAAGTCAGTCCAAAACACCAAGTCCAGGACCAACAAAGTCCAAAGCCCATGACCAACGTTTCTTCCCTCCAAACTCCGGGACCAACAAGTACAAAACACAAAAATACCAAAACCCAATGTCAAAGAGCTAAAACAAGAGCTCAAGACTCGTCAACTAATAACAAACCCAACTGCTTCACCCCTAAGTCCTTCCAGAGACTACTACAGGGAGACCTATCAAGGATCCTGGGGATTCCCCTCAAGATCATAACCAAAACTGCTTCACTCCTAAGTCCTTCTAGAGACTATTACAGGGAGACCTATCTAGGATCCTGGGGATTTCCCTCAAGATCATAACCAACATCGCTTCACCCCTAAGTCCTTCTAGAGACTGCTACAGGGAGAATTATCCAGGCTTCTGAGGATTCCCCTCAAGCTCGTAATATCACACCTTAACCTTTAAGGTCCAAACATGGGAATCTGATCCCACATTATTTACCAACCATTTTGTGCTCAGGTCACATCAAGCCTGAGACCCCATTCCGCACAACATTGCAAGCCGTTACCCATCGGCCTAAACACCACAAATACAAGCTCCAGAGTTTTATCTGTCAAACAAACCTGTTATTACCAAGCTCCACATTCCATAATGTCGAAGCCATTTTCACCCTGACCCAGATACGGAGTCCTCGAATGTTTTGCTACCGAGAACGGGACATACCTAGTCTACCCTTAGGGTCCACTTTTTAGTGTGCTCACATGATAGGGAACATATTCACAAATTACACCTCTTCGATTCATGATCAAGGATAAATTATCTCAAATCAATTTCTCGAGTCACCAAACGGAGTTTACCGTCGTGACCCTCACACTTTAAGGTCCTAACAACTTGCTTAGGCACACATTCAGACGAGCCACCAAACGGAATTTACCGTCGTGACCCTCACACTTTAAGGACGAGTCATCAAATGGAATTTACCATCGTGACCCTCACACTTTAAGGTCCTAACTACTCGCTTAGGCAGACATTCAGAACTACGATCTGGTTTGATTTCACACCATGTGAATACGTAGGCAGTCCTTCAAGGACACAACCATACAACTCAAAATCACTTCAAGGTCCTAACAGTTAGCTTAGGCACACAAACACATTCAGAATTACGATCTGGTTTGATTTCGCAAACACGCGAATTCGTAGGCAGTCCTATTACGAGGGCACAACCATACCCCTACACACATTCAATATTCAAACCTTTAATTTGCAACCCATTACACACACACGCAGAACTACGATCTTGTTTGATTTCGCAAACACGCGAATACGTAGGCAGTCCTATTACAAGGGCACAACTGCGCATACTCCTTTCACAACATTTCCAATTTTCAATCCTCAATAACCAGCTCAGAACTACAATCTGGTTTGATTTCGCAAACACGCGAATACGTAGGCAGTCCCCCAACAAGGACACAACCGCATACCCCTTTTAATATCAACCATCAACATCAATCCTCAAAAGCAGCACACCCAGCTACAAAAATTAATCTTATACCTCTTTACTGGGCCTTCTTCCTTAAGACGTCACCCATTCCTTATTTTGTCAAATTCTCATCTTCTCACTCTGGGGGCTTCTCTTTCAAGACGCCACCCGTCCTTTATCCTCAAACATCTTTTGAGTCTCAACTACGGTCCAAAATAAAACCGCCCATAGCCTAGTGCTCGGTTCGGACATTGACAAGGTCTTGGTTCCGCTCTCCGAATCATCAAAACTCGAGAAGGGATCTCAAACAAGCAAATAAGGGCAAAGATGTCTAGAGAAGATAATCAATTCGTGTTCCCCAGCCGAGCGGACCTTCTACCTCAGGGATCTGATACGCGTTGTCACCCTTTCTTAGCTAGGATTTGCATACACATAAGAAAAGTCTGTCAGAGTTACCCCCGTGACATGTCGATACCTGAATTGGTGTCACGTTCACGACCGCCTGTCTGTCAGTCTGTCAGTTTGCGTCCGTATGAGTCAATGTCACAATAGTCACGTGTCTCCAATCTATCAAATCACAAGATTTACGAGTAACAAGACTCACCTTTAAGCTTCACAACATTCAAAACTTCTATCTCCCTTCGCGTGAGATATTACGTGCTAGTTGCTTATATGCTAACTGCTCACATGATTATGTGCTTATGCGCTTATGTGCTTGTGTGCTACGTGCTTGTCTATGCGACTGTGGATTTGTCTGGTCACTAACCATGCAGGTAATCATGAGAAGACAAACTCACTCCAACTGAGTACTGGGTTCCTCCCAACAAATGGCGACCCGTCAAGTCCAAGGGCTTCAGCCACATTAATTACATGGCATACGCTACCTCCCAACGAGCAACAACTCATATCCCCGGCGAGCCCTGAGAAGTTTCTAACTCCCCAGCAAGTGCCGATTTTCAAATGGGAGTCCCACAGTTCTTTCAAAGATCCTTACAGCATTTTTCGTGATCCCGACGCAGCGCTCTCCCTAAATGGTTTTCCAGAAAGCCTTACTTACATGATTCATCCCCACGGAGCTCGTTTAGGGCACCCATCAAGTTGGAGTTCGTCGCTCCCTAGCCTAACCTATCAACGTAAACCTAGTTGGAAGTCATTTCCAGACAATATCTTGGAATAAGCCCGATGTTTCAGGCTATTTCCCACAGTCGATCATCCGACCATCGATGGCTGGCGAGCCTCAAAACATACCTTCAATATAGCTGGCGAGCCTTTATGCGTAAAAAATTCAAGGACATATCCCGAAGATGCCTCAGGTATGACTCCTTCCTATTGCTGGCGAGCCTCAAAATGCACCACCTTCAACACCGGCTGGCGAGCCTTTGCGTGCAAAGGATTCGAGGACGTATCCCGAAGATGCCTCAGGTATGACTCCTTCTTATGGCTGGCGAGCCTTTATACGTACTCTAATGGACTTTAAACGACCCGAACCAGAAGTCGACAGACTCTAAACTGTTCCCAACGACAAGTCCTTAACTCGAATCCTCGAGTCGCCTTGACGTCGCCCTTCCCGACGGCAGGTCCTTGGCTCAAACCTTTTTGAGTCGCCTTAACGTCGCAATGGTCTTCAGGTTGTAATCTTCTATTGACTTGGAGATCATACTTTGATTTTCGCCTCGTCCAAGCCTCAGTCAAAGTGGGGGCTCTGTAGATACCCAGTATCAGCACCTCCCAAAACCCACCCGATGATGATCGGACTGTAACGTGTTTTTGATATGCGTGCGTGGATTGGCTATACATGAGACGGTTTAATGCACTACTCGGATAAGAAAAATTATTTCAAAAGTTTTCTAACTTCATTTGCATTAGAATAAAAATATTTAGAGTTAAAACCGTCTTTGGACCCAAAACCGACTCAGAAACCCGCAACTCGAGTCAACCTGAGTCAACCCGAGTCAACCCAAATCCCAAATGTCAAAAATAATGCCATGAATGTCTTTATCATGTCATTTCCATTAAAACGACCCTAACTAGAGTCAAAACTATCTTCGGACCCAAAACCGACTCAAAAACCCGCAACTCGAGTCAACCTGAGTCAAACCGAGTCAAACAAAATCTCAAATGTCAAAAATAATGCCATGAATGTCTTTATCATGTCATTTCCATTAAAATGACCCTAATTAGAGTCAAAACCGACACCGGGCCAAACACCGACTCGAAATTTAAATCCCGACTCACACGGGTCAAACCCGAGTCAAGCACACAAATTACCTACCCAAAGTAACACCAAAATCATCTTATTAGATGTCCATATTGTTACACGACATCTCATTTCAATACCACATATCAAACCAACCAAACAAGGGATAGAGCAAAGGCCACGTCCAAATTGAAAGGGACAATACACCCCTTTCAATCACAAGGTGGCTCGCGCCTAAAGCAGGTGTCTGCTTAGCCTATAAGCAAACTCAACCGACCTACCATCCCAAATTTCTCTATAAATACCCACCATCACACAACACAATCTTCACGCGAGCATCCGCCCCCCTCACATCTCCCTTAAACTTCTAGACCCGACTTCCTAAGTCACAAAATCGACACGTGTTTACGACCTACCGATCGTAAACACAAGTCTTACACATTTTGTTTGGTACCGACGCCGTGCATTCGACCGACCCATTGGACCAACTCAACATTAATCAACATGTTTTTCAACAACATATTTTCAACTCATTTTCAAAACAAAATCCTTTTTTAAGGCACCTTTTTAAACTTCTTTGATCGCGATTAGTCACAACGAGAAAACCGTCTCTAAAGTCGTCTACTTCGCAAACATCAATACACGTAAGTTTGAGGGTGTAAATATCTCATTTAGTTCATGTCTTTACTGTTTTTATGAGTTTATATGCATGAACAATGCATAACACGATTCAAATATAGGTTAGACGAGCAAAAACCGAGTTTTGGTCTGAGACAGAAGCTCCTTGCTATGCAGGGACGCTCGCGCCTCTTGTGGGTTCTCGGGTCAGACTCAAACGTGTTTGTTCTCGTCTTTCCTCTTTATTTCATTTCTTATTTGTAATCGGTTTTTACCATTTCAAATGTTCCAAATCATATTTATGACAAACTTTTTAACCATAAATCATAATCACCCTTGGTTCCATATACCATGACGACTTAATCCGTGACTCGGTGATATTAATTTGTTAATTACATTTTAAAGGAAATCCTTTTCTTTTATTTGCCATTTTGATTCATTTTTATGATAAACATATTTTGACCATTACAAAAATCATCCTTGGTTCCTTATACCATGACGGTTTATTCCGTGACTCGATGATATTATTGGTTAATTACGTTTTAATGGGTATTTTAACACCCTTTTCTTTATTTTCCATTTTTCTCATTTATTTACATTTGCAAACATATTAGTCATAATTCATAAGCATCCTTGGTTCTTTATACCATGTCGGTTTAATCCGAGTACGATGACAAACTTGACTAATCACAAAGAAATGAACTTAAAATAATTAGTTCAAATCAAATATTTTACATTTTTATTTGTAAACTATACTTTTCAAACTTGCAAATCCGACAACGAATATTACTAACATAATAGTAATTATTCCGAGTCATGCAAACAATACTTGCAAATCCTTAATCACAAAAAACGGTTTTAAACAACCTTTTCAACAACCAGGAAATGCCCCCTTAGGTCGGCTCATGGCTCGCGCCCCAAGAAGCCGCCTGGTTTCATATTTTAAAAGCCTGGACAGAGCTCCTTCTTTCGCCAATACGCTCGCGCCCCAATGGGGCTGCCTGGCACTGTTCTGTTTTGTTTTAGCATTTATCTAGGATGATCCCGATTACGGTTAATCCAAATACATGACGGATCAGATTGACAAGTTTATGTTTTTACACTTTATCATTTAAACACACTTTTTCAAATAAATGGATCGTGTTAAGCTCCATAACCCGAATTTGGTAAATGGATGTTTAATTTCCGTTTTCACATGCAAATCAATCTAAGTCCAACTTTTACACCAATTTCTTGGTACATGCATAAACAACTGACTTAGGAAATATTCACATGTTAGGTTAAGACTTTTGGATGTGCATTCATGCATTTACACCGTTTTATCAACTTTCGCACTTAAACAACCACGATCGATCAGTAGAGGCCGCTAACGTGGGCGGGATTGGGTGTTCTATTAAAGGGCTTCCAAATATGTACCCTCACCCCTTACTCAGATCCTTTGGATAGTGGATGGGCTTATCCAGGGCGTACGAGAGTCATTTTAGGCATAGAATGCTATAAGGGGGACGAGTCCTTTTCTTTAGTACCTATGTCAAACACTGCTTTGTGCTTCGTTTGACCGAGGTATAAAGTGGATTTCGAATGGGTTCCAGGCATCCCATGATTGCTTGGTGGCGACTCCGAACATCTCTGCATCGTTTCGAGACCTTTGCCGAGACGAAACCGTCCAATCTAAAGCGATCTGGTTGAAAGCATTTTTACGTCACCGAGCGTGGCTTTCTAGACCGCTGCATGTCCACAGAATGACTTGGCATGCAGGTGGCCCGTGACCGCAGATCGGTAGGTGGCCCAAATTCACAGACCGGCCTGTGGCCATGTCCACAGAAACTGGGGAAAAGCCATCGGAAAAGAAGTTGGATAAGGTTTAACAAATCATAAAGGAAGCGGAGGAGGAGGAGGAGGAGGAGGAGGAGGAGGAGGAGGAGGAGGAGGAGGAAAAAGAGGTAATAATATTTATGTCTTATATACAGTGTGTTATATGATTTGGTAAATCAGTACGTGTTATATGGACAAGTGTTAAGGTACAGAAGGAAGCCGAGGATGACATGACATGGAAGAAGGAAATGGGAAAGGAGACTGAAATGGGAGCCGAGGATCGATATCAGGCAGTTGAAGAGGCAGAGGATGCCAGGAAGGCCGTGACACAGGATGAAGTGTTGGTAGTTGATGATCAGATGTTCTTCTCAACACTGAAAAAGTTAATAGCTGCTAGTTTATAATTATTCATATCATACACATTTTTTACTTATGAAATTTATTAAAGGTAGTGAATATATGTGTACTAATTGATTAAAGATGACGTGAAGGGCAATTTCAAGGTGGCTTATCGTCTGTCCTAGTTACAGGGAAAATATAAATTTGCTGTTGCTAGGGGATACGTGTTCAATTACGACCGGCTTTAACAAGTTAAGGTTCATGGTATACCCCTTCGTCACGATTGCAGGAAAGTGGAAGTGTCTGAATTATATAAAGACGAGTATGGGGAAGTAAAAGTACCATTTCCTAATGAGGAGGTCACTTATTTTGAAAGAAGCCTTAAGCTCTTATGTGGAATGGCCTGACAACCTCATCGATGTTGTCATCCCCGAGGTACCTATATGCAGACGTTAATTATTACTTGTTCTTTAAATAGATTAGGGTACGAATATTAACATATCGTATGTACTTTAATCTTTACATTTGCATAACTTAAGCAACGCCATGATGGCAGCTAAAGCAATTACTACTACATTAACGAAAGTTGTTGCAGTCAAGCCTGCTTATGATTCTTATTATGAATCATGTGAATATAAGAAAAAGATGAAAATCGCCATTTGAAGGCTTTGCACAACTTGGCTGTAAAGAGGTCACCTACAGGGGATGTAGTCATGATTAACATTGAAAAAGAAGTTATGGGCGCAGCTGATATAGCCATACTGGACCCGAAGCAAATGACAGAATTTGTCAACCTTGACAATTTAGATGTTGTTCACATTTTGATTTGGATGAAGTAAGTTTTATTAATAAAACTATTTAGTCATTTCCATTTACGAATAATGATGTTTGTTTAAATTATCAATTACAATAACAATCTTCATTCCATGTGGCGTAATAGGTACCTAAATAATCCGTTCGCTGAGTGGAAGGTCCCAATTCACACCTACGGATTCTTGAGTTCTAAGGCGTTCTCTGTGCACATAATTTCATACGAAGAACAAATCAATAGTATCGCTCGTCGGTTGATGTCGTCCAAAAAAACTATGGCTTGCCCCCTACAATGAGAATATGTATGTATAGTATGTGATTATTCTAATGAATCACGGTTCTATAAATTTATTATTAACATGCTTAAATGCGTGTAAATGAACTAACAGTTTAATCTCCCAAATTGAATAGGAAGCATTGGTTGCTACTGGCAATCCAAATAGAAACAAAAACAGTGTACTGGATTGACTCTCGCGAAGGCAAACCCTCTTGTGTAAGGATGATAACTGAGTAAGTTGTCATTTGTTATTGTATGACTTGAGCCATATATATATGCAAATAATAATGGCATGTGTGTATATTTATGAATTAGTGTTTTTGAAGCAAAAAAATGATTATGTCCACTTGGGAAATATGAAAGCAACACTGATCCAAATTTTATCACGCTAATAGTAAGTGTATTCTTAATAATTACTCGTATCATTTAATTAATGTTTATGCGAGAGGTTGATTATCTAATTCAACTGATTTGTGTGTGATTTATATAATACTCTCCTAAAGCACCAGACGACAAACAATGCGCCTTTTACGTTTGTCAGTCCATGTGGAAGGTTATCAACGGAAAACTTTCTACCACTCCGATACGGGTTAGTGTGATTTAAAAACTATTTCAGACGTAAATTGAGTTCAATTCTGTATACTTCCATGTATTATATCTATTTTGATTATGTATATATTTTGAATTGTAGTTTTCACTAATACTCAACAAAGTCCCAGAATATTCGCCAGAGGACATCAATCAAATGATAAATATGTGAGCCAATTATGTTGTTTCATTACTGGAGTCTCAATAGTTTGCTCATGCTTTATGTACGTGTATGTGCGTGTGTGTGTATATGTGTGTGTGTGTGTGTGTGTGTGTGTGTGTGTGTGTGTGTGTGTGTGTGTGTGTGTGTGTGTGTGTGTGTGTGTGTGTGTGTGTGTGTGTGTGTGTGTGTGTGTGTGTGTGTTTGTATAGAGCCATTGTGTATTAGCTTCTTTTGTTTTTTTGAGGAAGTTGTGTTTTGGCTTTTGATCATCCTGTTTGTACTATTTTGAAACTGGGTTTAATTGATCACGGGGTGTAATATTTTGATGCAGGATTGAATTTTTTAGCTTCTTTGGAATGCTATTTTCAAAGAATTTGAAAATTGCTGTTTTCTTTGAAAAATAGCATTGATCATCTTGCTAGAACATGCTAAAATCATTTTTAAAAAAAAAAAAATTTAAAAACGATAACGGTTAAATACAACCAGTTGCAAACAATTATTTGACAACGGTTTTATTTAGATAAATAATCGTTGACATCTTTTCTCTCCCATTCAAACCGCCAAAAATAAAAGATAATGAACGATAACCGTTGTCGAGTTCAAAATGTTAACAACGGTTTATTTAAGAAGAACCATTGTCAAAGTTTCATCAATTGATAAATATAACAACGGTTTAGCACGTAATAAAACCGTTGTTAAATTTTGACATTTAATTAAAAAAGATAACAAAATGAACCGTTATCATATATAATATTTAACAATGGTTTTGGAACCACTAAACCGTTGTCAATAGTAAACTAGGACAACGGGTTTGAAACCGCTATTAATATTTAATAACGGTTTCTTAAAAGTATACCCGTTGCCATAAACATATTTAACAACAGTTTTATAACAGTTCTTGAGTTGTGATAACGGTATTATAGATCTATTATTGATATTATATAACGGTTGCGTGTTTGTATACAACCGTGGTATATATTTAACAACACTCATTGCAATAACGGTTCCGTGTTTCTATTTAATAACGGTAATTGCATTATCTGACCGTTATTGAAGGTCTTATTTGGTGTAGTGTTAGTCTGTTTACGGTTGCAAAACGGGGGTTTTGATTGATTGATTTGACTAAACTAATGAACTGAATTTAAAGCAATAAAAGAGACAACAATCAAAACTAGCAAGAATGAAATAAGGTGTGATCAAATAGAGAGAAAGACGCCAGGATGTCGGTCGGTTCACCATGATATTACGCAAATCAGCTAAAGGTAAGGTCAGTCTGTTTGATGTGAGAAGGGAAGTGGAAAGGTCCTTCAGGTCAGCTGTCCGCCCTAGATTCTTCCTAAATAGCTTCCGCTCTGATTAGGGTAGTCTATTGTTCATAACAGGTCTATTCATTCCAATCTTCCGATCTAGGTCTGCATTTAACCAGCTTAATTAAAATAGTCGCGTGCACTCAACCAAGTAATTACTGTTATATTGCTATAAAATAATTCTCACATTAAAACCTCATAAACTAATTAAAGCATCATTTTTTTACTATCATGGCTCCCCTAATCCCAGCAATTAGAAACTTAGCTACTCATAACGATGATAAAAGTAATAACGATAGATAAAACAATATTAAACATGGTATAAATATGAACAATCAGAAATTGCATAAACTAAATACTAATTCTAATACCTAACAACAATTAAGAGACAAGAGAAATTAAGTGTTGCAAAAAGAATTAAATTGAATAAAAGGAGACTAGGAAGTTACACAAATCAAGATCCGATAAAAGGATTGCAAGCGTCGAACAGATTAATGAATACTGAATAATAATGAATGATTTAAGATTAATAAAAGATTAAAAATGAAAGATACCTAAACCTAATTAAGGGCTTGTTTGGTTGCCCATTAAAATCATGGGATTTTAAACTTCCTAGGAAGTGTAAAACCATGATGTTGTTTGGTTGCCAAAATCATGGGAAGTAGAACTTCCCACATGAATCTACTTCCTCCATTATGTGGGAAGTCACTCACCAAGCCCCCCCTTGGTCATTGGAACTTCCCACATGAATTAACTTCCCACATGCAAACCAAACACTTTTTGGGAATTCACATGAATTGGAAATTCATGTGAACTTGAAGTTCCCGGGAACTTTAATTCCCTTATGTCAACCAAACAAGTCCTAAGTCTCTCTTTTATATAGGAGAGATATTTATTAACCTAAATACGATAACTAAGATATTAAGTAAATAAGGTCACGCAAGAAAATCTTGCGCCAGATCACAAAGTGCTCGATCGAGTAATCTGAAACAACTCGATCGATCAACTTCCAGTAAAAACCTCTCGATCGAGCATAAAATTTACTCGATCGAGGAACACCAAAAACCCACTTCTCGATCGAACATAGCAGGAGTTTGATCGAGGACTCTTCACCATCAAAAAGGTCTCGATCGAGCAATCAAGCCAGAAAAACACTCAATCGAAGAATCTACCACTGAGTCAGCCCATAAGACGTTGATTTAGCTTCCAAGATGACTTCATGCATCCCAAAGCAGAGGTATTTCCGCTCCAAATCTACTTATCTCCTATATGCACGCTTGGGAGACAATAAAAGGCTCAATTCCGCCCTTTTTGGTACATTCCTGCAAATAAGACAAAGCAAACCAAAGTATACGGCTCGGAGGACATTTGTAGCATAATACTACGTAAAATACATAGAAATGCGTGCAAATAAAGCTTAAAAAGACTATATGAAATGCACGCATCAAACCTCCCCAAACCAAACCTTTGCTTGTCCCCAAGCAAACTATATGCAACTAACTAATGGAACGGAATAAAAGTCAGAGCTAGCTATAAATCGTCCACTTGAACCAATTTAATGCGAGCTAACACTTATAGCAAAAACTGTCAAATGCAAATGAGTTATAAGATGTTTATAATAAAGCTGAACCGTCGACCTTGCAAGACCTTTAAAAATGGACTCTCACGGGCCACTCTTATCTCATGAAGTAAAGGGTAAGCAAGTATATATAAGAGAGAAAGAATAAAAAGTCGCTCACCTAACTACGACCCACATAAGCATGCATGCAATCTAGTATGTTAGACAATTCTAGCTACTGTACACATACATTCCAACCAAACAAGGTCTCGTCACATGCCGAGGGCTTACAATAGTATGGAAAAGTGAGGCAATGGGTAAGAAGAGGCAAAACATTTTGGGAATATGAGGGTATAAGCCAAGCTAGTATCCTAACAAAGCCAAATAAATCCTATCCGCTTCTAATCCATCTCCAAAACTGAACAAATGCCCTTAATTTGGCATAAAAACTCACTAAACCAAATATCAACAACTCCTTATAAGATGAAATGAGTTCAATGTGACACCCCCATACTCCAAGTGCCTTACCAGGACCACTTAAGGTATGGAAACGTCACCATCTCGGTTACCCGAGGCAATGATAATCATAAGACAATAATGAAATATACTTAAAAGCAAAATACGGTTTAAAGTGATTACATGACAACTCCAAAACTGTTAAACTGAAATACAATGTACTAAAAAATGGTCTACTGGTAAATCTATCAAAACTACAAAACATCGTCTGACACAGCGGAAGACTCTTCTAACTGCCACGTGATGACTCCTCCCAGCTATCCCATATGAGTCATATCATACCTGCTCAATACCTACTCACCATCTCCGAATGGATCACCACAGTTTTTAAAACAATTAACAGGGTCAGTACTATTTACATAAAACAAATCATAACGAAACAAATGCCAAATAACTCAACAACACAACAATTGTCCAGTCTCCATAATCAATATCCACACAACTGACTACACACTAAAGTGTGTAGTCCTGCCAGAGTACCCATCGCAACAAGTACTCCACACCGCCAGTGGGGGACCGCAGCCATACCCACCAAATCCCCGCTCATCAACCATTGAGCGATAAACCCAAGTTTCCTTAATGTGCACATCCCCTCCTGTGGCGGGTTCCACAGAGGGCAAACCAAGGGCGTGAAGCCACTCCCGCAAGTGACACCACTCAGCCAGGGACGCGCCCTGAATATCACAGACAGTTATACACAACAATCATTATACTATACTATCAACAACCACCACAACAGAATCCGATGCCAATACGATATACAACAACAGTAATCACCAACCACACTTATGTAAATAATACTGAGTAGGGAAAACCCTACCTGGAAAGCAACACGAAATCAGACGATCAAGTAGCTGATTCAGAATCTCTCCTCAACGAACCCTCCTCCTATACATACATACATATTATTACTACCATAACCACATGACCACCAAAACCCCCAAATCACTCAATTAGGGTTTAACCAACATTAATCAAACGATATAAAAATGATATGTAAGACTTACCCTCGACGCAAGGATCACGAATATGTAAAGAACGACGTAAACCGACACTCCTAGCTCCGGGACTTGCTAACAATGCGGCGAGGATGATTAAACGTAACTTCTAATCTTTTCTTGAAGGTTTTAGGTTTAGAAAAGTGTTTTAGAAAAAGTGCCGAAGGCCTTATATATCAATCCCGCATTATTAACAAAACCCGTTAAATATCACCCGTTAACCGACTTACTCGATCGAGTAAGTCACTTACTCGATCGAGTGACCCTTACTCGATCGAGTGTTACACTTACTCGATCGAGTACCCATCAAGCAGACTAATGTTTTGCGTAAAACCAAACTTACTCGATAGAGTAAGCTCCACTCGATAGAGTACCCTAAGACTCATAAAACCGTAGTATTACAGTCTTCCCTCCTTAAAAAGAAATTTGTCCCCGAAGTTCAAACCATAACCAAAACAAAAACACAGCAACATCATCCCGACACAACAACATAAACAAAACTCGACATAAAACTCCAAAACATACTTTCCAAACCAAACTTAACCCGACTCAAAACAACTACTAACTATATCAAAACCAACATAAAACATGTAAAAACTCTATGCGACCATCTCCTAACCCCTAAAATAAACAAGGTTACGTCCCCGTAACCATACATACCTGATCAAAAAGAGACGGGTACCGCTCCCTCATAGCCTCTTCCGCCTCCCATGTAGCCTCCTCAACCTCATGGTTAGACCAAATAACCTTAAGCAACACTGTCTCACCATGTCTAGTTTTCCTAACCTTTCGATCAAGAATCTGTCTAGGCACCTCAAGATAAGACAAAGACTCATCCAGCTCTATGTTCTCTACTTCTAACACATGTGACGGATCACAAACATACTTTCACAGCTGAGATACATGAAACACATTATGCACTCTATCCAAGGCAGACGGTAAAGCCAACCGATAAGCAAACTCACCCACACGATCTAAGATCTCATACGGTCCTATGAACTTCTGGCTCAGCTTCCCTTTCTTACAAAATCTCATAACCAAACGCATAGGAGACACTTTCAAAAGAACCTTGTCCCCAACCAAAAACTCTATATCCCGTCGATGTAGATCTGCATAACTTTTTTGTCGATCCTGGGCCGCTCTCATCCTCTGTTGGATCAGTTTAATCTGTTCCACCATCTCATGCACCATCTCTGGTCCTAAAACCACTGCCTCAGCACTATCGTCCCAACAAATCGGACTCCTACACCTCCTCTCATATAAAGCCTCAAATGGCGTCATGCCAATACTGGTGTGATAACTGTTATTGTAGGAAAACTCAATCAAATCCAACCTCTGCTCCCAGCTACCACCAACATCCATAACACAAGCTCGCAACATATCCTCTAGAGTCTTGATGGTCCTCTCCGTCTGGCCATCTATCGCAGGATAAAATGTTGTACTCATCTTTAAGGTAGTTCCCATAGACTTGATGTGACCATAATTAGAGCATATTTAGTCCCCGAATTAGCCTTGTTCCCATGCTTTTTAGTGCATATTTGGGTCATTTATTGTCTTTAGTCCTTTGTTTTGCATATTCTTTGAGGTTTTGTGTCCTTGGTAGGAAAGGAGTGCAAACCTTGTATTTTCATGGCAAAATGAGGCTAAATTGATTGAATTCAATGACCAAGCATCAAGGAGAGACAAGATTAGAAGGCCTTTGTACATACTATAGTAGATGGGCAATGATGAGAAAAGATCCTTGCATCCCCGAGGAAATCCTCAAGGATTTTATGAAGAAAAAAGAAGAAAAAAAGAAGGAATGAAACTGTTTGACAATCCGTGCGGATTGCCCTGAAGACGCCCGTCCCTCACCACAATCCGAGCGTCTTCCTCCACAAGACACCCGGGCAAAAGCTCCACAAGACGCCCGTCTTCCCCCTCTGGACGCCCGTCCAGGAACGCCCAAATCCGCCCGTCCCGTGCTAAAGACGCCCAGATTCCCAGACAGTTCTATTTCGTCTTTTACAAGCTTCAAGGAAGGATGCACATCTTTTTCTAAGACCGGCGAAAAATAGACCGGAGTCTCCTTAGAGACCGGCGATTCCTCAAGGACGTAATCGTCATTTAAGTCCTTAGTAAACCCTAATTTATGTACCTAATCCCCACTATAAATATCTCATTAGTCTAACTAGAAGAGCATGTTCTTCTTAGCAATCTTTAGTGTAGTTAATATCAATCAAATATCCCATTAGTCTAATTAGAAGACGCCCGGATTCCCAGACAGTTCCATTTGCTTGCTTGTTGTGATCTCAACTTATGCACATGTTATGTTTGATGAAATGTAAGCCTATGAATCCTTGCATTTTTTACCCATCACCTATCTTTTTAATGAGACTTGTAAGACATAAACCAACTCGAGTCTCATTAGACCATGCATATAGTTGAGTAGGGAAGATTAAGTCGACTTGTAGGTGTTGTACAATATAATCGATTCGGCTCCGGGACCCAAAATTTCCTAGGATTGTAAGATATAAACCAACTCGATCCATCACAACAATAATTGCTTGCTTATAACTTGAGAATATGTTTGTATGATCAATTCCCATGAATCCCCTATGACCCCGTGACACCCTAGTGCCTTTTATCAATTGTTTACATCCCTTTTAATTCATCTTGCTTGTTTACTTTTATTACTTTTTAGTTTAGTGATCTTCTACTTCAAACCCCAATTGTGACACCCTTAGACACCACTAGTTGCAATAGAAATCTCATCTCAATTCCCGTCCCTTGGGATCCGACGTTTACTTGCCTCTTTACTAATTGTAGAGTTGTTGGTGAAGTTATAAATTGTGTTTTGGTCTAGGTGCTCCTAACGACAAGTACTGAAAACTAAACCCCACGAGGGATCACGACCAAAAATGGCGCCGTTGCCGGGGACGGTGTTAACTTGATTTATATTTTCTTGTATTGTTATTAGTTGTGTTTTTCTTTGCCTTGGGGAAGTAAAACTCCTCAAGGTTTGTTCTAATTATTTTTGAGTTGTTTGATATTTTGCATGTCTAGAAGGTCACAAGGTAACTTGTTACCCTTTGATCACGAAATTGAAAGGACTTTGACAACCAATAGAAGACTTGCTAGGATAACTTTGAGAGGTATTGGTGAGGTTGTAGATATTCAACCAAATACTATTGAGTTCATCAACCCTTTTGCAAGAGAAGGTGAGGCGAACCCAACACAAAATCCAACACAAAATCAACCCACAATGCCTAAGTTTTCATCACATTCCGTACCCACCGAGGAGAACCTACCTAATGGTACTCCCACACCACAACACTTAACCGGAAATTTTATTGCCAAATCTGCATTTATCCAATTAGTCGAAAGAAGCCAATTTGGGGGGATGCCTAGTGAAGACCCTCACTCTCATATGGAGACTTTATGTGACTATTGTGATGCGATTTCTCAAACCGGTGTAACTCAAGACCAAATTCGATGCGTCTTATTTCCTTTTTCTCTAATTGGCACCACGAAACAATAGTTGAAAGGCCTTGATAAGGCTACTCTCGGAATTGATTCTTGGAAAAAGATGGCTCTAGCTTTCTACAAAAAGTTCTATCCACCGGAAAAGACTAACATGCTAAGAGCTCAAATTACGGGCTTTAAGCAAAGAGATGAAGAATCCTTGTATGAAGCTTGGGAGCAATTCAAGGGAATTTGTCGCTTATGTCCTCATCATGGACTTAGCGAGTGGTTCTTGGTACAACAATTTTGGAACGGTCTTTATGAAGATTCAAGGAACATTCTCAACATGGGATCAAATGGAATGTTCACCGAAGTTGATGACAATCAAACTTGGAACAAAATTGAGGAAATGGCGGTCCATAACTCACAATATAGTAGACCTCGCAAGGCTACTAGAGGAGGAAAGCATGAAGTGGACTCCATTACTCAATTGGGTGCTCAACTTAGTGCTCACATTGATACCATCAATTTGAAGTTTGAAAAAGCTATGGCTAGATTTGAAGAAGCCTCAAAATCACAAAAGCATCATGTTAATGCCATGACGGCATCTTCATCAATCCCAAGTGGGATATGTGAGAATTGTGGAACTTTGGGACATGACCAAAGTGAATGTAAGGGAACAAATGAACAAGTGAATGCTTTCCAAGCATACAAGAGTGGCACCCCTTATTCAAACTATTACAATGAAAACACCAAATTCCATCCAAATCTCTCATACAAAAGCCAAAATGTTCAAAACCCTCAACCAACATACACCCCACCTCCCATGAGAAACCAAAATCAAAGACCCTTTTACAACCAAAACCAAGGTTACCAAAATCAAACTCCATACAATCAACAAAATGACCAAGGTTTTGATGTTCAAAAAGCGGTCCTCCAAATGCAAAAGAATCAACAAGAGTTTTTCACTCAAATGCAAAAAGATAGTCAAGCAAAGGAAATCACCATCAACAACATCCTAGCTCACACCAAAATGTTGGAAACCCAATTGACTCAACATGCATCTTCAAGCTCACAAAGACAAAAGGGGCAATTACCACCTCAAAGTAATCCCCCAAGACATGAAACGGTTAGTGCCATTCACTTGAGGAGTAGTACAAGGTATGAAGCACCGAAGAAGCAAGTTGAGGATGAAGTTGTGGAAGCTAGTGACAAAGAAGAAATTGTGCAAAACTCCAAGGATGGAGAACCATCAAAAGAAGAAATTTCAAAGAAAAATGAAGACAAGGTCAAGGAGAAGGAGCCCATTGTGATTAGACTTCCTTTTCCGAGTCGTCAAGCCAAGCCCAAATTTGATGATCAACTTGGAAAATTTATGGAAATTGTGAAGAATTTGGAAGTCTCGATTCCTTTCACGGAATTAATAAATCACGTGCCGGCCTATGCAAAATAGATGAAAGACATCCTCACAAAGAAGAAGTCGATCCGGAAGCTTGAGACTATCGCCTTCACTAAGGTGAGTCGTGCAATACTTCAAGGGAGTTCACCTCCAAAACTCAAAGATTCGGGAAGCTTCTCAATACTGTGTACCATTGGCGACACCACGATCAACAAAGCCTTATGTGATCTAGGGGCTAGTGTGAGTGTTATGCCGTACTCGGTGAGTAAAAGGTTGGGGATGGGAGAGCTTAAATGCACCAATATCACACTCCAAATGGCCGATAGATCGACGAAAACACCATTAGGGATACGGGAAGATGTTCCCGTAAGAGTTGGGAAATTTTTCATCCCGGTGGACTTTGTCATTGTTGACATGGAAGAAGACTCCAATATTCCAATCATTCTAGGAAGATCTTTCTTGCACACCGCGGGTGCGGTGATTGATGTGAAGCATGGAGAGCTCACTCTAGAAGTGGGAGATGAGAGCATAACTTTCAATCTTGACAAAACCATGAGAGCTCCCCGTTTGCATGAACCATGTTTTATGATTGATCATTATAGCCGGAAGGATGATAGGAAGAAGTCGGAATTCCAATGGAAGAAAAAAATTGATGATGCTCTATTCAAAGAGCAAGTGAATTGTAACAAAGAGAGCTTGAAAAGCTCACCAAAGTCAAGCAATGAAGAGGATGGCCTCATTGGCCAAGACAAGAAAGTGGGAGAGTTGTCTCTATCAACTCAAGAGATCTTTAGTGATCAAGTAGATGAAGTTTGTGGTCTTTGGGACGATGAGTTTGAAGGGATTTTCAATCCCTATATTGGTAATGCTATCGATAAAGACCAACATGAAGGACAATAAGGGCAAAGGTCTATTGAAGATCTTTATCATGATAATGAACAAGCTTTTGACTACTTCTTCAAGGTGTTGAGCAACATCAACAACACCTTGGACATGCCCCCATGACATCTCACTAAGGATGAGAGTTTGGTGGAGTCCTCCCTAAACCACCATTTGTAAATATTTCTGACTCCCTAACTTGCATTTTAATTCTTACATTGCAATTTTGTCATTTTTGGATTTTTATGCTTTGATCAAGATAATTATCATTTTTGAGAGAAGTGAGGGAGGGACTAATGATTTAATTGATGTGTAGTGCTTTAGCTTAGTGTGGGGATAGCATTTGCCTAGGCTATTCATGCCTTAGTAGTGCCCCTACAATGAAGAACACGGGATTTGAAGAATGAAAAATGACAAGGGATATGCAAGTGCACGGATGGAACTGAATCCGGGTAAAACAAGGAGAATCCGAGCGTCTTCAGCAGAATCCGCTCGTCTTCAGGAAATCCGAGCGTCTTTGCCAGAATCCGCCCGTCCATTTTAACTGAAAAATTGAAATTTTGGGACTGTCGAAGAATCCGAGCGTCCTGGTCCAGAAGACGCTCGTCTCCAGAAATCCGCCCGTCTTTTTGCCTGTGAAAAACAAGAAAGCTTGATGTCTCAGAATCCGCCCGTCTTCAGAGGAAGACGCTCGTCCTGCAATCAAAGAATCCGAGCGTCTTTGATGAAAGACGCCCGTCTTTAGGCGAGAATACTGAACCCAAAATAGGCAGAATCCGAGCGTCCCGAAGGAAAGACGCTCGTCTTCCCCTGCAGTTTAAAATTTTTCGGGTATTTTAATTACCCCATCCCACATTCATTTCTTCATTCATTCATTCAAAACACTACCCATAAACCCCAAAACTCAAAACCCTCATCCTCTCCATCACCAAAACAAGATTTCCTCAACCAAATTCAACAAAATCAAATCCAAACTTCCTTTTAACAACAATTAATCACTCCGGAAATTGCTCAATTATCAAACTATCCGGAGGTTATTTTCATTTCTAACTCCCATAGGGATACATTTGCCAAGTATACTAGAAAATCCTTTCTACCCACCAAATTCATATGTGAAGATGGTTTGAACAAATTGGGTGTCCTTGAACAAACAAAAGCCTTCTTTGAAGCCATGGGGTTGGGAAAATTGTTTGCTACAAGAGAATTGACATACCCCTCCCTTACCTTGGAATTCTTGAGTTCTTTGAAAGTTACTAAGGTAGAGACTAGAGAAAACATCGAGTTCCGCCTTGCCAATGTGAGTAGGCGCATCACCTTTGATGAATTGGGTAAAGCATTAGGTCTTAGTGATTCGCCTATCTATTACAAGAAGCCCGAAAAATATGATCCCGCTCCTCTTTAGGAGGCGATTTCCGGGAGGAAATTTGACAACTATCATGCTAGTCGCGCTCTATTACTCCACCATCCGGGCATTAGAGTGTGGCACAAGGTCATCGGTGATGCCCGTCGTTGTGTGCACCAAAAATAAATTTGTAATTCCAACTACAACTATAGCTAGCGGCAGTCGGGTCGAACCACGGAGAGGCATGTGTAATAATTACCTGTCTAATTCTAGTCTTAGGGTAACAATTGTGTGGGGGGTTTGAGTTGAATTGGTCTATAACTAATGGCAAATAAACGAGCTAATAAAAGAAATAGATTAAATCAAATAATAAAAAGGGGTACTAAGATGGTCGGTTCACTGTAGTTTCGGCGGCAGCGGCTAGGTAGGTGTAAAACAAATCACGTGAGTCGGGAAAATGAGAGGTCCTCTCGGTCCACTCCTAACAAGTAGCATCTTTCGATCTCGCTACGGGTCCCTAATATCACTAGTACTGACTCTCGTCCTGGAAAGTGACTAAAAATCTAAACTTTACCTATCTTTCGATCTTAGCATAGTTTAGTCATTTTAATTGGTAGTCTAACAAGTTTCCCTATCTTTCGATCTAATGGATCGGTCATATACTAAGCATTCAACTAGTCGCATGCATTCGATTCATCAAATGTAACCATTAAAACAATTAAAACGAAACACAGCTCACGTGGCCAATCGATCGACCAGGGAACCCAGTCGATCGACCGACATGCGATTTCAGGTCTACATAATTCTAATGCCGCCTAATCTACAGATTCCCTACATCCGAGCACGAATAATTTAGCTCCTCATGATATTGATAAAAACAACAACAATATTAATGAATAAAACTACTGGATTCATGCTTAAAATAGTTAAATAACAAATAGCAATAAACGATAATCGGCTTCGGGAAATTAACTAGCAATTCTATACTATTAACGAAATATAAGCAATGAAACTGAATAAGAGCAGGAGAATACCGAACGGAATTGCAGAGAATAAAGATCCAAAAACCGAATGCAATTGTAAATTGTATGAAACAATATTGAAAACCCTAATTATTTGATATTCTAAAACCTAGGTAAAACTGAATAAAAACTCGATACCTAAAGCTTAATGTCAGGTTACGTTATATATGAATATAACGTAACATTATTCGCAAAACCTAGTACACATTGGGCTTCCTTATTCTCGATCTTTTAATTCACGTCTGAATTAGCGGTGTGGTCGATCGACTGGGCTGCAGTGTACAGTAGCTCGCGTGACTCGTGCTCTGGTCGATCGACCATAGAGGTCAGTCGATCGACTGCTTTAGCTGATAGTCCGCTTCTAATTCTTCATAAAGTTGTCTTTCGGGCTTCGAAACGCGCACCAAGTTCATTTCTCGAGTCTCTACTTCATGTCAAATGCAATGCAAGGTACTCAGGGACGGATTTAGCTCAATATCTACTAATTTCCGCGTAAATCTGCAATATTACATAAAAATACGAAAGTAGACAAAATGGGGCAAATAGTAGCATAAACTACACAAATGAGCTCTGAAATGCGTGTAAAATGGGGTGTAAAACATCATATTTAGGACACGCATCAAACTTCCCCAAACCAAACCCTTGCTTGTCCCCAAGTAAGAACTAGACTCGATCCTAGAACCCTAATGGAACGAGTTCATTCTCAGAGCGAAATACAAACCGATTAGCCTAAACCAATTTAATGCAACAACCAACAATCAATTAGAAATGTGAATCATGCAAACGAGTTATGAAGTCGTCAAAAACTGCTGAACCGTCAACGATAGAGACTTATCAATATGGACTCTCACGGGTCGCTCAAATCACTCAATAAATACAGGTGAGTATATGTAAAAGATAGAAAGAATTTACTTTGTAGTGACTCTCATCTAACTACGACCTATAAGAACATGCCTGCAATATAATATGAAAATGATCTCTACAACCGTACATACGCATTCCAACCAAACAAATGACCATGACACATGCCGAGATAAATAAGGGATATGTGAGGTAATGGGCAAGAAGAGGCAAAACATTTATGGGAACATGGAGGTACAGGTGATCAAGCTAGTACCCTAACAAAACCATATGACAATATCCAACTTTTTGCTCAAAATCTTCGAT